>NC_134265.1:260408357-261732524 GCF_031893055.1 Leptodactylus fuscus | reverse complement strand
TACCCATGGTGCTGTGTCCCCCAATGAATACAACAAGAAAAGGATTTTACAGTCAGTACAGCAATCCATTTTTCTACATGGAGCCCACTTCAGTAGGTGACTATGCAATAGTGCCACTCTGGTCTTTAGGATTTAACTCGTATTGAATTTCCATTCAGGTGAATGAAGCTGAGCTGTAATACAGGTCACGACGCACGGACAGGAATGGCGTTCGTTTGTCTGATTTTTTTTTTTCATATATGTTTTCCTATATGGATTAGTATAATGAATTTTAACCATGGGATTACTATGTGAATAGATGTGTGAAACATGCATTATTTTACCAACATTTGGGAAATGTGCAATGTGAATAATTGTGTAACGTAACGTCAGTCTTCAGATGATTTTTTTTTTTCAGTATGTCATGCAATTAACGGACCCCTCGTGATTTTTTTTTTTTTTTTTTTTTTCTAGATATAGACTTATCCCTACTGGCATCTTTTAATAAAATGAAAAAACTTACTACAGATCCCAAGCTTATTGCCAGAGCTCTGAAAAATTCCTCCATAGTAGAGGTGAGTTTTTATTATTGTCAGCTCGTTTACATAAGATCTTACATTAGACAGCTTCTCATTATTTTATTTTTATTATTATTAGGTAAATTTAGATGGTACAAAAATCCGAAGAAGACATCCCCTTGGGGAAAAACCACAAGATGTTGATGCACGAACTGTATATGCGGTAAGTGACTGCTTATAGTCTGAGGCTGTAAAAGCAACTCGAAATACATTTATTTCACCTGATTATTTATTACCTCCAATAATATGAATGCTGTTTGCTAATACTAAAGATCTTACTGCCCTGTTAAGTATACTGTCGATGTTTGTCTACTGCCACCTAATGTATGCCAGGTTGGCATGAGGCAATGGAAACAAAAAAAAAAAGGATAATTCAGATATTCAGACACTTTGGATGGCTCTTGGCCAAGCATCCATTTTTAGTTGCCCACAAACTAAGGTCTTTATTACACAGCCCATTGCTCAGGCTAATTAGTAGAACCCATGAATCAGCCCTCGTTTGCATTGGCTTTCATACAGACTGATGCAAACTATGAGGGGGATAAATGATTGTTAGCAGAATCATTTCTCTTCCATTCAGTTAAAATACTATCAACAGTACAGCCTTGTTTACAGAGGGAGTTGTGTTGCCGGTAGTCTTAGGGTAGTGACGCACTATGTACCCTGGGATAGGCGCTATAGTCTCTATAAACCCAGCCACCAGTGTTTCATTTGTATGTAAGTGAAAAACCGATAAATTTCACAGTCTGTAATGGTATGCAGGTGAAATTTGTTTGTGTTTTATAGAAGTGAAATATCATTGGATGGGATGCGATGTAGCTACAGTTGTAAGTGTAGGTTATGTAGTGTCATCACCGTTGGGGTGACAGCGCACTATGTACCTGGATGCTAAAACTGTACTCTGGTGCTTTCACTTCTTATTAAGTAAGTGAAACGCTGATTAATTACAGCCTATTTTTCAATACTGACTGGAAATCTGGGTTCGATGGCGCTTTTTTCCTGAAGAACAATAAAGTACAATACGTTTTACAGTGCAAAAAATAATACAAGGGAAAGTACAGTAAGTTACCATTTGTATGTTGTACAATATATCCATGAACGAACTGCAAACAACCAGATGCAAAGCTGCAAAGTCCAACTCAGAAGCAAAATTAAAAGAGTAGGCCAGATGAGAGTCAAGGTAGGAAGCAGAAAGACAGATAAAATCTAGAGATGAGCGAACACTGTTCGGATCAGCCGATCCGAACAGCACGCACCGATAGAAATGAATGGAAGCACCTGTGACGCTGACTTTGCTGGCGGCCTGCCGGCGTCACAGGTGCTTCCATTCATTTCTATGGGTGCGTGCTGTTCGGATCGGCTGGTCCGAACAGTGTTCACTCATCTCTAATAAAATCCAGTTTGACCTGTAGAGAATAAAGGCATATAAAAACAAAACAGACTCTGTTTTCTCTAGATAGTATAGTGTCCCTACGGATGGTCCCGAAGATTAGATCAATGCAAAAACTACAAGTTGGGTTGCAGGCATTCCCATCATCTTCCTCCACTTAAGCAATAAATGCAACAAGGGCTGTGTAAAAAGATAGGGCTGTATACCAGGTCAGCGGTAAGTTACTCCATGAACAAACTTTTTGAAATTGAGAGCAGCCCCTACTCCATTATATACTACTAGCTGGTACCCGCGACTTCGTCTGCGGTGATTGTAGAAGTGGGTATATACAGGCGTGGTTAAGGTTTTCGTAGTGTGTATAAGGTATGGGATATGAAATGTAAGTTTGTATCTTGTTTTTGCTATAATTCAGAGAATACGTGAGACTTTTGTGTTGAAGCTAATTTGTATTTGAGCTGCTATACGGTGTTGTGAGAAACTTTACATAGTGATTTTGGGACAGAGGGATTTGAAGTTAACGCTTTCCCGCTGAAGGCATTTTTTGATTTTCGTTTTTGACTCCCCTCCTTCTAAACCCCATAACTTTTTTATTTCTCCGCTCCCAGAGCCATATGAGGTCTTAATTTTTGTGGGACAAATTTTTCTTCATGATGCCACCATTAATTATTCTATATAATGTACTGGGAAGCAGGGAAAAAATTCAAAATGGGGTGGATTTAAAGAAAAAATGCATTTCAGCGACTTTCTTACGGGCTTTGGTTTTACGGCGTTCACTGTGCAACCAAAATGACATGTCCCCTGTATTCTGTGTTTCGTTACGATTCCGGGGATACCAAATTTATATGGTTTTAGTTACATTTTGACCCCTTAAAAACAAATCCAAAACTGTTAAAAAAAATTTTTTTGAAAAGTCGCCATATTCCGACAGCCGTATCTTTTTTTATACGTGCATGTACGGGGATGTATATGGCGTCTTATTTTGCGGGACTGGGTGTACTTTGTAGTTCTACCATCTTCAGGAAATGTTATTGCTTTGATCACTTTTTATTCAAATTTTTATCAGAATCAAAACAGTGAAAAAATGGCGGTTTGGCACTTTTGACCATTTTTCCCGCTACAGCGTTTACCGAACAGGAAAAATATTTGTATAGCTTTGTAGAGCGGGCGATTTTGGACGCGGGGATACCTAACATGTATGTGTTTCACAGTTTTTAACTACGTTTATATGTGTTCTAGGGAAAGGGGGGTGATTTGAATTTTTAATCCTTTTTTTTTTGTTTTTAATATTTTTTTTACTTTTTTTAAACTTTTTTTTTTTTGCATTTATTAGACCGCCTAGGGGTATTGACATGGGTGGGCGGTGTCGCGGATTGTCAGAGCGGTGGGGGTTGGCAAACATGGCTGCTCCGGAGCGTTAAAGAGAGCCTCCTGGAGTATCGTTAAGGTGAGGGGCAAAGTGGTAAAGTATATGTATATGAGATTGTGTGGGGTTAGGGGCGAGGCTGCAGAGGGCAATATGAATTTTGTGGCTTGCTATGGTCCAAAGTGTGTGAGATTGCAGAGATGGTGATGTGAGTTTGGGGTTTGTGGGGGTCCTGGGAAAAACGTATGTGCGCTATTGTGACGAAAAGTAGCCTATTGCGCAATGGGGTGTATTAACTATGTTTGTGGAAAATTTCAGCCAAATCGGTCGAGCGGGTTTTACGTGATTGACTAACAAACATCCGAACACACAAACCCACAAACATCCAAACTCACAAACTTTCACATTTATAATATTAATAAGATTTCATTGTAAGGCAAGATGGAGTTCACAAGTTTCCTCCACATTGACAGGGAGGGTAGACAGGGAGCCATTCAAAGTAGAGCAATAGCCTTTCTGGCTATAAACAGGGACTCCAGCAAAAAGATATGAGAGTGGTGTGGCCATAATTCTTCGTCCATTATATCAAAGAGTCAAATTTCAGGGGAGAGTGGAACTGGGGTGCCAAGTTATCAGTTAAGACTCGCTGCATACAGTTTTTAGTTTAGTAATGAGTAGCACATTACTATACATCTCACCTTTATTCTAACAGCCATTAAACCAGAATTTTTTCAGTTTAATACTCATTAACATACAGGTTAGATGGAGTTCGATGTACTCATTACTGCAATTAAAAAAACGTGTCCAGTTCTTCTGCAAAGAAAAGCGTCATATGAACCCAGCCTGAAGTTTGCTGCTACAAGGCCAGTAAAGAGCAATGGCCTGTAATTTTAATCTGTATTTCACATACTTAGAAACAAACTTTAGTTTGCTAACAGATTAACTGCATGAAAATAACAGTGATACAGAAAGTCTCCAGTAAAATAAAGCCAAGGGAATATTTAGCACTGCTGTGGATGTATTTGTATGATTTTTGGAATCTGGATAATTCCTTTTAATTCTGGGCTATTTTTCATTGCAGGCCTGGTTAGCTTAAGAAATAGCCCTGGTGTAGAATAAGGCTCCGAGCTGCGATAATGCTGCTTTTTTTTGTTGTTGCAAATTTTGCTGCGGTTTATTGAGTGAAGTGGAGCTTGAAAAGGAATGGGAAATATAAAAGTAGCATTTTTGCTTTTGCTAAATCCACTTCTGACTTTGGCTGAAAAAATCTGGCCCAGCAAAATCTGCTTTAGCCTTAATCTGTGTTTCACTGATTTTAGGCAGAAAAACTTGTTTTTACAAAAATCGCTCCAAACCCCCCCCCCCCCCCCCCACCTAGCAGCTCTCTTCTACTTCCTATTCATTTCAATGTTTGTAAATGGTAATCTGCCTAAAGGCAATATTGCTTCTTTTTTCTTATAGCTGAAAAATCAACTAGAGGAAAAGAATCTGTCACTGACTCCCACTGAAATATATGGGAGAGTTTGAAGACCTCACAAAATTGCGTGAACATTCCCTATTGTCTATGGCTATCTTTAGTCAGGGTATTCACTGTACATTTGATCCCTATAATTAATTTGACAATTGTGCTGTGTAACCCTGCATTCACACAAAAACTGTGTGTTGCTCAGATATACTGGCCGGAACAGGGATTGCTAGCAGAATAGTCATCTATGTCACTGGGTGGTGGGACCTACTAGTAGCATAGATAACTGTATTGCCTGGAGTTTCTCACCCAAAACGCTGTTCAGGGCAGTAATTCTGACCAACACGTGGACCGAGTTTCACAGCTGAAACTTTGTTGGTAAATGTGGGGTGAAGGTGGTGTCATGTAATGTAAAGGTTGCGGCTATGTCTGCACTCAGTTCAAGGGCCCACCAGTGCTTTCACTTATCAGTACCTCATTACTGGCCGCACGTCGTCAGTATTTTCAGGGGTTGTCCAGATTTAGACGAATATTTAGAGGCAAATGTTATGGCCTAGTAAAGTGATGCCACATGATACCTGATATAGTTACCTGACACAGTTACCTGCAGTGCTTACACTTCTTAGTAAGTAAAACATTGATTCATTTCAGCTATGCTTAGTGTTATTGTTTGAATAATTATACAATTTTCTAATATACTTTCTGTATCAATTTCTTCTTACTTTCAGTAGAGAAAATTCAGTCATTTTATTATGATACATTCAGAGGCAGTGTACTTTATTTTCCCCATCCCACTGTATATACCCATACCGGTGCAGATGAAGAATCACCAAAACAATCCACTATGTTTGCTTCAGCAGATGTGTCAAGTGTTAGCCATTCGCATATTTTCATGTCTATATTAATTATTCAGTTTTTTGCTAATATGTTTAAGTCCCGTTCAATGCGATTTCACCTCTTCTTTTATTCTTTGTGTTCTTAGGAGCTGCTTCCTAAAAATGTTACGCACAGCTGGATAAAACGGGTGTTTGGCAAATGTGGCACTGTGGTTTATATAAGCATCCCTCGGTATAAAACCACTGGAGACACAAAAGGGTTTGCATTCATTGAGTTTGAGAAGCAAGAAGAAGCTGTGAAAGCAATTGAGGTGAATATTTATTGAGGTTTGGTCTTTTTGTTTGTTTAGCGTTTTGACTATATTGTAGTTACAACAGTTGTACTTTGAATGATCTCCATATACACTGATCAGAAGAGAATCAGCAAATTGTTGCATACAGATGAAGATCCCCTGTGCCCTGATTATTAGATTTGCAGAGTGCAGCAGGGAGCTGCTAGTCTCATTCCTCTGCCTCCCCTGCTGATGCTCCAAGTCTAGGTCACATGGCCAACTTTGCTGAGTAAAAGCAGCTGGACTAGAGCAGAGTCTGTGACATCCCAGAGAGCCAGAGCAGAATCAAGATACAGACTTCTGGCACACCTCTGCACTCTACAAATCTAATAATCGGGGGCTGACCCTCATCTACATGATTAAGAGTGTTTGTTTATCCAGTGAATGCACTGTAAAACATAAAACAAAAATCTTTAACATGGTGGTGACAGTTGAATAAGTTGGAGAGGGGGTGCTGCTAGACTCCCTTTAATTTGACTTTTAATGTAAATAGGTGTCCCATGTATATAACCGTATTTCCATCTTTCCGGCCACGTACTTTATCTTATAAAGCAAACTACAGTTTATTTTTATTTACTGCACCACAAAACACAGTCAGTGGACAGGAGTGAAAATGTTTCTAAAAAGAAGACCTTATTTTGTAATTCTGTATTACCACTGTAATAAATTTTCTGTATATTTAAGGGGCTCTATCATTTGGAAATCGTGTTTTTACATAGTGATATGCCTGAATAGCCTTTAAAACAGCTATTCAGGTGCTGGTTGTAGATTCTAAAAAGACCACCCTGTTATTTTTTACATATCGGTAAAACCGAAATGCAAATGAACCTCTCGGTGCACCCTGAGTGTTCCCCAAGCCATCATGCGTCATACCTTTGTAACGCCCCCTCCTTTGTTTGTGTTCCAAGATGCCCTCCTCCTCCGTAGGTGTAACCGCCTCCATTGTCTGTAGTCTCTATCCCTGCACTTTGAAATCTCTGGCATGCACAGTAACGCTCCCTTCTGAGCGCTACTGCACATGCCCGAGCGCCATTTTCATTTAGATCATGGAAGAGAGCGCACAAGAAAATGGCACTCGGGCATGTGCAGTAGCGCTCAGAAGGGAGCGTTACTTCGCATGCCTAAGATTTCAAAGCACAGTGATCGAGACTACAGACAGTGGAGGCGGTTACACCTACAGAGGAGGAGGGCATCTCAGGAGCACAAGCAAAGGAGGGGGAGTTACAAAGGTATGACACAGGGGAGGGGGCAATCCATGATGGCTTTGGGAATGCCCAGGGTGCATGGAAAGGTTCATTTGCATATCGGTTTTACCGATATGGAAAAAAAAAAAAATGAGGGGGTCTTTTCAAAACCTACTAGTAGCACCTGAATAGCATTTTTAAAGGCTATTCAGACATATCACTATGTAAAAACGCTATTTCCAAATGATAGAGCCCCTTTAAGTAAATTACATTGCCAAGATAATGTCTGTCAGCTATCAACATCTTGTTATAGGAGCTGTGATTAAACTTCTCTTTACTTTCTTACATCCACATTATTTAGCTTTTAAACAACCCACCTGAGGAAGCACCAAGGAAAGCAGGCATGTTTCCGAAAACCGTTAAAAACAAACCTATTCCAGAGCTGAAAGCTGAAGAGACACATGAATCAGGTATGATATATAGTAAAACTGCTGGAATTATACAGCTGTGTACATCCATTCTTCTGTTTGTTCATTTACATAGTAACAAAGCTTATAAGACTGATAAAAGACGTTCGTCCAGAAGAACGCAAAAGCACCATGAGGTAGAAGCCAGGAAATGTTCTTCTAAACTTCTGAAGGCTTGTCTTCAATGAGGTTCTACAACAGGCTGAGCTAGGTTGCCTCATAGTAAAGTCCTGGGTCTGCAAAGACCCCTGTTCTGACTGATAGATTTCTACATAGTTAATAGGTTGCCCCTCAGCCATCTTACTTCTAAACCAAATCTTAATTTTATCATGTTTTTGGGTACTGTAGTCTTCCTATTCCATTTATTACTCTGGTTTCCCAGAATACTTGAAAGGAAAATTTGTAAAAAGTCACCGAGCATTAAGGTAAAAACTGCCCTGCGTCCTTAAAGGATTCAAAATACAATCTTGCACATCTTTGCATGAAGAACAGAGAAAGGGAGACCTTTTAGACACCTCAGCATTTAGATTTCCATTTGGGAGGTCCACTTGGGGAAATCTGTGGATCCCATAGGCTATAATGGGGTCCGTGTGGTTTCTGCACGAGAAATGCAGAGAGAAAAGTACTACTTGCAGCGCTTTTCTTTTCACATTTTTCATGTGGAGAGGGGAACAGAGTCCCTTAATGTAGATGTGAACCAAGCCTATGCTGCTTGTTCCATTTTAACAGTATTAATCAGTGGTTCTCATCTTGTGGTTTATGTACCCCACTGGGTACGCGTCATTGCTGGTCTGTATTACATGCTACATTGTATACAGTTCACCCTGCCCAGAACTGATGGAGGCAACTGCTGGTGCTCCAGGAGTGAGTGATAGGCTGCCTTCACACGGAGTAATGCCGGGCTTGTAAAAATCCTCATTCACATCCGTACACGCGAGCGCTGCGGAAGGCTCCTGAACACTTCCCATTCACTTCAATGGGAGCGCTTGTAAAGCCGGCGTTACGAGCGCTCCCATTGAAGTGAATGGGAAGAGTTCAGGAGCCTTCCGCAGCGCTTGCGTGTACGGCTGTGAATGAGGATTTTTACAAGCCCGGCGTTACTCTGTGTGAAGGCAGCCTATCACTCACTCCTGGAGCACCAGCAGTTGCCTCCATCAGTACTGGGCAGGGTGAACTGTATACAGTGTAGCATGTAATACAGACCAGCAATGACGCGTACTCAGCCTTAAGCTGCATTCATCACTCACTGGGGCCTGCTGCGATGTCAGCAGTTGGCACCTGAAGCAGAAAGGAAGCATGGAGCAGAGTGATGAATGCAGCTTACTACTCACTCCCGGGCTCACTACACTTTTAAAGTAAGAATGGCTCCCACAGCCATGGCTGTGGGCTTCCGTCCTGTGCAGTAGGACCTTCATGTAGTGCAACATGTAATAAAGACATCAGTAGGGGCCATTATGTTTCACATGGGGGCACTGTGAGGACCATTATAGAACTGTTATAAGTCATTTATAAGAGATTACTACTTTGGTGGGTACTCGGCTGGGAATTTTTTATCATTAGGGGGCACTTCGCTTGAAAAGGTACATAATCTATACCAGTTCTTCTTAACCAAGTCCTTAAAGGAGTTGTCCCATAATTGACACTTATCCGCAAAATAGGTGACCATTCATGAGAATCCCTTGTCTCCTGCATGAATAGAGTAGCAGTCACGCATGCATGTTGAAGATCCAAGCGTATGGGACTGCAAAGTAAAGCAGCAATCGGACACTTATCTATCCTATGGATCCTGTCAGCAATTATGTCAGATTTGACTCCAAGAATAGCAATGTATGCTGGTCAGTTCTTGCTGTTATAACAATGGAAACTTGTTGATTCCATTATGAGCTGAGGGCGGATTCACACCTCCGCCCGGTCTTTGCTTTCGGGTTTCCATCTTCTGCCAAGAGAAACTGTACAGGAGATGGAAACCTGGCGGTCCGTTTTCAATCCCATTCACTATAATGGGTTTGCAAAGTGACCGCCCATGAGCATCTTCTGCCTCTCCGCGGCAAAACCGTTTTTTTTTTAACCGAACACAAAGTCCTGCATGTCAGACTTTGTCCGAATAAAAAAAAAAAAAAAAAACTAACTTTGCAAACCCATTCAAGTGAATGGGTCTGAACACTGACCGCCAGGTTTGCGTCTCCTGTAAAGTTTCTCTCAGCGGAAGACGGAAACCCGAAAGTGGAGACCGGGCGCAGTTGTGAACCCGCCCTAACAGGGCCATTGTGGAGTTATTCAGAGCTGTCATGCAACTGATCCAAGACAGCTTCTTTGATTGTTATGAACAGAAGCCCCAGAACTTAATACGATTTATTTTTTTCATTGTAGAGGAAAAGAAAAAGAAAAAAAAGAAAAAGTCAAAGAGCAAAAAGGAGAATGATGAAACTGCAGGCGACGAAAGCAATGACCAGAGTGTTAGGGAATTCTCAACTAAAGAATCCACAAAATCTAAACGGCACCGCAGTATTTCTGAAAGCTCAGTGACTGATACATCAGAGTCTAACAAACAGACCTCGAAGAAGGAATCAAGGAAACGGGATAGAGCAGAAAGCTCAGACCAGTCAGAGGAAGGCAGACACCTCAAGAGAAAACGCAGCAGTTCCGAGGAGCAGGACTCTTCCAAGTATAGGAAACTACAAGTTAAAGGTGAACTACAGTCAAAATCAAAAGTGGCATCTTCAGAGCTGACAGAATGTAGAGGTGAGATTTCAGTCCTGTTTTATCACAGATAAATGAGTTTCCTCAGCTTTTCATAGACTTCTATGAGGTGTTGGTAAAAGCATTACAATCAGCAGACTATCTAGTGTGAACGAGGCTTGAGGTCCAGTTGTTACTTTATTTCTCCTGTGCTATATAAGGACAGAGGATCTTTCTGAGCTCCATAGAGTTTTCACTCAAGTGTGCGGGTACTGTGGGTATAAGCTGATTAACCAGTAAATAACCAGATCTATTGACCATTTTATTCTCTTTTTCTATGTATGATTTAGATCCATAAGGGAAATCCGTTTTCCCCTCATCCTTTTTATCCATTTAATAATTGAATCCTTGTTACTCTTACCTCAAATCTGCAACAAAAATCTGCTGCTACACCCATTACACTAAAGTTATTCCCATCTCAAAATAGGGGTGTAGCAGGGAATTTCCACTGATGCTGATTACGACATTTCCTGGATTTCAGCTCCTCCTCCACTCCTCTTGCAGACATTCGCTGGATGATTACAGCAGATTTCTGTACTTTAAATATGACACAGTCTCTCAACTGTGTAAAACAGCAGAGCAAGGACCACAATCACAAGATCTCTGCTGTTTTACATAGCAGAGACCTGGTGCTAATGCCTGCGATGAGTCTTCTTTGATTTCAAGCATTTAGTGCATCTAAGGCCCCCAAGCTCTTCTCTGTGCCCTTCTTTCCCTGGTCTCAGCCCTCACCCCTCCTCTTACATTTAGATGCCAGTATAGCTCCTGCATGTCACAATCTCAGGAGCCGCCCGATGTCTATGGCATCAGGAGCCTTTTTGAAGGCTCTGAGACTTGTCAGTATAAAGATAACTATTGAGAATTGCCTGTGGCTGGCCTCAGTAATTCTACACTGATTGTCTCATAGACTGGAATACAGTTGTATTGCAGTCTGTGAGACAATCTGCATGCTGTGGAATCTATTGTGTTCCACAAAAACCAAAACCCAGTGGGCACTCACTCCTTAGGCCCCCACACGGAGCACAGGATGGCATATTTTGGTCCTGATTTTGACACGGGAAGCCATGTCAGAATAACAAAAAAAAAATTGAATTAGTGTAGATAAAATAAAAACACACAACTCTGTACATGGCAACATTAAATGTTACAGGTGTGTGAAAAATGTGAAAAATTATTTTGGTTGCCAAATTCTAAGTTTGGAATTTTTATAAAGGTTTTAAAACATAACAAAAACTGTACAAATTTGGTATCTGTATGATCATGCAAACCGAAAGATTGTAAGGAACATCATTTTGACCATACAGTGAAGACTGCAAAAAAAAAAAAAAACCCTAAATTTTCTGGAAGGGCGTTATATTAATGGTTTCCTTGCTTAAATCTCTTTGTATTATTATGCCTACATATAATTTATTTATATTTCTGCAAACTTCATATTCCTCAAAAGTAAGAGGAGGTTTTTTTTTTGTTTTTGTTTTTTTACTCTTTTGGATAGAATTTGTGTGGTGCGACCTCAGCCTCTACCTATCATAAAGCGGTGGTATAGTCTAGTAATATGCCATTACTTTGAGATGGCAATACTTCTATAATTAGTAGGTTCCTTTTTGTCTACAGAGGGTGCAGGTCTTTACATTTTATTTGTTCCCTTTTTCATTCCAGAGATTTCAACTGAAGAAGAAAAGGACACAGGTGACAAGAAGGATACTGCTAGCAAAGTAAAGCGAAAACGCAAGAAGAAGCATAGGGAGAGACATAGAGTTGGAGAGGAGGTCATCCCCTTAAGAGTTTTGCCCAAGTATGTTGTATATTTTAAAGTGCGTTTTGATGTACAGATAAAGTGAAAAGCAGCTGCTGGTCCACCCTTGTGATACTGACCACTGGAAACAATAGGGCAAAAAAGCTTTGTTGTTCAATCTGAAAGATCTTATTATTGCTTCTCTTCACTGGAAACCTTTGGATATTTGCTTGATGCCCACAGACAGATTACTATTGAATCAGGTGGCAACAAACCCTTATTTACATGACTTGTTTTACAATACAGGGAGAATTTGTGTATATCACACAGGGGACTAAAAAGTGCAACTGTTCAATTATCTGGTTTAAAGGGGTTGTCAAGGAGGTCGGGGAATGTGGAAAACAAAAATAACATATTCTCCTGTATTCTGTGCTGCTCCCAAGGTCTTGTTCCGGTAGAAGTTCTCGCTGCACATGACCGGCCAATCGGCAGCCTGAGGAAAGGACACGGAACATCACAGGTGACGTATGCAAGTGATGCCACAATTCCTTTACTTAAGCTGCTGATTGGCCTCAGTATTCACACGCAGAGAAGACTTTCACCGGAACAAGACCCCGGAGCAACAGGACTTAATCACAGTGGGAGACACTGGGAACAGCTGAGTATCCAATCCACACATTACAAAAAAATCTGCTGCGATTTAAAAAAAAAAATGTGAGCCTTTTTGTAAATTGCAGCATGTCAATTATACTTACAGAAACTCTGCCATTTTCTGTATAGGTATACTTTTCTCACTTAAAATATTCTTTAGTCTGAAAAACCCCTTTATTATTAGGCCGGAGGAGGTAATGCAAAAAAAAACAAAAAAAACACTCTCCTGTCTCCAGATGCTCTGGTGTCCTCCCAAGGCAGGCCGGGCCAGTCAGCTGCTTTCTTTCTGATGAAATTATTTTCTTGCTGGTTTTTTCCCTTCCGGTGAAGAATTTCAGAACCTCTGTGAAGAGGGTGGGGAAGGTGAAACATATAAAAAAAATAAAATGCTCACCTGCTCCGGTGTCTGCCCCATCTCTTCGGTCCAGCATGTAGCATCCACGAATGTGAGTGATGGATCACCGGTTCCTTTTTTGTTGCCACTGATTTTCCTTAATGGTCATGTGGCACTGAATTCTGCCGAAAAAGGAAATGTATGTGATGCACAGGTCGATAGAGGCGGCAGACACCAGAAGACACCATCAACAAAGAGATGTCTGCAGGGGAGCAATGAGCATCTTAAAGTTTGGTAGACCATATTTAAAAACTGAACAATGTTAGAGTTTAACACCTAATTGTATATGTGGATGTTTTTTTCTTAGATTGCAATTTGTATTCAGCATTCAGCACAGGTTATTCTGTGGGTGCTTTGATAGGATCCCAACCAGTGATTTGGATAGCAATGAATTCAAGCACTCTAGTAGTATTATTGAAGCAGTAGTTTAATACTGAATTATCAGGATAATAGAAAGACCTACTAGTCTACTACTGCTTCAATATGCTACTGGAGTGCTTGGATTCATTGGTACCTATTCTGTATGTTTATAGTCTGACCGTGTACTTTAGGAGCCAGTGTATTTAATTTGTTCTATATATATTGTGAGGTCAAAATACATCTATAAATAGTGCAATGATAGATTCTATTTATCTAGAAGTGGTGACTCACCTAAGAAGCGAGTATGTCATGACCTGTGTTCCTGGCAGGACTACTTGGGCCTGCCTCCCTGCTCTGACTTTATACCTGGCTGTCTATAGTATGCATGTAATCCCGAAGAGTAAGCCAGTGACCTTTTGTTGTTGAAATGCACTTGAATGTACAATTTTGAGTGGATATTTCTGACCTTTTTGTTTCATTTGTTAGGAATGAGCAGAGGATTGCTCTTGCTATTTAACTGTTTTTATCCCTGAAAGGATATCAATTGATACTGCTCTAGAATGTTTTATGTGCCAAGAGTTAGATCCCCTATGAGGCCAATTTTCTCTTCCTGGAGTAAATGCACATGATTTACTGACCCCAAACAGGAGACCATTGTGTTGTATTTGGAACATTCCTTATGATGAGTGCAACTTTGTTTACCCTCACAAATCATAGGAGCAACTTTCTTGCCAACTACATTTTGCAGAGTCTTGACAATCCGTATACCTTGCTAATGTGTGATTGGAGATAGTGAGAACAATGGAGAACTTCTCATTCTCTCTCCTCATTGAGAACACATGCATGCTCTGCCAAGTGCGAGTGGGAGGGTTTGGGTGAATTGCTTTCATACAAAGCGGCATTTGCCAACACCTGTTCAAAGAGGACCAGAAACCTCCTCCAACAATTACATTTCTTTACATCCTTTAATAGGCACTACTCCATTGGTTCCTGTATTTTTCACCACTTCTAACAAGTCTAGCTCTTTTGATCATTTAATAGGCGCTTCTCTACAGACTATAGCACAGTTGGAATTTTGTCTCTAGCCCCCTACTATTCTCAATCCATCAGTGCTGTTAGTTTTGGTGCCTGATATGCTATTTAGGTTTTGTACTGTCAGGAGAGCAGTGTCAGGCAGGAGCAGGCAATGGATGTGATTCAGAGCTCTGACTCTCTCCGCTTCTTATTGGAGGTGATAAAATGTCTCCTGTAAATATGGCTTCAGCTTTTTTCAGAATTTTTGTGCAAATAAAATGGCAGTCTTTTGTGCCAGAGCTGAACAAGTAACCATTTATTTTTCGGACTATAAGATGCACCAGATGATAAGACGCACCTAAATTTTAGGAGGAAAACCGTTTTTTAAAAAAAACATATATATTATGGGACGGATCTGCTGCTAGAGGGCCGCAGGTTGTGCAACACTTGTGTATAGGGGCAACAGTGTTGCACAACCTGTGTGGCTCTGCAGCTGTTGCCAAACTAAAGCTTTCATCAACCGAACTTGTCCAAGCATGATGAGAGTTGTAGTTTTGCAACAGGTACAGGGCAACATCGACAGGGGGCTCTGCAGTGGAATTTGCCTATGTTAATGTGGGACACACCAGTCACATAATGGAGGCATATACGGGCATCGCAGGCTTTCTTCTCCTAAAGTTCTTGCACCTCCTGGCACCGACACAGTACAATATGCTCCCCACCATGGCCCCCACTCAGTATAATATGCTCCTCCACAGTGGCCCGATGCTATTATTATACACTGGATTCTTCTCAAACACCAGTGTATAATAATCAGAGACCATGGGGAGGTGATGAAAATTAACACTTACACTCACCTTGCTTCACCTCTCCTGGGCATCCTCGATCTTCTTCGGTCCTCTTCTACCTGCGACTGAGGTCACGTGCCCCAGGCTTCACTGCCAGGGCCTTTTATTGGGCCTCAGCAGTCACGTGCGGGCGTACTGATATCATCATGCCGACGTGTCCCACATGACTGCTGGGGCCCAATCACATGCCCCAGCAGTGGCGTCTGGGAAGTGTGATCTCAATCACAAGCCGGAAGAGCCCGGAATATAATGCTGTACATCGTCTGAAGCCCAGGAGAGGAGAGTATGTTTATTTTTCATCTCCTCCCCTGTGCAGACTATGTGTATAGCACTCAAGGAACCAGGCTTTCCCTGATCACTATCATGGTGCTACAGGGCCCTGGCCATCTCCAGCTATAGTACCACTCCGGGCAACCCTACTCCACCATCTGCCTCTAAAAGTAAATGTTAATTCTGTCCATTTATTGACAGCAAACGCATCTATCTTGAAAATGACAAGGATGCTCAGAGTATATATACTGTATATCTCCATTTACCAAGCATTACCACTTGTAATAATGTTCCCTTGTCTTATCCTATTGTTTTTTGTTACATTTGCGCCTTTTCCTTTCACTACAGGCAAGAATGGTTAGATCTCAAGGCTGAATATTTGACATTGCAGAGAGTCAGCATGTCTACCCTTAAAAAGTCAATAAGTGGACGAAATAATGATTCAATGGGAGAAATGCAAGTTGAACAAACAAGCCTGAACTCCAGTGTGAAAAATGGTAAATGATCTTCAGTGTTATTAAGTGGAAAAGATATTTTTTCTTACATCAGTGTAAATTTTCTTGTACAATAATACATTTTCGTCTGTGTTTTCTTTGCTTTTATGCGCAATCTATCCTCTGTTCATGTGGGTGGACACTGACCCTTTTATTGCAATTCCTGCAATGAGACCTCTCTCACCTATGATGTTTATAGGTGACATGTTCTTTTAATAGGATGGCCATTTTAAACCTGCTTGTCTGGATATTTGTATACCAAACTACCGGTATTCAATTGGTCATACACAGGTCACTTTGCGCCCCCCCCCCCCCATCGTTTTGTTACCTATTCTGATAAAGATTATGACCCAGTTTGTAGATGTAAAACATATGGTATTTCTGCATTTCATCATGACATTGTTTTGTTTGCTTGTGGTCTATGTAGTGGATACTGTGAAAAATGAAACACTCGGACCCCAATTTGTCAGTGGGGTTATTGTGAAGATCACCAGTGCGGAACCATTTTCAAATCGCCAACAAGTTAAGGTAAATCTTGTTCTAAGATTTTCTAATATATATTCCTTAAAACATTTTTATGTATTTGTATATATTGGAATGAAAATTTCTTGAAATAAAGAAACTGGATGTTTGAATTTATTAGAGTGCTGCCATTTTAATCCGTTTGCAGGACTCTTCTCTGCGCCTGTTTCATGTGGAGAGAACAGAATGGAAACCACACGGACTCCATTATAGTATATGGGGTCTGCGTGTTTTCCCAGGTAACCGCTTTTCTAGGTGTATACGTTTCCAAACGGAATACCGAACGCAGATGTGAACCAGGCCTAACATATAATTTTAACTGCACAATGAATGCTGTTTTTAAAAAAAATAAAAAATAAAAGGTAAATAAGTGGAACAAACGCAGTTTTGGAAAGCAGAGAGTGAATAATTAAAAAAAAAAAATGGGTGCAATGGAAAAGGGTTAGGACTTAATGCATTGCAGTTGTGTACAGGATGAGATTTAGTAATAATAATAATACATTTTATTTATATAGCGCCAACATATTCCGCAGCGCTGTACAATTTGTAGGGTTCAAATACAGACAGATACATTACAAAGAAAATCATTTCACACAATGGGACTGAGGGCCCTGCTCGCAAGAGCGTACAATCTATGAGGTAGAGGGGGTGACACAAGAGGTAGCAGGGGCGGTATTACTTATACAGAGGTCAGACACCTTTGTAATAGAGGTGACTCATTACACAAACATAAGACTTTATGAGCCGTCACCAGTCGTGTCCTGTAACATGTGGATGGAGCTTGGACAGATAAAGTTATCCTGAGATGACATCATATCATGTGGGGAAATGTGGGAGTGGGGACAGAGGAGGGTTAAGGGTTTACGTTAGACATTGTGATAGGCTTGTCTGAAAAGATGCGTCTTTAGTTTGCGTTTGAAACTGTAGAAATTGGGAGTTAATCTGATTGTCCGGGGTAGAGCATTCCAGAGAAGTGGTGCAGCTCAAGAGAAGTCTTGTATACGAGCGTGGGAGGTTCTGATAATAGAGCAGGGGTAGGGAACCTTTGGCTCTCCAGCTGCTGTGAAACTACAACTCCCATCATGCTCCATTCACTTCCATGGGAGTTCCCAGAACAGCAGAGCCAGTATGCATGCTGGGAGTTGTAGTTTTGCAACAGCTGGAGAGCCGTACGTTCCCTACCCCTGTAATAGAGGATGTAAGTGTTAGGTCATTGAGTGAACGGAGAGCACGGGTTGGGCGTATGTACAAAATGTTCACATTAACAGCAAGCAAAGAAAGTCCAAATAGTGAGAAATTGAACCTCAAAGAAGAAGCATCCCTTTCCATTATATAATTTATAGTGATAAAGTTTTATCTGCATATGAGAAATGTGTTTAGACTACTTTTTCCACGGATTGTGCTAGAATTCTGGTCTCCTTTGTTAATAAATCTGCCCCCTTGTGTATAGGAAATAGTTTCTTAGTCACTGCAGGTGCCCTCTGGCTACTGTGGATGTCCAGTGTCAAATGAATTAGCCTATGGCATCTTCCCCTGCAGGAAGCTTTGGCTGGAGTGTCTGAAGTGGCATATGTAGATATGCTGGAAGGAGATACAGAGTGTCATGTTCGTTTTAAAACCCCTGAAGATGCCCAGACGGCCCTTAATTCCTGCCCAGAAGTGCAGAAGAAGCACAACTGGAAAATGAACATCCTGTCTGGTAAGTAGTTGGTTGGTAGGCATTAGCTGTCTTCATGACTTATTATATTTCTTACTCCTCTCACATGGCTACTGAAGTATTTCCATGCAAAATTTACCTTGATCCGGGCAAAACAAGGTCAGAATGGCTGCATATCTTTGTTTTTTTTTTTTTCTGCCTTTTTTTTCTGTTTTTTTTTTGAGACTTAGGGTGCGTTCACACGATGTAAAGTGGAGCGTGATCTGGCACGTCTACGCGTGTCAGCAGTTTGCGCGCTCAAAAAGATCCCATTGATTTCAAAGGGAGTTGCAAGCGTATATGCCGCGTTATTTTGCGCCCGTAATTTTGCAGGCGCAAAATAACGCGGCGTATACGCTCATAACTCCCATTTAAAATCAATAGGATCTTTTTGAGCGCGCAAACTGCTGTCACGCATAGACGTGCCTGATCACACTCCACTTTACATCATGAGAACGCACCTTTAAGCTATATTATTTTATTCCTATGATGATTATGTTTTTTACATCATGGAATTGCTTGCTTTTGCTAATTTTTATTTGATTTTTTTAGTATTTTGTTTTTATCATTCATTGAACTCTCTATCATGACTTGTGTGTTTGTAAATGCTAAAGTTTTTTTTCTATCCCAAACCCCCCTCCACCCTCCTCAGGAGATAGTGAGCAGAGATACTGGCAGAAGATCTTGGTGGACAGACAAGCAAAACTAAACCGACCTCGTGAAAAGATACGTGGTACTCAAAAGGTAGAATGCTTCATTGTGTGTTTTTTATAAATATTGTGCGCCTCCTATATATTGCATGTAGTAAAAGGGTAGTCTTTTTTGGACAAATGGGCAATCTGGAAGGTGGTTCATCAGTTAGGAGTACTTCTGCCATCAGTTCATTGGTTTCAGTAGGCAAACTGCAATATTTCACAGGTACCAATGCACACTTCTTATCTAGATACACATCAGCTAGTCACTGGAAGATCTGTTCACTTAGGGCTAGTTCACACGTGAGTAGGGTGTGGTGGAACTTGGTCCAGAAAAAAAACGCTTCAGGAATTAGGAAGTGGTTTTTAACATCGAGGCGGTTTTTGGAGTGGTTTTCCGCGTTCCATTCACTTGTATTGATTTCCTGAGGTGGAATCCGCCTCAAGAAAGGGCAGCTCGCTTCTTTTTTCTGCTAGAGGGAAAAAACAGCTAGCGGGAAAAAAAACCGCTAGCGCAAAAAAGACTACTAGCGGTCTACATAGACCTCTATTGTGAGGGGGTGGATTTTGAGGAGGATTCCGTGCCTTACAAAGTAGACATCCCCTAACATTTTTCTCCATTTCCTGCCCACGCATTGAGCAAAGTAGATAACTGTTTTGCCCCAGCTGGAGATGGGCAGAGAAACTGCAGAGGGAGCCACTGGGGCTAGTGCTTACAGTTTTGATCTGGTTTTAAAGCCAATAATCCTGAGAGTGCCTGTTGCCCCACTAGATCCTGATTTAACACTAGTTGAAATGGAGCTACATATACTTGCATCTTTCACTTCAGCCAGTGTGCAGGGAAAGAAAAAGGATTTCTTATTCTCCTGTCACTTCAGAGTGGGAGGGGGGCTTCCATGGAGGATGTTCATGATATCACCCTCCCTGCCCCCATTATTTCTCTTGCTAATCAAAAGATCTTATTACAAGGTGTTGTAAAGCTATATTGAAATAATATCAAAAAAAGTTATGAAAGACAGGGACAAAATGTTACTGGTTTAAGGCTAAATTATTTGGATCACTAAAGGGTTAAAATTAGAGATGAGCGAACATTGTTTGGATCAGCCGATCTGAACAGCACGCTCCCATAGAAATGAATGGAAGCACGCTTAACCCCCCGCGTGCCGGCCGCTTCCAGTCATTTCTATGGGAGCGTGCTGTGAGCGTGTTATTCGGAACGGCTGTTCCGAACAGTGTTCACTCATCTCTAGTTAAAATGCATATAAGGAGCCAGACCTCTATTCCAGTAATAGACTTTAGTCCGAAATTCTGCAATTAAAAAATGTCATTTTTGGGAGGGTTTTTGCAATGTGACTGTTAGGGGGTTAAATTATACCATATTTACTGGAATTAGTAATGGTCCTTTATAATGTTTAGGAGACCTTCTGTTAGCTTTCCTTGACATAACCCTCCCATAAGGAACCTATGGAGGCTGGGAAGGGTCAGCTGGGTAACATGGTTGCCTTTAGACTGGTGAATTTAACCTTTGGTCCCTATTTTGTGCAAATAAACATCATGTCCTAGTTTATATCCTAACTGGCGTTTTTTATTGCAGCTGGTTGCCAAAGGTGAAAACATGAGGCTTCTGAAATCACAGGAGGCAAGCAAGCACATCCGATTCCTTGATGAACCTTGAGTGACAGCAGTTTCTACATTTTGCAGTTTTTATTTTTGAACCCTGTGCTTGTAAATTAGACTGCGCTTCATTTAAAGATTGAAATTCCATATTGGATGTTCTGATACAGAAGTACACAAAAGTATTCTTATGCAAGACTGTTGTTGTCAAATCTTTGTACATTGTGCTTCAAAAATCCGTCACATCAAATCTTTGTGTTAAAGTGACTGAAACATTGTTTTATAATAAAATATACATTTACTGTACGCATCAACTGAATGTAAGTAGTTGTATAGTGAGCAATAGATTTGACATGGTATCCCCTACATTACATTCTTTAAAAGAGTTTGATTACCAAGCACAGCGCCACACACTGTATAGTGGCTGTGCTTAGTATTGCAGCTCAGCCTTATTCATTTGAATGGGATGAAGCTGCAGCATAAGCATAGGGCCAACGTAAATTGAATGGACACTACCTGGGAAATTATTCCTGGATAAAAGTTTTACCCTTATTTCTGAACATGCATGATTTGAAATACTGTACTGTTCTGTTTTTTGTAGTGTTTTCACTTATTGCCCAGCGATGATGCTGAGCAGTGAAGAATGCCTCCCCAGTACTAGTCTATGGGAGACTACTGTCAGGAAGAGTAGGGCATTCCTCACTGCTCAACGTCATCTCTGGGCGGTAAGGAACGCCCTTTGTGACAGTATAGAGCTATGGACACTACTGTCAGGAGGGGTGCTCCTCACAGAAACACCCCTCTGACAGTGAAGAGCTATCAGTTACGGCACCAATAGCTCTTTTCCCGGGGCACATAACGGGAATTTGGCACATTGTCTGCTTTCTAGCAGTATATAAATCCACATGTGCCTGAGGACCTGAAAGGTCCTCTTTAAGTTTCTGAGGTATTCATAAACATAGAGACTTGACATCCAGTAAACGTGCCCATAGAAACATATTAACTGACACCTAAAGCGTATCTTTTAAGTTATGAGTTCAACTTGGGTAAGCATATATATTAATAGACGAAAAGAAATTAAATCCAGTACAAAGGTGCATGAATAGCAAATGTGCAGAGTTGGATGAACTTCACGTGTTTAATTGCTATAGGCTATGGTTATCATTGCTTGATCTCTGGTTTATGATGATGACTTAATTTTGGTGAACCCTTTAGTTCTAGTGATCAAGAAGTCCCAACATGTTGAGAGTAGAGATGAGCGAGTACTGTTCGGATCAGCCAATCCGAACAGCACACTACATCAAAATGAATGGATGCACCTGGTACTTCCACTTTGACGCCGGCCGCTTAACCCTCCGCGTGCCGGCTACGTCCATTCATTTCTATGCGAGCGTGCTGTTCGGATCGGCTGATCCGAACAGTACTTGCTCATCTCTAGTTGAGAGGTTTAAATTAATTTATTAGGAAACTGACCCTAAAGAGGAGTTTTGTGAACACCAGCGATCAGACATTGGTCATCAATCTTGTATTTTCCCGACAACCATTTAAACATTAGTCTTATTGTTAAACAATTATTCCGTTTTTAACTATTTGATGGAATAGAACACTTTGGTTATTGGTTCCTTCCTTCTCTTTTAATACATGTATAAGTAGCATTATAGAGACAATCATAATTTGAAATACATTTTCTTACAAACTACATTATGAATGTTATCACTATATAACCAGACTGCCATTAAATACTAGTATTTCTTAGATATGTAAGGACATTTGTGCTTGCATGTCTTAATTTGTGTATGGTTACCTGAAAAAAATTTGCCCCCTCAAACTTCCTCGTTGCATCTTGAGTCAGCAAGACCTGTCTTTCCACCGGACGAACAGGGCAGGCTTTTTTTGGAAAGGCCTGAAGAAGCTAATCTCTGCTCTCTCCTCCCTCAGTGGTGTTCTGAGCGCCAACTTCCCTCCTTCAGCCATTCTCTGCATTTTCACTCCTTTTGTGGCTCCACCTCTCCTTCCAGAGAGCAGTGTTTCTGGGACTCCTGCTCAAAGAAATCCTCCTTCAAGGCCAGACCTGCCTGGCAGTCCCACACCCAGCCCTCCAGACCTTCCACTTCCAAGTCCTCCTCTGCATGAAGGTCTTTCCTTGCTTGTGAACTCTCAGGTGGGGGGACAGCTGGTCTTTCAGTAAATCTGGCTTGCCAGCGTCCAAGAGGTGGTGTCAACCAGCTGCTAAGAGTTCTTCTCCGCTATACAACGAAAGGGCATCATTATCCCTGTCCCTGCTTCAAAGCATTCCAAGAGTGTTTTCTCCAATATGTTTACCATTCCCAAGAAGGATGGTTCCCTTCATGCCATCCTGGACCTGAAGGGGCTCAACCGGTTTATCAATTTCCTTGAGGTTGGTGGTGGCATTCATGGAGATCACGACCACACTGTGTCATGAGCGCTTTCTTAGTTTCACAGTTTGTTGCGCTTGCCTTAGGGCTGGCCTCCGCCCCCCCCCCCCCTTCCTCACAGGTATTTACCAAAATGATGGTGTCTCTCATGTCCATCCTCCACTCCATCTGAATCACCATGATTCCATACTTTGATGAATTCCTGGTGAAAGTCCCCTCCAGGTTGAACAATCTGACTAGTTTATGGATCTCTGGATCTCCTTCGCCAGTTCGGCTGGCTCATCAACGAGGAAAAGTCCTATCTTCTGCCTTCTCAGTGGCTTGAATTCCTGGGCGTGATCTTCAATATGCACCAGTGCAAGATTCTCCTCCTATAGTCCAAAATGCTTTCCCTACTATCCATTGTCTCCCACCTTTGGAGGAACTTGGTGTTCTCTTCGATTCTGCATACTGGTCCTGGGCACGATGGTCTCCATAGATTTTTGTACGCGCCATAAAATCCTTTTCTCTTTTTATTCATTGGGTGATACAAATCCCACCCTTGTTTCTTGTTGTTCCTGCCTGGGCTGTTTTTGTTCGTTTTCGAGTTATGGACATAGTGGTGGTGTTTTGTTCTGTGTTCCTTTTTTTTTTTATTTTTTATTGCTGTCTGTAGTCCTGCTGCTGTACAAAGTGGCTATCATAGTGTCTGTGGAAAGGCTATAGCCCAGAGGCGGAGCCAACCTATTTTGTTATTCCTAGTCAGCGTCTTAGTGGCCAGGCCTATAACCATTGTGTAGTTTCCCCCGAATGAATACAATAGTGAATACAAAAATCCATTTTTCTCCTTCTGTGGTTTCTGATATCAGGCAACTCCTCCTTAGGATCAGTTTCCCAATAAATTAATTTAAACCTCTCAACTTTTGATATAGGTTCATATTACTAGACCGGCGGACACCTAATGCCTTCTTCGGGAGATCTAACTCTGGTCATGTCACTTAGACACACAAATTAAATGCTATATCATCTTAATATACCTAAAGCTTCTGTCAAGCTATTATCTACTAGATGAGTTGCTTTTTGCACATCTTTCTCACAGAGTCAAATTATGGCATTTAGTTTTTTGCAGGACAAATTGTACTTTGTAATGACAGTAGTCAATATCCTGTACTGGGAATCTGGGAAAAAAAATTCAGAATGAGGTGGAATTGTAAAAAAAAAAGAAAAACATTTGCACCAAATTTCATATGGCTTTAATTTTTACAGTGTTCGCTGTGTGGTAAAAATTACATTTGACAATAATGACAGTTACCCCTCTCATAGACACTGTGCTTAATCGGTTGAAAACCCAACTCTTTCTTGTCAATAAAGAAACCGCCTGGACTTCTAGGCTGAAAATTGTGAATCCTCAGGTAAAAGACTTCCAGCATCGGCAAACAAAAAGTCTAACATTTTAACTTTTAATGCATCGTTCTATAAAATAAGACATTACACAGTCTCAAATAAAAATATAGGAAAAATGTGGGCATCTTTTACGAGAGGTTTCGAGACCACAGTCTCTTCTCATAGCATAGCAGTGTATGGAGAGAACTCTGCTCCTGAGCCCCCTCCATACATCCCCGTGCGACCAATGAAGCATAGCCTGCAGTCTCAGCAGCTTCATTTGGTTCCAACATGACGTGGAGCTCTCTATCCCCGTTGGTGTTGGTGATATGATAAAAGGAGCTATCTGGCGCAATTCAATAGCCAATAGTAGCCTCTTTATCATGGTTGATGCAAAGATAGAGAAAGGGGCTGGGTTAGCTAATAAAATGAGACAAGTCACCAGGACAGAGAGGTGAAAGTAACCGCCCTGTTGCTTTGGACCACAACATGGGGTCTGGAATCAGGACCGTATGTAGAAGGAAAGTATAATTAGTAAATTTTATGAATTTTCTTTGGACAACAACCTCATAACATTTCATTTCCCAGGACAACCCATACGAGTGGTTCTATTGTATCCATTATACATATTGGTTCAGGACATGTTGGCTTCTTTCCCTGCATGTACAAAACAGGTACACTTTCATTCCAGAGTTGTCTGCTATCAGAGAACATCTCCCTGTCACCACTCAGTACAATACAAAAATATAAACAGAGTGCATTATTTATCACATCCGCTCCACCGCCAGCAACAGCAAGGAACGTTTTACCATTATGCTCTGTAATGAACAAGTGGAATTCAGATACAAATTGCATTGTGTAACATGTTTTAATGCCTTTTAAAGAGATCTATCTAATTACATCCTGACAATGAGGAAGTGCATTTGCTTGGGAATGTACGGCCATCAAAACAAATGGTTTAAAAAAAGCCCTTTGCTGCAGTTTTGCAATGCTTTTAAAGAGGTACAGACATTTACAGCAGGTGCATATTCTTAAAGATTATATGTCAGTCATTTCTGGTAAGTGAAATGATCTAGCTACAGACCGCTTAAAGAGGTTTTCCCAAAATAATAAAAGCAACCCCTTTTAAGGCTATGTTCATCTATATGCATTGGGAAAGTTCCTGGCCATATACCAAATATACAGATGTGTTCACCACTCCCAACAAGTCCAGCTTTTTGAATCAATTAATAGGTGCTTGATAGACTATTGTTACGAGCAAACGCAGTTCTGAACTTTGGGCTGACTAGGTATCGCCAAAAACAGGTACAGCGGAGCCGATAAATTAAATGGCCCTGAGCACACAGTGCACCTCCACAGGACCAAGACTGGCCTCTGGATGTCTTCAACAGAGCCCCTAGTGGTGGGGATGGACTTGGCAGATTCCTTCAGCCAGACTTAGCAAACCTAGAATTTAGGGAACTCGCCAGAGCAGAACTGAAACTGAAAGAAGGCCAGAAGAAGCAGAGGAGCCAGGAGAATGTGGCAGAGATGGTCACGTGGTCGTCGGTCTGGTCCGCAACAAGAGGTCAGCGTGGTGCAGGAGGGTCAGGCAGAAGAATGGTCAGCAATCCGGTTTGGCAAGGTGAGATCAGCGTTATACAGAGATAGGATCGATGCAGAGGAATCTAGAAGGCAAGCAGGAGTAATAACAGAGAGAAGAAAAGGAGAAGAATTGGCAGGCAGAGGAAGGGGTCAAGTAACGGAGCTAAGAGGTAAAAAAAAACAGCGGTTTTCTACAGGTACAATGTAGACACTTTCTTCCAGAAGAACTGAATAACCAGTGGTGCAAGAGAAATGGAAGTGCGCTACTAAAGGTTCGGGAGAAACACACAGACAGCGCTTAAATAAACACACACAAAACTCCAACACATGCGAGGAGAAGCCTGGCAACCTTACAGCCGTGACTGCAGAGGTCCCAGATCTACCCCTAACAACTATTTAGGCTCTGTACTGTCAGGAGGGCGGTGTTAGGCAGGAGCAGACAAGGGGTGTGATTCTGAGCTCTGACACTGGCTGCCTCTGATTGGAGCTCTGAGTCACCACCCTGTCTGACACCACCCTTCTGACACTTCTGCATTGATTGTTTATGAAGACCAATGCAACTGCTAGTCGCACCAGTACCTAGGTGATTTCTTTCCGCGCCCAGTCCACTTCAGTCAGCTAGCACTCCACCTCCTCAGCCAGTACCACAAGTCTAGCTGTCAGGAGAGATCAAAGCAGCAGCAGCAGCCATGCCCTGGTACAGTATCTGGAAGATGATGAGCCAGAAATTTTTTGGCTCACAGCACCAACTGGATGATAACAGACAGCAACTGACACCCACTGGCTGCACCAGTAGTACAGTTGTGCCTAGAGTGCATCTATATTTCAGCAGATAACTCAGACCTCATGGAGCTCTGGACCAGTAGGTTAGAACAGTGGCCCAGTTTGCCATGGAGGTTTTATCTTGTCCTTGTGTTCAGTGCTCCCAGTGGCACTGTAACAACATAAAGCACAAAACTGTCCACCACTAGTCTGGAAAAAATTACTTTTATCACAATGAATTAAGTATATATCTGTGAAGATTTTCAAACACCATCCACTGATGCCTCCGAATAGTGGTGTCACTGTAACCCTATCATCATGTTCCATTTACTGTACTGCTGCTGATGCTCCTAAGCAACTGCCAGCACTCAGCCAGCGCAGAGTGCGTATAAGGCGAGTCTATACTAGGTGCTCATGTTATTGCTGATGGGATATTAGTTAAACACACCATACAGCTTTACTTATTGTTCTCAGATTTCTATTTTTCTATATCAGGGAACTTTTTAGCTGCATCATAACCTAGATTTGCAGTCCAGTATCTCTTAATCTCGAAAAAACACAAAAAGTCCACAGCTGAAAAAATGTAAAGTACCAGCTCAGCCTTAAGAGCACGAAAACCACCCCCTGGTAGGGGTTAAATGATCCAGATCCAAATGCAAAAAAGTCTTCAGCACAAAAGGTATTAAAATAAAACTTAGCTTTTAATGATGAAAAGCATTAAAATGAACACCAGATACAGAAATGAAAAAAACACGTAAGAAGAAAAAAACTTACAGCATCAATCCTATATATATAAATGTACGTCCAGCACCAAAAGCAGACAAGCCTACACGTTTCAGGACATCAGTCCCTTACTCATGGTATCTCTTATACTGTTTACTTGGGCTTTTCTCAACTTTTTCTTTTCTATTGTATTGCAGAAATACATGTAGAGGAATTCATAGTAGTAATAATGGATAGGAGAGTGGGGGATTCTCTGTATTGTACACACTCTATGTCTCAGACAGAAATGTAAAATGGGCTGCAGTAATAATGGGGTTATTAACAGAAAAATTGATAGAAAAGCTTGTAGTAAAGTTTATGCAAATTGCTTAGGAACCTGCAGATATTTAAACAACTCAGGTATCCTTTAAAGGGGTATTCCCATGTGGCATACTCACCAGTCTTCGTTGCTGTAAATTCTTCTTTCTTCCGGCTTTGTTGCGTCATTGGTGGGCGGGGTTACATATGCAAAACCAGTGGCGAGATGCCGCTGGCCCTGCGTGCACGCTCATAGACCAGTCTAGCCTTCACAATGCGAATACAGACCCGGCATCCGCCTCTCTCTATTACAGTGGATGCCAGGTCTGTATTCGCATTGTGAAGGCTAGACTGGTCTATGAGCGTGCACGCAGGGCCAGCGGCATCTCGCTGCTTTGCTTTGCATATGTGAATACAGACCCGGCATCCACTGTAATAGAGAGGCGGATGCCGGGGAGCGTAGACGCCGGCACAGATGCCGGCACAGATGCCTGGAACATCGCTATGCTCCTGCCCTGCATGAAGCCAGCAGCAGCAGAAGCGATGCTGTTATTCTGCTCCTCCGCCCCCCCCCCCCTGCCTGTCTTGGCTGCAATATTTTCACAGTCTGTAAGTAGTTGACCTATATAAATAAGATGGTTGAAAATAATTGAAGAAGGTTTGGGCCTCGTCATTGTCTGTTTATATGTGGAATGCAAAGCAATGTGTCCACATTTTTCTGATTATGGGGATAACGTCTATCCTTAGGGAGTGACCACCTTCTCAGGTGTGTGGAGACTTATACAGCCATAGTTGCTCCACTGCAAGGGAACATGGGAAGAATATGCAAATCTGTCTCCCAAGATGTAAACAGGGAGACAGTGCCTCTGTTATGCTTCCCTCTATAGCAAGCACCCTGAGCATCATGCCCGACTTCCCAGAAGCCTTTGCTGCATGATGCGAGGTTATAACCAAATCCATTTCTCAGCTACGGACGGCACCATTTCTGTCTCTTTGGACTTCATCAGCGCAGCCTAGAGAGAATTGATTTGGTTTAACCACATGAGGACCGCCGTACGTAAATTTACGGCCTCATGTGCTGGTACCTAAAGACCGGACTATTGTCGAAATACGTCCGGTCTTTAGGTGCCATTTCGGAGCAGATCGCGCCCCCCCCTGGTAACAGTCCCGCCCCTACCTCTAGCCCGGGACTTGGTGAAGATGCCGGGGACCGATCTGATTGGTCCCCGGTCATGTGATCGCTGTGACAGCAAGTCACAGCGATCTCTTTTATTTACAGTACAGGCAGCGTCTCAAGTCTCCTCCCTCTCCTCTTCTCCTTACACATTGTTACTTTGTGAGGAGAAGAGAAGAAGGAGAGAGACTTGAGACATTGCTTGCTAAAAAACACCCATATACACAGTTTCCACTGCCCGATCCTGCCCCCAAACCCATCGATCCCCTAATTCCTAATCCCCTATCCCCAAATCTATATATAGATCATATATATATATATATATATATATATATATATATATATATATAAAAAAATAAATATATATATATATATCTGTGTATATCAGAGCTAGATAGGGAGATATATATATATATACCCACCATATAGGTATATATATATATTTCTGTCACTTGTATAGCGCTAACATATTCTGTGGCGCTTTACAGAAAGTGTCAGTCACCGTACCCTATAGGGCTCACAATAAATTGCTCTCTAGCACCATATATATATATATCTACCGTATAAATTTTATATATATATATATATATATATATATATACATATATATATATATACCCGCCATATAGGTATATATATATATCTGTGACTTGTATAGCGCTAACATATTCTGCGGCGCTTTACAGCCACTCTACCAAAGAGGGCTCACAATAATCAGCTCTCTAGCACTATATATATATCTACCGTATAAATTTTAGATATATATATACATATATATATACCCGCCATATAGGTATATATATCTGTGACTTGTATAGCGCTAACATATTCTGCGGCGCTTTACAGCCACTCTACCAAAGAGGGCTCACAATAATCAGCTCTCTAGCACTATATATATATCTACCGTATAAATTTTAGATATATATATACATATATATATATATATACCCACCATATAGGTATATATATATATATATATATATATATATATATCTGTGACTTGTATAGCGCTAACATATTCTGCGGCGCTTTACAGCCACTCTACCAAAGAGGGCTCGCAATCAGTGACATTATGGCGAGGAGGTTTTATACTAGTGAGGAGGCATACGCCATTCTTTGGTCAGATGCATCAGATGCGTCTGACACTGAAACATTTGCAGACAATGAAAATGACAATACAAGTGTCATTTCAGATTTGTCTTCAGGGGACGTTCTCCCTGATGACATTGACTCTTCAGATGGTGAAGGTGCCGGAACTAGCAGTGCGGCAGCAGACAGTGACACTTTCCCACTAATTGATGTGCGTTCCCTCCAGTGGGCACTTCCTCCATCTTTTGCCCCTAGAGTCCACCCATTTACTGCATCTCCTGGCATAACAGTGGATGATTCCCAATTTACCCACATGAATTATTTTAGTTTATTTATAAGCGATGACCTCCTCAATGAAATTGTCCTTCAAACGAATTTATATGCCACCCAGTACATAACCCAAAAACCTTCCTCTGCCCATGCCAAAGATTGGACACCCACAGATCTGGTGGAAATGAAAAAATTTGGGGGCCTCACCCTAAATATGGGTATTGTAAAAAAGCCCTCAATCAGATCATATTGGTCAAAAAGTCCCGCACAGTCAACCCCAATATATTCGGCAGTCATGTCCAGGCTTCGCTATGAGCGAATAATGAGGTTCCTTCACTTCAGTGATAATTCACAGGCCCCCCCAAGTGATGATCCAAACCGTGATCGGTTATTCAAACTGAGACCCCTCATAAATTATTTGAACCACTCCTTTTTACAACATTACACCCCAGAGCAAAACGTCAGTGTGGACGAATCCCTCCTTAGTTTTCACGGTAGACTGAGCTTTCGCCAATATCTCCCTTCCAAACGGGCAAGATATGGCATAAAGCTATATAAGCTTTGCGAAAGCAGTTCTGGCTACACCGCCGCCTTCAGAATATATGAGGGACGAGATAAAAAAATTAATTCCCCAGGATGCCCCCCAAATTTTCCCATCAGTAGTAAAATAGTGGTGGAGATAATGCAGCCCCTGCTACACAAAGGGTACCACTTGTATTGTGACAACTTCTATTCAGGTGTGGCCCTATTTAGACACTTGCATTGTGCAAGCACAGGAGCATGTGGAACCATGCGCAAAAACCGAATTGGTTTTCCGCAGCAGCTAGTGGGGAAGGGCATACAAAAGGGGGAGTCCTGTTCTTATTCTTGTGAGGAGCTGTTGGCGGTGAAATACAGAGATCGGAGAGATGTCTATTTGTTGAGCACAATACACCCCACAGGAACAGTGGCAGTGAGGGAAAGAGGGGCAACAGCAGACAAGCATAAGCCAATAAGTGTGTCCGAGTATAACAAACACATGGGGGGGGTGGATTTAAGTGATCAAATCTTACAGCCCTATTTAGTAAAAAGAAAAACCAAAACCTGGTATAAAAAAGTGGCCATTTACCTCTTTCAAATTGGAATCCAAAATGCCTTTTTACTTTATAAAAAGAAGGGAGGCACCGACAAATATCTGGATTTCCAGGAAAAAATAATTCACAACCTCCTTTTTGACCCTCAGGACCCCATAGAGACCCCCCAGTCTGAAGATGTCAAACGACTCACTGAAAGGCATTTTATTAGTCTAATTCCCTCCACAACAACACGAGCTAACGCGCAAAAAAAATGCCGTGTCTGCACCAAAAATGGGCGACGCAGAGATACCCGTTACCATTGTCCCTCATGCCCCTCAAAACCAGGCCTGTGTATTGTCCCTTGCTTTGAGAGATACCACACTGTTCTTCATTATTAGATCTCTTCCCCAGAAAATTCCACTTCTAATTTTGTGATTGCCACCAAGCCCCATCTTTTGCATAAACCTGCAAATTCCTATTGTTATAAACTCTAAATTCCCTAAATTATACCCCTAGATGAATACATTGGGGAACAAAAATACTAATTACATTTTTTTGCATCTTTTTCAACATTTCACAAAAAATCTGGATACTCTAAGAAGATGCTAAAGCACTTATTGAATGCCTGCAAACTATTCTAGCAAAATCTGGCCTACAAAATCCAATTAGCGCTCCATCCGTTCTGAGAGCGACCGTGTGCCCGTACATTCGGGTACCAGCACATATGGGGTATTGTCACGTTCGGGAGAAATTGGGTAACAAAATGTGGGGTGCAATTTCTCCTTTAACCCCTTGTGGAAATGCAAAATTTGGGGTAAAGCAACATTTTATAGCAAAAAATGTCATTTTCCCATTTGCTGGGCCAATTCTGTGAAACAACTGTAGGGTCAAAGTGCTCAATATACCCCTTGATAAATTCCTTGAAGGGTCTAGTTTCCAAAATGGGGTGATATTTTGGGGGTTTCCACTGTTTTGGCACTTTGGGGGCTCTGCAAAAGGGACATGATGCCTGCAAACTATTCTAGCAAAATCTGGCCTACAAAATCCAATTAGCGCTCCATCCATTCGTACATTAGATTACCAGCACATATGGGGTATTGTCACGTTCGGGAGAAATTGTGTAACAAAATGTGGGTGCAATTTCTCCTTTAACCCCTTGTGGAAATGCAAAATTTTGGGTTAAAGCAACATTTTATAGCAAAAAATGTCATTTTCCAATTTGCTGGGCCAATTCTGTGAAACTCCTGTAGGGTCAAAGTGCTCACTATACCCCTTGATAAATTCCTTGAGGAGTCTAGTTTCCAAAATGGGGTCATTTTTGGGGTGTTTCTACTGTTCTGGCACTTCAGGGGCTCTCCAAATGCAACATGGTGCCTGAAAGATATTCCAGCTAAATTTGCCCTCCAAAATCCCAATAGCGATCTTTACATTCTGGACCTCACAGCATGCCCATACATCACTTTACAGCCACATATGGGGCATTTCTGTAGTTGGGGGAAAATGCGTAACAAATTGTGGGGTGCATTTTCTCCTTTAACCCCTTGTGGAAATGCAAAATTTTGGGTTAAAGCAACATTTTATAGCAAAAAATGTCATTTTCCAATTTGCTGGGCCAATTCTGTGAAACTCCTGTAGGGTCAAAGTGCTCAATATACCCCTTGATAAATTCCTTGAAGGGTCTAGTTTCCAAAATGGGGTCATATTTTGGGGGTTTCCACTGTTTTGGCACCTTGGGAGCTCTGCAAATGGGACATGGTGCCTGAAAAGTATTCTAGCAAAATCTGGCCTACAAAATCCAATTAGCGCTCCATCCGTTCTGAGAGCGACCATGTGCCCGTACTTTACGGTAACAGCACATATGTGGTATTGTCGTGTTCGGAAGAAATTGTGTAACAAAATATGGGGTGTAGTTTCTCCTTTAACCCCTTGTAAAGATGAAAAATTTGGGGCTACAGTAACATTTTATTATGAAAAAAGTAATTTTTCATTTTCACGTCTAAATGGTAAAAAAATCTGTGAGACACCTGTAGGGTCAAAGGGCTCACTATACCCCTTGATAAATTCCTTGAGGGGTCTAGTTTCCAAAATGGGGTCACATTTGGGGGGTTTCCACTATTTTGGCACCTTGGGAGCTCTGCAAATGGGACATGGTGCCTGCAAACTATTTTATCAAAATCTGGCCTACAAAATCCAATTAGCGCTCCATCCGTTCTGAGAGCGACCGTGTGCCCGTACATTAGGGTACCAGCACATATGGGGTATTGTTGTGTTCGGGAGAAATTGTGCAACAAAATATGGGGTGCATTTTCTCCTTTAACCCCTTGTAAAGATGAAAAATTTGGGGCTACAGTAACATTTTATTACGAAAAAAGTAATTTTTCATTTTCACGTCTAAATGGTAAAAAAATCTGTGAGACACCTGTAGGGTCAAAGGGCTCACTATACCCCTTGATAAATTCCTTGAGGGGTCTAGTTTCCAAAATGGGGTCACATTTGGGGGGTTTCCACTATTTTGGCACCTTGGGAGCTCTGCAAATGGGACATGGTGCCTGAAAAGTATTCTAGCAAAATCTGGCCTACAAAATCCAATTAGCGCTCCATCCGCTCTGAGAGCGACCGTGTGCCCGTACATTAGGGTACCAGCACATATGGGGTATTGTTGTGTTCGGGAGAAATTGTGCAACAAAATATGGGGTGCATTTTCTCCTTTAACCCCTTGTAAAGATGAAAAATTTGGGGCTACAGTAACATTTTATTACGAAAAAAGTAATTTTTCATTTTCACGTCTAAATGGTAAATAAATCTGTGAGACACCTGTAGGGTCAAAGGGCTCACTATACCCCTTGATAAATTCCTTGAGGGGTCTAGTTTCCAAAATGGGGTCACATTTGGGGGGTTTCCACTATTTTGGCACCTTGGGAGCTCTGCAAATGGGACATGGTGCCTGCAAACTATTTTATCAAAATCTGGCCTACAAAATCCAATTAGCGCTCTATCCGTTCTGAGAGCGACCGTGTGCCCGTACATTAGGGTACCAGCACATATGGGGTATTGTTGTGTTCGGGAGAAATTGTGCAACAAAATATGGGGTGCAGTTTCTCCTTTAACCCCTTGTAAAGATGAAAAATTTGGGGCTACAGTAACATTTTATTATGAAAAAAGTAATTTTTCATTTTCACGTCTAAATGGTAAAAAAATCTGTGAGACACCTGTAGGGTCAAAGGGCTCACTATACCCCTTGATAAATTCCTTGAGGGGTCTAGTTTCCAAAATGGGGTCACATTTGGGGGGTTTCCACTATTTTGGCACCTTGGGAGCTCTGCAAATGGGACATGGTGCCTGCAAACTATTTTATCAAAATCTGGCCTACAAAATCCAATTAGCGCTCCATCCGTTCTGAGAGCGATTGTGTGCCCGTACATTAGGGTAACAGCACTTATGGGGTATTGTCGTGTTCGGAAGAAATTGTGCAACAAAATGTGGGGTGCATTTCCTCTTTTAACTCTTAGTAAATGTGTAAATTCTAGGGCTAAATGAATATATTAGTGATAGGAATTGAAAAATGTAAATTTGACCTCCATTTTGTTTTAATTGCTGTGAAATGCTGAAAGGGTTAAAAAACTTTCTACCTGCTGTTTTGGATTCTTTCAGGAGTGCAGTTTTTAGAATGGGGTGACTTATGGGGGTTTTTATTACAGAGGCCTTTCAATTTCCCTTCTGAACTGAACTGGTCCCTTGAAAAATGTGTTTTGGAAATATTCTTGAAAATTTTGAAAATTACTGCTTGATTTGTAAGCCTTATAATATCTGAAAAAAATTAAAGAGTGATTAAAATTTGATTGCTACATAAATGAAAGACATGGTTAATTATATTTATGAAAAAATTTGGGTGGTATGACTTTCTATTTGAAAGACATGCAATTTCAAAGTTTGAAAACTGCATTTTTTTCCAAATTTTCACCAAATTTCATATTTTTTAATAATCAAAGACATAACATACCGACCAAAATTTACTACTGACATGAAGTACAAGGTGTTACGAAAAAACAATCTCAGAATCACTTGTCTATGTTAAAGCGTCTCAAAGTTATTGCCATTTAAAGTGACACGTCAGTTTTGAAAAAAAAGGCCTGGTCTTTAACATACTTTTGGGCCCGGTCCTTAACCGGTTAAGTGAGAGGCTGAAAGACCAGATTGTGGGGATAACGTCTATCCTTAGGGAGAGACCACCTTCTCAGGTGTGTGGAGACTTATACAGCCATAATTGCTCCACTGCAAGGGAACATGGGAAGAATATGCAAATCTGTCTCCCAAGATGTAAACAGGGAGACAGTGCCTCTGTTATGCTGCCCTCTATAGCAAGCACCCTGAACATCATGCCCGACTTCCCAGAAGCCTTTGCTGCATGATGCGAGGTTATAACCAAATCAATTTCTCAGCTATGGACGGCACATTTTTTTGAGCAAGCTTCTTGTCACATCTTCAGAGTTTCGCTAGTTTGTTCATAGTCATGCATAACAATTATTTTGTTTGTCCTTTTGTGTTCGAAGAGCAGACAGTGCTAACACTAGAAGCCTTCGAGATGGCTTATGCGGCATTCACACTTGCGCCTGCTTTCTGCCCAGGGGTTTCCGTCCTAATCCCCGGAGAAACTGTATAGGGGACTGTTTGCCGGTGGTCTTCTTTAAAACACATTCATTTGAATGGGTTTTTAATGCAAACTACCAGTGTCCGTAGGAAGCCTCACCACGGTGAAACCGTTTTTTTGCATGGACTCAAAGTCCTGCATGTCTGCCTTTATGTCCAAGCGAAAAAAACGGTTTCCCCATGGAGAGGCTGCATACGGACACTGGTGATTTGCTTTAAAAACCCATTCAAATGAATGGGTTTTAAAACTGACCACCGGGAAGCCGTCCCGCCAGCCAGTTTCTCCAGGGATTAGGATGGAAACACAGCCGGCAGATACGGGCGTAAGTGTGAACGCCTCCTTGCAAGGGTTTAAGCCAAGAATATTCAACTCTTAAATGGATGTCTATATTCTGCATGTGTGAGATAACAGGAAGTTCCAGTTAATCATTTATTAACTCATTGGTACAAAATCACATATTGGAGAATGCAAATAATTAGAGGGGTTGTCCAGTTTCAGACAAATATTTATTTCATACTTTAAAATAAGTTATACAATTTTCCTATATACTTATCATTCCTCATGGTTTTTTTTAGATCTCTGCTTGCTTCCATTCATTCTGCTTACTTCCAGTTGATGAAAAAAAAATCTATGGCCATGTGATATACAGTCCATGGCCATGTGATGGACACACAGATGCACAGCTTGTTACAGTCACAGCACAGTACTCAGACATCTGCCTGGTCATAAGCTGTGTTTGCCACAACCGTAAAATCCCAGACTATAGTATTGTTACATTATTTATCCTCAAAGAAAATATCAAAGTATCTGTTTTTGTTCATCCCCCTCGTACAAAAAAAATGGAATAAAAAGTGATCAAATGTTACATGAAAACTATATCATCCTGCAAAAAAAGCCTGCTCACAGCTTTGTTGATGGGATAAAAAACTATGGCTCTCAAAATATGTCACTTTTTTTAGAGTAAGTTATTAAACCATTAGAAACATTTGGCATCACCTTAAGGGCTAATTCACACGTGAACTGCCCGCCCGCCGCGACCATCGCTGTCGCGGCTTAACCCTCTGCTTTGGCTCAAATGAATGAGCCGACATAGGAGGGAGCTGCCGGGGGCGGAAGCCGCGCGGCTGAGCCTGCGCGGCTTCCGCCTGAAGAAAGGACATGTCCTTTCTTTTCTCCGCTAGCAGCAGCTCGCCGCTAGCGGAGAACAGAAGCCCGGCGGTCTCCATAGACCACCATTATAAGGGGAGGTTTTGGACGCGAAATCCGCTGTCAAAAACCTCCCCTTATACTCACGTGTGAACTAGCCCTTATTGCTGTTTGCTCCATTCCCCCGGAAATAGGTTTTTGGGTTTTTTTTCAATTAAAGATAATCATTGCATTATTTGTACTCTAATTTAGGCACTATTAAAAAAAAAAAAAAAAAAATGTTACTTATTCAAAAATAAAAAAAACTAGCCCATTTACAGCTATATCAAAACCTATGGAAATTTGAATACAACATTGAAAGAAATTAAGAATAATGATTAAAAAGGGTATTTCCATCGTAACCCTTTCATGCCTCTGTCAATGTTTGTTTTTGCATTTATGTTTTTCCCCTGTCTCCAATCTAAGAGTCATAATTTTTTTCATTTTTCAGTCCACATGAGGGCTCATTGTTTGCGGGACAAATTGTACTTTGTAATGGCACAATTCAATATCCTCTACAATGTACTGGGAAGCTAGAAAAAAAATCTGAATGAGTTGGAATTGGAAAAAAACAACAATTCCTTATGGGGTTTTTACTACATTCACTATGTGATAATAATGACATATTACCTGTATTCTGGCAATTAGTATAATAACTGTCATAGCAAATTTTTATAATATTTGTAATGTTTTTGATACATTTTAAAAAATGTAAAACGTTGCAAAATAGAAAAAAATGTGTGTCGCCATGTTCTGACACCTGTAACTTTTTTATATTTATAAGTATGGAGCTGGATAAGGGGTCTTTTTATGTGGCACAAGATGACATTTTTATTTATACCATTTTGGGGAAGTTCTGATGTTCTCTTTTTGTTTACATTTTTTGTAGAAGGAAAAGTGCTGCCAAAAAAATTTCCATTTGGCCATTTTGATTCTTTCTCCCTCTACGCCTTTTCCCATATGGGATAAATATTTTTATATTTTAATAGTTCGGATATTTTGGAGGGTGGGGACACCTAAAATGTTTGTGTTTATTATTGTTTATTTGTATATGTGATCAAGGGAAAGGGATGTGATTTGAACTTTTATATTTTTTGTGTGTTTTTATACTTTTTAAAACTTTTTTTATTTTTGGTTTTACTTTTATTTTCAGACCCCTAGGGACCTTGAACGATAAGGGCTCTGATTGTTCATACTATTCACTGCAATACTAATATATTACAGTAAATAGTAAAATAGCCTGGGAGTGTTCACGATGACAATCTGGAGGGTGGTGATCATTCAAAGATGGCGGTGCCCATGGCAGCCACACATCTAAAGTGTTAACAGCTGTGATCAGTGTCAGCACCGATTACAGCTGTCAGCTATGGCTCCTGGCTGTATTATATCCATCAACCTGGGAGACCCCTTTACAGTAGGACCATGTCTTCACATGGTCTATGCTTCTATTAAAGGGATTCTACCATTAATACCTCTTTTTTTGTGGATAAGACATCAGAATAGCCTTTAGAAAGGCTATTCGTCTCTTACCTTTAGATGTGATCTCTGCCGTGCCGTTCCTTAGAAATACCGTTTTTTACTGGTATGCAAATTAGTTCTCTCGCAGTGATGGGGGCGGGCCCCAGCGCTGAAAATGCGATGGGGGAGTCCCCACTGCTGCTCGAGAACACGATCCTGCAACGCCTCTATCTTCGGCTGGATCCTCCCCTTCTCTGTTGTCTTCCTCCTGCGTCAACTCCGACGCCTGCGCAGTTGGCTCTGCCAGTGAGACACTAGTAGAGCCGACTGCGCATGCCGGCCAGCGGCCATTTTTGGGAGGCGGCTCTTGCTCTTGTAGTTCAATGCAGGAGCGGCCTCCCAAAAATGGCCGCCGGCCGGCATTCGCACTCGTCTCTGCTTGTGTCTTACTGGCAGAGCCAACTGTGCAGGCATCGGAGGTGACGCAGGAGGAAGACGACAGAGAAGGAGAGGATCCAGCCAAAGATAGAGGCGTCGCAGGATCGTGTTCTCGAGCTGCAGTGGGGACGCCCCCATCGCATTTTCAGCATTTTCATTTTTACCATGTGATGTACTTTTTCACATAGGTGCATGTATTTAATATTTATCAATAGGTTTCATGATGTGCCATGGCTGAAGTACCATAGTTAAAATGCATGTAAACACTCATGTATGGAATATACAAGCAGTCACCAGTTTTGGTTTCTCTGGTGTATGGGTTTGCCCAAGTTTCATTTCTGGGTTAGGTACACATTCACATTGTGCGGTGTAGGGTGTGGCCCGTATTTTTTCAACTCTGTGTAGTGTTTTTTCTCCCCTTATCCTGTTAGTATATATCAACAATTCAATTCCAAATCAGGACACACAGGTTTCACCATGTGATCCACACCCGAGTTCATTTCCGGGTTAGGAACACATTCACATTGTGTGATGTCAGGTACAGCCTGTAGTACTAGTCCTGTGGAGTATTTTTTATTTTTTTTTCTCTCCCCTCATTTTTCCAGTATACATCGGCAATTCGCATCCAAGTCATGTGATACGGGTTGTACCATGTGATGTACACCACGTGACTTTTTCTCCTAGCAGCGGTTATTGCTAGGTTACTCACCATCTACTAAGTCATGGTAGCTCCGGAGAACGGCCTAAACTATGGGGTGAAATATTAATCCAGCAAACATCCACCCAGGTATTTATTCGTTTTATTCAATGATGTATTCCTGTATACACATAATCACTAGAATAAGGGATCTACATATAAGTAGAATTAAAATAGTAACATAAGATATTAGGAGTTATGAAGATGTGCAGTAACACAATATAGTAACATCATGATAAATGTCGTCATTTTGGTCACATGGGGATTATGTATGTAATATGATTGTCATCAGTGTTTCTGTGTACAAATGGAGTCACGTATATGTTATGTGTGTTTACAAACAAGATCATTCTAATTGGGAGTACACCTGCTACCAGTCAGCCCAATCAAATGTGGGCGGTTTGATACCAGGTTGCTTTTAGGTATATATATCGCTACAGCTAGTATACATTTTATCTTGCCATGAGAAAGGGGCTACAGCCTTGAAACGCGTAGGCACTCAGTTTGTCGTTTGTCGTCTATATGTCTGTCTCATCATGTTGTAAGTGCTATGTGTTTTTTCACTGGTTTCATGTTTTGTACATATTTCTAATTCTGGACTAATAAATAAGGATGTTTTAATCAAGAAAACCATGACTACGGATGCGATTTGACTTTACTTTTTGCTCTAAGGCTTTTGCAACAGACCCATATCGGAGGGTTTTTTGTCAATGCAGCACCTAGTGTGGCATGTATTACAGTGTCCACAGAAATATACATCTTGGCCGTGTGTACACGTTGCTATTTCGTTGATTAGATATACATATATTTGCCTTATTATATTTGAGATCTGTTTGATTTGTAAATATGGATTTACCCTTAACAAACATGATGACTTGGCACTAAGTTAAGAAGTTTTCTTCAATATATGTCATTATCCTGAGTTAATATGGCAGTCCACCACATTGTACTATTTAGTTCCATGCTAGTATATGGCTGCCACAATGTAGGTGGTGTGCATGAGCATTGTGCACAACGAGATCCTACGATGTATACCTATGCTAATATCTTTTTAGGTTGGTGGGAGGAGAACTTTGTCTTTAACAAACATAATGAGGAATGGACCCAATATGTAGTAACCTGGCTACGTTATATAGATGACATTATACTGATATGGTCCGGCACAGAAGAGATGTTCAATCAATTTGTTACATCTCTAAACAATAACAACCTGAACCTGCGTTTAACATCATCTATACATACGAGTCAAATCCCGTTCTTGGATATAAACATCTTCATCCTGGAGGATGGAACATTAGGGACCACTCTTTTCAGAAAGGAGACGGCAACCAATGCACTACTCGAATGGAATAGTAATCATCCACTCCCCTTAAAACGAGCAATACCAAAGGGACAGTTTCTCCGTATTCGGAGAAACTGTTCCACAGATGACGCTTTTGAAAGAGAAAGCCAACAGCTCCTCCGCAGATTTGAAATTAGGGGTTACCCGAGACCACTATTGGAAAGTGCACAGAACTTAGCAAGAACTACTCCAAGACAAAACCTATTAGTCCCTAAGAGGAGATCTGAGGGAACACAGACATTAAGGATAATAGGAACATTTGACAAACATGCAAGAGAGGTCTCGGGAATTTTTGAGACATTCTGGGGGATACTAAAGCAAGATCCAGAGGTGAGGGACCTCATTCCAGATCGACCCTCTATAACCTTCAGAAGAGGTCTCAATATTGGAGATAGGGTGACACATAGTCACCTAAACCCCCTACCACCAGAGTCAACTTGGTTGGGTAGATCAAACCTGCGGGGGACTTTCAAATGTGGTAACTGCAGGGCCTGTGGCTATGTAAAGAAAGGGGCTGAGGTTCATGCCTATGCAGCAAATAGGGTGTTTACCACAAGAGAGTTCATCAGCTGCCGAACAGAGGGAGTAATATATGCCACCACATGCTCCTGCCGCTTAAATTACGTTGGTAAGACCAAACGTGAATGGCGAAGACGCATTTTGGAGCATGTGGGTGATATAGTGAATAGAAGAGAAACTCCCTTGGCTAATCATACCTGGTCCTACCATAATGGGGATCCATTCGCAATCAAATTCCAGGGTATCGAAAAGGTACCAAAATCAGTGAGGAGGGGAGATTGGGATAATGTGATACTAAGGAGGGAGGCCCAGTGGATTTTCCGTTTTAAATCTGTGAAGCCACTGGGCCTTAATGACTCTATTTCCTTTCTCCCTTTCCTTTAAACTGGGTGGGATTGGTTGTGTTCTTTGTCTCTGTCCCCCTTACGAGTGGTGACACTCTATTGGGGGAAGGCGAGAACTTAGGCTCTGAGTTCCACATTATAACAACATGGAGGGAGAGTGCTAGAAAAGCACAGTAAGTGTACTTAAGTATCCAGCCTTTCTGAATAAAGAGTGGGGTAATAAATTGTGAGTCATAAATCTGAGTTCAGCATGTGAGAATTATTAGCCAGCATATTGAATTGGCGTTAGCTCATGCATGTGTAGTAAACTTTTTCCATGATGAGGTACCTCTTAGGTTCAATAGAGTAGAATATGTAGCGATCCAACATCGAGTTAGAGATGAGAATGGACTGATATTTGTCGGCTACCATGGTCTCAATAATAAGATGTCACCGGGGGTTAATAGCCGAGACTTCAATGGATCCAGTAAGATGAATGGTTACTGTAACCCGTCAGTGAAGGGGTTAATAGGGTCACTCAACTATGGCTGCATGCATACTCTTAGCTGGGGACTTTGCTGAGGTACATCTGAGCTGATTGCCAGGTTTTCTCTGGTGATCGGTCATTGTATTAACAGAAAAGGGACTTTGATTGATGGCTATGTGTCATACTTACCTTGATCCCGAAGTTCTTGATACCGGGATGACAGCGGCCGCGTCTTCCATCTCACGCGCATGCGTGAAGAATGCCGATCACGTGTCCCGGAACATGACCCCGCCCCCTGACAAGAGGCTGACCGCTTTGTAGTAGGCGATTGGCCAGGGGAAAAACTAGGGGCGTGGTATCGGGGCGTGTTGTGAGACGGGAGGACTATATAGACCCGCTTCACACAGCGCTCAGTGTCGAGCCCACACTGGTACCGGGGTCTACCACTAAGGCCCCGGGAACTGCGTTTTTCACCGCACATCAATGCCGCTTGCATTTTCACTAATTTAGCCTCCTGATGATCCACTAAGGTGGTGAAACGCGTAGAGGAAGAGGAAAGTGTTACTAACTAGTAAATAGGATCTGCACTTCTAGCTTCTATATGTAGGCAGGCTGCAAAGTACGGCTGAAAGCAATCTGTATCGGTCTCTATAGATCAGTAGAAGCAGTGCTGGAGGGTGGCCGACCGGTATACACAATATCCCTGAGCCATTTAGCTTCATTAGTGATCAGCCAGTAGCTACATTGTTGCCTAAACTTTAGCTAAATATATTCAAGTGCAGATGGCGGTTGACACAACTCTTTAAACTGCTGGTGGTATAGGGAAAAAGGGACTCGGACATACAGATTAGTGTGTACCAAGGTTAGAGTCATTGCCACAATGCAGTAATCTGTAGAGGATGTGTGCCTGATTGTTTAGGCTTTATTTATTTTGAATACAAAAGAGATACATAGTTGGATTGAACATATTAGAGAACCCAACTAGTGAAGTAAATCTATGTGTGGACAAGAGAGTGTATGTTTTTAATTGTTACCATTAAAAGTTATGTTTTAGTTATTTATTAGATGGGAGTCCGCTGTGTGTGTGTTAATAATAGACAGATCCCAGTACCCTGTGAGTGTGGTAAATATGGATTTACCCTTAACAAACATGATGACTAAGTTAAGAAGTTTTCTTCAATATATGTCATTATCCTGAGTTAATATGGCGGTCCACCACATTGTACTATTTAGTTCCATGCTAGTATATGGCTGCCACAATGTAGGTGGTGTGCATGAGCATTGTGCACAACGAGATCCTACTATGTATACTTTTTTTTTTTCTTTTTTTCTTTTCTTTTTTAAATGTATATTGTGAGCCCACATAGAGCTCACAATGTACATTTTTCCCTATCAGTATGCTTTTTTGGAATATGGGATGGAAATCCATGCAAACACAGGGAGAACATACAAACTCCTTGCAGATGTTTTTTTGCCCTTGGCGGGATTTGAACACCAGGGCCCAGCGCTGCAAGGCTGCAGTGCTAACCACTGAGCCACCGTGTGGCCCCTTCCTACTATGTATACTTCTTGTCAGTGGCGTAACTACTGGGGTAGCAGGGGTAGCTGCTGCCACAGGGCCCGGGACATTAGGGGCCCGGCGACAGCCACTATCGCTGCGTTTTTTCCCCCCGAGTAACTCCAGCTGGTTACGGGTCCTATTTACTTACCGATCCTGACAGGGGCCGGGATTGGTAAGTGACGCCAAGGCCCCCACAGACATCATTATTATACTTGGGGATCTGAAAAGGTATAAGGTATATGAGGTATAATACTGTGTGCAGGGTCCGCTATGGACATAATACTGTGTACTGGGGCCACTATGGACATAATACTATGTGCAGGGGCCACTATGTGCATAATACTGTGTGTAGGGTCCCCAATGGGGCATGATAGAGCGTGCAGGAATGCAGGGGGGGGGGTTGGTCGGGGTCTTCAGCGGGCGTCGGTCGGGGGGGCCATGTTAAAGGTTCGCCGCGGGGCACCGCCATTCCTAGTTATGCCACTGCTTTTTGTATACTCTCATTGCACTTTTTTTTGCAGTGCTGATCATTTTTCTGGACTGTCTATCTATCTATATGTCTATCTGTCTATCGTGGGTGAATAAAGTAATAGTTATTACTTCTTTTAGAGTGCTGCTTGCTTTTTGAAAATATCTATCTATCTATCTATCTATCTATCTATCTATCTAGCATCTCTCTGTCTAGATATCTGTCTACACATCTCCTAAGTCATCTCTCCCCAATTTTTGTTGTAAGTTGCTTTTTAGAGTGGTTTAACCCCTTCCTGACATCCGCCATACTAGTTTAGCTATGGCGGCTGCCCGGGAGCCAAGCAGCCTCCGTAGCCACTGGGTGTCTACTGCTTTATACGCCCACACCGATTGGGGGCATTAACCTCTCCGGAGCCTCAATCAAAGCTGACCGAGACGCCATTTTCCTGACAGTGTGTGGGCACCGCCATTTAGTAAGCTCCAGTGCCAGCGTCACATTGCTATGACAGCCAGGAGCCTTGTGAAGGCTCCCCGGCCTGTCATTCTATTGCTTCTATTGCAGGCTACGCTAGGTAGCCTACAATAGAATCGCTGGTATTTTGCAATGTATTGCAATGCATTAGCATTGTAATGCATTGCATTAGTGATCAGACCCCTGGGTGTTCAAGACACCTAGGGGGTCTAACAAATGCAAAAAAAAAAAAAAAGTTTAAAAAAAAAGGAAAAGAAGAAAAAAAAGATTAAAAAAAAAAAAAAAAGATTAAAAGTTCAAATCACCCCCCTTTCCCTAAAACACATATAAAAGTAGTTAAATACTGTGAAACACATACTTATTAGGTATTCCTGTGTACGAAAACGCCCATTTTACAAATCTATAAAAATATTTTTCCTGTAAAGTAGATGCCGTAGCGGGAAAAAAGTCAAAAGTGCCAAAATGCTGTTTTTTCACTGTTTTGCCTCTGATAAAAATTTTAATAAAAAGTGATCAAAGCAAAAGCAAATCCCCAAAATAGTAGAACTGAAAAGTACACCCGGCCCCGCAAAAAAAGACGCCCTATGCATCCCCATAAACGGAAGTATAAAAAACAGTTACGGGTGTCACCATAAAGCAACTTTTAGAAAAAAAATATTTTTAATGCACTTTTGGATTTTTGTAAAGGGGTTAAAATGTAAATAAAACCATATAAATTTGGTATCCCTGGAATTGTACCAAAACATAGAATACAGATGACAAGTCACTTTGGCTGCACAGTGAACACCGTAAAACTGAAACCCGTAAGAAAGTCTCACAAATGCACTATTTCTTCAAATCCACCCCATTCTGAATTGTTTTCCAGCTTCCCAGTACATTATGAAGAATAATTAATGAAAGCATCATTAAGAACAGTTTGTCTCACAAAGATTAAGACCTCATATGGCTCTGAGAGTGGAAAAATAAAAAAGTTATTTGGAAGGAGGGGAGTCTAAAACGAAAAACAAAAATCAAAATATGCCGTCGGCGAGAAGGGGTTAAAGAATAATTGCCACTTATGTATACAATCCTACTAATATTATAAATGTGAAAGTTTGGATGTTTGTGTGTTTGTTACTCAATCGCGCAAAAACGGCTGAATGGATTTGGATAAAATTTGGCACATAGATAGTTTGTAACCTGGATTAACATATAGGATGCATTTTATTACGGTAAATGACATGGCTTCACGTCTGTTATCAATTTATGTTAATACTATCCTATCCTATCCTACTAATATTATAAACTAGCTTCTGCCTGTGACCTTGTCTGCATGGACTTCAGAATTGGGTCCAGAGAGAAATGAAAAATGTGTGAGTAATAAAAAAAACGAATGGGATAAAAAATTTCACCCGTCATGTCACTTGCGCTGTAATAGGGACAAATTAGGTATTTGATATGGTATATGGTAATTGCAGGATTGTTGTTTTGGTTTCATTTCATTCTCTTTACTTACGGTCTTTTGCTTCGTTAATCGGAATTGATTACTTGCTTTGCGATGTTTGCTTGCTTTTGTTGTTGTCTGGTTGCTTAGCAACTCGGAATTTGTTGTTTGTGTTGTGATCAGTTTGTGTTCATTAGTGAATTTTGATTTATTTTTCATTTGTTGTTTTCACTTTAACCCAAATTGGCAGTTTGCTAATTTTAAACATGATGGGAAAACGAAAATCTAATTTGTTGCAAAATTCTAAAACAACGCGAGCTATGGAGGTAGCCAGAAGTCAACAGACTTCTCCTCAAGTGGAGCTGAGGAGGAATGAGCAAGTTAGGCGTCAAGCACCTCTTAGAGCAGCTGAACCACCAGAACAGGCAGATCATTGACATCAACAACACGCTCATTATATGCGGTCCCAGCGAGCTGCTGAGATGCTGGAACAATCACAGGTATGCCGAAACGCCAGAGCAGGCAAACAATCGATAGCAGCAATTTGCTGAATATATGGCATCCCAGAGAGCTGCTGAGACTTTGGAGGAAGCAAAAGCTCGGAGACGGGCTGTTGCTGAAAGGTTGATGCAGTGTAAGCAACAAAAAGTGGTTATGAGAGAGGGCAGTGCTATCACCAAAAAAATGAGTCCGTCAATAACATTAAAAAAAATATATTGGAAGGGGGGTTAGTCTGCGAATCAAAAATATGCACATCAATAGACACAGTGATGTAGTGACGACAGTACAACTTACCCTGTAGAATTTCTTAACACCTTAGAATTAACAGGCGTGCCTTCCCGTAAACTGGAGCTAAAGGTTGGTGTCCCAGTTCTGCTGATGCATAATCTTAAAGCACTGAAATTGTGCAATGGCTTCAGGCTACGTGTCACAGACTTGGGGAGGAATATCATAAAGGCCACTATTCTTACTGGAGCAGCTAAAGGAGAGAGCATGTTGATCCCCCGAATCCCAATTATCCCAAATAATTTGCTTTTTCAATTTATTAGGCTGCAATTTCCCCTTAAGTTGGTATTTACAATGACCATTAATAAGTCCCAGGGCCAAACGGTGAAAGTGGCAGGAATTCAATTGGCCACTCCTTGCTGCTCACATGGTCAGCTTTCTGTCGCTTGCTCAAGAGTATCGAGTGCCCAAAAGTTACACGTACTGGCGGAAAATAATAACTCATACAATGTCATCTATAGAGGTATATCAACTTAACATATGTGGGTAAAAAAAATCTATATAAATTTTGCGATTACCATATACCATATTAAATACCTAATCACTTAAATGCAAAACTGCAGCCCTTCGTCCCTATTACAGCGCCAGTGATATGAGGGGTGAAATTTTTTATCCCATTAATTTTTTTTATTACTCACACATTTTTCATTTCTCTGGACCCAATTCTGAAGGCCATGCAGACGAAGTCACGGGCAGAAGCTAGTAGATAATAAGTGATGGCACTGTAGCCTTGTAGTGTTGAAGTCCCAGGTGCAAATCTGACCATGAACAACATCTGCAAGAGGTTTGTATGGTCTGCTTGTGTTTGTATGGGTTTCCTCCCACGCTCCAAAGACATGCAGATAGGGAATTTGCATTGTGAGCCCTATATTGGACGATGACCAACAATGTCTCTAAAGGGCAGCCGAGTATACAAGATAAATAAGTGACTGTTTGCACTAAAGGGAATTATATTGTGTTGGTGGGACTAAAGCATAGTAATGAGCAAATTGATTCATTATGGGATGATTTCAAATTAATATTCCTTAAGTTTTGGTTTTTAATACATGCCACTGCCACATTGTTGGCTTAATAACAACAAAATAGAAAAAACAACAACCCCACCACTGCTTTTTCCAATTCTAACACCATATTGGTGCAACATTTTGCTCTCATAAAGGAATAATTTTTAATTTATTTTTTTTTAAATCCACTTCTCCAAAATAATAAGACTTTGGCACTTAAAAGTCCCCAAAAGGGCTAATTTTTATATAAAGCCACTTCTTTTTGCGATAAAGCCACCATGTGTGTATACAAATCCATGGGCAAGCAACTGTCCTCAAAACAGGTTAAGTTCTGGAGCATTTTAAATGTGGCAGCGCAGTGTATGGTTAAATAGTATATTCTACCCTTCAGTTGCCCTCACAGTTTAATGTCCATTTCCAGCATAAATTCCCCCTCCAGTTGCTCAACAGCTTAATGCCCCCATCCTAGTGCCCCACAGTAAATATATATTGTGCCCTTCTGGTGTCCACTGTATACTGGATCAAATAAACAAACAAAAAAATATACTCACCTACCAGATAGGAGTGTAACATCAAAGTCAGATCATTTTATTTTTTGCATAATTAAGATGACCAGAACTATTAGGTTCTATTGATGCTAGAATAAAGGAATTTGCATTTGTAATGCTTTACTTATTATGATAATTGCAGGGAATTCCCATAATATCTTGTAAGTCTTGTTGTATTATCAGGTCAAGCTATGGACATGAGTAAGATATCTGGGCTGGGCCACGGAGTTTCTCAATATGTAATTGCTGGTTTTGATGCTGGGATTGTCAAACTACTGTATATTGCAGACAATTAAAATGTTTCACCATCACCTTCTCCTCATTCCATGGCCATTGTACCAGGTCATTTCCTTACTGCCTGCTTGTGAGACAGACATAGCGAGACTCTTCTTAAAAGATGTTCTACGGTAAACACTTTATTGAATGGAACTACTGGAGATTATTTCTAGCAGGTAAGTAGATTGGGAACATAAATAGGTGACTAAATATGAGAGAAAAAAATCACACAGTACAATGGGTTAATAGTTCACATATAGTTCACATATATATGCAGGCACTGGCACTTTTGTTTCATATGCAGTTTATTCTAGGCAAAATGCCAATGGTTGTCCCCTTATGTTCCTTATGTTTTATCCCTATTTTCTCCAGGTTGTCTCCCCGTGTTTACCTGGTTCTCCCCCTGAACTTCTCATGTTTTCTCTCTGTGCTCCTCAAATAGTTGCTCTATGTTCCCCATATTATCTTTATTCCTCATGTTGTCTCCCTATGCTCCCCATATTGTCTACCTCTTCTCCTCATGTGGTCTCCCTGTGTTGCCTATGTTGTCTCCCTTTGCTCCTTCTGAGTTTTCTTCTTGTATTCACCATGTTGTTTGCCTGTTTTCCCCATGTCACCCTGTACTCCCCATATTGCCTCCCTGTGCTGTCTCCTTCTCCTCTTCCATACTAACTCCCTTTGCTCCCCTTGATGTGTTCTGTCCTTTTGTACTTTTCCACCTGTGTCCTCAAAGGCTGGATTCACACTTGTCTTGGAGTTAGTGTAGCAGACTCCGCACCAGAATCCACTTAAAATGGGCGGAGAGAAAAGTCCTGCAAGGAGGACACTGGAAACTGGGTGGAAACTCGGCAGACCCTATGACTCCGTTCTCACCAAGTAACGCGCCGCTCATTTAGACACGTAAACACGTGTCAGAGCGTGGCGCTTCAAAACAGATCCCATTGACTTCAATGGGTGCCGGCTTACGCACGCTACACATTGAAAGTTACAAAGCCTCCCATTGATTTCAATGTGTAGCGTCTTTAAAGTGGACATAGTCTCCATATTTTGGGTCCCCATGCAGACCCGAAGGACAGTGTAAGTTGGTGTAAGCTGTATGGTAGAAATTAGACCATGTGAAACTCATAGTGGCGCTACCTTACAGGTGCTGAATATCAGGCAAACAAGCATTCTTGTCTCAGCGTTCTAGACAAATGAGTAAACACTTCTTTGTTAGCTGATCACTGGCAGCAAAATATCTGTGGAAACAGTGGATGTGATGCTAACAATATGTAAATGTATAGGGCGAATTATCATACATTTCATCCCCCTACAGGTTTGCATTACCCAGTGTAAAAGCATATTTTAGAACATTAGACCCACGTGTAAGTGAATCACCTGCATCTCTGGATCATGGCAGAGCTCCTACAGTAGTCTTATTCCATCCTTTGAACAACCAACATCCTAAACTGTGTTTGAGGGTTAGGTGATGGATGTGGGAAATTGGCCATAATTAGAAAGTGGGATATTACTGTATATTACAATGCTCAGTCACTTATATCTGCTTTATTGCTATAAAATATAATGGTAAGACAAGTATCAAATAATCCTGTAACTATAAAAGTTGATGGTAAAAGAAGTATTTTCTGTATATGATATCAGATTCAGATTTCAGATGACTTGCAGCATCACATTATATAAGGTCATTGTTTCATTCCATTTTTAAACAAATATTTCAATACAGAGTTAACTAGATAGCTGGCTTTTTGCTGACCTTTCATCGCTAATTGCTTTCATATCTTAGTATACCAATATTTGTAATATATCACAAGAAATTTTACAAGAGTAAATTTTATAGATCTATAAAAATTTACATAATTAAAAAAAAAACCACACAAGTAAATCTTATGTAGTGAAAAACTAATCCAAACTGATGGATGTCTTCCACTTATTTACAAAGAAACCTCTCATGTGATTTCATTAGTTCATTCATATTTTCTTTCTTCTTTTCAAGTTGTTTTATGTGTTCATGTAGAGAAGAGCTGCTGCAAGCTACTCATCACATCACAACCATCGCAACCGATTGCGGGTGATACTGTTACATTGCACTATAATTCTGAAACAAAGATGTACATGGTCAACTGGTACAGAGGAGACAAAATACTTGAATCAAAGAATATCGTGACATTTAACCCTAGCAATCCCTCTGGTTTGACCAAAGGACCAGAGATTAATAATAGAACCAACGTCCTGCCTGATGGATGGCTACAAATTACAAATGTAACTGCTTCAGACAGTGGAAACTACACTTTAGAAATTTCTGGTCCAAACTTCTATGACTTTAATACATTTCGTCTGACTGTGAATTGTAAGTAGGACCAAGAGAAAAAAATTTCTTGAATTTTTCTACTCTTTTTACGTGATGTTAGGCTAAGGTCCCACATAGTGAGCTGCAGCCAAAAAAACACTGGAAAAGACTATGGCGGGCATGCATTGTGTTTTTTTTCTGCAGCATTTTTCACAGAGCTTTCCTCTGCTGATTTTCTGCCCCTATTATACCTGTACAGAAAACACCACCGTATCCGTAGGTATAATTGACATGCTGTGATTTTCCACTGCTGATTTTTTTCAGCAATTTCAGGATGGGATTAGCTAGAATCCCATCCACTTTGCAGGTTCTGTAATAATACGGCGTTTTCACAATGTGGGGCACTGCGTTTTCCAAATTATTAGATTGTGTCTTTTTGTTAACTATGTAAGTGACTATAGACATATATAAAATCTGAGTATGTCATGATGTGTGAAATGCAGGGTTCCATATTTCTAGTACCCCACCTCTGGAAATTCATCAGACAAAACAACCACATCTAGCTACAGACTTAATGATGACATGAGTCTAACCCCTCGTTCAACATCTGCATTTGTATTCCAATCTGGTCCGTTAGCATATCTATACACATTGTCTTATAGTTTGCTAAAGTATAGCATATTTGGACATGCTTTTTCTACTAGGAGTGCTAGTAGTGCTGGGAGCTAGTGAACTGGTACAGATTCAGTTGTGAACAGATGTCTAGCATCCAATCTCAGCATAGGTCCTGAGGATACTGTTGAGTGAAATTGTCAACATTTCCAGTCTTGATCTCCTTAGTGCTGTAGTGAAATGCACCTAAACCAGCTATGCTTAAATTTACAGTAAATTTTTTGGGCCCCCTCAGGCCAAACTCCCTCCATGTTTCAGCAAAGTGGACTTTGAACAATGCCAAAGTCATAACTGTTTAAAAATTCGGCTAGTGGAAAAAAAAGCTAGCAGAAACCATTGAAATCAAGGGAGGCTTATGTTTTCAGCGTGAAAAATTCCACACCAAATTCCTTACCATTTTCCTCTGTGTGAATGGACCCTTAGGGTAGGTTCACACATGGGGTTTTTTGGTCAGGATTTTGAGGCCATATTCACCTCAAAATCCTGACCAAAAAGACGGCTCCCATTGAAATCAATGAGAGCCAGTCAGGTGATTTTGCTGAGAGCCAGTTTGTTCAGGAAAAAAGAAGCGAGATGCTCATTCTTTAGGCCGTTTTGCCTCGCGATTCGGCCTGAAGACTCTCCCTCCTCCCGACTAGGTCCATTCATTTGGGCCTAATCCGGAGTGGAGTGCGCGACCGGATGCTGGTGCAGTGCACCAGCATTCAGTCATGGCTACCCGTTTTTTGGAACAAAACCTGAGGCAGTTTCCAGTCCAAAAAACCCTGTGTGAACTTACCCTTATAGTAGTGATTTTAGTAGTGATGTTCTTCTCCTATACACTATGGAAATAGGCTGATGCAAATGAATAGTGATCAGCATATTTCTCTCCGACCAGCATATGTCCTCTCCTTTCATGAGCTGTTTGTTTTATTTTGTGAGCCCATAGACTTTAATGGCTAGAACAAGTAGATAAAAGAGAAAAAAAAATAATGCTTGTCGCTATTTTTATCTCAGTGCCTCTTAGTCTGTGAAAAACATGGATGCGTGAATGACTGCATTGACTATAATGGGTCCTAGGAGATAAAGCACCATGAATCTTGTGCATTATACTATAGACAGAGATGTCTAAAAGTTAACCTAGTTTAATATAAAAAGGAAATTAATAGAATTTTTAAAAATTCACCAATATTTGTTTTCAGCTAGGAGTCAAGGGTTCCCAGCGACCCAAAGAAATCCCGAAAACCTGTCTCCAACTACCAGTTCACCAGATCACCATGCCACTGATGGTCAAACAGGAGGTGATGTATATTTCTTGTAGATATATTAGTACAATGTACTGTTTAACTGAATATGTTAGATTGATAGGAAACAAATGTAAATACAGCAGCCTCTAAAAAATCCGATTTTTTATTTAGTCCATAATAAAAACATGATCACGATGGGAAAAAGGCATTCCCTGCCTGAATTATGCATCAAATAAGTTGGCATCGGCTGACGTGTTTCAGAACACTTGGTTTTCTTAGTCCTAATGTTAGATTAATGCCATGGCTAAAAAACCCCAAGAAGAAACAGGCACTTTTTAACACCCAAGTGTATGACAGATGATGGGAAGAGTTGGATCCTGCTCAGCTAAGTAAATTGTGACACCCTCTGGGACTATACAGTAACTACTGTGCAGTGTTAGGCTAAGACCCAATGGGATGTCCCACAGTAAAAAAGTGCTGCGGGAAAAGCCACGGTGGCAATGCATAGTGGTTCTTCCCGCAGCGTTTTAGACAGAAAGTTCGTAGAAGTTTCCTTTACAGACTTTCTGTTACAATTATACTTATGGGGAAACCTCTGGCGTTTCCATAGGTATAATTGACATGCTGCAATTTCCAAAATTCAAAAGTTTTTACTGCAAAGTGGGCATGCGATTCTAGCGAATCTACTTTGCTCTGACTGTAAAACACCACAATTTTCCCCGCAGCGGGCAAATCACAGCGTTTATGTTTCTGTGGGGCCCCAGCCTTAAACTGGTGCTTAGGACCTACCACAGCAATTGCTTCAAAAGCCCCTCACTATAGCCATCTAAAAATGTTGCATGTTTATTTTAGGTTTTTTACCATAAAACTTTACAAAAAAACCAGAGAATGAACAATCCTAATTGCAGGTCTATAGTTTACCATAGTTGAAGTAAAGGCAATAAAAATGTTAAAAGGAACATCCTTCTATATGAATAAAAAAAACTACTTTCAACATAGTCCAGTGCTTAGACAGTGCTCAGAATTTTTTTATTTTTTTTTTACATCTACTGGGAGGATAACGAATAATGACTCTAATGCATGGAACTCACTCTAAAAATTCTTAATTTCAACTTTAACTTAAAGAGGCATCCCATCTCAAAATAGAGTTTGACCTTTGGTACCAGCACCTATGAGACATTTATAGTATATGCTGAGAATGTAATACATAAGTCTGAGATAAAAAAAAAAAAAGTCTTTAAAGGGGCTCTATCACCAGGAAAAGTCATTTTTAACTAATCACACCTTTGCATAGCCTTTAGAAAGTCTATTCCAAACCTACCTTTAGTATGTAGATTGCCTCAGTGGTTTCTGAATAAGTCCGTTTTGATTTATATGCTAATAAGACTGGTGCACGATACATCGTGCACACCTCTCCTTTTGTTTTCTATGGGAGACTGCTGCTGCTGCTGCTGATGACTCAGCTTCCTGTTTGCCTCACACACATAGGAGATAATAGAAGAGAGGAGGCTGCTGGGAACTTCCTGTGCTGGCTGGAGGCTCATTAGCATATGAATAAAACGGACTTATTCAGAAACCACTGAGGCAATCTACATACAAAAGGTAAGTGTGGAATAGACTTTCTAAAGCCTATGCAAGGATGTGTTTAGATAAAAATGACTTTTCCCAGTGATAGAGCCCCTTTAAGGCCAGGGCCCCATGTGGTGTAAACACTGTGGATTGGCTGAGTCACTTTAAAGCCACTGTCAAATGGCGACGCATGTTCTATCACCATTTTGTGGAGGTCTCATATAAGTAGAGAAGGAAACACAGAAGACAGAGGTGGCGCTGGAATGGATAACAATGCTGTGCTCTGAGCACAATTACCAGAATGAAGAAAAGAAGAAAAATTTTAAAATGGTGGCACGGACCTGCAAAATAAAGGTAAGAGATGCCTTTCTAGGGGATATTTCTACATGCTTATAGTTTAAAAACTTTTTTAAATGATAGAATCCCTTTAAGTTATGCTGTTTCTATAACTCCTATTTCCTTTTTTGGGAGTTACAGAAAGAGCATTGCACAGCTGCCTTTGGATGTTTCTGTTACTTCCAGTTAGAAGCACATATACCCAGAGTAAATATATGCACCATTTACCCCATTCTCTTTTGTTGCAGTTAATAAAAATGTTGTAATAGGAATTGCAGTTGGATCAGTAGTTGCAGTGATTTTGGTTGTGGTTGTTTCCGTCCTCTTATGGCACAAAAGATGTAACAAATCAAAGGAAAGCCCAGTTGATAAGAATGATAAACCAACAGCTGTAGTATCATCAAGTAAGTATGGAACATTGTAATTCCTTCTAACCAATTGCATTTGTGTTTATACTATTTCCTTGGCACAATGACACTGAAAAATATAGTGTTCAGGCAGTGGCATAACTAGGAATGGCTGGGCCCTGAGGCGAACATTTGACATGGCCCCCCTATCGACCAACCCCCACTGCACAAACCGCAGTCCTGCACACTATTATGCATAGTGCCCCCCCCACACACACTATTATACTCCATGGACCACCCATGGAGTATAATATTATTATTATTATTATTATTATTATACTCTAGGGTCTTTTTAGAGCGCAGAGTATAATGATCAGAGATCCAGGGGAGATTACAGACATAAAAAAAAAACACTGTTACTTGCCTCTCCTGGGCTCCAGAGCACTCCCCGCTGATTTTGGCCATCTTCAATGTTGGTACGGACTTCACGTGAGCCAGGCCCGTGTTGTGACACATAATGACGCAGGTCTGAAAAGACCCCCAAGTATAACCATAGCAGTGTTTGTGGGGTTCGCAGGTTCACAGCCTCACTTTACGTTCTCCGCTCCTGATCACAGCCGTTTCCGCAGAAGGGGAAGCGCAGGCAGCCGTGAGCAAGAGGAGGGATCAATAAGTAAATAGGGCCTGTTACCTGCGGGCCTATTAAAAAAAACATCAGGGGCCCGCCAAGTCCCCTAATGTTCTTGGCCCTTTGGCAGTTGCTACCGCTGCTTTCCTGTAGTTACACCAAACTCAATATTTAAGAAGCCGTGCACCAATTTTTCTCAATCTTTCAATATGTCTGAAAAGCAGGTGGTAGTTGAGGATGACACTTGGTGACACAGCATAGTTGTGTAACTTATAAACATAGTTGATTAGGTTGAATAAAGAGACAAGTTCAAGTTGTAAACCTACCAGGTTGACCTAGAGCCATGAGGCAGACAATAATCACCCCATATTTATTAGGCAAAATTTTCCTTACCAACTCCAAATATGATACTCAGAATAAATCCTTAGGTTAATGTCCCGTCTCAAAACACTAGTTCTTGTGACTTTTGATATATATATATATTTTTTTCAAAGTTGGCTTCCAAGTCCAACTTAAATTAATCACATCTTGTGGAAGCTAGTTCCACAGTCTTACATGTCGGGTTTTTCTGTCCGCTTGAAAAGTCAGACATCTTTACATGCGGACAGTGAAGGAAGGGCACGGAGTGCAAAAGAACGCACCCAATCGCCATTTAAATAAATGACAAGTGTCACGGACACAGCTAGTGTCCGCTCCTAATGTCCGTGCCAGATTTTGAGCGGACACTACCTGTCGGACACAGACGGTAGTGTGTTCGCCCCCTTACAGGCCTAGGTGTAAAGAGACCATTAGAAAGATGTTTGTATTTTCCATTCATATATTTTCTACATTGTAAATAGGTCGCCACTAAGCTGTGGTACACCAAGTTTCATAACTTTTGAACTCTTATGCACCCATTCCCTAAATTACCTTGGCTACCCTCCTCTGCACCTGCTCTAATGCACTTACAGTATGTCTTTTGTACATAAAGGTGTCCAAAGCTTTGCATATATTCCATATGTGGCCTGACTAATGATTTCTAAAGAGGGAAAATTATGTCCCTGTCCCCTGTTGCCTTACAACATAACAATTTTGCTCATGATCTTGTATTTGGAAAGTTATGATTAAGAATGTCCCTGATTATAAAGTAAAGAAGGAATAACATTAACAATCTGCTAGTACTAGAGATTGTTGGAGACTGAAAGAAGGAGTAAACTCTGGATTTCCTGCCTGACATGCAGAGTCCCAGTAACTGAGTTTGTTACATAGGAATGCTAATTTTGGCTTTGACTGATTTTCCATTTATAGGTACAAGCAATGGCTTTTCTGAATGGAAAAATAATTTCAACAGAAGACTGCCTTCAATTCCAGTCCACTCTACGGTTTACCAGGTCAGTTTAATAAAATAAAAAAAAATTCCCTTTCATTGCCAGAGATTGCTGTTTAGACCATTGTTCACATTTTTAAATGCTCGCAGGTGAGCTAAAGCACATAGCAAAACGCAGCAAAAAAACACTGGGGAGAAAAATGCAGCGGAAACGTTTTTCACTGCGGACTTCTGCCCATATTATAACTATATGGAATATACCAGCATTTCTGCAAGTATATATTGACATGCTGCGATTTTCAAAAACGTGCACATTTTTTCTTAATTGTGCGGACGGGATTAGCCAGAATCTTATTCACTTTTCAGGAACTGTAAAATGTAGCGTTTTTTTGGGTTTTTTTGCCATGGTGTTTTCGTAGCGGCACAATTGTGGAGCTTGAGCATATATGTATCCAATAGAGCAGAGCAAATTCATATAAAACAAGACATTATGGGTTCTCTTTTCTTACAACAGCTTAACTTCACCCAATATTTTAAATTGCTATTTCACCACATAACTAGGGGGCCTATCTTACAGGTCCAACATTGTGCTGAGGTTGACACTCTCATGTAATTTGTAAAAGTTATGAGTGCTTTATCTGTATTTTGTTTTGTAAAAGAATGCCACATATAGTGTTAAATCTAACTCACACATCATAACATAGTTTGGAAACTAGTACTAGTACATGTACACATGATTCTGTGCACTAGTACTGATAACTAAACATACATTGGAACATTTATATGATTCGCTGATTCCTATTCTAACATATTTGAGCATTCTCTGTAATATTATAGATGAATTGGACAATTTATAGCAACCTACACAGCAGCAAACGCTGTCAGCAAGGGGTCATTACATCTACTAACTTTTCTATGACAGATAATGGGAAATAACACAGTTGTTTATTTCATAGAACGAAAACAATAACAGGATCATAGAGAATGAAGAACACCCTTACACAGTAAGTACTAGTAGCTTAACATAACATAACGCAAAATGTACCATATGTTAAATACACTAAATAATTACTCACATCCAAGGAAGCTGTAATACATTTTAATCAGTCTGTTAAAAACCGCTAAAATCTTCCAAAACCTGACTCTCCTGGATTCCTATTATAACTGAGTGTACAACTGCACAGTAACCAACATTTTCATAACAAAGCAGCAACAGAATGAGCTGAGGCTAAGCCCATATGGTATTAGCTACAACCACATAGAAGTAACACTGTACCAATTGTCAAGTGGGTGGTGTTAGACAGGAGCAGGCAACGGGGCGTGGTTCTAAGCCACCAAAATGAGCTGCATTTATTGCTCGGGAACGGTATGGGCTAGAGAAACAAACCCCAACTGTGCTGGAATCAGTGGAGCAGTGCCTATTATTCAGCTATCATTCTGTGTGTCGTAAAATGAAGTGTGACATTTTAGAAAGACAGGTCATATGAAATGTAAGAAATACATGGCAGTATTGCAAATCCATATAGCACCCTGACATTTATTTTATAATGAGGCATGGCAAGTTTTTTCACATTGATTCAGATTTTGAGAGAATGATCCACTTAATGTTATACTACGGAGGTATTCTCTCCTCAAGTCATTGCTTCTAGAGGAGAATACTGTGGTTGCAGCATTTGTCAAGACATGGAGTGCCTACAGAGACTAATAGGGTCTCCATGTGCAATTGTGTACGGACTGTGCAGATAGCTCCTTAACTACCACATAAGTATAAACATTTCAGATCTAATAATTCACTGACCTTGTTCTTGTTTTCTATTCCAGGATCTAAATTACGTATATATAAGTGGCTCCTACTATGACCTTCAGTCATCATAAAATTGGTGATAAACTAAATATCCTCATTGTAAAATATGGACAAATAGAAGACCTCAAGATCAATAATCTCTATCCTAGCCTTCTATTGAAAAACTGCATATGTGAATTACATGAAACGAGACATATTCAGTGATGATGGTTCTTTAAAGGGTTATAAGAAATCATTTTTATTTCCTTTTACCAACCAAAAATTTGTCACCAAATTGAGCCAAATATCAACAGTTATTCATAGTCAGCTATGCTGTATAGTTTTGTTAGTTTTGTTTATCATTCCAAAAATATCTTGATACTTGACATTTAATATGCTCATGTCCACCCTTTGATCTAAAAGTATGGAGGAAATTTATTATCCTATTTACCATGCTAGTCTACTAGCGTAGATGGATGATAATGTGTTGCACTTTAGTGCAAAGCCCTTTCTTTTCCAAATGTGCGACACATTTCCTGACTGGCGTAGATTTCCACTCTGTCACGTAGGCCTGTCCCTTTCTTATGATGAGGCTGAAATGCCAATCTTAATAAATCTGACGTACTGTGTCCTTAAATCATGCATTCTCAGATGTGTTGTGTTCGCAATGGAATGACTATGTGTCTTTATCATACTGACAAAACATCCATATGTTATAGGGTTATTCTAGTTCCTTTTTATTGATGAACGATCCTTTCACTATCACAAGCTCCATTATATGGTATGCTGCTTTTTATGTAATAAATGTACATTTACTGTATGATGGTAATTTTCTTCAAATGACTTACTATGAATGTGACTTTCCAAAAATGAACATATGATTTACCTTGTTTTAGGAAAACCTGTTTCCCTACAATGATATATTGACCTGGTATATGTGGTAAAAGAGGAATGGCTCATAAAATGCATACCGCAAAGTATGTTTTTCTTTACAAAATAGTCAATGGGGAATATTTCCAACTGTGTGGCATGCAGATACATATATGTTATATGCTGTGAAAGATATTACCAGCATATGTGCTTAGGGCAACACTAAAAGAGAGAACGGAACTGTATTCTGCAGAGCAAAATAGCTAAACCTCAGCAAGTACATTTCTTCTTAGCTGGTAGTAGGTGAAAAAGTTGCATTCATGATTTTTGCCATTTATGATATACTGCTTTCATTATGGAATATTGGAAAGTCTTACTTATGAGTGATTTTTTTTTTTTTTTCGGAGAAAAGGGTCTATTCCTGAAAAGTGAAAACTGTCAACAGCCTGGCAAAGGAGTATAAGATCCTATTTAACAGAAGTCTGTCAGGTTTACAATGTCTCCCAAACGCACAGTAGTGCTGTGTGTGGATATACCTTCATGGCACAAACCGATCAAACAATGAGTTAATCATATTTTTATGGACAAGAGAATCAGTCTCAGGGCTCGGTCACATCTGCGCCCCGCACTCCGTTATGCAGGTTTCTGTTTCCTGCATAAAACAGAGCAGGAGACGGAAACCTGCAGGAGTCTTTCTCACCCATTCATTTGAATGGGTGAGAAAGCTGTCCGACCGTGAGCGGCGGTGAGCGTTTTATGCTCTCCGCCGCGAAACCGGGTTTTATAATCCGGACACAGAGTCAGACATGCAGTACTCTGTGTCCGGATTTAAAAAAACGGTTTAGCGACGGAGAGCATAAAACACTCACCACTGCTCACGGCCGGACCCGGTCTGTGATTTCCGTCTTCTGGCATTACGGACAGCTGTGACAAAGGCAAATGTCTTTCACAGACAGAGGTGACATTACATTGGACAGGAATTTTAGAAGGCATCCAACTCACTTATAACTATCTAGAAGCAGATCTGGCAAATCAGGTTTTTGTGGGCCCCTGGGCAACAGAGGCTCACTTGGGCCCCTTTTGGAGCAACTCATGTGCAGTTGGGTGTTTTGTTGTTTTTATGCTGAGGCGGACCTTCTTGAGACGCCTGTAATACAGTCCATTCCATACAAGTAGATACAACTTGTTCAGACATCAGAAAGTAAAGAGGAATTTCAGGCAGACATCTGCCTCGGATTCCTCTTTTTTTTCTGCTCACGGTGGTGGATACAGAGCATCAGCAGGCCCTTGCGGTTTTCTACCACTGATTAGGCCCAAATAAATGGGTCAAACCATAGCGGAGTCTCAAGCCACGGCTTCCTAATCAGCTGCAGAATCTGCAGCAAGATCTTCTTTTTCAGTGTCCTTCACTAATTGTTTTCAATGGGAGGCAAAATGAGGGAAGAATCTGCCACTGATATGGGGCTGAAATCCACTGCAAACTCAGCACCAGATTCCACCATGTGAATAAGGCCTCATTCTGTTAACAGTGCAATGAACACTTTCATCTGTATTAATGGAAGTGCTCAACGCAGAGACTGAGTGGGCCACCACAGATACATACATACATATATAAATATATACACAGACAGGGTATAATAAATATACACAGGAGCATAACTAGAAAAGACTCAGCCCCATATATACTTTTGACTTGGGTCCCTCCATGGCATAGTGCCCCCTTTCCTGGCCACCACACAGCATAATGCCCCATTTAAACACACTATAATGTCCTATAGTGGCCTCTTCAAACAGTATATTGTCCCATAGTAGCCTCTGCAGATGACATAAAGTCCCATAGCACCCCCTCCACACGGCATAAAGTCTCATAGGGGCCCCTGCACACGGCATAAAGTCCCATTGCATCCCCTCCACACAGCATAATGTCCCATAGCGGCCCATGCACACGGCATAAAGTCCCATAGCGACCCCTCCACATGGCATAAAGTCCTATAACGGCCTGAAAAAAACCACCTGGCCAGAGGCGTAGAGTGTTGGGCCTTCCAACTCAGGTATACTGATAATATCACTATATGGTGACCGTATAGTGGTAGATATCGGCTCTACACAGGGCTCTGAAGACGATTTAGATGAATACAGTATAGTGCAGTTACATTTAGTTACTTACAGGTAACGTCTCTGACTAATCGTTCACATTCCTCGTCTCTTTAATCTGGACCGCCATAACCATTTATTCCAGTCTCTGAAAAATTTGCAGCACAGACAATTCTAAAATATATAATATAACCCCTAATAATGAATAATACTCCCAAATGCATCTTTAAATTAATATCTTCCCTGTGTATCCCCTGTAAAAGGTTCCTCTTATTAATAATGCTCCTGGTGTTTCCTAATTAAAAGGTAAAGAAAAGGTGAAAAACATTAGTGGGGTTCTAATACCCGGGACCCCCACTGATCAGCTGTTTGAATGAATTGTGGTATCTGTAAGCGCCGTGATCCTTTCTCTGTTTATATCAGACCTGGGCAAAGTCCGGCCCCCGGGCCATATCCGGCCCTCTGACTGATTCAGTCCGGCCCGCACAGCTTTGACTAGGGAGGCGTGTCTGGGGGGGGGGGGGCGTGTCTAGGGGGCGTGCCTTAATGACGGGCGAAGATGGAGATGTGGAGCGTATCATAAAATACTGAAAGATGTGAGGTGAGCTGCAGGGTGGAGAGAGAGAGTGTGTGTGTATATGTGTGTGTGTGTGTGTGTGTGTGTGTGTATATGTGTGTGTGTCTGTCTATATGTGTGTGTGTCTATGTCTGTCTGTCTATATGTGTCTGTATCTGTATGTATGTGTCTCAGCAACCTAGGGGGAAAAAATGGAAGGGGAATGTTATACTAGGGCAGAGATGGCAGATGGAGGGGGTGACATGAAACTGGGGGAGAGATGGAGGGGGCGACATGAAATGGGGAAAATAAAGGGGGATATGAAACTGAGGGAGAAATGGAGGGGTGGACGGACATGTAACTGGGGGTAGATGAAGAGGGCACTTAGACTGGGGGGATATTAAACCGTGGAGGAAGCTGTAGGGGGACCTGTCTGCCTCTAGTTGCCCCCAGTTTAATGTCACCCTCCAGCTAACCCTACGGTTTAATGTCTGCTTCCTGATTTTAATATCCCCCTCTAGCTGCCCCCAGTTTCATGTCCCACTCCAGCTGTCAATTTATTGCCCCCCTCCAACTACCCCCACTGTTTAATGTCCCCCTCCAGCTGCTCCAGTTTTGTGTCCCCTCTAGTTTCCACCAGTTTATACTGGGGCACCAGGAGAGGGACTTAATACTGTGGGGCAGTTGGAAGGAAACATTATAATGTGGGGGCATATAGTGTACGGGTGACTGTAGGAGGATTATACTTTGTGGGGGCACATGGAAAGATGATTGGGAATGGGCGGAGTCAACGTAGAAGTGGGTGGAGCTAAATTTGCCATGGCACGGCCCTCTAGCATAGTTTCAATTTTTTATGCGGCCCCAAGGGAAAATTAATTGCCCACCCCTGGTTTATATAGTATCATACATCTCATAGTGGCCATGTAATGTAACTACAGCCTTGTCCTATACATGTCTATGTGGCAAGACTGGAACTACATCACACGTTCACTGTGATATAAACAGACACTGTGTGATATAAACAGGCGCCACAGCCCCTTCATACAGCTGGGCAGTGGAGAGTCACTGATCCCTTCTAGATTATTTATTCTGAGAAGAGATCATCAATAAAATTAAGCTGGAAAACTCCATAAGGCCAGGCCCCCACGGGCCGGAATAATCGCGGCGTTATACACTATCAGCAAAGTGGATGGAATTAATGCAAAATCCATATCCAATTTGTGTTCAAATCCGCATCGTGAACATGCTGCGATTTCGAAAACCGGCACAGTTTTGGAAATTGCAGCTTGTTAATTATATCTACGGAAACGCCGGCGGCTTTCCCGTAGATATGATGGTAACAGAAAGTCCGCGGAGGAAAACTCTGTGAACTTTCTGTTCAAAGCGCTGTGGGAAGAACCACAATGCATTCCCGCCACAGTTGTTCCGACAGCACTTTAGCGTGGCGTTTCCGGTCCTGGGGCCTTAGCCTCAAGAGGACCTTTCATGTCCTTGGGCACATGCAGTTTTATATACCGCTAGAAAGTCGACAGTTTGCTGAATTCAGCTTGCTATCGGCTTTCCCGTTATGAGCCCCAGGGCTTTTTTTTTAATGAAAATTTGGGCCTCCATCACAAGTGTACAAATGAGCAGTCTGAGACACCGAGAGCAGCTCCATTGCTGTAATCTGCTACACTCCACACTACTTCAAAGGTATATCCTACTAAACTGCCCATCAGAAATGATATACTTAAATTTTATAAAGTGTGGGGAGCGTGGTGTGATTCCCCCGCATCCAATACTCTGCTCCCTCATTATGTTCGGCGCTGGACACTTTTGCATCCTGAGGAGCGGCATATACTGGGAAGGTCTACTGGAGCCCACTTGTACCTGTATGTTGTGATACTATTGATGTTATTGTACTTTGCTCTCTATTGTGCTATTGCTATAGTGGGGATCCGGGTGGGTAGCGATGTGGCATGTCCTTATTTGTCCATGTTTTCCATATGTACTTTCTTTGTATTATATTTTGCTATATATTTTTTGCTCCTTGCGAGTGTAATTTTTTTCCTGATTGTATTATTCATATTGTTAAATAACTTTCAATAAAACGAGTTTAAAAAAGAAATGATATACTTCATAGGTAGAGATGAGCGAACAGTGTTCTATCGAACACATGTTCGATCGGATATCAGGGTGTTCGCCATGTTCGAATTGAATCGAACACCGCGTGGTAAAGTGCGCCAAAATTCGATTCCCCTCCCACCTTCCCTGGCGCCTTTTTTGCACCAATAACAGCGCAGGGGAAGTGGGACAGGAACTACGACACTGGGGGCATTGAAAAAAATTGGAAAAAGTCATTGGCTGCCGAAATCAGGTGACCTCCATTTTAGACGAATAGTGGATTTCAAATCCGGGTCATATGAGAATGTGAACTTTGTGACTATGAGACAGGGATAGCTGTACAGGCAGGGATAGCTAGGGATAACCTTTATTTAGGGGGGAATGTTATTAAAAATAACTTTTTGGGGCTCTATCGGGTGTGTAATTGTGATTTTTGTGAGATAAACTTTTTCCCATAGGGATGCATTGGCCAGCGCTGATTGGCCGAATTCCGTACTCTGGCCAATCAGTGCTGGCCAATGCATTCTATTAGCTTGATGAAGCAGAGTGTGCACAAGGGTTCAAGCGCACCCTCGGCTCTGATGTAGCAGAGCTGAGGCTGCACAAGGGTTCAAGCGCACCCTCGGCTCTGATGTAGGAGAGCCGAGGGTGCACTTGAACCCTTGTGCACCCTCGGCTCTGCTACATCAGAGCCGAGGGTGCGCTTGAACCCTTGTGCACACTCTGCTTCATCAAGCTAATAGAATGCATTGGCCAGCGCTGATTGGCCAATGCATTCTATTAGCCCGATGAAGTAGAGCTGAATGTGTGTGCTAAGCACACACATTCAGCACTGCTTCATCACGCCAATACAATGCATTAGCCAGTGCTGATTGGCCAGAGTACGGAATTCGGCCAATCAGCGCTGGCTCTGCTGGAGGAGGCGGAGTCTAAGATCGCTCCACACCAGTCTCCATTCAGGTCCGACCTTAGACTCCGCCTCCTCCAGCAGAGCCAGCGCTGATTGGCCGAATTCCGTACTCTGGCCAATCAGCGCTGGCCAATGCATTCTATTAGCCCGATGAAGTAGAGCTGAATGTGTGTGCTAAGCACACACATTCAGCATTGCTTCATCACGCCAATACAATGCATTAGCCAGTGCTGATTGGCCAGAGTACGGAATTCGGCCAATCAGCGCTGGCTCTGCTGGAGGAGGCGGAGTCTAAGATCGCTCCACACCAGTCTCCATTCAGGTCCGACCTTAGACTCCGCCTCCTCCAGCAGAGCCAGCGCTGATTGGCCGAATTCCGTACTCTGGCCAATCAGCACTGGCTAATGCATTGTATTGGCGTGATGAAGCAGTGCTGAATGTGTGTGCTTAGCACACACATTCAGCTCTACTTCATCGGGCTAATAGAATGCATTGGCCAGCGCTGATTGGCCAGAGTACGGAATTCGGCCAATCAGCGCTGGCTCTGCTGGAGGAGGCGGAGTCTAAGATCGCTCCACACCAGTCTCCATTCAGGTCCGACCTTAGACTCCGCCTCCTCCAGCAGAGCCAGCGCTGATTGGCCGAATTCCGTACTCTGGCCAATCAGCACTGGCTAATGCATTGTATTGGCGTGATGAAGCAGTGCTGAATGTGTGTGCTTAACACACACATTCAGCTCTACTTCATCGGGCTAATAGAATGCATTGGCCAATCAGCATTCTATTAGCGTGAACTGAGTTTGCACAGGGGTTCTAGTGCACCCTCGGCTCTGCTACATCAGATTGCTTCCCCTGCTGTCCCAGTGTCATTCCAGGGTGTTGGTATCATTTCCTGGGGTGTCATAGTGGACTTGGTGACCCTCCAGACACGAATTTGGGTTTCCCCCTTAACGAGTTTATGTTCCCCATAGACTATAATGGGGTTCGAAACCCATTCGAACACTCGAACAGTGAGCGGCTGTTCGAATCGAATTTCGAACCTCGAACATTTTAGTGTTCGCTCATCTCTATTCATAGGTAGTGCAATGCATTATAAAAGTGATAAGAAGATCTCAAGTTAAAGTCTATTATAGGAAACAAATAGATAATATAAAAAAAATGAAAGTTACAAAAACCCCTCACAGTTTAAACATTACACCACATTAATTCCCCATCCCAAATGGTTAAAAGGATTTTATCTTTAAAATCACATTTTTTGTCGAACACACGTAGGAATAGCCTTAAGAAAGGCTATTCTTCTCCTACTTTTAGATGTCTTCTCCACGCCGCTGTTCGGTTTTCATCTGTATCCAAATGAGTTCTCTCGCAGCACTGGGGGCGGTCCCCAGGGCTCAAACAGATTCTCTGCGTGTCTTCTTCCGGGGCAGGGTTCAAACTTCTAGGCCTCAGGCCTTGGGCAAAGCCGACTGCGTATGCCCACAGGACACAAGAAAATGGCCACTTACACAGCTGTGTAAGCGGTCATTTTCTTGTGTCCTGTGGGCATGCACAGTCGACTCTGCCCGAGGCCTAGAAGTTTGAACACAGCTCTGGAAGAATACGCAAAGAGAGGTCGTTCCTGAAAAAGATGGAGGCAGCGCTGGAGATTTCTCTTGCAGCATTAGGGACGCCCCCAGTGCAGTTTGAGCGCTGGGCCGTGATCCCAGTGCTACAAGAGAACTGATTTACATACAGACGAAAACCGAGATTTCTACCGAACTGCGGCGCGGAGAAGACATCTAAAGGTAGGAGAAGAATAACCTTTCTTAAGTTTATTCCTACGTGTGATCGACAAAAAATGTGATTTTTAATGATAGAATCCCTTTAAATAAATAATAAAAAAAATATATGACAAAATATTCAGTATTGCTGCACTTATAAGGACCCAAGTAATATAGTTGTAATGTTATTTGACCTGAATACTAAAACAACTTAAAAAAGTAAAAAAAAAAAAAAAAAATACACGAGAACTGCAGTTTTTTGTCTGTTGGTCACCGTAAAAAAAATTCAAAAAATGCCATCAATAAATTCATCAGGTCTTCCCACAAAAAATAAGTCTATTAACAAAAAAATTTATCAAGTTGAAAAGTGGCGATGGGGATAAAAAAAATTATTACAATAAACTTTGTAACTTTACTTTGCAAAAGTAGTAAAACTTTAAAAATAAAAGCATCATCTTTTTTTCCACAGAGTTTTTTTCTGTGGACTTTCTGCCTCTATTACACCTATATGGAAACGCCAGCGTTTCTTAGGTATAACTGACATGCTGCAATTTACAAAAACGCAACAGTTTTTGAAATTGCAGCATTTCTGCTACAGATATTTTTTCACTGCAATTTGTGGATGTGATTAGCTAGAATACCATCCACTTTGCAGGTACTGTTTTATTGCCACAGCGTTTTTTTTCCCCTTAAGATGCTGCATATTCTCAACATGGGGCCCTGGCTTATCACACAGGTGCACAGCTCGTTAACAAGCGGTGTCTAAATCAGTGGCGTAACTAGGAATGGCGTGGCCCCATGGCGAACTTTTGACATAACCCCCCCCCCCCTCCTGACCGACACCGAAGACCTTGACCGACCGACTCCCCCCCCACACACGCTGTATTCCTGTGCGCTCTATTATGTCCCTCAGTGGCCCCTGCACACAGTATTACACCCCATTGTGGCCCTTGTACATAGTATTGTGCCCCATAATGAACACCCATGAACATTTATTATACTTTGGGGTATTTTCAGAGACCGAGGGGAGATACAGACATAAAAAAAAGTTACTTACCTGTCTCCGGCTCCGCTGCAGTCTTTGGTGGTGTTGGCCATCTTTAATAATGTACGGATGTCACATGACATTTCATGCCCTCCCTCCATCTGCCCCCAGTTTCATGTCCTCCCTCCATCTGCCCCCGTTTCATGCACCCCTTATCTCTACCCCCATTTTCATGTCCTCCCCTCCATCTCTGCCCCTAGGTTACTGTTGCTCCTCAATTGCTCCACACCACACATACATACACACTCACACACACTCTCCATTCTGCATCTCACATCCCCTTCCCCTTCAGTACAATACAATACACAGAGCTCCCCCTGACTACTATTAGACATTAGTAACAGCAATTGCAGGCAAGTCTGAATACAAACAATGTGTAGAGTACTGATCCATCTACTGACACTGACCTCCCCCTCCTCCTAATGCACAGATATCAGGACACTGACCTCTCCCTCCTCCTAATACACAGATATTGGTGCTTAAGTGCATTCAGCATGGCACAACATTCCTCATCCATTAAGAACCTTATTAATAGCATACCAAGGTGTGTACATTCGTGTATTTCTGCGTGTGGGGCTCATGTGTGATACTGAATAAATCAAGATGTTTTGAATATTTTGCTTCCATTTTTTATCATTTGCAAGTCATTAACATATTTATTGACCCTGTGAGTTTTTCCTAATTCCAAGACTTTTCCTTGTTGGCTTTGCAATTTTAGTGTTGACCTGCACAGGGCTTACCATCAATATTCGCCAGGGGTGGGGACTGGAGAAGAGAATACCGCCTTAATTTTCTCCTAGATGTCTCAAAATGTGGAGTACATTGGCATAAACCTGCAGTTTGGGGGCACATTTTGATGTCTCCTAATAGGGTTCCTTTTTCTTTGCGCATGCCATAGCTCCAGAAACCTAAAGACCACTGTGAAGCTATATCCCTGGTTTTTTTTGCACAACGGCATTTAAATACCCCTGAACAGAATCTCCAAATACAGTATCAGTGTATTTCCAAAGATCCCCCTATACCATAGAGCCAGAATCAATGTATTGCCAAAGTTCCCCATATACAATAAAGCTAGTATCAGTGTATTGCCAAAGCTCCCTATATACAATAGAGCGTACAATAGCTACTGAGACCTGAAGCCTATATAAAAAGACCCCAGCATTATAGATAGCAGATGGAAGCTCAGGCCTCTTCACATATTTTCCATTGGAGCCCTGGAAGTTCAAGTGATGCCTCTGTACATGCCCACCTAATGTGGTGCCAGTCATAGTGAGAAGAATTCACCACCAGTGGTCAGACATCCTCTCACACATCCCCCAAGAAGCAGGAGGATTACTGAAGGATACTAGACCCTGCTGTATGACTCCTCCAAGAAAGATTACAGTTTACAGCCACTGCCTGACACTTAACTGCAGAATCTTTTGGCTTAGTGAGTTTATGGGTACTGTACCCACAATCTGAGGATGCCCCCTCAGTCTGGATGCCCAGTGCACTGGTGGGGCTCCCAACTTCAACCAATACGATTCGCTGAACTGTCACACTACAATACAAACTGTAGAACCCTAAAAGTGTAAAGTTGTAGCGCCATCTACTGGAGACTGGAGATTGCAAGGAGAGATCCACTGCAGAAAAGCATTGATTCCTCGCCTCCTGGTAGTGTAGCAGGTTGCCAGTGACTTTGTGCTAGCTTCACATTGGCATGTATGGCCGTGTGAGCAGACAGGGCTGTGGGTGCTGCCGGTGAGCTCATCAGCAGCCCAGCCTCCAGCCCCTGTCAGTGGTTCTGTAATAATCCAGCACTGGTAGCAGCAGGAGCAGCACTCTCCCCCCGTGTCTCTCACCATACACTGCAGACTGTCAGGCGCTGCTCTGCAGATCACTGCTGGACGAAGACACGAAGGTCATTGCTGCAGTAGGCACTGCCACCCTGCCCATGCTACAAGCCTATGAGGAAGGGGTCTGACGGCAAGAGGATTCTCAGCCAAAAGCCTGCCACAGAAGGGACAGCTGGAGAAGGAGGGAGGGGACAGGAGCCCCGGCTGCAGGAACATGGCCTCTCCCACCTCTGCCGCCTCTACACCAGGGGGTGGTATGTCACCCCCCATGCCACCCAGGATCCGCCAGGTGGGTGACTGACTGGTGCCTTGTCATTGTATACCATGCCTATGTCTACTGCCTCTATATACCCTGTGGCAGCATCTGTATGGGAGCCACCCCTCACTTCTCTCCTCCTAGACAAGGGCACTGACTTGTCTTCTCATAAACACGCCTCAGGATCTCCACACTGCACAGTCACACCTATGGTCCATGTCACTCGTGGGGATACCCATATTCCTCATCATGTCACTTATAGAATATGTGTATTTGGTGGGCATCATGTAAGATATTGGCATAATGCTATGATCAATATGTTGCTCTGCCACGCCTTTCACCCAGAAAGAGGGGTGCTATTGTTACGAATATCATTATGATACCTTAATAGGGTGTTTGTTAGAAAGTGACAATATTTTCACGGATACTGTTATGCTGTTTTATGAAGCCCAATATAGGGGCCATAAAGTGTCTGTCGCTATATATGTAACATAAGACATTCTCAACAGGTAAGCTGCTGTGAGCATATTGCCGCCTGGCATGCTAGCATTTGCTTAGGTGCCCATATTGCTTCTATGGGTGCTTGAAACTTCTATCAGTCTATTTAGGCTAAGACTTTTATTACAACTCACACTGTGCGACCAAAGATCGCCAGGGCCCCATGTGACTCCTTCACTACGCGAATGCAATCACAGTGTGACCCCTAGTGTGCCACAACCACTTCTTCAAGTCAGACACCACTCAACTTTTCTGTGCCTAGAAGTGGCTCTTGCAGCACACTAGGAGTTGCAATGGGGCTCCATACACTAACATTAGTAGTCTATCACACAATGGCAGTCATGGCCAAAGTCACCATATAGCCCTAGCCTAAATGTGTTTTATGGCTCATCATAATATATATATATATATATATATATATATATATATATATATATATATATAATTATCAGAAAAGTAGTACTGCAGTCTATGCGAATCAATGTCTGTACTGAAAATCAATATACCACACCCTTCCATCCCTACTAATATGCAGTAAATGAGATGATCACAAATTGCTATTCTACATACCTACCCTTTGGCAGCATGGCTAGCTGACTACTAGTGAATTTACTGTTACATGGTGAAGTTTAGGCTTGGCTTTTATGTCACAGACATTGTGAAAATCTGCAGTGATGTCACCAGACATGACAGTGCATCTCGAGTTGTGGTGTGATGGAGCCCTGATCTATATTCTCTTTAGTTTATTCAGCACACATAGTAGTTGCCAGGAAGTCCCTGCAGTCTTTTGTGCCCTACAATAGCCACCCCTGTCTTCAGGATTGATGTAATGATTTAAAGGAGAAGCTTGACACTCCTTGGATAAAAGCTATACCTGGGCCTATCAGTTATGTCACTGTCATGTATTGGATGTTATGCGATAGTAGGAAAAAGATCATTAAATTTTGCTGGTATAGTGAGACATAGTCTACTTTTCACATGGTGGGGTGAAGTTGTGGTTTATTGCAGCCATTACTGTGAACATGTTGCAAAATATTACAGTTTTGCAGAAGTTTTACAATTTTACGATTATCACAATAAACTGCAATTTGACCCCAATGTATGAATGAGATGATACTATGCATTGTCTAGTTTTGTCTTTTCTTCATGGCAGTATGCTGTAAGTTAAATGGCTGCTTACTTCCCCATAAATATAAGGCTTGGGGTGCTGTCACAATATTTATAACATCAGTTTCAATAACTCAATAAATATAGCGCATAGATTTATCTGCATTTATTGTATATTGTCTAGTCACAATCATGCTGTTGTACTCTAGAAACATGAGTAGAAAAACTTATTTTACTTACTGTATTCTGACATCTGCACTGTCCTATCTATTCTTCTGGGTTATAAGAGGAACCGAAAAACGGAATAAAGGACATCAATAGACTGGAGAAGTGACAGACACAAACATTTCCCAAAGGACACCATTGACTATAATGGAGTCCATCAGGCTTTGGGCTTGCAAAACGTTGGAGACTCCAAACAGAAATTCAGGAATATGTGAACGTAGAGAATCTATCTTTACTAAAATCACTTTTTAAATAAGCATATCTTCAAATAGCCTTTATAAAAGCTGTTCAGGCATACCCTTTTTTTTATTTCTTCAGACGTTTTTAAAAAAATCAATTTTTCTTCATATGAATATCATCTTCATGGAGAACAGGGGGTGTTATCCCTGTTCTCCGAGCACAGCCATGTCATCAGGAGTTCAATGCCTCGCCTCCATTCAGCAATGCCCCCTTCTTCAAAAATGCTTCTTCAAGTAGCTGCTAGAGCAGATAGTGACATTGGTGCGATCCCAATATCATGCATGCACTGTGTGACAACTTTATTCTCTTCTTAAATAGAGTGAGGTGCAAGAAGAGCATAAAGATGGCGTATAGCACATGTACAAGATTTGGATGGCGCCAACGTCACTAGCTGCTCTTGATGCAGCTAGTTGAAGAAGAATTTTTGGAGAAGGGGGCGTTGTTGAACGAGACAAGGTGTTGAACTCCTGATGACGTGGCTATGCTAAGGATAGGGAATAAGATTCATATTACTGGGGGTCCACAAATCTAATATTAACAGACTATTAAAGGATTATTTTATTTTATCTTAATCTTAAAAACTGGATAACCCCTTTAAAGATGAGGTATCACTACTCCACAGTCAGTGGCGTAACTACCGCTGTCGCAACAGAGGCAGCTGTCACAGGTCCCGGGACATTAGGGGCCCGGCAACAGTCGCTACTGCTGCGGTTTTTTTTTTGTTTTTTTTAATAGGCTGTTACCGGCTGGAGTTACTCCAGCCGGTAACGAGCCCTATATACTTACCAATCCTGGCAGGGGCCGGGATCGGTAAGTGACAGCCCGGGCCCCACAAGCACTATTATATATCTTTTCGGACCCCGAGTATAACGATCGGAGGCCGGGGAGAGGTAAGATAACATAAAAAACTGTGTTACTTACCTCTCCAGGCTCCAGGCACGCTTCGGCCTACTTGTGTGACGTCATATGACCCGCAACGTAGGGCCCCGGTCATATGACGTCCTGGGAGATGGCCAACAGCGACAGAGAATGCAGGGGAGTCAGGAGATAGGTAAGTAACAGTAGTTTGTTGCTTGTATCCCTCTGGGTCTCCGATTATTATACTCTGGGGTCTGAAAAGACCCCAGAGTATAATAATTGTTCGTGGGACATAATACTGTGTACTGTACTGTACTGTACTGTAATACTGTGTACTGGGGCCAGTATGGGGACATAATACTGTGTACTGGGGCCAGTATGGGGACATAATACTGTGTACTGGGGCCACTATGGGGACATAATACTGTGTACTGGGGCCAGTATGGGGACATAATACTGTGTACTGGGGCCACTATGGGGACATATTACTGTGTGCAGGGGCCAATATAGGATATTATAGCGTGCGCAGAAATGTGCGGGGGGGGGGGGCTTTGTTAGGGGTCAGTTGGTCAAGGTCTTCAGTGTTGGTCAGGGACGGGGGGCTCATGTCAAAAGTTCGCCACGGGCCCCCACCATTCCTAGTTACGCCACTGTCCACAGTTCATTAGTGGCATGGAATACAGAAAACTGGAGTTAGTTACATGTCTAAGTTTACATTGTCTAAAAATAATATACCATTAGGTGCCTAAATTTGCCCTATTGTCCCACAATCTGAACATAAAATTGCAAGAAAATCTCAACCAAAATCTGCACTAAAATCAACCTGCTTTGGGCTAAGGCCTCAGTTTGCAGAAACGCAGCTTTTTTTGTTGGAGATTTTTTGTTGTGTTTGTTTTAAGCCAAAGCCAAGAATGGCTACAAAAAGCGTAAGAAATATAGAGGAAGTTCTTATACTTCTACCTTCTGCTCAATTCACTTCTGGCCTTGGCACAAAAAAACGCAGCAAAATCAGCAACAAAAAAAGTTGCGCTTTTGCAACGTGGGGTTTTAGCCTTACTGTAGAAGCTGAATTCATATTGATTTATATATTTGCGTCTCAATAAATTAAATCCATGGTAATTTCCCAAACAGATAGGGCAGTATACCTTGAATCCTCAGCGGACTTTTTACATTCTGAGTGAAAAGGTTGTGTTAAAACCCCATTCATTAACATTGTGCTCTACTTTGTTCCAGAATTTCTGTGCAGATTCTGCAGCTGTAATTACCAAAACTAACATACAGTGATCCAGATTTACCATCGTGGTGACGACTAGACTCTGGCGTAGATATAGGGCATTGAATTTTGAGCTAATTTTTTTCTGACTTGCTTGACATGTGGTTGTGGTTTCTCAGAAAAAGAGGGTTGTCTTAAATGCACCAAATGTGTGTTTTAAAATTCTGGCTTAAATTAATTCAACTAAAAGGTGGTATAAATGTAGAGTATAGTAGACAGTCTAAATATATACCAGATTTAATAGGAGTCTGTCAACAGTAAATTTGTTATAAACCTAATCTCAGTGTTTTGTAGAAGTTGTTCTATAGTTTCTAAATATGCCTTTGGCATTCAGCTTTGGAGACCCATTTTCATGCAGATCACTGTTTTATTCATATGCAAATGATGGGTAAAATGCTTTATAACCGGTTTACTGCTGACAGACTCACTTTAACATCCAACGTTAGCCAATGTGATAAATCTGGATCATCTTCAGACTGCCTTCTAAATTTACAATGCCTAACTATTATTAAATCTAAGCCATAGTGTATTCTCAACCACAGGCAGTGGCATTCCCGGAGGTGTATTAGCTTTACATAGGAGACGTTTCAATGTCTTTCCATAATTTCCTTATGTGAATGCAATATGCTCATAGTAGTGTATACTCATATCACCCCATTTAGAGAAGCTGACCACCAGCTTCAACTATTCAGGCATTTTACCCCAATTCCGATTAATGGCGATTATTTAGGTCACACCCCTTTTAATCCATGCCATTTTAAACCACGCCCTTTTGACAGTATGATTATGTGTTGGACGAACCTCACGAGATTCTTCTCATGAAGTGTGCCTAGTGGTTTAGTCCAGACCAAACACAGACGAACTGAAACTGCTATTATACTTGGGGGTCTCTTTAGACATTCAGTCATTGTGCCTCAGCTGTCGCATGGGTCACGCAGTGTTGTGACGCTTTTGTCTATGCGTCACAACATCATGTGACCCGCCGAGGTCCAATCACAGGCAGGAAGACTAAAGGGAGTTGTGCCTGAGCTCAGAAGCGGTAAGGCTATGGCCACACATAGCAGGCTCCAGCCTAAAAGTAATGCAGGTAAAACTGCAGCGGAAACGCATCACGGTTTTTCCCACACAGCTTTTCATAGAAAGTCCGCAGGGTTTTCCTCTGCGGACTTTGTGCTTCAATTATACCTGTATGGAAAATGCCAGTATTTCCATAGGAATAATTGGCCTGCTGTGATTTACATGTTGTGATTAGCTAGAATCCCATCCACTTTGCAGGTACTGTAAAATGCTATGGTTTTTGTTGCAGCGTTTATGATATGTGGGACCCCGGCCTACGCTGTTTTTTTTAATGTTTGATCATATTCCCTGAAACTCCGAAGAGACCCTAGACCAGGGGTGCTCACACTTTTTCAGCATGTGAGCTACTTCCTAAACTGATTAAGGCAAAAGATCTACTACCCACTTCTTGTGGGTGGGGGTGGGGCGTGTCTGTGGGCGGGGCCGGGCGGAGTGTAAGAGTAGGAGACAGCGGCGTTCTGTGGCCGCCCAGGGATCCCCGGTGTTTACTTTTTCACAGCACAGGCTGAGAGTTATCTCTGGACACTGACAGGCTGTGGCTGCAGCAGCCCCGCCTTCCAGTGTCCGGAGATGACTCTCAGTCTGCGCTGTGAACAAGCAGCACCCCGGCTCTCTCCATCCCTAAGTGCGGGAGCTGCAGCTGCCTGCAAGTGTCTGGAGTGCTTGTTCACAGCACAGGCTGCGAGTCGACTCTCAGCCTGCACTGTGAACAAGCAGACACCAGGGATCCCTGGCTGCATCCCGCGATCGACCCATACGTCCTTCACGATTGACCAGTAGATCACGATCGACGTATTGGGCACCCCTGCCCTAGAGTATAATAGCAGTTTGGTTCAAACATGTAGCTCCGAATCGAAATTGCTGGCAGAACCTTGCAAATATTATAATAACTGAACTGAAATATCCAACTTGAATAAAATTGGTTTTGGTTATTTTTCAATAGTACCAGACTATTAAAGCACATTGAGGCATTTTCATCAAGACTGGTATATTATATATTGGTGTTAATGATCCCTCTGATGGTGAAGAGTTCATGAAATTCATGATGAGGCCATGCGCTTCTCTAAAATTTTTACACCATTTCATAGCATACGTAGATATTTGGCATATAGTGTTGTGAATTTAGCGCTGGTGTTAACTCCTCCCACCCCACCATGAATATTTTTGAAAAGTATGGAAGCCATTTTTTTATGCCTAAATAGTGGCATAGATTGTTTGTGAACCTGCATCTTGGTGGATAGAGTAGACTGAGAACCTGTGGCTATTGTACAGAAGGAAGAAGATACTGGGAACCACAGCAGAAAAATGGCAAAAAAAAAGGCATAGCAGTAGGATATAAGGTATCTAAAATCATGAAAATAGGTGAAAACTGTGGTTAAAAAAAGTAGCAAAAAGTACTACAGCCTCATTACATAGCATTAGGTTGCAGAAGTCTGTGTGTATTTTGAGTGTTTGATATGTGGATGGGAGGATGCCATTTCAGCATTATGTAAAAGTTTCAGATAGTTGACTTTTGACAATAGAGATCTTGTGTGATATGCTGGCTGGACAGTGTTATTGCACTGTAGGAGTGGAGCTACAACAAGTGACTATTGTGGAGAGCATGGGATTGTATGTGGCCAAAGTGAACAGAATCCTTTCATATATCTGTCCGTCTTCTTTTTGTCATGTTATAAAGAGTATCAGCTGGATGCTTGGCTGGGCTTTGTCTTGAGTTTATTGGGAACAAGGAAATCCGCCTCACTCTATTGATCATCCATCCTCTAAAACTGCATTTACTTTTTGTAGGACTGGTTTCTAAAGAAATTAAGTATGCAGGAATTTCCACAAGGATATTTCCTCAAGCAACTCAGGAACATGGTGCCACCAGGAGAACGTTCAAATGGGATCTAAGAGAACTTTACATTTATTTCTGAAATGTACAATTTTTAAAGCCATTACCTATGAAAATCCCTTTCTCCTGAGCTAGTCTGCTTTCTAGATGCGATAGTCCTCACGTCAGTGCTTCTGGTTCCTTGTTACTGACATCAGTGTCAAGCACCATCTATAATACTTTCCATCCCAGATGAGGCTCTGTTTATATGTGTGTTATGGCTTCCTATTATAATAGAAGCCATAATGTATGTCAGATATGTTGTTTTGGACTATAATGGGTCCATCAAGTTTTCTGCCCACTATAGAAACACCTGACAGAAATAGCTGATGGAAAATATAATCACGAATGTGGACATATTACTAACATTTATGATATGGACGCTGGTGTTTATTATTTGATTCATACAGTCCCCTATAACCAGCGTAACCGGCAGATTAAAATCATAATTCTTTTCACCAGGAGTAGGACAAATGACTGGATACTCTGCAGTTTTAGAGCATATTCAGATTGGCCATAAGTTTCCCAGGAGATCTGACATCAGACATTGGATATACAAGAAGCTCTCCACAAGCAGACAAGCTTATGATGCCAAGTAGGTATAACACAGGGTAAGGGGTGGGTTACAGTCTCCAGACTCGGTTCTTAAAACTACAGCTGAACTGTTGAACCCGGTTCTGAAACTCTTCCTGCTCTACCACTTTCAATCTTGTAGGCCACAGCCCACATTAGGCTAAATGCTGTGGGGAGCAAGAGGTAAGTCTTAGTTCAGTACTTATGACTCCAACCACTACTGCTTCTTCTGCCTTTGGGCGCACACGACACGTCACAGTAGAGACAGAGCCAGAAAGCAGTGAGGTAAGTACTGCAGAAATACAGTAATTACCTCTGTATAGGGGTCACCTGGGGCCCTTAAAATACATGGGACCAATTCTGAGAACACCATAAAGTGTGTGGGCGCTACTGATGAGGACCACTTATGGGCAACACTGATGGGGAGCCATTGTATGGGGGGCAGTGATGGGTGGCAGTATATTGTATGGGGGGACACTGATCATGGCCAATCTATTGTATAGGAGCAGTGATGGAGCCAATATCCTGTGTGTGGACACTGATGGGAGCAAATATCCTGTGGGGGTATTAAACTGCGTGTGACTTTAGGTAAGAGTATTAAAGAGGGTATACACCTTTCTAATATTGATGGCCTATCCTTAGGATCGTCTATTAATATGGTAGCCATATTGTCTCAGAAACAGTGGATCTGCAGGTGGATAACCCATTTAAGGGTCCATTCAGATCAAGTATTTTACATCTTTTTAGCAAGTCCATTTAATAGATACAAAAAACGAACGGCTATCTGTTTACATAGCGATTTATGTATAAAAACAACTGATCTGTTTCTGTTTGGTTTTTTTAGCCAAATAGTATTCTCTAAGAAAATAAAAGGTTACCACCCGCTTGGAGAACAAGATATAATATGGCAAACACTATGTTTTACAGTATCAGCAAAGTAAATGAGATTTCATTTAATATCATCCACCCCTTGTGGTAAAAGAAAGCTGTGGAAAAGCTGCTTTTAGTATGTTTATTTATTTTAGTTTGCAGAATCACAAGCATTTTCTCAATCTATTTAATAGGGGAGAAGAACACAGAGAACCTGCTACCCTGGTAGTTACGCCACTGACAAAAAGTATACATAGTAGGAAGGGGCCACACGGTGGCTCAGTGGTTAGCACTGCAGCCTTGCAGCGCTGGAGTCCTTGGTTCGAATCCTGCCAAGGGCAAAAAACCATCTGCAAGGAGTTTGTATGTTCTCCCCGTGTTTGCATGGATTTCTATCCCATATTCCAAAGACATACTGATAGGGAAAAATGTACATTGTGAGCTCTATGTGGGGCTCACAATCTACATAAAAAAAGAACACAGAGAAAAACCCAGCAAAAACTCAATTGAAAAACCTGTATCAAAAAATGCAATGCATTTTTATGCAGCATTTTTTTTAGCTGTGTTTTGCTACATGGAGTCCTAGCGTGAGTCTGAGGCCCCATGTTGAGGAAACACAGCTTTTTTTGTTGCAGATTTTGCTGCGTTTTTTTGAGCTACAAAAAGAATGGGAAGTATATAGGAAGCACTGTACTTATACTTATCCCTTCTGCTCAATTCACTCCTGACTTTGGCTTAAAAAATTTGCAACAAAAAAAATGTATTTCCTCAATGTGGGACCTCAACTTTAAAGCGTTTTTCTCATGAAAGACATTTTCAGAAACCTGTACACCCCCTTTAATACCACAGATCTGCAATTACAGTCCGCTGTGTTACAGATAAAGAGGTTATTGAAAGTTCCTCTAAACAGTCAATTGACAAGTGTTTTTTTAGCTTGTTACACGGCTGGAATGTGATTGCTCTAGCAAAAATTGATACTCTCAGCAGGTTCCACTAAAAACACAGGCAGTTTCCTAGAGTAGAGACTTACAATACAGATCAATGTGTTTTCCCATCACTGCACATTTACTATGAAACCATCATACTCTGTCATATCTGTAAATGTATAGTCTGGGAAGAGAGAGACACGTTTTCCTGCATATGCATTAGCCATACATGACTGCCTTACACCCAGCGCAGCCTAAGGGCTGGTAGGTAGTTATACTGTAAAAACTGCTCTCTTGCTTTTAAGAGAAGCTGTTGGGAGACAGCACCAGATTCTTGTATCACAGCAAGTGAAATGTAGATCAGTAATGTTATTATACATGACCACAAAGCTCAAGTCCTAGGGTTAATGGCCAGAACTGTAGCATTACTCAGCACATTCCTTATTTCTCCCTGCTCTTGTTTCTTTAGTGTGTTCTATTTCTTATACTAACTAATGAAGTAGAAGGACCAGCAACTCAGATTCGGTGATAAATCTGGTACTAAGGAACTGCGCTCTCCTCAATGGTTAGAAAACACGGTTTTATTGGCAAAAAAACTCACACAACGCGTTTCGGGCGTCAGACTACGCCCTTCTTCAGGTACAATAGTTTCTGTACCGCTGGGCACAGAAACTATTGCACCTGAAGGAGGGCGTAGTCTCACGCGTTGTTTGAGTTTTTTTGCCTATAAAACCGTGTTTTCTAACCATTGAGGAGAGCGCAGTTCCTTAGTACCAAATTTATCACCGAATCTGAGTTGTTGGTCCTTCTCAGTGGCGTAACTACCACCATAGCAGCGGTAGCAGCTGCCACAGGGCCCGGGACATTAGCGGCCCGGTGACAGCTGCTACCGCTGCTATCATTATGCTCGGAGGTCTTTTCGGACCCCCGAGTATAATGATCGGGGCCCCCTGTTGGTGGAATACTTTCCACCAACAGGGGGCCCCGAAGCTGCAGCAACGGAGACACAGGAGCTTCAGGTCTGGCTCCTGTCAGCGCTGCAGGACGTTCCCCCTCTCTCCCCCCTCCCTTTCTCTGCTGTCCTCTGCCCACCAATGAGAGGAGGAGGCGGGGCTTATCCCTGCCGTCCAGCACAGAAGAGAAGAGGAAGAAGCTGCTCTAGGAAAATGAAACTGAAGCTACACAGGTACGTACTGGGGTTACTTATTACTATCAGGCATTTGGGGGGATTACTTGTGTTTTAGTAACTCCATGTGCCTCATAGTAATAGCAGTTAACCCCATCATCTCCCTCACATTAACCCCTGTTTGCCTCACCATAAGAGTTACTGATATGTGAGACATTTGGGGGTAATAGTAATGAAGATACTTTATTATTACCTCCATGTCTCTCACATATCAGTAACTCTTATGTGAGGTACACAAGGCTTAATGTGAGGGACATGATAGGGTTAACTGTTATTAATATGAGGCACATGGAGTTACTAAATTGTAATGCACAGGACCAGATTTTTTTTTATCTATAATTTGTCCTGGTATAGCGGTCAGCGGTGACAGTATTTAGTCCTGTAGGGGCCACTAAGGGACATAATACTGTGTGCAGGGGGCCACTATTGGGTATAATACTGTGTGCAGGGGCCACTAAGGGACATAATACTGTGTGCAGGGGCCACTAAGGGACATAATACTGTGTGCAGGGGCCACTATGGGACATAATAGAGCGCGCAGGAATGCGTAGGAGGGACTCGGTCGAGATCTTCGGTGTCGGGGGGGCCCCATGTCAAAAGTTCGCCACGGGGCCCCGCCATTCCTAGTTACGCCACTGGTCCTTCTACTTCATATTTACACGCCTGCGAGGTGTTAGGAACATTGCTGCTCCATCTGACCATTTAGTCATTGCATTCACAGAGTTGTGACTTAGGTTCACAACTCCCCAAGGTGAGTGTCATTCCTTTGCTAAATATCTCCTCCTTTTGAAAATACTACACTACGGTTTGCTCGGTGTCTGTTTTTCTATTTTGTTTTTGAGATTATACTAACTAATGGCTGTGATTTAGAACCTCAATGTCAGCTTCAAATGGAAATGAGCACATGAACTCTGGTTCTTGGGGCTTTATGGGGTGACATGGGACCCCCTTTTTCAGGTGACTGAACCCTGTGCTTTGTGGAAAGGTGCTAAGTTTAAATCGTAGCACAATCCATTGAGGCCAATGAGGGCATCTGAAAGTTTGATGGGCACACAATAAGCCCCCCCACACAACCATGTGCTTTGTCAGTGTGTTATCCATATTACTAATGGCTGCCATACTGACCAATTATTTTATTATGGGCAAAACTCAGGCCTAACCTATTAAAGGGGTTGCCCAGTTTATTTTATGATTTCATAGTGCTGTTACTGTGGATGTAAACATTGATATAAACCAAACCAAACATGTAAATCAGAACTCACCTGCTCCCGTTTCCAACAGCAGTAGCTCCGTTGCTTTGTATACAGGTCCTGTGTGGTTTCTCTGAGGGAATCTCTGCAGCCAATCATAACATAGGGACCGATTAGCTACAGTGGCCCCCCTAACACAAATGGGACATTGCAAACCAACGGAGGTGTGGGGACAGGTGAGTCCTGGTTTTCTATGTTTATATCCTCAGTAACAGTACTATTGAATCATACAAATATGAACTGGACAACCCCTTTGATGTTTGTTTTATCGCCTGAGCTGGTTAATGATGGGGTTGGGGAGGTTGCAGATATCATCCATGTGCTAACTATGCTGCTTTCTCATGGGCTCATACATACAAGTTAAATATCAATTACAGGGCAGAATACTAATATATCCGAAAATGCTGATACAGTCTGTCAGGGCGATTTGGGACACTGAACCACCCACAGTTATTTATGGACCAGGGGTTTAATGTCCCAAATTACCCTGTGATAAAGTGAAGGTGTGGTTGGCTGGGCCTGCAGTTAGCGTAAATGATGATGTCTGTAACAATTCCAGCTAGTGTACATTTCAATGTAGATACACTTAGTTTAAAGGGAGCCTGGAAGATCGATTTGGGGCACTAAACCACCCACAGGTCCATCTATACCGGACCTTTAGTGTCAAAAACTGCCCTATTTGAAATCCATCCATGTACACATTTAAAAATAAAAAAGCTTAAGGGTGAATTCACACTGAGTAAACGCTAGCTTATTCTGAACGTAAAACACGTTCAGAATAAGCGGCGTCTAAAGCAGCTCCATTCATTTCTATGGGAGCGGGGATACGAGCGCTCCCCATAGAAATGAATGGGCTGCTTCTTTCACTCCGTGCAGTCCCATTGAAGTGAATGGGGAGTGCCGGCGTGTACGCTCCGGCATGAGCAGAGCTTGCCGTATACGCCGGCACTCCCCATTCACTTCAATGGGACTGCACGGAGTGAAAGAAGCAGCCCATTCATTTCTATGGGGAGCGCTCGTATCCCCGCTCCCATAGAAATGAATGGAGCTGCTTTAGACGCCGCTTATTCTGAACGTGTTTTACGTTCAGAATAAGCTAGCGTTTACTCAGTGTGAATGCACCCTTATATCAGTTCGTCCATCTTAGTCTGTTCTTAGTGTTAGTATGTATCATGATAACCTTTAGCCTTCGGCCTTTCTGCAATATACTGTATATCCTGATTCCTGTATGTGTTTTGTATTTTACCAGGTTTCTGCTTTTGCCTGTTACTGTTTGTGCTGGTTTTAGTCTATGTACATATTCTGCGTTTTTATGCACTTCAACCTGTTTCTGTGGTGCACCACAGTTCTGTTAACATGGTGAGCTGCTACTGAACTGAGCGGCTTCAGGAGGCAGCAACCAGAGGGACTCTCTAATGCGAAGTCCAGATACTTGCATGGAGGTAAAGGAGGAATCTGCTGGGCTAAAGGCTTTAGAGCTGGCCCACAGCCAAACAAGTTTGGTGGGGCAGTGGGTGCACCATCCACTGCTTGTGACAGATCTTTGGTGCATCCGGTGCATTTTTACATGCGGTGGTTGCTACCCAACACTTTAACATAAAAATGAACAGGTCCCAATGTGTGACAACCAGAAGCGCATTGGTATTGGCAGAAGCGCAGGGTAAACTGAACACCCAATTATATATTAAATATTACATAGTAATATAGTTTGTAGTTACATACTTAGTATGGTTGGAAAAGACATATGTCCACCAAGTTGAAGCAAATGGTGGGGAAGGGCACGACATGCTAATTTGCTTGACCACAAGAACACACCAAATGTAAAGCACCATGGAATTAATGGTGCTATATAAATAAATTAATAATAATAATAATAATACTTTCACACTAAAAAGGTATGCTCACTGCGTCAATAACAGCCCCTACAACAGTTGGTGATAGACTCCCACAGTAAAAATGTGCCCAGGCGGTTTTCCTTCTAAACAAATAAAGTGCATTTTTTACTTAGCAATACTTCTAAAAATAATGAGACATTCTGACTTTACCTTGTTGTAACTCAGCCAAATTAATAAGCGTATTAAATAGTATGTTGTGTTGTGACGTGTATTCTGCTTCTGGAGGGTTCACAGCTGTTTACTTGAAATTACAACCTACTTTTCTTGAAGCAATGATAATGTGTTACAGATTCATGAAATCCTCTGCTTGTGTTCAGTATTATCTTCTGTATAGGAGACCACATTACTCAAATGTATAGGTTATACATACTGTACACTATAAGAATTAGTAAGAGAATTTACCAAATCGACAAGAAAATGTAGTGTAATCTGTAGACATCATGTGATAGCGCAGGAGCTGAACAGATTCTTCCTATGATTTGAAGGGGTAAGGGAGTCCAGTGGGCGGTCCTAACAGTGCAAGACTCCTCTCTGTGACTGTGCATACAGAGATATCTGTCAGTCATTGTTACAATCACCCACTGGACTCAATTACTCCTTCTAAGCATAGAAAGGACAGAGAAACAAACAAATAATCTGTATTTCAGATAAATGAAAGGGTTTAGTTATTTCTTAGTGTTTTTTCTGGATGTTTTTGGTAATAACATTTTTATAAGTTACTGCTTTAGCCCTTTTGTACCTTTCTCTGATTTATATCCCTTTAAAAGCAGGACAATTTACAGGTTTTGTTGAAATAAACTTTTCTAGATTTGTGGCTGCTGCACACAGGGCCGCTTTGACTTGGCAGAAGGTAATACAGTCTCTAGCTGGCAAATACAGTCTAATTGAGAACTGGCAGTTACTGCTGCGTGCACAGTCAGGAAAATGTGTTTTACTGAAACCTGTTAGCTGAATAGTATTAGTACTCATTAGCATATTGCTCAATAGTTGGATACAGAACAGGAGCCTTGTCTTTTAAACATTGCTCTTTTCATGTGTATCCAAAGAACAAGCTTTTAGCTTCAAATGGCAGGATTTCCAAAATGTCATATATTTTTCCTTTTTATTGCACCAGGGCATTTTTATGAGTGTTTCTTTTAATTTATAAGAGTGTATAAATGAAGGCATAGCCTTTTGTAGAACAAGCCATTCCTTTTTATTCCCAGGCTGTGTACCAGTTGAAGTATACTTAAACTTTCAATAGTTTTTGATTTTCTGGCAGAAATCGTGACATTAATAAATGTTACAATATTCTTTATTAACAAATTGTGGCTCCTTTATGTGAAATCCTGTGCTGAAATGCTCCTATGTTTCTCTGTTGCCAACAGTCCTTGGTGTAGGACTGCTGATGACTGTGTGGATGGTTGGGCAGATCCCGTATATAACAATGACCTATCATCTGCATACCAGAGTAGTCTGAGGCTGGAGGGATGGATACTTCAAATAGCTGTATCCAAGGCTTTGTATCACTTAGAACAGTTTCCATATGCCATCAGGATCATAGTTCAAGCTGTGACAAAAGTGGAGGTAACAAGTTCAAAACACATTTGGGAATGGATGTTGTATATTCCTGAATATGTCTTTAACAGGTGATGTCTCCAGTTTTGCCACAACTACAACTGTGAGAATCTCAGCTTTAATACGACACCAAAAGACTTGTTCTAACACTCAAGATACAGCTATTTGAGTTATCCTCTCCTCTTGTATGCCACACGATATGTCAAGGCTATAAAGCAGCCACTCAACCCATATACACAACATTATTATGCCATGTACTGCTGTCAACAGAAAAAAAGGAGAGCATAAAAAAGGGCCAGAAAGTGAAATTCAGAGAAAGGAGCCTAAATCAGTCATAAAGTATATTGTAAAATTTAATAATGACACAAATGCTACTAGAAAATCACATAGTTGCCAGGATTGCTTATATATAGCTTTTATGCATTTCATATTTTTTGCCATTGGTTCTATGAATCCAGTATGATGAACAAAATTCAATTTGACTTTTGCACAGAATCCATTTGGACAATCCAATTTCCATATACTTTATTAGGAATTTAAACTGAAACTGGTACCTACAATTCTTTATTTTTCATTGAATAGAACTAAAACTTTGCTTTTTATTTATGACAGTGGATTACTTTAAAATGCATAGGCAAAAGTTTTGGGACCATTAAAGCATATCTAAACATTTGGATGACTTTTCAGGACAAGCTGCCATATGTGTATATGAGGAGTATTAATATTACGGGCTGCTTTCTGTTTATTCTGCTATTTTAGCAGCTTTTCCCTTTACAGGCTAATCTCTAATTCTGCATCTCTAATTCTCAGCTTTCTCTGAGCTAATGGGTGGAGACCAATTCCTATGATGATGGACCGCATGGAGAAAAGAGGAGATTCTGCTCCTTAGACTCAGACCCCACATTGCAGAAATGCAGATTTTTATGTTGCATGTTTTGTTGTGTTTTTTTGAAAGCCAAAGCCAAGAATGGCTACAAAAGGGATGGGAAATATATCGGAAGAACTTGTATTTCTTGTATTAACTTGCTCAATCTACTCCTGGCTTTGGCTCAAAAACATGCAACAAAATCTTTGTAATATACTTTATTACCCCATTATCTAAATTCCTTTTCATTATAAAACATACTGTAACATTCTCCTTAGGAACCCTAAAACCGAGCTGTTATTAGGATAAATCCATACACAGTTGTATTGTAAATATGCAGAGCTGAAGCATTTACCAAAGAGAGCATGGTCCATTCAAATGGCTGTGTCTTTGGTTTAATACCACATAGAAAAATAGTTCTGGTTTCATAAGAAAGCTGAGATTCAAGAACTAGCTATAACCTAATCTGAGATATCATTATTGTAAAATACTTTCGGGAATTTCAGCTTAATATGCAGCAGTTTGTTGATATTGCTTATAAAATCACATTCCCAACTGTATATTTAAAGCGCTCTATCAGCAAAATTATGCTGATAGAGCCCCACATCTGCGTGAATAGCCTTTAAAAAGGCTATTCAGGCATCAGTAACGTTATATAAAACTACCCCCGTTTTAAAATTAAAATCCTAAAACAGAATATGTTCAACTTACCGAATGTGCACGGGGGTCGGGCATTCAGGGTCCAACGTCATCTTGAGCCACGCCTCCTCTTCCAGCGATGCCCTCGGGTCCCATCTAACTAGCGAACTGACATTGATAAAAAATGGTGTGGGTGCATGCGCAGTAGCATGCTGCTTCTACTACTGCGCATGTGCCCGCGACATTTTTTATCAATGTCAGTTCGCAAATTAGACGGGACCCGAGGACATCGCTGGAAGAGGAGGCGTGGCTGAAGATGACGTCGGACCCTGAATGCCCGCCCCCCGTGCACATTCGGTAAGTTGAAAAAAACCCAAAAACCCTGATGTGCTGTATCTTTATCCATTTTCATGGACATAAATATAGTCTTGTAAATAGACACATAGACATTCATGGTCGACACAACCCTTTTTCATCAACATTAGATCTGCACTGTCATGTGAAAAAGGCCTTAAGCATATGAAGAGTCAGATGGAAGAACGATCAAGGTCCAAAAACGTAAATTTTAAGTAAAGTCAGTTTTAATATTTGGAGACTTATAACTGTACTTCTTATCAAATTCTTGTTGAAACTTTTATATATTGTCACAAAATATTCAAAAATGTTGTTTTTAAAGTTTCTACGCTTCATCCTCGTGTCAGAGTCAGTGCTTCAAAACAGAATCCCATTGACTTCAATGGGTTCCGTCTTACGCGCGCTATACATTGAAATCAATGGGAGACTTTTTAACCCATTGATTTCAATGTGTTACGCGCGTTAAACGGAACCCATTGAAGTCAATGGGATTCTGTTTTGAAGCGCTGACTTTGACACCTGTATACTTGTCAGAATGAGCGCACCGTTACATCATGGGAACGAGCCCTTAACCTTGTCACCAGAGGGAAGTTTGCTGAAGAAGTCATGTGCAGCCTGACCACAGAATTTCTTCAATACTTGCAAATCAGCATATCTGGCTTTGCTAATGGGCAAAAAGGAATTGTATTTTTGCCCCAAGCTTGTGCCTGTGCATGCAGCTGACTTTCTTCCTTCTCTCTTTTTTGCCAGAACAGGACTTGTTGTCCAAGGACCATTGTAGGAAGTGCAGTACTTCATTAGTCCTTTGTTCTGTGTTGCAGGATAACTTTTCCATCTTACGCTATATTTGCAAGCCTAATATAAACATGTACTTTGATCGCTTTTCCAACTTTTAACTGGCAGTCTATAGGTTCAAGCGCCATACACTACGGGACGCCATCATCTCAATTTGACAAATTTTTGGACCTTGATCGTTCTTCCATCTGACTCTTCATATGTAAAGCTATTTCTGTAAAGTGCTACTGTATGTGCATTACCTTTTTTGTGATGTCTTATGTGAAAGAAGAGAATTTTTGGGCTACTCAGATATCAGAACCTACATGCAGCTGCCTTTTCTGCACCACTACTAGTTGAATGGGTTGGTCCAATGGCAAAATATTTACTTGGAAAAAAAATATTAAAAGAAGACATACCTTACCAATCCCCTGCTGCTCCTGTTCTGTAGCAGTCACATTACTGAGAAGCATTGAGAGAATTGCAGGGAACTGGCAAGGAATAATACTGTGCAAAATATTGCAGGGTAAGAACTCTTTAAAAAATAGAAGTGTTAAGAGTTTATTATTGCAGTTCAATAAAATGAAGTGAATGTACAAAAGAGAAACCTAAGTCAAATCAATACATTCTGTCACTACCCTTTACATTCAATACAGCATGAATTCTTTTAGATATACTTTCATACAGCTTTTGAAGGAACTTGGCAGAAAGGTTCCTCCAAACATCTTGGAGAACTAACCACAGATCTTCTATGGATGCAGGCTTGCTCACATCCTTCTGTCTCTTCATGTAATTCCAGACAGACACAATGTTGAGATCAGGGCTTTGTGGAGGTCATATCATCACTTCCAGGACTCCTGGATGATCACAATCATGACTGGGCCCCTTTACAACATAACTCATGTGGCAGCAGTGTCTTCCTCTTAAAGGCACCAAAGCAAAACAACATGTGAAAATGGGTAGTTTTTTTTTTTACCACATGGAACTTCTAAAATGCTGTAGGTCTTCTATAAATTTAGATTTTTGATGGAAATTTGAAATTTGCAGCTATAATTGTTGTCCCCACACACGCATAATAGACCCATATGCCCCATAAAGTATGATGTCCTCCTTATACTCCCATAGGGTACAATGATTCTCTTATGCTCCCATGTAATGGCCTGTTACAGCCTCAACTAATGGCTCCTTTATGCCCCATATAGTACAGTGACCCTCTTATGCCGCCATACAGTACAGTACTACATCTTCATATGATGGTCCTTTATACCCAAATACAGTAACCCCTCATTTCCTCATATATTGGCCCTTTGTGTCCTCATACAGTACAGTTCACCCAATATAATTACATAATCTCCCCATCCCTTTATAAAGTCCCTTAATATTCCATATAGTGTTCCTCAGTGCTGCATGATTCCCCATACAATGGTTCCTTATGCTCCTATATCATAGAGTAGCCCTTTATTCTGTTGTATAATGACCCCTTATGTCCACAAATATTACAGTGCCTCCTTTTGCCCTCATGCAACATCCCCTAACCTCCATACAGTACAGTGCCCAGCTTATGCTTCAGCATCTCCACCTGCTTTATGGCGAGCGTGTGGTAAGTTCAGATTTCACTGTCACTTACCACTTGTAGTTTCTTGGACTCCTGTCGCACCTCTGGAAAGCCTGCCGGCACCGTAAAAGTGAAATCTGCACTTATTGCTCGGCTCTGTCTCGGCAATGAGCAGAAATATCCATTTGTAATGAGGGAAGCACTCATTGCCGAAACTGAGTGCCCCCTGTCCCGCAAGTGCTCTAGGTCCTAGCACCTCTCCAGGTGCTGGCACCGGCCCTGGTCACACCAAATGTTGATTTGATAATGAACTATCACTTATATATTTGAAAGTATACATACTTTTTCACCAGATTAGATCCTTCTTTTTCTCATTTATAATGTGTTACGTTACATTCCAAAAATCTCTTCTAGATGGACAACCCCTTTAAGCTACTGACTGTTAAAATTATATTTTCCAGTTATATTTTTAGTAATTTCCAAGGCCCTTAGATAATATCCATTTCCCACTCCCAAGCCCCCTCGAAATATGTGCTAAAAAGTAAAAGCCAAGTTATCCTCGTATCTTATTCCAGGAAGTTGTTGTCATCTGTCTTGTTTACTTCCAGTGGATACGAATTTGCCCTGGTCATGTCTGTATACTGTCTTCAGTTTTGCACTTTTTGTCTGTCAGTAAGACGCAGCTTTACTTGCTGAATTTGAACATTAGGAATATCTTTATAAACTTCACCACCACAAAAATGAAAGCCACAGTGTTTTATAAAGAACAACCTTTATTTGCTGAAAGCAGAATACCCCTTTAAATAGTGTGACATCTGCACTGGAACAAACATTGATGAAGCACCTTGGTATTTGCTGCCAATGTCTGCCCCACCTTATCTGTAAGCATGTCCTGTCTCAGTTCTGCTGAGCAGTCTCTTGGAATCATGCAAGTACAATTTTCTTTTTGTGTGTTTTAATTAAAGCCACTCCCTTATTATCCCTGAAGCACAAGTGAAGCATTAAAAGATCTATTCTCAGGCCCTCTAGAAATAATTTTGTCTGTTTTTGATTTGTCCTATCAAATCTGGACAGGGCCTATAGCACTGTACATCCTGATCATCCTGGTTCACAGGCAAAATGGCAATAAATACGAGAAAGATTGCAAAAACACCATATGGGCAAAAGTGTTAGGGCAGCTATACATTAAACCTATGTCCCATTCTAAATCCATAGGAATTAATATTGAGTTGGTCCCCTCTTTAAAACCAAAAATGTTTCACTCTTCTGTTAAGGCTCTCCACCAGATTTTGGAGTGTTTCTGTAGGATTTTCTGCACATTGAACCATTTGTCAATAGAGGTCAAATAGAATAAACATTGTTCCCAGTATACAATTGTCCAAAATGTTAAAACATTAATATTTCGCTTCACTGGAACTAAGAACCAATATGAAGCCCTGACAAACAACCCCATAGCATTATCCCTCTCCCACCAACACAGTCAGGCAGGTAATGTTATTGTGGCATTTACCAATTCCAGAATAAGTCAGCACTCCACAAAAAAAAGATTTCCACTGCTCCAGAGTCCAGTGGTGGTATTCTTTACACCTCTCCGTCTGGCACTTAGCCTTGTGCTTGTTGATGTAATACTTGTATGCAGCTGCTTGTCCATAGGAACCTGCGCCATGAAGCCTGACACCTGCGCACTTCATGATGCCAAACGAGGTTTGGAGTTTGCAGTTAGCGAGCACTGGTGACTTTTAAGCACTATACATCTAAGGGCTAGTTCACACGGGGATCCGCGTGTACACATTCTGCCACGGCTTTCCGCTCCAGCTTAGGCCCAAATGAATGGGCCTAGTCTGGAGGGTGGTGTCATGAGGCGGACGCCGCAGCTGAATCAGCTATGGAATCCACTTGAAGAAAGGGCAGCTCGCTTCTTTTTTCCGTGAGCGGGAACATACCACTCGCAGAAAAAGGAAATGACCAGCTCCATTGATTTCAATGGGAGGCAGGTTTTTTTTTTAGCAGGATTTTGAAGCAGATTCCGCATCAAAATCCTGACCATTTTGCCCTGTGTGATCTAGCCCTTAGCACTACACAACTCCACACTTTATGTGACCTACCACTTCTTGGAGGAGTTGCACTTATTTACTAAAACCTTCCACCTTTCAACAATACTACTCACAGTTGACGCTAGGTTCACACCTGCGTTCTACTCTCCGTTCTGTGCTTTCCGTCTTCTGCATGCCAGAAGACGGAAACCACAGACCGGGTCCGGCCGTGAGCGGCGGTGAGCGTTTTATGCTCTCCGCCGCGAAACCGGATTTTTTAATCCGGACACAGAGTAGTGCATGTCCGACTCTGTGTCCGGATTAAAAAACCCGTTTTGCGGCGGAGAGCACAAAACGCTCACGGCCGGACATCTTTCTTACCCATTCAAATGAATGGATGAAAAAGACTCCTGCAGGTTTCCGTCTCCTGCTCTGTTTTATGCAGGAAACGGAAACCTGCATTACGGAGAGGAGAACGCAGATGTGACCGAGCCCTTATAGTGGAATATCTAAGAAGGGAGGAATGTCACACACTGCCTTTTTATAATGTTTGCATCCAGGAGCATAAGTGGCAAAGACTGGGCTCTTTAACAAACTTTTGTCCTTGGCCCCACCTACCCCTACACAGCACCCCCTTTCCTGTCGCACCCTTTACTGGCCCCATTTACACACAGTATAATGCTCCACAGTGGTCTCTTTACCAAGTATAATGTCTCACAGCAGCCCCTTTACACAATATAATGTCCCTTAGTGGCCTCCATACATTATAATGTGCTATGGTGGCCTCCATATAATATAATGTGCTACAGTGGCCCCTCCACACAATATAACGTCTTCATAGTCACATCCAGTCCCGGCCACAGGTGCTTCTATTTCTGGGCCAGTGAAAGAGCAATGACTTTCAGCTTGATATTATTACAGGTTGTGTGGTGACAGTGAAACTCCACAGCTGGTAATGCTATCCAGTTGAAATTCATTACTGTTTTACTCGCACAAAAATAAAAGTTTGACTGTCAGGGACTGACTTAACAACTGAATGCAATTCTTAGGGCGCCTGCACACTCCCAACCATGATAAACGGTCCATGTGTGGGCTGTAGTACTCGAACAGCCCTATTGCTACAGTAAGGGTAGGTTCACAGGGCAGAAAATGAAGAGGAATTCCTCTTGATTTTCTAACACTGTATTAGGCCACGGTCTAGCAGCAAATGGGCCTAACCAGCATTTTGAGCCAAGAAATCCTCAGCAAGTTCGAGCAGGACGCTTATTTGTCAGCGTCCTGCTACAATCTCTGCCTCCCATTGAAAACAACAGGAGGCAGATTCTGGGTGGAATCTGCCACAGATTTGGGGATGGAATCTGCTCCCAAATCTGCAACAAATTTCTCTCTGTGAACATATTGAAAGCAATAAGGAAAAAAGCCTCCTATTGATTTCAATGGGTAGCGTGCATATGCCGGCACGCTGACACCCATTCAAATCAATGGGAGCTGCTTGTTACGCGCTCATTCGGAATGAATTTTACGTTCATAATGAGCGGAGCGTAACATCGTGTGAATGCTCCCTTAGACCAATTCAGACCAGTTCTTGCCAGAGAACTGGCAAGAACTGCTGCCAAGTAGAGGAATTGTAATTGAGGCTAGATTCACATGACTGAGGTGAAAGACATCCATGAAAAACATCAATTTTTCACTGCCGTCTTTCACCCGAGGGGCATTTCAGTGTATGGAGGGATCAGTGAAAAAAAGGACATAAATAGAAAATGACTATTTTGATGGTCTGTTGTAATGGACGGTCAAAATAACGGTCATATGAGTAACTCCCATTCACTGACATTGAATTTAATGCAGTTGTGTGATGTTTCTCAAGTTCTGCAAGAGATATTGGATTGGTAGTATGATTCTACAAGGGAATTATTGATGCAGACAATGTAAATATTGCAAACAATTAAAATGTACAGGGAACCTGAAAATTGGGAGTTAGAAAGTTAATTACTTGTAGCATATGCTAGGTAGTGTATGTGATATTTTGCAGTAGCGGTTTGTTCTATATGGACAAAACCATCCACCCTATATCAGATCAATAAGAACAGGTGTAGGTTCTCCAAGATTAATTGAACATATGAATGTACGACATGGTTCACACTATCAGTCACTGCAGTTTGCAGGTTTGTTATTCTACGACAATTGGAGTGTAGTGGTAATAGACAGCAGATCTTATTGCAGAAGGAAGCTACGAGTTTAATAGAAACACAGTTACTAGGACCACTTCGTCTTAGTGATAGAAACGATTTGAGTGCTTTTTTTTAAAGATAGTAAAATTTACTAGCAGAATATTTTGGATTTGCATACTGAGACATCACACAAGTAGGCCCCGAAGCCTTCGCAGAGCGTGGAGAGGTAAGTAACACTGTTTGTTATGTTCGCTTACCTCTCCCGGGCCTCCGATCATTATACTCGGGGGTCTGAAAAGACCCCTGAGTACAATAATGATGTTTGCAGGGCCCGCAGTGTCACATGCCGATCCCGGCCCCTGCCAGGATCAGTAAGTAAGTAGGGCCCGTTACCGGCTGGATTAACTCCAGCCGGTAACGGCCTATTAAAAAACAAAAAACGCAGCGGTAGCGGCTGTTGCCAGGCCCCCTAATGTCCCAGGCCCTGTGGCAGCTGCCTCCGCTGCTTCCCCGGTAGTTATGCCACTGGATGCAGATTTGGGGCTGTATCTGCTGCTGATTTGTGGCAAATTCTTATGTGTGAAGTACCCTCAAAGAGGACCCATTGTCACATCTGAAAAGCCCAATGGCAGAAATGATGAGGTGCTAACACCCCGACCAATTTGGTGTTTTGTTTGTCTAAATTGCCTTTAAGCCTTGTTAATGTTGATGCAAATTTGGATATACTTCCCAAGTGAGCAATAACTTTGTAGTTTCTCTGGGGGAAGGGGATCTCTGTGTGTTGTATGTCATGCAGTGTTACCCCCCCACTTGGCTAGCAGATCCTACTTGAGATCAATGGGGTTTGACTTCTGGGATCCCCATTTATTCTGAAAAAGAAAGGTATTCAGTGCTGGTTTATTGCTGTGTCAGGTTCAGAGTATTTCTCCATGTTGCACTGCCCTGACCAAGTAAATACTGAACATTGCAATTCCTTGCTCAGTCTGGTAGCCAAAAGTGCTGCAGTGTACTGAAAACTTAGAAGAGGAGGCAGCACTAAATTATTGTTGTGTCCCCTATATTCCCAGGATGGGTGACGGTCCCATAGGTTAGACCCCACTGATCTTGGCAATATGCCATTTCTTTATAGGATGAATAAAACCCTGTGTTTTACAGAACAGGACAGGTTGGTGATTCTGTAGAAGTAGATATTCTGTAGGCACTGATATGATATCACCCGGTAGAATTTGATGGGAATACATGATGTCAGCCCTCTCTGTAGAGGAGCCTCAGTAACCATGTGTGCAGCCATGTAGCGTTTGCTGCCTCCAGCCCTTGCATCTAATCTTGTTTTCTTCTCCTCCCCTGTTGTTTCATGCCGCTGCTTCCCATTACTGTGATTTTGCAGCGGATGCTGATGTTTTATGTGTGAGAGGATGCTAAAGATCATTTCCCATTTATTTTTCAAAGGCTGAATCCATTTTAAAAACATGAAAAAAATTTAAGATCCACCCATTGAAGTGAAAAGGCAGTTCTGCTGTTGGCTTATTTAGTAGACCGATAAAAGGAAAGGCTCCATTAACACAAAAGAGAAAATCTGTTATCAAAATGATTTACATGTGTTCCTATATACTGTAGACACTTTGTGCTTCCTGAATCTGCTGATACAGTGTAGTTTCTATACTAGCAGCTGCAATCCCCCAGATACATATTCTCCATATCAGCCTCTTCACAAACATCATTTTGGAGATGTACTCACCAGTGGCGGATCCAGACTTTGCGGGGCCCTGGGCAATTGACTTTGACGGGGCCGTACTTACCGGGGGGGTCTGGGAGGTATGGAATACCCCCCAGGGGGTATTCCAGGATTTTTGAAAAAATTAGCCCTAAAAATGCGTATTTGAGGCATTTTTTTAACCAGTGACGCTAGGTTCACACTAGCGCCTGTGCATGCAGAAAACGGAAAGCTGTCAAATCGGGTCCGGCCGTGAGCATCAGTGAGCGTTTCATGCTCTTCACCGCAAAACCAGTTTTTTTAAACCAGACACAGAGTACTGCATGTCCGACTCTGTGTCCGGTTAAAAAAAAAACGGTTTGTGGCGGAGAGCACAAAACGCTCACAGCCGGACATCTTTGTAACCCATACCTCCCAACTTTTGAAGATTAGAAAGAGGGACAAAATGTGCGGTGCGCGTAGTGCGCCACGGCAAACTTGGCTCTGCCCACTTTTATGTTGACCCATTCTCATTCATTTTTCATGCGCTCCCACACAGTATAATCCTCCTACAGTCACCCGTAAATTATATGTCTCCCCTCCATCTCTCCCCAGTTTCAAATACACCCTTCATCTTCCCTAGTGTCCCCCCCTGCATCTCTGCCCCTAGTTTCATGTCCCCCCCCTCCATCTCTGTCCCCGGTTTCATGTCCCCGTTTCTGCCCAGTTTCATGCCATTCTCCCCCCCTTCATCTGCCCCAGTGTCATGCTGTTCTCCCCCCCACCTTCATCTGCCCACAGTTTCATGGCCCCCCGTCTTTGCCCCAGTGTCATGCCGTTCTCCACCCCCTTCATGGGCCCCCTACATTATGTTCCACCTTAATGTTTAACACAAAAAAACACACTCACCTTCCATCGCTTCCCCGCCACTCTCTCCGCTCTCTCACTCATACACATAGTTGTAGGCGCGATGTGACGTCATCACATCGCGCCTACAAATGCCGAAGCGCAGCGTTAAAGCAGGAGCTGAGCTGTGACAGCTCCTGCTTTAAACGCATATGTATTCAGCTCATCGGCGTCCTTCTTCTTTGGGCCCAATGGTGTGAAGCATGTCTCAAGACTGCCACTAAATGGAGCACATAAATGCTCCCTTGTCTAGACTCAACTCCAGCAAACTTCTAACTGGCCTAGACTAGACCCAACTGTCAAGGGGGTTGCTATGTTATATTCTTCATTCCTTCAACCTTCTAGAATAAGCTGAGGAAATGCCACTCCCATTATACATATCAGACAGCAGCATGAAATGGCATTTTCCACTCTTAAAGGCGCAGTTCAATTATCTGTAATACAATAGAAAACCTGAATAAAACTAAACCATTCACCAATACACCTTTCCACACAGCTAGTATTCCTGTGGTACACTGCATTAGTGCATTGAAGTACTGTAGTAGTAATTCTGCTTTATAGCGTGTACTTTAGCCTATAGTAAGCCAAAGTTCTGCAGGATATCATTGGAAACAGGCTACAAACAGGTCATCAAACAGGACATGGACAAACAAGAATGCTAAGAGAGTTCAGCCTCCCTAGACAATAATGCAAACACACGGACCCCATTATAGTCTATGGAGTCTGTGCACTTTAACAGCACAGCGCTTGCAATTGCGATTGTATTTCATCCGGGGGGTCTCCATATGGACTCTCCCCAGACGGGATACATACGCTAGTTAGATAGTTATAATTTAGTACAGGGCAAGCAACTTTATCAGTTACAACTATTGTCCTAGAGTGGATGGATCTATGCCTTAAAGATAATTTTCTTTCATATGTTATAGTTCTCAATGCCTGTAGCAGCCACACACTTAGACAAAATTGTTATTACCCCTCGTTTACTGAAAGAAAAACCCACAATGGTCACAGAAATAACTTGAATCTGACAAAAGTAATAATAAATAAAAATTCTATGAAAATGAACAAATGAAAGTCAGACATTGCTTTTCAACCATGCTTCAACAGATTAAAAAATAAATAAATAAATAAAACCCATGACACAGGCCTGGACAGAAATGACGGTTCCTAATTAACAATCGCGATTAATCGGACATTTTACCTCAGTTACTCTTTTCACTGTATGAATAAGTGTTGGGTGAATGCCAGGCGGTTTTTTTCTGACCAAGCAAGGCTGAACTGAATTTCCATTATATGTTATTGTGTTCTTGCATGATCTTCAGCTTAGCCTTGTGGTGTTGTCAATTGAAATTGTTGAAATTTCTATTATACACTGCGGTCTCTTCAGTTACGTTATGTGGTATAGTGACGCATAGATGCAAGCATCACAATGCCACAGTCCGCTGAGGCCCAATCATAGGCCTCAGCGGTCTCTGATGACAGCTAGAAGCGCCAAAGACAGCAGGGGGTCACACTGGAGACCAGAAGAAAAGAGCGACACAGTTTTTTATGTATGATCACCTCTCCCAGGTCTCCAGTTACTATACCCTGGGGTCTGAAGATAAACCAGAGTATAATTATAGCAGTTTCAGTTCAGATGTGTTTGGTCCAAACAAAATTGCAAATATTGTAATAACCGAGCTGAAATAACCAAGTTGAGCAAAATCACGCCGGTTATCATGATTGATGTTCAGTTTTGGGTTAATTGAATAACTAAGAATTTATTGGAATAGATGTCTAGAGGGGTATCTCCATTTAATATATATATATATATATATATATATATATATATATATATATATATATTAATTAATAGTTTATTTTCACCAGTTAACAAGAATGCAAAATGAATATCCAAAAACAGGAATGTAAATCCCATCAATATTTGATGTGACTGCTCTTTGGAGGAGGAGTCCTGGAAGTGATGATATGGCCCCCACGGAGCCCTGATATCATCATTGAGTCTATCTGGCATTATATAAAGAGACAAAAGAATCTGAGAAAGCCTACGTCTGCACAAGATCTGTGCTTTGTTCTCCAAGATGTTTGGAACAACCTTACTTCCGAGTTCCTTTAAAGAGGACCCTTCATGTCCACGCGGCCCCACACACTGCCAGAAAGCCAACAACGCACCGAACCCAGTGTACCACCGACCCGCCACACGCATCGGTGGAAGAGCCACCAGCGCACACCCCGATAACTGTTCACCGCCAGAAGGGCGTTTCCGGCAGTCCAACCGGGAACGCATCCGCATTTTCTAGTGATGGGATATTGCTAGGATAAAATTAAGGGACTGATGTAGTTCTAACCACTTCATAGTCTTTTCCTGGACAGCAGCACAATTGCTACCAATGAGGCTGGCTACAACTCTCTGCATTGCCCGGTGGCTGGGACACAGCACTGAACTAGCATAGTGGCACATTATTCACAGAATTGTTAGGGGGCCCTGGAAGATGAACCTCATTGATCATAAAGTGATGGCATTATCTACAGGGTGGGCCATTTATATCGATACACCTAAATAAAATGGAAATGGTTGGGGATATCAACTTCCTGTTTGTTGTACATTAGCATATGGGAGAGGGAAAAATTTTCAAGATGGGTGGTGACCATGGCGGACATTTTGAACTCCAACTTTATTTTCTTTTTCTCAAACTTATTGTGATTTCACAAGAAAAACAATGGTGGCAGAGTTTATTCTTGACTGGAGAGGAGTGAGAGCATATGCTGGGAGGCCGTGGAAAACGGCGTTACAGTAGTCTAAGCAGGAGATTATGAGAGTGTGGAGGAAAGGAAGGAGGCTATAGCTGCTAGACATAAGCAGACTGGAACTCTGGACAACAGAGGGGTCTGGTCCAGAGAGATATGTTTGAACATTGCTGGCATAGCAATGGTATTGAAAACCATTGCATTCTATGAGTTGGCCAAGACTGGGGGTGTAGATGGAGAACAGAAAAGGTAGCAATTCCCTAATACAGTGCTATTATTTGAAGTGCCCTATTACTGCTATGGAGATTCAGTAGTAATAGGAAGTGTAGCTTCAGGAATATCATATTACCCAGTCCCATTTCTCACAGCCTGTGGACTATTAGTGGTGTCCATCGTGAATTTTGCTGGAGATGCATTGTCCTACATATCAGTTCTAGGTGTGTTGAAAGGCTTGCTATGAATTGCCTTTGAAAAAGAAATCAGTTTGTCATTGTTTGGGAGATTTCGGGGCACAGAAAGTATAAATTTATGTAGATAAATTATGAAGAAGTTACAACTAGGTACTTGCAACAAAGAACAGACATCAATGATTAGATTTCTATTATTTTACAAATGTATATATACTCTCAAAGGGTTTGCTGTTCCTATAGTAGGGATACATACCTAAGAACTGTCCTTATGTCTTCATTTTGCCGCGCCATACTCTGATATATGGATCTATATAATGAAACTAATTGACTGCCTCCAAAAAGTGCTTGCATCGAATGCTTTGTGTTTTTGCTATGTGTGGTCAGTTGAAGTAGTGAGGTGCATTAGTGAGTATATAAAATATGAATATCCACAGCACTGCTAGCCAGCACCCAGTAATGCAGTCAATCACAAAACAGTACATTACAGTATAGCAATCCAGGGGGCTTCCCATTGTCATATGTCCAAGTTTTGAAGTCTCACATGTAACTTTAGTGTCACACATACTTTATCCACATAATTGAATAAATAAGCTTGTTAGCTCACCACTGTCTTTAGCTTGAAATCCTGGGTGCACGATCCGAGCTTCCGACTGTAGAGCTTCATAATGATATGTGTCCAAAAAGATTGATGGATCCGCTCAACCAGGGTAGGTTTTAAAATGTAATCTTTAATCCATCATAATTAAAAACTCTATAGATATAAACAAACAAAAATGTGAAAAGGAAGGAGACAAAGAACAAAATAGTGGCTGAAAATCGCATGGCTGTAGCTAACGCGTTTCGAGACTTGCGTCTCTGACTCAGAGCTAGTCATGAGTAAGAGACGCAAGTCTCGAAACGCGTCAGCTACAGCCATGCGATTTTAAGCCACTATTTTGTTCTTTGTCTCCTTCCTTTTCACATTTTTGTTTGTTTATATCTATAGAGTTTTTAATTATGATGGATTAAAGGTTACATTTTAAAACCTACCCTGGTTGAGCGGATCCATCTATCTTTTTGGACACATATATACTTTATGTATAGAGAATTCCTAAGTCAACAATCCCTGGAAGAGGTTTTCCAGGATTTAGGTTTTGACCTATCCTTGGAACTTATTGAACAGTCATTGGGATAGATCATCAATATCAGGTTGGTGGGAGTCTGAAAATAACACAGCATATCAGGCCAGAAGTACACAGCTCCTTACACTATGCCAGGTTACTGAAGCACAGCTCCCATTCATTTAGATCCTAATACCAGCTGATTGGGATGAGTGCTTGGTGTTTGACCACCAATAATTATATTGATGGCATTTCCTTAGAAAAGATCAACAGTATCTGAAAAGTCCTGAAATAAACAATTTAATGCACTATTATTGCCGTAACCCAGTGGAGGAGACCGGTGTATGGGAGTCGTAGTGACTGGCACTCCTCACATGCTACAATCCCACTCCACGGCTGGACACTGTCAAGGGGGGTCCTGCAGCACTACCTGATGGTGGCCGTAGTGGTATTATTTCCCCCGGGGCACTCCTAGTTGGAGAGGGGACCTCTCTACTCTGAGCCGTTGTGATGATGTTCAGGAGGTCCCTGATGGTGATGCAGGCTTGATTCAGGAGTCTAGAGTTGCAGTGAAACCAAATAACTGTTTATTAGCTGAAACCATCTGGTGCAACCAGCAGCTTTGCAGATGAGGGTAGCCATTGTAGTTCAGTCCCACTGCCTTTTTCAGAGGAGGCTGCCCAGGGATGTTACAGGCTCTTGCATGAAAGTCCTCCACTTTTCCTCCTCTAGTGCCACTCCTAATTTAGAAGGATGAGAATTATAGTAGGGCAAGGAATCGCTGACAGGGATTTGGTTACCTGCAAGCTAGGCCCGAATGCATACCTCCTGTCAGTTCCTCCATTTCTCCTTCTGGCACGGCTGGAATCTCAGAGATTCATAAATGTATTCCCTGTCTCAGGGCTGTTTCTGGATGAGCCTGGGGCGATGGATATTCCTCCTAGAGGCTGTGCTGGTGACAGTTAGGGCCCAATCTTGGCTCTCCCTCTACACAACTCAGTCTATTACACCTAAGCTGTACAGGATGGCTGCTTACTCTAGACTGAGAATCCCAACTCCCACCAGGAGACTATAGTCTCCTCACAACCCTGCCCAGTGGCCTGTGATTGGCCAGTGCTGAACCAAGGCAATGGTTTGAACTGCAAAGGGGGAGAAACAACACAGAAAACAATCTACAAATTACATTTATCAAAGGACATAAAGAACGGGACATACCAACATAACCTGGAGGCACAAATACACAAGAAATAACAGCTACTCAAGGATGCTGCATTATTAGTAAACTTATAAAGGTTACAGTTACACTGTTAAATGGCAGTAACCTGGTGGTTGCAGAGTGCTTTAAAGGGGTATTCTCATGAACATAATCATATCTATATTTGTAGATAATTAAAAATTAAACATTTTTACAAATATAAATAATTAAAAATTCTGCAAAGTTTTAAAGATTTTCTCTAACTTTCTTAGTGGTGAGAGTCTGTTGTCTTGATCATTTGCCAATGGTTACGACCACTAATGCAGAAACTTTCTATGGTCTGGGACTTGTCAGGACCCCAGCTATGATTTTCTTATTGTAGCTGGGTTATCAGACAGGGACACTACATGTATCAGAAAATATCCCGGCCACAATAAGGAAATCATAGCTGATTTTCTGGCATTAGAAAGTTCCTGCATTCATGGTCGTATCCACTGGAAACCAATCAAGACAACAGACATTTAGAAAAAAAATCTTTAAAACTCTGCAAAATGTTTAATTACTTATATTTGCAAAAATGTTTAACTTTTAATTATCTACAAATTTTAAAATAATTATGTACATGGGAATACCCCTTTAAGACTTTAATCAATAGGTCAATGTAGAATTCAGAAAAATAGAGGAGTAAGCAGCACTCCAAAGTCCTCAAAGAGGTATGAACAGCTTTATGTACCTACGGCACCTTCCCTTAACAGAAATAAAGTCTATAGCTAACTCAATTTATATCAACAGGCACCAACCTAACCATTGGTGTTCGTGGCAAATGGATGCCATGCACTACATATCGGTCAGAAGGGGTACTATATCTTATTAGGGAGACAGCGCCCATTGTCTGAGTCTGTTACACTCTAATGTGGGATATCTTCGGAGTACAGGACCAGTAGGGTAGGGAGGAGATTGAGTGAAGTGCGCTCAATAACAGGCTGGAGTGATGGACGTGTGTTCTCCAAAAATTTTTATTAGAGTGCAGTTCTACACGTTTTGGGCAATGCCCTTTATCAAGTGCAAACAACCACTGGCTAAACAGCCTGCAATAATGAGTAGTATTCATTATTCCAGGCTGTTTAGCCAGGGATTGTTTGCACTTGATAAAGGGTGTTGCTGTATCCTAATAAAAATTTTTGGAAAACACACGTCTATCTCTGCAGCCTGTTATTGAGCGCACTTCACTCAATCTCCTCCCTACCCTACTGGTCCTGTACTCTGAGGGCATCCTATATTGGTCTTCTACGCGACTACCACAGTTAGCATACGAGGAAGTTGCTGCCACATCATTTTGGGATTATTTGAATTCTATATGGGTGTTGTGACGACTCAACCCATTGAGGTCAGAGGCCACTGTAGCATTGTTACTTCGCCTCACTACCCTAAAGTACTACACTATATTACTGCTCGGTGTGTCTTTGTTTTCATTTGTCTGTTACACTCTACACACAGTATGGCCTGCAAAGGTGACGTCTCCCTAATAGACATAGTACCCCTTCTGACCCAAGTGTGTGACCTATCGCTTAGCTAAACCGGTAGCTCTGCAATGAGGGGCAATAGCCCTGAAACATCTGCTGATGAGTTATTCTTTCTTTTGTAAGACATGTTCTGGTTTGGTTTTATTTCCCTTCACTGGCGTTGATTTACTTTTGTGGTTACAACTAGACACTGGAATAAAAACAACACATCTTTGGCACAATGTGGTTCATCTAGGCCCATCTAGTTTGAGCTAAAAAATTTTTGACATTCTAAATATGTTGGTGTAAATTCTAAAAAAGGAGGACATTACTTATATGAGCCACAATGCCCCCAAAATGCACCAAATTCTGTATCAAAGTAAGCAGACTAAAAGGTAGTATAAACGTAGACTAGATACGCCAAATTTATCATCCAGCATCAGTCATGCATGGAAGTAAGGGGATGAATGGAATAAACATATCTCGTACATCTATTTATCTATTGTAGAGGATTAGCATCAGTAGTGGTAGGCAAAACAGGTTCATAACAGGTAAAGACAGTGACACAGCTGGTTGGGCGCAAACAGGGTTGAGAAAAGATCAGCCTTCTTCAGCAATAAAGACATCAAAACCTGCTCGGCTGAGCTCTAACTAACATAGATGTTCTTGTCTACACCATGTTCAGTTCTACCAGGCACTGGACACAGAGCAGTGATAAGTAATTTGGGGCCACACGGTGGCTCAGTGGTTAGCACTGCAGCCTTGCAGCGCTGGAGTCCTGGTGTTCAAATCCCGCCAAGGGCAAAAAGCCATCTGCAAGGAGTTTGTATGTTCTCCCCGTGTTTGCATGGATTTCCATCCCATATTCCAAAAAAGACATACTGATAGGGAAAAAAAAATGTACATTGTGAACTCTGTGTGGGGCTCACAATCTACATTAAAAAAAAAAAAAAAAGTAATTTGTCACTCACAGGTAGAGTACAGGGATCCCAACTTTAGAGCTCCAGTGCACTTCCAATCAGGGCCGGCTCCAAGTTTTTATGGGCCCTTGGGTGACAGAGCCTCAGTGGGCCCCCTTGTAAAGGAGGCGGGGGAGTCGAGACACTGTGCATCGCAGAAGAAGCGAGTGACGTCACGCAGGAGTGTGGCGTCACCAACGCCATACCTCCCAACTTCTGAAGAGTAGAAAGAGGGGCAAAATGTGCAGCACACTCTGCGCGCCACGGCAAATTTAGCTTCACCCACTTTTATGTTGACTCTGCCCATTCTCATTCATTTATCATGTGCTCCCGAACAGTATAATCCTCCTACAGTCACCCGTAAATTATATGCTCCCCCTCCATCTGTCCCCCAGTTTCATATACACCCTTCCTCTGCCCCCAGTTTCATGTTCCCCCTCCATCTCTGTCCCCAGTTTCATGCTGTTCTCCCCCCTCATCTGCCCACAGTTTCATGTCCTCCGTCTCTGCCCCAGTGTCATGCTGTTCCACCCCCCTCCCCATCTGCCCCAGTGTCATGCCGTTCCCCCCCCTCCCCTTCATTTGCCCCCATCCATCTCTGTCACCAGTTTCATGCCGTTCTCCCCCCCTTCATCTGCCCAGTTTCATGTCCCCCCGTCTCTGCCCCAATGTCATGCCGTTCTCTCCCCATCCCCTTCATCTTCCCCAGTGTCATGCCGTTCCCCCCCTCCTCTTCATTTGCCCCCCAGTTTCATTGGGCCCCCTCCATCTCTGTCCCCAGTTTCATGCCGTTCTCCCCCCCCCCCTTCATCTGCCCAGTTTCATGTCCCCCGTCTCTGCCCCAGTGTCATGCCATTCTCTCCCCACCCCCTTCATCTTCCCCAGTGTCATGCCGTTCCCCCCCTCCCCTTCATTTGCCCCCCAGTTTCATGGGCCCCCTTCATTATGTTCCACCTTAATATTTAATACAAAACAAACACTTACACTCACCTTCCAACGCTCCCACGCCGCTCCTCTCTCCGCACTCTCACTCCATTCACATAGTTGTAGGCGCGATGACGTCATCACATCACGCCTACACACTCAAGCCGGGCCGTAGCGTTAAAGCAGGAGCTGAGCTCACAGCTCCTGCTTTAATCACCTATGTATTCAGCTCATCGGCGTCCGTCAGACACCGATGAGCTGAAATCGGGACAGGCAAGTGCCGGGGGGCCCCAGAGGCTCTGTGGGCTGCGACACTTGCCCGACTATGCCGTGCGCTGACGCCAGCCCTGCTTCCAATCCTGATTCCTAGATTGGACTCCTCCAGAATCCTTTTCAACTCTGAGCTGTCTTCAAGCCCTGTGAAGGAACATTTTTATGAAAGTGCTGCAGGTAGGGTAAGGGTGTTCACACCAAAATAATGATTATTAACTTTGCATTGTTTATGAAAGCATTCTTACTTTGCAGAAAATTTATCTACAGTACTATATTTCTGCAATTAACACCAAAAATTTTAATTTCTGTACACAGGTACTTTGTGCCCAGTTATAGATCTGATATGCCAGGCATAGGACACTCTTTGTTTTAGGACATTATAACAATGATGTACTGTATTTTGGGCAAAGTATACGTATTTGGTATTGATATACATAAAGTGAGTTAATTATATTGTATAATACATCTTTTATTATTATTAGGTTTTAAAAGGAAAATATTAAACTAAAAAGTATAAGATGAAAGAAATATTTATCTTTGTTATGTCAGCTCAAGACAAAATTTTGCTGTGGTTGGATATTTGAGCATCTGCAAGTCTTAATTCTAAAATGGTTAAATGGGGGTTCATCCTCTTTTTTTATTCTTTATTGGGCTGCTGAAGGGGTCATAAACATAAAAACAGGTACTCGCCTCTTTCCAGTGGCAGCAGCTCCAGTCTTCAGTCAAGTTCCTGAGCAGTTTGAGCCAGGTGACCACTGCAGCCAATCACAGGTAGCCACAGGTCACCTGTTCACACATGGCACATCAAAGCAGTCAATGGGAAGAGGTCACCACTGAAATCTGGAGTGGCTGCAGTGGTCACCTAGCACAAACAGGACGTCATTGGTGGTGTCAGCCAGGAACCTATACTCAAATGTCTGGACCTGCTGCCGCTAGAAATGGAGGTCCACATGAAACCACAGCAATAGGAGGAGAGTCCAACACACTCTTAAAGCCAAGCATTTATTTGAGTCAGTTAATACCACACGGGAACACTGGCACAATTCAGGCAGACATTGCCCTTAGTCATAGCATAAGTAACATGTACAGAAAACAGTGTAAATAGTATTAATCTGAAAATTTGCACCAATGGAGAAGTAACACCAATTAATGCACATACCAATAGTAGTGGTCTATGAGGTACATTACATAAGGGGTATTACAATTAACATGTTTTTATTTTGTATAAGTCTCCCTGACTGTAGGACAAAAAAGTCTTAGGGCTCGTTCACATGGGCACAGAGGGGGCAGATTATGGTGCAGAATCCACGTCATAATCTGCCCCCTCACAATGGTGGTCTATGGAGACCGCTAGCGTTCTTTTTTCCGCTAGCATGACGCTAACGGAAAAAAGAAGAGAACTGCCCTTTCTTCAGGCGGAATCTGTGGCTGAATTAGCCGCAGCGTCCAACTCGCGTCAGCACGCTCCGGACTAGGCCCATTCATTTGGGCAGTGGCGTAACTACCACCATAGCAGCAGAGGCAACTGCCACAGGGCCTGGGACATTAGGGGTCCAGTGACAGCAACCCCTGCTACCCCCGATCTTATCACAGACAAACTGTTGTAACTGCGATAAGATCAGGGGAAAGCTTGCAGGACCTGTGGATGAAGGACCTTGTGTCACGTCAGCCGTCACATGACTAGGTGGGCGTGTCTTTTTATCCCGTACAGTTCTTCAAGCGAAGAAGAGGAGAGATGTGCTGCTAGGTACTGAGGGGGAGGGATTAATGTGAGATGGAGAATGGAGTGTGTGTGTGTGTCTGTGTGTGAGTGTGTATGTATGTGTGTTGTGGAGGAGGGGAGAGGACAGTGTCCTGATATCTGTGTATTAGGAGGAGGGGGAGGTCAGTGTCCTGATATCTGTGTATTAGGAGGAGGGGGAGGTCAGTGTCCTGAGATCTGTGTATGAGGAGGAGGGGACAGAGTCCTGATATCTGTGTATTAGGAGGAGGGAAGGTCAGTGTCCTGATATCTGTGTATTAGGAGGAGGGGGAGGTCAGTGTCCTGATATCTGTGTATTAGGAGGAGGGGGAGGTCAGTGTCCTGATATCTGTGTATTAGGAGGAGGGGACAGAGTCCTGAGATCTGTGTATTAGGAGGAGGGGACAGTGTCCTGATATCTGTGTATTAGGAGGAGGGGGAGGTCAGTGTCCTGATATCTGTGTATTAGGAGGAGAGTTCAGTGTCCTAAGATCTGTGTATTAGGAGGAGGGGGAGGTCAGTGTCAGTAGATGGATCAGTACTCTACACATTGTTTCTATTCAGACTTGCCTGCAATTGCTGTTACTAATGACTGTCTAATAGTAGTCAGGGGGCGCTCTGCGTATTGTATTGTATTGTACTGAAGGGGAGGGGGTTGTGAGATGCAGAATGGACAGTGTGTGTCTGTGTGTGAGTGTGTATGTATGTGTTGTGTGGAGCAATTGAGGAGCAACAGTAACCTAGGGGCAGAGATGGAGGGGAGGACATGAAACTGGGGGCAGATGGAGGGAGGACATGAAACTGGGGGCAGATGGAGGGAGGGCATGAAATGTCATGTGACATCCGTGTGTTATTAAAGATGGCCAACACAACCAAAGACTGCAGTGGAGCCGGAGACAGGTAAGTAACTTTTTTTTTATGTCTGTATGTCCCCTCGGTCTCCGATTATTATACTCTGGGGTCTGAAAATACCTGTTCATGGGTGTTCATTATGGGGCATAATCCCGTGTGCAGGGGCCACAATGGGGTGTAATACTGTGTGCAGGGGCCACTGAAGGACATAATAGAGCGTGCAGGAATGCGGCGTGGGGGGGGTCGGTTGGTCAAGGTCTTCGGTGTCGGTCAGGAAGGGGGGGGGGCCCATGTCAAAAGTTCGCCACGGGGCCCTGCCATTCCTAGTTACGCCACTGCATTTGGGCCTACGCCGGACCAAAGTACCGCGACTATCGGAAGTCGCGGCAAGCGGATTTTGGCCATATTCTGATGCGGCTTCCCGCGTCAGAATATGGCCAAAATCCGCCCATACGTCCGCCGTATGAACTAAGCTTTAGTAACCTGTACGTATTTGCATGTAATACACTTTTTATGTTCACATTGGTAATTTTTATATTTTAGCCATGCGGCATTATTCACTTTCTCTACAAATAAACTGGGGGAAAGATAATTCCTCAGACTTGAGAAAAGACAGCTGAAACACCACAGCAAAAAAAACGCCACATTTTACAGTACCTGCAAAGTGAATAGTATTCAGGCTAATCTCATCCACATATTGCAGAAAAAAATCTGCAGCAGAAAACCTGCGATTTTTTCCATACAGGTATAATAGAAGCAGAAAGTCTGCAGGGGAAAACTCTGAAGACAATCTGTGAAAACCGCTGCAGAAAAAAACGCAGTGCATTTCCACTGTGGTCTTTTCTGCAGTTTTTTTGACTGCGGCTTGCTATGTGGGTGGGGCCTTAGCCTTAAACTTTATTCACACTTGATTGTGTTTTTCGCCTTGAAATGTTTTTTTCCTCAATCCCTGATAGCCATAGAAGATAATAACATATCATTATTGAACTGTATTCACATTTTACTCCTGTTTTTGGTCCAGTTTACCCATTTTTTTCCTTCCAGATCACTCTATGGATAGCTATAGAGGTTAATAATTGACAAAGATATCGTATGTCATCTATAGAATTGGACTATGTTCATACTTGGTCCTGTTTTGAGCTCCCTATTTTTGTGTGACTCTGTACATATGCCTACCTTCAGAAATTGTGTTATACCATCCTGATGAAGGGACCTTTATAGTAGTCCCGAAAGCTCGATATGTCATCAAAAAACTTTTCAAGTTAGCCATTAAAAAAGGTATCAACTACTGAGGACTTCTCTCAAAAAATTTCTTTCTGTACATCAGGTTAAATATGTGTATACATTTATTGATAGTTATGTATTTATTGTGTTGATTACAATAAACATATTATTATTACATGTATTATGATTTTGGTTGCTTGGTATTAACCGTCTATTTGGTATTGATCAGTATTGTTTCTCTATTGGTGCAAGTTTTCAGATTGATACTATTTACACTGTTTTCTATACATGTTACCTAAGCTATGGTTGTAATTGCCTCAAATAAATACTCCATTTTTGTGGATCAAAAGAGTACTAGACCGTCCTCCTGTTGTAATGTAAGTTTATTTTTTATTTTTTTGTCATTAAGTAGAAACCCATTTATTGTGCCATTATTAGTTTACTGTCCCTGGACACTCAGCTCTTACATTTGTCCTCGACATGAATCATTGTGGCATTAGGAAGCCTTCAGCCCCCACCTCTCACCCTCAGTCCATCAGTACATGTCAAATACCATATTGCGCCCTGCAAATCAATATTCCATGACCGCTTGCTGAGGAAACTGGACACCAAGACATGGGACCATTACAAGATGAGAGCTGAGGAGGTGTAGCCACATCCTGTGATTGGTCAGCTCCCTGTGATGTGACGTCACTCTATGAGATTGACTTGGGCGGTGCGGCCAGTGTATGAGCTGCATCCTCAGCAGCAGCACATGGATGATCAGTAGAGGCTGCAGAGGATCGCGTCTTGTTTCTGGACTGCTGCTGGAAATCTGTGGATCTGACTGCCAAACACAGCTGCTTGTGTCTAGTAAGTGAGGATCTGAATGCACTGAGGGAGGAGAAGGAGGAGTGTGATAAGGTGCCATTAATAGTCTCATAAACAGGATGGCACATAGCTGCATGGCTGCGATACAGAACTTTCTACAATGAGGGCATTCATTAGTTCAGGCAGGAGGGATTTACAGGAAATCTCCAGTTTCCAGGTCTCTGAAATGGTCATGCTTGCGTCTATATAATGTATTTACTCTTGTTATTGTTTATTACATTAATGTCAGCGAGGCTTTTACTGCAATTGATGGGACTAGAATGAGGGACCAAACAGTCTGGCTCGGGGCTGCCACACCCTTTTCATCCGAGAATCCATACCAAATTACATCTGGCTTTACCGCTGTTACAATTGGCTAAGAGGCTCGGATAGATAGATATTTTACAAGAATAGAAAGAAGTTTATTGGAAATGTATCCAATGACCTTTATATAAGTTTGATAACAGTACGTTTTCTGCTGATCACTATGGTAGGAATTGGCTTCCCAGTATTATGTTTTATCTTCACAAGACTGGGTTGGGGTATTTAACTACTTTTGTATCATGGATCAGAGCTGAAACTACATTGTATGATAAATGTGTACGTAAATCTGTAATATATGGCTGTGATCAAGATTCTGTTGTAGAAGAAATGTATGTTCATAGACTTGCTCTTTGCTACAGTATCAATACATCACCTAAGCCTGTCTTCATTGTTTTGGGCGATCAGGGGAAAGAGACATTTGGATAAAGCCCAGACGTGAATATGAACTTTAGAAGGGGGAAAAGTGCAAGGATGAATTACAGCCAGCCAGAGGCTAAAACAACCTGTGACACCAGCTGTTGCCCACTGAGCTACGTCTACCGAGCCGAGATTGAGTTTTAGTTCTGCAGCAGCTATAGAGCCACACTTTGCCGGATCTTGGGTTAAAGATAGAAATGAATATTATATATGATCTAAGACCTAGTTTACACTACATCTGTAAAACCTTAAAACGCATAAATTGTGTGTTATTTTCTAATCATTTCTGCTTGGGAGTGGCTGTTGTGATGTCAGTATTCCAGAGTGTGGCGTGATAAATGTCTGTACACAGGAGTATCAACCGTATGCCTGGCATTAGACCAGGTAGCTAAGTTATCATAGAGGAAACCATAAACAATGAAAATCTATTTTGTCGCGTAAAGAGGTGTAGTAAATTATTTAAAGTCTCATTCCACTAAAACCCTGAAAATTCAGGTGAGTGTCCACTTTTAGGTCCAATGTTCTATGTCGATTAGCTTCTTTATACATCTTTCTAGCAGTCAGACATATTTTTTTCCTGATACTGATTGTAAAATACCATACATTGACACAGATTTAAAGGGGTTTTCCAGGCATAATAATTGATGACCTATACTTAGAATAGGTCATCAGTTGAAGATGAGTGGGAGTCCAACACACACGACCCCTGCTTATTAATTGTTTGAAGAGTCTGTAGAGATCATCTGAACATTGATCGGCAGCCTATTCACTGCAAACCAAGCACATTGCCATACTGTGTAGGGGCTGTGCTTAGTATCACAGATCAGCCCATTTACTTTCATGGGACCGTGATCAGACAATGTGACCGATGAATGTGATGCTGAATGGTGAGGGTCCCAGGAGTCATATAACCGCTGATCCTGAGTATAGAAAACCCCTCTAGGCTAAGGCCCCACGGGATGTGGGGTTTTCCTTTGCAGACTTTCTGTTGCAATTATACCTATAGGGAAACTGCCAGCGTTTCCGTAGGTATAATTGACATGCTGCGATTTCCAAAACCGTGCTGGTTTTGGAAATCTTGTTGTTTCCGCACCGTGTTTTTTTCCACAAAGTGGACATGGGATTGCCATTACTGTAAAACGCCATGATTTTTCCCATCCCGTTGGGCCCCTGCCTTAAGGCTTAGGCCCCAAGTAACATCCCGCAGTAAGAAAGCGAATCCAAAGAACTGAAACCCAAGCGCAGATGTGAACCTAGAGTCAGGTTGCTTTCAGTGAGCAGCTACACAAATCTGTCTGATATTTTGCTACAGTGTATCAGTCCGGCGTCCAATCTAATTAGCTCACAAAGCATTGCATAGACTGAATACATAATTGTATTGGCTTCTTGGCTGGGAGCAGCCCTAGGTATAGCTTTGTTCACATTTCTGTCACCTCATCCATTGGAAGATCTGATGTATGATGGGAAAAATTACACGCCATGCAAAAAGCAATTACTGTAAAGTTAAAGCTCGCTTGTAAATATATATGTTTTATAAGTTGTCTTATTTTGAGTTATTAAATTAAAGTTACGTGCAGTGTATTTATTGTGGATTTTTGGTGCAGATTCTACATTAAAAGTCCACCACTATTTCCAATACAATATATGGGGATGGAATATGGAGTTTGGAAATCTTCATTGGGGGCTTAGGGGACGTTCACACCATTGTTAGTGTCTGTTTCTAGCGTCCATTACAAAATGTTAACAATCCATAAATCAGTTAAAATTCCATTGATTTTAATGGGATTTTATCTCTTGTCCATTAGTGTCCATTTACACCAAATCCATCATGAGTCAGTTTTTTTTCCACAAACATAAAAACCCAGGGTGCAGGGCTTATGTGTCTGTTTAAAATAAAAGGCAAATGTTATATCTTAACATTAATGTCTATGGCTAGCAGACAGTAATGGATGGACGTCCATTATACTGTTTGTTATTACTCTCTGTCTTTTTCTGTGCATGCTCTGAAAGCACAAACAAAAAAAGCAAAAAAAACTGACAGTATAGAAAATGGACATTAACTGATGCTAATATGTCCAATTTATTAACCGATCTATTTAATCAGTTAATGTCCATTATGATAGGCGTCCATTTTTTGCTTTTTTTTGTAAACTACACTATCAGAACGGACATCCAGCAGTAGTGTGAACGCCCCTTAGCCCTTTTCTATTCATAAGCGGATATCTGCTTCAATTATGTAACATTAACACATAGATTTATCTTTGAAATTCCATCAAAATCCATAGCAGAAATGATCCTGTCATATGCGACCATATCTGAGCTTACCCTTAAAACTGAAATCAGTCAATCCTGAAAAGTACACGTTGGTTGACAACCAAAATGGCTGCTTTCTGATAAACTAATTTTTAATAAAATTTTCTGATGATCTTAAAGAACAAGGCTCACATGAATGTAACGTCTTTTTCCCAATTAAAATATATGCCTTTGTTGCCCGAAAATAGCATCATGGGCTATTGTTTGTGCATCAGTGGTCTAAAGTAAACCAAGATTGAGGCTGGGGCCCCATGTTGCAGAAGTGAAGTTTTTTTTTTGTTGCAGATTTTGCTGCATTTTTTTTTCTAGCCAAAACCAGGAATGGATTGAGCAGAACAGAGAAGTGTAAGAGCTATTTATTTTCCATTCCTTTTACAGCCATTCTTAGCTTTGGCTCAAAAAACTGCAGCAAAATTTGCAACAAAAAAACCCCTGTGTTTCCGCAACTTGGGGCCTTAGCTTGTGGGCTTATTCCTACGTCCGCATGTTGTGACTGTGTGATATTTGTTTTAGGTCAGAGTCACACATTGCATTACCTGCAAAGAAAAAAGTCTGCTGCAGAAGTGCTACAATTTCAAAAATGCTTGCATTTTTGTAAATCGCAGCATGCCCATTACACCTAAGAAAATGCTGCCATTTTCTATATCGGTATAAGGCCGGGTTCACACAGGGTTCATCCAGTTGTGGCTAGCCGTTTTTTGGAACGGAATCTGAGGTGACCTCCGCATCAAATTCCGGTCCAAAAAACTCACCTGTGAATCTACCCTAAACTAGGCAGAAAGTCTGCAGAGGAATTGTAGACTTTTTGTTAAACGTGCAGTGGAAAAGACTATAATTTGTTTCCACCACAGTCTTTTCCGGAGTGTTTTTGGCTGTTGGTCACTACATGGGGCCTTAGCCTTAATCATGGACACATAATCCTTACTTGTGTGATGTCCATCATTGATCTGTTTTACACTTTCATGAAAAATGGATCAACCAATTTTTTTCTATGTTTGCACATTGGTGCCATCTGTTTTTTTTCATATACTCACATTTTTTCACATTTTGGTATAATTTGTCTGATTCCGGGAAAAAATCAACCTAGCGTTTTTTTTTTTTTTTTTTTATGGACCCACCATATGCAAAAAATGTGTGAATAAGCCCTAACACACAATTTGGCGTGTCATTGTGTCATTTATATTCACTGTTACATTTCTTTTGACTTAACTAGATCATACACTTGCAACTATTATATGGGTCTGTTGACTATAAAGTCTCCTTATGCTGTAACTATATATTCACTCAGGTTGTCCCCTCCAGCTTCACTTCTAGTAAGTAGCATCACAGGGAAGAGCTGCGGTAGTGTGGGATTACTTGATCAGCTTGCAGCAATCTGCTTATCCTGTTGAACTATGGGTAATATTGTAGCTTGCTCTGGCCGTTTTTACTTTGGATGCAATACATCTACAGTGCTTGTTGAGAATCACTTGCGGATTGTAACTGTAATTCCAGCACACTACATATTATACTGTGGCATTCTCCCTCTGAATATTAATTCATCTCGGTTAAATGTCACTTGTTCCATATAATTCCCTAAGTTAATTTAGTTTACTGAACAGAAAGTTGAGTCATATTGAAATCTATGCCTTTAAGGGATAGGTGTAGATTTTGGCTATAGTTTACTTCAGTTTTCTGGTGCAGGTAAATCTGTTGGGCCAAGGTGTCCAAGAGCTGCTTTGCTCCATGTCCCCTTTTTTTTAATGTGGCAAGTGAGTCCGGAAATGGACAGTATGACAAATTATTTGGTACAAATGATCATTCACAAAAATATGTCACTTATGTGCCACAAAACTTTGATAAATTCCTCTCTCAAACATTTTGCAGCTTAATCTGAAATTTTATCCAAAAGGTTAGTTACGCTTTAAACTATGTTTAGGTCCTGAATAAAGCGGACCACAGTATCCAATGTAACTACAATGTGTCACAGAAACCTACTGCACATGTGAAATGTGGTCTCTAGGGCTAGCTCACACCTTTTCCGCCTTTGGCTTTTTCGTGCGGTTGATTGAGCCTAATCAGGAGGGAGCCTCGAGCCTTGGAGGCTGCAGCTGACTCAGTCGTGGAATCCGCGTGAAGATAGGTCATGTCACATTTTTTTCCGCTAGCTGAAAAAAAAACTCGCTAGCGGAAAAAAAACTGTTTATGGGTCTGTTCACACGGAGGAAAATGGTGAGGAATTTGGTGTGGAATTTCAGCGCTGAAAAAAAAGCAGAAAAGGGAACCCATTGAAGTCAATGGGAGGCTTTTTTTTCAGCCCTGAAATTACACACCAAATTCCTCACCATTTTCCTCCATTTGAATGGACACTAAGAGTCATGTACTTTCTCTTAGAGCTGCTGATGCTTGCTTTACTGGCCTGGCTAGGTGTACAGAATCCACTATTCCTCCATGTCTAGTCAGGGCTTATTTGCTTGGCAAGATAAATCTCAAATTCTGGTGTGCATATTCTCTTAGACGGGTTTTCCAGAAATAGGCTACATTAGTAGTCACTATGAAAATGCCTGAGGGGAGTGGGTGGAAAAAGAGAATAAAAGGAATTGACTAAAATATGTCAAGATACCTGCCTATATCTTACTAGTAAGATGCAGAAACACATGTTGTCTCTAGGGGTATGATTGTGAAAAAAAAAATCACTACCCTTTTTTATAAAATCTGTCCTGGACAGTACCCCTACTCCTGGATGTCGGGGGTAAAGCCAAGCAGACTCAGGGCAGGGATTAATAATCTGGTTTCTGAGGCAGTAAATATATTTGGAAATCGCAGTATTCCCACTGTGTGTATTTTACTGCAAAATGGGGTTGGGATTTGTTAGAATCCCACCTACTTTGCTGTGACTAAAAAACGCTGTTTATCTCCCACATGCCGCCCGTGTCATACATTCACGGAGACATCAGTTATCACACTAAGAACTGGCCCCCATTGTGTAAGAACTGGCCCTCAATATGTAAGAACTGGCCCTCAATATGTAAGAACTGGCCCTCAATATGTAAGAACTGGCCCCCAATGGTAAAACACAGCTGGCAGTTTTCCTTGCGGGTTACCATTGCAATGGCTTATTACATTGTGCTCTAAATTTTAAGCCATTTTTCAAGATCCGTCCTTGCGGTCAGTGACTTAGAGCATTCTTGTTACACTCAGTTTTCAGCTTCCAGATGTAACCAAGAATGTCCTCATTCACTGACAACAAGCAGATAAACCCAAAGTGTATTTCAAAGTTACAGAACTTTATATTGCCTGATGATGAATCTGTATTTATGTAAGACCGGAAAACTTCTAGGAGGATATTTGTGTTTCATTTTTCTATACATTAATACTCTCTTTATCTTTTACTGGAAAAGAACTTAGATGAAGTACCATTGGGGTAAATTGTATTTAAAGTCATAAATAAAGCATAAGATATATAACAATGCTAATGTACTCTGTGCAGGATCCAGGAGCTCTGCTAGGTTATTATAACACACTGGGCATATAGCCCATCCACAGAGATGTCTGAGGAGGCTTCAGTTACTGCGTTCTGGATTGTAAAGATTGACTCACTTAGCCAGATGCTACTGTTTATCAAATCTGGGGAGTCGGGAAGAGAAAAGAAAGCATATTTAGAATTGTAGTTAGGTATCGCACAGAGTGACTTGTTTTTTGAAGACATAGGCACACAGCATGCTGTCTCTGAGAAAATAACACTTCCTGATATTCTTCAACATTCCTTCAATACTGGAAAGTGCAAGTTCAGCATCTGGTTTACCATTTTAACCAGGAATCAAGAAATAATGATCTGATGTCCATTATTTCACATGATTATTGATGTGTAGTAGTGCTTCCACTTTCAGGAATTGTATTATATAAAGAGGTTTAGTTTGCAGCTTACTGGGATTGCGGTACATTGTAATACACAGAAACCTCTTTTCAGAAATTCCTGGACTTGGAATATAGATACTACTTTTTATTGATTTAATACAAAATATGTTTGTTTGTTTTTTAACTCGTTTTATTGAAGGTTATGCAACATTACAAATAATACAATCAGGAATAATACACTCAGAGTACAAAGATAAAATAAAACACACAGAAAAACAAACAGAGAACATAACAATAACATGCCACAATGCCACCCCACCCGGGCCCCAACATGCCCACCACAGCGATGTCTCAAAGGAAACAAAGCACAATAGCCTCAAAGTTACTACACCATACAGGCACCAGGGGCCACAGACCCTCCCAGCAGATGTGGCTCCTCATGAAGCAGAAGCTTCCAAGGCTGATTGTAATGAGGGAGCAGAGTATTGGGGTCCGGGGAATCACACCACACTCCCCACACCTTGTAAAATTTCTGGGGAAACCCTTCCCCTCCAGCGCACCAAAAAGGCAAACATTGTGAGAAAACGGGACAGGCTGAGCTAAAACATCTGCCAAGAGGTCCACAAACCCCTTCCAAAAGTCCCTTACAGTCAAACAGTCCCACACCATGTTCCAGAAGTCTGCATGAGGACACGAACATCTAAGGCAATTTGGGCTTGGCAAACGACCCATCCTTAATACAAAATATGTTTATGGTTCCAAAAAAACATATTGCATGACTTAAAGGGTTTTGCATGACTAAAAGGTCCCCCCCCCAGGCGAGGGGCCATTTTTTATATTGATTATATAAAGATATAATATAGTACTAAAGGCAGATATACTAACATCATTTGCCAAAAAGGCTACACCAGTAGCGAGCAAGTAGAGGAGTAGAGGAACTCCTGCTCATATCTTGTGTTTCAACATGCCTGTCATTTAAAGGGATCCTATCAGTCAAACACACTTTTTTGTAGGTACCACATCAGAATAGCCTTAAGAAAGGTTATTCATCTTCTACCTTTCATCGTGTTCTCCGCGCCGCCGTTCCGTAGATATCCCGGTTCTTGTCGGTATGCAAATTAGCTCTCTCGCAGCTCTGGGGGTGGCCCCAGCGCTCAGACAACACTGGGGGCGTCCCCAATGCTGAGAGAACTCTCTCCAGCGCTGCCTCCATCTTTGTAAGCAGTGTCCTCTTCAGCGTCTTCTTCCGGCGGTGGCTTGTAACTTCTAGGCCTCGGGCCTTGGGCAGAGCAGACTGCGCATGCCCACAGGCCATGAAAAAATGGCTGCTTGCACAGTATTAAAATGAGTGTACTGCTCTGGATTCTACAAAGCACTGCTTGTTGAAGGATGCAAAGAGTTGAAGCTGGTGGAGGTGGGGAAAGATTCTCTTTAAAGAGCATGTAACAAATTTAGGGGGGCGTTCACACTTGCTCTCCTGTCCGTCCGCCGTGTTTCTGTCCTAATCCCTGGAGAAACTGGATAGGGGATGGCATCGATCAGTTTTAAAACCCATTCATTTGAATGGGTTTTTAAAGCAAACCGCCAGTGTCCGTATGCAGCCTCTCCGCCTGGAAACCGTTTGTTGTGGACGGACACAAAGTCCTGAATGTCTGACTTTGTGTCTGTGCAAAAAATCCAGTTTCCAGGCAGAGAGGCTGCATACGGACACTGGTGGTTTGCGGTTCCCTTATGCAATTTTTCCGGGGATTAGGATGGAAACCTCTGGGCGGACAGCAGGTGCTAGTGTGAACGCTGCATTAGATATTATCTTCATAAAAATACTGGTTAAGGCTAAAGCCCCACGTAGCAAGCTGAAGCATTTTTTCTGCAGCTCTTGTCACAGAAAGTCAGCACAGATTCGCACGTGAATTTCCTACAAATTTGCAGCAAGTCTAAGCGTTTTTCACGTTTTACCTATATGACTACTAATTGATACAAATGCAAAAAGTGCATTTTTCATTCATGTAAGACAGAATATACCATGCTGAGGAAATAGCCATATTAGTGACTCACCAAGTACTTAGTGTGATCTCCATTAGTGGATTAGGTTACATATTAAATTACAAACTCCTCTCAACGATAATCTGTGTTAGTGGTATTCACCAGGAAATGTCAGGGGACCATCTTGTTTATCTGAGCTTCTCACTGAGATTCTACGATGGTAGCATTGTGTCTGGAAACCTTTGCAATTTATAGTAATTCCTGTATTACATTGCTGACAAATGGAGCAGGTTAGCCATTTCAATGCTCATAAATCCTTTGTGGTAAATGGCTTTCATCGGATTGCTGTCTGTACTGGGAGACATTTACCAATAATAGTCAACACATTTTACAGTTTACAAATAGAGAAATACTCAAAATCCAGGAGTGTTATCAGGATTTTCATTCACTTTAATGGAAATGCCAGTCATTTGCCACTAATGAATAAACCCAGATGCAGGATGGTGCTTGAAAGCATTTGCCTATAGGAAAGATGTCTACTCAGTTATTTAAAACTCATAGAAAGAAAAAAAATTACGATTTTCCTAATATATCTGACTTTCTATGTAGATCAATTTTAAAAACTTATAGTTAGATAAATGAAACCTATAAAGAAATGAATTGAGGATATTCAATAAACATTTATTACTATATAAAGAGCAGTAAATTTCAGTGCAGTGGCCTAACTATCGGGGTAGCAGGGTAGCATTTTTTTTTCTTTTCTTAATAGGCTGTTACCGGTTTAAATTACTCCAGCCGGTAACGGGCCCTATTTACTTGCCGATCCTGGCAGGGGCCGGGATCGGTAAGTGATGCCACGGGCCTCACAAATATCATTATTATACTCAGGGCCCTGAGTATAATAATCAGACATCCAAGGGAGCTAAGGGATCATAAAGAACCATGTTTTTTGGCAGGGTTCTCTTCTGGCAGGCTTTTGTTACTCTCCCTGACGTCACATGACCGGGGCCTGCGTCCCGGGTCATGTGACATCCCAGACATCATTGAAGATGTCCAACACCACCGAGGACTGCAGCGGAGCCGGAGATAGGTAAGTAACAGTGTTTTTTATGTTGGTATCCCCTTTGGTCTCCGATTATTATACTCTGGGGTCTGAAAAGACCCCAGAATATAATAATTGTTCATGGGTGTCCACAGTGGGACATAATAGTGTGTGTAGGGGCCACTATGGGACATAATACTGTGTGTAAGGGCCACTATGGGACATAATACTGTGTGTAGGACCACTATGGGGCATAATACTGTGTGTAGGGGCCACTATGGGGCATAATACTGTGTGTAGGGGCCACTATGGGACATAATACAGTGTTTAGGGGCCACTGAGGGACATAATACAGTGTGTAGGGGCCACTATGGGACATAATACTGTGTGTAAGGGCCACTATGGGACACAATACTGTGTGTAGGACCACTATGGGACATAATACTGTGTGTAGGGGCCATTATGGGGCATAATACTGTGTGTAGGGGCCACTATGGGGCATAATACTGTGTGTAGGGGCCACTATGGGACATAATACAGTGTTTAGGGGCCACTGAGGGACATAATACAGTGTGTAGGGGCCACTATGGGACATAATACTGTGTGTAGGACCACTATGGGACATAATACTGTGTGTAGGGGCCACTATGGGGATAATACTGCGTGTAGGGGCCACTATGGGGCATAATACTGTGTGTAGGGGCCACTATGGGGCATAATACCGTGTGTAGGGGCCACTATGGGGCATAATACCGTGTGTAGGGGCCACTATGGGGCATAATAGTGTGTGCAGGGTCCACTATGGGGCATAATAAAGAGTGCATGAATGCGGGGGGGGGGAGGGTCGGGGGCTTTGGCGGGCATCGATCAGGGGGGACCCATGTAAAAAGTTCGGCACAGGGCCCCGCCGTTCCTAGTTACGCCACTGTCTCAGTGGAAGTAACAGCGGCCATAGCTAATTATGATCTTCGTTTTGTCAGCTCAGTTGAACTACCAGCATTTATGTTTTTAATAAATAAATTGGGAGAAGTTTATTATTCCTTTTACACCAGTTATCTGGTCTACGAGGCATGAAAATGTGGCACATTTTTTATCCAATATGGTACAGACATCCTGTGACTTTTTATGCGGCCCTTGTCACTTTAGGGTGGGTTCACACTAGCATTGTTAATGTCTGTTGCTGTTATACGTTAGAGGATGACAGCAACGGACATTAACTGTGGCAGAGTAACAGGCACAGACTGCACTAATGTAAACAATATGACGGAGGCTGTCTTTTGTCATGTTTGTCTACTTTTGTAATGGAAGAAAAAGCCCTGCATGCAAACCTTTTTCTTTTATGCCACAATCACCTTTTTTTTCTTTTTTTTACGAAAAGTATGCAGCATTATTGACAAGTTTAGCGAGAGGGGCATCACTATCTGCAGCTTTGCAAATTTACTACAATTATAAATTATAGCTGAAATCTAAATTGACACTCACAGAAGATTTGATAAGCACATAGAGGGCCAGACATACACTTTATTTATTAGTAAATTACACATATCTCACTGTAGGGCTCGGTAGATCAAGAAGATCATGTGAATGACTAGTCTTGGTAAATTACCCCTGCGGTTGTACTAGGCTCTGTTCTAATCTACATTATTCATTCCCATCGTTCTGCTCCATGATAGGATCAGAATGGAAAAAATCATGGCAAGGCTGTGTCCCTCACTTGACACAAAAACCTGACGGATCCCATTGACCATAATGGTATGCTGATGTATGCAGTAAACAGTATTTGTTCTGTTATTATTACCTTAGATTTGGTTATGGCTGTTTAAACTTGTATCCTGTATGTTAAGGTAATTTCTTTCTTCTTTCTTAAAAAAATTAATAAATAAAATAAAATAATAATAATAATAATAATAATAATAATAATGTTGCTTGAAAGCAAAAAGGGAGGAGGAAAATTTAATTTGTGGTTCAGGAAATTCTGTGCATCTTTTCTCATTAAAATGGGGTAAGGGCAATATCATAAAGATTTAGGAAAATATCCCCAAACACCAGGCTCACTGGGGTGCAGCCTAGTGGTTGTTCTTGAAGTCGTTACCTTATGTCCTGGAATGATACTCATCCTGTTGTGTCAGTAACAGCTTTATCACTTAGCAGTCATATCACAACTTAGGTACAATGAAGCACCTTAATAATAATACTATTCATTGCTCTGCGTTGTCACCCTGGTATATTATGCTCTGTTCGTGTGCTGTGTCCAGGTGGTCTCTAATTCTGGAAAGTTAGGGAGTTTTCAAAAACATACGTATGCCCCATAGTGGCCCCTGCACACAGTATGATGCCCCATAGTGGCCCCTGCACACAGTATGATGCCCCATAGTGGCCCCTGCACACAGTATGATGCCCCATAGTGGCCCCTGCACACAGTATTATGTCCCACTGTGGACATCCATGAACAATTATTATAACTCCAGCCGGTAACGGCCTATTAAGAAAAAAAATGCAGCTGTCGCTGGGCCCCTAATGTCCCGGACCCTATTGCAGCTGCTACCCCGGTTGTTACGCCACTGGTCCTGAGGTTACTATGAGGCCAATGTTTTTCAGACTGTATAGTTCCCCATTCCCATGTAGTATACGGAACAGACAGTTCTGCACTACCTGGAAATATACCCAAACTCCTTAAGGGTCAGTGCACAGAGTTTTTTGGTGCTGATTTTGACAAATCCACATCAAAATCAGCCTCCAAAAAAAACCTCCCAGTAGAACTCTATTGGGAGTCTTTTTTAGGCTGATTTTGAGGCAGATTCAGTGTCAAAATCAGTGCCAAAAACTCCATGTGCACAGACCCTAAGGCTAAGGCCTGTGTAAGCCTGCAGCCAAAAAAATTCTGTGCAAAACATTTCTGCAGTTATATTTAACATACTACAGTTTTGTGCATTGTGAGGATGAGATTAGCCAAAATTTCATCCACTTTGCAGGTAATGTAAAACACAGCAGGTTTTTTTGCAACATGGGGCCCCGGCCTAAGAATGTTAAAAGATTGCATTCCAGAAAAGACTTATTCAGTCACCATGATTCTATTAACCTTGTCATTGTTGTAGGTCACTTTGCTATTCTGTTCTTAGCACAATTGTAGAATATAAAAGTGTATTAAGGTAGATGTTGCCCAGAGAAGACAAGGAGAAATTGTATAAAAAGTAAGATAAGAATACATATAATGGAAGCCTGCTACATAAGTCACCCTTCAAATTTCCTAGAAAAGGAACTCGTTTCATATACTACCGTAAGAAGTAAGAAAAGTTAAAAAGCTGGTACCAGCTGAGATTACATTTATAACCATCATTTTAATACTACGGGACAACTTTGCAAATGTCTCAGTGACGTCTTCTTGTGCCAACACTTTACTTTCCAGATTTGCCTTAAGCTCTTATTTTTGTTTAAAAGGCATATGAAATATGTATAACATTGAAATTGTCTTTGAGAATTGTCTGTAATGAAAAGTCAGTCTGGAAAACACTTAGGGCATTGTTATGAGTGCTGTCTGTCTTTTCATTGTAGTCACTTTCTTTGTGAACATACTGTTTGGTTTAATATAAAAATTACAATATGGTGTCATTAATATAAACATTACAATATTGCATCATAAATAACCAAATAGTTAAAGGGATTCTATTAGAGATGAGCGAACAGTGTTCTATCGAACACATGTTCGATTGGATATCAGGCTGTTCGATGTGTTCGATTCGAATCGAACATCACGAGGCAAACTCCAAAAAAATTCGATTCCCCTCCCACCTTCCCTGGCGCCTTTTTTGCACCAATAACAGCGCAGGGGAGGTGGGACAGGAACTACGACACCGGAGGCATTGAAAAAAATCGGAAAAAGTCATTGGCTGCCGAAATCAGGTGATCTCCATTTTAGACGAATAGTGGATTTCAAATCCGGGTCATATGAGAATGTGAACTTTGTGACTAAGAGACAGGGATAGCTGTACAGGCAGGAATAGCTAGGGATAACCTTTATTTAGGTAGGAATGTTATTAAAAATAACTTTTTGGGGCTCTATCGGGTGTGTAATTGTGATTTTTGTGACATAAACTTTTTCCCATAGGTATGCATTGGCCAGCGCTGATTGGCCAGAGTACGGAATTCGACCAGGAGGCGGAGTCTAAGATCGCTCCACACCAGTCTCCATTCTGCCTCCTCCGGCAGAGCCAGCGCTGATTGGCCGAAGGCTGGCCAATGCATTCCTATTGGTAGCAGTGCTGAGCCAGTTCTGCTCAACTACACTGTGTGCCGGTCAGCCCATCTGATATAGCAGAGCCGAGTGTGCACACTCGGCTCTGCTACATCAGATGTAGCAGAGCCGAGTGTGCCGGTCAGCCCATCTGATATAGCAGAGCCGAGTGTGCACACTCGGCTCTCCTACATCTGATGTAGCAGAGCCGAGTGTGCACAGTGTCCCAGTGTCCCATGCAGAGACTTAGCAGTGCTGAGCCAGTTCTGCTCAACTACACCATGTGTTGGTCAGCCCATCTGATGTAGCAACTACACCATATTTGACATGGAGGAGACTGATATTGGAGCACCAGGACACAGTGTAACAAAGAACATAGTAACCCCATTATAAATGAGAACGACAATCATTTGTAATGTATTTTTATCAACCCAAAGGACTCAAATGTTAGGAAGAGCTGTGGAGTGGCAGAATCCCACTGACTAGGGTTATTTGTGTTTGTGAAACTAGTTTAGCTTCGGTATATTTTTGCTATGTGGGAAGAAATCAGAGTATCCAGAGGAAATCCCAGCAAACACAGTTACAACATACAAACTCCATACAGATGTTGCCCTTGATAAGATTTGAAGTCAGACCCCCATTGAGCCCCCGGGCTGCACATTATGGTTTACTAGTGCAAGTTTTCAAGGTGTTCTATATTTAAAGTGCTCAAAAGTCTTAAATTAGGACACAGTATACATTTCTAAAATACAACCTTTCAGTTTCTGGTTTTCTGTATTATTCAGTGACAGACTGAAAGTTTTTGTTCAGCCTAATGTAGTATAGTACAGTGTGATCAAGAAGTACTAAGAGATTACCTGGAGGCCAACCAAAGTCTTCCTAGCTGCCTTGGCTTATTACACATAGGCAGCCTATGTACCATATACCACAATGCAGAAATACTTACGTGTATTTCAAAGGGATTCAACCAATCCCAGCATGAGGTCCATTTGTTGAACCGTAAAAAAAAATTGTTTCCTGTTTCAAAGACATATAATGTAAACAGAAATACAAACATATAAGGTATTACCATGTGTGTATATGTCCAGAATATCCAAATATAATGTTATTTATCCCAGTGCCGCACCTCCCATGAGGCGACCTGAAGAGAGCGCTTCAGGCGGCGCTATGCCAGGGCCTCAGGGAGGGCGGCATTTTTGGTTACCTAAGCCAGTCCAGGACAAGCTGTCCTGGACTGGCTTAGCACCGAGCGGTGGTTTGGGGAGGCCACTGGAGCAGCGCTGCTCCAGCAGCCTCTTCTCATGCTCAGGCGGAGAGCAGGTCATCTCCGTGCCTGCTCTCTGCCGGCGAACTGTGCTAAGCCCCGCCCCCTGCACTTTACCACGCCCCCTCCGCTCCTCCCCCTCCTCCCGCCGGGGGGGGGGGGGGGCGGCTTTCTGTAGTTCGCCTCGGGCGGCGAAAGGGGCAGGTTTGCCCCTGATTTATCCCATACGGTGAATGCCTTAGGGAGTCTATCATTGGCAATAGCCATTTTTAACTAAACATATCTTTGGATAGCCTTTAGAAAGGCTATTCCAGGCATAACTTTCATTCTTTCATCAGCGCTGGCATTTTTTATTAGCTCGTTTTAGGGGTATGCAAATTATCCTGCAGGGAGCACTGGAAGCCTTCTAACTATTCCTTGAGCACGGCAGTGTCATCAGCCTTCCCCTTCTCACTGCCTCCTTCTTTACACTGGATCCCTCCTCCTACACTTCTTCACTGCTTCCTGAGGGCGGTTAGAAGGGGAAGGCTGATAATGCTGTGCTGCTCAAGGAATAGTTCGAGGGGTTCCGGTGCTCCGTGCTGGATAACTTGAATATCACTAAAAGCGGGCGCATTCCAAAACTCCGGGGGGGCCGAATATTTGTTTAGTTAAAATTGGCTATTGCCAATGATAGATGCCCTTATAAAAAATACACAGTGTGCTGATGAATGTGTTTTGGTCACCTCGCCCCTCCAGAAAATGCAATAACAATACTTTTGCACATCATACTTTTCAGATTTTTATTTGATTAACATTTTGAAAGCCTTAGATCATTTTTCTTCCACTTCACACTTATCTGCTACTTTGTGTTGGTCTATTACGTAAACTCTCAATAAAAAAATTTAAGTTTGATGTTGTAAGGTGACAACATGTGAAAGCGTTTAAGGGGTATGAATTTTTTCAAGCCACTGTATGCCTTGTAAGGTTCTGTTCACATTGAAAGGCCATGTATGCCATTCTTGTTATCAAAATAAAGGACACCACAGCAGAACCCTTGAGCAGCAAAAGATCTAGAATGGCATTGTCAGATGTGAGCAGAACTTTACATATTCTGGGTTTTAAAAAAATCATGAAATTTATTCACTTCATGTAAATGAAGTCTTGAATTGGTTGAATAAGGAATTTCTTGTGACTAAACATTGGGATTTCCATTGAGTTGTTTTCTAAAAGCTATGAGTCATATGCAAATGTTGTTTTTCCGACTCTAAAATAGAAGATGCATTTGTATTCTTGCTTGAAATTTGGAGTGCTTTCTGGAAGCATCTATTTTTCCCTGGAAGCTATTGGTCCTGAGAAGCGCTGGCAGCAATGGAGAGGAAGGAAATCTATCTCTGCCCTGTTCCCCTGGAAAATGCCAAATGTGTCTCTTTATCATTTATAGACTATAAATTAATCTATAATTACATTTTTTTATTGCCCTGCTGACACCTTTTCATAAGAATCTATGAATCTAAATGGTTTCTACCATACTCATTGGGCTAATGTCAGTCAAACCCGTCAATTTCAGCTGGACCAGACACCCTCTAATGTATATAGGTGCTTTCCACTTCTTCAGATGTTAGGGGAGAGAAGGATTGAACAGATTTCAACATGTTTAATCTCTTTCTTATGAAGGAAAATATACTAACACCAGAAGTATCTAACAATGACTTTCTCACCTCTTCCCATTCAGAGAGCCAAGCCGAGCATGCATATGCTTGGGTGGTTAACAAGATAATATCCAGAATGAGATCTGTCTGCCAAACACTGCTCAGATTTATTGCCAGCTTAACAGAATAGTCTATGTTCACAGATATGTTGGAGACTGCATTGCAACCCCTGCTCAACACCCACCAATAGCTTATCCCCTGCTTCTAGAGGCGTCATATTGCATCACCCTACAACACTTGACCTGTGCCTAATGAAGGGTCTTGATCCCGAAACATTGCAGTTCTTTCTATTATGGATAATTTATTTGTACACCATCTTCTGATGTGACTATTGTTAATAAAAACATTTGACAGATATTGCTTTGGCATGTCAAAGTCACAAAAACCTTTTTCCAAGGATACATTTTTGGGACTTTGGTCAGTTCCCTTGATGAACTTGCACCCTATGTGAATTGTACTGTATTGTGCCACCTTGTTGGACAGAATAGTGCACCATGCTGCACTATTTTATCCAGTAAAATACTAGACACTGATGTAAATCAATGGGATCCATTAAGCATTGTTAGTTTGTTTCTATGGGCTCCTTCACAATGTTCTATTCTTATGACAGAGCAGGAAAACCAAAAGCCATATGCAAATGTCAATGTCAGGTTACTGCACGTTGTCTAATATTATTTCCCAAAATGCAAATAACCACAAAGAGCTCTCTTCAGTAAGCTTGTTAAAAAAAAGGTCAGGGACTGAAATAGACTATAGTACATGCTAATATTTAGTACCTTATAAGTAAATGTAATGTATTTACAAAGTTACTCAGCTTTTGATGCAGGCAGACTATAACATGATATAGAAGCTTTGTTTTGCAGTGGTTACGGTTTATGAAGGAAGCTAAGACACTCTTCTACCTCCGCCATAAGATTGATATCAGTGGACCTGTTGAGATTCCATTGTGGTGTCCAGCATACTGTTGGGAAGAATGGTGCTCCGAAATGAATCTCCAGGGGCATAATAATGTTATTAGTGGTTATTGAACTAAAGTCTGCAATAACTTGTGTAGCCCATGGGTAATGAGTATATATTGCTGAAGCAATGATGTACAGGACTGACACATGCATGTGGCTTCTAATGCCTGGATTAACACTGGTCACATGATTTGCATACTGGTATCACCATGACAGACAATAGATAGAATAGTAGTGTTGACATTTTATCAATAAAACCGTTCCAAGGTCAGCAATGGGCCACATCCCCTTCTATATTGGAGTGGTTGCAAATGATAAATGTGAGTGTGTGCCTATTTACCAGTTTAATTTCTCTGAAAGCCAACAGTCCAAATCACCTGTGTCCCCTTAAACAGTCATAGGGTCATTTACACAACAAGGCTCTTTGACCATGTGCTAGCTGTTGTTTTAACAGCCATCACATGGCCTCATAGACTTTTAATGGATCTGGTTGTTGTTTTAACAGTTCCTGTCAAATATCTGAAGTGTGAGAAGGTGACAGGCAGAGTGCTGGAGTCCCGATATATTTTCCCCAGGTTTCTGACCTGTGTGTGGTCCAGGACGGGTCTTGAATAGGCTTCAACCCCTGGTATGGGTCCTGGGCTCATTACTGGGCCATAAAAGGCTGCCGAGCCTGCACTTCAGGGCAGATCCTGGGAGCAAGAGGAAGTACCCGGGTCTGTCCTGATACTGTGAGTCTGGTGAGACTGTGTTTTTTTTTGTTGTTTCATGTGGCTGATAGTAAGCCACCCATACAGTTAGTACTTATTGTCTAGTGGTGAGTGCTCAGACGAGCAGGGTTTTGTTTCACATCCTTTACCTGAAGTTAAGGGTGTATTTTATTTTGCTCCTTTTGTACCTGAAGTAAGGGTTTGTTTATTTTGCTGTGTTTACTGAATAAACTGGTTTTCTACAAGATTTTGTGTCCCTGTCTCTGACTGGTTGGGTCCACACCACTGCTGCTACTGAGCTACATTCCCCACAGAGAATAGATGGAACAAGTCTTATCTTGGGCCAAGTTCACGGATCGCTCAATAAACTCATGTCTATAAGAGATGTGTGATATCAGATTACCCTTGGTGCGCACTTGGCGGAGAAAAAATACTTACTGTAGGCAAAGACAAAAAAAATGCCTGAATGCAGCTGCTACTACAGTATTTCACATTATTTATCATTAGAGCTAAACTGAACCCGATGTTAGTTGCATATTGTGAACTTCACTTAGAGGAGAATGAAGGATTTGGGGTTTTAGTTGCTAAGTAGGAAGTTAGATTGGAAATAGACATTAATGAAAAGGCTGAGTGGCATAAGAACCAAAAGAAGTCATGTCCCCACTGATTCATCCCCACTCATCTTTCGAGCCATCTCTGGTCCCCTCTGCCTCCTAGTCCCTGTCAGCCAACAAGAAAATTCCTATTCAGCCAATCACTTACAGCAGGAACCTTCTTCAGTCCAGGATTGACTGAGTTCCATTTCCGGTATATCAAGATGGACCTGGGATGTACTGTGGCAGCGACAGGTTTTCAGTGGAGCTTAGCACAAGTTCTTTTGACTGATCCTTCTTTTTGACTGATTATTCTGGAATTATAGAAGACATCATATCAATGCTCACAGGATAATAGGAAGTGCAGGGTTAAACTCCCAGTCCAGATTGAATAGATACTGTAAATAGACTGCACTATATGCATCTCAGATTCAGTTACTCAAAGATACAAAGGACATTTGATTGAGTAATTTTATTTTAGACTATGTTGATGATGTTTCATCTATGGTTTGCAATGCATGTGGGTCGACTTTTTTTCTTCTCATTTCAAGGAGGAAAATGTTTGTTCTCTTACCGTGTTAGCCAGTGGGTAGGAAATATAAAAAAAACAACAAAAAAACTTGATAGTCTTCAGTAGTTGATACCTTTTTAACGGCTAACTAATAACTAATAACTTTATTAGTTAGCCATTAAAAAGGTATCAACTACTGAAGACTATCAAGTTTTTTGTTTTTTTACAGTTCAAGGAGGTCAGAATAAATAGTGCTTTGGATTATTCCTAGATAACACAGTGTAGTAGTAAAACTGCTGAAAGAGGAAAATAAAGATGCATAAAAAGACCTTCTTTGGATCATCCAAGGCTAAGTTTAAATCAACTTTTTTAAGTCCATTGTTCTGATTTGTTATAGTATTAGCACAAACGACTACGCTAGGTTTACAATAGCGTACAAAAACCCTATCCTCCTAAAAAGTCTAAAAGTCTAGTCTAAAAAATAAGAAAATGATAGTTGTATAATTCACTCTAATGTAAATGAGACTTCCATCTTGTTTGTTTTCTTTCAAATGAAAGATAAAGTTTTCCATTTGAAAAGTAAACCAGACAGAAAAAGCTTCAGGCCCAGTTCACATCTGCTTTCAGTATTCCGTTCGGGAAGTCCGCTTGGGGACCCCTTGAACGGAAACCTATATGTATTAAAAAGCAATAGCTAAGAAACCACATGGACCCCATAGAATATAATGGAGTCCGTGTGGTTTCTGCTCAGTTTCTGCTTGAAACATTTGGAGAGAAAAGTGCTCTCCGCATGATTTGTGCGGACACCAAGCAGAAACCAAACGGACCACATTATATTCTATGGGGTCCATGTGGTTTCTTAGCTAGTCGCTTTTCAATGCGTATAGGTTTCCGTTCAAGAGTCCCCAAGCGGACTTCCCAAACAGAATACCGAACGCAGATGTGAACCGGGCCTCATTTTTGTTGTTGTACATTACAGCGAATCATCATGCATGCAGACAGAATTAGGCTAAGTTCACACGGCGCCTCAAATTCTGGACCAAAAAACGGCTATCCGCAACTGGATGCACCGGCATCCAGTCGCGGAATTCCACTCCGATTAGGCCCAAATGAATGGGCCTAGTCCGGAGGGAGTGGTGCACTGCAGTCTCCCACAGCTGATTCCGCTGCAGAAGATAGGGCATGTCGCTTCTTTTTTTTGCGCGAGCGGAACAAACCTGGAAAAACGAATTGCCCGGCTCCCATGGAATTTAATGGGAGGGTATATTTTAATCTGGAATTTGACGTGGAATCCGCACCAAATTCCAGACCAAAATCCGCCATGTGAACTAAGCCTTAAATTAGTTTTTCAATCTGTTGTTTTTGATGCTATGGTGGATCAGAACAATTAACTGAAATGAGGCCTTTGTCAACTTAGCCTTAAAGAAGCACTTCAGTAAAAATTAAAAAATGTCACCTCTGTTTAAAAATGAGCATGTGAATGTGTGTAGTGTAAAGTTATTGAAAAACTTACAGACAGCTTTATTGTTATATGCTCTCCTCTGCAAGACTGACGTTTTTTTAAAGCAGTCTTTCCTGTATGACCAAAAGGTCAAACTCACATTGTAAGCCTACTGGAGCCTCTCTTACTCCCATAGACCTGTGTTTATAGCTTGACCTCCTGTTCATACATGAAACACTGTGTACAAGAGAAGAATAGAGATAAGGTCAGTACTTCAGAAGGGAGCACATAATCCTATTAATATTATAAAGGTGAAAGTTTGTGAGTTTGGATGTTTGTGGGTTTGTGTGTTTGGATGTTTGGATGTTTAGATGTTTGTTCCTCAATCACGCAAAACCCGCTCCACCGATTTGGCTGAAATTTTCCACAAACATAGTCACCACACTCGATTGCCCAATAGGCTACTTTTCGTCACAATAGCACACATACATTTTTCCCAGGACCCCCACAAAACCCAAACTCACATCACTATTTCTGCAATCTCACACACTTTCGACCATAGCAAGCAACAAAATTCATATTACCCTCTACAGCAGAGGTCAGCATGCCAAGAGTGGCACTCCTGCCATATTTCACTGGCACACCAGCAGCCCAGGACCTGCAAGAGTTAAATGAAGTCCGAGTCTCTTCAGTGGGCTGCTAGAGCTCAAGCATAAGGATACTCCCCTTTGAGAGGGGTGCAGGAAACCCAGGGGGTGGAGCTTAATCGCTCAGGTCTGTGCCTGTTATAGTGGTCTGCATCCTGCTAACATTCCCCGAGGAGAAGAGGAAGCTGCTAGCAAAGTGACACTGAAAAAAACACAGGTACATAGGATTACTGTTCTCATTAATGTCCGGCATTTGGGGTTATTAGTTTAGTCTTAGTAACTCCATGTGCCTCACATTAATAGGAATAACCCCCATCATGTCCCTTATATTAACCCCTGTGTGCCTCACATTAATAGGAATAAACCCCATCATGTCCCTCATATTAACCCCTGTGTGCCTCACATTATTAGGAATAAACCCCATCATGTCCCTCATATTAACCCCTGTGTGCCTCACATTATTAGGAATAAACCCCATCATGTCCCTCATATTAACCCCTGTGTGCCTCATATTAATAGGAATAAACCCCATCATGTCCCTCATATTAACCCCTGTGTGCCTCACATTATTAGGAATAAACCCCATCATGTCCCTCATATTAACCCCTGTGTGCCTCATATTAATAGGAATAAACCCCATCATGTCCCTCATATTAACCCCTGTGGGCCCCATATAAGGGTTACTAATAAACCTCAATAATGAAGATACTTAACTATTACCTCCAAGTCTCTCACATATCAGTAACTCTTACACAAGGGTTAATGTGAGGGACATGATGGGGTTAATTGCTATTACTAAGAGGCGCATGGAGTTACTAAACTGTCATGCACAGGGCCAGACTTTATGTGGCTGCTCGAGAGTATCCTGTGCCCAAAACTGACATGTACTGGCGGAAAATAACAAATCATACAATGTCGTATATCGAAGTATATTAACCTGAAATACCTCTGTCCCAAAGACACTATGTACAGTTTATACCAACACCGTATAGCAGCTGAAATACAAATTACATTCAACACAAAAGTCTCATGTGCTCTCAGAATTACAGCAAAAACAAGATACATAGTTACATTTCATATCCCATACCTTATACACAGTACGAAAACCTTACCCGCGCCTGTATATACCCACTTCTACAATCACCGCAGACGAAGTCGTGGGTACCAGCTAGTTACACAATAAAACTGTCAGTAAGCTATTCAATATTCAATATCATCATATTACACATGGGGTCATTCTGTAATGGAGGGAACAAAAATATGTTTTTTTTCTGAAGTGTTCCTTTTATTCATTAAAGGCTCAAAGGAATATTTGGTGGGAACTAGTTAATTGCTTATATGCATAAATGGGAGAGGGGCTGTGTGATCATGCAGTAAAACTCAGTTTATTTTAAAGAAAAATATATTTCCCCCAATTGAATAGCTCATGTTAATGTGAAGGTGCGCTTTGCTCTTGTACTAGTCTGACATTTCCATTTCTGCATGTTTTATGTTTACTTTGCTCGTGGCCCATCCTAATTTTTCCTTCTCTGCATATCTTGTCTAATAATCAGATTTTGCATTCTCAAGCAGTGACCTCTTTCTGTCTGTCTATTTTAAATGTTACTTGTGGTGGTTAACAGAATCAGCATGTGCTCAAAATATCATCAGGAAGCAATTCTTATCCCAAAATCTCTTCCCAAACTTGGCAGATAGGGTCATTTTTATATTCTTAATCCAAGCAACACACAAGATTGTAAAGGTCATTCCCTGAAAGCTAAAATGATTTTAATAAAGGCACTCTTACCAGTGGGAAAAATAGCCCAAACTTCTTTGTGTCACTGTCTTTTCTTTCTGTAAGATTCACAATTAGCTACACACATGACTTAAAAGTCACCTTCACAGCCAGATGTATTCTATCGATATTGGTGAGTGTCCGACCACTGAGACCACTACCAATCACAAGAGTGGAGGTGCTTTGCATCCCAATTTGAATGGAGTGGTTTCATGCACTTCAGTGGGCCGCCAGAGGTAGCTGAGACTGGACTTCAGCCATCTCGAGCAATCCCATTGAAACTATTGGAGTGGGGATATGCATTTCTGGCCACTTGCTCTGTTGAGAACTGCACCTTTCATGTGTTTGCTAGGATCCTAGGAGATGGAACACTTCTGATCAGCATGTGAACCCTATTCTGTTGATAAGGGGGTAAGCTGTGGTGACCTGAATACCCCTTTAAAACTTCAGATACATAAAAAATAATGATAGTCTTAGTTGAGCCTAGAGCTCCTATGCAGTCTAAGGGCTCGTACACATCTGCGTCTGGTCTCCGTTCATGCAGGTTTCCGTTTCCTGCACAAAACTGAGCAGGAGACGGAAACCAGCAGGACTCTTTCCGCTCTCCGCCACAAAACCGTTTTTTTTAAATCGAACACAGAGTCGGACATGCAGTACTCTGTGTCCGATTTTAAAAAAACGGTTTCGCGGCGGAGAGCATAAAACGCTCACCGCACACAGTATTACGTTCCACAGTAGCCCCTGCACACAGTATTATGTCCCACAGTAGCCCCTGCACACAGTATTATGTCCCACAGTAGCCCCTGCACACAGTATTATGTCCCACAGTAGCCCCTGCACACAGTATTATGTCCCACAGTAGCCCCAACACACAGTATTGTGTCCCACAGTGGCCACTGAACATAGTATTATGCCCCACATTGGACCAATCACGAACTATTATTAAACCCTGGGATCTTTTCAGACACCAAAGTATAATGATTGGAGGTCCAGGGGAGGTGACAAACATGAACACCAGTTGTACTTACCTCTCTTAGGCTCCGGCGCACTCCCTGCTGCTTTTGTCAGAACAGACGTCACGTGGTTCAAGCCCATGATACATAATGATTCTGGCCTGGGCCACGTCACTTATGGGACATCATTACAGAGGCCCAAAGATTGCAAGGAGTTACCCCGGAGCACAGGAGAGGTGAGTAAGACCCCATAGTATAATAATAGTAGCATTTGTTGGGGTTTTTACCAATCCTCACTCCTGCTCACACCCACATCCGCTTCCCCTTCTGCCCTCTAGTGACGTTATATGAGATGCAGAAGGAGAAGCAGAGATGGCCGTGAACAGCAGTGGGGATTGGTAAGTAAATAATTCCGGTTGCTGCTGGGGTTACTGCAGCAGGTAACAGCCTATTAAAAAAGAAAGAGAAAAGTATCAGGAGCCCACTAGGCCCCCTAAAGTCCTGGGCCCTGTGGCAGCCGCTACTGCTGCTACCCCGGTACTTACGCCACTGGCAAGAACATAGCAGTATTGACTGCTAGCTATATAATATGCTGCCTTTTTGTAGGCCAGCATATTAAGCTGAAAGGTCTGCAAGGAGCATTTCAAAAACACTTATTATAAATTATATTTGAAATCTGTGAGTTTTCTAAATTTAAGGGAAAGTCATATGTTACCCAACAGCTTACTGCTAACTATGCAACTGACATTCAGTTTCCCACAATGTATGGTGACAGGACACTTGTCAGGTTTTGCAATTCCTAGGGCATATGGACATCATAAAGAGAAGTCCCCAGGGGGCAACATGGTGGCTCAGTGGTTAGCAATACAGCCTTGCAGTGCGGGAGTCCTGGGCTTGAATCCCGACAGGAACAACATCTACAAGGAGTTTGAATGTTCTCTCTGTGTTTACGTGGATTTGAAGTCCCCAGACATAGAGCCACTAAGCATGATCAGCTGCTGCTTTGACATACCATATGTGAGTTTTATCAGCTTGGACTCCTAGCTGATACATTGTAGAAGACTTGAAGAAAGATTTGTGCAACTACTGATGATGTTTTGTAGCTCACAGAGCATTGTCTTTATTGGATTCAGTTGTATCTACTGCTTAGAATAGAGCTGGAATAGATTATGCATGGTGGCTCAGTGGTCAGCATTGCAGTCTTGCAGCACTGGAGTCCTGGATTCAAATCCTGCCTAGGACAACATCTGCAAGGAGTTTGTATGTTCTCCCCGTGTTTGTGTGGGTTTCCTCCGGGTACTCCGGTTTCCTCCCACACGCCAAAGACATACTGATAGGGACCATAGATTGTGAACCCTATATGGGACAGTGATTGTCAATGTCTGTAAAGCGCTGCGGAATATGATGGTGCTATACAAGGAAGCATAATAAATAAATAAATTATACAGGAGCATCATTTGTAAGGCAAAAAAAAGACCAAGACCACCCAGTTTGGCCTATTTTTCTTCAATGTTGATTCACAGAAAGTCTAATCTTAGGGAGCCTTCACACGGAGTTTACGCTCGCTCATTCTGAATGTAAACTCGTTCAGAGTGAGCGGCGTAAAAAAACAGATCCCATTGACTTCAATGGGTGCCGACATATGCACGCTACCCATTGAAATCAATGGGAGGCTTTTTTACCTATTGCTTTCAATGTGATATGCGCGTATGCCGGCACCCATAGAAGTCAATGGGATCTGTTTTTTTACGACGCTCATTCTGAACGAGTTTAGGTTCAGAATGAGCGAGCGTAAACTCCGTGTGAAGGCTCCCTTAGGGAGAATATTCTGAATAAAACCTTGGATCAACCACCCATCTCCAGAAATCTAGTTAGTACCTATAATCTTGTTATTCCTAAGAAGGACATCCAGGTCTATTTCACCAATATTTCAGGTGTTTTTTTTATAATTTGCATGTACTGTTGTGCGGCAGCACCTTTTTTTTAAGTATTGTGAACATTATAAATGCATCATAAAATGTTACTCCAGATAATCCAAAAAAAGATAAACCTTACAGCCTACAGCATTTAAATAGGTGCTGCATGAGAAGAAAAATGTGCAAGAGATTTGACAAATTCCCTCAACTAACAGGAAGTATCTTTAAGGCTAAAGCCCCACGTTGCATCCCACAGCAAAAAAGTGTTGTGTGAAAAACAGCAGTAGCAACGCATCGCGGTTCTTCCCACAGTGCTTTCACAGAAAGGCGTTTCCGTAGGTATAATTAACATGCTGCGATTTCCAAAACTGTGATGGTTTTGGAAATCACAGCATGTCTAATTAACATATTTTAACGCAAAGTGGGGATGGGATTTATGGCTGTAAAATGCTGTGGTTTTTTTTCCACAGTGTTTTCGCGACTGCAGCTTTAAGCTACGTGGGACTCCGGCCCAAAAAAGTGGTAATGAATTGAAACATAGAGTACTTTAGAAAGTTACAGAACCTTTTTACCATTATGGGTTTGTCCGGCATAACTGGAAATCCCTAAACTAAACTAAACACCCTTCTACTCATGTGACCGCCCCAGGAACATTTTCTGATTATCCGGTGACAATCCCATCCACCCCATTATACTTACCCTCCACGTTTCTTCCTGCAAGATGGCTGCTCCTCTTGTACTGATTCTGTCTGTGTCTCTTCTCCAAGTGCTGTGCACACTGCTGCCAATAACCCACCTCTACTGCGCATCTACGCATGTGCAGTACAGGTGGCTCATCGATATAGAGAACAGAGCAGTGCGCATACCTCCCAACCGTCCCGATTTCCGCGGGACATTCACGATTTCAGTGACGTGTCCCGCAATCCCGGTTGGAGGGAGGTATGTCCCGATTTCAACTCAGATCTGCGTCTGGGACGCAGGTCTGAGTTGAATACATACGCGACTAAAGCAAGAAGCTGTCACAGCTCAACTCCTTGCTTTGTCGCGTCGCTCCGGCTACTGGCTGTGTAGGCGCGATGTGATGACGTCACATCGCACCTACAACTGTGTTAGCGCGACTGTGGAGAAAGCGGCGGGGGAGCGAGGAAAAGGTGAGTATAAGTAGTTTTTGTGTGTAGACATTGAGGTGGAACATGAAACTGGGGGCATATGAAGGAGAGGACGGCATGACACTGGAGGCAGAGATGGGGGGACATGAATCTGGGGGTAGAGATGGGGGGACATGAATCTGGGGGCAGAGATGTGGGGACATGAATCTGGGGGAAGAGATGGGGGGACATTAATCTGGGGGCAGAGATGGGGGGACATTAATTGGGGGGCAGAGATGTGGGGACATGAATCTGAGGGCAGAGATGGGGGACATGAATCTGTGGGCAGAGATGGGGGACATGAATCTGGGGGCAGAAATGGGGGGTGATAGGGACATCAATGGATCCCTCCGTATGTTGTAGAGGTCCTAATTAGAGATGAGATCGCAGGCCTGCAGAAGTCACACGCACACAGCTGATGGTGTACCAAGTGAATTCTAATTTTATTGTAAGAAAAAGGTAGTTTAAATACATTACAGACAAAGAGCTGGCTTGGCTATTCTAATCAGTACAACATGATTGGTTATAGAGATATAAGATAAGCCTGGCACATGACTATTGGCTGGCGCTCATTATAATCTGCATCTCATTATAGCTTTCCAAACTGGGATGGACTTTCCCATGAAACAAAGAAAGATTCAAAATACTTATGTGTGAGCTAACATCCCAGACTGTCTATATGTATATATCATGGCAAAAGAGATAAGATGACATGCTTCATAGACTCTGTGTCTATACACACTCTAATTGACCTTCATATACCATAAAATATGACAGAGTGCCCAGATACCATAAGATTAATACTTTTGTTGGTTATGTGTCCATACATCATGTAAAGGAGATAAGAGATATACAAAGTCAGCTGCATCTTCTCAAAATGAGGCCCTTGAGAGATAAGGATTAGCAACCTATGCATTAACGTTCATTATCACATTCATTAAAGTCTAACAAAGGGCCTCCTTGTTATGAAAGGAAGGGAGAGAGGAAGTCGGGGGGAATGAGGAAGGAGGGGAGAGTAAGGTGAGAAGGGTTAGTGAGGAAGTTACATAGCAGGAAGCTGAACCTAGTAAACAAATACTGTAGATACCAGGAGCTCTGAGAGACACCTAGCTATCACTCAAAACATGGCTAAAGGTATATGGGTGCATTTATTAACCCATTAATAGCACTAACAGACTTAAAAAAAAACAAAAAAAAAAACAAAACATTTTTTGCTCGGAAAAGCATTATTTACATAAAACCCTATGACTTGTAAGTGTTGAGTAAAGACCAATACCATTAAGTAACCACGTTCTAAAATAAAAACTCACCCATACGTATATGTATGTATATATAATAAAAATGTTTTTTTCTCTTCTAGGTAAGTAGCTGTTAAGAGATATGAAGATTTACTGTTTATGACCACCATGCTGCAAAAGGTATTTTAATATATTTAATTTAATAGGTGAGGGAAGGGAACTAGACACAAGTCCAGATGTGGCAGATATACTGTGCTGCAAGTCTGGGGCAAAATCTGCCTGTGTTACATTGGAAAGGGTGATATTGTTGGGGGAGGGGGGGCACTTTCTAGTGAGCATCATTATTACTTTAGAATCCGCCTCAAAATCCACTGCCAAAACCAGCTCCCATTGACTTCAATTGGAGCTGCTCACTTCTTTTTTCCACTATTAGCGGAAAAAAGAAGCAAGATGACCCTTTTTGCTGCAGATTCCACAGTTGAATCAGTCGCAGCGTCCGCTGCGCGAGGTTCCCTCCCAATTAGGCTCATTCATTTGGGCCTAATCTGTAGCGAAATGCTGCAACGGGATGCTGATGCACTGCACCAGCATCCCGCCGCGGCTAGCCGCGCGGAATGTTCACACGTGGAATGCAAATTCCTCCATGTGAACATACCCTAACTGAGTTGTTATTATTGAAACTATATACACATTTGTATTGTGAATATGTAGAGCTGCAGCATTTACCAAATGGGTGATGGTAATTTTAAAAGGCCGTATCTCCGTTTTTATATCACTTAGAAAAATGGTTCTGAGATTCCAAACCTTCATGTGATGCACTTTTCTTGTGATACCAGTATCATTTTTCAAGGTGGTATAAAACCAGAGATACAGCCATTTGAAATGATTGTACGTTTTTTGTAAATGTTTCAATTCTACATTCTGCGTAGAGTTTGGGTTTACAGACAGTACAGAGTCTCCCTGGCAATGATTAGTTAGGGCACTGCTAATGGGAACCTTGCAGCCTGTTTTCCATTTTAAGGATGTTAGAGATTAATCTATTAATACATATAAAGTTTAATACAAACATGTTCACCTTCCCCAAAACAATAGTCATAAAAAAATAAGTTTACTGCTGAGGAAAAAAAAGGCTAATATTGTGTGCAATATTCATGGTTTCTAAAATTAATATGTATATTTTTATGAGCAACTAGGCCAAAAAATTCATCAATAGACAGCATTTTTGAGGACAAATTGTAAAACCATAACCCATGGTAAAAAGTGATACATGTTTATACCATAACTATAGCCTCCATCTTGTAGTTAAACATGCGTTTAAGGTAAGGCTGGGCATTAGGGCAGGTTCACACCTGTGCCCGATCTCCACTTTCGGGTTTCCGTTTTCTGTTGAAACTGGACAGGAGACGGAAAACCCGGCGGTCAGTTTTCAAACCCATTCACTTGAATGGGTTCGCAAAGTGACTGCTCGTGAGCGTCTTCTGCCTTTCCGCAGCGAAACTGTTTTTTTTTTTTAACTGGACACAAAGTCGGACATGCAGGACTTTGTGTCCGGTTTGAAAAAAAAAACGGTTTCGCCACAGAGTGGCAGAAGACGCTCATGGGTGGTTACTTTGCAAAACCATTCAAGTGAATGGGTTTGAAAACTGACCGCCAGGTTTCCGTCTCCTGTCCAGTTTCTCTCGGCAGAAGATGGAAACCCGAAAACGGAGACTGGGCACAAGTGTGAACCCACCCTTAGTCGAAAAATTATTGAAATTAACTGTCAACTCAGATAACCAAAATAAATTTGTGCACTCTGGTTATTTCAGTTCTAGGCATTTCGTTTTTCAGCATTTTTCTTTGCTCATTAAATACAATAATTGATATGCTATATGTGGGGTGTAAATTTGTGTTTTCTCACCACTATTTGGTTGATTGGATTATGAATTGACCTTCATCCGTCCTAGGTCCATAAGTATATTACATTGGCAACGGAGGCACTGATTCACAATTACACCACACGTGACCCCGGCCTGATTCAGGTGACCCCAGCGTATCTATCTGTCACCAAAATCCAGACTATCAACCCAGCCCAGCAGACTCCATTTAATGTCATAATTACTATTAAGAAACAAAAAATATCATATTTTTAAACATCATGAGATGTTATCTTGAGTATTCAGGACAATTTCAGGACAAATTGGGCTGGTGATAACAATCTATAGAAACCTTGTGGGCCTGGTTAGGTCTCTGGTGCTGTAGGCAATGAATGGATTAATAGTTCCATCTGTGAAGAGTTGCCTAGTCATGGGTCAACATCTGCCCCGTCTACATTGCTGAGTGGTGTTGCCTATTTTCTTAATATGGTGGTGTCACTATAATGGCAGAGGCTGTGCCACCGATATGACAGCTAGGTGACCGCCATCTCTCACTGGTACAGTACATCCATTATTATAAAATAATGTAAGTGTAAGCCGTGTACCGAGGTGGGCTCCCCAGGATACAGCGAAGTCACGAACAAAGGAAGTGAGTCCAATTCAATTTAACCAAGATAGGACTTTACTTAGTTTAGATAACCTCTTTTGTCCAAAAGAACACTCCCAGGTATTACATTTACACAGCCTAGAGGCTGGGACCCTGGTGTTATACAGCCCGGTGCCCACTAGTGTGGCCTTCAATATACTCCAAGCTTTTACCTACCTGCAAGCTGCGCCTATGCAGCTGCCTGTTACCTGTTATTACCCTATTACACAGGAACAATTCAGTGTGTGTGACACAGGCATCCGGCGGTGTAACACCAGGGTTTACAATCTTATCACAATACTACTAAATTCCCCCCAAACCAAGTACAACTAAGCAAGTATAATGGTTAGTTAGCTTGCAAGCCAAACAGTGTAAAGTTAAACTAAATGTTGCTCCCAGACTTCCTTACAAGTCCCTCTCTGGGAGATATAACTCTGTAGAAATCCTCTGTGACTTAGTCCTTTTACCAGACAGGTAGATAGTTCACCAGTATTGCAGCCTGGGGTGATGATTATACCTAACTAACTAACTACAGGCTTTTTACTCAGTCCCAGCAATATGGTGCAAAACTTGCAGTGTGGTGCGTGCACGCTTACTTCTGTTGGGTACCTTTTAGTCTCTGTTAGCATCAGGGTGAAGAGGAGCTCCTCGGACAGCATGCGGTCTCACTGGCAGTCTCACTTCTCAGCCAAGTCTCTGACAGTAATCTTCTCCTTAGGATGGTGTCTGGACAGACTCTGAAAGTCTCAAATCCTCAGCTATTCTTGCTGTGGCTTCTCCCTCCAAGGACCCTCTCTGCACAGTGATGTCTCCACAGCTCTCTCTTCTCCTCTAGAGTCCAGCACACTCTGACTCAAAATGGCTCCTAGAACCTTCCTCCAACGATCAGGGTCTCCACATCAATCTTCCAGGGGCATGCAGCCTTTTTCCTTTTACTTGTTATCTCGCAACAGCGACCTCTTGTGGTCAAACAACAAAATGTCAGGTTATGAAAACACCAACTCAATTACACATTGCACATTCACTACACAGGGGCTGTTTCACCCTCTTACATGCCACCCCACTAGAGGTTGACGTCCCTGGCAACCTTTCCCATATAAACTCATCTTGTGCATAGCGCTGTGGGGGTACCCCAGCATTGGACCTGGCTGTCCTACGCAGAGTCACAGAATCAGGGGCACCCGGCACACCCAATGATGGCTGTTCTGCAGATTGTACAACTCCCTCCCTGGGCGGCAAACTAGACTCGACTTGGTTCCCTGGATCGGCTGGGGCAGGGACAACCCACCACTCATCGTCTAAGGGGGTTTCCCTGGTAGCAATGCTAGGAGCCTGTACCACCTCGTCGGCCACCGAGTGTTCAAAATTGCAGCGTCTTAACATGTTACGGTGAAGGTTCCTTGAGGGTCCTCCAGTCCCTACTGGCTGTACCTCATACACTGGAATATCAGGGTCTACCTTTCGCTTCACAACATATGGTACCGCCTCCCACCGCCCATCCAATTTTCCCGTTGGCCTCTTGGCCCTGACAATCACACGATCACCTGGGGCGTATTCATCCCTCTGCACCGGCCCTGGGTTGGGGTGTACTATTTGTCTCATGCGTTCGCCCACAACCTTATGTACTGCTCTCAGTCGGCGACGGTGTTCTTGCGCCCATGCGGTAGTGCTCCTTGGAGGAGGCTGCATTGGATCTGGCATGTGGAGATCCTCAATCTCTTGACCTGCCCTCCCAAACATCAACATGTGTGGAGAGTAACCAGTGGTGTTGTGTACTCTATTGTTATAGGCCCACATCAGTTCAGGTAGATACTCTGGCCACCGAGCTTTTTGACTATCCTCTAGCGTCCGCAACATCTGTATCAAGGTGCGGTTGAACCGCTCGCATGCCCCGTTCCCCTGTGGATGATATGGGGTCGTGCGAGAACGTTCGATGCCATAGAGTTGATACAATTCACTCATCAAAGCCCCCTGAAAGCACGCCCCCTGATCTGAATGGATTTTCTGTGGACACCCAAACACTTGTATAAAGTGTTTGCAGACCGCTTCGGCAGCGGATTCAGCCGTCTGATCTCTGGTGGGTACAGCTACTGCATACTTTGTAAAATGGTCCGTCATAACCAAACAGTAAGAATGTCCTGAGGTAGAGTACCCAATCTGTACATAATCAATCATTAGAATTTGCAGGGGGGCAGATGTTTGAATAGTTTGTACAGGGGCACGTTGTTCGGGACTTTTACTCAGCCCGCAGGACCGACATTGAAGACATGCCTTGGTCACCATCTTTCCCAAATCTGGACAATACACAAATCGTTGGAGCCATTGGTACGTTTTGGCACTCCCAAAATGGGCCCCACTCTCATGGGCTTCCTGAGCGGCTACTGGTCCCAATGACATCGGGATGACAATCTGTTGCCGGTGCTGCAGCTCTGACTGTATGTATATGGTCCGACATAGGAGTCCTTGGATGATAACCAGCTTATCCCACTGTCTCAGTAACTTCTGACCCTCTTGGGTTAAGCTAGCCCGCTCATTCGGCCGTGGCCAGATCTTAGTCTGGATCCACTCTTTCACTTTACATAGGTCCGGACAGCTATTTTGAACCCTTTCCCAATCTTCCAATGTCTTCCCCAGCACCATCGGCATCCCTGAAGCCACCCCACTTGAATGGGTTATGTTCTGGAATGGCGGTATTCTGCCGAGGTGTGGGATTTCACTGTCTTCTAGCCCTTCCTCTCCACTCTTGGTTGGCAACCCCACAGGGACTCGGGAGAGGGCATCAGCATTGCCATTCTCTCTCCCTGATCGGAACTGGATACGGTATTGATACTTGGAAAGGCGGGACATCCACCTCTGCTCAAGGGCACCTAACTTAGCGTTCTCTAAGTGTGCTAAAGGGTTATTGTCCGTCATCACAATCACTTCTGCACCCGTCAGATACTCTGTGAATCTTTCAGTCATGGCCCATACAAGTGCCAAAAGCTCCAACTTAAAGGAGCTGTAGTTGTCGGGGTTACGCTCTGACTCCCTTAAGGACCGGCTGCCATAGGCAATCACCCTCTCACGTCCATCTTGAACTTGAGATAGCACAGCTCCCAGACCATGTAGACTTCCATCGGTGTACAACAGGAATGGCTTATCAAACTGTGCATAGGCCAGGATCGGGGTACTGGTCAGAGCTTTCTTTAACCCCTCAAAGGCTTCTTGCTGTCGTGGCCCCCACTCAATGGGGCGATTCTTGGGTCCACCAGCTGTGCCTCTCAGTAGTTCATTTAGGGGGCCAGCCCGATGAGAGAACTTGGGTATGAATCTCCTGTAATAACCGGCCAACCCTAGAAAGGCTTGTACTTCACGCAGGGTTCTTGGTTGGGGCCACTTCTGGACGGCCTCCACCTTGCTGGGCGCAGGTTGTACCCCTTCCGGAGTGACTACATGTCCCAAGTACTCTATTTGCTGCTGGAATAGTTGACACTTCTTGGGCTTGATTTTTAGCCCATGATCACGCAATCGCCCTAGGACCTGCCGCAGCTTTTCGAGATGATCTTCAAATGAGGACCCAAACACTACAACGTCATCCAAATATATCAATACCGACTCAAAGTTTAGGTCACCCAAACAGAGCTCCATCAACCGCTGAAATGTCCCTGGGGCATTGGACAGACCGAAAGGCATTCTGTTAAACTCATAGAGTCCCATGGGTAAGATAAACGCTGTCTTGGCCTTGTCCTTCTCGGCCACTGGCACTTGCCAATATCCACTGGCCAAGTCAAGCGTTGAGAAATACTTGGCATGACCGAGGGAGGATAGTGACTCTTCAATCCGTGGAAGGGGGTATGCATCACGGACGGTCTTAGCATTTAGTTTCCGGTAATCTACGCAGAAACGGAGACTTCCGTCTTTCTTCCGCACCAAGACCACCGGAGCAGCCCATGGGCTCTTACTCTCCTGGATCACTTGATTCTCCAGCATGCTAGCCACCATTTCTTTCACCTCCTGATACATCTTGGGGGGAATCTGCCTATACCGCTCCCGAATAGGCGCAGCGTCGCCAGTGGGGATTTCGTGTTCAATGGCGGTAGCACACCCGAAGTCTTCATCGTGTCTTGAAAACGCCTCCTGGAATTCCCACAGAGTGTCCTCCAGAAGCTTCTGTTGTCCCGGGGTCAGAGACCGGCGATCTACTCCCATCAGAGACATGATCACTTGGCCATTCCACTCTGCCGTTGGAGGCTGCCTTTGCTGGACCTTCACAGCATAGGTCCAAGACGACCTCCCATCAGGCTGCAACGTGAAGCTCTTCCGGCGAAGGATGTCACCCCCGGGCACGTGAACTTCAGCCAGCAGGGTATTCCCAGGCACGAACAACTCACTGTCCAGAACGTTGAGACAGCGTATAGGCACACACCCATCCTTCACAGTGGCAAGTGCTCGGGCTACCAGAGGGCGGGTCTGCGTTTCTCCCTGCAGGGCAGGCTCTATCAAGACCTCTAGTCCATTTAATGGTCGTCCAGCCCCCACCGGAAGCATCACAATATTTTCCTGTCGCGGTGGAATCTTCATTGGGGCACTCAGCGGCACCTTCACGTATCCAATGGAGCGCCCTGCCATGGTGCTCTTCTGCAAACTACAGCTCCTCACCATCTGCTGTAGGACCTTCTGAGTCGGCCGGTGTGTGGTGGCCCGCTGCCAGTATTTAGGTCCTTCCTTTGCATAAAGGTGATGATCTAGGTCTCTCAGCACGTTCATGCCCAGCGTCACATCGAGTCCTCTCCTGGACGGATGGTCTATCAGCACGATCCCCTTTTTGCCAATGTCTTGCCCAAACAGCCGGACCCGCATCCAGACGATCCCTTGTACGTCCATCGCACCATTGTTGGCAGCTATCAACCGGATGACACTTCCATCCTCTGGCTCCATCATATGTCCGAAGTGTCTCTCGAAGAACTCCAGGGGCATCAGGGTGCACTCCGATCCAGTATCAACTAAGCAGCGTACCTTCTGGCCCTCCAGCTCAGCTTCCATAACGGGGCTGCTAGCATATAGGTCGCATTCATCACGTACGGGGCTTGATTGTTGGTGAACCGCCACAGGACGCCCCGTTACTGCGGCGGTCGGGAGTTTAAAGCCGGCTCGGGTTCCACCTCCCCCTTACACTCTCTGGCGATATGGCCATACTGTCTGCAACTCCAGCAGAGGGGTCCCCTTGATACCTGCCCAGCTGATGAGCCTCGGTGTACTGTCAGCCGGGGGAGAGTAGGACGATGCGGTCATTTCTGGAACCATGGATTGACCTGCTCGCATCTGGGACACCTCCAGTCGGAGTTCTCTCATTTCTGCCCGTAGAGCCTGGACTACATCCTTTAAGGACCCTGGGTCTTCAGGACCTCCTCGGGTCCCTGTCACTTGGGTGCTACTCACAGCCTTCACATTCACAGCCACGGGCGCTTCTTCCCTCTCTACAGCAGCCAGGTAAACATTATAGAATGTCAGGTTGGCATCTGCCCGGATCATCTCTTGCAGTTTATCCTGTAACAACTTATTGAATAACCCTAGGATGAATTGATCTCGTAGCAGCCGGTCCACTTCTTTGAAGGCTCCCATAGCCTCTGAGTCCCGTCGCTGCACTTCATTCAGCATCTCTTGTAAGGCGTTAGAGTATTTCGTTAAAGTCTCACCCTCCCTCTGTGACCGATTGAAGAAGTTGCTCCGCAACTGCGCTACCTTGGCACGCCCTCCCTGAGCTCCCTCTAGCAGAGCAAATATTTTTTCTAAAGTGTCTCTTTCCGATTCGGGCCGTACCATCACTGTCCGTCTAGCGTCACCTTCTAGGGCCCCTAATGCTATCTCTGCACGCAGTTCCGGTATCAGGTTGCTCAGTCTAACTATACTTCGTACCCTTTCAGTCCAGTCCTGCAACGTCATATTATTACCGTCAAACTTTGGCAGATGCTGCATTAGTGCCCCGGCCGATAAGTACCCCACTTGGGCCGGCATTACCAGCGCTGGGGCTTGCTGTGCAGGGGCACCCTGGACCACCACAGCTGGTGCCAGGGGATTCTCTCCCGCCACATTCCCGTCCATGAGGGTCGCTGTATCCTGCCGACTACGCCAAGTTGTAAGCCGTGTACCGAGGTGGGCTCCCCAGGATACAGCGAAGTCACGAACAAAGGAAGTGAGTCCAATTCAATTTAACCAAGATAGGACTTTACTTAGTTTAGATAACCTCTTTTGTCCAAAAGAACACTCCCAGGTATTACATTTACACAGCCTAGAGACTGGGACCCTGGTGTTATACAGCACGGTGCCCACTAGTGTGGCCTTCAATATACTCCAAGCTTTTACCTACCTGCAAGCTGCGCCTATGCAGCTGCCTGTTACCTGTTATTACCCTATTACACAGGAACAATTCAGTGTGTGTGACACAGGCATCCGGCGGTGTAACACCAGGGTTTACAATCTTATCACAATACTACTAAATTCCCCCCAAACCAAGTACAACTAAGCAAGTATAATGGTTAGTTAGCTTGCAAGCCAAACAGTGTAAAGTTAAACTAAATGTTGCTCCCAGACTTCCTTACAAGTCCCTCTCTGGGAGATATAACTCTGTAGAAATCCTCTGTGACTTAGTCCTTTTACCAGACAGGTAGATAGTTCACCAGTATTGCAGCCTGGGGTGATGATTATACCTAACTAACTAACTACAGGCTTTTTACTCAGTCCCAGCAATATGGTGCAAAACTTGCAGTGTGGTGCGTGCACGCTTACTTCTGTTGGGTACCTTTTAGTCTCTGTTAGCATCAGGGTGAAGAGGAGCTCCTCGGACAGCATGCGGTCTCACTGGCAGTCTCACTTCTCAGCCAAGTCTCTGACAGTAATCTTCTCCTTAGGATGGTGTCTGGACAGACTCTGAAAGTCTCAAATCCTCAGCTATTCTTGCTGTGGCTTCTCCCTCCAAGGACCCTCTCTGCACAGTGATGTCTCCACAGCTCTCTCTTCTCCTCTAGAGTCCAGCACACTCTGACTCAAAATGGCTCCTAGAACCTTCCTCCAACGATCAGGGTCTCCACATCAATCTTCCAGGGGCATGCAGCCTTTTTCCTTTTACTTGTTATCTCGCAACAGCGACCTCTTGTGGTCAAACAACAAAATGTCAGGTTATGAAAACACCAACTCAATTACACATTGCACATTCACTACACAGGGGCTGTTTCACCCTCTTACATAAGTACAGAGAGTTCAGCTTCCATGTATCTCCCTGTGTTGTGAGTCATGCTGCATTTTCTCTAATTCATTCACAGAACACTTAGCAGTGAGCGCAGAGACATCTTGACAGAGAAGTTACTGAGATAAAAATGGCTGCTGGGCTCAGAAATTGTGTGACGGATATTTCAGGAAATAATCAAATATGGTTATATATTAATATATAACTATTAAGTAGAATTCAAGGGAGATCTGCATTCATCATATTTATTTTATACTGTCATTTTATTTGAACATTGCATGTTGTTTTCACAAGCTGTTCTTACCTTGAAATGCATAGAAACTTTTACACTGGGTTTCGGTTTCCATGTTTAAGGGGTTTAATGGCTTAAAATAAAGCAACAAATCAGTAATCACAAATTGTTTTCCCTGACTGTTCGTCACTGTCTCTCTGATGGCCATCTTGACCCTCAATGAGTGTAGCAGTCATGTAACATATTACAGGTATCATAGCTTCTTATCACAATTCCAGTAATACAGAATTTGATTGCTTCATCTATTTGGAGAACCAGTGTTGGATCACTCAGAAATTGAGATTTTGCTGCTCATTCCCAGGGTGTATATTGGCTTCCTGTGACTGTTTCTCCCCTCCCCCATCAGTATGCCTTTGGAGTGTGGGAGGAAACCCATGCAAACATGGGGAGAACGCACAAACGCCTTACAGATGTTGTCCTTGGCAGTATTTGAACCCAGGACTCCATTGCTGCAAGGCTGCAGTGCTAACCTCTGAGCCACCATGCTACCACCTTGTGGCTGCTTATGGAAAAGTGCAGTTGTGTCAATCTAATTGGACATGCGGTTTCGTCATCGGCCTGTGTATTTGACTAAACTAGACTGGATTCAAGTCTGCGTTAGATTCTGCTTAAAATCATCAGAGATAAAAATCCTTTAAAGCGGCCTTTTTTCTTCGCCAGTTTCAGTATAAAACTGGCAGAGAAGAGGTGGAAACATGGCCGGGTCTTCGTGTTTTGGGTCCCCTATGCTGACCCGAATGATAAAGACCTGAACATTATTGTGATCCTACTATCAGACAGGTACAGAAAATAATGAAAAATTGACAATGTTATGTCTGTTTATACTCTTATATAGGCTGAGTGGCCTGGTGACCGAAATTCCTTTATCATAACTTTTAAAATGGTTATTGATGAAATTCCTGTCTCCTGTTATAGAAGAAAAATCACCTATTGGACACAATTGCTGCTCTAATACGTGAAATACGTTATGTACTAATAACTGCAAGACAGAAAATGTATGGACTAGACATTTCTGATTATCAGATTATTTTATTTGCAGTGATAGTTTCCTTGGGCAGTAAATTAGTATTTTTCAGATTTCCATAGTTGTCTATAATGTGTAATATGTTCCATTTTAACTGCAGTTGCAGCCGTCATGTATTAAAATGTTCCATTTCACAGTTTGTGAGCTCGGCATTTGTGCGGTTCCAGAAATCCCTTTTGTACATGTGGCTGCTGGTCAGGAGAATGTTGGCTGCTATTTCGGGGCTTTGTGTGCTGAGATAACAATAGTCTTGCTATGTAGAGTGCTAATTAACTTGCTGCTCATGGGTGCACAACTACAAGATGACACATTAAGTAGGTGTGAGACGCACACTGAGCATTTCCTCCCACTTGCTGAACTTTTTTCAGCTTATATTTCACTCACTATCTTTTATGATCAAATCATGTTTTGATACAGTTTTTTTGTTTTCTTGAAATCAATTTACTTCCAGCAGGATATCTAGAAAAACAGAAGTAAGTGCATAAATATGTGCACCTTCACTTCTACTCTACGTTGTGCAACAGCCATACCTGGTCTATGGGTGAAGGCATTCGGGTATATCATTTTTAATTTTCTTTAATATTAAACACATCTTTCATCAAACATAAAATACATATCTGTAATGGATTGAAAGAGTTTCCAGAATGAGAAAAGGGCCCGCTGTCTCTCCAAAAATAACTCCATATCTGCCTAAGAGTTATGTCTAGTATTGCAAGCAAAGCTCACTGTCTTTTGTCTTAAAGGGATTGTCCTACAAAGTAAAGTAACAAGGACCTTTCTTGTGCTCCATATTCAACCTGAGTGCTGTACTCCATCTAGCTTCGGTGCTCCCATTGAAGTAGAGCACAAAAAAGTCATGTTCACTTTACTTTGTGTAACAACCTTTTTAAAGAGGACATTTTATGTCCTCTAACATTGGCGGTGTTGTATAACGCTAGAAAGCTGACTTTGCTGGCAGAGATATTGGTGCCAATATTGCACTGTTGGAGGGGCTAGCCTTACAACTCAACATCATTGCTTGGCTGTGATGAACGTCTAACTGTACAAGGCTATGGAAGTGTACCATTGGGGAGGGAGGGGGCATTTCTCACTGTCCTGTGATGATGCGATGTTAGGCCGGCCCCTTTGACAGTGCAGGGATATCAGTGCTGAAATTAATGGCACTGATATCTCTGCACCCGGGGCACATATCAAATCACTGTCAGCTTTCCAGCAGTATATAACGTCACCAGTGTCAGAGGACATGAAAGGTCCTCTTCAATTGTGACTTAAGATGAAGTGACTTTAGATTTAGCCACTTTAAAAGAGGACCACGGAGAAGTGGAGGAGGCTTTTTTCCGTGCAACGGCTGAACTCTGCAGGATCGGTGGTTGGATCATATTGAGAAGAGTATCATGAGTGGGCTGTGTTTCCCTTTTCCGTTGACTGTTTGACTTTAAAAGAGGGTCATTTGAGACTATACAATTTATCTTGACTCTGCCTTTTACTTGTAATTTTTGTTTGTTTTTGTGTAATAGTCCCCATGAGGTTAAATGTCCTCAATGCTGGGCCACATTGGCCCAGTGTGCCATGTATAGTCTGCATGGAGAGCCCTTTAAGGGGGCATACTGCTAAGCAAGATGTAAGCACATTGCGCGTTTGGAAGCCCAGATCTAAATAATAATAATGCCCCTTACACAGTATAATGTTCCTTAATGCCCCTGTATACAGTATAATTTTCTTTAGTGCTCCTTGTACACAGTGTAATTCTCCTTAGTTCCCCATACAGTATGATGCCACATTTGTAGCACCACCCAGCGAGGTTCTCCTCTCTTAATTTCTTTGCCTTTCATCCTTCTATCCTTTCTTTCTTTGCACTAGAATAGAAAGCCCTGGTTGCTTTCTAACTGCAATTTACTGTCTCTAGGCTGCCTTCACACGGAATAACGCCGGGCTTGTAAAAATCCTCATTCACAGCCGTACACGCGAGCGCTGCGGAAGGCTCCCGAACACTTCCCATTCACTTCAATGGGAGTGCTCGTAACGCCAGCTTTGAAGTGAATGGGAAGTGTTCGGGAGCCTTCCGCAGCGCTCGCGTGTACGGTTGTGAATGAGGATTTTTACAAGCCTGGCGTTACTCCGTGTGAAGGCAGCCTTATAGACAGTGTTATGCACAGAGTAGCATTATGCTGTATGTTATATTTCACACTTTAATAAGAATATTGCACAAACATTGCAAAATTGGAACAGCAAAGTGACAACTGTGCAGGGTGTTCTGTGAGCTTATTTTGTATCACTTTCCCATAAGTACTAAGTTCTTTGTCCATGTTTTTGAACAACCAATAAAATCCGATTTAATATTAAAGACTACTAAAGGATGGACACAATGCTTCTTGAATCATGTAGTGTTGTCCTATACTTTGGATCAATATCTGGGTTTTTACTAACTGCACATTCTACTAATTCCAATTCTACTACTTGGGAAGTGTGATGGCTAGTTACAGTATGCGGTTATGTTATGTAGTTACATAGCTAGTTATGTAGATGCTAATACTGCAATTAACATAGAAAAGCAGTATAAGTAATCTAATTTGTTCTAGATTCTATAATATATATTGAATTATTGCATGTTTTCTAAGTGTCTAGTCTATATGTTGGCCTTTGCCATATGGCCTCCCAACTATTACCAAAGATTAGGCTATTAAATCTTATAATACAGATATTGCTCCCAATTGACCAGTTATAATTGTGGTCATCAGTTCTTGTGCAAGTAATAGCAGTTACATAGTAAAGGCAGTTTTGACCTGAGATGTAAATGTATTATTGCCTAAATACTTTGTCTTTCATGCCGCTGTTGATCAGATATTGGGCATTGTCTATCATATCTCTTATACAGTGCCCACCACATTAAATTTCGTAGAGAAGTAGTCATTCAGCCTGAGATCTGCGATCCATCCTAGCAGAGTCAAGATCGTAGTGGCTTTGGCTAAAATGGAAAAATGATGCAATCCTGTCTGCCTTCACTTGTGATCTAATCACATTTCTGCTATTCTTCCCATGCTTGCATAGACATATTGTATCTCTTAATTAGTTTATATTGCTCATTCGTTACATTTAAACTCGCAATGATCATTATTACTGAGTCACATGATCTATAATTTTATCATGTTTTTCCACTCTCAGATCGTCAAAGTCGGTACATTGTAATTTCTTATTTTATTGTGTTCTCTACAAATGTCAGGGAATTTGCTCAGGAGGAAATAATTTCTGTAAAGGTCACATCATTGATGTACACACAAACATCTCTTAATAAATGTGAGAACGAGGGAATTATCTTGTCACATTTAAGCAGTGCCAGAGCGCCCAGGCTGCAGACAATGCTAAATCTTGATTAGTATAAACACCACCAGGTAATTCAGGGTAAGGTATTGCACTTTGTATTAGATACAATGTGAAAGTTTGTGCCACTAGGGCAGTGATATTATCTGTCTTTGTAAAGTGATGCTTATAGTTACTCTACATTCTCAAGCCAAAGGTCCAATTACAATGGCCAATGAACAGTGTTTAATGAGTTCATGTCAACTGGCACCCACTTAGCTCCATTTTGTTGAACCAATCCTTAGTACAATTGCACAGGCACATATATTTTACAGGTTTCATGTACTCTGCTGCAGGTAGTGACTTCAGTATCTATGTCCTTTTCAAAGCTGAATCCAATAAAGTTGAATACAGTGGTGGAGAAGTAAGGAGCTATTAGCTCCATGCTCCATCTTTAAGACTTCAGCTGTAGATGTCTGTGGCAGGGAGTTGCAGAGAGTGCCATGCTGAACCTTGCAGACTTCACGGGAATGGGACTGGGGAAGTATAACTTTTTCTAAAATTTGGATGTAATAATTTGATTCAATGCTCGCTAAGGAGGCATTAGGTGGGCGCCACTTAAGAGGACATTATATACAATGGGCCGCGTGAGGGGATATTAAATTATGGGGGGCCCACTTAAGAAAACTTTGAATAGCGTCCACTCAATGGCTACATCTGTATTCCTTGTACAAAATGGATACCTGTCTACTTTTAGTTCTAATAGATAATAGACATCTGTTGCCACTTAAATATGTGATGACACTTCCATAAAAACATTTATTGATATCCATATAGTGTATTAAAACCATTTGGAAAGATCTGTGTAGAAAGCTACGCTGAGTCTATAATGGAAATCCACTGTTTAAATACAGTCACACCCACAACACACCTGCCAAACGCCTTCACATTGCTGTCTGCTTCTGGAAATACCATGCTAAGTAACACCGCAATCCGGTCTTCTGTTTCCTGCAATAATATTGGGATAATGCCATATAAAAAGTGCCCAGAAGATGCCACTAAACATATGTCCTTGTCATACTGTATGTGCCAGTACATGATAGCGCAGATATTAATCACACAAGGGATAAGTATAAAGTGGTTGTAAAATGTAAAGCACCATGAAATTAATGGTGCTATATAAATAAACAATAATAATAATAATAGTGGTTTCCATTCATAGTTTCCATTGTACAGCTTGATAAACCTTACTTCTCCAGTTCTGCAGACGCTATAATGCATCATACAATAATACAGATCCTATAATGATACAGACCCTATAATGAATCATACAGATCCTATAATGATACAGACCCTATAATGAATCATACAGATCCTATAATGATACAGACCCTATAATGAATCATACAGATCCTATAATGATACAGACCCTATAATGAATCATACAGATCCTATAATGATACAGACCCTATAATGCATCATACAATAATACAGATCCTATAATGATACAGACCCTATAATGAATCATACAGATCCTATAATGATACAGACCCTATAATGAATCATACAGATCCTATAATGATACAGACCCTATAATGAATCATACAGATCCTATAATGATACAGACCCTATAATGAATCATACAGATCCTATAATGATACAGACCCTATAATGCATCATACAGATCCTATAATGATACAGACCCTATAATGCATCATACAGATTCACATAAAATGACTACATAGGAGCTAGTTTTTCACAAGATTATGTGAATTGACTTGTGACTGATGATTCTCTTATTTTAGCCAACATCAACATGTATACCTATAAAAAAATGTGTGTGTGTGTGTGTGTGTGTGTGTGTGTGTGTGTGTGCACATATGTGGAAATTGCTGCTTATACTATATACATCTTTATGCCTCTATTAGGCTAACGCCCCACGTCGTGGAAACACAGCTTTTATGTTGAAGATTTTGTTGCAGTTTTTTGAGCCAAAACCAGACGTGACTTAAGCAAAAGGGAGAAATATAAGAACTTCCTATATATCTCCCATTTCTTTTGTAGCGGCTCCTGGCTTTGTCTCAAAAAGCAGCAACAAATTCTGCAACAAAAAAAAAGCTGTTTCCGCAACGTGAGGCCTCAATAGGGTTCTATCATAAACTAGACTTTTTTCCAATCCATTGGTTAGGGAATAAGTGTCTGATCAGTGGGAATCAATCAGTGATACTCTCAGTGATCATGTAAATGGAGGTCCTGTTCCCTCTGCTAAAATGGAGCAGAGGCCATAGATATCTGTGTCTCTCCATTCCACTATACAGGACTGAACATAGCTGAGCGCTCTTCTGTTATCTTTGGTACTTCCATAGTGTTAAATGGTGCAGCTGCTGCACTGCTCAAACAACAGACCCCGTTGACCTAATTATTGGTTTGATAGGGGATAAATCTACGAATAAATATACCATTAAAATAATAGAAATATAAATCACAGCGGTTTCACAAGGCCTAAGCTGTGCAGATATTGTTTGGTGCAGTACTATCTGTGGTGGATGAGCAGTTACAGTCACCATATGGCATTTCTCAAGATTCCAGGTATTAATTCCTTCAAAAACAAAGAATTTACTTTCCAAAGACGATTGCACTTTGTTTATTCATTGCATCCTAACATTAGTCTCCAGCATGCATTACCATTGCATTTATATGTCATTTCTTCCATGCACTGACTTTATCTTTGGCCTATATATAGCAAGTGATACCGGAATGTGACACAAGCTGACTCTCCTGTTTAGTGTGTGCTTTGGCTTTAACCTTCACGAATAGCGTGTCCTTTATATACAGCAGCAGACAAATGTTCTGAGGTCATCTAGAAATAATCATGAATTATATTTTATTAAATTATATTACAGACATTCTTGGCCTAACAAGATGAGGCCTGAGAGTCGATCCTGACCACATTATCTAAATCTACAACAGCCAGTAGTGTTCCTACACATGACTAGAAATAAAAGCCCATGAACCTCTATGATCTGTAAGGAGAAAATAAAATACATACAGATATATTAATAAAAATAGTTTTTTTTCTACCACCCAACCTTGAAAAAATTAACAGTTAATCAATAATTGATATATACCTGGTTCTGATAAAAAAAAAAACCAAAAACATAACTTGGCGTGTAACAAACAAGGCCACATATGGCTAAATCAATGAAAAAGAAAGGTGATAAAACATAAAAAAAATTATATATTATATTGCTTTAATCATATAGAGCAGGGGGGCTCACACTTTGTCAGCATGTGAGCTACTTCTTAACATGACCAAGCCCTAAGATCTACTACCCACTTCTTGTGGGCGGGGCCAGGGTGAGCATGTGGGCGGGGTCGGGTGGGTCTGTGGGCGGGATGGGGCGTGTCTGTGGGACTGGGAATGTGGGCGTGGCCGGACGGATCGTGAGAGGTGGCCGCCCCGGCATCCCCGCTGTCTGCTTCTTCACAGTGCAGGCTGAGAGTTATCTCTGGACACTGGCAGGCTGGGGCTGCGGCAGCCCCGCCTGCCAGTGTCCGTAGATGACTCTCAGCCTGCGCTGTGAAGAAGCAGACAGTGGGGATGCCTGGCTGCATCCCGTGATCGACCCATACGTCCATTGCGATCCACCGGTAGATCGCGATCGACGTATTGGGCACCCCTGATATAGAGCAATAGAATAAAAGTAACACATTATTTATACGGCATGATGCAAAAAAACAATGTTATGAATTCCTGTTTCTCCTTTTCCCCCTATAGAGAGTTTATAAAAGTTAATCAATAATTTATAGGTCTCATAGGACCCATACAATGGTACTAATAAACATATAAATCATCCTGCAAAAAACAAGCTCTCATGCAGATATGTTGCTGTAAAAATAGCGCTTCGAATACGGTGATGCAAAAACAAAATAGTTCCTGCAGTCCCAAAGTCTTAAAGGGGTATTCCCATGTCCCTTGCTCACCAGTCTACGCTGCTGCAAAGACTTCTTTCTTCCTGGTTTTCGACGTCAATTGGTGGACGGGTTTCATATGCAAAGCCATACTGTCCGACAACCTCCAGTTTAGCTCCTCCCCCAAATTAGTGTGTAGCTCCGCCCACCACATAGCGTGATCCTATGGGATGACTGAAGGGCCTGTGATGTCATCAAAGGTCCTATAACACTTGGCTTTAGCTTGTTCTATATGGAGTCGGCTAAATCCTAGTGGCTAAGGGACCAAGTCCTTCTGCCCACTAGCTTTTAGCCTGCTCTATATAAGAAAGTTAAATCCTACTGAGTAGAGGGACCAGGTCCTTTAGCCCACTAGGATTTAGACTCTTTTATATAAGAAAGCAGCACTCAGGAAGCTAGGTCACATGTGTGGTGTAGACACTCCCGTGCACTTAGCCCCCTTCCCTCCCCCCTGAGAGCAGGCAGCTAAGTCACTTGAAATTTGAGCAGTTAACCCCAAGGGCCATAGAAACGCAGTGTCAACAATGAAGTGAATAAATTAAGATAGTGGACAAACAAAGCAGTTTTGCTGAAGCAGTGTATTTAGGAAAAGTCTTAAATCCACATTAATAAGCAGTATAGATAGGATCCTTGTGATGGGACAACCCCTTTAAATAGGCCCCTGTAAGGTCACCTGTAAGATGATGCAATAAAAGAGCATTTCCACCCAAAATTTAAAAAAATGGCAACAAAGAATATTAGAAAATAGAACAATAGCCAAAATTTATGTTTAATTTACTGGCATAGATATTGAAGTTTCTGTATTCATTGGCAATACCTTTGGTCCACCTTTATAGAATATGCATAGAGTTCTTTTTTGTAAAGCTAATTTAATAGGGAATGACATATATCCAAACAGTTTAGGATAGAATCTCAGCGTGTAAGTTGCAATGTTAAGTATAACTTACATGATTATGGTGTACAATATGAAGTATTGAGGATTGGATCTAGACTTGCACAATTTTACATGCAAATACAATCTAGATTTTTATTTTTTTTTTACAATCGTATGGGCTATTCTGGGCTATTCTTGATTTTCTTGTTTTTACTTAAACTAAAAAAAGGGAGTCAGATGTATGTAATGAAGGCTTTGTCCCACCACCCAACTATTGACTGCCGTGAAGAAGCTGTAGATTATAGTTTGCGGCTTAAGGAGAAAGCCTGCATGGAATATATATGGTTTTGGGACGTGGCTAACATTGATTGGAAAGAAAATGAAATCATACTTCTGTACTATGGTAATTGAACTGAATTAATTATCTTAATTGCACAGCCTTAATTAGATGATTGTATGATCCACCCTGATGGGGATTTATGGTGGAAAATATTCCATGTACTGCATATACAGTTCAACAGTACAGTGGAATTGAGCCTTTATTCGGGACAGATTATGCCTTATATCTCATTTGGGAGAAAGGGTACATTGCACTTAATAATATTGGGTGACCGGTATTGTGTGCCCCACTATGGTTTGCAGTTCATCCCTTGAGTGTGCTATGCATATGTTCTATCCACACCTATTGCTTATTGAGGACACATATTGGTTGTATGGTATTAATTTGTTGATATTTATTTTTTACCAAGTGATAGTTATTAACCATTGTTTATAGGGGCAATATTTAATATCAAGTGCCCCAGTGGTATTAGATTTTTCTTGCTTTTAATATTTTTTTTAATGTAGATTTTGAGCCCCATATAGGGCTCACAATGTACATTTTTCCATATCAGTATGTCTTTGGAGTATGGGAGGAAATCCACATAAACACAGGGAGAACATACAAACTCCTTGCAGATGTAGTTCCTGGTGGGATTCGAACCCAAGACTCCAGCACTGCAAGGCTGCAGTGCTAACCACTGAGCCACCGTGTTGCCCCCTAATAATATTTCTATGGAGTAAGAAATATACAAGTTGTAAGACATTTTGAAATCCAGTGTCTTTTCTAACTTAAAAGTGACAACTAGAGATGAGCGATCACTGTTCGATCGAATAGATATTCGATTGAATATCAGGCCATTCGAGGAATTCGATTCCAATTGAATACCATGAGGCAAATGCACTAAAAATTCGATTCCCCTCCCACCTTCCCTGGCGCTTTTTTTTGCACCAATAACTGCGCAGGGGAGGTGGGAAAGGAACTATGACAACAGAGGCATTGAAAAAGAGTACAGCATTCGGCCAATCAACGCTGGTTCTGCCGGAGGCTCATCTGTGAGGAGGCGGAGTCTAAGATCGGACCAGAATGGAGACTGCTGTGGACCGGTCTTAGACTCCGCCTCCTCCGGCAGGACCAGCGTTGATTGGCCAAATGCTGTACTCTGTATGGTATTCGGCCAATCAACACTGGTCAATGTATACCTATGCTGAGATGTAGCAGTGCTGGCCGTGTGCTCAGCTCGCTACTCCGGAGATGCAGCCAAGCTGGGCGCACGGCCAGCACTGCTACACCGGAGAACCGCTGAACCCTGCATCTCCTGCATCAGAGATGTGCTGAACCCTGCTGCACACTCAGCTATGCTGCATCAGAGATGTAGCAGAGCTGAGTGTGTGCTGAACCCTGCTGCACACTCTATATTTAAAGAGTTCTATTCGGAGGCTTTTTTTTTTAGGATGATTTTGAGGCGGATTCCAAACCAAAAAACTCAGTGTGAACTCAACCTTATAGTGTCCAGACACTGGTACTGCAGCTCAGCTCCCATCTGCTTCTGTCTCCTTGTACAGAATAGTACTGAGGTCTATACTGATCCTTGCAAGGGCTGCTTGTTAGCCATTCACCATTCAGATATTTACGACTTATTCTAAGCACAGGTGACACATTTTTTAATTCTGTGAGAACCCCTTTAATATTAAAACTATAAAGCTGAGAGCAGATAACACAGGATCCAGCGTTAACAGTAAGGTTAAGTTCACAGTAGCGTCAGGTTTCCGTCCTTCAGGATGCCGGGTCCCAAAGTTCCCGGGTTTCCGCCAGTTTTATACTGAAATCGGCAGAGAGAAAATTCCTGCCTGAAAAGCGAAAAGCGGAATCCTGGACGGAGACGAGCAAATGCTAGTGTGAATCTAGCGTAAGTGGTGACACGATTCACCTCCTGTCCTCCCACTTCCTGACTTCTGGCCAGGTCGCAGAGCTTACCCAGAAACCTCTTTCATTGAAGTCAGTGACTCATTTCCTGACATCAGTAATTCCCTGGACAAGGTATTTTGAGTGTCCATCAATAAGACAAAAAACCCTGCTTAAAACCTTTCTGAAGCATATAAAACATGTCTGAAGAATATTTGTGCCTAGAACGGTATTTCACCCTTTTCTCTCATGAACGCTAAACAACTTGTAAATGCAAAGTGCGAGATTCATTTATCTGGTAGTTGCTATGGCCACCAAACCAAGCGGATCCGCTCTGCATTGTCACATGTTAATCAGTATGCGCGATAGCCATCTGGATTATTGTGCAAGTCACAAGCCATAGCCCAAAATTACTTTATAGGTCTGAAAGGTAAATGTCTATCACAGAGATAAGATAAGAAAATAATGTTTCCGTAAGATGGTAGAGTATGATGAGACACTCCCAGCAAAAATTATTCCCAAAAATATTACCTTGCCTTGGCTGCTTCTAATATCGGCATCATATTGCTGAAGGTGCTGGAAGAATAATATCTAATAATATAATTATCATATACAGCCGTGTTAGGCACAGGAGGTCTGTTACTAACAAAACTCCTTCTATACTACTATAATGGCACAATGAACATACCATGTAATCCTGCAGCTTTCAAGTTAAGACCCTGTGTAAAAAAAAAAAAAACGCACTGGAAACGCATCAGTGTTTTTACAGAGTTTTTCTCTGAGGTTTTTACTTCCTTTATTAAATATATAGTGAAAAGGCAAACATTTCTACAGGTAAAATTGACACTGCACTTCCATTGTGTTTTTTGTCCCCACGATGTGTAGATGCAATTAGCTAGAATCAGATACTGTCAAATGTTGTGTTTTCGCCACGTGCGGCCATAGCCTTACACTGGTCTTACACGACTATATTGAGTTTACGGTCCACAAGTTGCTGATCAGCAACACTAGTTGATGATCAGCAACATAGACACCGCAGACACCCATGTTCTGCCGCACTCGCCCATAGAGTTCTATGGGCGAATCCGTGCAGTGCCGCGAATTCACGGCCTTTACGGACCTGCTCTATTCAGTGCGGAGTCTCGGCACACCACGGATAAAATATCCAGTGGTGTAAGAAAACCCTCAATTGCAGACCATTTGCGGACTTACATTACGGCCGTGTAAGCCTTAATGTATACAAATGAGCATTTTTGTCTGTGGTCATTAAGATTGACAAGTTCTGTATGCAGCAACCACAAGTGCAGACGAGTGCCCTGACTGACTAGCCATACATATGTATGATACAAGAGTGTTCCATATTTCAGTATTACATGGCTATTATCAGGCATATAGAGAATAGAATATAAATTCTAAATATTCAGGTTTGCTCTGTGTGATACTGCAGTCTATATGGAAATGAAGACAATGACACATATAAAACTATATAAAGGCATAGCTTTCAATTTGAGGAGATGGTCTGTGTACTGGCACCTGCCACAGAACTTTCCCCAAGAAAATAGGGCCAACTTCTTCCTTGACTGCTATAGGATCTACATTTGTGTAACCTGAGGTTAGAGACAGCTACAAGAATTCCTTCTAGTGGGAGTGCCGCTCTAGCAGACAGTACTAGGAGTTCAGTACTAGTTTAACACAAGTCCAGCCAACAGCGGGCAAGCTATTGACACTCAGCCACAATATGGGTGCAAAAATACCCCTGTGATACATTGTTGTGAAACTAGCCTAAGACCATAATGGCTGCAAATCTTTAAATTGATAATTTCTTTTCAGTGCTGACTAGACATGGCAGGTTATCCACAATAATGCTCTACATAATACATAGAAACAGTGAACATACAGCGGATACAATATTAGCGCAGCGTTTCCAATGACCTTGCTTCAGGTGCAATTAGCTTAAAAGCTTTCGAGTCCCTGACTCCATCATAAACTTACTATTTACCTTCTCAATATAGTGCATTAGTTGACGCTGCAAACCTTTTTAGATAAAGCAGTCTTACCATCTCAGTTTTGACTGCTAGGAGTTATTGATTTGTCTTTAAAGGCTCATACTTTTCTTTTCTTTTTCTAAAAGGATGCCAAGAAAAGATTTACATGTCAGCAGTTATGATTTATTTATGACCACAACATTCACATCCTTTATGTTCTTGTTATTAGTCAAATAATGGACCTGTATAGTAAATATACAGGAGGGGCATGCAGAGCCTCATTTGTGATATGGATGATAATTATATTATGTTTGGGCATTTAGAGTAAATATTAGTATTAGGGGCATAACAAGCGGGGTAGCAGCGGTAGCATCTGCCACAGGGCCCAGAACATTAGGGAAACTGGAAGGCCCCTGATGTTTGTTTTTTTTTTCTTAATAGGCCATTAATAGGCTATTTACTTACTTACCAATCCTCGCTCATGCTCACGGCCTCCGGCCCTTCCCCCTCGGTGAAGGCGGCTGTGAGCAGGAGCCGGGATCGTAAGTGAGGCCGGGGTCTGCAAACCCCACAAACACCGCTATCATTATACCCGGGGGTCTTTTCAGACCCTTAAGTATAATAATCGGAGGGGTAGGAAAGGTGAAGGAACATAAAAAACACTGTTACTTACTCTCCTGTGCTCCAGATGGCTTTGGGTCTACTTGCTATAACATCCCAATTGTCACATGGGCCGGGCTTGCGTCATTACACGCCACAACGTAAACCTGGCTCACGTGATGTCTGGTCCATCATTGAAGATGGCCGACATCAGCTGGGAATCTGCCGGAGCCAGGGAGAGGTAAGTAACAATGTTTGTAACCTCTCCTGGGTCTCCGATCATTATACTCCGGGGTCTGAAAAGACCCCAGAGTATAATGATTGTTCATGTGTCGTCTACAGTGGGGCATAATACTGTGTGAAGGGGCCACTATGGGGGATAATGCTGTGTGCAGGGGCCACTATGGGGCATAATGGTGTGGGAAGGGGCCACTATGGGACGGACATAATACTGTGTGCAGGGGTCATTATGGGACATAATGGGACATAAACCCATGAATGTGGTTTGTGTGTACGCATAGAGAAGGGGAGGGTATATTCGCCTTGGGGCCCAGCCATTCCTAGTTACGCCACTGATTAGAATGTGATGGGAATATTTTACTAGGACACACTCCTGTAGAAAATATCCCCATCCAAGGCAGGGTCCCAAGTGGCATTTAACAATCACAGCAAAGTGAAAGGGATTCTTTACCCACTTTGCGGTAAAATACACACAGCGGACCCGCTGTGATTTACAAACTGTTGTGGTTTTGGAAATCGCAGCACGTGAATTATACCTATGAAAACGCGTTCGGTTTTCCTTTAGGTATAATTGAAGCAGAAAGTCCGCAAAGTAAACCTCTGTGAACTTTCTGTGCAAAGCTATGCAGGAAGAAGCGCGATGCGTTGCTGCAACGCTTTTTTGTTGCAGGACACCATGTGGGGGATCAGCCTAAATGTTTCCTTTAAAAATTTGAGAATTAGCACAGACTGAGATGGAGAATGCCATGTATTGTCTGCTGCCAAGCTGATCCTCCACCTCTCTGCTGGCAGGTAACTGCCAATACAGTATATGTTTAGAGAAACACCCCCAGGCCCCAGCTAGTCACATCTAATAGAGTTCTAGATTTGTTATTTCATGGGTAAAGCAGGAATGGGGACAGGTTTCTCATAAAGTACATCTTTGAGAATCCTCAAAAGTCAGAGATGACATACCTTAAGCTCTAATCACACTGGCATGCTGGGCATTGCCTGGCATCTACAATGAATACATTGTGTGATATATGCTATTGCTAACAGTTCCAATTGACTTTAGATTTTTAAAAAATCAACAGGAAACATTATTTTGCCCATCAGGGGCAATAGAAAGAGTGAACAAGACCATGATACAAGTGTTCACTGAGGGTAATATATGAGAGAAGCGCATTTCATTTCTTAAATGTGTAGATATGTAAGAATCTTTTATTACTTCTAAGAAGATCATAAGATTTGGTTTTGATACAAATCAGATTTTCAGCACCTGACCAGTGAAATTGTTGCGATGGGCGCTGTGCTGTGACATCATGTCATGTTGAGCCTAGCTACAGCAACACAGTTATCCACTCCATTGACACCTCCAAGCATGGGTCAAGGCACAGATTATCATGATCAGCAAGTATTAGGACCTACAGCACAATGATGTAGTTGTTGGCATTTTGAAATAATTCCCATTGTTTCTTTTGAGTTGTGCTATGGTATAGGAAACTGTCAGTAACCAAACTATCTGCAGATATTATTCATCTGTATTCACAGTCCTTGCTATAATCATAAACACTGTAAGACCTGAGTATATAGTCAGGGGGCTTTATTCTTCATCAGCAGTGACATCTAGTGGACTGTAAGAGCAAATACAAGATGAATGCACGCCATAATTAGGAGATTAGTATAATATCATTTCAGCAGGAGATTACAAAATATTATGCTTAAGGTCAAGACTTTTTAAGATGCATAATATGCTTTTTCTGATATAGGTCATCAAGCTCTGCCTGACCCCATATTTTACCTGTTTTATAGGTGAAGGATGTATTTTATTATGCAGTAAAGCATATGATATAAGATGTCTGTCACAAATGTACAAAATAATGCGATATGAGCTATGAGGAGTATCACACATTGCAATGTATTTGTTAAATCTTCCTCCTCTTTATTTGTATAACACATTGTAAAGCCTATGTTCCTACACTCTGTAATACACAAAGAAATATTCTGGCAGCCATCTATATTCACTCTGTGTGTTGAATCTGTAAAGTAAAGAGATGTAAAGCTTTTGTTTTATACAGTGGCAAAAAAATTCTTCCCTAAACAATACTGCATAAACCTGGCTTTCTTCTATGCATTTGTTTACCTTGTTTCATATACAGTATTGTAATGTTAAGAATATCAATGTCACAGGAACTTATACCAGGCACTTGGAATTAAGGTCTGTAAATCACGATCCAATTGATTTTAGTCTGTAAAAAAATAAACTACTTTGGTTCATCTTGAGGATGAGTTTTTTGCGGCGGTTTCGGCACTCTTGGGCAGGGAGAGACAGCGATCACTTGATAGGAGTTCTGGCCAAAGCCACCAGGAGACCCTAGCCTAAAGGGTTTGCTCAGTCTCAACCAGCTATCCATGGCTATGAACAGCCTGACCACCATGAAGAGACTTCAAGAGTTACAGAAACAGTGTAGAGGAGTTTACTGCAAAACAAATGCTGCAAAATGACCGCTGCGCAAACACATCACGTTTTCTTCCGCAGGGTATTTTACCAGAAAGTCTGCAGAGAAAAACTCTGTGGACTTTCTGCCTCTATTGTACCTATATGGAAATGCCAGTGATTCCAAAGGTGACATTGACAAGCTGCGATTTACAAAAATACTGCGTTTTTAAATCGCAGCATTTCTGTTGTGAATTTTTTTTCTGCAATGTGATGGGATTAGCCAGAATCTCATTCACTTTTTAGGTAAATGCTGTTTTCACAATGTGGGGCCTAATCCGTAATCAATCAAACTGTGTGCTGTGTGTGGAGAACATGGACACGTAACCAAGGCCTAAGTCATGATATAAAGAAAGTACACTCTTTTTAATTCTATGGTATTAAGCATCAGGTTGTTATAAAAAAAAAAAATCTCAATAGGGAAATAGAAGCTCAATATAAGCTCAGATATAATATACAACAGATTCCACAATTTCATTTAACAAAAAAGAGGCCAAAATGGAAAAGCAATGTGTTAAACTAAGTGCACACCATGAATAAATAACTTGTATGACCACCTTTAGCAGCAATAACTTGAAATAATGGTTTTCTGTAAGATTGTAACAGTCTCTCACATTAGGCCTGGTTCACATCTGCGTTCGGTATTCCATTTGGGGAGTCTGCTTGGGGACCTCCAAATGGAAACCTATATGCATTAAAAAGCAGTTAGCTCAGAAACCACACGGACCCCATAGTCTATAAAGGGGTCCGTATGGTTTCCACTCGGTGTCTGCACAAATCATGCTTGGTCCATGTGGTTGCTGAACTAACCACTTTTTAATACATTCGGTATTCTGTTCAGGCGGTCCCCACGCAGACTCCCCAAACAGAATACTGAATGCAGATGTGGACTGGGCCTTATACTGGAGAAATTTTGGTCCACTCTTCTTTACAACATTTACAACCCAGGTGCTGAGGTTGCATTTCACTACAGCGTGTGAGTGGTTAAATGCCTGTGATAAGAGTCATCTCTGATCGTGGGCACTGCTGTTGGGCGCCTACTGTGTGAAATAGCAGAGACCCACTAGCTACTGCGCCTGCTCTGCTTCTGAGCAGGCACCAAGAGGTACATTTATATCCTGGTGTGCAAACAGGTTAAATAAATGATGACATATTGTAATATGTGTTGTTGTTCATCTGAGGTTGCAGTTACCTAATTTTAAGACATTCTAAGGGGTAGATGTTTTTTTTTTAATCATGTTGTTACATAAAGCCATAAAATGCAAAGGCAGTGTGTATTCTTGTTTTCATAACTATAGAGGACTCTCAGTCTAGACTTTGTCTGTGCCATGTATTTCCCTTTGGTCCTCTATTACTGTCATAGTAGCTTCACACTACATGTCATACAGAAGATTCTTCGGTCTCTGTTCAGGGTAAAGGAAAAGTGAACGTTTTCACTGTTTATCTACTCCTTGGGCTCAGACTGGTTAATGATCTCATGGAGAGAGGGGACAAAGGGTCAGCGTCTTCTATGATACTGCCATGTCAGGTTTGATATTTTAATTGGATTTTATTTCTGAATAAATATCAAGAGGCAAATATTTTTGCACCTCTGATCATTTACAGGTCCTACTGAGATTTCATGTTCTGAGAGGCTGTGAAAATTCCGAAAATGCCTCAGTACTTATTTTAAGCAGGCCATGCACTTTCTATAGATGTCCGGCAAATGCTTATTCCTCTGACAGCTTTTTTTTTTTTTTTTAATTCTTTCTTTCTTTCTTTTGTCAAGTTGAACAGTGGCATAAAGTGCAAAAGACAAAATGCAGGTCACAAGTGATATGGGAATGGAAGGTAGAACAACAGAAAAAAACAATAGCCAATATTCGGCAGGTGAGGGGGTTTGAGGGGGCCAAGGGAGTAAGAGTAAAGGGAAGAGAGGGAGAAGAAAGGAGGAGCGGATCAAGGAAGAACATAAAGGAAAAGGAGGGTGGAAGGAGAGGAAGTAAGAGAGAAAGGATAAGAGGGAAGGGAAAAAAAAAAAGAAAAGGGGGGAGGGGTGTGTTCATGTAGCACTCGAGTTCCAACCGGGGGTTGTATCCATACAGGAACGCACTGATTGGCGTGATAAATAGGAAAGAAGTATGGTATTTTAAGCAATTGGTCTTTGCTTGACTGTTGAAACTCCATCCAGTAATATTCAGTGATATTCTCCATGAGAATAAGCTCCTTGACCTTCAAAATCCAGATGGAGAGAGGGGAGGTTCCATTCTTTTCCAGGACAGCGGAATACAGACAATAACTAATATGACCAAAAATCAGACCAAAAAGAGTTTATGCTTGCGCATCACAGAGACTCGTAGTGATGGAGGCGGAACAGAGCAGGACCAAGTCAATATCAGGTCAATGCGACCTGGGAGGTGACTGGTAGTGGGATATCAAATGTGGGCTAGGAAAAGTTTGCTGCTCGTCTCTGGGTTATTCTCATCTACAAAATATAAAGAAGAGATATCAACAGGGAAGATGTAGTCTCGTCTGGCAAGTAGTCTGAAGTACGGGGATGTATGTAAAGGCCTTTTCCAGGGCTCTTCCAAGAGAGTAGATACATTGTTTTTAACAGACTTGGTACACACCATGTATGCAACATATCCCACTGTATATAGTCTTCTCCACTCTCTCTCCTACTGGAGAAGAGAACTATCATACCTTAGTATCTGAATGGTAAACACAGAGGAGCGACTTTCTGCATCTTCTATCAATTTACTAAGGTAGCGTAAATGACATAACAGTCTATAAATGGTGAATGTCCATATATAAATAGTATATTCATTCTAATTTCCCCAGATAATGCACAAGTACCAGCAGCTTAGCCTGACACCATGTTACAGGGATGAAAGGAGCATGTGAGGTTTTCTAGGTGCCATACAATATGACGATGGACCCTCATACTAATGACTATTTGTGAACGCATAGCTTTCAGTCTTAAGGTCAGTGGCACCCGGAGAGGAAGGGTATTCTGCCTGGTGATTTCTGGCCAGCGATTGCAGCCTCCACTCCAAGTTATCCTGCCAGTAACCAGGACAGACCCTGTTCTCTCTCTGTCTGCAAAAGCTCCAATGGTATGTCCATGGTTCCCTAAGGTGTCTGTTTTAATGGAAGCCAGTGACGAATGCCATACAACATCCATCGCCCATAGACTTTCATGGCCTATGTTGCATTTATATGTTTTTTTACATGGCAGTATGTCTACCATACTGTTCAATAACTTATTTGCTATAGTGAAATATATTGACCAAAGGGAGGCCAAATGGACACTCTTTGGCCTCTTACATTTGGCAGGTCTATCAGCAAGATACAGGCCTGCCATTAGTCATGTTCAGACTACATACCATCATATACCAGTTTGGGTTCTGCTGCTGGTACTGTAAGAACACTGCAAGGAGTAAAACAATTGTCTATATGATGCTGCAGAATATTATAGGATCATACAAATGAAAAATTGCAATGGGAAACCTTCTTTCTCAAGATCTCCTGATAATGCTACATTTTATGGGGCTGTCCCAGGTTCCAGAACTTGCATATATGGCACATGTCTAGATCTACTTGCCATAAGAAAATAATTTTTCCAGTGAAATTTTTTTCTTTTATTTTGTTTTTTCCCCTGCTCACTAAAGAAATTATTAAAATAGAAAGAGCATGTCTCATACATGACAGCTAAAAACTAGAAAATACTTGAGTGCATTGCTCTTCACCCTAAGAAAGGTTACGCTAGATATATATCATACAAGTAGGTATATAGACGTAGGTAGAGTATATATGTAGGTATATATGTGTGTATGTGTATTTCAGGTATTTCAGTATATTTTAGGTTTTAAGCACTTTTTTCACCTCATCTGACAAGGATTCATGGGTTATGAGAGGGAGGTGTGACATTTAAGAAAATGGGATGTAAAATTTTGGCACATTTTCTGGCAGAAGCTAAACTATGTATTAGATGGTGTGAAATTTATCATCCAGCACCAGCAACTTAAATCTTATAAATCTTAAGAATGTCTAGCCTAAAGAGCCTATTAGAAAGGAAGATTTTACAGGTAATTATAAGGAGGAAACGCTCGTACAGATCCACTTATAACATCCAGAAATCAAACTGAGTAATCTCTAGTTTTTTCCATTAAAACTCAGAATTACAAAGAGTACAGCCTTCCTTGAGCTTTCTGGCACATTCGAATTCAGACATTAATCTTTGCATCACCGTTTCCCCCTAGAGATAGGCCCAATTGATTTTGTCTGTCTCCTCTGTCGTCCGGTGCAAGTCACATTACTGGATGTACCAGGCATTTCTGCTTTTTTTTCCATTTATACTACATAACATGGATGATTTATTCAAATCTTGTTTTCCTGGGATAAAACATTCCTGTAATTTCTGGAAAGATTAGAGGTAGGATGACACATGCTGAAGATATTGGATTCTTCTAAAAATGTGTATGCGTTCAGTTACTGTATGTCTGTCATCTGTGGGTCAGAAGCCTTTGTATTGATGTATGCTAGAAATACATTGTGTGTGTCAGTCAAGCTGAAAATAACATCCTACGACGTAACAGGAAAGAATTAGGACAAACTCACATGAAGCAGCTTGGTTGCAGAAATTTCCCCTGATGTCCCGTTTAACTGAATGAAGATTCCAGAAAAAACATGTACCCACCAAATTTGCCACATGAAAATATTCTTACAGTTAGATTCACGGTTTTATAGAGAGCAATTACAGACCCATGGGTATAACGTGTGGCCCTGTGGAATGGGTTTATTCTTACTGTCCTCAAAGCAAAAATTGTTCCAAATGACAGTGGATGTCCTATAATAATATTAATTATAATAATACATTTTATTTATATAGCGCCAACATATTACTCAGCACTGTACAATTTGTAGGGTTCAAGTACAGACAAAAAGATACAGTACAAAGAACCAACAATAAAGGGTGTACTTGGCGGAGGGAAGGCCATGGAACAGTTGGGAAGGTAGGGAGTAGGGAGGAACATAGGGGAAGGAGGGAAACAATAGCTCTGCTGCAGCAGAGTCAGGTACTTAATTCAAGAACAAAAACAATAAGAAACATATCAAATGTCATCTTGGAAGGGAAGAAAGAGATATACAGGTGCAAATTTTTGGCAAGATTCAGGAATATATTGCTTTAGTAAATATTTTTGTGTAATTTTTTGTATAGCTTCTAGGGTAGAGCACTCCCAGTATGCCTCAGTATAGAACTGAAGACAGATGAGGTACAACATGGCCTCATAACCTTCTAAAGAGTGCTATACTAATGATCTAGAATTTAGCCATATGATGGGTACTAATGGAATACTAGCAAAAATGATATTGCTTGTATATATTGCAGCAAGGCCACAAGTCATCTACTGTATATTACTATTATTGATCCTTAACATCAAGTCCAGAGGATTGCTTTCTTGATGGAAAAAATGTAAAGTCTTTATTCATCATTCTTACATCACTAAATTTCTTGCAAATTATGTATACAATTTATGAGATTTGTGCCAGAATTCTGGAACATTTTTCTAATATTTCTTTCTCACTGAAAAAAAAATTTGTATGAAATTGAAGGCATATCAGTGCAGTACAGTATCCCCATAGTCATCTAAAGAGTGCCATGCAATATATCCATAATAAAGCCATATTCATGGGTACTAATAGAATACTAGCAGAAATAATATTGCTTACATATATTGCAGCAAGGACATAAACCATCTATATTACGTCTACTTGCTTTCTTTTAGTAAAACATGTAAAATCTCTTTTTATCATTGATTTAATCATTTCCGTCACATTGTAACCAGCACATTCACACATGGAGGCCACAATGACATCGGTACTTCTTTACATTAATTGCTATTGAATCAATAAAACTGTGAAGGTCAGTGGTTACTGTATTTACAACACTACTATGGGCCATTTATCCTTCTGTAATTGCAGTCAACAATGTCAACATTATCCATGCCAATTTCATCTACAGTTTGATCTACAGCAGTGTATACTAGAGATGAGCGAACAGTGTTCTATCGAACACATGTTCGATCGGATATCAGGGTGTTCGCCATGTTCGAATCGAATCGAACACCACGTGGTAAAGTGCGCCAAAATTCGATTCCCCTCCCACCTTCCCTGGCGCCTTTTTTGCACCAATAACAGCGCAGGGGAGGTGGGACAGGAACTACGACACTGGGGGCATTGAAAAAAATTGGAAAAAGTCATTGGCTGCCGAAATCAGGTGACCTCCATTTTAGACGAATAGTGGATTTCAAATCCGGGTCATATGAGAATGTGAACTTTGTGACTATGAGACAGGGATAGCTGTACAGGCAGGGATAGCTAGGGATAACCTTTATTTAGGGGGGAATGTTATTAAAAATAACTTTTTGGGGCTCTATCGGGTGTGTAATTGTGATTTTTGTGAGATAAACTTTTTCCCATAGGGATGCATTGGCCAGCGCTGATTGGCCGAATTCCGTACTCTGGCCAATCAGCGCTGGCCAATGCATTCTATTAGCTTGATGAAGCAGAGTGTGCACAAGGGTTCAAGCGCACCCTCGGCTCTGATGTAGCAGAGCCGAGGCTGCACAAGGGTTCAAGCGCACCCTCGGCTCTGATGTAGGAGAGCCGAGGGTGCACTTGAACCCTTGTGCACCCTCAGCTCTGCTACATCAGAGCCGAGGGTGCGCTTGAACCCTTGTGCACACTCTGCTTCATCAAGCTAATAGAATGCATTGGCCAGCGCTGATTGGCCAATGTATTCTATTAGCCTGATGAAGTAGAGCTGAATGTGTGTGCTAAGCACACACATTCAGCTCTACTTCATCGGGCTAATAGAATGCATTGGCCAGCGCTGATTGGCCAGAGTACGGAACTCGACCAATCAGCGCTGGCTCTGCTGGAGGAGGCGGAGTCTAAGATCGCTCCACACCAGTCTCCATTCAGGTCCGACCTTAGACTCCGCCTCCTCCGGCAGAGCCAGCGCTGATTGGCCGAAGGCTGGCCAATGCATTCCTATGCGAATGCAGAGACTTAGCAGTGCTGAGTCAGTTTTGCTCAACTACACATCTGATGCACACTCGGCACTGCTACATCAGATGTAGCAATCTGATGTAGCAGAGCCGAGGGTGCACTAGAACCCCTGTGCAAACTCAGTTCACGCTAATAGAATGCATTGGCCAGCGCTGATTGGCCAATGCATTCTATTAGCCCGATGAAGTAGAGCTGAATGTGTGTGCTAAGCACACACATTCAGCACTGCTTCATCACGCCAATACAATGCATTAGCCAGTGCTGATTGGCCAGAGTACGGAATTCGGCCAATCAGCGCTGGCTCTGCTGGAGGAGGCGGAGTCTAAGGTCGGACCTGAATGGAGACTGGTGTGGAGCGATCTTAGACTCCGCCTCCTCCAGCAGAGCCAGCGCTGATTGGTCGAGTTCCGTACTCTGGCCAATCAGCGCTGGCCAATGCATTCTATTAGCCCGATGAAGTAGAGCTGAATGTGTGTGCTTAGCACACACATTCAGCTCTACTTCATCAGGCTAATAGAATACATTGGCCAATCAGCGCTGGCCAATGCATTCTATTAGCTTGATGAAGCAGAGTGTGCACAAGGGTTCAAGCGCACCCTCGGCTCTGATGTAGCAGAGCCGAGGCTGCACAAGGGTTCAAGTGCACCCTCGGCTCTCCTACATCAGAGCCGAGGGTGCGCTTGAACCCTTGTGCAGCCTCGGCTCTGCTACATCAGAGCCGAGGGTGCGCTTGAACCCTTGTGCACACTCTGCTTCATCAAGCTAATAGAATGCATTGGCCAGCACTGATTGGCCAGAGTACGGAATTCGGCCAATCAGCGCTGGCCAATGCATTCTATTAGCCCGATGAAGTAGAGCTGAATGTGTGTGCTAAGCACACACATTCAGCACTGCTTCATCACGCCAATACAATGCATTAGCCAGTGCTGATTGGCCAGAGTACGGAATTCGGCCAATCAGCGCTGGCTCTGCTGGAGGAGGCGGAGTCTAAGATCGCTCCACACCAGTCTCCATTCAGGTCCGACCTTAGACTCCGCCTCCTCCAGCAGAGCCAGCGCTGATTGGCCGAATTCCGTACTCTGGCCAATCAGCACTGGCTAATGCATTGTATTGGCTTGATGAAGCAGTGCTGAATGTGTGTGCTTAGCACACACATTCAGCTCTACTTCATCGGGCTAATAGAATGCATTGGCCAATCAGCGCTGGCCAATGCATTCTATTAGCGTGAACTGAGTTTGCACAGGGGTTCTAGTGCACCCTCGGCTCTGCTACATCAGATTGCTACATCTGATGTAGCAGTGCCGAGTGTGCATCAGATGTGTAGTTGAGCAAAACTGACTCAGCACTGCTAAGTCTGCATTCGCATATGGCCAGCCTTCGGCCAATCAGCGCTGGCTCTGCCGGAGGAGGCGGAGTCTAAGGTCGGACCTGAATGGAGACTGGTGTGGAGCTATCTTAGACTCCGCCTCCTCCAGCAGAGCCAGCGCTGATTGGTCGAGTTCCGTACTCTGGCCAATCAGCACTGGCCAATGCATTTCTATGGGGAAAAGTTAGCTTGCGAAAATCGCAAACTGACAGGGATTTCCATGAAATAAAGTGACTTTTATGCCCCCAGACATGCTTCCCCTGCTGTCCCAGTGTCATTCCAGGGTGTTGGTATCATTTCCTGGGGTGTCATAGTGGACTTGGTGACCCTCCAGACACGAATTTGGGTTTCCCCCTTAACGAGTTTATGTTCCCCATAGACTATAATGGGGTTCGAAACCCATTCGAACACTCGAACAGTGAGCGGCTGTTCGAATCGAATTTCGAACCTCGAACATTTTAGTGTTCGCTCATCTCTAGTGTATACTATTGGACACAGTGCAACTTTTTAGACACACATTTTATATATTTTCTCTATTATATTGCTTTTTATTTTGTATATCTTTTTGGTTTAATTAGGTGAAAAAAATAATTGAGATAATAGGGGTATGTATATGTTTGTATCTGTGTGTGTGTATGTATGTGTACGTATGTATGTTCGTGTGTGTGTGTGTATATGTATGTATGTGTGTATGTGTATGCTTGTATGTGTGAGTGATTAAAGGTTACCACTGAATTTATATGTGATTTCACATGATATAGATATACATAACAAGTCAGGGCCTTGGATCATACTGATCAGTATAATGGAGGGACGCCAGCCACATTACAGTCCTATTCATGCCTTTGGATTTGTGATCAACAGTAAAAATCATAGGAATAGCTAAGGTAGAAACTGTTAGATCAAGAAATAATCTATGGGCACCCTTCAGTCTAGGTGTTGTGAATTGAGAGCCTTAATCCCTTGCCTGTCTGTGACTTCTTTTAGTGCCACTCATATAATAATAGAATTTACTTCATGAATTATTTTGCACAGTTAACACTACATAAAAATCCAGAGTGCATATGTATGTAGCTTGGCATTATAAAATGTTAACAGCCCTACTACCCATGGGCCATCAAGTCTATGTAGGTTTTGCATGGTCCAAGTCATCGCATGCAAGTTTTATTGTAGGAAAGCCTAGAAAGTAATTGTGAGTCTCTGTGACATTTGAAGTTAGTTGGTTTGTGAAAGCTACTCACAGCTTTCCTTATATTTTAGCATGCACAGAAATGATTCCCTGTTCACAGAACTAACATTATTAGAAAAGACCTCAAACAAGGCAGACTGTCTGCAAACAGACATATCGCTGAACAGTGGCGTAACTAGGAATGGCGTGGCCCCGTGGCGAACTTTTGACATGCCCTCCCCACTTCCTGACCGACACCGAAGACCTCGAAAGACCGACCCCCCCCCCCCTCATTCCTGTGCACTCTATTATGCCCCATAGTGACCCCTGCACACAGTATTATGCCTCATAGTGGCCCCTGCACACAGTATTATGCCCCATAGGGGCCCCAGTACACAGTGGTATGTCCCATAGTGCATACCTCCCAACTTTTGAAAAGTAGAAAGAGGGACAAAATGTGCAGTGCGCGCCGCTGCAAATCTGGCTCCGCCCACTTTTATGTTGATTCCGCCCATTCTCATTCATTTTTCACATGCTCCCACACAGTATAACCCTCCTACAGTCACCCGTAAATTATATGTCCCCCCTCTATCTCTCCTCCAGTTTCATATACACCCTTAATCTGCCCCCAGATTCATGTCCCTCCATCTCTGTCCCCAGATTCATGTCCCCCCATCTCTGCCCCCAGATTCATGTCCCCATCTCTGCCACCAGATTCATGTCCCCCCATCTCTTCCACCAGATTCATGTTCCCCAATCTCTGCCCCCAGATTCATGTCCCCCCATCTCTGCCCCCAAATTCATGTCCCCACATCTCTGCCCCAGATTCATGTCCCCCCATCTCTGCCCCCAGATTCATGTCCTCCTATCTCTGCCCCCAGATTCATGTCCCCTCCATCTCTGCCCCCAGATTCATGTCCCCCCATCTCTGCCCCCAGATTCATGTCCTCCCATCTCTCTCCCCAGATTCATGTCCCCCCATCTCTTCCCCCAGATTCATGTCCCCCCATCTCTGCCCACAGATTCATGTCCCCCATCTCTGCCCCCAGATTCATGTCCCCTCCATCTCTGCCCCCAGATTCATGTCCCCACATCTCTGCCCCCAAATTCATGTCCCTCCATCTCTGCCCCCAGATTCATGTCCCCACATCTCTGCCCCCAGATTCATCTCCCCTCCATCTCTGCCCCCAGATTCATGTCCCCTCCATCTCTGCCCCCAGATTCATGTCCCTCCATCTCTGCCCCTAGACTCATGTCCCCACATCTCTGCCCCCAGATTCATGTCCCCTCCATATCTGCCCCCAGTGTCATGCCGTCCTCTCCTTCATCTGCCCCCAGTTTCATGTTCCAACTCAATGTGTACACATTACACTTACCTTCTCCTCGCTCCCCCGCCGCTCTCTCCGCGCCTCTCTCTCTCGCTCGCACACAGTTGTAGACGCGATGTGACGTGTCCGGAGGACACAGATCTGAGTTGAAATCGGGACATACCTCCCACCAACCGGGACCGCGGGACACGTCACCGGAATCATGAATGTATCTCGGAAATTGGGATGGTTGAGAGGTATGCATAGTGGCCCCTGTACACAGTAGTATGTCCCATAGTGGCCCCAGTACACAGTATTATGCGCCATAGTGGCCCAGTAAATAGTATTATGTTCCATAGTGGCCCCTGTAAATGGTATTATGCCCCATAGTGGCCCCTGTAGACAGTAGTATGCCCCATTGTGGCCCCTACACAAGGTATTATGCCGCATAATGAACTCCCATGAACAATTATTATACTCTTGGGTCTTTTCATACTCCTCAGTATAATAATCGGAGACCCGGGTTGATACAAACATAAAAAACACTGTTACTTACCTATCTCCTGCTCCGCTGCAGTCTTCGGTGGTTTCAGCCATCTTTAATGACGTACTGACGTCACATGACCCGGGACGCAGACTTGGTCATGTGACGTCAGGGACGACACACAACTAGGCCCGAAGCCTACCTGGAGCGTGGAAAGGTAAGTAGCACGTTTATTATGTTCGCTCACCTCTAATCATTATACTCGGGAGTCTGAAAAGATCCCCAAGTATAACAATAGTGCTTGTGGGGCCCGCAACGTCACTTACCAATCCCGGCCAGGATCGGTAAGTAAATAGGGCTTGTTACCGGCTGGAGTAACTCCAGTCGGTAACGGCCTGTTAAGGAAATTAAAAAAACGCAGGGGTAGCTCTGTCGCGGGCCCCTAATGTCCCGGGCCCTGTCGCTGAATCACAGGAGAGGATGTTAAAAACCTTATACATAGTTGCATTTGGACAAATCTGATGGTAGGCTCCTTTTATTTGTGGTGGTCAGGAGCTTACTTAGATATCATGGAGCCCCATATCAAAAAACAGAAAAGACAGATCTCTGCCTACAGAAGCTGCACGTTCAGATGACAGGCTGTATCTCTATCAGTTACATTTTTCTCCTCAATAAACAGAGCAGAAGGAAGGGTTTATGATATGCGGATTGCCAGACATCAGAAGAGATCAAGGTGTTGTTAGAGGGACCTCTGAGCCAAATTGCTCCACAGGCCCCATAGCAATTGCCTGCCATGCCTCCATGGTAGGTAATTTATTGGCAGTGGGTATGAATTTTGGTTCCATATGCCAGAAATATTACTGAATTGCTGAAACACTGAGTGAGAAGTATAGGAGACAGCAGCAGAGTTTTTGTGGGCTTCAGGTCTGTAAGCAGGGGTGTAAACAGAGATCATAGATCATTATAATACGGGGGGCTTTACCTTCTGCTGAACATTCTGAAAAGGCATCAGTCTTTATTATTTATACTTATGCAGAATGTTTAATTATATTTATTATTTTATAGCCTACTACTTCTGCCCGCGACTTCATCTGTGTGTTGTTGGCACCGATGATCCACCTTTTTCCAGTGTTTTGGCAGCTCTCAAGCTGGCCTGCTGCTGAACTTGTTCCTCACACCGTGCCAGTGATTGTTCTAACATCTCAAAAGCTCTCTGGGACACCATATAATGAGCGTGTTGTTGGCGTCGATGATCCGCCTGCTCTGGCGTTTCGGCTGCTCTAAGAGCCGCTTGACGCCTAGCTTGCTCAATCCTCCTCAGCTCTGCTTGAGGAGAAGTCTGTTGACTTCTGGCTACCTTCATAGCTCTTGTTTTTTGAGAATTTTACAACAAATTATATTTTTGTTTTCCCGGCATGTTTAAAATTGGGAAACTGGCAAGTTGGGTTAAAGGGGTTTTCCCATCTCAGTATCTCGGCACTCTGCCTGCAGTGTCTGTTTCTCACTTCCTGTATTTCTCTCCCCCCTCCTCCCTCTGGCTGAACGGGACACAGAACACTTATGCAGATCAGATAATATGCAGATGCTTGTACAGAATGGCCTCAGTCTTCCCTGTGTATATACATAGAGAGATAACAGACCGGGCTTTATCAGCAAACTGCAATTAGCTGAACGATTGTCCTGCCGGCAACAGCAGTTTAATATTAGTAAGATAGTATAGTATATTAACATAAATTCATAACAGTTGTCAAGCCATGTCATTTACCAGGATAAAAAGTATCCTATGTCTTAATCCAGGTGCCAAATTTTATCCAAATCCATTCAACCATTTATGCGTGATGGAGTAGCAAACATCCAAACATATAGGGGCCACACGGTGGCTCAGTGGTTAGCACTGCAGCCTTGCAGCGCTGGAGTCCTGGTGTTCAAATCCCACCAAGGGCAAAAAACTATCTGCAAAGAGTTTGTATGTTCTCCCTGTGTTTGCATGGATTTCCATCCCTTATTCCAAAAAGACATACTGATAGGAAAAAAAAAAAAGTACATTGTGAGCTCTATGTGGGGCTCACAATCTACATTTAAAAAAAAAAACATACAAACTTTCACATTTATAATATTAGTAAGATTAAAGTGACTGTCTACAAACCCCTTCTCAACCTAAAACTGTGCTGATTTACTGTTCTTAAATCCAATGTTGAGAACCGGATGATGGGAGTAGTAGTTAAGGTGGGGTCTTCTCTTACCCTGAACCATGTGGTGGTATTTGTAAGGGCCCTGATGGTAAATTTAGGAACAACTCAGGATGCAGTTGTGCAGTTGAACCAAGATGAACTTACCTAAGGTAACTGGTAACATATGCTGCTTCCCGATTGGAGTAGTAGTGGTCCCAGACTTGGAAAGAGGGATACCCGGTACAAAGATTGTAATTTGGTGTCTTTTCTCCACTTCAGTACTATATAGTCTCTGCCTCACCCACTATGGTTATGGGGGCTGAATTAAATAAAATCCCTGGAACAGGAATACTTTGAGGTGAATGGGTCCTGGCTGATAGGTTGCAGAACCTCAACTTCCTCCAATTTGGCACCCTTTTTCCCTCTGTGGGTCTTCCTTGTCTCAGGGCTGTAGCTAAGTTGAGTTCACTTTCCTCAGATGTTGACTGACTCTTTTCCGGTGCTGACTGCTTGGTTCCTATCACATAACGTCACTATAGGTTACTGGAGACCCTCACTCTCCATCCCTTAGCTTCAGCCAGTGATTGGCCACAGATGAACCAAGTCCCTTCAAATGAAAGGAGAGCCAGACCACAATGAAAACACATATAAAACAATATGCGTAGTCTGCATTCAGACACAGGGACACATAATACAATGAAATAAAACTATTTAAGGCAGTGTGCACTTGGTTGCGGCAACTGCATAATATTCCATATGTGTATATGGGTTGGTTTTCACACATAAAGCTCTAAGGCTATATTCACATGATTGTGCCAATTCTTGACTCTGTTTGTCACACCAAGTCAGCGTGGCATTCATTTTTCATTAACCCTTTTCAATGGGAGCATCAGGTCTGTAGACCCTACTTTTTCATAGCTCATGAGAAACTTAGCAAAGATTTTTGTTGTTGTTTTTTTTTCTTGTGTCCTTGCAGAAATATCACAATTATCTTATAATATTTTATATAATAGGGGTGATTTTGGGAACAACATTGTTTCCTGTATTTAAAAGGATCTAACCCCTCCAACAAGTCCGTTGCTTTACATAATTTAACAGAGGCTGCTCCACTGATTCTGGCAGAGTTGAAATCTTTTTCTCTAGCTCACACTGTTCCTGAGCAATCAATGCTGTTAGTTTTGGTGCCTGATATATTATTTACGCGCTGTACTGTCAAGAGGGCGGTGTCAGGTAGAAGCAGACAAGAAGTTTGATTCTCAGCTCTGACACTGGCTGACTCTGGTTGGAGCTCTGAATTGCACATTCCTGCATGACACCGCCCTTCTGACATTACAGAGTTTAAATAGGACATCAGGCATCAAAACTAACTGTGCTTGTTGCTCATGAACGGTGGAGATTAGAGAAGAAAAATCCAAATGCACTGAAATCAGTGGAGCGGGGTCTACCAACAGGTGGTAAGAACTTAAATTGGTGGAGGTGGTGAAATGTCTTGTTTAAAAAGGTTCATTAAAAGTAAGATATTATAGTGTTTTGAAAATAATAATGTATAATGTGTTTATCATTGGCACAATTCCCTTGTATTGGTGATAATAATTTATTCTTAGAATGAGAAAATATTTTGTGTGAAAATAGGTTATTGTGATTACTAGAAAACTTAGAATCACTGTATAAAGCAACGACGCCATGCTGCTGTGGTCAAGTAGTTGCATTGTATCCACCTTGCTTTCTGCTTTCTGTCCAATAGGTGTCACTATTGCTATAGTTGTTCTGGTCATTGATTATGCTACAGTGAACAAACATGAATTGTATGTAGCAGAGAGGATATCAGGATATTTTATAGATAAAAGAGAATGGCAGCTGCAAATTCAAGAGTTACTGAATGAAAAACATTTTAATAAAAGGAAAAAAAAAATGTGCATTTTAACTATTTATTCAGAGATATGAAAAAGTATTTGGCTTTCCCTTGATGTCTTAAGCAGCGTTCATACTGCCTCTGCTGTCCGCCCCGGGGTGTCCACTGTAAACCACGGGGAAACCGGACAGCAGACGGCTTGCGAGCGGTCGGCTTTAAAACCCATTCATTTGAGTGGATTTTCAAAGGTGACTGCCCGTGAGCGTTCTCAGCCTCTCCGCCTGGTGTCCGTCAGGTGTCCCTGTCAGCTTGCGATATGCGGGAGCTGACTTTTTCCCATAGGAATGCATTGACCAGCGTTGATTGGCGGAATGCCATACAGAGTACAGCATTCGGCCAATCAACGCTGGTTCTATCGGAGGAGGCGGAGTCTAAGATCGGTCCACAGCAGTCTCCACTTTGGTCTAATCTCAGATGTAGCAGTGTTGAGCGCACAGCTCTGCTCCACCGGAGATGTAGCAGAGCTGGCCATGCGCTGAGCTCTGCTACACCCGAGATGTAGCAGAGCTTAGTGTGCGCTTAACTCTGCTACATCCAGAGATGTAGCAGAGCTGAGTGTGCGCTGAGCTCTACTACATCAGAGATGTAGCAGAGCTGAGTGTGCGCTGAGCTCTGCATCTCTGGTGTAGCACATCGCAGCACACGGGCAGCTCATTCAAATCTCGAATATTTCACTGTTCGCTCATCTCTAATAATTAATATGGCGCAGGAGGAAAATTAGTGAGGCCAGGACAAAAGTAGTCACAAGTGGCATTAAATAGTCGAAAATCACCAATTTTTGATTATTTTATGGCAGAAAAGTGGCTGTGGTAAGACCAATGAGCGATTTAAGTGAACATCTTGTATGAGCATCAGTCAGTCTTACCCTTCTTAATGGCTGTATGAAGTCATGTAGATGTGAAATGTATGGTAATGTCTATTGTGTAATTTGTCACAGTCCGTCCATTGCTCTTCTGTGACCTTTATGTAGCAACGATACCGCTTATTAATCCAGTAAAGATAACTCGGTTATGTGAAGCTTTGTCAATATGTTTTCCAAAGCCTGTTACAATCTGTTACTATTCTGATTGTGTATTTCTATTACCCCAATACTCACAGCCCCGCTCCATTTCACTGACATAGGACACATATTCCATTTACTGCTGTAATCTGTCCTATCCATGTAAGGAAGTAATTTAGCTAACATTTAACATAGGCAACTCCTTATTATCTGGTTCTCTCTCTTATTCACCTTCATTAGTTGCAGTAAACTATGCAGCATATCACATATATTGGTAGTAGATGATTCTCTGTTGCTGGGTGTAGACAGCTGACTCACAGTTCACACAATGCAGTAGTATGGTGGGTTGTCTAGCATCACACATCTCACATACACTAACACTGACATTTTTGTTCCTTATAAGAATCATTTCAGTCAATTAAGATTATGCATTTTATTCTGGACTGTTTTATTGGAGGGCATTTGCCTTAAAAGGGACATTAAACTAGAAAAAAAGCAGATTTCTACCAAACTGTTTCAAGAACAAAGTGTTAAATTCCTCTTGAGCCCTTATATTTTCTTCTGACAAATGACTATGGGCAGGACTTAGAGGGCAATTTCTTGAACACAGGGGTGCACAACCTGCTCTCTGGGCCACACGCGGACTGCAGTGTTAGGCCTGGTTCACATCTGCGTTCAGTATTCCATTCGGGAAGTCTGCTTGGGGAACCCCGAATGTAATAATGAATGCATTGACAAGTAGTGAGCTTATGAAAGCACACAAACTCCATTGACTATAATGAGGTCCACGTGTTTTCCGTGCGCTGTCCGCACGAGTCATGAGGAGAGAAAAGTACTTCAAGAACTACTTTCCTCTCTGCATGATTCGTACGGAAAGGTACAGACCCTATTATAGTCTGTGGGGTTTCTCACATGTATTTTCCATGTATCTCAGTAGCAGTGGGTATGTAGAAATAGTGCATTATTCTACTTACTAATTTGTATGAGAATGAGATGTACCATGGCCGTGTCACCAATGGAAGTGATGTCACTGCCGCAGAAGAGGAGGTGGAGGTCTTTCTGAAAGAAAGCAGCCATGTTTTCTAATCCAGGATAACCCCTTTAAGGTTTTACATGGTGCCTTTACAAATCCACAATCTGTCAGTGTAATGCATAGACATCTGTAGACCATGTTATATCTCACAAGGAGAAGCACTGTTTGTGAAAACACTTCATTTTGGCTAAGAGATGAGGATCTTATACTTCTGATAACCTAGAATTAACTTCTAAAGCTTTTACCTTACTGTCCCCGTGTGATGCTCCAGCTAGAAATATCTACTAGTTATATCACTCACCAGGTCCTGACCAAAGCTAAATCACCATATATCATTTATATATTGTTTTGAGACCTGCCGTAACATTCAATGGTTGAAAATTGTCAGTCCTTATATAGTGTAGTTTTCATGTTTGTCCCTTCCTTGTTGCTAGTTTTATGTTAAGTACTGAACCTTTACAGGTCTGGGTTTGCTTTTGGCAATGAATCAGAAACACTGGTGTGGCACAGCGGGTCCATCGTTCCTATAATTTGTTGGTCCAGTATTTTTGTAGGGGTCATACATGTGAGGATCTTGACTGTGTGCACCTGGCATCCAGATTCATTCTACCTCCTATCCTTTTGTTCTCGGGGAGGCAAAGCCTTTGATTCTGCTATGGAGGTAATTGCTTCAGATTACACTTTGGAGATTCGATGTTTTGATTGTATCTATGACAGCGTAAAATAGATGTGAAATGACATAGCCAAAAAATGATCTGTAAATATTTTCAGCTATTTTATAACACAAGCTGAAATAGGGTGTTCCATTTATCAAATTTCATACATGCTATAATGAAAGACATTATTTACTTTAGACTACGAGGAAGATATAAAATCTGAGCTAACATGTCACACTGGTACTTGTTATCACAGTATGGTCATACATGGAATAGTGCACGTAGTGCTAATGCATATAGTTATCATAAATGTACACACATATCTCAGTCTTAGTTTTATTTAATAATGGCTGACAATTCGTGTTAAAGGCTGTCGACCTCCTGTGTTCATAAATTTAAGCATACTGCATTGGCCATTTGGCATATAGAGAGACCCAAAAATGGCTACCAGACAACTAGAAGAAAGACAGCAAATATTATTATTATTATTATTTATTTATTTATATAACACCATTAATTCCATGGTGCTGGGGGTTTACAGCCCGCGAGGGCTTACAATCTATGGGAAAAAAGGGTATACAGTGCAAGATGTATAGGGCAGACAGAGACTAGGAAAATAGGACACACACTATCCACTGAAATCGGGCAGACAGAGACTAAAAAATACGACCATACTAACCATTCAAATTGAGCAGACGGGCCAGAAAATAAAAAAAAAAAGATGAGTAGATAAATAAGACAGATAGGGACAAGAAAAAATATAGTATACAGTCACCAAATAAATAGGTTATACAGTAGACCAAAATATTGGGTAATGAGCATCCAGATAAATAGTGCAAAGGAGACTAGATATATAGCCCAGTCAGCTTCGGAAAACCTCTCACATCCACTTAATTCTCCCCATGCAGCGCACAGGAACCAGGTCCCCTATGTATAGCAGCTTTCCTGCTCTCTGGGTGCAGTTGTTAATAAAACTTGGGATAACTTAAAGGCGCTCTATCATTTGAGATACTGATATGCCTGACTAGCCATTAAAAAGGCTGCCACTAGTTTTCCAAAAGACCCCCCCCCCCCCCGTTTTTCTTAAATATCGGTAAAACCGATATGCTAATGATGCTCACCGAGCACCCTGGGCATTCCCCAGGGCCAGAGAGCACCCCCTGCATCATACCTCTTTCACGTCCCTCCATTGCTTGTGCTCCATTTATACCCTCCTCCTCACTTGCTATAAACACCTCCATCCTCCACCCAGTCTCGCTCCTGCGCTTTCAAATTTCTGGCATGCGCAGGTAATGATCCGTTCTAAGTGCTACTGCGCATGTCTGAGCGCTATTTTCTTGTAGCTCACTATAGAACAGCATACTGAGCAGTATTCAGTCTATTATTAGAAAAACACCTTTTTAACTAATGGTACGTTGGAATAGCCTTTAACAAGGTTATTCTACTCCTACCTTCCATTCTTTTCTTCTGAGGGTCGTTTCTGATAAAATCGGTTAAAGTTGGCTTTGCTCGGGCTGCCATTTTCATGAGGTTTTGCAGGCATCAGGCGCAGCGTCCGATGCCTGCAAAAGGCAGAAGATACGGAGAAGAGGAAGAGGGGAGTGAACACAATGAGCTAAGGGACAGTGGAAAGTTATGACACGGTGAGTGCACGGAGCACAGAGAGAGCGCCCCCAGTGCTCTGTGATCGTAATTAGTATAACAGAAGAAACTGATTATTTCAGAAACATCGAGAAGAAGAAAAGAATGGAAGGACGAAGTAAATCCCTTTAAGAATTTTTCTGCCTAAAGGGAGTTTATCACCTCCCCCAACCACTTTAAACCACTGCTATAATGATGTAAATGCTTTGATCATGATTAAAACTATATCTTTTTAGTGTTTCAGAGATGCAGGAATCGTGTAAAAGCCAGTTTTATTGTTTCTGCAAATGAGAACCTTGGAGCACAAGGGGTGTTTACTTCAATCGCCGAGTACTTCCGCATCATAGGGTAAACACGCCCATCCTGGATGTAGTACGTCCCTTTGGGCAGTGGAAGCAGACCTACCAACTGCTCTGAAATCAGCAAAGCTGCTGTGAAATTCCATGCATGTGCAGCACTCTCCTGTAGTCCATGACTGCGCATGGGCTGCTGGACTACAGGAGAGTACTGTGCTCAAAAGAACGCAGCAAAATCTGCAACAAAACTACATTTCTGTAAAGTGGGACCTTAGGTGGCGTTCACACTACCGTCAGTGTCCGACAGGTAGTGTCCGCTCAAAATCTGTCACGCACATTAGGAGCGGACACTAGCTGTGTCCGTGACACCTGTCATTTATTTCATTGGGCATCGGGTGTGTTCTTTTGCACTCCGTGCCCGTCCTTCCCTGTCTGCAAGTGAAGATGTCCGACTTCTCAAGCGGACAGAAAAACCCTGCATGCAGGGTTCTTCTGTCCGCTTGAGAAGTCAGACATCTTCACTTGCGGACAGGGAAGGACGGGCATGGAGTGCAAAAGGACACACCCGATGCCCATTGAAATAAATGACAGGTGTCGAGGACACAGCTAGTGTCCGCTCCTAATGTCCGTGACAGATTTTGAGCGAACACTAGGAGCGCACACTACCTGTCGGACACAGACGGTAGTGTGAACGCTCCCTTAGCCTAAAATGGTTTACCTTCAAAGCAAAGACTTCTGTCCGTAGGTCTGACTTTTGTAACCCCCCGGCTGTTATTGCCATGGGAAGCTGTGACTGTCACAAGTTTAATGTAATTTGAAAATCCTACAATTCACAAAAATGGACAACTAAGTAATGCACGGATACACTTGGTCCTCTCTAATGAAATCCCTATGACGTTCATATGCCTGATAAGGTGTAAAGACGGGTACTGTCCTTGTGAGACAACCTCATTAAGATTTACTAAGAAATGACTCAATTAAACCAGTAAGAGACGTCATTTAATTCATTTAATGGAAGCATCTCAAGAGATTATGCTATAACTAACATTTACTGTGTATTAAAAATGGTGACAGATGCTTTTTAAAATTCAGGATTTCATTTCATTTCAAGTTCAAGCGTTAAAATCAATTACCATAAAGCTTCTGAGCGTGTGTGTTGTAGATCATCCAGAATAGAGATAACATTTCTGTGCCCGCTATCCTTTGTATTGATGTATTCAGGCTGTATAGTGTAGGTATAATGTATTAGTGCAGGGCATTGCTAGGAATTCCCCATGGCACAGCGGAGACTTGATCAGGTGTTCTGTGGGTACAACTTCCCTTATCTTTCCTCAGCATGCTAAATCCCAGAAGACAATGAATGGCACTGGCTACCTACTGTACATGAAAGCGCTAGCTAATCTAACATGCCCCCATATATAGCTCTTATGCTATTTTTAATGAGTCCCATAGCTCCAGTGGTGTAATAAGCATAAAAAAAACCTTGCTTTGGGGGTTTGGGCACGTCTGTGTACCTTGCTTTTTGTTCAGCTGAATGCCTCCTTCTGCTTTGTTAAATGAAGGCTGGCAGGCTACAGTATGTCACAAAAAGGAGACAGATGTCACTTAACTCATTCAGTGCCATATCTGATTTCTTGCACTCAAAACACATAGCGGCCCTTTGTGTTAGCAAAGGTATAAAAGTGTATGTATCCATGTGTTTGCTGATGTATTTGACAAAGTGTCAGGGCTATGCATTTGGCCCCTGAGTTTGAGACCTACGCATGACACCACCTCCAGAAAAAAAAACCAAACACATTTTTAACACCTTTACCATTTATATGACACATGGTTTTTCCCACTTTAGTATATATATGTTAATAAGTCTGTTTTGTGAGGGATTTGCTGGGAATGTTAGCACATGTCGTAGTGTAAGCTGCTTTAGATTCAGCTTATTGGGGGATGCCGCTTGCATACAGTTAGCACTGTGATTAGCTAGTTACAGATTCATGACTGACCCTCAATTTTGCCTGGTGCACGGCTATGCCAATTCTTCTCACTGTGCCCTTTCACCTTTGCTACTTAATATGCATGGTTATTACAATCTCCTATGGGGGTTAGATGAGCGTAGGTTCTTTCACTGATCACTGCTTCCTCTCAATGACTTAATGAGGTTTAGCAATTTGTAATGACCAGTTCCTTTGATGGATGACGCTTTCTTTCTTAGAACATCTGGCTCCTCATGCAGTTCTTCAGGTTTTTATCTTTTACGTACATTAGATTTTTGATATATAGACAAGCCATATTTGTAGCTCGTCTTCATTATGCTTGTCATATGCCACAATATTCATTATATCAGTAAATTCACATTATACGATTGCACATTGCTTTCAAGATCTAATGAGCTGAGAAAACAAATACTCAAATATTAATAGATCACACAAAACCAGTCATTTCATTGGTATTTATATTGAGGAGTGACTCATTTTTTTCCCGATCACATTGTGTTCATTTTTGTCTTAACTAATTTACTACCACATGATGAAACATATTTTTTTTCCAATGTGGTTTTATTCTCTGATTGCACATTATGTACTTTTATACATTATATTCTGTTTTCTTATGGTAGAAGTTATCCTGCCTAAGCAGCTGATAAAAGGAGTCTGTCAGCAGAACCCAGCATATTAAGCGAGCTACACTGATGCTTACCCTTTCTGAACTGATGACTCTGTTGGTAAGATGTCACTGTTTTTTGTCAAAATGCATATGTTCTCTTTAGAGCAACGAGGGCGTTATTGTTTGCATATTGACAAAAACTATGGTATCTTGGCAATGGAGGCACCGATTCCCAATGGAAAAACACCTTGTGATTTAGGTGCTCCTAACGTATCGATCTGCGGATCTGGGTTTATATGCAGGGTTCTGCTGGTAGACTCCCTTTAATAAATAACCAAATGGCAGAAAGAGGAAGAAATCTGAAGCACTAGCAAATTAAGCCCTGTCTCTAACCCTGTTCTGCCACCTTCCTCTCTTTGATATTGCCTAATCCTATCTAGTCCTATTGTGTCCCTGTTAGGGAATAGCCAGATGATAATTCCCCAGAAGCTGCTGGAGAACCCTGGAGGAAGGGGCACAAGGGACAGTGAGCCCTAAGCTGAAGCCCCCAACTGTCCCTTCCTATTGCCAGGCCCTATCCTACGTAATAGGCCGCAACCACGAAGACGGTCCCTTCCTGTACATGTGACACACAAAATGCAGACAAGACGAACAACAACAAAGGGAGGTCAGCTAGCCAAGGTCGGGTAACAGTCGAGCAATGCAGTGCCAAATCGAAGTCCAAAAGAATAATCAGTAGGGAAAGCCAGAGGTCAAGGATAAGAATACAAGTAATTTAACAGCACGAGAAACCAGCAAGCACGAGGCAATAACAGACACCAGTGTGAATGTGAGCAAAGACTAAATAGGGGAGGAAGAACCCACCCTGAACCTGACAGGAAGGCAGGCTGACAATCACAGGCAAGACAAAATTTAACCACTTAATGGACAGAGGCAACAAGGGCAGAAGATGGGTGTGGTGCAAATTCAATCACAGAACTAGAGCTGTGTTCACACAGTGCAACTAAAAACTTTAAGCAAATTATCAAACTGCACCCGCCTCCTGCACCGCAGCACACGAGCAGGGGGTGGCGCAGAGACCCGAACAGGCAGAGATGTTACAGTCCCCTTACAGTAATAGTGTCCTCTTTTGTGTAACACACAGTGATGAAGCCTCCTTAGGGTCCTGCCATTCAGTAAAATGCCCCATAGTGCTCTCACACAGCACAATCCACTGCCTCAGTGACTCCACTGGTCAGTATAAAGTATAATAGAATACTATTATATTAATATAATAATACTAAAAGTATAATAATAGAATAGTAATACTAGAAAGTATAATCCTCACCTTACCCAGTTCCTCCGGAGCAGATCTTATTCACTCTCTGCTGTCACTGCATTACACTGGGTGAGTGGTGAAGTGGGAAGCCGATACCTCTTAGCTTTACCATTGTGTTCAACTTCGTTTGCATCTTGAAGACACAGAGAACGTTAAACTCGGGACATGGAATCTGCAGCCACAGAAATTCAAGCTGAATTCAGGATATTTGTGAGGTATGTTTACAGCATTCATGTTTACAGCAACCATGTGGAAGAGTGACCTGCACAAAGATAATTGTGACCGTCACCTCTTGTCACTTGTGTTACATACAGTAATGGCCGTGAAGTATTGCTCTCAGAAAATGACTGCATTTACACGTTATGTTATACACATGTTCAGTTTCTTTGTGTTTATAGGAACAACACAAAATAACTAAGAAAAAAGTCAAATTAGACATCATTTCACACAAAACTCCAAAAATGTGCTGTACAAAATTACATAGTTACATAGTAGGTCAGGTTGGATGAAGACTTGAGAACAAAATTATGGAAAAATATCAACAATCTCAAGGTTACATGTTCATTTCCAGAGATTTTGATGTTCCTTTGTCCACAGTGCACTACATAATCAAGAAATTTACAACCCATGGCACTGTAGCTACTCTCCCCTGGATGTGAATGGAAGAGAAAAAATGATGAAAGGTTGCAAGGCAGGGTAATTCGGCTGGTGGATAAGTAGTCCCAATCAAGTTCCAATGAAATTCAAGCTGTTCCTCAGGGTGCATTAGTGTCAGCACAAACTGTCAACATTTGAATGAAATTAAACACTATGGCAGTTGACCCAGGAGGACCCCACTGTTGGCACAGAGGCATAAGAAAAACTAGACTGCAGTTTACCAAAATGTACCTAAGTAAACAAAAATCCTTCTGGGAAAAGGTCTTGTGGACAGATGAGACCAAGGTAGGGGTTTTTGGTAAAGCACATCATTTTACTGTTTACCGAAAACAAAATGAGGCCTACAAAGAAAAGAAGTCAGTACCAATAGTTAAATATGGTGGAGGTTCAAAGATGTTTTGCTGCCTCTGGTGCTGGGTACCTTGACTGTGTGGAAGGCATCATGAAATCTGAAGATTACCAAAGGATTTTGGGCCTCAATGTAAGACCCAACGACAGAAAGCTGGGTTTGTGTCCTAGGTCATGGGTCTTCCAGCAGGACAATGACCCCAAACATACATAAAAATCCACACAGATATGAATGGTAACAAAGTGATGGAGTGTTCTCTTAGTGACCTGCGTCTGGATCTAAATTCCATTTAACACCTATGGAAAGATCTTAAAATTGCTGTTGGGAGAAGGCAGCCTTCAAATATGAGAGGAGCAGTTTGTAAAAAAATTGAGGTCCAAAATTCAGAGGTGTAAGAATCTTGTTGGTGGTTATAGGAAGCAATCAATTTCAGTTATTTTTTCCAAAGGGTATGCAACCAAATATTAAGTTGAGGGTGCCAGTAATTTTGTCCTGGCCATATTGGGAGTTTTGTGTGAAATTATATGATTTTTTACCTTTTTTTTGTTTTGTTTTTTTTACTTAATTTTCTGGAAAAATTTCAGGGGTGCCAACACTTATGCCCATGACTGTATTTGTAACTTCTTATTTGAAAATGAGTTGACTGAGAAGTAACCTCCAAAGATTGGGAAATGACAGCAATTTGTGAGACTCAGTGACCAGAACTTCAATATTTTATGATTTTTTTAAAAATATTCATGGAAAATAATAAAACATCACAAACAATTATTGAACATTAAAACATGCTTTAAACTTTAGGTTATTTTCTGATGATAGACTTTGCATCTTAATTAGCAATTACAGTGTCAATGATTTGGGGGCCGCTATCTGATGCTGGTGTCATGACGCACATGAAATGAAATGATTAAGGACAGATGGGATCAGAACTTTGCATAAACAGAAATATGTCTGCGCACACAAAATATGTCACAATAAACCTGTTTTAAATAGACTATGTAGGAAGTGGATTAATGGCACAGCTTCAGCTATTCAGAAAAGTCTGTGGTTAGTATTAACACCCAGAACACAGCGATGATTGACATGATGGGATTCTGAAAAAAGGATTAGCATATTTTATTTTAAGAACCACTGGGATTTAACCAATTAATAATCTATTTAACCACATGCATAGTTAATATTAGCAAAAAGAATTCACTGGCTTTGCTTTGGTACATGTTTCAGTACTTATTATCACTTACCACATTGCACATATAATAATGTGCAATAACTATGAATACATTGCTATAAATTGTAAAGCAGCTTAGTTGCGTCATAAAGAACACATATGCAAGGTTGATAGAATTGTATCAAAAAAGGAGGCATTGAAAATAGACACCGACCAATCAGATTCCTGTTGTCTTTTATGATAGGCGGAGAATAAAAGCAGTGGTTCCATTGGTTGCTGCAGGCAATTCCCCTGATACAGTCTTTATGTACCATTTGCCCTCTTGTTTTGTGAAATAGATGATGACTAATACACTAATGCGCTAGCTAGCTATTATGTGGGAGAATATCACCTTTGTCTATATTTCCACCATTTCAGAAAGTGATGATTGAAATAGGAATAAGAAAATCGGAGTTTGACTTTCGTGTTCACCTTTTCCCCATGTCCTGGAATTGTTTGTGTTTTGGTTACAAGATTTTGGAAATTTTTCTCAATAATTGACAGGTTGCTGTGTATCTTCCTACACAGGAGTCAGCCAGCAGTTCGTGTGAGGGGTGAGGGGATGCTCATGAATACAGTGTATTAATACCTATGAGTTTGCTGTATTCTGATTGTTCCTATTAGACGTACATCACAAATTTTGGGAAGCGGACCTGCCCTGTGATATGCTGACTGGTTGCATGGGATGCGTTGCCTAATGGTCACAGCCTGTAAAAAAAAAATCCATCAAATTCATTTATTTATTTAGAGCTAAAATATTCTGCACCACTATAAAGTCCAATGTAGGGCGCACAATCTGAACTTTATTTTGAACATTTGACAGTGTAGGAGTTGGTATTTTTTTTCTGTATCCCTGGTTTATATATTGCAATAATAATTTGCATGCTTAAAGTGTTAAAAAATATTGAATTTCTTTTGTATAGTGAAAACAACAGCAGCTTACTGTGGTGAACTTTCCATACGGTAACAAAACAGTTCCCAGCACAATGATTCCTGCTATAGCATTAGGCCTTAAACTTGTCCTTTGTAAATACCATAATTGAAAGTTTTTATGGGAATTGATGTGTCCTTTCCTTGACCCAACTAAGAACATTTACAATTTGTTAGAACAAACTTTCTATTGTATACAGCCTAGCAGCCTACCTGACTATATGCCATTGTCATCAATTGCATTTAGAATGTAGAAAATGAGAAGTGTGAAACATCTTTTTTGTGAAAAGCCTGAATGTTTCCATAGCAACGCATAACTACATTATTTTACTTTGAAGATGCAATTGAGAGTTCAAGGCATACCTAACTCGCTGCAGATTTGTATGTGCAAAGACAATCCACTCTTTTTTTATTATTCTAATTTTACCGGCCATTAGTCTGAAAATTCCACCTATTTTAAAAAATTTTCTGCTTAATTTATCTTTAGGCTAGGTTCAGACCTGCGCCTGATCTCTGCTCAGGGATTCGGTTCCTCGTTCCCAATTAAAAATGCAGACTTTTCTTTCCGCTTTTTCAGGCGGAAATCGTGTGGAAACCCGGTGGACCCCATTATAGTCTATGGGGTCCGCGGGTTTCCGCTTTTTTTAAGTGGATTAGGTTTCCGTTCATGGGGTCCTCAAGCAGATCCCACAAATGGAAACCCAAATATAGGTGTGAACCTAGCCTCATCTTCTCATGCATGTAGCGTCTGGCTAGGTATGAGACAAGTGCCATTCCATAGAAAGCTCCTGCATTCATAGTTGTATCCATTTGCAACCTTTGAAGATAAGACTGTTACCACTGAGATGATTAAAGAAAATCTTAAAAACTCTGCAACATTTTTAATTATTTAGATTTGCAAAAATGATAAACATTTAATTGGCTGCAAATGTCAATATGGTTATAATGGAACAGTACTTCAGCTATAAAGGATTTCTGACAGCGGTATCTAAAAAATTACTGGTGGGACTTCCAGTGATGGTCAGAATTTGCATTTTCAGTCCAGAAATGGTTGCACATGCCCTGCTGCTGGATTCACACTGTATGGCAGTATACAACTCTCTATGCAAGTTATGAAGACTGGTGCAAACCGTGTGCACTGTATTCTTCCATAGACACAATAATTCTAAGGTAGATGTAACAAACATTCTGCTATGTTTTGGCATATTGATTTGAAGGCCCATAGAGGTAGAATTTAGCAATCTTTTGAAGGATATAATACAGATCAGCAGGGGCGTAACAAGGGGGTGCAGAGGGTGCAGTCACACTGGGGCCCAGGAGCCTTAGTGGGTCCATAAGCACTGGCATCAGTATTGAGATTGCAGCTTCCATCTGGCCAATAAACCAAAGAGACCCACAGATTACCCTAGCCATACTAAGGTGGATTAAACTCCTTAGCACCCATAACCATCACTATCAAGAATTCAATGTAGGAATGAGGTAGGCGGCCCCAGACAAAAGAATGCACTGGGGCCCACAAGACTTTAGTTACACTGCTGCAGATCAGTAAGTCCCTTGAAACACTATGAGTAAGAGGTTTTATGCTCAAAACACATAAGTGAATTGAGACTACCATATCTTGCTTTTAATGGAGGAATAACTTATGTTTTGTGGGACCCAACACTTTGGATTTATTGCTTGAATCCTCAGTAATAGAATTTTATGACATAGCACTTGTAGCTTTTGGAGTTACCATTAAACTTTATGAAGAAGTTACAGTATATGTGTGACATTTGAATCAAAGATAAAGCAATGTTTGTAGATAGAGTAGTGAATGCAACATTTCACTAATATACATCTATTGTCATATTGCCATTGCATAACACTTTTAATTTGCAGAGAAAATCCCATCAAATATTTATCTCAGGTACAATCCTGGTAATTTGGAAATGCATTTAACATCAGTTTGATGGAGGTTCACATTGCAGGAGGCCCAGGAAGTGAGTAAAAAGCATTGATCCATTACTTAAAAATCTGCTCCCTGATCCTTCTCTGCCCTGGGCACTGCTGTGTTTCAGTTCCAGTGTCTGGCACACATGTCACAGCGTAGAGCCCAGAACAGAGAAGGAACAGAGCGGTGAGTAATGAATCAATATTTACTGCTCAGCTCCAGAAATGTGGTAGCACTAAATGGGGTATTATCTTGTATAGGGGCACTGAGTGTGGCATTATATTGTATGGGGGCATTAGACTGCATGGGGACCACTACTGGTTCTTTATACTATGGGGGCAGTAGGGAGGCACTATACTATGTGAAGAAGTACTTTTTTAAAAAATATGGAGGGGTATAGTTTTCACTAGCATTTGGATTTCAATCCTTCGAGTCCACAAAAGATGGAAACCCTGTCTGCTTAAAAAGTAGTTACCTGCAGACCCCATAGACTATGATGGGCTTTGCCAGGTTTCCATCTGGTTTCCGATGACTGCAGAACTTGTAGGACTTTTCTATTCCCCAATTTTAAGTGAATTCTGAGAAAGGGTCTCCAACGCTAGTGTGAATCCAGCCTTAGGAAGTCTGATAACTAACCAGACAAAATAGCGTAACATGCTTCACAATTCTGTCCAGATTTCTCTACCTATGAATAGGGGGAACTTATTAGGGGGGTTACTTGTAAACAAGCTTGTGTGGTATGTAAACAGGGGTGTGACATGCAAATTTTGCAGTGGAAGCCACTCCATATTTCATCTATGCCACTCGTATATTTTTTAATTCCTGCCCATTTTATGACACACCATCTTACAACCCTGGAAACAATTTAGAGGCAGATATTGTATTAATTATAATAATAATAAAGGATAACACGAGTGGATTTCCTGCATCAGTAAGAGCATCCAGCAGCAAGGATTGCGGCCAGTGCACAAATCTGCAAATAAGGAAAACTTGAAACAAGATTGGCAGCCTTATGAGCACGACATGGTCAGATGACTTTTCTGACTGTAAAAGTGAATATTTCCATTCCGTGACAAGATAAAGAAACGTGGCATATGTATCACAATGTATCACAAACTTCTATAACGTCCCCTACTACAGTAACCAAGCTTTATTTGCCTAAAACTGTAAAACGTGTAACCAAGTATGTTATATTTTAGCCTCCCATTTGATGCTTTGGAACAGCATCTCTTAACCGGGTTCCTCTACTGTCTGTTGTTGGCATGCACAGTCTACAGAAACCTGGAACACTTTGTCCAGACTAGCATTTATTTTTGCTACATATTTGCTTTGCTGCCACCCCTATTACATTTGGAACCTATTGCTCCAGCTCCTCTCGCTACCACTGCCTTAGACCATTGAAATGGCTGACCCTGCTCTATGCCAGGCAGGTAACGTATACTCAGCAGATCAGGGTGCTGACAGTTCCCCAATGCTTAAAATTTTGGTATAGCCTGTAGTGAATGCATTTGCCCCCTACTATATCGATATTAGGCCTTATGCAGAGTTTTAAAGTTTTGCCAATAGGTAAGGCTTTGAAAAAAACAACATGGAAAATGACCATAAACACACTGTATTCTTTTTTTTCCTGGAACTGCTCTACAGGATATTGAAAAGCTTTAAGTAAAATATTACAAATTTCTGATTCCAGGCATAGTTTTCTGCACTCCTACTGGGCATGCTGCAGCTTCTAACAGACAATAATCTGGTATATCACTGAGCTGTTATTATTCTACCTAGTCATTTATACACCATAGTGTTATTGGCAGGCTGTACAGTTTTTCTTGCATTGCAATTTTGTAAATGGTTATGTTATTTTATGTTTGTGCATACAAACAATTATTTCATTTGTTTGTTTTTCATTACACTGTATGTCCTACCCACAGACAATATTGTAGAGCGGTTGTATGCCGTAAATATATCCAAATTCTATGCTCATTCATTTCAGTAGAAATCTTTTTAGGGTTTGACCCCTATTTTTCTAATACAGGTCTCCAAATCAACCATATAGACCCAAAGTTAAAAATATAACATTTTTGCTGCCACCACTAATGGTATCCATATGTGCTTAAAACAATAAAATATCCATACTCATCTCTCTGTTCACCTTGTTTGTTCAGGTCCCTGATATTCCTGAATTTTGGCCTGCATGTGAGTGATGCAGCCTATCATTGGGAAGCCATCTTACCTGAGCCGCTCCACTTGTTTGTGAATTACAGCTCAGATATTTGCTTTACAGCAGCATTGCCATAGGGGGTCTTGTTTTTTTTTTCAAAATGAGTTATATTCTTTTAAAGAAGCACTTAATGTAGCAAAAAAAAAAAAAAAATGCAACTAAAGAAGAAATATAGTTGCCCTCACTGTCTGCAGCATTTTCTGCTTGATTGTGAGATAGGCTAGATTCACATCCTATGGAGACTCAGCCGAAAATCAGCAGAGAAAGAAGTCCGTGGGTAACCACTGTTTTAATGGAATGACAGAGAGCCCAGTGCTAGTATGAAGATAGCCATAGTCTTGTAGAAATCTTCTGGGGAATGCTGTGGTTAATCTCTTTTTGATCAGTTCCATCTTCAGCCGATGACTGGCTAGAAGTGCAGGACAGGGTGCAGTTTCTATGTTTAGTAATAACTGGGGTTGAGCTGATCTCGTTTTTAAAATCCAATTTCCGATCATTTTCCATCTGAACCCGAGCCAGATCCCAATTCCGATCCTATTACGAGTCAATGGGATTTTTTTTAGTTATCGAAGATCAGATTTTAAAAACGATCCTATTCACTACACAGCATGGAGTCCAAAAGTTGTTTCAATTTTTGGACTCCACGCTGTGTAGTGATTAAAAACAAAATCCCCCGGCTACTTAGCCCCCCTTGTGTCCACTTACCTGCACAGATCCGCTGCCATTTCCTGTTCTTCTCAGTCCGGTCCTCTCTCATTGACATGCCTTCAGAGCGCCGTGCGCGCCCCCCACCTCCCTAGACTAGTGTTAGAGATGCTGGGAGAAGGCGGGGCTTGTTGTGGCTTAGGAGAATGTGGGCGGGGAGATGAGAGTGCATCACTCATGTTTCCCCTCCCAGTACCCACCCACACTCTCCTAAGCCACAAGCCCCGCCTTCTCCCAGCATCTCTAACACTAGTCTAGGGAGACGGGGGCACGCAGGGTGCTCTGAAGGCATGTCAATGAGAGAGAAGAGGAGTGTGAAGAACGGGGAGCGGCAGCGGATCTGTGTAGGTAATTTGAGCGATCGAGATTGGATTTCCGTTTCCGATCTTTTTTAGGCGAGATCGGAACCTGATCGCGATCATGAAATTTACTCGATCGCTAATCGGGATGGGATCTTTTCTGATCCCGATCACTCAACCCTAGTAATAACTGAAGTTAAGCAATTGGCCATTTTCTTACTATACATCTCCTTTAAGGTAATGACAAACACCAGCCCTCCTAGTATTTCAGACCAGCTAAGGAGTGCCAGTAAGGCATAGTGCACTCTTTCTGAATGTACAGTGGGTTTTATTTTATTATCTTGTTAACTAACTGCAATATCACAACCTACTGCAATAACTTTCATACATTTATGTGTTGATGCCTTCTAGCATTGACACTTACTAGTATTTGTAATACATATGTGTGACAACATATACCAGTATTACTTTGCCAACTTAAGTATCATCAAAGATGCATCTTCTTTGTGCAGCTTATATCCCCATTCACGACTCTGTCCAATTATCTACACTTCAAGAAAGAATACATGACATAACCATACCCATAATCTGACAACCGTGTCTTTGACTAGTGCCTTGAAGGTTAAAAGCATCAAAGGTTCATTTGGCCGCACACTCTAAAACCAAACCTATATTTAGAACAAGTCAGAGAGATAAGCTTCCACTGTGCTGCACCATTCCTGTGCCTGATGGATGGAATCCCAGAATTCTGCAACTTCTTATTTTTTTTTTACTTTTTTTTGCTGCACTTCTGATGTATTATATCTGAGTTAGTGAAATAAAATAAAGTATTATTGACAGTGTCTTATTCTCATGGATTATTTGTAAAGCTATTTGTGTGAAACTATGCTTTAATTATATATATACCTGAAGAGGTCAGGAGACCCTATGTAAGATCATATTACTGCTTAGTGATGCTTATAGGAGAGGCAAGATTGTCTCTGATTTCTTCATGGAATAGAGAGTAGATATCAGTGGGGTTGATTTATGAAGATCAGGGTATTAAATGCTTGACTTCATATTTGTGGTGACTTGGGAAAATGTACCTGCATCTTTTATGCAGTAAATTGGCATAAATTATGACACATCTGGGGGAAACCGACGCATTCAAGGGACAGGATTTGCTTGATCCTTACACATGCTTTGCTAAGAATTCTGGGGAAAAAATATGCATATAAGTTCTCCTTGGTGGAAAAAAGTTTACTCTAGTGCCACCTTTAAGCTCCATTTCGAGTAAAGCCTGCTTTTTCAGAAACCTAGTGTTAGGGAATTGCTAGGACAGCAATTCCCCAGTAGCTGTTGAACCCTGGGATGGGACACAAGAGACAGTGAGCCCTAAGCTGACGCCCCCAACTGTCCCTTCCTATTGCCAGGCCCTATCCTACGTAATAGGCGGCAACCACGAAGACGATCCCTTCCTGTATAAGTGAGACACAAAATGCAGACAAGACAGACAACAACAATAGGGAGGTCAGCCAGCCAAGGGTCAGTAACAGTCGAGTGATGAAGTTTCAAATCGAAGTCCAAAGAATAGTCAGTAGGGAAAGCCAAAGGTCAAGGATAAGGATGCAAGCAAAAATAGTGACAGCAAGGAGCAAGTATGCACAAGGCAATAGCAAGCATTGGTGTGAGTGAGAGCCAAGACTAAATAGGGAGGAAAAACCCGCCCAAGGAGCTGATACGAAGGCAGGCTGTCAATCACAGGGCAAGGCCAGATTAACCATTAGAGGAGCAGAGAAAACTGAAGGTGAAGGAGATGGGTGTGGTGGAAAATCAATTACCATGGTGAAAGAATAGGGAAGTGTTCAGATAGTGCAAGAAGAACCCAAAGGAATAAATCACAACCGAACACATCTCCTGTGCCGCAGCATGCGACCGGATGATGACGCCAAAGCCCGGATGGGCAAAGATGTTACACCTAGTGGCATGGCTTGTGATTAAACCAAGCCAAAACATGTCATCCAAAAAGATGATAGACCCATCTACATACAACTGTTTTGTGGTCATTGCCCCTAACTAGTATAAAGCAGGGTACAGGCTGTCTAGATGAGCGGTCAAGTCAACATTTTTAATTAATTGTGATATTGATTAAGGTTGTAGCCACAGGACAACCATTTTAAAGGATGACTAACCTTCAGATTTAATAGCTACTTAAAATCTCCAGGCGGGAGATACAATTTTGGCTACTTGCAGCCACCACTAGAGAGACATTGGGACCATATTGTACAGTACTTATAACAGACAATGATGAATACCAATACAGCAGATCCACCTTTCCACACATATTGGAAATTCAGATTTGTTGTAATACAGCGGCGTAACTAGGAATGGCGGGGCCCCGTGGCGAACTTTTGACATGCCCCCCCCCCGCCGACTGACACCAAAGACCTCGACCGACCCCCTCCTATGCATTCCTGCGCGTTCTATTATGCCCCATAGTGGCCCCTGCACACAGTATTATCCCCCATAGTGGCCCCTGCACACAGTATTGTAGCCCATAGTGGAAACGCATAAACAATTATTATACTCTGGGGTCTTTTCAGACCCCAGAGTATAATAATCGGAGACCCGGGGGAATAAAAACATAAAAACCCACTGTTTCTTACCTGTCCCCCGGCTCCTACGCTGTCTTCTCTGCTGCCGTCCTTCTTCTATGACATCGGATGTCACATGACCCGGGACGTAGGCCGGGTTCATGTGACGTCAGAGACGTCAGAAAGGACGTCAGAAAGGAGGCCTGGCAGGATCGTGGAGAGGTAAGTAACAGTGGTTTTTATGTTTCTTACCTCTCTTGGTCCGCCAATCATTATACTCGGGGGTCCGAAAAGGGCCCCTAATGTCCCGAGCCCTGTGGCAGCTACCTCTGCTGCTATAGCGGTAGTTACGGCACTGTTGTAAACAGTGAATAGTATTAGAAGGATTTAGGCACATTTCCTATCTCCGTGGCCTGTTTGATCTAATCATCATTAGATCCATCAATGGAGATCCAGGTCAGGGACTGTTACCATGTATGTTATGTCAGGTTATTGTAGCATGCCGTGTATTTTAAAGAGGCATATTCTGTGACTTTTTCTACATTTAAGTAAATTTAATCTGTGTTGGCGAACAAATTGCCCTTAAAAGACCTTTTTCTCGATTCTGTAACCAGGGCAACCGATAGAGCTGATAGGGAAGCATCATTTTAACCTAAAACAGGCAACCTGTAGAGCTCTGGCTGCTTCGGCAGCATCAGGATATACCTACAGTCAATAAATTGAATAATGAATTGGTCAATGAATGGATAACGCTAGAGTCTAATAGCTGTAGGGCTAAATTCTTCATTATCTGTCCCTTACACTCCTCATCCCATAGATATATCATTTATTATACATCTTAGTTTTTTCTCCAGTCTTTATCTAAACAAAGATGTCCAGAGGGAAAATTCACACTCTTACCTCTTATAATTAACAATCTGTTCCTTCATCTGTTCAGGAAAAACAACTATAGGCAGACACTTCTATGTCGATGAAAGAATAGGGGCTAAAGAAAACAGGAATACAAGAAAAATGTAGAATTGTAAAACGCAGCACATGAATACTGAAACGCTCCAGCGAAATTTCAGCGTGGAATTTCTACGCAAAAACAATCTGCAGCATTTTACATTAGCAGCAAAGTGGAAGAGATCTTAAGAATTCTTATCCAAACACTGCAGAAACAAAAGTAGGGTAAACTGACCTCCATTTTCTGATTCACTTTATATTACAGTGGCTTTTATCTTTTGAGAAGAAATGTTTTATGCTTCGACATTGTGTGTATACCTGTCACTAGATGTCACAGATATTGCACTGTATATGTTTTATTGCTATTACATCCAGACCCTGCCCGTCGTATTTATAAATGTATTGCTGCAAATACTCAATTGAATTAGTCTATGCTAATACATGTCAAGAACAAATGTGTGTATATATATATATATATATATATATATATATATACAGTAGATATATATATGAAAAGCTTAAATTTGGCTACAACACAGACAAGAGACTGAGCAGAGACAACCCAATAGAGATTGCTGAAAGTGCTAGTGGCATGGTTGTATTATGTTATTATGAGATGCCATCCTCAAGGTTTCCTACCCTATATTATGCCTAACCAAAGGGAAGAATAATGCATCTTATTTTTCAGTCATCCCCAAGGAACAGTGTCTACTCTGTTGCATTATTATGATGCTTTTTTTCTTTTTATCTCCCATGGTGGATTTTTATATTCCTGGATCAAGCGGAATATATGAAGAGTTCATTAATGGATTGCATGTCAGCTTCTACTGACTATACTGGCCAGCCTCGACTGATGAAAGACAAGACCCCCTAGCAGCATCATGTTTGCTTCACAATACATACTGTGTATACCCTTTGCATGTATTGAAAACAACTTTACTTGCCTAAAGAGAGAGTCAGTTAAACTAGGCCCCAAATATCAAATATATAGAAATATATATGTCACCTCCAACACCTTATGTGTGTTATATTCAGTTGGAGCTAGGACTTTAGGAATAATATCCTGAATTTCTTTTTCCCTAATTGGCATATCGTAGGGCATTTCTTTCTCCTCTGGGACCCAATTACCTTCAATATTCAGGGATACAGGACAGAATTGTACATGGTGCTCTCTAAGACAATGCATTTCTATCTACTACAATATATACACATTAGTTATATATATATATAACATGTCTAATAAATATATTACATTATAGTATAATATATTGTGCATTCAATTGATGAATTGCTAGAACAATTAAAATGGCTGGCCTTGTGTTCTGAAACACAAAGGATATTCCTGCAGACTGCGCACAGTATGAAGTCCAAATTAAAATTCTTCACACATGGTTCATTTGGGGTCATGGTCGCTCAGTTATTCCAGGGCTCCTTATCTTGACCGTAGTATACTATAGAAGCTCTTATAACAGTCTGTTTTCAAAGATGATGTTCCAGTTGAATTGACTTTGAAAATTCCATTTGTATATATGAATACTTATTTACTAGACCATGACAATAGGTATTCATTTTCCAAGTCAAATAAATTTGGTATAGAAGACGCACATTGAAGTAAGCAGGTTGCAAAATTTAGTATGGGTTGAAGAGAATCCCCTGAATTATAGTGCTGGTGCCAGCTGAGTACTGAGTTGTTTGATGGTGAGCACTTTGTAGCTTACTGGATTTGAAGAAGAGGGAATACTTATCCTGCCAAGTAGTGCTGACAAATGCCCAGTGCGTCAGGACTCTAGAGGGTATCCAAGCATGGAAGAATCAACCTGTTGGCACTAGTTGGAGCTGGCCATTTCCCTGTATTACATTATGGTTGTAAACATGGTGCCATTACTTTTTTCAGCTACCATATTACACAAAGCAAACACAACAGAGAAATACAGTGACAAACCTATATGGTCACAATAGTCATGTCTTACCAGTAGGCATTTTTTTTAGTCTGACCATTAACAGTTCTACTTCTATGTACTCTATGAGGATGTATTGAAATAGCTATTTTTTAACATCCATTTAGAAGATCCATTAATAAATTCAAGAAACTGATGCAAAAAATGAATGCACGTGGTTGGCTTTGCGTTTATGTAGAGTCAATTTATTTCTGTCCGATTCTCTTAATGGACACAAAAGTATAATATACTCCACTTTTTGTTTTGCAAAAAAATAAACCAACAAAAAATAATCTGTTTTATTTTTTATTGATTTTTTTACATAAACTATATAAATGGATGACCATTTGTATTTGTTTTGTTTTTTTTGCATTTGTTAAATTACATTTCTAAATGGGTGTAAAAAACATTATGTTTATATTCCCTGAATAACACTGGAGGGCTCTTAATAATATTTCATCTAGCAATTGTAATGTGATGGCAGATGTGGAGGGAAAGTAGGAATGGGCAACTTGGATTTTAACCTGCCAATCCTTTGTTCTGCAGTAAGTATGATGCTGCCAACTCCCATCTCCCCATTGAAAATACATGCACAATAGGCCAAGCTGACTATGCTTACAAATTGGGAGAATGCACAAGTTCTCGGCTGAATGATAGTATGGTCAGCTTTACACTTGAGACACAGAGTAGCCAAGATATGTCACGTACTGGCAGTCTTCATCGTCCTTAATGGGCATGTCTCCATTATGGGTATCCTAGTGGCACATCTGACATTTCTGGGATTTCTTCCTAAATGCACTGTCACTAGACCTGCTTAAATTCACAGGTAACCAGGAGCCCGATATCTTATTGCCCCTACATTCTGCATATATTTGCATTGTATGAGCTCTGTTCTGTGATATGACCTTTCATTTCTTCACGTCTTCTATAGACAAATAGGAAACCTGAGGGAATATGCCAAGTCACAGAGTGTCCACGCCAAGGGAGGCTGGTTGCCATAGTAATAGCCATATGGCATGTGATCAAGATGATAATTAGCAATGTTCCTGAAATAGGTCAGCACCTTATGTCTGGATATGTAAGACTATCACATCTTCAGATCGCAGGTACTAACAATGATTCATTGCGCTGAGGTATGTTCTTGTTGTCAGTGTTGGCACAGATGTGAATTATAACACGTACAAATGTAACATCCTAATGGTTTGTTTTACATCTACCACTAACTACTCCATTGTTATACATGGAGCTGGTTAGTGTTAGTGTAAGATTACATGGACATAAGATACCACCTGCAGTAGGTTTTCACTGCATCTTCCAGCTTGAGGGTTTACTGCCTAATTTTCACACCAAGACTTTATTTTTCAAGCAGCTGCATTAAAGGTTTCTTAGACTAAATACTAAGAAGAATGACTGGCGCACATGCTAATGTGCTGGAATGAACCCTCTTTGTACCTCTGCCTGGTATATATATAGCTTCACTCTGACAGTATGGTGGCTTTACCTCTATGGCAGCAGCCACGTTTCCATCTGGAGACAATGGTTTGTATTGCTGTCTTTTATTTCTGGGACTTATCATTCCACCATGAACCTTTTCTATCAGCTTCATTCTTTACAAGGTAGTCTGGGCTTATACTGTATTTTTGAGTTATAGTAAGCATGTAGGCCAGAAACGCTCCCTAAGTGCACACTGTAAACATGGGCATAGACTTCCATGAACAGATAGAGAATAAAACAGTAATGTCTGTCTGTCTGGTATAGGTCAATATAGCACAACATTGTGGAGTAGCATGCTGGGGAGCATTATACTGTGTGGACAGGACCCGCTAAGTTTTCCTGTATTGGGCTCCAAAAATCCTGATGGCAGCCACCAATATTCACACAATTATAGAGGTATTATTCTATATAGTGGGATATATTGCAGCTTTCTGCAGGATATATAAATCAGGAGTCTGCTGGGTCTAGAAGGAAACAACTATGTTTTCTAATTCTGTATACATATTTCATTTTCTGGCTCTATTACATCTTTATATTGTCATATATTTTCATAACGTAAACTTTTAACAAACTTTGCATAAATCAAAATTTCTCCCTAAACTGGTGGGTAGAGACTAGCTGTCATACACTGCTCACAGTAAGGAGATGAGAATCTGCTTGAAAACTTGTGTCACTAAAAAACACCTCATGACCATGCAGGGCATATATATAGAGATGTACTGATGTGAATAAAGTACTTTGATTGTGATATAAAGTTCCTGTTTAGCTTCTGCGTCACTTTAAACCTGTATTAATGCTGCTCTCTATTTCTTTCTGCTTATGCCTGCCATACCCTCTATGTAGACTTTTATAGACATGTGTAATTTCAGTCATGTGACTGTCTCTATCGGAATGGATATACCATAGATTTTTACAGTGAAAATCACTTCTAATGAGCAGGCAGCAGGAAAAGAGCCTGATAAGAGGAGAAAAACATTTTTCTACAATGATATATATTACAAAGTTTCTTATAGTCAACTGTATTATTAATTTATGCAATGTTTAGGAAAAGTTAGTGACATTTAAGCCAAATGAATGAAATTACTCACATAATACTTTGTACAATGGGGAAGTTGAATCAATGATTAAAGACAATTGGAATGTATGATGAGCTAGTAGATAAAATGTCATCAGCAATTATCTGGATATGTAAAAATTTCCTGGCAATAAGAGACAGAAGAAATAGTGTATTGTATACAGCAACACTTGAATTATTGCCAGTATGTTGTTAGTTGGCTTTCAGTCTACAGAAATCATGCTTAAAACATAACGTTTCCCTTTGTCATATTTTATCATATCAAAACATAGGGGACACATGAATGAGCTGCTGATTGACATTGACACTAGCCTCCTGTTGTGTCATTGTGAAGAGGAACATGGAGTCAGTAAAGCAATTAGTCTAAATAATACATAGATAATTACTGTGAGAGCCTTGAGTACCATGGAAAAAAGTGACCACATCTAAAGTGGTTAAATTATTATACAGTGCTCAATTAACCAAAATTAATATAATATATAAGCAGGCCAGGGGAAGTGCAAACCCCCCCCCCCATAAAACAAAAAAAAAAAACATACTCACCTGTCCCCGCTGCTCCGCTGTGTCCCACCACATTCTGTTTCTTCTGCTCCATTGATTTCTTCTGGCGGAAGTCTCCTCCACATGTGAGTGTTGGCCTCAACGAAAGACTTGTGACGTCGCTACCTGTGATGTCCCTGGGTCCTTTTCTTTGGTTGCTGAGGCCACTGATTGGCCTGAGTGGTCATATGACGTTGAGGCCAATCAGGATCTTAAGGATAGGGACCCAGGACATCACAGCATTAGGACCGCACCCTGCTGGGAGGCATCAGAGCATCAGGGACAGGTGCGTAAGGTTTTTTTAAAATATTTTTCACCTCCTCTGGCCTAATGTGTGTGTGTGTGTATATATATATATATATATATACACTCACCGGCCACTTTATTAGGTACACCATGCTAGTAACGGGTTGGACCCCCTTTTGCCTTCAGAACTGCCTCAATTCTTCGTGGCATAGATTCAACAAGGTGCTGGAAGCATTCCTCAGAGATTTTGGTCCATATTGACATGATGGCATCACACAGTTGCCGCAGATTTGTCGGCTGCACATCCATGATGCGAATCTCCCGTTCCACCACATCCCAAAGATGCTCTATTGGATTGAGATCTGGTGACTGTGGAGGCCATTGGAGTACAGTGAACTCATTGTCATGTTCAAGAAACCAGTCTGAGATGATTCCAGCTTTATGACATGGCGCATTATCCTGCTGAAAGTAGCCACCAGATGTTGGGTACATTGTGGTCATAAAGGGATGGACATGGTCAGCAACAATACTCAGGTAGGCTTTGGCGTTGCAACGATGCTCAATTGGTACCAAGGGGCCCAAAGAGTGCCAAGAAAATATTCCCCACACCATGACACCACCACCACCAGCCTGAACCGTTGATACAAGGCAGGATGGATCCATGCTTTCATGTTGTTGACGCCAAATTCTGACCCTACCATCCGAATGTCGCAGCAGAAATCGAGACTCATCAGACCAGGCAACGTTTTTCCAATCTTCAATTGTCCAATTTCGATGAGCTTGTGCAAATTGTAGCCTCAGTTTCCTGTTCTTAGCTGAAAGGAGTGGCACCCGGTGTTGTCTTCTGCTGCTGTAGCCCATCTGCCTCAAAGTTCGACGTACTGTGCGTTCAGAGATGCTCTTCTGGCTACCTTGGTTGTAACGGGTGGCTATTTGAGTCACTGTTGCCTTTCTATCAGCTCGAACCAGTCTGGCCATTCTCCTCTGACCTCTGGCATCAACAACGCATTTCCGCCCACAGAACTGCCGCTCACTGGATGTTTTTTCTTTTTCGGACCATTCTCTGTAAACCCTAGAGATGGTTGTGCGTGAAAATCCCAGTAGATCAGCAGTTTCTGAAATACTCAGACCAGCCCTTCTGGCACCAACAACCATGCCACGTTCAAAGGCACTCAAATCACCTTTCTTCCCCATACTGATGCTCGGTTTGAACTGCAGGAGATTGTCTTGACCATGTCTACATGCCTAAATGCACTGAGTTGCCGCCATGTGATTGGCTGATTAGAAATTAAGTGTTAACGAGCAGTTGGACAGGTGTACCTAATAAAGTGGCCGGTGAGTGTATATATATATATATATATATATATATATATATATCTTCTCCTCTTCTCCCTCTCATGGGACTTGTTTCTAAAGGTAATGGAAATTGAGCTATTTCTATAGAGGGCATTTGAAACGCTTCCCACCTATGGACAAAAGTCTAAACTTACTGTTAAGTTCTGAATATAAGATTAGGCAGAGTCAGTGCAAACTGCAGCCCCCTTTGGATGACATTTTTGTAAACCTGCCCCTTTTTTGGCTAGGAAAGACCACATTTGTCAGGATTGTTTCTGCAAACTCCAGGAGCTTGGCAAGTATGATAGTGGCACTGCTTCTGAAAGAAAGCATTCCTGTTTTTCTAATTTCATATGACTACTTTAATGTGAAATGCTATGTATCAGCAAGACCTCCATAATTCATTGGGTGAGCAGACTATTTGTATAGTTAGATGGTGTCTAAGGGCTTAGCCATTGAAGGGCACCACTGATACTTTTTTTTACTTTTTAGGCCCTTCAAATACAGAGGGGCCAACAGTTTACCCCCGATTAAGTATTTATTTCATGACCACATTCCATATCTGCAGATGTATTAAAATGGAAGAGTCAACACAAATTGAGCTATATATGTGATTTTTTTTATATGTATTTAGTATTTTTAAATTTGCAGAACTCATTTCATTGCATCCATAACACGGAAATCAATAAAAGGGATTCTATCATTAAATTGCTATTTTTTCTCGCTAACACGTAGGAATAGCCTTATGATACCTTTAGATGTCTTCTCTGCGCTGCCGTTCGGTAGAAATCCTGTTTTTCCTCAGTATGCAAATGAGTTCTCTTGCAGCACTGGGGGTGGTCCCCAGCACTCAAACAGCACTGGGGGCATACCCAATACTGCTAGAGAAATCTCCAGCTCCGCCTCCATCTTCGTCTGGAACGGCCTCTCTCTCCGTGTCTTCTTCTGGCGCTGGCTTCAAACTTCTACGCATGTGCAGTTGGCTCTGCCGTCGGGCCTCAGGCAGAGCAGACTGCACATGCCTGCGGCCATTTTTTTGTGACCGCAAGTTTATTTCGCAAGACGAAAAATGCAAAAGACAACAGGGGCATTTTAGTATCCCATGCTTTAATCCGTCCCCCGCCCCATACATAACGCTTATATTGCTGTGAGAAATTGTGCTTTTAAAAAAAGGTGCATTTTGCAAATGCATAATAAAATGTATAAAATAAACCATGCCCTGGCAAAACAGGAAAAAGGTTAAAAAATAGGCAGAAATGAATCGTAAATCTTTTACAAATAGTGCAAAAACATGAAAAAGGGCAGATTAAGACAACAATGGCTTGATAGATTTTCCCCAATATAGAAAATAATTACATATGAAAAAGTACAATTGTGGTTGAGTATAACATTGTTGCTATTCAGCATATAGCAATAGCACCGTAGGCTGTAATTTTTTGTTTAAAAGCAAGATGTACTAGCCGCTTCCCATGAAATACTGTGTGGCATGTATTAAAATATGTGGATTTTCCACATTTTCCGTGCATAATTTCTAATGACTGGCACTTACAATGGCTATGTCCACTCATACTACCACTTTCACATTAAAAGGGAAGATGGGGATTGGTGTGCGCTGCAATGACTGGAGCCTTGTACAGTTACTCTTCCTAATAAATAATGAAAGCCTTGATGCTTCACTAAAGCTTTCTCAGACTTGGCAGTAACACTTCCTGACTCAGACAAGATTACAGCAGCCAATGGTTCATCCATTTGTGATATCTGATAGAGAGATGCTTAGTGATTGAGGATGGTTATTCTAGCCGTCTAAGTGAAAGATTATGTGGATTTGTTCTTAATATTCTGTAATACAGAAAATGCACCAGAAGAATGTAAATGAATTTATTCAGAATGTTGGCATTGACATAAAATGGATTATTTTGTCATACTAGAACATGTATAATAAGATTAGTAAAAGATGATCATGGCATCTATTTATGTAACTGAGCTGGTTATGTAGCAGAGCTAAATTTGTCATAACTCATTTACAATGATAATACACAATAGAACTTTGCAATAGGAACGGCGTAACATCATCATTTTAGTAGATATGGCATCTTTTGCGACAAGGAGATTATGATCACATACTGTGTAATAAAAAACAATGATATTGGTCATACATCTTCTAGATCTTAAGCAACATGAAGTTCTATTTAATAAGACCTAGGGAACTCACTCTTATCCTCTTTTTCCATTTTTTTTAATACAATATATACACACAGGTACATGGTTATTTGGAATAATATTTCTGCATTAGAATAGAATACTTTATTGATCTCCAAGATGAGCCCTCTCCATCTATGTTCATTCCCATTGACTCTAATGTAAAAACATGATGGACGCTATCTTCCCTCATGTTTGTTTACTTTTGTGAAGGAAGAACAAGTTCTGCGTACATGACTTTTTATTCTGTCAGAGTAAAACACATGACAGAAGAAAACTTCCATCATGTTATTTACGTTGGGGTGAATGCAGATGCAGATGGATATCCGATAGAAGGGCTCCATCTGCATCTGTCACGCAAGAGAACAGTAGAGACTGAGTGACGGTAATGTGAACACACCCTTACTCAGTTATTTTTTATACAACATAATTATTACGACATATTATTACAAATCATTGATGGGATGAATTCTTAGTTTTTGCTTTAATTTTTGCTTTAAATTAAACATCCATTGTTCCTGGGTATAAGCAGCATGGAAATATTCTCTAAAGCAAAGCAAGAAGCGTGCAGACCAAATGTTACATCCCTGGTATAATAAATCATGTATGATACAGAGACAGAGGCTAATAGCCAAATGGATGAGCTCTCAAAATGGAGAACAGCCTGAACAGAGCATCTGTAACAGAAACGCTTTACCTTTGAAACTATATACTAGTCTCTGTAAATCTATATACTTAACTATATCCTTATGAACATCCAAGCCATAAACGAAGCAGTACTCACCTCGCTGATCGACCCAAGTCTTTATGTCCTGGCTCTTTCAACACACATAAAATGATGCTGTATGCTAATGGTTTGACCATATGAGAGATCTGTGATCAGCTGTATATTTAGGTTGGGGGTTAGATCTCTTCCTATAAGATACCTTTCTCAAAGATGGCTGTTGAACAGACATTCCTGATCTAACAGGCTGAGGCTCTAAATATACACTCATGTGCATGGGGCATAGCAGGTGAGTGAGCATCGGTTTGGTGACAGTCTGATAAGGCGGCCTCTGCTGTTAACACTAGTGAGAAGAGATATGGTAATAAATGGAGGATTTGAAGAGGTTTCATTTGCCAGCTAATGTTAATCAGTTGGAGTACTGTATAAAAACCATACCAATACACATCAATACACACAGGGCCTATTCACATAAAAACATGGCCATGGGACGTCCATTTTGTAAATGGCCATTAGTCCACATTGAGGGTGAATGAGTCTATTCATATGTCGTTTGTTTTTTGTTGTTTTTTTGAGTAACTATTTTTCAAGTCATTATGACAGGCACCCCCCCCCATTGAAGTCAATAATCTATTTGTAATGGCTGTCAAAACACATTTGTATCTGAGTAACAGATGTAAAAATGGATCAGTGAGTTGGTTAAATTTATTGTTTTATTTTTAATAGTCTATTAAAGTCGAATGTAAAACGGATGGCACTAAACCGTCAAAAACTGATGCAAAATAGATATACAATGGCCAATAACAATAGACCGGTTTGCTCAGTTAAGAAACAGACATAGTTATGTGAATATAGTCTTAGACCTCACGCACATATCTGTCTCAGTTATTCAACCATGAATAATGATCTGAGCATCTGTTTTTTAACATGCGAGCTTCATACTTTTTATTATCCCTTTTTTTGATAAAAATTGACTATCCCGAAACTTCAGTGGGCAAGGTATTTAATGAAAAAAGTCTTCTGTGAACAGTACAGTCACATGGATCCATTGAAAAATGTATCTGTAGACTTAAAGGGATTCTATCTTTTAAAATGACATTTTGAAGTAATTGCCCATTGGAATTGCCATTAAAAAGTCTTTTCTACTCCTTCCTCTCATATTCTTGTGCTCCTCGCCATTTCTGTAAAAAAGCATTTTTTCTGATATGCAAATTATGCTCAGTGAGCAAATCAGCGTCATCAACCGCTCGCTGCCCCTTAGTGCCTCCTGTTCACTCTCTCCTGCATCTTCTCCTCATCTTCAACCTTGCGTAGGCATCTGGCACTGCGCTACACGTGGATGAAGTCACATAACAGACCATCGCAAAGGCCAACAGAGCATGCGCAGCCGGCTCTGCCTGAACCCGATGTGGAAGAGCTGACTGCGCAATTGCGAGATTTCAACCACGTGTAGCACATTGAATGCCTACGAAAGGCTGAAGGTGAGTAGTAGATAGAGGGGATGGTGGGGGAGAGCCCCAGCGGCACTAATGGGAGGGGAGCGGTTGATGTCGCTGTTGTGGGGGAACACCCTCTGTGCTCCTTAAGTTTAATTTGTATATCAGAAGAAACACTTCTTTTACAGAAACAGCACAAGAGGATGAGAAGTAGGAGTAGAATAGTCTTTTGAAAGGTTATACCAATGTTCCATTACTTCAAAATGTCGTTTTCTAATGATAGAAACCTTTAAATAGATAAGCGTTTCATCTGTAAAAAAAAAAAATAAAAAGGACAGACTCTGAAGATAAAAAATGGATTTGTGCATGAGGCCTAAAATAGCTGTTTTGTTCCAAACAAACTGAAAAATCATAGACGGGAAATCAAAAACATTGTGGGACTTATTTAGGTGTACGAGAAATGCTCTTCTAACATTCGTCTTGATAGTGACAGCTTAGTTGGATGGGGTTATAGTTAACTGGATAAGTGTCATGTGACATATAGCTCACACTTTACCAGTGACTGCCTTACTCAAACTGACAGCAGAACTCGTGCATCACATGTGGTTTTCAGTTTTTCAGGAGTATTACTACCTTGTAACAATGTTTGAAATGATTGTGATTTTATTATTATTATTATTATTGTTATTATTATTATTATTATGTTGCTGTTACATTGTTACGGATGATTATGTTGAGCAGTGTATAGCTGACATTAATTATTTCAATACATACTTTATTCTCTGTGTTGTAACATAGATACTCAGATAATGACACAAATGCAGTACACGGATAAGTTTACTGTATGTACTTTGTATCTAATATGAAGCAATAATTCAGATGGTATATATAGGGAGCAGGCCTTCCAGAAGCCGATGAGATAAGCATAATTCCAATTTCTTACTGGCATATTATCTTCAAGCAGCCAGGACTTGTGCAATTAAGGGAATACTAAGTGAAATTAATGTGCTTGCCATGCTTTAATAAGATTCAGTATTCACATGCCTTATCAAACACTTCACGTGGCGTAGCAAATTCAGTCCAGATTCATTTCTCTTTTTTCAGTGGAAGTATAAGTTGCCCTTGTTTGTGAATATGCAGTGACATAGGGATTACTGGTATGGTGCTATGGAGATAGCAGCAGCCCTGTGCTTTGGCTAAGGTCGCTTTTTACATATTAAAGGCTAAATATAGATTTAGATAATAAGATATATTTTTTTAATCAGTAACATGCCCCATAGGCTACAATATTCACAGCAGAAATGCTCTTCCACGTGTGAACGTGACCTTAAAGGGATAGTCCCGTTTCGCACATACATATTATTATATAGTTTTCCAAATGCGCTACTTTCTGTAATGGTTTTCAAGATCTCTTCTTACAGTCTTTCAGTAAGAACATTCATTGTTTTTTTTCCGGTGGATAAAAATCTGTTTTACAGTGGGGCCACACGTTCCAAAAATGCAGAGTTTGGCTGCAGTGGAAACATTGTGGCAAAAAAACGCTACGTTTTACAGTACCTGCAAATTACATGGAATTCTGGCTAATCCCTTCCACACACTGCGATTTCAATAACACTTGCATTTTCTGAAATCGAAGCATGTCAATTGTACCTGAGGAAACGTCAGCGTTTTCAGTATAGGTATAATAGAGACAGAAAATCTGCAGAAGAAAACTTTGCGGTCTGTCTGTGAAAAACGGTGCAGAAAAAAACACAATGTGTTTCTACCGCAGTCTTTTCTGCTGTGGTTTTTGGCTGTGGCTCGCTATTTTGTTGCAGATTTTGCTGCCTTTTTTGCGCCCAAGCTGGGAGTGGATAAATATTAGCGCTTCCTAGACATTTACCATTTATCAGAGCTGTCTTGCAATGAACAATGCACTTGTGTCCAGGACAGATTTTTAACTACAGATTAAACAATGAAGGTTTCGAGGAAATGGCAACAACCTGAGAGCTTAAAGGGAGTCAGGGTGAAGCATATTAAACCAGGAACACCTTTTCCCTTGAATATTTATGCCTGTAGGATATCCGTCTGTCAAGATATACATTTATTTCACAATATGCAAATGAGCAGTCTGGAGCACCGAGGGCGACTCCGTTGCTCCAGACTGCTATGCTCAACATTTCTCTAATACGGTAGAACACTAGAGCAAAGGGCCATGTGAGATTTCAGCATAGCTCTGTCACTCAAAGAATAGAGGGGAGAAGCAGAGTGTATTAGAGCAGTTTGGAGCAACGGGGCTGCCCTTGGTGCTCCATATTTGTTATTTGCATATTGTGAAATAAATGAATATCTTGGCAATTAATTTTTTATTTCATGGGGAAAAAGGCATTACATTCAGGTGAATCTAACCTATATAACTGTGTTACTGGTTTAATATGCTTCATTCTGATGACAGACTCCTTTTAAGCAACCTTGAAATTGTATAGGAATGTGTTATTTTGCTGAAACCAAATGCAAACTTGCCAACTTTTAATGGTGGAGATATGGGAGTCAGTGGGTAGTATGCAACATAAAAAATTGCTGTTTAACAACACCCCCTTTTAACTAAGTCCCTGCCTTTTGGGGTGTACCATGCCTCTTTTTGGAGTGTGATATACTCCCTTTTGAGATGTGCCGCACAATGTGTCAGCCATGACCTTTTTTTGTAACGCAAACAGCTATTAAAGTGCCCATGCTACATAAAACATCACAGCATTTTACTGGGCTTTAAGATTTGTCCACTATTCTAGGACATCCGGAGGAGAGTTGGCAAGTATACTAAAATTTCATAACATCTAAAAGGCCAACTTTGTTACCTTGGTTTAGAGCAGTAAGTCAAGCTGTACTGATGAGGTACCCCAATTACTGATGAGGCACATCCTATCAGGAATGATCACATGCTGATACATTCAGCTGCACAGTCTTTTCTATGGCTTCATCAAAGCAGGATTTTTCATGTTGGAATGGACTTGAGTAAGTGATGCCATTTTATTCCTGCTTTAGGGACCTGAGTAGAAAATGTTAGTCATCCTTGGTTCTTGTCAGTGATCTCAGGTTTGGGAAACACGCTCCCTTTGCAGAAAGTACACATATCACTCTTGGATCCTCTTTAGAAATTACCTCTTCTGTATTTGGGCAGGTGTTGCAAAAATGCTGCAAAGTAGGAATGCTTCCAAAATTAGAAGTGTTAATAGTTTATTTTTGTCAAATAAAAAAAAAGTAGTGAAAGAACAAAAGAGAAATCTAAATCAAATCAATATTTGGTGTGACCATCTCCTTTGAAAGAGGAGTCCTGGAAGTGATGATATAGTCTCTCCAGTGCCCTGATCTTAACATTAGCAACTCTATATGGAATTGTATGAAAAACCAGAGATATAAGCCAGCCTATGTCCACATAAGGTCTGTGCTTAGTTCTCCAAGATGTTTGAAACAACCTCCCCACTGAGTTGTTTTTAACCCTTTCCCAACATCTGCGGTAATAGTACAGCGGATGTTGAGTATTATAATAATAATAATAAATGTATTATATAGCAAAGACCCAGTGCTAATGTCATGATGCACTGATCGCAGGCATTAAGGCCCCCAGAACTACGGTCAAAGCTGACCAAGGTGCCATTTTTCTGGCGCCGCCATTTTGAAGAGGATCGCTGGCACCCAGAATCAGATTCACGGCCAGTGGTCCATTGTCATGATAGCCTATGTAGCCTGTCATACAAATGCCAGTAAAGTGTTATGCATTAGCATTGCTAGTGATCAGATCCTTAGGGGGTCTAATAAATACTAAAAATTATAATTTTTTTTTTAAAGAATTAAAAATTCAAATCATCCCCCCCTTTTACCTACAATTAATATAAAATTAGAAAATTACTGGGAAACATATACACATTAGGTATCCCTGTGTCCAAAAATACCCAGTATACAAAACTATAAGAATATTTTTCCCGTATGCTGAATGCTGTATTGGGAAAGAAAATCAAAAGTACCGAACTGCCATTTTTTTTCTGCCTCTGCTAGAAATTTAAATAAGAAGTGCTCAAAACTACAGACATTCTCCAAAATAGTATAACTAAAAAGTAAACTGAGCAGTTTACCTATGGGCAGGGGGTGGAGAAAGCATACAGGGACGTGTGTTCAACGGAGAGAGCAGTGATTGGAGATCTCTGGGAACGCCCTCTGAGCATCTAATTTGCATAATTAAGAAAACGTTTTCTTAGCATCCACAGGACTATGACACATAATGAAGGTATGATATGGAGGCATGTTGCAGCGCCTACTCTTTAAGGTAGGGTTCACACTACTGTTGGTGTCTGCTCAGAAGGTGTCCATTTAAAAAAATAAAAACGGACACCTATCCTAACGGACAAAAATGGACAGTAACTGATGACTGTCTGTTATATGTTCATTGCCCTTATCCTCAATGTTTGAAAAAAATGGACAGTAAGTGTCCATTGTTTTTTTTTTACCGGACAGAAAAGTCCTGAATGTACGATTTTTTTGTCCGCCTAAAAAAAGGACATGGTTGTAAACGGACACTAAAGGACACAAATGGGACACTACAGGACACAAGATAAAATCCCATTGAAATGAATGAAAATTGCAAACGGACCAGCTAGTGTCCATTGCTAAAATCTTGTACGGACAGTAGCCACGGACAATGCAGAGCGGACACCAACAGTAGTGTGAATGCCCCCTGACAAAATTCAGATCATGCAGATGGATGATTTTACAACTTCACTTGCAGCCACACATAATACATGTCTTCATTTGACAGACTACTAGTGGGTTCATGCAATAGGGGCTTTTGGTGGTTTTCAGATCTCACATGGATTATAAGCTCTTTTTTTTGCTCCTGCATTTTTGCCATCATATAAATATATATATATATATATATATATATATATATATATATATATATATATATATCCATGTTTTTATGTAATGATACATCTAGTATTACAGTTTTATTCTAATTTAAATGTAAATGTAAGGACTTTAATTATCAAGATCTCAGTTACAGAAACCTATACTTTAATGGCATGTGGGTTGTGACAGTTCACAATCATCCCACCTCGAGCTACAAGGAATTCTCGCTGGGTACTTATAACGTGGAAGAAACACTTGCTGTGTGCAATTTACTTGTTAAATCACTTAACACCCACAGCTAGCTGCTTATTGTGCAACATTAAGTGCAGTGTAGGCTTATACCTATCTAAGACAGATACATTAAGATTGTAAACTGGACATAAAGCTAGAAATGATTATGACAGACACTTTACAGGGTGAAAAATTACAAATATAATAAATATATCTCTTAAAAGTTTGTACAAAAATAGGCTGAGCATCAGAATTAATACCATATACTTTGGTATAGAGTTATATTTATACAGAAGGTTAACATTTACACTAGTATAATGGGCAGTATTTTGTAAAAGTGACGGTTTCTTAGGTCCCCAAAAATGAGTTGAAGGTAAGGGTTTAAATGGAATTAAATATAAGTGATACTAATCTGTATTAGCCCAACATCAGCTGGGTTCTGGTCATCAGTTCTGGCGCTCTAGCGATGGCATTAGTGGAGGTTCCAGCATTGCATCTATGACCCAACTTCCACATGTGACCACTGAAGCCTTTATCTGGCTGAAGCAGCCATATGGGAGGTCACTGATATCTTTGCTAGCGTCAGGGCTATGGAGTCGGGGTGTGGGTTAGTTTTGGCTGGAGTTGGTTTTGAAAAAAAGACTGTGATTCCTTCTTGATAATATAATTATAAATTATTACATTACATAATACATATCGTTATATGGTATAATGATCATGGCTGTCAGGCCATTCGGGCTGTGGAAAAGTAGAGGGGCCAGAGTCGGGGACTTGGCCTACTGACTCCACAGCCTGAGGGCCTAAAATATAAAGGTGATATTGTACTTTTTTCCATTTTCCCTACAGAGGCCTACATATTTTGTAATCTATCTATCTATTACGGCGAATGTCGGGAAGGGGTTAACTTGACCTTTTATATTTTTCTATCTATCTATATCTATTTTCATCTATATCTTTATATTTCTATATTTTAAATTGTGTATAGTTCTAATCTGTTTACTTGGGTACCAGATACAGAATGGGGTTCAGGGAGCCCATTTCAGTGTATGTAGCTCAAATATTTTAAATGGCGGATCTGAAATGTAAACAAATAATAATAATGATAATAATAATAATTGAATTGTATTTCTGACTTGATTTTAATGAATTTCTGGCCACGTGTATCCCCCTCCCCCTCCCCCCAACCTCCAGGTGAGGGAGCGCAGATGTTGGATTAAAATGCTGGTCACTGAAGAGTAAGAGATTCTGGTGTTGTTGTTCACCTCTTTTTTCACCTGTTACTAAGCAACTGAACAAACATATTAGGGTGCTGCCTGAAAGGAGAAGCAAGGAAAACATTTTCTTATTAGGGAGCGCATCTCGCTGGAAATTTCCCATTCATGCCGCTGTTGTATATACGTTATATACAGGCCTCATTGTGGAATATTTTAAAGGGATGTTTCAGTAACTTCTTGCACTCCTAAAGCCTATATATGTCTACTCTTAACCCTGCAAGAACGTACCTATACATCCTTGTAGTGTTAAACAGCTGCATGATTTCAGAGCTGGAGAGAGTTTTACTGTCACTGCCTTCCCAATCGTTGTGTACAATGAGCGATGTGTACACAGGTATGGGAGCCGCCATGATGCAGCTCCCCTCTGACCAAGCAGTCACATGTTCGGGCTGGGCGAGGACACTCAAGAAGCTGCTGGGTCCTAGGGGACATAGATCAGCTCTGCATTTCAGGTCAGGAGGCTGTATTACCCTTGTAATTGGAGATAAATGTATCAATAGTATCAATAATGTAACGTTTACATTTCCCCCAAAGGTTTATATTGAGCTTATGGAGGGGGGGGGGGGGGGGAGAGACCATGTAAGAAATAAACTTAATATACACTCACTGGCCACTTTATTAGGTACACCATGCTAGTAACGGGTTGGACCCCCTTTTGCCTTCAGAACTGCCTCGATTCTTCGTGGCATAGATTCAACAAGGTGCTGGAAGCATTCCTCAGAGATTTTGGTCCATATTGACATGATGGCATCACACAGTTGCCGCAGATTTGTCGGCTGCACATCCATGATGCGAATCTCCCGTTCCACCACATCCCAAAGATGCTCTATTGGATTGAGATCTGGTGACTGTGGAGGCCATTGGAGTACAGTGAACTCATTGTCATGTTCAAGAAACCAGTCTGAGATGATTCCAGCTTTATGACATGGCGCATTATCCTGCTGAAAGTAGCCATCAGATGTTGGGTACATTGTGGTCATAAAGGGATGGACATGGTCAGCAACAATACTCAGGTAGGCTTTGGCGTTGCAACGATGCTCAATTGGTACCAAGGGGCCCAAAGAGTGCAAAGAAAATATTCCCCACACCATGACACCACCACCACCAGCCTGAACCGTTGATACAAGGCAGGATGGATCCATGCTTTCATGTTGTTGACGCCAAATTCTGACCCTATCATCCGAATGTCGCAGAAGAAATCGAGACTCATCAGACCAGGCAACGTTTTTCCAATCTTCAATTGTCCAATTTCGATGAGCTTGTGCAAATTGTAGCCTCAGTTTCCTGTTCTTAGCTGAAAGGAGTGGCACCCGGTGTGGTCTTCTGCTGCTGTAGCCCATCTGCCTCAAAGTTCGACGTACTGTGCGTTCAGAGATGCTCTTCTGGCTACCTTGGTTGTAACGGGTGGCTATTTGAGTCACTGTTGCCTTTCTATCAGCTCGAACCAGTCTGGCCATTCTCCTCTGACCTCTGGCATCAACAACGCATTTCCGCCCACAGAACTGCCGCTCACTGGATGTTTTTTCTTTTTCGGACCATTCTCTGTAAACCCTAGAGATGGTTGTGCGTGAAAATCCCAGTAGATCAGCAGTTTCTGAAATACTCAGACCAGCCCTTCTGGCACCAACAACCATGCCACGTTCAAAGGCACTCAAATCACCTTTCTTCCCCATACTGATGCTCGGTTTGAACTGCAGGAGATTGTCTTGACCATGTCTACATGCCTAAATGCACTGAGTTGCCGCCATGTGATTGGCTGATTAGAAATTAAGTGTTAACGAGCAGTTGGACAGGTGTACCTAATAAAGTGGCCGGTGAGTGTATGTCTGGTCCTGAACTGACTAAAGTGAGTTTTTCAGCAATGTTCATTATAAACCTAGTCCCAGAACCTTGTAGAGATGACCCAATGTTTTTTACATTTGCCTTTGTTATTCCATTTTGAGGCCCCATTTTCATGTAAATCACAGTTGTGTTCATATGTACATGGGGGCAAGTACTTATACAAGGAGTGAATAGCTGAGAAGCCCAAGCAAGGTAAAGCAAACCCAAACACTCTTTCCCTCATTTATATATAAATAAAAAAATTACTTGCATAAAGATGGATCTCCAAAGGTGAATAAGGGGTCGTTCACATCTGCATAGTCCTCTCCGTTGTGCAGGTTTCCGTTTCCTGCATAAAACAGAGCAGGATACGGAAACCTGCAGGAGTCTCTCTCACCCATTCATTTGAATGGGTGAGAAAGGTGTCCGGCCGTGAGCGGCAGTGAGCGTTTTGCGCTCTCCGCCGCGAAACCGGGTTTTATAATCCGGACACAGAGTCGGACATGCAGTACTCTGTGTCCGGATTAAAAAATCTGGTTTCGTGGCGGAGAGCATAAAACGCTCACTGCCGGACCCGGTCTGTGGTTTCCGTCTTCTGGCATGCAGAAGACGGAAACCACAGAACGGAAAGTAGAACGCAGGTGTGAACCTAGCGTCACAGAGGCATATTTGGAAACTATACGATTACCACTGTATAAGGATTATAACAAAATGACTGCTGACAGACTCCCTTTAAGGAGGAGATACTGAGTGAAACCTTAACTTCCCTACTAGTAACATGCAATTTTGGTAATTGTAATTATTTTACAGCAGTCAGAAAACACAGTAGAGAAACATGGCTGCCAACATATTCTGTGGTCAGCTATTCATAACAGACAGCGTTGGACATGTGGAATTCATTCACTCTGGCCACCCACAGTTGTGGTCAACTAGACCATTCCCTGGGTCTGGTGGAAACTGTTGGCCCATGTCTAGCTGACATAACAGCTCCTATGTACAATAATAATTACCTAACAAATGTAGCCAACATGATGGATGATATTAGGTATTTTATTTTTTGCTAATAAATTATCATGATACCCATCACATTATATTTCATATATCAAATATATTTGTTGTCTCAATAATATGCGGACTATATGTGGTGTGAGATAATAAAATTTCAGAATGTATCTGCTCAGTATATTTTTGATTACTTTTTCAATTGACATGCCTAACCATAATGTGAACAAAGCCTTAGTTTAACTTGCTATACATCTGCAGGTTTCAGCTTTTTACAAGAAATTCTGGAATGAAGGTAGCTTATACATGAAAATCACTTGTTTTATCAGTGTTATGTCTATTTATAGGCCTGGTATTAGTCCAATATAAGCTGGTAATAGTATAGCCTGCATTCTCCTAATAGAAACCTAACATGCCTCATATATCTATTATCTATAAATCTATCAGTTATCTATCTATCTATCTATCTATCTATCTATCTATCTATCAATTTATCAATCATATATCTATTTCATATACCATCTATTAATCATATATCTATTGAAAATCTATGAACTTATATAGTATCTGTCTGTCTATTAATAATCTATTATCTATCTATTAATCATATAACTATTGTACATCTATCACGCTTATATAGTATCTATTGATCTATCGATAAAATAGCAATTATCTATCTATCTTCCATATCATATATATTTTAACTACTAATCATATATCTATTGAACATCTATCTATCTATCTATCTATCTATCTATCTATCTATCTACTTACCTACCTAGCTGTCTAGCTTATATAATATCTGTCTTTAGGCTAAGGCCCCATGTTGCGGAAACACAGCTTTTTTTGTTGTAGATTTTGTTGTGGTTTTTTTTTTTTAACGAAATCAAAGAAAGGCTATAAGAGGAATAGGAAATATATAGCAAGTTCTTATAAGTCTACCTTCTTCTCAATCCACTCCTGGAATTGGCTCAATAAAACGCAACAAAATCTGCAACAAAAGCTGCGATTCCACAACATGGGGCCTTAGCCTTATATAAGTCTACATATCTATCTTCAATCTCATATATCTTTTAGCTATTATCTATCATCTATGGAGCTTATATAATATCTGTATTATATAGTATCTGTCTGTCTATCGGTCTATCAATCAAATACCTTTTATCTCTCCTTCTCTGTCTATCTTATCCATCCTGCTTTTGCAGTCACAGGCCACGTCTGGTTCAATAGTTAAATATTGACCCAGGGGTCATCTAAAATCCATTACATGTAATGTGACAAAGAACAGACTGTGGTCCTTATTAGAAAGCAAACGTTACATGTAAGCTACAACAGATCCTTTGCGGTGTTAACACTGAAGACAAACAACTATGGACCATATTATGAATACACATAACTGGTAAATTGTAAGGAATTCGTAGTGAGTTCCTGGTGGTTTTCGCTTTGTGCACTTGGGGAATACAATGAAAGCATCTGTAACTCTGCTGAGTCCTCCTTGGCGTTTCTTCTCAGCCCTGCGCTTTCCTCCTTTGTGAAGGCAGCAGATCCTGTTGGTAATTGGTTGAATCAGATTTAACAATGCAAGCAGATAAACATTTGTGGCAGCCACTGCCATGGCAACGTCAGACTGCTTCTCCTCCTATTCCCCCCTCCCCAGTCTCCATTCTAGTCAGCGACACAGTGGTCCGTGCTGTGGAGAGGCTTTAATGGCAACGCTCCTTGCTGGGGAAACTGGTTTAAAATGATGAACGAGGAAAGTACTCCTAAAACGGATGGCGGGGAGAAGCATAACGGCACCAACTTAAGGAGGAAAAGACCCAGAAAGGTAGGGTCTGGAGGAAGGGGCCATTTGTGCTTGTTAGAAGCATGCTTCTCAGGGATGTATACAGGGCTGCTCCGTTAGGCGTGTCTGTGTCGGGGGAACTGAGCTTGCTTCTTGCGATCTTCGCTCGCTGTGACAAGTGAGCAGTACTGAGGATGTAACCAGAGACTGAGCTTGCTACTGTTTACATGTAGAAATCTCAGACACTGAGTACTATTGCATGTGGCTCGGGCTGTACTCTTAGGTGGCTGTCACCCACTGCTTGGTTTGCTATATCATCTGTTTGTTCCTCTTCTGTAAATCATGAACATATATATATATATTTTTTTTTTTTTATCACAACGCTGTTGTGTTGACTGGGTTGATGATGAAGCAGAGTTGACTATCAGATTTAGGATTGCTGTGTTTGTCCTTATGGAGAATATTGCTTGGTGTTACCTTGGGATGATCTTACCACACATATCATACAACCTTGCACCCAAAGAGCCCTGCTACATGTCTACCTATACACCCAGGACCTGACTGTAATCAGAATAATTATAAGGTATAACCATAGATGGCTATCATGGATGTGAAAACACAAACACATCGCAGGTTAACAAAGATTCCTATTAACCATGCAAGCATTCAGTAGTATTTCATCCATTTCTTAGGTAAAGTACACAATATAATACAGTGTATTGTGGCCACACCCAGTCACTTAGGAGTCTGGGGCTGGAAGATCTACACATATTGATACCATATTATTGTTGGCTAACACATTGTAGCCAGTAAGGTATATATACTATATACAGGATGACAGCAATATAGAATATGGGGTTTTTATGAAGCTTTATTAAACTATGTCAAAATATAGCATCACCTTTCAGTCTGTGTTTGTAAATGTATGTTGGACACTGGTTGGAGAAAGCAACACTTTTCCACCTACAAGGGGATATGAAGGTATATGTTTACCTTTGGTAGATGTGGTGTGACTGAATATCTGTTCCATATATATAAATGAGGTTGTTTCTGCAGTATGATCATGACCTTTTGTTGCACGCCCTATTAAGATTAATGGGAAAATTGCAGTTAATTAATCTGCCACGTGTGAATATATTATTATAGTGCATAAGGAAAGGGTAATTAGAAAACTGGCACAAAGCAACATGTGAGGTTGTAACACAGAAACAGAATACTCCTATGGCCATTAGTAAAGGTTCCTTTGATGGATATATTTACAAGCTAGCGCATGGCCCTGTACTAGTAATTGTCTACCCAATCAATAGCGCATCAGAAAGCACAGGGAAATGAGGGCAGCTTTCTTCTTCTTCGAAGTAGCAATGTACACACTATATATCTGCTCCTAATGTTCTTTTCAGTAAGTAAGCTGCCGTGAGACAATCATGACCAAAAACAACAAGCAATTTAGGATTGCTGGAACCAGGACCCAATTGTGGTCCCATGAGAAAACCATATCTATATTGTGTATGTATTTTATCTGCTCAAATCAGTGATTAATATTATTCACAACCTAAGATTTGATGATTTCTATTGATTGTCATGATAGCATTTGTGTTTCTGTTATAAACTATTGTTTGCAGCTGTATACATAGATGTAGGGTTATAGCTATAGTTATCATACATAGATACTTAGAATCTAGTTTGGGATTCTATAAGCCTTGTATAAGTCATTTCAACGATTTCTGAATTTTTGGTAAACTTACAATTTTGATGTTTGGTGTTTTGTTTGCTTTTTTGCTATGAGGTTCAGGTGATAGTATTTTGCAATGATTTGTAATCAGTTTCCATATATCATTGCATCCAGTGAAGAAATCTAGTCACAGAAATCCAGGTAGGATCTTTGGAATATTGTTTTTGCATATTGACCATGAATAGGTATTATCAGATGTTTTGCAATTAGACAAAATATTGTTGTTGTAATAAAAGGGAACAGTGTTTGGCTTGTTGTCACACTTGGGTCCCACTTATGATAATAGATGCTTTCTCCTCAGCAGGACGTTCTAGAGGCGCACGCTTTCTTACTAATTAGACCATCCAGGGGACTTAATAATGTGTGCCAATGATTGATGGACAAATTCTATGTTAGGCCTCATAAGACTGCGCCTCATGTAACTGATGATGTGTTCTTACAAATGCAGGTGTCTATGGTTAGAAAAAATAGCTTTTTACATAAATATGCATGGAATAACATATCTAATAATCCAGAACTACATTAAATTAACACTTTGTGAGCACTGTCTAAGGTCTCATTCACACAAGTGTATATTTGGATCAGAAGGTTCTGAAAAATGGCAGAAATGCATTTCAACTTACACAGAATTATCCATTCCATAACCAGTGTATTGCTGAGTTAATGATCTGTACTTTGGGTTCATATTGGTATGGTAAACCACTGACCCATCTGGCAAGAATAATGACGGCAATCATTTTTTTTACTTAACAATGCCAGTAAGGCCATATGACCGCGAGCAGTCTGCTAGGCCCAATGAAACAAACGTATGTGTCCATACTTTTCTATCCACAATTGCGAATAAAAAGTACAGTCGTGTGCAAGAAGCCTAATTTTACATTATTAGACGAGTGGAATTGTGTATCTCTGAATTCTTCATTAAACTGACAATACATAATCATTTTACCACATAGATTTAGAATTATCCATCATGTGGAATGGGAGCCAATTGTTATGGCTGGCAGAACTGACTCCATGACAGTTAAAGCTCTGTAAAAAGTATTGATCAGTAATGGACAACTTTCAGGTCTAAGTGGTAAATCACACATAATGTGCAACTACTGCTGCCCCAAAATAAATTTTTGCCTGGTAAACCTGTTTGGTTTTGTTGGAGAGGCAACCATATTATGAGTATGCCTAGCACCTATTTCACTTCACCTATATTACTTCATCATTTGCTTGCACTTAAGATTTTGCACAATCATATTTACATCCATATATTGTATATAGGCAATATTCATTAAATATTTAGCAATACATATGGATCATTGGCTGTTCATATCTAGTATGAAGGCCTTTATAGTTGTTAAACTCCTACCATTAGTCTTATTTACTACTGCTCTTTATTATCCCCTTTGGTATTGTGCTTATGTAATGTGCGATCAGTTAATGTAGTTTGTGTTTTAAGGACCTTTAAAAAGTATGAGTGAATATGATTTGGTTTCTCTTTCATGACATATTAACCTCATGATGTGTAGATCCTTGTTATGCCACCAAAACATCTGTTCTTTCCTGTTATAGGGATTGTTCAGGTAAATTTTATATATTTTAAAGAGGCCATGGGAGGTGAAAAATTGTTTTTTTTAATCTTTTCCCCTGTGCACTGGTGCCTCCCATTGCGGTCCAGTCCTCCTGGTTCATTGTTATCTTCCAGCAGAAGTCCCCGCCACTTATGACCGCTGAGGCCAATCAGTGAAGGGTATGTGACATCACTACCTGTGATGTCCTGGGGTCTCTTCCTAAATGGTTACGTCACAGCCGGCAAGCAGAAGGACCAGAGTGCGCTGGGAGAACTGGGGATAAGCGAGCATGATTTTTTAAAATTTTTTAACCTCCCCGAAATATTATAAAAATGTAATAATAATAATAATATAAAAATGTTTCCTGTACAACCTCTTTATGGGATGGACTCAGGTGGTGTCCTAAAGGTGTCCTGCGGTACCAAGATATTAGAGCAGATCCTTTATGTCTTGTAAATTGCAAGCTGGGGCCTGTATGGACTAGACAAGTACAGCTCAGGCAAAATGACATCTGAGGATTTGGAGTCCAGATCAAGTTAAATTCTTTTTCGTGTTCCCCAGACCATCCCAGGACAATTTTTGTAGTGTGGCAGGAGGATTAACCTGATGAAAGGGGCGATGGCCATTATGTGAGGTCGTGCTTGTGCAAGAATGTTTAGTTAGATGGTATATGCCAACATCTACATCAGGGGTAGGGAACCTTTGGCTCTCCAGCTGCTGTGAAACTACAACTCCCAGCATGCTCCATTCACTTCCATGGGAGTTCCCAGAACAGCAGAGCCAGTATGCATGCTGGGAGTTGTAGTTTTGCAACAGCTGGAGAGCCGTACGTTCCCTACCCCTGATCTACATGAATATTAGAATCCAAGGACCCAGAACTTTGTTTTAATGGACATTTTTATCATAGCACATCCTAGTGCCATCTCTTCCCCAAAGACAATTGCACATCTAGCCATCCACATAATGTAAAAAAAGCATATTTCATCAGTTCAGCTAAGGCTGATACTCATGTACCCATGCTGTTGGTGATGGAGAGGATCAGCACACTAGCCATTCAGCAATTACACAGCCCAGTATGCAGGAAGCTGTGATGTATTGTGTTTCGGCAACTTTCTACCATAGCCAGCATGAACTTTGTAGCAATTTGTGTTACAGTAGATCTTCTAAAACAGTGTTTCACAACCTTTTCAGACCTTTTCTCCTTAGGACACCCCTACCAAATAATTTTTACCAAAAGACGAAAAAACTACAGTTTTGATGTGTTTTTTTAATGCAGTTTTTAAAACCGCCTGCATTTGTCTGTTATAGTTTTGATGCAGTTCTAACTGCATCACAACTGCACCATGTGAATTCATCCTTAAAGCTACATCATCCTGTATTTTCCATCCAGCAAATACAAAAATTCACCTTTTACCATCATTAAGTTACCACATACAGTAGTATCATGCTCCCTAGTGGCCCTCCGATACAATCATGCTTCCCAGCAGCCACCAGATACCAAATAATGCTCGCCAGTGGCCCTCAGAACCTAATAAGGCTCCCCAGGGCTCACAGATACCTAATAAGATACCTAATAATGCTTTACACCATTACACCTTTGCTTTACACCATTACACCGAATAATGCTACCCACTGGCCCCCAGACATCTAATGATTCTCCCCACTGGCCCTTAGGTAAGTAGTAATACACCACAGTGGCCCCTAGGTAAGTAGTAATGTTCTTCAATTGCCCCTATGAAAGTAATAATATCCCCTGTGACCCTCAGACAAGTAATAATGTAGCTCCTAGGCAAGTAATAATGTACTCCAGTGGTCCCCAGATAAGTAATAATGTCCCCACTGGCCCCCAGAAACCTCATAATGCTCCCCAGTGGCCCCCAGACAACTAATAATTCTTACCAGTCGCCCCCACATACCTTATAATGCTCCCCAGAGCCCCCAGGCAAGTAGTAATACTCCCTAGTGGCTCCCAGGCCAATAGTAATGTTCTCCAGTGGCCCCAGACAAGTAATGGTGGCCCCTAGTCAAGTAATAATGTCCCGCTATGGTTCCCTGACAACTATTAATGTCCCCAGTACTCCACTGGCAACTAATAATGTCTTCCAGGGGTCCCCTGACAACTAATAAAAACCCTTAGCCATCCTCAATCCCTGGAGGTCTGTGATCCTTCTCCTCTGCAGATGGATGCAGCAGGTCTTCAGCAGACATCACTAGCTGATACCTGAGTAATAGAGAAGGAAGGTAAAGGCCTGCTGCTCTGTTCTATTCAAATAGATTGGCATACTAAGGATGCTGATATAGATAAAAGGTGGCCATTTCCACCGGATTGTCACGGCACCCCTGAGGGTTCTCCACGACACCATAGTTGGGAATCGCTGTTCTACAGAATTGGAGAAGACGGGCTAGCCTTCGCTGCTCATGACCTTGCTACTGTTTAATGTTTTCACCTAAGCAATACATAGCTCAAACTCGCTACATGACCTGCTGTTTGGTATATGCTGTTACCAAATGCTTACATGTCCATTTTTTTTTCTACTAAAGTATTATTCTCACATTTAAAAACAACAGGAGTGAGTGACTGTATTCACATGTCCGTTTTTAAAAAAAAAGTCAGAAAAATGGTCCATTAAAAAAGTGGCATGCTCTATCTTTGTTTTGATGGTTACAGAAACAGAAATGCGAATATACCCATAGACATAGGGTTTTAAAATGGCAATCCAAAAAACGGAAGTCACTGCCATTTTAATAACGTCTGTTTTCACAGACATTTGGCCTGTGCAAAACTGAATGGTCATCTGAACAAGGTTTAAAGCATTCATTTCTGACTGAAAGTGACTTTTTTTTGCTGTCTAATATATCTTTATTGACTCAGAGTTCCCAGAATAGCCATTTCCCTTTCTTGTCAAGGACTACTTAGTGGACAGCATTGTCACCAGAACCACAGCATAGACTCAACCTGTTCGCATTTAGCCTCACAGAGAAAGTCATTCATAAGAAAAGTCTTTCTTCTATAGGAAAGTACAGCAAAATGCCTAACATTGTTCTACAGCAAAGTAACAATATGCTGTGCTACAGATCAATACATTGTAATGCCACAATAATCTGCTGTCACAAATATCATTTAAAGAAATATGAGTGAAATGTTCCCATTTTGCATTATGTGGTAGTTTCCTAGAGCAGTCGTAAAAAGGTCTCTGGTACTGGGACAGTGGTAATATGGCTGCTCTTCTGTGGCCAACATCACACTTCTTCGTGCCCAAAGTACTGTCCAGCTTGTGTAAGTAGGCAGCCATTTCCACAATGGGCTTTCTGGCCAATGCCTTAGTTTAATGAGTCTCATGATGGGAGAGCAACCAACAACTTCTCTAAGGAGTCAGCTCTCAGTAGTCACCTTCCACAAAAGAACAGAAAATTGATTGCACAATCATAGATCCATGTAAGTCATACACAATGAATGCAAGCAATCCACAACACGATATACTATAACACCTTAGTAATAAACAATAAAGGATCCCACTGGGAAACACGAAGTTGCTTGAAGGTGTATTTATTCACAAGAGGAATGCACACTGCTTGGTGCAAAGAAATAAACGTTTTCGGACGTTTCTGTCCTTCATCAGACTCGTTGCATCTATATTGTTGAAAGAGATAATAGAGTGTCTAGGACAGCAACATGAAATCCTACTGTATACACGAATGTGGCATCTAAATGTTTGAGATGCACGATATGATTTGTATAAATGGTGTGAGCGGACTGTCCAGGTAGCCTCTTATACTAGCCTGAGGGCAGCGTCTCATTGGTGGTGAGCTGTGCCCGGACCAGATACTCCTCCAGGCTGCTGGCCGTGCGTCCTAACACATTGGTGGTCACCAGAGGGGGACAATGCAAACATCACATTGCCACTGTGAATTTTTTAACAAGTCAACCATTTTTCTTTACATATTCTGCAGGACATTGCTATTTGGTAATATACCTTTCTGTAATGGAAGTCAATGGTAGATGTATCCATTTGAAGAAACAAAAGGAGAAAAAATGTGCAACTTCCCACAAATGCACACATTTAGAGACTTTCCCTGATAGATTAAACCAACCTGTCTGGAGAATATACTGTGAGGTTTTGAGGCCAAATGTGGTATGAACCCAGCCTCACCAGGGCTTTCCAATGCATTTCATCTGTACAACTCAAGCTGTAGTCCACAAGGGCAGGAAGTGGTTAACCATCCCTCACCATTCATCTTTGAGAATAATATTTCCTTCTGACAGTCTCCTGTCAACACTCCTGTCTGCTCACATAGTCTCAGCAGTTTCTTCTCTACTTGCCAGCACATCAATAGGGAGCCTTAATATCTGACATTAGTTCCACTAGCTTGGCTAGGGTGCATCTTTCCACTATTATGCCTCAGAACTGGGAATCCATTTATTATCATTTAGGGCTATTACTTTTTATATAGACAATGTCATAGGAAATTACGACCAAGAATTAGGGAGATCTCCCTACGGCAGTGGGAGTTATCCAGACTAGTAAGAGCATTGTTGTACTGACTAATAATCATAAATTTCATCCAAATTGCTGTTATGTTTATCTCTTGCACAATTTCATTTGGTATAGGACAAGTGCCAACCCCTGACTGGGTTAACCACTAATGCAGGCTGGAACTAGACACCATGTGTTACTCCAGCTGTTTCATGGCATTCCAGGATTTATACTCTGAAATGAAGAAAACATGAATGCTTTGATCCCCCCACCATGATGGAAAATTAAAATTACAAATTTTGTGTATATAAAGTGATTTGACTATTAAAAAAGACTAAAGGTGTCCTTTCTAGCTTGAAAAACATAACACATCATATTATTATGTCATGATATGTCATGATTTAAAAGATTGAGAACAAGTGACCTATTATAACAGGTTAAAGGGGTTTCCCAGGATTGTAATATTAATAACCTATATTTGATCAGTGGAGGCAGGGCTTCATACAGCCGAGGGCCCTGTGGGAATATTAATTCGAAGATGGCAGGGTTAGATACAAACTGGCATGGATTCTGTTTGGGTGACAGAGACAATAGATGGAGGAGTAAGGACCAGGTGGCACAGTTGTACTGAGGAAGGGGAGGGCAAGGGAATCAGAGCAAAGAAGAGGTGCCACTTGATAAAGGAGTTTTGTGGAGGGGCAGAGTGTAGACAATTGTTATACTGGGATGCTGAAGGGGCAAGATAAAATAATCATTGCACTAAAGCTTCTGTTTGTACAGTGCAGGCCAATGCTCCTTGCAGCTATAAGCTTTAATAAAGGGGCTCTATCATTGAGAAAAGTCATTTTTAACTAAACATATATTTGCATAGCTTTAGAAAGGCTATTCCACACATACCTTTTGGATGTTAATCCTCTCAGTAGTTTTTGAATGAGCCTGTTTTTATGCACATGCTAATTAGCCACTAGCGTGCACCCAGAAGTCTCAGCGAGCACTCCTCTCTCTCTGCTATGTGTGAGAGCAGGGAGATGAGTCATCATCAGCAGCAGCCTGTGCTGTACACACAGCAGACAGTGCTCGCTGAGACTTCCGGGTGCACGCTGGAGGCTATTTAGCATATGAATAAAAACGGCTCATTCAAAATCTACTGAGGGGATTAACATATAAAAGGTATGTGTGGAATAGCCTTTATAAAGGCTATGCAAGTATATGTTTAGTTAAAAATGACTCTTCCCAATGATAGAGGACCTTTAAGATACTCTACTGCCATGGCATGCCTGGAAGAAGTCTCCTCTTTCTTCAGAAGACCTACATCCATAACAGTTGTGTATTCTCTAAACCAGACGTTGAAATTAATTCTGCCATCTCACCACATCATTACATTAAATCAGACCCCTGACTGCAGCAATACATGAATTCAGACCTTCACTTTAAAAACATGGTAATACATACATTCCCTTATTTATTAAAAACATTTAGTAAAATATGACTTTTTCATGTTTTTCTAAGGTTTCTTTATACTAATAATAAATCTTATTTACATAGCATCAGTACATTTTAACTGTGTTTTCTGTACATGATTATGGGGACTTCTTTTTTTCTGTTAACATCATTTATGGATATGCTTTAGAGCACTCTCCTAGCCGTAGGCAGCTCAAGACTGGAGACAACTCATTGAGCTATATGGGAGAGTTTTCTAGACATGCTCCCTACAGGGAGGGGAGGTAGATAAGTTATGCTCTCATCTATTCTCAGTAGTGGATGCAATGAATGGTCAGTATAGGTGTTAATCGTAGGGGTGTTATGTTTTACTGTAATAATGTTTATCTTGTCTGTAATGTAAATGAGGTGACTGCTGGGAAGCAATGTTTTACAGAACTGGCAAGTGCCAGTCTATTATTAAGCTAAGTGGCCAAAGTGAAAATCGCAGCTTTAATACTTCTTTAAAATATAAATGGTGACACAGAAAAGAAAATCTTTAATATGTTTAGCGTAAAAACTGTAAAAAAAAAAAAAAAAAAGTTGTAGCTCAAGAGATAAAGGTAGTCTTCCACCTCTGCCAAGTATAATAAACTGTCACCACCGTATTATAGAGCACATTAGAGTAATAAACAACATGTACACCGGTTATATATGTTACTTTTGTAGATTTGGAGAAAAACAAACTCCAAAGCAGATGTGAACGAAGCCTGATTCTGTTTACATCAGAAATAAGAATGTGCATGGCTTACACGCTATACCACCACCACCAATGTGTAATCACTTATAGACTGCCAAGAACTTCAGCAAAATGTATCATTCTAAAAGGATAGCGTGACAATTTAATGTGTATGAAGTTGTCCAAAATCTCCCCTAATGGCAAATATGCGGGAAATGAAGAATTGGGTATATAGGAATCAGCATGCCTGATCCTTTTTTTTTTTTCTATGTAGATTGTGAGCCCCATATAGGGGTCACAATGTACATTTTTTTTTCCTATCAGTATGTCTTTGTAGAATGGGAGGAAATCCACACAAATGCGGGGAGAACATACAAACTCCTTGCAGATGTTGTTCTTGGCGGGATTCAAACCCATTTCCCCAGCACTGCAAGGCTGCAGTGCTAACCACTTAGCCACCATGTTGCCCATACCTGTTCTTTGTTCTTATGAGAGATAGGCCACTGCCAGTGGCTTCTGGACGTGTTACTGGCATATTGCTATTTTGAACATGGCCAAGACGAGAGTGCATGTCTATGGGGGTGTCTGCTGATCTATGGTGCATGACCGCCTTTAGTATTAAGATTCTCTACAATAAGTAAATAGGGAATCATTCTGATGACTGCACCAGTCTGCTGATATTATAGACAGTCCTGAAGGAAACCTCCATCAAGGTCATCCTCGCTATAATGAATCAGATTTGTAATGGTTAAGAAATGATGTGAAAAGAAATAAGCTTAGAGAAAGGCTTTGATAGAGCCGAAGTGGCATAGCAGTCTGACGTGACAGAAAACACTGGAGAGATTTGGTCATTGACGAAGGTCAAAGCAGCATCTTCATGGATAAAAGCATCGGGTTAAATGAGACCTATTGTGAAATGAGCAGAAGAACATGGCCACAGTGCAGACTGTGCAGCAGTATAATGTAGAGGTTACCATCGCAGCTCGTTGTTTTTCAGTGCCACTTGGTTGGTCATAATCAGAATCCATATTTGTAAAGAACAAACGCTTAGTGCAATGAATACCAGTAACCATGGCAATATGCACAGACATCAGAAAATAGAGCTCAAGTCTGGTGTTATGAGAGTAAATGCTGTGTTCTGCTTCCGTATATTCATACATATTAAGTATGCTGTATCGTCTACGTCAGGCCTTTCAAACTTTCTTGACTCCTTTCCTCACCAGTCACTTTGTTGTAATTCCGGGGCCTCACCAGCAAAGAAATATTACTGCAGAGTGCCAACCAAATACTACTATGCTATATAAATAATATCCTAAGCAGTAACAACCTAATACCACCCAGAAGAGCCAACACCACACTGAAGAACAACATCTCACTCCAGTGCTAAACAAATACCACCTCGTAGCACAAAATACCCCAAACAGAAGCCCCAAACACCACAGTATTGCATCACTAGTAGCTTTACTGCTCCCAATCTTCCATTACTTAAGACAGGTACACTTTCCCATTCCATCTCTATATCCTTGTCTGCAGCATTATCCTCAAATAAAACCTTCCAAATTTAAAGTTAGGGTCAGCAACCAGACTTTTCTCAAAGGTTTAAAGAGTACTGTCATTTTAGGTGACTTTTAATACTATTTATGACCATTATATAACTTGTATTTTTGCATTTTTCACAAGTCCTCCTCTCTGCAGACTCAATTTCTCATTCCCAGTTTCCCTGAGCTAGTAGGTGAAGACTTGCTACTATGTTGTTTCCCCTGTACATAGAAATAAGAGGAGATTTGTATACCTTTTTACTATATAAGCAGCAGCAGTATGTAGGACATTATAGAGAGGCACTGAACAGTATTGTTGTGAGTAAAGCACTTGGAGTAAGATAGAAAACATAGTATTAGTTGCAGAAAGCTGCAACATTTTGTTTCTGTATGTCTCTTTTATATTTCTTTCTTATTGGGTTTCTCATCTATCCTTCCCTCTCTATAAACTTCTATAGGCATCGCTGTGTCTTGGAACCTGTTTTTGATGTCTACTCATTTTATACTTGATCTTTACATTGCAAAACTTTAAAAACTGTAAAACCCAATAAAAACAAACAAAACAAAGCAAAAAAACTTCTATAGGCAGATGAAGTCTGAAAACTCTGACAGTCCTTTTCTCTCATAAGATATTTTACAGCGTTCTTTATTCTACTGGGCCCTGAACCCTGAGGAGATTGCACAAAGTAAGTAGGGGGCATATTACAAATGTTGTATTTGGCTCAAAAGCTACACCTCTTTATACAGATACTAACTTACGGTGGCCGACCTGAACAACAACTGCTGTATAACGAAATTCATTTTTGGGCTTCACATTCTAAAAAGGATAAGGAGATCTAGAGAGGTTTCAAAGGTAAATCACTGGATTATTAAATGCAGTGGAAGGTCTACAAATATTGGGCAGTTTTGGAAAAAAAACCAAAACGTTAGAGGTGATCTGATTTACATTTACAACTATATGATTAGTCAGTACAAAAAACTGGTTCATTCTGTGAAGTGTATAAAGGAACATTCTTTATAAGTGGAAGTAAAGTGCATTTTGCATCTCTATAAGTAAGGGTTCTTTACAGTCAGAGCACTCAAATTATGGCATGTCCTACAGCAAGAAGTAATAATGGCAAAGGCGGTGTAAGCATTTAAAAAGGGCGAGATGCTGATCTATAAGCAAGTGACAATGAAGGTTGTCATAAATGTAACTATAAATTACGGAAATTTTTGCAAAAGAGAGGTTGTTTCAGGGATTTATTGTGATTGCCAAATTTAGAGTCAAGAAGGTAATTTTCTTCTAATATTTAGTAATTAGTATCTGTAGGGGTTCTTGCATTTTTCTGAATCAACACTGTTGGATTATAGGTTGAAGTTGATGATGTGTATTTTTCAACCCTGTTATCTGTATAACCATACAATGTACAAGGTACAGGGTGTCCCCCTCGGGAATACAACTTTAAAAATGCGAATTCCTGCCAAGGGCAATAAACCATCTGCAAGGAGCTTGTATGTTCTCCCCGTGTTTGCGTGGATTTCTATCCCATACTCCAAAGACATACTGATAGGGAAAAATGTACATTGTGAGCTCTATGTGGGGCTCACAATCTACATAAAAAAAAGATGTCCTTTACATAGTACATGAAAAGTAAAGCTACTAATCACAGCTCTGTATTATTCTTATTAATAAGAGGCCAATAACAACAAACTACTTATATTATTATTATATTTCTGGATATTAATTAGAATTATAGGAAAGTGAAATGAGTTACTAATACTGCTTTCTATGGGAGGCAGAGTTTTGCAAACTTGTTTTTTGGCACTAGAGTAGCTCAGCAGGTTGTGATGTAGACGCACCAAAGGATAACAAACCAGGGATGTTTGATGGGTATAACATTTGTTGTGCAGAAGATACCTATATGCTATAAAGATCAAAGACCTCCTCAATTGTAACTATGGCGGGGCAGAGTTATCAATCTATATTGTACTCTAACAGCCATACTCCAAGCTGGACAAATCTGTTCAAAGTAGTCTCGTTCATAAAATTGACACAATATATTACTCTTCTGTACATACGTCCCGATTTGAAGAACATGAGACTACATTTTATCTGAGGAACAATCTTGGCAACCAAGTTTGTGTTACTTGTTTCTATGCATGTTCTCAAAGATACCATTCCTAGGGACAAAGCTGGCTTTTTACACATATTTTATCACTGGTGAACTGCCTTGTACCCCAGAGACTGAATATATCAGCTGTTCTTTGTATTCTGTTTTCTTTTACCCTCGGGTTACAAGCATAGAAACGGGGCCTGCTCTGTTAGGACAGTTTGTTCTGATTATAATAGGAGCATTTTACTGCTGACCCTCCTGTGAATCTGTAACAAGCGCTCCATGTAAGTCTTTCTGGTAAACACTTGGCTATTAATTGATCTACGGCCAGAATGTAGCCACTTGTTGGCAAGCATCGATTGAATAACAGCTATTCACACAGTTTTCAGAATCTGAAGCATCATTTAATTGTCATATTTCCCGAGAACTATCAGACTATGAATCATAGTTCAACTTCAGAATGTTCTTATGTTCTCAATTAAATGAAATTAGTAAGAGAAATAACTAGAAAATAGTCTTTGGTGACACGGATTTACTTCACATTTCATGTTTTGTTAACCATTTTATGATCAATTGGTCATTTGGGGGCAATATTTTTTACGTTTATTTTCAGAGGAAGCAAGATATACACTATTGTTCTTTTTAAGATCATCTAAATAATGATATACATCTATAATATAATATAACCCCCTCCTGTATTTTCAGAAAAAAAAATCTACTTCTATATTCTACAAAAAGAAGATGGGCAAAATATTAAGGAAAGGATATTTGGATGTTTGGGCATTGTTTGCTTGTTTATCCAGTCATTGGGAGGACACGTACACAGGCATATTATTTCTCATAATGCTTATTATTGATAGATGACCTGTGTGAAAGATCCTATGTCTGAAATCTTAGCATACAGTATTTTTGTATATTTCATGTTTAGGTTCCACTCAGACATGGCCATAACTTCAATAGTAGCCAGTATAGCAGTTGCTATGGGGCCCAACTAACAGGACTCATCCCTACTGAGAGATAAAATGCAGTTGGAGATAGCTTTAGTAGATGGAAGCAGTGTCACTGTTTGTATTTTATGTATTGTACTGCGACATTGTGTTTATTAATCCTGTACTGTCAGATCAATGTTTGTGAAACTCCTGATTCCTGTGCAGTAACATCCCTGTGTAGATTATCCCTATATGTTCACATCACTGCGTAGATTGTGCTTGTACTGTGACATCACTGTGTAGGTTATACTTGTACTGCGACATCACTGTGTAGGTTATACTTGTACTGTGACATCATTGTGTAGGTTATACTTGTACTGCGACATCACTGTGTAGGTTATACTTGTACTGTGACATCACTGTGTAGGTTATACTTGTACTGTGACATCATTGTGTAGGTTATACTTGTACTGTGACATCATTGTGTAGGTTATACTTGTACTGCGACATCACTGTGTAGGTTATACTTGTACTGTGACATCATTGTGTAGGTTATACTTGTACTGTGACATCACTGTGTAGGTTATACTTGTACTGTGACATCACTGTGTAAATTATACTTGTACTGTGACATCACTGTGTAGGTTATACTTGTACTGTGACATCATTGTGTAGGTTATACTTGTACTGTGACATCACTGTGTAGGTTATACTTGTACTGTGACATCACTGTGTAGGTTATACTTGTACTGTGACATCATTGTGTAGGTTATACTTGTACTGTGACATCACTGTGTAAATTAAACTTGTACTGTGACATCACTGTGTAGGTTATACTTGTACTGTGACATCACTGTGTAGGTTATACTTGTACTGCGACATCACTGTGTAGGTTATACTTGTACTGTGACATCATTGTGTAGGTTATACTTGTACTGCGACATCACTGTGTAGGTTATATTTGTACTGTGACATCATTGTGTAGGTTATACTTGTACTGCGACATCACTGTGTAGGTTATACTTGTACTGTGACATCATTGTGTAGGTTATACTTGTACTGTGACATCACTCTGTAGGTTATACTTGTACTGTGACATCACTGTGTAGGTTATACTTGTACTGTGACATCATTGTGTAGGTTATACTTGTACTGTGACATCACTGTGTAAATTAAACTTGTACTGTGACATCACTGTGTAGGTTATACTTGTACTGTGACATCACTGTGTAGGTTATACTTGTACTGTGACATCACTGTGTAGGTTATACTTGTACTGCGACATCACTGTGTAAGTTATACTTGTACTGTGACATCACTGTGTAGGTTATACTTGTACTGTGACATCACTGTGTAGGTTATACTTGTACTGCGACATCACTGTGTAAGTTATACTTGTACTGTGACATCACTGTGTAGGTTATACTTGTACTGTGACATCACTGTGTAGGTTATGTCTGTATGTTTACGTCACTCTTTAGACCAGTGGTTCTCAACCTTTCTAATGCCGTGACCCCGCAATACAGTTCCTCATGTTGCGGTGACCCCAAACCAAAAAATAATTTTGGTGGCTACTTCATAACTGTAAGGGCTAGTTCACACAGGGGGCGGTATAGCAGATCTATAGCGGATTTAGGCACTGAGAGTGACGCGGGGAGCCGCGTCACTCTCGGGTCAAAACACGCTTGCCACGACTGTCGCGGCTTCCCCCCCGGAGTCGGCTCAAATTAATGGGACGACTCGGGAGTTTGCTACCGCCAGGCGGACGCCACGGGTCACCGAGATGTGGAATCCACCTAAAGAAAGGGCAGCCCACTTTTTTTTCCGTGAGCGTCAGCATGCCGCTCACACAAAAATCAAGCCTGGTGGTCTAAATAGACCTCCATTGTGAGAGGGCCGATTATGACGTGGATTTTGCACCATAATCTGCCCCCTCTGTGCCTGTGTGAACGGGCCTTAATTTTGCTACAACCCATACCTCCCAACTTTTGAAAAGTAGAAAGAGGGATAAAATGTGCGGCGTGCAGAGCACGCCGCGACAATTTGGCTCCGCCCACTTTTATGTTGATTCCACCCATTCTCATTCTATTTTCCCGTGCTCCCACACAGTATAATCCTCCTACAGTCACCCGTAAATTATATGTCCCCCCTCTATCTCTCCCCCAGTTTCATATAACCTCTTCATCTGCCCCGTTTCATGTCCCCTCCATCTCTGCCCCCAGATTCATGTCCCCCCATCTCTGCCCCCAGATTCATGTCCCCCCATCTCTGCCCCCAGATTCATGTCCCCCCCATCTCTGCCCCCAGATTCATGTCCCCCCCATCTCTGCCCCCAGATTCATGTCCCACATCTCTGCCCTCAGAATCATGTCCCCCCATCTCTGCCCCCAGATTAATGTCCCCCATCTTGCTCACACACAGCCTGAACCCCACTATTATGCTGACACACAGCCTGAAACACCCCCATCTTGCTCACACACAGCCTGAACCCCACTATCATGCTCACACACAGCCTGAACCCCACTATCATACTCACACACTGCTTGCATCCCCTTCCCACCCCTGCTTACACTTGCTGTCTCCTCCCTCCATCTTACCTTCCAGTCTCCACTCACTGCAGCCTTCCCTTTCTGTGTAACTCGGCACTGTACTGAATAGCTCCGCCCACACCAGAGTCCGATCACATGGTCATGACGTCATCACAGGTCCTTTACCCCACTAGGATCTACCCTGCTGCAAAGGCAGCGCGGCTTCTCAGCGGCTAAAGCCATCGGAAATATGTATTTTCCGATGGCTTTAGGCGACCCCTGTGTTTTGGTCGTTCGACCCCCGCCGGTGTCGCGACCCACAGGTTGAGAACCGCTGCTTTAGACTAAACTTGTCCAGTGACATCACTGTGTAGAATATGCCTGTACTGTGACATCACTGTATAGATTATACTTTTAGGTTGCCATCACTGTATAGATTATGCTTTTAGGTTACCATCACTGTATAGATTATGCCTGTACTGTGACATCACTGGGTAGATTATGCCTGTACTGTGACATCACTGTATAGATTATGCCTTTGCTGTGACTTCACTGTGCAGATTGTGCTTATGCTATGACATCACTGTTTGCATTATCCATATACTATAATTTCATTATGCATATTATCCCTGTATGTGACATTATTCCTTTGCATTAAATAATCCAAAATAATAAGTAATTATGTTGTCATCTTGCTGTTGAAGATGTCCTGGTGGAGTGGGAACCCATATCAAACTTTGCTCTGGAGCCCAAATTTTACTTGTTACACCCCTGTCCTCAGATACTGTTCAGTATGCATATGAAGTAATGCTCCTGATGTCCTGGATCCTGAATCTACGGCCAGCTCATATACATCTTTCATACAGTGGGTTATGTTATCTGCCCACTCCCTGTATTGAAAAGTGTAGTCAACTTCTGACCCATTGTTGCCTATCAACATTTTATGTATATGCATACATTTGGCGCATAACTGGCAAATATAACCCAAGAAATTGTGTCTAACCTACAGCGGTAGCAGTGACACAAGTTTCCACCCCTGAGGAGAGTCTGTGGGGAACAGGCTATGAAATTTCATGATACAAGAAGTTCTGGTGCCTGTCACTGAAGCCTGATGCACGCTGCTGCTAAATAACCACCCACAAGTGATATATGGAATACCATATTGGTACACCGGGGGTACTTTGTTTGGGAGGAGTGTCCCTTTAAGGTATCTATACATCTTATATGTGAAAAGATCAGCCATGGATTCCCCAAATACATGCACACTCTGTCTGTGAATAGGGAGACGAGAAAGCTGCTGGCTATCCTGCCAGAACAAAAGTAACAGGTATTTAACTCCAACATCCCCAGCCTTTCATATATGATGCTGAGTGAGGATCAGGAGACACTCTTCCGCGTATACATTGAATGGTTGACTAGTTCACTGAAACTGGCAGATTCAGATAAAGATAATCTATGTGTTTGGGGGCTCTCAGCCCAAGATGACAAAGAATTGGTAGTGTCTATTCATGTGCCCGCTACACAATTAATAATGCCATTGATAGATCACATCTGTTCATTTCTCTAGACTTCTATCTAACATGGATTTTTGATGTTGTTATTCAGACGTGTCTCTCTCTTTTCCGAATCTTTGATCTGTTGTATATAAATAAGCCAGCACATTTTTACAAAGGTCAGTGTTTTATCTTCAGCCCACTCAGAATAGAGGCTATGGAAAATGTGCTTTGGCCAGAGACCCAACCTGAAAATAAAACAATATCTGAATGCGTTTCTACTTTCATGTGTTTTACACAATAATTTTTTTTATTTTCATGCACACATGCAGTACATCTAGACCTGGCACTGATAGCTATAAGCATTATACAAGCATTGTAGAAGAGTGGATGTCATCAATATACTACTATACATAAGAATGACATTTTCTTGCTGCTCTGTTTGTGAAAAGGAAGAGTTAATGGCTTCAGGTCGGTGACTCAGAATAATATTTTACATCATTTTTTTTTTATAAATTACTTTTACTTATCTGCAGAACTAAATGTTAAAAAGATGGATGACAAAGCGCATGTTTACAGTCTCCTGTTGTGCTCCTGAGTACACGGTAGGCTCACATCTTATAGAGACCAGATGGCAGGGGATTAACACACAAGAAAACGATATGTAATTGTGCTCAAAGTAGGAAATTACTCAGCAAGGGTATTAGTGGGCTAGAAAATACAGTAGTCAGCCAAAGAAGCATGTATGGACATTCCTGCTTTCTGTATCTTAGAACGTCATACTACCTGTCCATACCACTTTTAGTATCATAATTATTTAGTAACCAAAAATATAGTGATAGGTCAATTGGTTTCTTATTACCATATTTGTCCCTAGAGTGTGTCTGACAAAGGGACTGGGCTAAATGATAACAATCTCTGTACAGGGCTATATATTAGGTTGGCACTATGTAACCGGGAAATAAATAACTATATTCACAAGCAGATATACTGTACTACTACTTCACCAGGTAACCTAATGGCGTAATATCACAGATCACATTGCTTTTCAGTAAAATTCAGAGTATGGCCAACTTAATATTTCACTGAACATGCTATAGTAAATCAATAGTGAATACCTCTGTTAGGCTGCTGAACATTGAAGGACCAAGTCAATGGACCATACTGTAAATGGACATTGGTACACTTGTCTAATACCATTATTCTCAGTAAACCACCGTGTGTATGAGGCAGGAAATACATGTCCTTATTGGATAAATCAGTGCCTTGCTTTTAAATTCCACTCCTGATTATAACATAGTCTGGTTTATTAAATGTCCATAATATATATATATATATATATATATATATATATATATATATATATATATAATGTACAGTAGGGAGGATTAACAGGACGATAGCCCATAAAACGTTGTGCTAATGATTTATCTCTGCACTGGATTATTTGGTCTCTAGGCTGTTGAATTCTGGATTAGTCCAGTATCTGTTGTGTCTGAAAAGTCTATGACTTTCTTCTATGTATTTAATATTCATATGGTGGTTCCTCTGTTCACAATAGAGCCATACAGTTCACATTCTATGCAGAAAACGTCTGCCTATGATGTAATGTCTGCATCTTATTTTTATGGTTATTGATACTGCAAGTATTCGGTAACAGCGATGTTCTGGTCTGTTTCGCTCGCTCATTGTAATATTTCTTCTTTATTCATATTAGCTGTCCTTTCATTGTCATTTATGGTTGAGTCATCTTGTATTGACCGCATCCAATGTATCTAATTTAGGTGATTCTGCTCTCTGAAATATCACATAGGATTGCCATGGTAATTTAGTATGCTAATTCTAGAGTCCACCAGTGAGATGTCTAACTATTCCGGCATCAAAAGTGTCAAGTAAAAGTATCATTTATGGGGCCACACGGTGGCTCAGTGGTTAGCACTGCAGCCTTGCAGCGCTGGAGTCCTGGTGTTCAAATCCCACCATGGGCAAAAAACCATCTGCAAGGAGTTTGTATGTTCTCCCCATGTTTGCATGGATTTCCATCCCACATTCCAAAAAAAGACATACTGATAGGGAAAAATGTACATTGTGAGCTCTATGTGGGGCTCACAATCTACATTTAATTAAGAAAAAAAAAAGTATCATTTATTACCAATCAAATTTCAGCTTTATTTTGCATTCTACACTTAAAACATATATATTGACTTATAAACTATAAGAACAACAAGGCTTTTCTGTAACTCAGGATTTGCTTCTGTAATTCTGGACAAGGGCACTTGGTGCCAGCCTTTCCTGGTACTGGAAACTCATGACTTATGAGCTCCCACCACCAGCTACACCTCAGAAATGTAAAGCCTAATATATATTGGAACAATAAAGGATTGTTTTATTCTTTAAAGGGATATTTTTCCTTAGAATAATCCATAAATATCTGACATCATTGGGAATTGAGGTACAGTAATGTTAGCTATACAGGGTATGGAGCGAGCTATTTGCTTCTGGCTCTCTGCACTACATAGTAAGGGCATTAGAGGCAACCCCAAGTAGCTGACAAGTATGGGGCCTGGCTCAGGTGCTTATGACTTACAAATAGGCCAAAAAAAAATCTTCTAAAACCCTGTTAATGAACGTGTACATGTCACTCATTATATAAGAATTTCATAGCATGTTTTTTGCATACACTTTACCAATCACTACTTTTTAAATATCTCTCAGGACAGGAAATGCTTCTCACAGAGTCAATGGTAACACTGGTGACCCATCGTATCTAGTCCCCAGATTGGTTAAGCAGCATTTCCTATGTGTCCAGAAGGGCCAGTGATATAGTGATTGGTAGGGAAACCAAGAAGAATCAAAACTAGAATGGCAATAGATCAGTGAGTCAAGTATTGATTATTTTTATGTACCTATTCTGAGTGCAGAATTGGTTGAAATTTTTTTTTCTTCCCACTGCACAGTCCCTTTAAAGAGGACCTTTCACCACTACCACCAACTCAACTCTGTGCATCCTTTAACAGGAGTCGCTCCACTCATATCTTCACAGTTGGAATTTTTTCCACCTCCCGAGCAATCAGGGCAGTTAGTTTTGAAGACTAATATGCTAAGTAAACTTTCTCTTGTCATCTGGGTGGTCTCAAGCAGGAGCAAACAAGGGGATGTGATTCTGAGGTGTGACAGAGCCCACTTCTGATTGAAGCTTAGAATCACACCTTTTTGGCTTCTCCTGCCTGAGTCCTGAACCTAATCACCAAAAGCAACAGCACTCATTGCTCAGGAATGGTGGAGGCTACAGAAAAAATTCAAGTTAAAGGGACTGTTCAGGTTGAATGAAAATCCCTGCACTAATCTAAACATCCCCCCACCTAATTTCTAAAAGACAAATGTATATTTCTCCATGGGACGGTCATGTGACTGCCCCAGGGACATTTTCTGACTGTCCGGTGATGATCCATTTCTCTGTTGCCGGAAACAGAACATCACTACTACTCCCCACATCCACCCAATCATACTTGCCTATCTTCTTCCGGTCCAGGCTCCCTTCTGCGGGGAATGGTTCTTCCTCTTTCCTTGTTGTCAGCCCGCATGAGCACAAAAGAGCCAGAGTCCTGGCTTTGCGGTGAAGCTGACACTCCAACTCTATTGTGCAAGCATGGGAGCCTACACAATAAAGATGTAGTGAAGACCACAGCACAGTGGCAGGAATGTTGCGAACTGGCAGTCACAAAAAAGAGGAGCTGTTCCCCATAGATGGAAGCCTGGGCAGGAAGAAGACAGGTAAAGTATAATAATGTAGGGAGATGGGATGAGTGAGTGGGAAGGGATAGCAGTAGGCAGAATAGCTAGGGAGACAGGGAGGGAGTTTTAGAGAGGGAGGGGGTAGGAGTGAGAGGGAGATGGTGTGAGAGCCTACAACTACCATAATGCATTGCATCAGCTAAGGCAGCAGGAAGCTACACCAAGTAAACAAATGCAGAAGATGCCAAGATGCTCCCAGAGAAACCCAGAAATCACTCAAACCACTGCTAAAGGTATATGGGTACACGTATTAACACATAAATAGAACGAACAGACCTTTTAAAAAAATAAAATAAAATGCCTGGAAAATCCCTTTAAGCCAGAATCAGTGGAGCGACATCTATTAAGAGATGCAATGAACTGAAGTTGGTGAAGGTGATGAGAGGTCCTCTGAGCTTCTGTGGTTCCTACTCATGATAAGTTCTCTGTCTGTCATATTGTTATGGAGGTATCACTGTATTGCTGTGATATGCAGGAACGTTGGGGCCACAATTGAGGCAAATGAAGAATTTTGTAAATAAAACTTTTTTATTTTAGAGGAACCTAATGCTGGACAAAAGTTCCTTTCCCAGCGTCTCTTTAGTGATGCAGTATACAGTATTTCATGATATAGCTTATATGACGTGTTTGATTAAGAATAGCAACATTAATAAATGTAATGCATTTGCAGCGGACCGTCGAGTGTTACCATTAAGTGAATGACTGTGTTTTCTTATTAAAGGAAATGTCAGAGTCCCTTAGGGTGGAAACAACTGCAAATCTACTTAGTTCACATAGCGATACATTTTGCTGTGCTACATTACTGAAATGCATAATATTTAGTTAGTGTTGGGAGGCTTCTTCTATGGTAATAAAAACCTCTTTAATACGTTTCCTACTGATATACTGTTTTAATATGGATGTCATTAATAGCAAGAGTCAATAGTGTTACATGAGGTGGAGTACGTGCTGATGCTCAGGATGCTACACAGGCCGTGTCGTTTTATCTACATATAGTAGTTAGATCTTATAAAATGTGAAAATGCTTTGCAGAGTCTGGTTTACTAATTGTGGGCCTATATTGTACATTATGCTAGAATTGCATAAGCAAAAGCTATTATATATGGAGTTATTACTGGATTATAAAACAGCCATCTCATGATATTCACTTATAATGCAGCATTTAGTTCTGGTTATGACTGCAGTGGTGTTTATGAAAATTCTTAGTTTATCACTATTACTATTTTTCCATATTTATTAGTTACTACACTCTTGCAAAATTGTACGGAAACATTTCTGAGATCTAGATGGCAATTCAATAGATTGCTGACTAGTGCCTGCCGACAATACCTGATCCCGTGACCTAAAAATCAACAAAATAAATAGTGCCAACTAACAATAAGCTTGTCTATGTATTTATAAAGTGTGGTAGACCACAGTTTATATGCACCATATCCCCTTCCTATAGTCTCATCATAAAGCATTTATATTAATAGCTATAAAATAAGCAGTAATTAAAATGTAGGTTTCCATGCATTCCTGTACATAAGGAATACAAGAAGGATACAGTGCACATTTGTAGTCAGTAATATGCATAACTTAGTAAATTATTAATGTGGAATGGAGTTCAGGCAAATACTACTGGGAGAACATAAGCCGTTGCATTGATTCTTTCTGCGCAGCGCACATCCACATTCAATCTACAGTAGCTGTCTTATTCATGTATTATTTCTGCAAGCTCTTCTTATAATATTCTTCATTTAAATGAAACCACTTTGCTATTTCCATGGTGATGCATTTTCATACTAGTAAGGAAGTTATAAGTTAGGGCCTTACATATCCACTTCATACAATTCCATTGGGTTTTCATATTGCATTGCGATACTATATGTAAAACGGTTATGTCGTATCCTTGTGACAAAACTTCACATAAGTGTTTGATCACCTCTTTATGGTATATAATAGGGTGGCTTACAGAACATATTATGTTGTTATATCGATTATTCACCATGTTTTAAAGAAAAGGCACTAAGATAGTAGATGGTCTAGGATGATGATGACGGGTAAGATTGCATGTCACTATCACTGATCAAGCCATGTCCAATGTATAGACCATCTGTTTAGTTAGGAATGATGCTTCCTGCAATCCAGACAACCCCTTTAATGATTATAGTAAATTTGGGTTGAATCACTTATAAATACAGGATAAGCCGATGGATATTCTTTTCATTGCAATCTCTTCTTGCATCTGATGACACTGCAAGGAATCTGAGAAGTAAGCACATTGTTTGCTGGTTTTTGCAGGCTGTCAGCACACATTGGCTGTTTCATGAAGACTTGTACCTAGTATAGACATAAACTAAACCTATAGACCTATATATGATTTAAAGGGGTAGTCCCAACGCAGACATTTATAGGATATACCAATAGGTCTTACATGTCTTATGAGGGGTTCTCACTTCTATGGCCTGTACCCTTGTGAAGAGAGGGGTCTACCAACCTGCTTGGTGAGGTGACTTCCACACTCCACATCTAGGGAGAATATGCAAATCTGTCTCCCAAGATGTAAACAGGGAGACAGTGTCTCTGTTATGCCGCCCTCTATGGGAAGCACCCTGAACATCATGCCCGACTTTCCCAGAAGTCTTTACTGCATAATGCGGGGTTATAACCAAATCAATTTAGGCAGAGAATGAATGTAGAGGTGGCTGTGCACGTATGTGGCTCTCTCCATTCACCTTCTATGTGAAATACTAAAACAGCAGAGCACGTCTGAAGGAATATTTGGCAATAATTTGCACCATTTACTGTCTATAGCAGATTATATTTTACAATAAATTCCATGTGAAATATGAAGACAAAGAACAAGACATGCGAGTACTAGCAGATGTCTCAGAAATCTCTTTAGTAGAATTAGAACTGATTGTCCATTCATTGATCATTTAGTTACATATGTATAAACCCGAACTACACTTCTGTAAAGTGAGTGAAACGAAAAAAGGCCAGCCATACAAATCCACATAAATCGTACAAATCCACTTGGATTATCTTTGTGAGTATGCTGAATACAGTGGTAATAACACAAAAGATCTGGAAAACCTGGTGTATGAACGTCCACTGTTCCAATATGTTAAGATGATATGGCGATCTGATATGTGGAATCTGATTTTATACTGCAATATGAGTTTTGTTATAAAAGGAACCGCTTTGCAAGGGAAATGTGACTGTTCCCCACAGCATCTGGACTGGCTCTGAAAAGTTATCAATGTTATAACACAGTGCTGTCAGTTAACCATTGTGTTCATTCCCCCTGGAGTACTAGAAATACAATGACTTGCCCTCAATGTATTTTTCTATTTTCTCAGAACCTGCCACCATTACATTACCCTTGAACATTACATGATTGTTATACAGTATATTGTTACAGGACTAGTTATCATAATATTCGTTTGGTCAGAAGCGACTTGGTAACAATTTGCACAGCAGGTCCACATCACGTTCTTGGTGAAACATGGAGCTATAATCATACCTTATATAACAATATATATTGCTCACTGTGAAGTTTATGGCCTATGTGGCTTCTGATAAAACCTAGTTATGACTTGTTTGTGCCAGTAAAGGGAACCACCACATAGCACTGATGTCATGCTGCGCTGGAGTCTGAGATTGAAATCCAGCCTAGGACAACATCTGCAAGGAGTTTGAATGTTCTCCCGATGTTTGCGTGGGTTTGCTCCAGGTACTCTAGTTTCTTCCCAAACTACAAAGACATGGAAGTTTAGATTGTGATCCTTATATGGGACAGTTTTGACCCAAGCCATGTCTTGTGTGAGGAATCTCTCTGCGACTGGTGCTCTTCTAGTCCTGCTGCCAGATTGTCTTTCCTGGGGTGATGCGGTGACTGTATGTCTGTTAGGGTATGTGGACATGGCATAATTTAGGGTATTACCTTACTCATGTACTTGGTTATGCATTTATTATATTTTTATATAGGAGTAATTTAAAGGGGCATTCTTCTTTTTATATTCCCCCATAACAGTATGTTGAGCTAAAAATGATGACTCACACTTAGAACATTGCATTGCAGTGAAGCTAGGGTTTAGGTTGAGTATCTAATGATGATATCACATTATTTCAAAGTATTACTCCAGCAGTATCCAACATCTCACTAGAAGAAAGCTGTTATTATGGGATGGGTGTACATTGTAAGTGCATAATACATCGATTTATATATATTTTTTTTTTATATGTCTGTTATTCTCCAATTCATGGGACCAAGTGATCGGAAAGTATGCATTTACTGCATTTAGTTCAATGATGGAAGAAGTGCAGTGAATAGAGCATACTTTGTCTGACCGATGCTCCATTCAGAGCGGGGGCACAAAACACAAAAAATTCTCCTGATTGGTTAGGATTTCAGAGATTGGACCCCCATTGATCTGCAAGTTAGCCCCTTTCCTGTGGATAGAGAATAACTTACTCACGTGGTAAAATCCCTTTAATTATGTAATGAAGATTTAATGTTTGCTGCACCTATAAATGAAAAATCCATTTTATAGCTTGTATAACATTGGAACATCAGGGAGTTTAACCAGATTTATTCCCAGTTTTTATTTTTTCATTATTATCACCACCTTTTACTGTATGTAACATCTGTAAACAACAAAAAAGAGAATATGTGTCATATAAAGTGAACTAAGGGAATCAATTTTTACAAGAGTATTATCTACAAAACTGGGAATGGTTTTCTTTGTACTTTACTTATAAACAAAATCAGTGTCCATACATTCACAGATAAATACATATGCCTAAAATGAGATTCTATAAGATGCTATTTATTCTTCATTTAATAAAAGCCTGAAACCTTCAATTTATTTCTCATCAACCAATATTTGTAAATTCTCTTCCTCGTGTACATCACTGTCTTCCACGAGACGGATTTGCATATTTCAAAGCCTTTGGCTAGACTGCACGTGTAATAAATGGCAGTGCAGACACAACTCATTCAATATTAAGAAGAGCCAGCATACCGTGACGTGCACTGAACCTGACACATTTCATCTGACAGCCTCAAAAAGGCTTTTGTGCCATCTGGGGTGAGATCTTTGTCTATTTTACACAGGTAATGACATGTAATAATTCACATATGGAGCCCCGACAAGGTTTTGCTTTCTTTAAAATTGTCCTCAATGAATGACTTGTGATTTGTATACTCACAAAGTATGGCAATATACTGTAGGATGTACAATGTACTATGTGAGAAACGGTAATTCACCTAAAGCATTCATACTCTAGTGTGTCTTACTATTTTTTTTATTGTTTTTTTTTTTTTTAACTTTTTTTAAAATTAATTCATTACATTCAAAAATAAAACTATGTATAAAGTCTACCCCACTTCAACTTACATAAAGTACCCCAAAAAATCCTGCCCCATCTCCCAACACCATGAATTATAAATATACATATAAGGTTGAGTAAGTCTTTTGTTGATGAAATCGTAAATTCACACTGTGTTAGTAGTGCACATTTATCATATAATGCGGGAGTGTATCCATAGTCCCTTATTCAGCCAGTAGAGGCCAAAAGAGTCCCCCAAGTGGGTATACTTTTTTTTAGTGGATAGAATAGTATAATCAGCATCCATATTATAACCAGAGGCACCACACAAAAAACATATATGGTACTGTACTCTATACCTTTTTTTCTAGACCTGAAATGGTATCATATGCCTCAGAATGCCTATTCATGCCAATGTACACTGCAAACACAGCGTTAATACACCATTAAAGCGCAAGTGAACTATAGTAAAATGTACTTCACCATCACCAACCATAGCACTTTCCAGTTAAGTGCACTTCTACAATATGCATATTGTAAGCACTTAAACACCCCCCTCCCATATTGCAGCCAACACAGCTCTAAGGGAAGAAGGGGGAGATAATAGTTTCTATCTATCTATTTATCTACACTATCAATTGCCATATACCTGTAATATTTATTATAGAAGTTTACTCTGTACAGTTTATTGCTGTGCCTATATGTCTGATAAAATCATTTGACATTGCTTTCTGTTAAAGCCATACAACACTGCCATCTACTGCCATCCCTGGATTAAGTGTATTACATCAAGAAAATATTAGCAAGAGACATGTCGTATATACTCGAGTACAAGCCGACCCGAATATAAGCCGACCCCCCTAATTTTACCATAAAAAACTGGGACAACTTATTGACTCGAGTATAAGCCTAGGGGGGAAATGCAGCAGCTACTGGAAAATTTCAAAAATTAAAGTGGCCGGAGTTTTTGGGTGCAGTAGACGCTGAGGAAGGGGAGGGGGTGTTTTGGTTGTCTGTCTGCCCCTTCCCTGAGCTTGAGGACTGTTTCCCCCCCCCCCACACTTGGAATTCAGCCTGGCTGAATATAGCGTATCTGCAGTGCTCCTATTAACCCCCTCCCGACGGAATATGAGCAGTGCAGATACCCTATACTTAGCCTGGATGTAGTCAGGCTGAATTCCGAGTGGGGGGTGGGGGGGGAACTCAGTCTCGGGGAAGGGGCAGTTAGACAACTTTTTTATCCCGCTACGGCATTTACCGTACAGGAAGAATATATTTATAGATTTGTAGAGCGGGTGTTTTTGGACACAGGGATAACTTACGTGTATGTGTTTCACAGTATTGATGGGATATTCCCACGTTGCATACTCACCAGTCTTCACTGCTGTAAAATCTTCTTTCTTCCTGGTTTCTTGCATCATTTGGAGGGCGGGGTTTCACATGCAACCTGCCGTTTAGCTTCGCCCCCAAATTAGTGTGTAGCTCCGCCCACCCATATTGGACTATGAAGTACAGACAGCAACAACTCCATTCTGTGTTACATACAGAGACTGCCTGTCTCTGCCATAATGAACACAACTGAATTAGCTAACCTGATAACTGGGAGAACAGAAGAAATGAAAGCAGCTCCTCTCCCCTATCTGATAGCAGGAATCTAGGTCACATGTGGTGTAGACACAGGAATGGCTAGAAACACAGGCTCGCTCCCTGCACTTAGCCTCTCCTCCCTACCCCCTGAGAGCAGCAGATACCTCACTTGACTTTTGAGCAGATAAGTCAGGGCTGTGTCAACAATGAATTGAATAAAGTAAGATAGTGGACAAACAAAGCAGTTTTGCTGAAGCAGTGTATTTAGGAAAAGTCTTACATCCACATTAACAAGCAGTATAGATAGGATCCTTGTGATAGGACAACCCCTTTAACAGTATTAGTTTTATTTGTGTTCTAGGGAAAGGGGGAGGATTTGAATTTTTAATACTTTTTATTTCCTAATACTAATACTTTACTAATACTTTATTTTTATTTATTTTTTTACTTTTTTTTTTTTTTTTGCATTTATTAGACCCCCTAGGAGTCTTGAACCCCAGGGGGTCTGATCACTAATGTGATGCATTGCAATACTAATGCATTGCAATACATTGCAAAAATTGTCATTTCTTTGGCAGGCTAAATAGAGCAGCCTGCAAAAGAGAAGCACTGCTGGCTAGGGAGCCTTTGCAGGAGCTCTGAGGGGAATCCCTGGCAAAAGCTTTGAGGGGAATCCCCAGCCAGCCGGACCTGAAGGAGAACTGCAGCTGGCCGGCGGCAGGAGCGCTGAGAGTAATCCCCGGCAGAAGCGCTTCTGCGGCTGGCCGCAGTTCCTATCTAAAGGATCGCACTTGAGAGAGCGGTCGCGCCCGCTCTCTCCAGCAGCATGGTGGCACCTGCCCAGACCCCTCGTATCGGGACATCTCCTATTGCAGGCATGATTGCAGGGAGCTCCGACATTACCACTGTAAAAGTTACAGCGGAGGTGTCGGTTGGTATGGTGCATCCGGACCCGGCATACAGACACCGGGGTGGATGCCAGGCCGCAGCATCGCCACGCTCGTAGCAGGAGCGTAGCGATGCTGTTAATTTCAAACTGCAGAAGTACTTACGTCTAAAGCAGAAAAAATAGCTATTTAGTGGTAGAATCCCTTTAACTTTCAAATCAGCCGGTGGCATTGAAAAAATAAAATCATACTCGCCTGTCTTTGATGATCCGGTGTTCTCCTGGTGCAGTCCGGTCGTTCTGCTGAACGGGTCTCTTCTGGAGTGCTTCTGTCATAAAATCAATAACATGCAGCCCGCCAGCACTGTTGACCACAGCAGGATCGGACTGGCCCACCGGGATTTTGTGTCTTTTTTGGGTTTTGGGCCTTGTGTCTTTTGGGGGCCCTACTGCACCCCCCTTTTATTAATAGGCAGTGGAGGTCTGGAAATGGCCCCTATTAAACTACGTTCTTAACTCCTGCTTGCTTCCTCCTCTTGCCTCTTCAGCCCCCAGGGAACCCCTGTGCACCGCTCATTACGTCATCATGACCTGATGTGTGGCACACAGGGCCCATTGAAAGCTGAAGAGGGAAGAGGAGGCAGCGAGCAGGAGCACATTTTCGCCTGACCAAATCTGGCCTTGTCTAGTCAAATCTGGTATGTCTGTCCATTCCAAGGGCTGTGCTCCATTTCCTTGTTCCTAAGCCTTTATGGCACTATAGGTGCTTGCGCCTGTCTCTACCTCACTCTAATTTATACAACAGAGATTACAGTCTAGGAGTACCAGGATGTTCTTATACAGTTGCTTATTTATTGCTCTCTTCCTAGTCTTACTAGTATCCTGCTGAGGATTTAATCACCACTAACTGTATAGGACACCAACATTTCTGTAACTGAGCAAGCTGTAACCTTCCTGTAATATAGTATAAATATCTGAACAATACACTTCATGGAATTAAAGTGTAATGCGGCTTCTATAGCCACACTTGCAATGTACTCTCAGTTATTTGCATAATCTACTTTGCAGACGAATAGGCCAGCAGACATTTTCTAGACCCTTCTGCCAAGTATTAGAAGTATTTCTATCTGTCAATTAGCGTCTTTGTCAGTGCCAGTGTGAGTGCCAAGACTATAAAGGCTCCTAATTATTGTTTTGGAGTGTTGTGGTTCTAGTATCTTGGTTTAAGGACAGGAGCAGCGGCAGATCTGTCTCTGTGGTGTGAAATGATTTGTTTGTATGGATGTAGTGACAGTGTGTTTCATCAGTGCTTGTTACTTGTGATGCTTGTCTGCAGGACACTAGGATGGGTATGGCTAGAGCACAGCGGGCTTCCTATAATAGTGGAGTTACAGTGCATATTCCATTAGAAAAATAATAGAAGAACATGATGTTTTTATGACTTTTTGTCCTCTATAAACAGCTATTTTACAGCAAACTAGTTTGTCATCACTTAGCAATCGCCACCTTTGGTAGGACCTAATGTCTCAAACTTTATTTTTGCTTTATTCCCACCTATAAGGCTATAAAAGGAGCGAATTTCTCTCACACACAGGATAATGGATATATATTTGCTGGAATCCCTCCCTGCAGATTTAGGGTTCATGCTTCCTTGTCCCACAAGATCATACCTCTCCATTGAAATCTATGGAACGCCTTAAGAAAGTCAAGCTATCTTTGGTAGTCCCATTGAGTTAAATAGAGCAGCTGTGGACATGCATGACTACAGCTTTATTTTGACAGGTGGATACAGAACCCCATTATTATTGAAATGTGGGGATTTCAGCTCTGGGACCCTCATGGTTAGTACACTTATGTGTTATTCTGTATATAGGGTGATAAGTGCTGTGTGCAGAGAACTAAACAATAAGAATTTAGGGCTGAGCATTTTCTATACCGCATAGTATAATTCTAGCTGAGGGCTGCCTAATGGGACATAGAAATCATCGAAATCATGTTTGCATTGTGCTATCTAAAAGCTCCATAATGTGTCAGTAAGTGGAACTTTATTATGTCTGCTTATCTGTAATTGTATAATACTGAGAAACCTAATGGTTGGTAATGTTTATATGGCATGATTGATAGTGTTTCCTATGTATCTGCACCTGCTTTCTTGAAATAATTGTGATGGCCGCTGAAAATGGACATCACATAGTCTGTCCTATATCGTTTGCATCTAGATTGTTTTTGCCCACGTCCAGAAGGTTTAGCATATGACTTGTCTGACTCAGTTTTCTATTAGGACCTTTCTCTTGATGAAATAGCTAATCGCATTTATCCCAGACCCCACTGTGAAAACAAGCCAAAAGCAGCTTAGACTATTGCTGAGAAAAACCTATAGTAATCCTATTTGCATTTGTTTAATAATAATACACAGTGCCAGTTCATAGAGGTGATATAGAAGCAGAAAAATCTGATTTCATCTTCTTTATAGAGACATTGAGAATGATGTCTCATTGACCAGCCACAACCCATAAAGGGATGAGTGAATAATATTTCTATGGTTGGCTCCCGTCTACCTTCTATGCTAGTCTTCTGCCACTAGGGAAAGAATGCGAACCTCATCAGCGCAGGTAATGTTAATATCATAATGAAGTAATCATGCAATACTTGTCAATATGGCTTTACTCATTACGGCAACTGTATAATATAGGTGGCAGCACTAAAACATAATATAAAATATAAGAGTTGTCTTTATTAAGTAAAAATGTAATCTGCATGTCTTAAAATCAGGGCCACTGGCGCTACTAATACAATAAGGACTGGAGCACTAACCCAAGAAAACGTACTTTTCTAAAGGATATTCCTTAAAGGCTATAAAATGTAATTTTACCACATATTGAGATATGAATTTGTTCCAGAAAAGGTTTGGCATAACCTATGCGTGCGGTGTGTGCAGTTTAGATTAGGGGGCAGGGGGCACACTGAATGTTCTAGCTTAGACACTTGTGTAATTGCTCACAGATGGTGTTTCCAATCTATTTCCACCCCTCCACCAGCTAAGGCAAATGCACACTTTAATACAAGATGAGTGTACATGTATGCAATGACCCAGAAGATGAGAGCTGGCACATCATAACCCTTGATGAATTATTCACTGTTAAGTGCTGAATTTCCAGGCGTACACTGGGAATTACAGCTGCAGTGACAGAGAAGACTGGCGCACCTGCTACTGGAGATGCTGGAAATGAACGTCTTAAGAATTCCCAATATTTCAGAATAAAAGGTGAAATTAAATCTCCTCATTGATACATGGTAAACCATCACATCTTTGTGTCACCCCCTCACCACCAAACAAAAGGGTTACAGTTTAACAAAGGCATGTAATTATAAAATGTGAAAAATGTTCCCCAGAGTTATAATAGTGATGACTAGACAATAATTTGGGAATATGCAGGGATTTGCTCACCACAATATTTAGTCACTACACCAACCATGGGTGAGACAAGCTCTTTTCATGCTCATGCTACAGTTTTTACAATGTGGCCCTAAAGCAGGTGGAAGCATCCTGTTATCATCATGGGCCACACAGGGTTGTGGATCTGACTCCCTCCATATATTGGCCTACTCAAGGACAGGGCAGCTGGGTCCCCGCTTACTCAGGGCTTGAAGAAGATAAAAAACACACACATGGTTACAGGTCTCATTATCATTGGTACCTTGCTGAGGTAGACATTCAGCACATAAGAAGTTAATACAGTTGCTTAGACATAGCAGGAGGTAACTACAGTCAGGGTCGGACTGGCCCGCCGGAGCACCGGGGGATCCCCCGGTGGGCCCCCGGGCCCCGACTATATTGCTAATCATTTTAGCATAGGCAGGGGCCCGATCATCAATGGGGTGGATCGGGTGGTTAGGGGCCCGATCGGGCCCCTGACATTTCAATCGGGCCCCTGCCCATGTCAGAGGAGGATTAGGGGAGGCGCTTAGGGCGCCTCCCCTAATCCTAAGAACCAGCGCAAGGAGAGCTACCGCTCTCCTTGCGCTTGTTCAGCCATCTACGTATCAGCGTAGGCGGCGTCATCACGCCGCCTACGCTGATACAGAGACGTCTGACAGAAGAGGATGCGGCAGCAGCGGGAGCAGCAGCAGCGCGCGGTCGGTAAGTATAATAACTGTTTTTTTTTGTTTTATAATAGGCCGCTGCCTGCTGGAGTATCTACCAGCAGGCAGCGGCCTATTACCAACCCGGACCTGTTCACTGCCGCCCCCGCTTCCCCTTGTACTTTAGGCCGCGGCGGGCGGTAGTGAATAGGCCTGGGCCAGGCCGTGACCCACTGCCGCTGATATTATACTCGGGGGTCTTTTCAGACCCCTGAGTATAATAATCGGAGCCCCAGGGGAGGTGAGAGAACATAATAAACAGTGTTACTCACCTCTCCGGGATCCGGTGTTACTCCTAGCTGGCTTCGGGGCTATATGGTAATGCCCAGACGTCACGTGGTCTGGGATACTACCATATAGGCCCGAAGCCTGTTCTAGCAGTAACATATAGGCCCGAAGCCTGTGGTAGTAGTAATAACCTGTTACTGCGAGCACAGGCTTTGGGCCTGTATGGTAACAGGCTGTTACTGCTACCACAGGCTTTGGGCCTATATGTTACTGCTAGTACAGGCTTTGGGCCTATTAATTAATGAGGTCTGCCACTGTCTGTGTGTAACCGCCATTTTGATAGTCCACCTCTCCGTCATTTTGGTCCCATTGTGAACCTGTATGACGGAGAGCTTGCGCTGTTGTGAACCTAGCATAAGGCTATGGCTACACTATAACTTCCGCCATACAACCAAAGATGTGTCGCCCTGTGATTCTTTCACTCATGTTAGTGAATGGAGTCACATTGCAACCTGAGGGACCCAATGCGACTCCATTCACTAATGTGAAAGAGTCCCAAAGGGACACTGCAATCTTTGGTTGCATGAAGGAAGTAGTAGTGTAGCCATAGCTGTTTTGCACACTGTATTGTGCGTGAAAATGCACTTTAAACGTGTATAATGGCAAAAACTGGACGGGCGATATTACATATGACAGTAGGGTGGGCCCCTGGAAATAATCCCACTGGTGGGCCCTAGTCACCCCAGTCCGACCCTGACTACAGTTGCTTGAGCAAAGTTTAACAGCATTTTCTCATTGGTCTCTTAGGACCCTAAGCATTCTTCTAAGGGGGCATTCACACGAGGTAAAGCGGCGTTGATTCTGACACGTAACTGTCAGAATCAGCGCTGCAAATCAGAATCCCATTGACTTCAATGGGTTCTGTTTAGCACGCTTAACACATTGAAATCAATGGGAGGCTTTTTAACCCATTGATTTCAATGTGTTACGCGCGCTAAACAGAACTCATTGAAGTCAATGGGATTCTGTTTTGCAGCGCTGATTCTGACATGCGTTACGTGTCAGAATCAACGTCGCGTTACATCGTGTGAATGCCCCTAACAGCATGAGAGAAATAGCTTAATGGCAACTCAAAGGTGTTGTGCTCAGCTCACACAGGTTGCACTTCCCTAGCTACACTTCAAGGTTTGTGAAGCTAGCTTTCCTGTATAGCTCAGGTTCCAATCCCAGAATAACATGAACTCCCTGCACTGACAGGTGACTACAATGGTTTGAATGGAACTCCAGACACAATACCCAGAAGGTATAGGAAATCCTCATCAAATAGAATTCCCCTTGACCACAAAGTTTCAGGCCATAGCATGTACCTCAAGCAGTGCAAAAATCACACTGTTAGCGGGCTCAATCAGTACAGTTTAGGTGTTGTAAGCTCCACCTCCAGCCCCTCCCACTTCTAGTTTGGGTCCACCCATTCCCATCCATATTCCTTTGTGCACCCATACAATACACTGTTTATTTAATAGCCCTGACACAGTATTATGCCTGCTTGTGGTACCCACACAGTATAATGTCCCTTGGTAGCCTCTACATTATAATGCCTCCTCATTTTAGCTCCCACATTATGTTTCCCACAATATGGCCCCCACAATATAATCCCCTTAATAAGACCTTAACTGTGTAATGTTCCCCTTAATAAGGCCCCACTGTATAATGGGCTCCTTAAAGGGGTTGTTAAGTATAAATCAATATTTTTATACTAAGAACCTTATGCCCCTTCCAACTTTCTAATATATGTTTACTAAACATATTGTATATTTAGACAGAGGATGCCAGGAACTCACTGAGAACCCCAGAAATCGCTCAAAACATTGCTGAAGGTATTTGGTTGCACTTATTAACTCATTGGCTCTAAAAACCACAACAAAATCTGCAACTAAAAAAGCTGCGTTTCCGCAATGTGGGGACTTAGCCTAAAAGAGGAAACATCTGTAGCCTAGTATAGAGGATAACATTCTGAGTATTTGTAAGTCAAACCTAGTAGCCAACAGAGAGAAAAACTATATTGGCAGTGGCGTAACTACCGGGACATGAGGGGCCCAGCGACAGCCGCTACCCCTGCGGGTTTTTCTTTTCTTAACAGGCCGTTTCACTATGGTTCAAGGACCTTGTGTGACATCACACATTCACGTGACTAGGCGGGCGTGTCAGTGTCCTGATGCATGTAAGGTACTGAGAAGGGGGGATGTAAGATGCAGGATGGAGAGAGAGTGCGTGTGTGTGTCATCATACTGGGGGCAGAGATGGAGGGGGGGACATGAAACTGGGTGCAGATGGAGGGGGGACATGAAACTGGGGGCAGAGTTGGGGGGCATGAAACTGGGGGCAGATGAAAGGGGATATGAAACTGAGGGAGAAATGGAGGGGGGAGATGAAACTGGGGGCAGAAATGGAGGAGGGGACATGAAATGGGACAGATGAAGGGGGCACTTAAACTGGGGACAACTGGAGGGATCATTAAACTGTGGGAGTAGCTGGAGGGGGATCTGTCTGCCTCTTGTTGCCCCTAGTGTAATGTCCCCCTCCAGCTACACCTAAGGTTTAATGTCTGCTTCTAGCTGCCTGAGTTTAATGTCTCCTCTAGTTGCCCTGTGTTTAATGCCCCACTTCATCTGTCATTAATTTATTGTCCCCCTCCAACTACCCCCATTGCTAATGCCCCCCTCTAGCTGCTCCAGTTTCATGTTTAAACTGGGGCACCAGGAGAGGGACTTACTACTGTGGAGAAGTTGGAAGGGAACATTACAATGTGGGGGCATATAATGTACAGGTGACTGTAGGAGCATTATATTGTGTCGGGGTACATGGAAAGCGAATGAGAATGGGCGGAGTCAACATAAAAGTGGGAAGAGCTAAATTTGCATGCTGCACATTTTGTCCCTCTTTCTGTTGTTCAAAAGCTGGGAGGTATGCATGAAACGTCATGTGATGTCTGTACATCATTAAAGATGGCCGACACCACCGAAGACTGCAGCAGAGCCGGAGATAGGTAAGTAACTTTTTTTTTTAAAATGTTTGTATCCCCCCGGGTCTACGATTATTATACTCTGGGGTCAGGGGTGAACCATGGCCTGAAGCAGATAATAGAAAGCCGGAGCGGAGGGGGCGGGGCCGAGCGGAGCGATCGTCTTTAGCAGGCAGAGAGCAGGCACGGAGAGGACCTGCTCTCTGCCTGAGCGTGAGGGGTGGCCGCTGGAGCAGCGCTGCTCCAGCGACCTCCCCAATCCATCGCTCAGTGACGGTGACCCTAAGCCAGTCCAGGACAGCTCGGGTCGTTCGTTCAAGGTCTCGGTGTCGGTCAGGAAGGGGGGTGGGCAAGTTCGCCACGGGGCCCCGTCGTTTGTAGTTATGCCACTGTATATTGGAATGGTTTGTTCCTCTTGTGTTATGGATCCACTCCAGGTTTTAACTTACAAATACTGATTGTGCGAAAGTGGACTTAAAGAAGATACACCCCTATTAATCTTAATCATTTTTAGTTCTAAATATTTTGGTGTTTATAACAGTCATTTCAGTTTGATATATCTAATAACTGATGGACACAGTAATATTTCAGGATTGAAATGAGGTTTATTGTACTAACAGAAAATGTGCAATATGCATTAAACCAAAATTTGACCGGTGCAAAAGTATGGGCACCTCAACAGAAAAGTGACATTAATATTTAGTAGATCCTCCTTTTGCAAAGATAACAGCCTCTAGTCGCTTCCTGTAGCTTTTAATCAGTTCCTGGATCCTGGATAAAGGTATTTTGGACAAACAATTCAAGTTCAGTTAAGTTAGATGGTCGCCGAGCATGGACAGCCCGCTTCAAATCATCCCACAGATGTTCAATGATATTCAGGTCTGGGGACTGGGATGGCCATTCCAGAACATTGTAATTGTTCCTCTGCATGAATGCCTGAGGATTTGGAGCGGTGTTTTGGATCATTGTCTTGCTGAAATATCCATCCCCGGCGTAACTTCAACTTCGTCACTGATTCTTGAACATTATTCTCAAGAATCTGCTGATACTGAGTGGAATCCATGCGACCCTCAACTTTAACAAGATTCCCGATGCCGGCATTGGTCACACAGCCCCAAAGCATGATGGAACCTCCACCAAATTTTACAGTGGGTAGCATGTGTTTTTCTTGGAATGCTGTTTCTTTTTGGACGCCATGCATAACGCCTTTTTTTATAACCAAACAACTCAATTTTTGTTTCCAAAATGAAGCTGCCTTGTCCAAATGTGCTTTTTCATACCTCAGGCAACTCTATTTGTGGCGTACGTGCAGAAACGGCTTCTTTCTCATCACTCTCCCATACAGCTTCTATTTGTGCAAAGTGCGCTGTATAGTTGACCGATGCACAGTGACACCATCTGCAGCAAGATGATGCTGCAGCTCTTTGGAGGTGGTCTGTGGATTGTCCTTGACTGTTCTCACCATTCTTCTTCTCTGCCTTTCTGATATTTTTCTTGGCCTGCCACTTCTGGGCTTAACAAGAACTGTCCCTGTGGTCTTCCATTTCCTTACTATGTTCCTCACAGTGGAAACTGACAGGTTAAATCTCTGAGACAACTTTTTGTATCCTTCCCCTGAACAACTATGTTGAACAATCTTTGTTTTCAGATCATTTGAGAGTTGTTTTGAGTAGCCCATGATGCCACTCTTCAGAGGAGATTCAAATAGGAGATCAACTTGCAATTGGCCACCTTAAATACCTTTTCTTATGATTGGATACATCTGGCTATGAAGTTCAAAGCTCACTGAGGTTACAAAACCAATTTTGTGCTTCAGTAAGTCAGTAAAAAGTAGTTAGGGGAATTCAAATCAATAAAATGATAAGGGTGCCCATACTTTTGCACCGGTCAAATTTTGGTTTAATGCATATTGCACATTTTCTGTTAGTACAATAAACCTCATTTCAATCCTGAAATATTACTGTGTCCATCAGTTATTAGATATATCAAACTGAAATGGCTGTTGCAAACACCAAAATATTTAGAACAAAAAATGATTAAGATTAATAGGGGTGCCCAAACTTTTTCATAGGACTGTATGAACCGATCCCTAGGTAGACAGTTGCACAATATCTTATCTTGATTAGCTTAGCATAGCTTTAGAGTGTAGAGGTAGTATCTATTTTGCAATGGAGCCCAGGAGCTTCAAGTGATGCCTCTGCCCATCATGCAATATGTATTTGCATATCAGATCCTTGGTTGCTTCACTGTGCTGTTACATGTGGTTGACAGCATTAAGATATAGTCTGATTTAATGTGAAGCCAAGATCAAAATAATTTAAAAAGATCACTCAGATAGAATGTTCTCATACATAATAAAGATAAGCCCCAGACGATTTCAATTAAGGCAAATCATCTGTATGTATTGAAAAGCAGAAAGAAAGGAATATTTTGCATAAAGGTGGCTAGTCCGTGTAACTCTTACTTGTGTGAGGGTTTGCTGCCCTCTTCTGTTAGTAAATGAAAATAACTAGAGAGACGACAAAAGCCCTCCTTGAGGAGGAAGAAAACTGTATCTCTAATGCCATCTGTAGGTGACAGTCCTGTACATCAATGTGTCACCCATAGACATATATTGTATATTGCAGTTGTTTTTTTCGGGGCAGCATGGTGGCTCAGTGGTTAGCACTGCTGCCTTGCAACATTGGAATCCTGGGTTAAAATCCAACCAAGCTTGAAATCTGCAAGGAGTTTGTATCACAGTCCAAAAACATTCCAGTCCAATATTTGTAAAACGTTATGGAATATGTCGACAATGTAAACTGCAGCGTACAAGTAAGCAGGTTGAAGATACATGTTATTTACTTGTCTTTTACCCGTGCATCACAGATCAACATAAGCCTAAACTAACATCAGGGACCGTTGAGGTATAAAGACGCGAGTATTGTTTCAATGGTGCGGCCTAATCACAGGCCTCAGTAGTCCATGATGTAATTCAGGAAGTCGGAAGAGGGCCATACAGGTCGGGGAACCGCATTGGAGTCCAGGGAAGGTGAGTAATACTGTTTGTTCACCTTCCATAGGCCTCCGCATATTATACTCAGAGGTCTAAAGAGACCCTAGAGTATAATAGTCTATATGTGGCAAACCTCAAAAATTATGAGTTTGGCTGAACACAAAATTTTTGCAAAATTCCTAATGAGAACCGGTTCAGTGAGCCCTCTACATAGGACATTATATTGTGGGGAGGGGCAAGGTGGGATATGCTGTATAGGGGGGCCACTATGGAACATTATACTGTATGGGGGCCAATATGGGACATTATATTGTGTGGAGGGCCACTATGAGACATTATTCAGTCACAGGGATCTTTGGCGTAAATAGGGGGAGAGGGCAGTGCTTTCTGAACATGGTACCCATAATCCATCGGGAAAATAGCTACAACCTCCACTCCTTTCTTTTATGAGTTTACTCATGAAAAGAGTATGGGACCGGGTTTTTAAAGAAAAAAATACAATATAAATGTTCAGGTATATTAGTATCTTAAAGGGGTCTCTCTCCAACTTCTTCTTAAACAAATGGTTCACATAATGAGAATGGAGGTACGCACATAAAATAGGGATATTCATAACAATCTTTGTGCCAATCCAGCTCAGACATTTCTTGGATACCCTGTTCTCTTCTCCTAGGCTGGAAATATTGTAAATACTTGTTTAGCCAACCTCTGAATGAGGTGGATCATCACTGTGGCTAGTCATGGGTTGAGCAGACATTTCCAGGTCTTTTCCGTTTGTCAAGAGACTACCAGAAGAGACCAGTGGAGGCCTATGAAACTATGGTAAAGGAACATTGCTGGAAAAACACCTTGAAATTCTTATCTTACAGATTCTCTTACCAGGCTAGGTGACTTGCTATAAAACAGTCCTAAGAAATATTGGATGGTCACAAATTATACTGATTTATTGCTCTCTTTATGTCCATGGCCAGTGTTGTAGGTAGGAGGAAGTATAAGGAGGAAAGCACTGTACAGATATAGCAAAGTTTAATTTGAGAAAGTATTAAATACACAACCCTGGTGCAAACTTTTCTCTGGGGTTCCCTACCCCCTTCCTAGAGTGAATTCTTGATAGTGATGGTTACAGGTGCTGCAGCGATATCTCAAATACTTGTAAAGAATAAAGCTTTAGTATCAACAGCAGCAGCTATCAAAAATACGGTGAGTAAGCAGCGCAGTTCCCGGAATGTAAACAATACTGGGACAGTATTATATGCTCCACAGTGCACCCGCACAGTATTATATGCTCCACAGTGCACCCGCACAGTATTATGTGCTCTACAGTGGCTCCCACACAGTATTATATGCCCATAGTGGCCCCCACACAGTATTATATGATCCACAGTGGTCCCCACACAGTATTATGTGCTTTACAGTGGCTCCCACACAGTATTATATGCCCATATTGGCCCCCACACAGCATTATATGATCCACAGTGGTCCCCACACAGCATTATATGCTCTACAGGTGCCCACACACAGTATTTTATAATCCACAGTGGCCCCCACACAGTATTATATGATCCAAGGAAGTCCTCAAACAGTATTATGTGCTCTATAGTGGCCCCCACAAAGTATTATATGCCCACAGTGGCCCCCACACAGTATTAAATGCTCCCAAGAGCTCGCTTTCCTGCAGAGTTGGTGCTATTATTATACTCTGGGGTCTCCTCAGACTGCAGTGTGTAATAAGTAGAGATCCAGGAGAAGTGATTAAAAATAACAAACACTTATACTCACCTTACGTCAGCTCTCCTGGGCATCTTCGGCCCATCTTTGTGTCTTTCCCATCTTCCTTGGTCCTCTTCTCTCTGGAAACTGAGGTTACATGCCCCAGACATCACTGATGGGGCCTGTCATTGAACTTCAGTGGTCACGTGTGGCGCGATGATGTCATTATGCTGCTGCATCCCATGTGACCACTAGGGCCCAATTACAGCCAACTGAAGTGAGGTCTGGCATGTGTGACCTCAGTCACCGGCTGGAAGAGCACCGGAGAAGATGCTGAGTCCTGGACAGGTGAGTATAAGTATTTTTTTATTCTGTGTCACCTCCCCTGGCCAGGCCCCTTTCCATTAACAATAGGCATAGTGGTGGGGGAACCAGCAGTGGTGAAACTAGCCCCTCTGCTGCCTGAGGTGGACGATCAAAAGATGCCCCCCCCCAGAAGGTAGCGGCCTAAATATATAAAAAAACAAAACAAAAGTATTTACTTACCTACCTTGCGATCCCTTGCCGCTGCTGCCACGTACCGCCTCCTCTTCACCCGGCAAAAGATGTCTGCATCTGAACGCCACCTGCAATGACGCCGCCTGCGCTCAGACGCAGAGGTCCAAACTAGCGCAGAATAGGGCCATTCGGTTTGTTTTTAGAGTGGCCCTGTCCTGGACTAGTTTAAGTAAAAATAAATAAGTCCAGTGGCTGCTGCTCCCTCCGAAAGTGCCGTCTGAGGTGGCTGCCTCACCTCGCTTCATTAGAGGTGCAGTCCTGGGAACCAGGCTTTCCACGACCACTATCGTGATGGTTCGGGGCCCCGGCCATTTCTCTCTGGATCCGGTCGCACCCTGTGATCGCAATTGTTACACCGTTGTATATATTGTTAAAGGGACAAAATGTCTCCCAAACCTTAAGTGCACTGTGGGTGGGCCTGATTTTCCTACACACAAGCACAAGTGCTCAGGCTTTGTTTTTTTTCCTGAAATTGCTTGTACCTTGCAGTACCTTGTAGCGGTGATTCTACAGTTTCCAAATATGTCTGTTGTTCAGCTTTGGAGCCACATTTTCAGGTGAATTATAATTTTATTCAAATGCCAACGAGTGGAAAGTGCTTTGGGGTAGACTTTACCTTGCCTGGGCATTGGGCTCATCTTTAGATGCCCAGGCAAAGCACTTTTCTTTTATTTGCATGAATGAATACAACAGTGATTTACATAAAAATGGGGCTCAACATCTGAATAACAGGATTATTTAGAAACTGTAGAATCACATTTACAAGGTACTGGGATAAGGGTTATTACTGCTGACAGACTCTCTTTAATAAAAGTTACAGAGAGAAGTAAAGATTCCCTTTACCATATATACCACGGGGCTGGTTTATTTAGACTAACATGTAGCGCTAGCATGGGTGGTGCCAAGCAAAGGTGTAACATCAAGCTACTGAGCCCCAGTGCAAAGTCTATATACCCCCCTCAACTATAATGCATCATTTATACTGCTAGTCTGTATACTGTATATTGGCAAGAGACAATTTATGGACCCCAAAGGATACTGGGCTGGATGTAACTGCGCTCTCTGAACCCATTTAAAGAGTAGGATGCAGCAAAATTATTAAGAGACATAATCTAAAATCTATGCCAGCTGGGATCTGGCACAGAGTTCAGCTGTCATTTACACCAATTTTCTATCTTAAATAATGTTACCGTATATTTGTTGGCCCTCAAAGTGGTGAGTGTGCTACAAGCAAGAAAAAGTCACACATTTTTGGTGCAAATATAAATTTGTCTCCTTGGATTCAGAAATAAAATCCCCCCACCATATATCAGAGAGAAATTGAATCTGAATGGATCCAGTTCTTCTGTGAATCCTTTGTTAATTTAAGGTATCATATGTTATGAGTCAAGGTTGTCATTAACTGTAGTTGTGTTTTGGTCGTCTTCTTTGGAGAACAGGAGGCAATGACCTAGTTCTGTTGTTCCCCTGTAATACCTTGCCTAAAATTGTGAAGGAATTCCTACTTGTGTATATTTGTGCTGGTGTACATAAACCATTCCCTATAGTAATGGTGCTGAGACACAATGAACCACTAGATGTCAGGCATGCTGCAGCTCGGTGCTGTCACTTATGTAAGCTCAACTACTTCTCTTCCAATATCTATGATCTATCTAGTAGTTTAGATAACTGTGGCTTTTTTGTTATATGCATTTATCCTTATTAATATTATAAATGTGAAAGTTTGTGTGTTTGGATGTTTGTGGATTTGGATGTTTGTTCCTCAATAATGCCGAAGCGAACGCACGGATTACAGTCAAATTTTGCACATCCCTAGAATGGCGCCTTACCATCCCCATAGGTTGGTGAATTTCATAATCGCGAGCACCAAAAGCACGGTGCCTGCACTGCAGGTGTCTCGCGCACAGAGAGAAGGGGACCGCGGACGAAGTCGCGGATAATGCTAGTAATATATATGTACATGAACCGACTCTTACAAACATATTACAGAAATTTCAGTAAGGGACCAGTTGCATAAACGTAAAAATGACCAACATGTTTGAAAATAATAAGTTACTGGGTGTTAGGATCCATTCGCACACATTTCAATGGGTTCCGCTAGCGGCACCCACTGAGGTTAATGGGAGGCTTTTTTTCAGCGTGGAAAATTCAAAGCCAAATAAAGCGCCATTTTTCCATTTTGCGAAATAACGCGGCATATACGATCCTAACGCCCATTGAAATCAATGGGAGCGTTTACGGCGCTCAAACTCTCACACGCCGTATACGTGCCAGATCACGCGGCACGTTACATCGTGTGAACGCACCCAAAGGGTGAATTCACACTGAGTAAACGCTAGCTTATTCTGAACGTAAAACACGTTCAGAATAAGCGGCGTCTAAAGCAGCTCCATTCATTTCTATGGGAGCGGGGATACGAGCGCTCCCCATAGAAATGAATGGGCTGCTTCTTTCACTCCGTGCAGTCCCATTGAAGTGAATGGGGAGTGCCGGCGTGTACGCTCCGGCATGAGCAGAGCTTGCCGTATACGCCGGCACTCCCCATTCACACAGGTCAGCTCCTCGCTTCGCCGCTGCGTGTCTATCTCGCTGACACATATGCGGCTGAAGCGAGGAGCTGACCTGTGTCAGCTCCTCGCTCCGCCGCTGCTACTGGCTTGTAGACGCGATGTGATCACATCGCGTCTACAAGCCAGTAGCCGGCGGCGAAGCGAGGAGCTGACACAGGTCAGCTCCTCGCTTCAGCCGCATATGTGTCAGCGAGATAGACACGCAGCGGCGAAGCGAGGAGCTGACCTGTGTCAGCTCCTTCCTTCAGCCACATGTGTCAGCGAGAGAGGCACGCAGAGAGCGGCGAGGGAGCGGAGTAGAAGGTAAGTTTAATGCCGCATGTGTCAGGGAGAGAGGCGCGCAGCGGCGAAGCGAGGAGCTGACCTGTGTCAGCTCCTTGCTTCAGCCGCATATGTGTTCAACTCAGATCTGCGTCCAGACGCAGATCTGAGTTGAAATCGGGACATACCTCCCTCCAACTGGGACCGCGGGACATGTCACCCAAATCGTGAATGTCCCGCGGAAATCGGGACGGTTGGGAGGTATGTAATAGGACCACTGCAGATACTCTATATTCAGCCAGGCTGAATTCCACGTGGGGGAAAAAAACAGTGCTCAGGGAAGGGGCAGACAGACAACCAAAACACCCCCTCCCCTTCCCCAGCACCTACTGGACCCAAAAACTCCAACTATTTTAATTTTTAGAAATTTTCCAGTAGCTGCTGCATTACCCCCCTAGGCTTATACTCGAGTCAATAAGTTTTCCCAGTTTTTTGTGGTAAAATTAGTGGCCTCAGCTTATATTTGGGTCGGCTTATACTCGAGTATATACGGTTATAGGTGAAGGAAAAAACTGAGAAAAAATGCAGCAAAAGCTGTGGAAAAAATGCATTGTATTTTTCCTTTTGGTTTTTTTTCTGCAGCATTTTAAGCTGTGTTTCACTAGGTGGAGCCTTAACTGCAAGAAGGGTTTTATAAGGATGCAAGGGGCAACACAGTGGCTCAGTGGTTAGCAATGCAGCCTTGCAGCATTGGAGTCCTGGGTTTGAATCCTGCCAGGAACAATACCTGTTTGTATGTTCTCCCTGTGTTTGCGTGGATTTCCTCTCATTCTACAAAAACATACTGATAGGAGAAAAAAATGTACATTGTGATCCCTATATGGGGCTCACAATCTACATTAAAAAAAAAAAGTATTATAAGGATGCACATAAAGGTTTGGGCCAAAAGTATGGCATTTCTACAGGGTGTACCATAAATGCCTAAGAGATATGAAAACCACCTGTGACTCTCATAGACTTCCGTGCACGTAGACCTCTCCTTTGAATTGTATGGAAAGTGTGGCACACGGGGAATCAGTGAATTGTAGTCATCAGATTTGATTCTGCTATAGGTGAGAATCTCAGTTGTGGACGTGGCTTACACATATTTTCTTATATTGTCAAACACACTGGATAGAAGAGTTTGTGGCACACTAAGCAGTAAAGGGAGGAGGATGGCGACAGATGCGCATGAGCAGTGCTGGAGTATAATTTTATATGTTTTGGGTTTCTTTTTTTACTTTGGTGTGAAAAGAGATGGAGGGACACTGACTCTGGCTGTTTAGTACTGAATACCTTATAAGAACTTCAGACATTTACTTTTTTAAAGGGTCTGTCTAGTGTACAGAGGCATCAGTGTTTGGCTCTCTACACTGGGTAAATAACAGCTTATCAGTGCTTGGGCCAAGTGTTGGATCCCCACTGATCTCAAATGAATGACCTGTCCTAAGGATAGATAGATCAATATTTTTGGGTGTTGTATAACCCTTTAAATGGAAAATAATGATATGTATAAATCCTGCATAAGAATGTACTTGTGTATTGATTTTTCAGGAGAATTTGATATTCTTTCCAGCATTCCTCTGTAAAAAAAAATTTATGGAATCTACCATCATAGTGTATGGATACTCTTATATAGTGATGAAAGAGCTAGTTGCCATAGAAACTTGCCATGTTATCATCATTGATATTTGTGTTCAGAAAACACAGCACTATTCTTTTATTCCATTTTCTAGCAGGCATTATAGGCACTGCAAAAACATTCTCTCTTTTCCCCCTCTAGATAGATATTACATTATATATTCATTCCTCATGAATCATAAAACAATCCTTAAAGGTGACATTCTGTATGGTATGGACAATCCCTCTATGCATGGCATATCCCAGAAGCAAGCTTAGTCCACTGTAATACAAACTAAAGATAAACATGGAAGAGGATAGAGGAACCCTGGTTCTTAGTATACAAAACCCTGGAGGATGATAGACTCACTTTAGGAGGAACTAGCAGCCCTGATCCACTCCGTTGGGTTAGCTCAGGGCTGTTTTGACACACTGGTGGGCCTAGGTTTCATAAGTGGGGTCCTCCTCCCCCATCATCACCACTTAAACATACCTGACCCACCCAAATTAAAATGCCCCCACACAGTATAATTCCTTCTTACTGGCCCCATACAATATAAGTAGCCATGCCCATCACTTATAAATAGTAGTCCCCCCTTATAAATAATATGTCTTTTTCACAGCTAACTGCACTGTTATTAATAATAATTATAAGGCGGTCTTTTTTTAAGCAGGGAGTATTATTTAAAAGGGGGGCTAACGATTCCTGCTTATAAATAGTGCCCCTTATTAGTAATTGTCCCTCCTTATAGATAATAGTCCCCCTTATTATTAGTAGTTCTCCCTTCCAAACAGTTCCCTTTTATAAATAGTCCCGCCTTTATAAATAATAGTACTGCCTTATAGTCCCCATTTATAACTAATAGCCTCCCTCTATCCTTATCCTTACTTTATAAATGTGAAAGTTTGTGTGTTTGGATGTTTGGGAATTTGGATGTTTGTTCCTCAATCACGCTAAAACGGCTGGACGTTTTTTTCTGAAATTTCACCCACCGCTACATATTGGCCAGGAAGGATACATAGGCTACTTTAAAAGTGGGTCACTCACCCCAAATCGCCACCGCACCCGTCCAAAGTTGTTCCCAGCTCTGCTCTCAGCCCTGCCATGATGTCAGCGCAGTAACTTACACGACACTCCAATTGGTCCATGCCAGTGTGTGGGCGGTATAGAGAGCCAGCACCGCGGCCCCATAGGCTTGCGGTGCGATGTGGGCGTGTCCTGCGTCCGCGCACAGTCTGCATAAGATGGCGGCTGCAAGCAGCAGTGTCGGCACACTCTGGAGCTGAGAGCGCCTGCCCGTATGTGACGAGAAGGCGGCCGCACGCACATCTCCTCTGGCTGGCGTATGAAGCAGCAGAGCCGGCAGCCGCACGTACCCAGCTACTGTGCGGACGGAAGCACACACAACACTCCGCACACATGCCGGCTAATGTGTTGGCCGCACACCTCCGCAGCCTCGGCATGGTAAGTGTAGACGGAGCTGGGGGGGGGGGGGGGGGGTCGGAGATGGAGCTGGGGATGGCGGGGAGCAGAGACGGAGCTGGGGGGGGAGGGTGTTGGAGAAGGAGCTGGGGGGTCGGAGAAGAAGCTGGGGGGGTTGGTGGAGGAGCTGGGGGGGGTTTGGTGAAGGAGCTGGGGGGGGTTGGTGAAGGAGCTGGGGGAGGGGGGTTGGTGAAGGAGCTGGGGGGGTTGGAGAAGGAGCTGGGGGGGGGGGGTTGGAGAAGGAGCTGGGGGGGTTGGAGAAGAAGCTGGGGGGGGGGGTTGGAGAGGGAGCTGGCCGAGTCCACAGGAGTGGGGTAAGAGGGGGGCTGGGGGGGCCAGCAGCCGGGGGTCCCGCTGATGTGGGAGAGGCCAGTGCCAGGCGCAAGGAAAGGGGCGTGGGGGACCACGGCCTGCGCTGCAGGTGGTTCACGCAAAGGTCAGGGGGACGCGGACGAAGTCGCTGGCATAGCTAGTTATAAATAATAGTTCCCCTTTATTTATACAGGGGAACTATTATTTATACTTATTTTAAGGGGGCTAATATTTATAACATACCTCCCAACTTTCAAAAGATAGAAAGAGCGACAGAATGTGTGGCACGCTATGCAAATTTAGCTCCACCTACTTCTACAATAACTCCAACATTCTCACCCATTTTTCTATATGCCCGCTCACAGTATAATCCTCCTTCAGTCACCCTAACATTGTACGTCCTCACATTATAATGTTTCCCTCCATTTGCCCCACAGTATGAAGAAACTAGAGGGAGACACTAAACCATGGAGGTAGTTGGATGGGGACATTAAACTGAGGGCAACTAGAGGGACACATAAAAATGGGGTAGCAGGAGGGTGAGCATTAAACCGTGGAGGTAGCTGGAGGGGGACATTAAACTGGGGGCAAATAGAGGTAGACATGTCACCCTCCAGCTACCCCCACAGTTTAATGTCCTCCTCCAGTTGCCCCCAGTTTAATGTCCCCTTCCAAATTGCACCAGTTTAATGTCCCCCTCCAGCTGCCCCCAGTTTAATGTCACCTCCTAGTTTAATCTGCCTCCCCAGTTTAATGTTCCTCTTCATGTCCCTCAAGTTAATGCTTCCTCCATCTCCCACCAGTATATTGCCCCCCTCTCCATCTGCTCCCATTTTAATGCCCCCTCCATCTTCCCCCAATTTAATTTCCCCTTCATCTGTCCCTAGCTTAATGTCCACTCTCCGTCTGCACTCCTAGTTTAATGTTCCTATTCATCTCCCCAGTCTAATGCTCCCCTTCATCTGCCTCGAGTTTAATGTCCCCTTCATCTGTCTCCAGATTAATGCCCTCCTTTATCTGCCTCCAGTTTAATTCCCCCCTTTATCTGCCTCCAGTTTAATTCCCCCTTCATCTGCCTCCAGGTTAATGACCCCCTTCATCTGCCCCCATTTTAATGTCCCCCATTTCGTCTGCCTCCAGTTTAATGCCCCCTCTTCATCTTCCCCCAGTTTAACATGTATGGCACGCCGATACAGTTGTGAGTGGAGATGTCCTGGGCAGAAAGTCCGGTGCCGAGATCCGGGGTCCCCACAACCACAGGGCCCGATGCAATTGAACCATTTGCCTATAGTTAAAGCAGGCCTGGGATGGTTGGCGTGGCAAGAGGCTTGGTAATTGTCGCCTCATTACATAGGGAATGTTGATGTAAAAACAGATCCTCCAAATTGGATCCTCTGTACTGTTACTGCCTTCCAGATTTTTTTTCAGTAACACGTAGGGGATTGTTTTTACTGTTACATGTTTTTTATTTTTTATATTTGTGAAAATATAAACATAAAAAGTGGGAAATCTTGCCTGTTTTTCATGTTCCATTTTTTTTTTTTTAGCACAAAGTGTTAGTAAAAAAGTGTTTGAGGCCCTATTCACATCTGCGTTCAGGTTTTTGTTAGGGGAGTCCGCTTCAGGACCTACCGAATGTAAAACTATACTCATTAAAAAGTGGTTACCTTCAGGAAACCCGCGGACCCCATAGTGGACTTCCCGAACAGAAACCCGAACGCAGATGTGAATCGGGCCTAAGGCTAAGGCCCCACATGGAGTCCCACAGCACAGCAAAAAAGCGCTTTGGGAAAAACTGCAGTGGCAAGGCATCATGGTTTTTCCCACAACGCTTTAGACAGAAAGTTCACAGAGATTTCCTCTGCGGACATTCTGTTTCAATTATAGCTATGAGGAAACTGCTGGTGTTTCCATAGGTATAATTCACACGCTAGAATATCTAAAACTGCACCGGTTTTGGAAATCGTGGCGTGTCCGCAGCACGGTTTTTAACACAAATTGGACATCCACTTTTCTCTGACTGAAACTCCGTGGGCCATGCCTAATGTCCCACGTTGCGGTGTTTGTGTCAAAGTCCGGTGTGGCTTGAAAAGGAATGGAAAATATAAAGGAAGGACGTGGATGTTTCTCTTCTGTTAAATCCACTTCGGACTTTGGCTCAAAAAAAAACGCAGCAAAATCCGCAACAAAAAAGTGTTTCTGCAATGTGGGGCCTTAGCTGAAAATAGTTTTTCCTCTCCACTAGAACCTATGATGTGGGCGTGGTATAAGCGTATTTTTTAAATTCTTTTAATCATTTTACTTTAAGTTTTATCTTTTACTTTTCTATTTAGCCTCTTATATTTAGCCTTTTTTTAGAAAAATAGCTAATATGTTATTAAAGTTCTATCCAGATTGCTTTATACATGTTATCTGCCCACATTTTCTACACGTCGCCCACAAACTGCTGAGTCTCTGTTACACAACGTTCTCATTCTGTATTAGCATCAATGATTTCTGAAATTTCAGGAGCCATTGATCTTCATGATAGATTAGCTTCCCTTAAACCCAAAAAGCAGAACTCCTACTTTACTTCCAACTGCCCTTCCCGTATTCCATCCATTACTTAGACATTTACACTTACCTTGGTTTGAATTTGGTTAAGGACTTCAAATACTTACAATTCAATACAACACGGAAAGATACTACCAAATCTCTTGACAGGATGCGCTCACGACCACTGTGCGGCCATACATAAACACATAAAAGATAGGCACATCACATTTTTAAGCCTGTCATCTTATGACCTTTATTAAATCTGGAGATGTCCAGGCAAGTAGAAAGGTAAGGAAAACAGATCTATTTAGGCCAAGGCCATGCAGACGTAATTGTCAATGCCCTTGCCACCACTAACTTGCCGGTGGCTAATCTACTGCGATCTACAATAGCACCATAATGGATGAGATTGTCATCCAAATGCTATGACTAGAACCAACAGCACAAAGTGACTTATTCTGCGTGTTTTAAACCCATAGCATGTCCTTTTTGCTAGCAAAGTAACACACCACAGAATTTCCTTATCTTGCCCTATAACATAGAAACTGTACTACTGTAAGACAGATGCTTGTTTAATCACCCTACCCCTCCCTATTTATCAATCTAATGAATATATCAGGTACAAGTAAAAATTGATAGTTATTAGATTATCAAATATTCCAGGTTGAAGGTTAATAAAGGGGTGTATAACAGTAACCCAGATAAAGATATTCTAGTGTAGCTATACTTCTATACGTTAGTTTTTTCTACTATATTCTCCGCTATGCCCTCAGCTGTTATTTTGGTGAAGCAATTAATCTTTCCTTGCAGGCCTATTATCTGCTTGAGGCACCACACTCGCCCCTCTCCTGGTGGAAATGAAAAATGTATATGAAGCAGTGGAAGCAGCCGCTGACATAGGGATACCCACTCTTAATATTCTGGTTTCCAGCTGGTCAGCCCAAGCATTCTGTCATCTCAATTCGCATAATGCAGTCACACACACACCCTGCTGACGATTAAATAAGTGTACCCAGGCAGCAGGGAGACCTCTTAACCATTTCATTCTATTGATTTTACATTTTCTCATCAAACTGAATTACCTTCATGTACTTATCATTGAGCATTTGCTCCAAATATTCCAGCTGAGACAATGCTTTGAAGTTGTAGTTTAATAAGATTCTAGAAATGATGAATACAGAAAATGAAGCCATTATTGGGGAAGTCTTCACCAGAATCATGACTAAGAAGGGCAGAAAGTGGCAGGTGCCTGAGGCCTTATTGAGACTGGGTAACAGACCATAAAAAACTGGTTTTTCACCAATATCTGTGGCAAGCTGATGGGAAACAAAGATAAAATAAGGAAAATCCCAGTTCTGTCTTTTAAAGAAATGGATATATTATTGAAAAAAAAAAGTTTTAGTCTTTCAATGGGAACTAATTAAATGAATGGCATTAACTTGTAGAGCTGCTTCTACACTTTCCAAAGACGTCTTTCTTATTCTGCATTGCAGCTCCATTTTCATGAAAATCAGGCTTTTATTATTGTGCAAATTAGCTGAAAATTGCTTAAGGCTGGGGCTCCACGTTGCGGAAATGCAGCTTTTTCTGTTGCAGATTTTGTTGAGGTTTTTTGAACCAAAATCAATACTGGCTACAAAAGGAATGGGACATATATAGGAAGTCCTTATACTTCTACCTTCTGTTCAATCCACTCCTGACTTTGGCTCAAAAAACTGCAGCAAATTTTGCAACAAAAAAAAAGCTGTGTTTCCGCAAAGTGGGACCTTAGCCTTAGGGGCGTTTCTTCTCCTGACAAACTTCGCTGTTTACTCCAGATAGCCACCTCTAACTCGATACAAACTGTGAAAAAGTAAGAGATGTCACTCAAGCAATGGTGGCCAAGCTGGATTGCAGTTAGGGGCAGTTATCTAGAGCAAAGAGTTAAGCCCCATTAGGAGAAGAAATGCCCGAAACTGCTATTCTTATACTCATATACTCATATTTTAAGAGGTGTGGCCTAAGTAATCACCTGATTAATTACTATAAATAATTTTAATCCAGGTAAAATGTCTGATTAATTTTGATTTAGGCCCTATCGACCCAGCCTTTCTACAAGGTACTATCATTAGCTTCATACAGATTTTCCTGCTGACAGACTCCATTTAACTTTAAAATGAGAAATGTTGAACAGAGGACTTGAAAACAGGTTACGGTATATAATATGTTAAAAGGGTTATCAGTCTTTAAAAAAAATAAATGTAATGAAACATTACATGAGTGCTCACCTTATTTTTCTCCAAACAATCCAGAATTGACACTCTTCCTGAGAAGCATCATATGGCCATATGAGAGCCATAATGCCAGTATTATATAGGAATATAGGAATACAATCGCTGTGGTGAAACACTGCTGTTACTTCTGCTGCTGAAAGATTGAGTTCACCTACTAAAATTTAGAAATTGTGGCTAGTGCCAGTACAGTAGCACAAGCTGTGTTTATGGTAGGGTACAGCTATATACAGTCCTATGAAAAAGTTTGGGCACCCCTATTAATCTTAATCATTTTTAGTTCTAAATATTTTGGTGTTTGCAACAGCCATTTCAGTTTGATATATCTAATAACTGATGGACACAGTAATATTTCAGGATTGAAATGAGGTTTATTGTACTAACAGAAAATGCGCAATATGCATTAAACCAAAATTTGACCGGTGCAAAAGTATGGGCACCCTTATCATTTTATTGATTTGAATACTCCTAACTACTTTTTACTGACTTACTGAAGCACAAAATTGGTTTTGTAACCTCAGTGAGCTTTGAACTTCATAGCCAGGTGTATCCAATCATGAGAAAAGGTATTTAACCCCTTAAGGACCAGGCCATTTTTTGGTTTCGCATTTTCGTTTTTCCCTCCTCACATTTCAAGAGCCATAACTTTTTCATTTTTCAGTTCACAGAGTCACATGATAGCTTATTGTTTGCGGGACAAATTGTACTTTGTAATGGCACCATTCAATATGCTGTGCAATGTACTGGGAAGCTGGAAAAAAATTCAGAATGAGGCGCAATTGGAGAAAAAATGCATTTGCGCCATTTTCTTATGGGTTTAATTTTTACAGCATTCACTGTTTGGTACAAATGACATGTTACCTGTGTTCTACGTGTCAGTACAAACGCGGTGATACCAAATTTATATAGTATTTGAAATTTTTTGATACTTTTAAAAAAATGCTAAACTTTGCAAAATAGAAAAAAAAATTTGTGTCATCATGTTCTAACACCTGTAACTTTTTCATATTTCCATGTATGGAGCTGGTTGTGGTGTCTTTTTATGCGGGACAAGATGACGTTTCTATTGATACCATTTGGGGAAAGATCCGATGGTTTGATCACTTTTTATTCAATTTTTTATAGGAGGCAAAGTGTTGAAAAAAACGCTTTTTGGCTGTTTTTATTTTTTTTGCCGCTACGCCGTTCGCAGTACGGGATAAATGTTTTAATATTCTAATAGTTCAGGCATTTTGGAGCGCAGGGATACCTAATATGTTTATGTTTAATGTTCTTTAATTACTTTTATAGCTGATCTAGGGAAAGGGGGGTGATTTGAACTTTTATATTTTTTTTATTTTTTTAATACTTTTAAAAACTTTTTTTTTTCTTCTGTTACATTTATGATCAGACCCCTTAGGTACCTTGAAACCTAGGGAGTCTGATCGCTCATACTATTCACTGCAATACTACAGTATTGCAGTGAATAGGAAAATCGCAGCACTTCTATTAGACGATGCCTCTGGCATCGTCTAATAGATCTAGTGCAGAGACAAGCCTGGAAGCCTTCAATAGGCTTCCGGCTGTCATAGCAACCGATCACCGCCCTCTTGTGACGTTCAGGAGGGCGGCGATCGGCAAAACATGGCGGCGCCCATGCCGCCGGCGCCGTTTACACACTGCGGTCACGTTTGACCGCAGTGTGTAAAGGGTTAACAGCAGCGATCGGCTCGGGCACCGACCGCTGCTGTTAGTGGCAGGTCCTGGCTGTATTATACAGCCGGCATCTGCCGTGTATGGAGCGAGCTCAGCGTGTGAGCTCGCTCCATACATCCCCATGCGACCCATGACGTACAGTTACGTCAAGGGTCGCTAAGGGGTTAAGGTGGCCAATTGCAAGTTGTTCTACTATTTGAATCTCCTCTGAAGAGTGGCATCATGGGCTACTCAAAACAACTCTCAAATGATCTGAAAACAAAGATTGTTCAACATAGTTGTTCAGCGGAAGGATACAAAAAGCTGTCTCAGAGATTTAACCTGTCAGTTTCCACTGTGAGGAACATAGTAAGGAAATGGAAGACCACAGGGACAGTTCTTGTTAAGCCCAGAAGTGGCAGGCCAAGAAAAATATCAGAAAGGCAGAGAAGAAGAATGGTGAGAACAGTCAAGGACAATCCACAGACCACCTCCAAAGAGCTGCAGCATCATCTTGCTGCAGATGGTGTCACTGTGCATCGGTAACAATACAGCGCACTTTGCACAAATAGAAGCTGTATGGGAGAGTGATGAGAAAGAAGCCGTTTCTGCACGTACGCCACAAATAGAGTTGCCTGAGGTATGAAAAAGCACATTTGGACAAGGCAGCTTCATTTTGGAAACAAAAATTGAGTTGTTTGGTTATAAAAAAAAAGGCGTTATGCATGGCGTCCAAAAAGAAACAGCATTCCAAGAAAAACACATGCTACCCACTGTAAAATTTGGTGGAGGTTCCATCATGCTTTGGGGCTGTGTGGCCAATGCCGGCATCGGGAATCTTGTTAAAGTTGAGGGTCGCATGGATTCCACTCAGTATCAGCAGATTCTTGAGAATAATGTTCAAGAATCAGTGACGAAGTTGAAGTTACGCCGGGGATGGATATTTCAGCAAGACAATGATCCAAAACACCGCTCCAAATCCTCAGGCATTCATGCAGAGGAACAATTACAATGTTCTGGAATGGCCATCCCAGTCCCCAGACCTGAATATCATTGAACATCTGTGGGATGATTTGAAGCGGGCTGTCCATGCTCGGCGACCATCTAACTTAACTGAACTTGAATTGTTTGTCCAAAATACCTTTATCCAGGATCCAGGAACTGATTAAAAGCTACAGGAAGCGACTAGAGGCTGTTATCTTTGCAAAAGGAGGATCTACTAAATATTAACCCCTTAGCGACCCTTGACGTAACTGTACGTCATGGGTCGCATGGGGATGTATGGAGCGAGCTCACACGCTGAGCTCGCTCCATACACGGCAGATGCCGGCTGTATAATACAGCCAGGACCTGCCACTAACAGCAGCGGTCGGTGCCCGAGCCGATCGCTGCTGTTAACCCTTTACACACTGCGGTCAAACGCGACCGCAGCGTGTAAACAGCGCAGGCGGCATGGGCGCCGCCATGTTTCGCCGATCGCCGCCCTCCTGAACGTCACAAGAGGGCGGTGATCGGTTGCTATGACAGCCGGAAGCCTATTGAAGGCTTCCAGGCTTGTCTCTGCACTAGATCTATTAGACGATGCCAGAGGCATCGTCTAATAGAAGTGCTGCGATTTTCCTATTCACTGCAATACTGTAGTATTGCAGTGAATAGTATGAGCGATCAGACTCCCTAGGTTTCAAGGTACCTAAGGGGTCTGATCATAAATGTAACAGAAGAAAAAAAAAAGTTTTTAAAAGTATTAAAAAAATAAAAAAAATATAAAAGTTCAAATCACCCCCCTTTCCCTAGATCAGCTATAAAAGTAATTAAAGAACATTAAACATAAACATATTAGGTATCCCTACGCTCCAAAATGCCTGAACTATTAGAATATTAAAACATTTATCCCGTACTGCGAACGGCGTAGCGGCAAAAAAAATAAAAACAGCCAAAAAGCGTTTTTTTCAACACTTTGCCTCCTATAAAAAATTGAATAAAAAGTGATCAAACCATCGGATCTTTCCCCAAATGGTATCAATAGAAACGTCATCTTGTCCCGCATAAAAAGACACCACAACCAGCTCCATACATGGAAATATGAAAAAGTTACAGGTGTTAGAACATGATGACACAAATTTTTTTTTCTATTTTGCAAAGTTTAGCATTTTTTTAAAAGTATCAAAAAATTTCAAATACTATATAAATTTGGTATCACCGCGTTTGTACTGACACGTAGAACACAGGTAACATGTCATTTGTACCAAACAGTGAATGCTGTAAAAATTAAACCCATAAGAAAATGGCGCAAATGCATTTTTTCTCCAATTGCGCCTCATTCTGAATTTTTTTCCAGCTTCCCAGTACATTGCACAGCATATTGAATGGTGCCATTACAAAGTACAATTTGTCCCGCAAACAATAAGCTATCATGTGACTCTGTGAACTGAAAAATGAAAAAGTTATGGCTCTTGAAATGTGAGGAGGGAAAAACGAAAATGCGAAACCAAAAAATGGCCTGGTCCTTAAGGGGTTAATGTCACTTTTCTGTTGAGGTGCCCATACTTTTGCACCGGTCAAATTTTGGTTTAATGCATATTGCGCATTTTCTGTTAGTACAATAAACCTCATTTCAATCCTGAAATATTACTGTGTCCATCAGTTATTAGATATATCAAACTGAAATGGCTGTTGCAAATACCAAAATATTTAGAACTAAAAATGATTAAGATTAATAGGGGTGCCCAAACTTTTTCATAGGACTGTATACTGCTGTAATACACGACTTTGTGACAAATTTACCATATTGTGCATTTCACCCCTCTGAACAGCTGTATCAAGCGGCTGATGCTGCTTATTTTTCACAGTTTCCACCAGATTGCAGACTGGGTTGCACTTGCTAACGCCATACTTTTTTGTAGTGTTGGCGCAAGGTATTGTGGTGTACTATTCGGTTTTATGGGAGTCCTATGCATTATCACTCTTCAAACTGCTGAGAGGGCGTTTATAATTGCGCCGTTGTTATTCCGACGAAATTGCAGAAAAACAACTTGGGGATGACTTGCATACGGTCAGTTTTAAAACCCATTCATTTCAATGGGTTTTTAAAGGAATCCGCAGGTGCCTGTATGCTGCCTCTCTGCCGTGAAAATACTCGAGTATCAGCTGAATTTTGCTGAAAAAGCCCCTCTCGGCTTATACTCGAGTCAAGCAAAAAAAAATAAAATAAAATAAAAATTTCTTTGGGAGGGGGAGTCTAAGGGTGCATTCACACTGAGTAAACGCTAGCTTATTCTGAACGTAAAACACGTTCAGAATAAGCGGCGTCTAAAGCAGCTCCATTCATTTCTATGGGAGCGGGGATACGAGCGCTCCCCATAGAAATGAATGGGCTGCTTCTTTCACTCCGTGCAGTCCCATTGAAGTGAATGGGGAGTGCCGGCGTGTACGCTCCGGCATGAGCAGAGCTTGCCGTATACGCCGGCACTCCCCATTCACTTCAATGGGACTGCACGGAGTGAAAGAAGCAGCCCATTCATTTCTATGGGGAGCGCTCGTATCCCCGCTCCCATAGAAATGAATGGAGCTGCTTTAGACGCCGCTTATTTTGAACGTGTTTTACGTTCAGAATAAGCTAGCGTTTACTCAGTGTGAATTCACCCTAAGACTAGCCGCAATGAATCTCCCATAAAATAGTGAAAAAAAAGAAGCTTTAAAAAAAATAAAGTATATAAAAGTTCTAAATCCCTCCTATTTCCTAGAATACATATAAAAGTAGAAAATGACTGTGAAACACATACACATTAAGTATCCCTGTGTCTGAAAGTTTCCGGTCTACTGAATATAGGGTATCTGCAGTGCTCCTGTTCCATCAGGAAGGGGTTAATTCAAAGTGTGTGTGTGGGGGGAAACAGTCCTCAAGCTCAGGGAAGGGGCAGACAGACAACCAAAACACCCCCTCCCTTTTATAGCACCCAGCAACTACTGCACCCAAAATCTCCGACCATTTTAAATTTTGAAATTTTCCAGTAGCTGCTGCATTTCCCTCCCTAGGCTTATACTCGAGTCAATAAGTTTTCCCAGTTTTTTGTGGTAAAATTAGGGGCCTTGGCTTATATTCGGGTTGGCTCATACTCTAGTATATACGGTACTTTTTTTTGGCATGGTCACAAAGATGGACATGCAGGACTTCGTGTCAGTGGGAAAAAAAGCGATTTCATGGCGGAAATGGTTTTTTAAACTGACCGTATGCTAGACATCCCCAAGCTGTTTTTCTACAACCGTTTTTTTTAGCCAGACACAAAGTTGGACATGCAGGTTGAAAAAAATGTTTTCGCCGCGTAGTTAAACTGACCGCCGGGTTTCCATCCCCTGTACAGTTTCTCAGGGCAGAAGATAGAAACCAGCCGGATTGGCTGAAACAGAGACTGGGCGCAGGTGTGAACCCCCGCCCTAACCCAAATGATAAAAATATTTTAGCTCTAAAAACCCGAAAATATCTGGCCCCATGGAAAGTCGCGTAGCAAAAAAGTGCTGCGGGAAAAACCGCATTGCGGATCTTCCCGCAGCACTTTAGACAGAAAGTTTGCAGAGGTTACAATTATACCTATGGCAAAACTGCCGGTGTTTCCGTAGGCATAATCGCCATGCTGTGATTTCCAAAACTGCAACGGTTTTGGAAATCTTGGCATGTCCTCACCATGATTTTTACCGCAAAGTGTACATGGGATTCGTTAGAATCCCATCCACTTTTCCCTGATCATAAAATGTTGCGATTTTTCCCGTGCCGTTTATGGGCCCCGGCCTTAGGCTGAGACCCCCAGATTGCGGAAATACAGCTTTTGCAGATTTTGCTGTGTTTTTATTGAGCCAAGTCAGGAGTGGCTACTAAAGGAATGGAAAATATGTATGAAGTTTTATACTTCTACTTTCTTCTAAATCTGTTCCTACTTTAGCTAAAAAAAAAAAAAACACTGCAAAATGTGCAACAAAAACAGCTGCATTTCCACAAGATGGGGCCTCAGCCTTAGGCTCCAAGTTGTGGAAGCGCATCTTTTTTTGTTGCAGATTTCGCTGCGTTTTTTTGAGCCAAAGCCAAGAATGGCTACAAAAGGAAAGTGAGATAAATAAAAAGTTCTTATACTTCTACCTTCTGCTCAATCCAATCCTGGCATTGGCTTAAAAACACCACAACAATATCTGCAACAACAAAAAGCTGTGTTTCTGCAACCTGGGGCCTCAGCCTTAGCCCCCTTGCACATGACTATACGAATAGTCAGTGCGCTATCCAGGTTTTTGCTAAAGGATCCTATTCCTGTCCGATTTTGTGGCATTGCTTCCACGGCTCCTAATCATTGACTCCACAAAAAAATCATTAATCAAATTAATTTATTCCTGCAGCGTTTTTTTAGCTGTGTTTCGAAAAGGCTGACGCTCCACATAGCGGAAACACAGCATTTGTGATTGCTGCAGAAACGTAGTGTATACAAATGCACAAATGCAGTTTTTACAGTGCCAGCAAAGTGAATGAGATTTAATAATCTCATTCACTTATTGCAAAAAACTAAAACTCAATGTAAAATGCTGCAGAAAATAACGCTACACGATTTTGCTGCACTTTTTGTCTTTTGACACAATTCAGGAAGAGTTGCTTTTTGTTGTGTACTCTGTGGATTTTTTGTTTTGGAGCCAAAGGCAAGAGTGGATTTAACAGAAGGGAAAAGTATAAGTATATAGATATTTCCAATTTTGACTTTGACTCAAAAACCACAACAAAAAAAGCTTTTCCACAACGTAGAGTATTAGCAGGCGTTCACACTACCGTTGGTGACCGTCAGTAGTGTCCGCTGCTAGTGTCCAATACATGATTTTAAAGGGATCCTATCATTCAAATACAATTTTTTCTAGGTACCACGGCGGAATAGCCTTAAGAAAGGCTATTCTTCTACCTTTCGTTGTCTTCTCTGTGCCTCCGTTCGCCTGTAATCCTGGTTTTTGTCGGTATGCAAATGAATTATCTTGCAGCACTGGGGGTGGGCCCCAGCACTCAAACAGCACTGGGGGCGTCCCCAATGCTGTGAGTGAACTCTCCAGCGATGCCTCCATCTTCTTCAGCAACCCGCCTCTCTGCGCATCTTCTTCCGTCCTGGGTAAGCGGCCATTTTCTTTTGGCCCAGGCACGGCTCTGCCCGAGGCCTAGATAATTGAAAACCCAATGGACGGGTGTCCTTTTTTTCCTGCATATGCCCAGAAAGCAGGAACAAAGAAAAACCTTAAAGGTCCATTCACACGGAGGAAAATGGCGTTTTATTTGGCACTGAATTATCAGCACTGAAAAAAAAATTCCTCCCATTTACTTCAATGGGTGCTGCTAGCTTTTTTTTTCACTAGCGGAATTTTCCGCTAGTAAGCTAGCAGAACCAATTGAAATCAATGGAAGGCTTTTTTTGCAGCGCTGACAATTAAGTGCCAAATAAAGCGCCATTTTCCTCCGTGTGAATGGACCCTAAGGCTGAGGCCCCACGTCGTGGAAACACAGCTTTTTTTTGTTGCAGATTTTGCTGCATTTTTTGAGCCAAACCTAGGGAGTGGCTAGAAAAGGAATGGAAACTATATAGAAAGTTCTTATACTTCCACCTTCTGCTGAAACCACTTCTGATTTTGGCTTAAAAATCCACAACAAAATCTGCAACAAAAAAAGCTGCGTTTCTGTAACGTGGGGCCTCAGCCTAAAGAGGACCTTTCATGTCCTTGGACACATGCACTGTTGGCTTTTCCATTATGTGCCCCGGGTAAAGACCTATCGATGCTGGTACCGTAGCTCTTTACTGTCAGAAGGGTGTTCCTGACAGTCAGTCAGGAACACCCTTCCTCACAGCAGTGCCTATAGTGCTGTACTGTGAGAGTGGGGAGGAAAAAATAAGTGTTACTAGTATAATTTTCTCAGTTGACAGTTAATTTAATGATTAAAGAACAAAAGAGAAATCTAAATCCCATCAATATTTGGTGTGACCAAACTGTGTCTTCAAACATCAGTTCTTCTAGATACAAAAGCCTTTAAAGTGGACCTTTCATGGTCCGGGGCACAGGCAGTTCTATATACTGCTGGAGGCCGACAGTGTGCTGAATTCTGCGCACTGTCAGCTTTCCCGATCTGTGCCCTGGGTAAAGAGCTATCGGTCCGGGTACCGTAGCTCTTCACAGTCAGAAGGGTGTTCCTGACAGTCAGTCAGGAACGTCCTTCTCCACAGCAGCGCCTATCGCACTGTACTGTGTGAGCGGGGAGGAACGCCCCCTCCCCTCCTGATAATAGTCGTCTATGGACGAGCACCGTGAGCAGAGGGAGGGGGCGTTCTTCCCCGCTCACACAGTACAGCGCGATACAGCGAGGAAGGGCGTTCCTGAATGACTGTCAGGAATGCCCTTCTACGGTACCAGAACCGATAGCTCTTTACCCGGGGCACAGATCAGGAAAGCCGACAGTGCGCTGAATTCAGCGCACTGTCGGCTTTCTAGCGGTATATAAAACCGCTTATGCGCCAAGTGATGAAAGGTCCTCTTTAAGGGACACTATCAGGTCAGACATCCAATGGTAGTGTGAATGTCCCCTTAGCCAGCCTTGCAGCTATTTATTAACAAATATAAACATATAAAAAATAATAATGGAACATCCAGGAGACATTGAGTAGGGGTGGAACGCAATGAACCCATTTTGTGTCATTCTAGAGGTGTGGGGCTATCTTGTCTACATTCGTGTCCGTATTGGGCTACAGCAGGTGACAGCAGGACGGTGCTAGTGTGGCTAATAACCCAGAATACATGGAGCATGTCACTAGCATAGGAGAAAGCGGGATTGTAGCACGTACATTTCCAGTCAGTGTACTGTATGCAGACTCACGTTTGTGGTGAGCCATGAATATTCCGAGCTGCTCTTGCTTGCTCACCCGTGTATTTGACTAGTGCCAGGCTCGGAGCAGGTGGACCGGCCCCAGCCAGTGCGGCTTCAGCTTCCATCTGCAATAATGTCATTAAACAGAAAGCAGAAGGACGGAGGGAAGGAAACATGTCATGTGCTCCATCCGAGGCAGTCCTAGCAGCGGCAGCAGCAACAGCAGCAGCAGCAGCAAGTCATTAAGTCAGACTGCACCATTCTCATTCTACTCTGCGATGAGGTACTGCTGGAATTTCAAGGAGATCCTCCTCCCCTGCTGCCAGCTCCGAGGTGGCCTCTTCCTGTAGTCAGAGGGCGCAGGCTCTAGTCACAGTAAGGATGGACTGTCAGTGAGAACCTGGGACCGTGCCAGTGTGAGCAGTGATCTGATTCTCCCCATCTTGTCATTGACACCTGCCAGGTGTAACAGTGCCTGATGGCTCCTGCTGCATATGCACACGAGCTGTAATTTGTCTGTGGATTGGAGGATTACAGTGGAAAGTTCTGGCTGGCAGCCATAGACTTAGTGGGAGAAAGAGAAAAAACACACACACTGGATTTGTATTCGTGTGGTAGGAGCTGAGTCCTTGAAGCTGGTTCTTGCCTCCTCAAAATGGCTCATGCTGCTGCTTCTATTAAAAAAGTACGGGAGCTGGAACTGCCTGCCATTGACGAGAAAGAGAGGGAAAAGGAGAGGAGAAGGCGCAAGGTCCCTAGGGATCGTATAGATCGGAAACGCAAGGTATGAAGGTGTAGTAGTCACACATGTGCTTCGCCCTGTCATGTCTGTGGCATTTACTGCTAGGGTCATGTCTACATTGCTAATCATGGAGTGTGTCAGTGTGTTGCTGAATGTGGATTACCCTGTCCACCTCCCTTGTAGAGATGCAGAGTTTCCCTGCATCAGTGACTCCTCGGTGCAGACCCCACCTTCCTCATGTTTGGTCATATCAGCTGGGCACCGTGCTATTGCAGAACAGCTGGAGGCTACACCATAGACAGATACACCATGGACTGATACACTATGGACTGATACACTATGGATTCATACACCATGTAATGATACACTATGGATTCATACACCATGCAGTGATACACTATGTAATGATACACCATTGACTGATACACCATGGATTAATACACCATGTAATGATACACTATGGATTCATACACCATGCAGTGATACACCATGTAATGATACAAGGATTCATACACCATAGATTGAAACACCATGTAGTGATACACTATGGATTCATACAGCATTTAGTAATACACTATGGAATTATACACCATAGATTGATACACCGTGTAGTGATACAGGGTTGCAGATACAGGTGTGGCTTGGGTTTTGCACAGGGCTTGTAACATAGGTTATTCTGCAGCCTGTTGTCAAGCCGTGTACACAAATGACTGTAAATGACAGCAAGCTGTAATGCTCACATTCCCGGTTGTGTCACATGCAAAAGTATTTGTGGCTTCAGAGGGATGTAAAATGGTTCAGCTGTGGTTTTCGGTTTGTACAGCTGTATTGCTCTGCCCCTGCTTCTTGAATGGTGCACCAGTAGTCAATTATTGATGCTGCCTCCCCTGCATTATAGAACTATTCCCCTCATCATTCAAGGTATCATATATATAATACCTTTAATATAAAAGGTGTGCACTGTGGTCTATACTCTCCAGGAATGCAGCATTTTACAAATATAGCAAATCTGGGTCTGGTTTTTACTGTAATATTACCTGCATTTCAAGAAAATTGTTTAGCTTCATACCTATAGCTATGCAGTCGTATTACATTGGATTTACATGTAAAACATAAATGGGGGCTAAGCCTCAGACAGTGTCCACAATGGAAGGGTCGCAGCGACTAAGTGAGTCTTCAGAATGCGGTGTTGCTTAGAAATTTATGATACAATTTTGTTTGTATTACAAAGACTTTTGCAATTTGCAGAAATGTTCATTAAAATTTAGAAATTTCTAAGCAGATCTACTATTTGACTCAGCCGATTTATTTTCAGGGTTTGTAGGAAACAGGTTGTAGACCCTGTCCCCCCTTTTTATTTACAGACATGTCAATATAACATATCAAAGGATACATTTATGGGGAACTCCTCTGTAAGTTTCCATCTTATTTTAAGGAGTAGGACAGTGGACAGTTACTTATCTTGTCATGAGTTCTAATATTACAAAGCATGTCGTTTATTGGCAGTAACAATACATTTGTGCCGACCACTTCATTCATTCAGCGTTCACCAGGGGAATAGATATCAGTAGTGGGATATTGGCAAAGTTCCCTCCATAACACTGAGCAGATATTTACTCTTCTATTGATCTTTAGTTACATGATAATGTAGATTCCATCCATTCAGTAAGGCCATATGATGAAACTGATAGATACATTACTATGTAGCTGTACTTCATATACGGATTGCATTCCATATATTATCCCTGTGTCCTGGATGTGACATTTTCTTCGCAGTGATTGGTGTCCTAATTTAAAGACTGCAGGGACATCTTATGGACATTGCTTTGATTTACTTACTACTATTACTTACACACACTTGGCACTTTGCTCATAAAGCAAAACAAACGTGTAAACAAAAGTTTAGTTACCCTTTGTTGCTTTAGGCTGAAACCCCATGTTGCGAAAATGATATGTTCTACAGTACCTCAAAGTGGATGGGACTCTGGCTAATCCCATCAACACATCGCTGTATGAAAAGCACCCGCATTTTTTAATATTGCAGATTGTCAATTAGGGTTAGTTTACATAGTGGAAACCTTTTACGCGCGGCTAGCCGCAACGGGATCCCGATGCTGCGCATCAACATTCCATCGTCGCATTCCACTCCTGATTAGGCCTGGATGAATGGGCCTAACCAGGAGTGGTCTCGGACCCTGCAGCTGACTCAGTCACAGAATCCGAGGGAAGATAGGGCATGCCACTTCTTTTTCCTGCTAGCTGAAAAAAATCACTAGCGGGAAAAAAAAGTTAGTTACTCCCATTGAAATGAATGGGAGACATTTTTGCAGGAAGATTTTGAGGTGGATTCTGCATCAAAATCCACCTGCAAAATACTCCATGTGAACATACACTTATACCTACGGTAATGCTGGCATTTCCCATATAGGTATAATAGGAGCAGAAAGTCAGCAGAGGAAAAAGCCTGTTACACTACGGAAAAAAACATGATGCATTTCTGCTGCATTTTTTCCACAGTGTTTGTTTTTTTTTCGCTGTGTTTCGCTACGTGGGGCCTTCGCCTTACAGGTTTTTTTTTATAATGTTCTATCAGAAGATCTTTTTTTTTGTTTGGTGATGTTTTTTTTACATTACCCATGTCAGTATCTATATTTAAAAAGCAAACAAAAAAAATTCTAACATCTTGCAGTTTTTACTCTGGTCACTAAGCCTAATAATCCTATAATGCTTCCATATAATGCTTTGCTGCAGTCCTCTCATTATCAGCACAAATAGGGATGATAATCATAGTTTGCCATCTCCCCTTCATTGCACAGTGACTTTTGCACAAGTCATTGAGGAAATCTAGAAAGTTCTACTACAGAAATCAATGAACATTTCCAGACTGTTGTGTCTAGGGTCCAAGTGAACACAGTAAAACAGTAACTCAGGCCGCCTCCATAAGATTGTACAAAAAATAGAATAAACAAAGTACAATCAGAAAATTATATTATCAAGTTTTAATTTGTTTGATACATTCCTTTTAGGATTCTATTACGCTTGGTTCACACCAGCGTTCGATCTCCGTTCTGAGGTTTCGTCTTCTGGAAACCTGTCAGACCGAGTCCGTCCGTGAGCGCCGGTGAGCATTTTGTGCTCTCTGCGGCAAAACCGTTTTCAGGACACAAAGTCCTGCATGTCCGACTCTGTGTCCGGTTAAAAAAAAAACCAGTTTTGCCGTGGGGAGCATAAAATGCTCACTGGCGCTCACGGCCGGACACTTTTCAAACCCATTCAAATGAATGGGTTTGAAAAATGACTGCAGGTTTCCGTCTCCTGTCCAGTTTCGGGCAAGAAACGGAAACCTGCAAAACGGAGACCTGGATGCAGATGTGATTAAGCCCTTACAAATTGACTGCCTCAATAGTCAGTCAGTCTTTGCTCTTTATGTACATAAACAATAGTGATTTTACTCTACCTATGATTATTTATATAATTTCTATCCGTAAAGCATAACTAAAATTTCAGACAATTTTTGATCTTCCTGCAGTATTTGTTTAATTAAAAAATTTTGTAATATACTTTATTAACGCATTTTGGATCCTTTCTGTAAATTTGTGTATTATTCACTCTTATTGTTGCTTCTGTGCTGGGATCTGTTCCTTCCTCTCACTAGAGAAAATGAGGGTAGGGTAGGGTCACTTTAAACAGGTATATCTGGGGTGTTATAAAATGTTGCTTTTTGTAAGATGAGAAGAGGAGACCTCTGCGTATAACAGGCCTCTTCAGGAAAAGTGATCACCAGTATAACTAATATAGGGACACAAAGTTACTCCCCAGTTTTTGTAAAGAATTGCTGTAGTTTGACTTTCGGTATATGCATGTTGTATAAATGTAGAATGCCAGAATACTTAGTTTGATACCTGTAGGATAACTTTCCCAAATGTAAAATCTAAGTCTAACATTGGAGTTGATCCAGATAAAAAAAAAAGTGAATGTCCTCCACAAGCCGATTCATAGTCCCATTCTGGCTCTACCCAAGAATCCATTGACTGTTTAAATCCTGTGGTCCATCCATTTATCCTAAACAACCGGAAGAAGATCTGTGGGGTAGAACTGGCTAACGCTGGTTGTCTTATGAACCTTCTGAAAGAGTTTTCCCATCACAATGATCCTATCTATACTGCTAGTTTATGTGGATTTAAGACTTTTCCTAAATGCATTGCTTTATCAAAACTGCTTTGTTTGGCCGCTATCGTAATTTATTCACTTCATTGTTTACACTGTGTCTCCATGACCACAGGCCTGGTGCTGAGCTTATCTCCTCAGTTGACAAGTGACTAGCTGCCTGCTCTCAGGGGAGGAGGGAGGGGCTGAGTGCTTGGCGGCAGCTCTGAGCTGTGTATGTCTCTGCCACAGACAAGTGAAGTAGCTCCCTGCTCTCAGATAGGGGAGGGGGAGGTGAATGCTCCTGTATTTCAGAGCTGTTTTATCTCCCGCCCTTCCACTTACCAGTTGGTTTAATTGAATTCGGCTGATAAGGGCTGAGATAGGGAGTCCGTTACCGGTATGTATTGCAAACTTTCTCAAATCCAGCTCTGCTACATCAGCTTCTACATCAGCTTCATACTGTGGTAATGCATTTACAACCAATCCCTCATTACTGACTGCAAACATACTGCTATAAAGGGGAGATAGCAGAGCAAGTAAAACCCTGCCCACCAATGTGCCGAGAAAACCAGGAAGTGAACAGAGCAGACAACATGCAGGCTGCTGAACAAATGAGTTGGTAATACCCCTTTAAGTCTTGGAACGTCAGCAAGTAATATATAATTGGCCAAAAGAAATTTCAGAAGAGGTTGCACCTTTTCAAGAAAAAAAATTTACTCCTCCAAAGCATTTTATTCAAGGTCTGATCTTAATGCTTACTTAGACATAACACAATGAATGGGGGGCGTAACTGGGGGGGGGGCGTAACTATTAAACTGCCCCCAGGAATCAATCCCCTGGTCTGGAGGGAATATCTTTTGATTTTTTTTTAGATTTTATTCTAGATGAGTTTATCCTTTTCCTGGGGGATGCTCAAGTGCATGAGAGTCTACCTAAGTCTTCAGATTCTGATGGTAAGATTCTGATCATAGTGATACCAGACAAACAATATGAAGTTATTGTTTTTAAGAAATAGCTGTAACATATAAGGGATGGAGCCACTAAAGCGGGGCTAATCCTTATCAGATCCCCATATTCTCTCTTATTGGGTTCTTTAGTGAGGAACCCTGGCCCTAATTACTTGATACATTTTCATTAACGTAAGATTTTCCTTGAATATTTATTGTTAGACACTAATAACTAAAGAGGTCTTGTAACTAGAGTCTATAATGATTCCTGGAACCAAAGGGCAGAAGTAATGTTCTTTATTTTTATCCTAAACCAGTAGGTATAATTTACACTAGCCATTTATTGAGTTGGATTAATCTGACTGTACTTGTACCATCACCATAATATTTGGTGCAGATTGATTTATTAACTAATTATTTAGCCATTTATGAATGGGAGATGAATGTGTACATCAAATCTTTCATATACATTATTCAGGTGCATTACTAAAGGGTGCTTACTGGGGCGTATATATATCATATAATATCAAATAAATTATGATACGTTGTTGTCATTTTATCCAATCAAAATGTATTGCACACATCAAATGTGACATATTTCTAGATAAAGTGCACCAATAAAAACCCATTAATGTAAGGCCTGGTTCACATCTGCGTTTGGTATTCCATTCGGGGAGTCCGCATGGGGACCCTGAGAACGGAATACCGAATGCATTGACAAGCGGTGTGTACTGAAAGTACACGGACCCCATTGCACGAGTCATGCGGAGAGGAAAGTCGTTCATGAAGTACTTTTCTCTCCGCATGACTCGTGCGGACACCGTGCGGAAAACACACAGACCCCATTATACCATATGGGGTCTGTGTGCTTTCATAAGTTCACCACTTGTCAGTGCATTCGGTGTTCCGTTTGGCGGTTCCCTCACCGCAATCCTCCATTTCTGAAGTATTCGCTTAAAATTTTCACGCTATTATGAGATTTTTTGTATTTATGTGGTAAGACTTGCCAATTCAGAACGAGACATATTTTTGGTGTATCCAAAAGTGAGACAGATTTGTTGGTACATCAGTAAATGAGCCAGAATTTTGGTGTATCAGAAAGTGAACCAAATTTGTGAAGGTCCGTACAACAGGATAAATGGATAAATAAGGCCTGCTGTTGGTTATTGTTTGTTAAGTAAACATTTCTCAGTTGGTAAAGATGTCATACATTCTAGAGAATAGATCACCATTACCTGCAATATTGGTTGGCCATAGACTGTGGGAATACTACACACGTCCTCTGTGTACATGTAATATTATCCCTCCTTCCAGGATCTGCATGCATCAGCCTGGCCTATTCTATGACTGTGATTCCTCTCCATATCATGGGCAGCTATGGTCACATGATACATGCCAATCCAGGCAAATGACCCAGATCCAGCTTTATTTTAAAGGGGCTCTATCATTGGGAAAAGTCATTTTTAACTAATCACATCCTTGCATAGGCAATGGTTTTTGAATAAGTCCGTTTTTGTTTATATGCCAATTAGAATGGTGCACGATGCATCGTGCACCCCCTTTGCTATTGTTTCCTATATGTGTATACAGCACAGGCTGCTGCTGCTGATGACTCAGCTTCCTGTTTGCACACACAGATAGGAGATAATAGCAGAGAGGAGGCTGCTGGGAACTTCCTGTGCTGGCTGGGTGCTAATTAGCATATGAATAAAAACGGACTTATTCAGAAGTCACTGAGTCATAACTAAAGGTAACTGTGGAATAGCCTTTCTAAAGCCAATGCAAGGATGTGATTAGTTAAAAATGACTTTTCCCAATGATAGAGCCCCTTTAAGAGTGTTTCAGGGAATCTGGTCCCCCTACTCACAGAGCAGACAACTAATAACCCTCCTTTATTAGGGAGCCATCTAGCCCAATACATTGGGTGGACAGTTGATCAAATATTGTGACAAGTTGATTTATGATAATATGCTGGATTTGTGCCATAGATTAAGCTTTTTTGCTAATTACTTCATTAACAGACCGAGATCCACATTGTGTCGTAGTCCCTCCCATTGGTTTTTGTGCAGTTATGCATGATAATGTGTTTTCAGTCTGATACCACACCTAATCCTTACATCTTTCTGCCCTTCATAATCAATATAATCTCCTGGACTTTCTGTGTAGAAGCCTGTCATATGTATAATCTCACCTGTAATAATTACACCTGACTGTGATATCATAGTCATATTGGTAAGATTAGGAATTTCATGAGCCAGCAAACCGCTAGTAACTAAATGACGCAAGTAATCCCATAATAAGCCAATACCAAACCTGGCTTTGTACTGACTAGCACAGCCACAGACAAAAAAATAGGATTCATTGTATTATGCATATAAGGCAAAAAGCCCAAATAGGGCATGGCTACATACAAAAATCTAATGGTACAAATAAGACATTGCTGGATACGGAACCAATCTCTATAAATAGGACATTGCTAGGTACGGAAGCAAATGGTATAAATAGGGCGTGACTGGGTATGACAGACAAATAGTACATATAGGGCATGGCTAAGTACAGAAGACGAATGGTGAAGACAGGACAGGACTACGTACGAAAGACAAATGGTGCAAATAGGGCTTGGATAGATAGTTGTATATGTTGTATAGACAGTTAAAAGCCATGGAAGGCTCTCTCCCATTAAAGTTGTAAAGCATCCATTAGAAATATTGCAACAAGAAATAACTGAAGAACTGCATCTACCATCTAGCACTTCCCAAGACTATTTGTGCAGACATTATGTGCAGATGGTGCTGTTGCTTGCTGTGGACAGTCAGAGAGGAATATATTCTATCCAGGCTTTGTCTTGAATCATGAATCGTTCTAAATGAAATTTTCATGTTCCTGTAATTATGGTTTGGGCACACAAGGCTCTCCCAGGAGTAATGCTGTGCTGCCTGTCATCATGTGGCCTGGTTACAGGAGACGGAGGGTGGGGTCTGAGGGATGTCTCGCTCCTCTCTTTTTCCTTTTGTGTTGCTTTAGGTGAATCTGTATTGGAACCAAACATGCAATTTATAGGGCTAACAATATTTACATCCACAGATGATACAATTCATTACATATATATCTCTATCTATCTATCTATCTATCTATCTATCTATCTATCTATCTATCTATCTATCTATCTATCTATCTATTATATATAGCCTTTAGTTATATTATTACAAGTGATAAAAATTCGTTGATCAGCTGAAAATACGCCCAGATGGCATGATCGCCTTGTCATACTGTACAGGAACAAAACAATTGTATTTATTTTCCTTAGAACACCCCTGATCGGCCAGTTTACTTCCTTATGTTAATGGTAGATGGTTCATCCGCGTGATCCTACCATCCTACCACTTCTCAGGGTGCCAATTTCTAAAGTTAGAGTAGGTATGAAATGTAGAAAACAGGTGGTTTAGCATGTCCTGGTCATGTAAAATCAGATTTAAAGCATTCTGCTGCACATAGATTCATGATCATTGTCCGCTTACATGTATCAACCATCAGGGGCGGATCCAGGGCTGGGCGAGCTGGGCAACCGCCCGGGGCCCCGCACCCAGTGGGGCCCCGCGGCGCGGACCTAACAAAACGCAGGTCAGGTAGGTCGGTTAGAAGCTTGAGGCCCTTAAAGGGGTATTCCTATGTCCCTTACTCACCAGTCTTCGCTGTTGTAAACTCTTCTTTCTTCCTGGTTTTCTTGCGTCAATTGGTGGGCGGGGTTTCATATGCAAAGCCAGCGGCGAGATAACGTCGCTTCTATGCCGCTGGCCTTGCGTGCACGCTCCCGATGCAGCTAGGCATCGGACATACAGCTCTATAAATAGATGGTGAGACCAGTCCCCCAGCCTTCACCTACCTCACTCATTTCCCCCTCCTCTATCTGAGAGCGAGAAGCTAAGTCACATGTGTGGTGCAGACACAGGAACTACCGTATTTTTCGGACTATAAGACGCACCTAGGTTTTAAAGGAGGAAAATAGGGAAAAAAAAATTTGAAGCAAAAACTGCTAAAATATTTAATATATGGGAGTTGTAGTTTTGCAACAGCTGCAAGGCCACATTGACAGGTGACCCTGCAGCTGTACAGGGACGCATAGAGTGGTTTTTATTTTTGCGGGGCCAGAAGTACTTTTTAGTTATACCATTTTGGGGAATATCTATTGCTTAGATCACCTTGTATTGAAAAAAACCCCAGTGGTTTATGATATATCATTTTCTACTTTTATATATATATTCTAGGGACAGGAGGTGATTTAGAACTTTTATTTATTTCATATTTTAGTATATATTTTTAAAGCTATTTTTTTTTTTTTTTTTACTATTTTATTCCCCCCGGGGGCTTGAACCTGCGGTCACTTAATTGCAAGTCCCATAGACGGCAATACAACTGTATTGCCGTCTATGGGATATTCTGTATATTAGTATTACAGCTGGTCATAGACCCAGCCGCAATACTAATATATAGCAGTGACAGGCCTGGGAGCCTCATTAGGCTCCCGGCTCTCACCCGAACAGATCGGCTCCTGCGATATCGCCGCGCAGGAGCCGGCCTGCAACTTCACAGGTATGGGGCTGGTGGGGACCGGCCCCGGGGGAGAAGGGGCCACCGATACTGACCCGGCATCCACTGTACTAGAGAGGCGGATGCCGGCGAGGGATAGACGCCAGCACAGGTGCCGGGGCCTGAGACATTGCTACACTCCTCTGCCCTGCATGAAGCCAGCGGCGGGGGGACGGAGGAGCGGAATAGCAGCATCACTCCTCCCGCTGCTGGCTTCATGCAGGACAGAGGAGCGCAGCGATGTCTCAGGCCCCGGCGTCTATCCCTAGCCCGCATCCGCCTCTCTATTACAGCGGATGCCAGGCGCCACATTCGGACTATAAGACGCACCCTTCTTTTCCCCCCAAATTTATTCTTATAGTCCGAAAAATACGATAGTTAAAAAAGCGCCTCAAAAACGCATTTTTAGGGCTAATTTTTCAAAAAATCCTTGGGGGGGGGGACCTCAGACTCCCTGTTCCCCAGACCCCCTGTTCCCCAGACCCCCTGTTCCCCTGGTAAGTAGGGCCCCACCAAAGTCAATTGCCCAGAGCCCCACAAAGCCTGGATCCGCCACTGTCAACCATCAGTATTCTTGATCATAGCATAGATGGTAAATGAATGAGATTTTGTGACTTCACCAGATTAGGACATGCCAGGTCTCCTTTGTACAAGTACAGGCTAGTGGTTTAGGATGTTCTTCATTTACATTACTTTAGTCTGTTATCACTTTTTCCATGCATGGTGTATTTTTTCACAATATCTTTTTTATTGCTGTTTTATTGCTCAAATCATTGCTATAAATGTGTTCATGTCTCTACATGAAGCATGGCTTTGAAACATCATTACTAGCAAATAACTCAGTTCACAACGTGTGGCCAGTCCAAGGTCACATAGCCAAGTGCATAAATGAGAGTACTTTATAAGAGGGTGTTGTGAGCTATGGGTTAGTATGGGGCAGAGGCGTATGCAGGATTTTCCAGAGGGGAAGTTTGGGAGGAGTGAATATGTTGGGTGGGGGTCCCCCCACAAACACCAAAAGGTCCCACATACTATAGTGCTTCCTGGGTCTCACACAGTGTATCCTCACCCCCAGTTTCCCCAAAATGTAGTGCTACCAAAGTTCCACAGAATCGTCACCCAGGGACATATGACATATTATAATACCTCCCCCACCCCAGTTCCACACAATATAGTGTCCCCCAGGTCCCAAACAGTATGTGGGGGATGTTTGTAGCTATACCTTTAGATAGATAGATAGATAGATAGATAGATAGATAGATAGATAGAGAGAGAGATACATCTAATAAAGTATTTTATTGTAAATATATGGCCATGATGTAGACTAATATAGGATTATTAATTGGTATTCTACTATAAGCAGCAATGGTCTCAAAGTAGAGCACCTGCCATCCCATCAGCAAGCTAACAGATGATGCTTCACCACCTGTGTATTGTGTCTGTAAATTTGCAGTATATACAGTTTTTAGTGTGCTTGTAATTCACAAAGCTAAAAATAACCCCATGCCAAATGAAAAAAGTAATACGGGCACATGTATTTATGAACATTAGTATAGAAAACAGCAGAAACATACTTACTACTGGTAAGATACAGAAATACAGTCAATATGTGAACACCACCACAATAAATGATAGAATATATGGCCTGCATATCATCTAGAGGCAATAATCCACGGTTTGAGTTGTGCACCAAATTGTAGGGCAATGACCAAGATATATATATATATATATATATATATATATATATATATATATATATATACAGTATATATATATAGTGAGAAGGTGACAGACAGGCAAAGTGCTGGAGTCCCGCTATATCAGCCCCAGGTTTCTGACTTATGTTTGGTCCAGGGCGGGCTCGGTGAGACTGTATCGTGCTTGTTGTTTTGTTTGTGTGGCTGTTAGTAAGCCACACATGTAGTTAATTTTTACTGTCTAGTTAATTGCTCAGGTGAACAGGATTTTGTTTCTTATTTTCTTGCCTGAAGTTAAGGCTGTATTTTATTTTGCTCATTTTGTGCCTGAAGTCAAGGTTTATTTTATTTTTTTCCTGTGTTTTTTTTAATATATATACATATATATACTCCAAAGATTGAATATGAAATGGAGACAATATGCTGAGATTAATTTAAATAAAAAACTGACAAAGTAAAAAAGCAATTGCTGGTAATGCTATCATTATCTTTGGTATATATATATCTTCTAAATAAATCTAAGGTGCTTGCTCATCTCCCAATTCTCTGTCATGGATAGAATAAATAGAAGATCCCTGGAAAGACAATCTTTTAACCTCTGCCCCCTCAAGCAGTCTGTTCTCTGTAGGAAATCATTCCTGCCCATTTCATCCCTACAGTGTCTGTGCACTTGCACATGGCTTCGGTAGAGATTGGCCTGTCTGTTTTCTAGAGGCAGACAATATAATTATTGAAGGCGTCCTGTCTGATTTCAGAATTGATAGGTGAACAGCTTGTACTGTAATAGTCCAAATCCTCTCTAACATAATAATTTGAAGAGCGAGATTACCAAATGTTCAGACACTTTTTTCTGCATTTTCTTACTTGTTGCCTTGTCGGATTTGATGGGGCACTGCCAGACATTTGGCTGTGAGTCAGGACACATTTTAATTACAAAATGTAATCTGTGCAGCTTTCCTTAACACCGACGACAATGCAGGGGACAGAGTCTAACAGAAGCCTCATGCAGTGTACATGATGTTGCATTCACCACCAAGGCATAAAGCACAGATATACAACAATTGTAGTAGACAAATATTGAAATGTAAAAATGGTGATGATTTTCATACCTTGGTATATGGTTGTATTATTCATATTACAGTGTATCTTTGTCAATATTGGTGAGGGGCTGGTACATAGGATGCTGGGTGCTTAGGGGTATTAACAACGTACATTGCCATGAGTAAGGTATTTAGGTACAGGACTAGCAATTGAACTTACTCTTTACCCTTTTCCCAGTGAAGAAAAACCTACAACTCTGCACACACTTATAATGTACCTCCACTTTTCAACTATATTTTGCATACAGAGGGATATTTTTTTAAAATGACGTTTTTAAGGCTAGTCTTCATATCCTCTGTATCGGCGGAGGGTTCACATCATGTATAACATGGCCCTTGCATACCCATAAATGAGGTGCAGTCTCCACCAGGTCATGAGTCTGGAGTGAAATCTCATAGCTGGCATAGATTTCCAGCATAATTTCTGCCAATTTTCTGGTGTACATGATACAAAAGCTGGTGAAGCAGGCCCTTGTCACGCCCCGTTTTCGGGAAAGTGGTGTGGGGGCAGTACATCTGACATGTAGAAGGTCACAAACCCAAAGACTTTATTATGACCAAAATCTGTCATACATTAGTAATAAATCTCCCCCATTTTATATTCAACCTGGTAGATTGTAGGCACGGGCACAGCTTTAGTGCCCAAACCACTGGCATTTTTATTAGTAATGGGCTAAATATTTGTTTTTACATATTACCATGTCTTTTATGGTGAGTGTGATTGAAATGTTTTCATTAAAGCCCCCAATCCAGAGAATTCGGTAAAATGGACAGATTCTCTGCTATGTCCCTTATCAGCTATTGAGCACATTTCAGAACTTTTTGTATGTATTTGAACATACATAAAAATGTATTTTGGAAACATGTAGTGTTTTTATGTAACCTGTCTAGCTGCTGACATGGTGTTTATGTCTTATAGGGCTGATTTATCAAGACTGTTGTATCATATGTATGTCTTGATGTTGCCCAGATTAACAATGTAGCACAGGTTCTTAGTGAATCTGCTCCACTGTGTTTCTATAGCACAACATTCACACCTGCAGAAAAAGGAGGTTTGCACAAGACGTTGCGTTGTGCCAGATCATAGCACTGGTGGTGGTGGTGGGGGAGGGGTGTCCTTATTTTGAATTCTTCTATGGAGTCTACTGACTTAAACAGCGTATGCCACAGATTAAACATATATAAATATAAGTGATAGATTTCATGTCCCTTTTATCCATTTCATGCATTGTTTATATATGACTTTACAATATTTTCAGTTATATTGGATATAACTGGTTGGGGTGGTAACTATAAATTGCAAATTGAAGTCAGCACAATGCAATATAAACACGTCGTCCCTTTATGATTGGTGACATGTCCATGCTATGGTTCTGATGCTGGACAGGATGAAGGATTTAGCCATTTCAGCAGTTCCCAGTAGAGCCTGAAGCAGTTCCTTGAGCTCCCATCTAGAGATTAGGACTGAACAGCTGAGGTTCTTCCTTTGTTCCTACAAAATGAAGAGAACTGCCTTTTATTTATTAATCCGTCCACCCATCAAGTCTTGCTTAAGGTTTCACATTTCTGTTCATGTAGCAGCTTGTGGCTCATTTACGCAGATGTAATAGTTGTATTTGTGAGTCACAGACTTCTATGGAGAAATTGGGGGAAGTCGATGTATAATTGTATCTTTGATTCTAAGTCTTCTATGTGACATTAACTACTTTTATTATGATTGTTGTTGTTTTTAGCCACTGAAAGCACGCAGTCTCCCTTAGGGCAGTATGTGGCTTTGATATTTGCTTACTGTATAGCAGAGTTATTTAGCTGTAAAGTTGTTATACTTTTATAGCTAATTTATGTTTCTCTGCTCCTGAAAGAGGGAAGGAATCTGGATAAAACTTTTAATAAAATCCCATACCACACAAAAAAGAGGGGATAAGGGAAATAATGACATTAGCATTACAATCCTATCCTACTAATATTATAAATGTGAAAGTTTGTATGTTTGTGTGTTTGTGTTTGTATGTTTGTGTGTCAATCACGCAAAAACGGCTGAATGGATTTGAATGAAATTTGGCACATAGATAGATTGTAACCTCGATTAACATATAGCCTACTTTTTATCCCTGTGAATGACATGGCTTCATGACTGTTATGAATTTATGTTCACATACTATATTACACTGCTCTTACCTCACCTTCTGAAAAAGCCAGGACTGTTATCTCTCAGTGTAAACACACACTAACCCTCAGTGTGTATATAAATTTGCATATTATCTGATCTGCTCCAGTGCACACAAAGTGACATGGGCAAACACTTTTAATCCAAATTGGCAGGCCAGCTCGATAGCTGCAGAAATGCTAGAGCAGGCGGATCATCAACACCAACAACACACTCATTATTTGACGTCCCAGCGAGGTGCTGAGATGCCGGAACAATCACAGGCACAGTGCAAGAAACAAGTTCAACAGCAGGCCAGCTTGAGAGCTGCCAAAGTGCCAGAGCATGCGGATCATCAACGCCAACAACAAGCTCATTATATGGCGTCCCAGCGAGCTGTTGAGATACTGGAACAATCACGGGCACAGTGTGAGGAACGAGTTCAGCAGCAGACCAGCTTCAAAGCTGTCAAAACTCCGCAGCAGGCGGATCATGAACACCAACAACATGCTCATTATATGGCATCCCAGCGAGTTGCTGAGATGCCGGAACAATCACAGGCACGGTGTGAGGAACAAGGTCAGCAACAGGACGGCTTGCGACCTGCCAAAATGCCGGAGCAGGCAAACCATCGATGGTAGCAATTTGCTGAATATAGTCAGATCATCAACAGCAACAACCCGCAGACGAAGTCGCAGGCAGAAGCTAGTCACTTCTAAGAATCCTTTCTAGGTAGGTATGTTTCAGCACAATATCATTAAATCCTGCCTCAGGCTCTTTCAGGGCTCACATGATGTGACAATTCATCATATAAGCTGTATATATTGCAAATATTATTGTACATGAACTTCCATACATGAAAAGATTTTATCCATTTAAACAATTCTTAACTTTTATCCTCATATTGTGCATAGTATCTTTCTGTATTACATGAACAGCAGTCTTTTTGCTCTTTTTTTTCTGTTATTCCCTTTTATTCTTGCACTCTGCCTTTCCCTCTGGGATTAACTCTCAGTGCAGGGACCACTAATCTCTTCAGCCAAATGGCAGATGGATCTGTACAGTACTGTATGTCAGTGTTCTCGTTCTCATCGTCACTCAGAGAGCATGCCCAGCCGCATGTTTCCACCATAGCAAACCTGGACAAAATAGTAATGAACATACTATATAACCAATGTCTCTCCTTTTGTTATAAAGTGCCTACTATAAGGCCAGGTCTACACTGCGCGTTTCGTAGCGCTAGAGATTGATTGTAATTATTGATCCACGGCTACACTCCAGATGAATGACAGATGAATGAATGTGATTTTATGGCTGCAGCTGTCACTCTATTAAATCAATCCATAGCGCTACAAAAACTCACAGTGTAGCCCTGACCTAATGCTCAACCCTCTGTCATGAGTCTATTTTTTACCTGCCTTAGGCTAAGGCACCTAGTGGGCCACAGCAAAAAGGCGCTGTGGGAAAGACTGTGGTGGCAATGCATCACGGTTTTTCCCACAGCGTTTTTCACAGTTCTCAGTGGTTACCTCTAAGCAGGAACTGTAAAATGCCACATGGGGCCCTGGCCTTATTGTCTTTAATGCATGCTTTAAAAGGCCTATTATAAATAGATATGGTAAATATGTTTTAGGCTAAAGCCCCACGTAACGGGCTGCAGCGAAAAAGCGCTGCAGGAAAAAAAAAATCAGCAATACATTGTGCATTTGCACACAGAAAGTCAGCAGAGGTTTCCTCTGTGGACTTTCTTCTTCAATTATACCTATAGGGAAACCAGTGTGTCCGTACATTAATTCACATGAGGCGATTTCCAAAAATGCTATGGTTTTGGAAATTGCAGCATTTGCGCTGCGTGTATTTTTCTGCAATGTGTGCATGGGATTTGCTAGAATCTCATCCACCTCGCAGGGACTGTACAATGCTGCAGTCTGCGTACTGTAGATTTATGCTAGATATTACAGAAGGGGAGGAAGGGTTTAGCTGGGTTGTCCATGTAAGTGATGAGGTGGGAGGATGTTGAATGATATTCTGGTCACAGCAGCCTAGAATTATTACATGTATGATTATAGTGACTTGTACATATAGAGAAATAAGCTAGAAGATACCGTAGCGTAGCCATACACACTGTATAGCTGTAGGGTTACAGGTGAATAAGAAGGTGGGAGTAAGCCTGACCTCACACCTCAGATGGCGGCTAACATGCCAAATCCGTTTCCCCAAACGTAGAACAAATTAAATGACCGGATTATCAAATACACATGGGGTGGTAGCCAGGCCTGCCAAAATTGGCCAACCTTAGTGTAATGTGTATGGCCACAGCTAGATGAAATAAATTAGCATACATGTATGAAAAACAGTAATAACAGTAATAGTATTACTGCTAAAAGGAAAACTACCTGTGATATTTGATAAGGTTGCCAAAAATGTTTAATAGGGAAAGAATGCTGATAATAGGGTAAGATTTTTTTTTTTCGTTTCTGCGAATTTCACATTTCACAATCAGTATCTGAAGAGAGATGTATTTGGGGAGGGTATGAGGCAGCTCTACATAGCGCTTACCTGTTGTTATGTAATGGCTGCGAGATGAGCACAGGAATCTGGTTGCTAGGATACGGTGTGGGCGCGGGGCGCGGAGTCACCGTGTACTGAAGCTGTAGATTATGTTAGGAAACCTCTACACTACATTACTGTAGCTATAGACATCCCATAATGAGTGAGTAATGCTAGGATCACACTAGCGTTGGCCTATCCGTTGGTCAGAGAACAGGTGGACCTCTCTAATAGTGGTTACAGACAGAGCCTGCTGGATCCTATTTCCTATGGGTGTCTGCCTATTTAAAACTGAAAGCGGCAGAAGAAAAAGTCCAACTAAGACTCTGGTTCAGATGTGAACTGAGCCTTATCCCCCTTGTTTTTTCTTGTTCCCCGCTTAACCGTCTCTCTACAGGTTCCCATATTCTTTCAATAACCGCCAAACACCTCCACTTGATGATTGATGGACTTTAATTGTTCTTCCTCGTAAATTAACTAATATTATACTTCGATAGTATACCGTAATTTCTCCAAATGCGGTCTTATTTGCTGCTCCCGTTTTTATAACCTATGTTATCCTTGTTTTGTCTGTTATTATGAAAATTAATAAAAATCATTGAAAAGAAAATAAACTGTTACCACTTGGGGACCTGAAAAACGGAAACCCAATCTGCTTAAAAAGCGGTTTCCCATGGAAACTTACGGACCGCATAGACTATAATTAGGTCCGTCAGGTTTCCGCCCGACAAATGCATTTTTCAAGCATAATGAGGGATGGAATCCCCAAATGGAAATTGATTGCAGATGTGAACCCAGCCTTAGGGTCCATTCACACGGCGTAAACACGCGCTCATTTTGGCACAATACACGTGTAAAGAATACATGTGTAAAAATAAGACTCCCATTGACTTCAATAAAAAGCAAGACAGCACCGAGCTGTATATGGTGAAATACCGTATAGTTGGGGGTGTAGTACCAAGAGTTAGATGTACTCTCACCTGATGGAGTTGTGAGGAATTCACAACTACCGTATGCGCCTGGAAACCGATTTTAGGGGGTTTCTCCCTATACGTGATTGAGCAGCTGGATCTTATTCACCATTGGTGTGGAAGATATATATAAAGACCAGGACAGAGGACCGCGCTTCACCAATTTGAAAGATAACACTTTATTAAAGTTCTGCACAAAGCTTTTCGGGCAAGAGTCGCCCTTCTTCAAGTGCAAAGGAACTGCCGCAATGGGGAGTCAGAATGTGCCTGTTTGCTGTGTATGTCCTGATGTGTAGTCTGACAGCTTTCCTCCTGACCCCTAAGTGTGCATGTGTAGGCCTGGCAATAACATGTTTTCTGGCACTTTTATTACACGTGTAAAAAATGTCATTGAAGTCAATGAGAGTCTCATTTTTACACGTGTATTCTTTACATGTGCATTGTGCCAAAATGAGCGCACGTTTACGCTGTGTGAATGGACCCTTAAGCAGGCCAGGCCACATGCATTAGATAGCTGTCCAACAGATGGTCATTTGACTGACAGCTTTCCTCCTGACCCCTAAGTGTGCATGTGTAGGCCTGGCAATAACATGTCTCCTATGAGAACAAAAACATTGGGCGTGTTGAAATACAGTATCCTGACCCTTCTCTGTAGCATCTACCATCAGGGGAACGTTTTAACATTACCATACACATTAGATGGTTGGCTGGTCCTGATAAATTTGGGTGGTGGGTTTACCCAAAAGTACTCTAATGTATATTACCATCCAGAGGCACAATGCAAAGCTTCTGGGCCCCAGTACAAAGTCTTCACCAGGCCTCCCAACTATCATGTATTGTTTATAGTATTCTTTTCCTTATATTGGGTGCGACCCCTGAGACTCCCTTCACAAGAAAATGATCCTTATGCAGTGAAGAATATATTTTTATATATTTGCCACAGATGTGTTCCTCTAACTATGCTTTCATTGAACCAGTTTCCTATAGTAAAAGTTCATGTGCTCATGTCCTATTAAAATCACAGATTTTCTGCAACCCAAACTGTATTCTGTGAGTGCTGAAGACCTGAGCAGTGTGTTGCAAATGTCAATCACTGTTTCATTAAATTCAGCTCTTCTAATCTGGAGTGCAGAAGCATGAAGGAAAAATTCAGAGGTCATTCTTTATTCCAAAAATAACTACAGTAATCACTATCGTGTCAGAATTGCATTTGGAGAATATGTCAATTGTTTCCAATACTCAGACTGAAATTAACCCGTACAGGGATTGCATTTCATTGTGAGCTACAAAGGCCTGGTGATTTACAGACAGAAATTGCCAGCACTAAGTAGCAATCGGTATAAGTGACTACTGCATCATTGATGTTAGGAGCGTGCATTGGTATCTATCTCTTTATATTAATTACTAGAGGGAGGACCCGGCTTCGCACGGATATATTACATTTTATGTTTGTGTAGTGGCCCCATAAGAATTGTCCAATTTTGCATTGGTGTATTTTGTATGTGGTTTGTGTGTATGTCCATAAGCGTCATGTGATTATGTGTATCTCATTTTGAATGTCAGTGAAAAACCTGTGATCAGTTGTTATGGATACCTGGAGTAAAGCTGTATCTAATCCTTCCCCATGTAGTACTGTGTTTAGATGCAAGTATCTAATCCTACGGCATGTGGTACTGTGTGCAGACGTGTGTATCTAATCCTATGGCGTGTACAACTGTGTGAAGACACGTGTATCTAATCCTCCCCTGTGTGGTATTGTGTGAAGAGGCGCATATCTAATCCTACGGCGTGTGGAACTGTGTGTAGACGCGCGTATCCAATCCCCCAGCATGTGGTACTGTGTGCAGACGCGCGTATCTAATCCTATGGCATGTGGTAGTGTGTGTAGATGCGCGTATCTAATCCTCCCCCGTGTGGTACTGTGTGCAGACGCGCGTATCTAATCCTCCCCGTGTGGTACTGTGTGCAGACGCGCGTATCTAATCCTCCCCGTGTGGTACTGTGTGCAGACGCGTGTATCTAATCCTACGGCATGTGGAACTGTGTGTAGACGCGCGTATCCAATCCCCCGGCATGTGGTACTGTGTGCAGACGCGCGTATCTAATCCTATGGCATGTGGTACTGTGTGCAGAGGCATGTATCTAATCCTCCCCTGTGTGGTATTGTGTGAAGAGGCGCGTATTTAATCCTACGGCATGTGGAATTGTGTGTAGACGTGGGTATCTAATGCTACGGCATGTGGTACTGTGTGCAGCCGCGCATATCTAATCCTACGGAACTTGGTACTGTGTGTAGACGCGCTTATCTAATACTCTGGCGTGTGGCACTGTGTGCAGACGCGCGTATTTAATCCTCCCCTGTGTGGTATTGTGTGAAGAGGCGCGTATCTAATCCTACGGCGTGTGGAACTGTGTGTAGACACACGTATCTAATCCTACGGCATGTGGTACTGTGTGCAGACACGCGTATCTAATCCTACGGCATGTGGTACTGTGTGTAGACGCGCGTATCTAATCCTACGGCATGTGGTACTGTGTGCAGACGCGTGTATCTAATCCTATGGCGTGTACAATTGTGTGAAGACACGTGTATCTAATCCTCCCCTGTGTGGTATTGTGTGAAGAGGCGCGTATCTAATCCTACGACATGTGGAACTGTGTGTAGACGCGCGTCTCCAATTCCCCGGCATGTGGCACTGTGTGCAGACACGCGTATCTAATCCTACGGCATGTGGTACTGTGTGTAGACGCGCGTATCTAATCCTCCCCCGTGTGGTAATGTGTGCAGACGTGTGTATCTAATACTCCCCCGTGTGATACTGTGTGCTGAGACGCATATCTAATTCTCTGGCTTGTAGTACTGTGTGCAGAGGCATGTATCTAATCCTCCAAAGTGTGATACTGTGTGCACACACATGTATCTAATCCTCCCCTGTGTCGTATTGTGTGAAGAGGCGCGTATCTAATCCTTCGGCGTATGGAACTATGTGTAGAGGCGCGTATCTAATCCTACTGCATGTGGTACTGTGTGCAGACGCGTGTATCTAATCCTATGGCATGTACAACTGTGTGCAGACGTGCGTATCTAATCCTCTGGGGTGTGGAACTGTGTGTAGACGCGTGTATCTAATCCTACGGCATGTGGTACTGTGTGCAGACATGTGTATCTAATCCTACGGCATGTGGTACTGTGTGTAGACGCACGTATCTAATCCTACGGCATGTGGTACTGTGTGCAGACGCGTGTATCTAATTCTATGGTGTGTACAACTGTGTGAAGACACGTGTATCTAATCCTCCCCTGTGTGGTATTGTGTGTAGACGCACGTATCTAATCCTACGGCGTGTGGAACTGTGTGTAGAAGCGCGTATCCATTCCCCCGGCATGTGGTACTGTGTGCAGACGCGCGTATCTAATCCTACTGCATGTGGTACTGTGTGCAGAAACGTGTATCTAATCCTATGGCGTGTACAACTGTGTGCAGACGCGCGTATCTAATCCTCTGGAGTGTGGAACTGTGTGTAGACGCGTGTATCTAATCCTACGGCATGTGGTACTCTGTGCAGATGCGTGTCTCTAATCCTCTGGTTTGTGGGGCTGTCTGCAGACGCATGTATCCAATCCCCCGGGGTGTGGTACTTTGTGCAGACGTGTGTATCTAATCCTTCGGCATATGGAACTGTGTGCAGACGCACGTATCAAATCCTTCAGTGTGTGGAACTGTGTGCAGAAGTGCGTATTTAATCCTCTGGTTTGTGGGACTGTGTGCAGACGCGTGTATCTAATCTTCTGGAGTGTGATACTGTTTGCTGATCTGTGTATCTAATCCTCTGATGCGTGTATCTCAGTCTGGATATCAGTGTTGTATTGTGCATGTGGAGTGACCATGTGTATTGCAGTTGGAATATGAGTGAAAGACTTGCAGGTTTGTATTGGCTAAGGGGGGGGGGGGGCACTGTGTTTGGAATGCTGTATCTCAGCAACGGTACGTCCGAGTGAGTTGGAGTCTCGTCTTAAACCTTCCCGGATACCTGAAGTATCTCTGTACCAAATTTGGTGAAGATCGGTCCAGCCGTTTGGTTCGCATTAGAGCACAGACAGACAGACAGACAGACAGACAGAAATTCATTTTTATAATATAGGGAGATAGACATGTACAAGGCTTAGATTTGTACTTCTGTTTGGAAGGCAGGTAGGTGGCTTTAGTTGCCCCTGTGCCCATAGATCTAATGAGGAAGAACACTGGTCTCAGGTAAATGATTTGGGCGGTCACAGTGCATGGTAGTCTTTTTCCAAAGGATAGGTCATCAGTCTCTGATCTGTGGGGTCCAACACACAGACCCCGCATAGATCTGCTTATGCAACTGCCTCCAAGTCTTATAATCTGCAGCAGTGGATGGTAAGCCAAAGCAGCCTGCCCCTATTTAAGTAACAGGAGCAGAGCTGAAATCCCAGGGCTGTATAGTGATGGGGTCGGGGAATTGTAGCTTCACTTCTATTACTTGAATAGCTCTCAGATGCAGCCAGATTATTGTATCTGTGCGGTGTCCGGGTATTGGGTCTAACAGATCAGATACTGCAGACCTATGCTGTGGATAGGTCATCTGTATCAAAAATGCATTTAAGGGGGCAGCCTGGTGACTCAATGGTTAATACTGCAGCCTTGCAGCGCAAGAGTCATGGGTTCAAATTCTGCCTAGGGCAATATCTGCTAGGAGTTTGCATGTTCTCTCTGTGTTTGCATAGATTTCCTCCCACTCTCCAAAGACATACCCATTATATGGGCTCACAATCTACATTAAAAAAGTGCATTTAAGACCAGAGAACCATGAATGGGCAGTACTCTACACCCTGCTGATGAATCTGGTGCATACTACGTGAAGGAAAAACCATGGCACATTATATGCACACAGCTGGTATATTAGTAAATGGCCACCTGTAGTCTTTATCTTACAGAAATGTAGTGAGTTGAATATTTAGCATTTGCACAGTTTATTACAGTTATACTTTCTGTACACCGTAAGTAACAAACTGGCAAACTTAGTCCCGGTTCACATCTGTATTCGGGTTTCCATTCAGGGAGTCTGCTTTCCCTAACGGAAACCTATAAGCATTAAAAAGTGGATACCTAAAGAAACCTGCGAACCCCAAAGACTATAATGGGGTTGGTGTGGTTTCCTCACAAATCATGCGGAGAGAAAAGTGCTGCTTAGAATATGTGTGCAGGTACATGCTGCACGTAGCTAAAATACATATGCAAACTCAAAAGAACTGCAGCAGCACTATGCTAAAGCACTATGCACATTGCTACCATGTCTAATATATATATATATATATATATATATATATATGTAGTGATAGTGATGACAATGAGGTTAATCAAATAGTGAGAGCCCATCTGCCAGCGACACAGGTAGCTACAGATCCCATTCAGTTACAACACTATATACCGTGATCTGTTGTGGGCTAGAATGCTAAGATTCCTTCCCCCAGTGTCTCTTTGCTGAGGTTTTCATCGCCAGTCACCACTTCTTGTTAGCATTGCTATAGCCCATGTATAGCTCACATATTCTATTCTTAAGTTTCTTTTTTAAAATCCGTCAGGCTAGGTACATATCTGCATTGCAGTCTCCGGAGGAGACTCCCCTGCAGATTCTGTCTAAAATCAGCAGAGATGAAAGTTCTCCATGCAGGATATCAGTGTAAAATTGGGGTAATCCAACTTCCTGATCTTTTTCTCCCCGGAAATTTGCTGTTAGAAGAGTCAGCAGACCCTCATACGTATTAGATAGTTGGGCTGTTCTGCTAACATCGGTACCACTTATTCCATGGGTTTGACTAATATTAATCTAATGTAAATGGCAAGCCTAAAGGGTATTCCCATGTACATAATCATATCTATATTTGTAGATAATTAAAAGTTAAACATTTTTGCATATATAAGTGGTTAAAAATTCTGCAGGGTTTTAAAGATTTTAACTTTCTTAGTGGTGAGAGTCTGTTGTCTTGATCGGTTGCCAATGGATACGACCACTAATGCAGAAACTTTCTATGGTCTGGGACTTGTCAGGAACCCAGCTATGATTTACTTATTGTAGCTGGGTTATCAGACAGGGACACTACATGTATCAGAAAATATCCCGGCCACAATAAGGAAATCATAGCTGATTTTCTGACCTTAGAAAGGTCCTGCATACTTATGACCATAAGATATTTAGAGAAAATCTTTAAAACTATGTAAAATGTTTCAGTACTTATATTTGCAAAAATGTTTAACTTTTAATTATCTACACATTTAATAATGGTTATGTTCATGGGAATACCTCTTTAAGTTTCATGTGCATGTTCTATATTGTATGGAGTTGCCTAGTACAGATCACACTAGGTGCACTAGAATTATGGCAATGTGGTTGGAATACTGCAATCCATCAATGGCATTTCTTACATAATCAGAAGGACAGCAAGGAGAAAAAAAATCAAAACATGGGCCACAGTAAGTAATTCAATAGGGCTCACATGCACAGAATGGCATTTCACACTGGCAGACGTTTACTCCATGTGCTAAGAAGGCTGGCTGTGTATTGGTAGGCAGCCCCCTCCTAACTCCATTTACATGCATAACTGGCCTAGTAGGTGTAAAAATAGACAGACAGTGCCCGAATTGGAAATGGTCACTCAGTGATGACCGCAGTTGTTGGAGATGAATCCCCAGAGAGACTCCAGTGAGCCGAGGGATAAACTGAGAGGAGTAGTGAACACTGGCTGTCTGAAGTGCACGTGGATGTCTGATGCTGCTGACAAGTCCATAGCTTAGGGTTATATAGTTATGGGCAATGCACCACTCTGCCAGGCATGTCACACTGGGAAAACAATTGGTCATGTTGGAAATATCAGTGATTTGGAGAAAATTTTGGATTACTATGGATACAATATTGAAGAAATCTCTGAGCAGGAATGTATGGTGAGTACATTAAGTCACAGAGAAGAAACACTTGTTATGATAAACATGATACTTCAATAGAGTGAGATAGATAGATAGATAGATGGATAGATAGATAGATAGATAGATAGTTATGAGATAGATAGACATGTGACAGACAGATATACCAAAGATATGAGACATATGAGATATACAACTAGATATGCTACAGATAGATAGATATAAATAAGAAATATATGTGATATGCAACAGATATATAAATAAATACATAGATTTCAGATAGATATGAGAAAGATAGATAGATGATCGTGTGTTTGAGACACAGATTGTTTTATTTTTTTTTTTACATTTTTCGTATCTGTCATAGTCAAACCATAGAAAGCAATGAACATGTATTTAGTGCTTCATTTTTTACCAACTAGCTAAAGGACACATTCCTCAGATTCTTAGGAGTGGAGGCAACAGTAAGAAAACCTTTAATAATAACTTTATAGAGGCCACAGTTTAGCCTTACTGTTATTCTGTAATGTCATTTTATCTTCTCCTTTACTTTCTTTACATACAGGAACCTTCTCTTAACAACCCTGGAAACAGCAGGGCTGTAAAGATTTCATTAGTTATGTGATTCCAACTGTTTCTTTATGGTCTCTACATAGGGATTATACAGATCCATATTGTACAGATCTGTAATACAAAGTCCATAGTCTGCCCTCAGAATATGCTAAAGAATTGCTCTGATTTCTGTGAGAACAGAAAGCCTTCTCTCACAGATTCATATAGAATCCTTAAGAAGACAAATTGTGGCATGTTCCATTGCATGCTGTCTGACATATATTCTCCCTGCAAGTATTGATTATAGGGAAGAATACAGCACAATGTGAAAGCACTATATGGTAGTTCCTGGACTGCAGGGAGTCTGTGCCTAAATGTATAAAATACTTGTCATTGGAATAATTAAAATCCAAATAGTATTGGCACTAATGGTGATTAAGGCTATAGCCCCAAGTTGCGAAATGCATCTAGAAACTGCTGCGGGAAAAGAAACACATTGCGTTTTTCTGAAGTTTTTCTGATAGTGTTTTTGCAAAATTTTTTCTGCTGATTTTCTGTTTTAATTGACATGTTGCGTTTAAACCCCACCCAAAAAACAAAAAAAACGCTGCATTTCCGCAATGAGGGGCTTTAGCCTAGAGGATATTCCCATCAGATTTTCCATGTGCTGCTCCGTCCTGATGTACCCACCATTGATCAATGTGCGCATGTGACTTTCTGCCTGTAGGCAGTGACATGATGCATGGCTAATTCAATGGAAAACATTTACGGCTTCATTCCAGGTGACCCCCAGGTGACTTTCACAGTACCAAGCTGTCCTCTATACTTGTAGTGTCATAATCATAATTAAGAGATCTGTCAATTTTGTGGCATATTCTTAGTATGATCTTATTTACTTACATATTGTAAGGATCAGCATTATTCAGTCTATACTGGTAACCTGCATTACCAAGTTAATATCAAGTACGGCCTTATACACAATGCTTACGTTATGCATTTTGAGGCTGGGTTCACACAGCACTGTTTTGCTGATGAACTGCATGCAGTTTTTAAAGGCAGTAATAATGAGTAGCATGTCACTTGTATCCTTACATTGAACACCTCTGGTCTATTGGTTAGTAGCATACAGGTGACATGTATGGTAACTTGTACTACTCATTGTTGCAGTTAAAAATGATATGCAGTTCTACAGTAAGTCTACAACCCCCACGTAGCAAATCGCAGCAAAAAACCACAGCGAAGATGCATTCCGTTTTTCCCCCTTGCATTTTTCATTGAATTTTTGCTACGCTTTTCTCTACTTTTTTTCCTTCCCATATTAAATGTATAGGAAAAGTGCTTGCACTGACGCAGCTAAAATGAACATGCTGTTTAAAAGAAAAAGCATTTCCACAGTTCCTTTTTTCCTCGCAATATGTGGATGAGCTCTCATTCATTTTGCTGGTACTGTAAAACAAAGTGTTTTTTTCTCTGTTTTTGCAATAAGGGTCCGCAGTCTTAATCTATTAAGGACTGTGTAATCCCAGCATCAATCTAAGGTCTTATTCACATGGCCGCATCCCTGCTTGTTTGCAGATGGTGTACATCTTATTTTATTTCTATATTTCGAATGTCTCTAAGTTCATGAAAAACGGATGACACACAGATGTTGTCTGTATATTTCATGGACCCATAGACTTTCCTTGATGTGATGCATCCGTGATCAGCATGATTCCATTGCTTTTTTGTGGAAATGAGGTCCATAAATAAACACACTGAACTGAATGGGTACGTATGGTGTCCATGAAAAACGCGAATACCATATATACATAAAATGTGGACCAAGTGATGACAAGGGTGTAGCAGTAGCTGTCCGTGTGTATACAAAGTAATTTTCATGTGATGTTGACATTCACAGATCATTGCAAATATAATCTCCTGTATAGGTTTGAATTGAGTGTGTCAGCTGTTCATGCGTATACTAGAGCTCAGCTATTTCAGCGCCTTAAGGTAACCTTTTAATGTAATTGGTAAATACTTTGTTACAAGAGTTAAGCTTTGCCAGAAGATCAAGACCTGGCCGGCATGAATGGCTTGTGCTTGCTGGCGCTAGTTTAGAATCCAGTAGGAGTAGCAATGCAGTGACTCACATCTTCTCCGGCTCTCATTTCTCTTTATCTGGTTTTCGGCTTCAGCTCTTCTCGTTTCCCTGCAGATCTATTTGTACTGTAAACCATTTGCCCTTCTGCATAATAATAATATATGATAACCAACAAAATCTGCACATGATATAATCTATACATTGAGGCATAGCGTTCTGCTTACCTTACTGCACATAAATGAACTGTATTAGCTGTGTCCTGCTCTTATACCGCCTATGGTTGACCACTCTAAATCACCTTGTTACAGTAGCAACAATCCACATAAAAAGCTGAGTGACTTTACAGAATATTTTATTACTTGTATTATTCTGCAGTTTAGTTACAGCCTGTATTATTGCCCAAAGCTATGAGTTCTGGTTGTCAGTGGGAACAGTCAAGAAACAGTCATCAAGTATGCTTGTCAGCTCCTCTGAGCATGTGTAATGTAGACAGATAAGTAATTCTTCCTACTGTATTGTTTAATATGACCTTTTCATAGAACAAACTATGGAGAGAGTGATAAAGCAAGAAGTAAATGGGAGATTTCAGTTCTGAAGCATATTACTGTCAGTGAATGGAATGTGAATATACACTTATGTATATATTAAAGCTGAAAACCTATCCTGAACATAAAGTCACACAGACGCAGGACTACTACAATGTATCAGAGCTGTCTTTTCAACAAACTGATTATTCATATACATTATATATTTTAATTTGTTGTGTAGAATGTTATCAGTGTCTATAAGGGGATTTCTAGGACTTGACCTTAGGGTACGTCATCAATAGGTGATCAGTGGAGGTCCAACGTCCAGTACCCCTGCCAATCAGCTGTGTGAAGAGGTCATGGTACTTACATGCACTGGAGCCTCATTCCTTTGCCGATGATATCACATTCATCGGTCACATGGTACAGTGGCAGCTCAATTCCATTCAAGTGAAGGGGAATGAGTAGCAATATCAAGTAAGAAGTAAGTTAGTAAACTGCATTACACTACGCACAGGATTATTAAAAAAAATTACATATATATATATATATATATATATATATATATATATATATATTGGAGATGTGTAGGGGCCCAAATTAAAAATTTGCACTGGGGCATAGGAGTTTTTCTGTACGTCACTGTCTGTCTCCTGGACCACCATAACCTTTCAGTGGTCTACATCGGATTATACTGTACCTCCCTTACATCTTTTGCCACTCACATAATAGATACCTGGTAACCCTTATACATGAGTGTAACTACTGAGTTAGCAGATATACCGTATTTTTCGGACTATAAGACGCAAAAATTTTTGGGGAAAAGAAGGGTGCGTCTTATAGTCTGAAGGTAGCGCCTGGCATCCGCTGTAATAGAGAGGCGGAAGCCGGCAAGTGATAGGCGCCATTACAGGTGCCGGGGCCTGAGACATCGCTGCGCTCCTCTGCCATGCATGAAGCCAGCAACGGCAGGGGCTCCTCCGTGCCCCCGCCGCTGGCTTCATGAAGGGCAGAGGATCGTAGCGATGTCTCAGGCCCCGGCGTCTATCCCTCCCCGGCATCCGCCTCTCTAGTACAGCGGATGCCGGGTCAGTATCCGTGGCCCCTTCTCCCCCGGGGCCGGTCCCCACCGGCCCCGTACCTGTAAAGTTGCAGGCCGGCTCCTGCGTGGCGATATCGCAGGAGCCGACCTGTTCGGGTGACAGCCGGGAGCCTAATGAGGCTCCCCGGCCTGTCACGGCTATATATTAGTATTGCGGCTGGTCTCTATGACCAGCCGTAATACTAATACACAGAATGTCCCATAGACGGCAATACAGTTGTATTGCCGTCTATGGGACTTGCAATCAAGCGACTGCAGGGTCAAGCCCCCGGGGGGAATAAAATAGTAAAAAAAAAAAAAAAGCTTTAAAAATATGAAATAAATAGAAGTTCTAAATCACCTCCTGTTTTTTTTTCAATACAAGGTGATCTAAGCAATAGATATCCCCCAAAATGGTATAACTAAAAATTACAGCTGGCCCCGCAAAAAAAACGCTCTATGCATCCCCGTACAGCTGCAGGGTCACCTGTCAATGTGGCCTTGCAGCTGTTGCAAAACTACAACTCCCATATATTAAATATTTTACCAGTTTTTGCTTCAAAAATTTTTTTCCCTATTTTCCTCCTCTAAAACCTAGGTGTGTCTTATAGTCCGAAAAATACGGTACTTTTTTTGTTTTTTAATAAAATATATTGTAAAAATTCTTTTTTTTGCAGCATACACAAGGTTCATGGCATAAATCAGAGGCCTTTGTTTTGCGCACCATTAGAGGTATAGCGTGTGGGAACTCGCCCTTGCTACTAATATACTGCTATGATGCTGGATGATAAGGTCTCATTTATTTCACAGAGCTGAGCTTATTGTTGGCTAAGATTGTCATACACATGGATTGATGTCTCATAAGACTGCTGATAGAAAATGACCATAGTGCACACAAGAAAGAGATTTCTGACGTGATGCAAGTCTTCCCATAATCCAGAAGGTGTCTGTGCTGTATAGCTCCGTATTGTGCACTGTAGTATATCCAGCCAAGCAGTGGTTAAGCTGCAGAATCCTCCTATGGGCGTGATGCAGCATTTGTCCTCACTGCAGTTACTGCTCAGCTGAGCTGTGCTTTATCTGCTTACACGATTGGCTAAGCATCAGGGGGACTGGTGACACATCAATGCGGATTACTGGTTTGCTGTTAACAGGACGTGCTGCTTCCCGTGACCTTTACTTAATGTGCCAAAGAAATAACATTTGCCTATAGCACCACTCACACCAGCCTAGAGCTCACATCCATAAGTACTAGATAGATCATGAAATGTGTACAAGAAGACTACTACCCTTATCTGCATTAACAATGTCCGCAATGGTAGAAATGCAGGGTTCTGTTATCTGTCTGCCTGCTTATTTCATTACTTCTGACCCTTAGGTCGAAATGAATGGGCCTTATCAGCGGAGAGTCTTGAGATTATTTTCTCAGCATTCTACTCATTAGAAACAATGGGATGGAGAATCAGGGCGGAATCTGCAGCTGATTTAGGATGAAATCTGCAGCAACATTAGCGAGTGATTCCATCATGTGAACGGGTCCTTGCAGGTCTGCTCAGCAAACACATTGCAAGGCTGTTTATACTAAGGTTGGGTTCTCCTCTACTCTAGGTGAGCATTTGGGGATTCCGTTCCCCTATCCTCTTGAAAAATGCAGAGAGAGAAGTCCTGCAAGTACGACTTTTCTCTCTGCAGTTTTCGGACAGAAAACAGGGAGAACCCATTAGGGGGAGTTCACACGGAGGAAAGTGGAGCGCAATCTGGCACGTATACACGTGCCGGCAGATGACGCGCTCAAAATGCTCCCATTCACTTCAATGGGAGATAGGAGCGTATACGTCGCGTCATTTTGCGGCCGTGATTTTGCATCCGCAAAAAGCTTTTACGGCGCTCAAAATCTCACACGTCGTATACGTGCCAGGTCACGCGGCACGTTACTCCGTGTGAATGGACCCTTAGAGGATTGAGTTTCAGTTTTTCGAGCCTAGAGAACCTAGAGTAAGTTTTATTGCCAATGATTTCTGCATCTATAGCAACAGTACCAGCCAGATGCTTAACATTCAGTGCATGTGTTGATAAATTATTCCTCTCTAATAATAATAATAATAATTACTTTATTTATATACGGTAACACCAACATATTTCACAGCACTTTACAAATCACAGGACACATGAACCGACAATATGAGACATTACAATGTGACGAAGAAATAAACATATCAAGCAATAGGAGTGAAGGCCCTGCTCGAAAGAGCTTACATTCAATGAGAAGATAGTGAGACATATGAGGTGATATAATCGATGGTAACCATGTCAGTCATTTAGGGTATATCTAAAGATGTGCCTTCCACCTCTAGAAACCTCAGATATCTTGGAAATGGGGTTTCCCTGAACACCGTCTTGCCACCATTGTAAGCAGAGTAGAACCATCCTGCAGACAGGTCTGGTAGCCTTGACAGCTTGAATAGACTCCCAGCTGTCTAGGCAATGGATCACCACTCCTGGATCTTACCCTGGGACATGGAAATCTCGGTACAGGGGTAAAAATATGCCTCGCTCACATTTGACCAAGGCATCTTACGCGGACTCTGATATTGGGCCACAGCATCTGGTTGCTGCTGTGTAAAGACTTGGGGGCTATGTTGAGCAGCCGCCATGTTAAAAGACCCACCAGCCACCATAATAGTACAGTGGATGTCAGGAAGGTGTTAATGCAGAAACTAAGCATGGTATCTTTTTTTTTAATGTAGATTGTGAGCCCCACACAGAGCTCACAATGTTCATTTTTCCCTATCAGTATGTCTTTTTTTGGAATATGGGATGGAAATCCATGCAAACACGGGGAGAACATACAAACTCCTTGCAGATGTTTTTTTGCCTTTGGCAGGATTTGAACACCAGGGCTCCAGTGCTGCAAGGCTGCAGTGCTAACCACTGAGCCACCGTGTGGCCACCTGGTATCCTTTTTCTTGATGCGTGGGCAGTGCCATCTGGTCTCTATTGTGTAATACAGCGGTGACCTGGGAGCTGTGCCGAGTGGCCGCCATGTTTAAAGACCCGCCACCTGCCATAATAGTACTGTGGATGTCGGAAAGGTGTGAAACATGGTACCTCTCTCTTTATGCAGCTGAGGACTAACATCTGATTTCTGAAAACCTGGTAATTGTCATGTCTATTATTCAGTATAGAGATTGCGCCCAGAATCTGCCTCTTGATGCAGCAGATTATTCCGTTTATTCATGAATACTTCTGACTTTGGAAAGCACAGTACATTTCTTGTCCATTATTGTGAACAGATAATGAGCCTGGAATTTATTTCTTGATGCAGCAGATAATGAACGTGTTCTGTGAATAACTGCAGGAAGTATGTCCATGTAAATGTTACGTCCACATGCTAGTTTCACACTAGTGTTGCCTTTCAGAGGACTAGAACAACGGACACTTGGACCGCTGTAGTAGCAGTTACACATGGGGCCTGGCACACTCCTTTGATTATAATGGGGTCTGTCGGATGTCTGCCATTTTAAAACTAAAATCTGTGGAGGAAAAATCCTCTTTGCAGGACATTTTCCTCTGCAGATTTCAGGTGGACCTTGCACTGAAGTCTCCAACGGAAACTCCAGTGCAGATGTGAACTAAGCCTTATTCACGTGTTCAATAAATATGCCTGCTGAAAGTCCTGTGTATGTCATATCCAATACTGAACACAGTGACTGGAATCTGTCACTTCTTGCTGAAACATGGATTATGTGATCCTAACACTATGGCCACCATGTGACTGACTTGCAGTAAAGCTGTCACCACCATATACCATAATCTTTGTCAGAACATAGCAAAACCCCATTATGAATGAGCAATCTGCAGAAACGCAAATATAACTGACTATGACTGAATATGGAGCATGACTGTAAGTCACACACAATTTACTTCTGGTAGCGTCTAATATGTGTGTCTGTATATCTCTATCTATTTACATCTATTTACATTATTTCTATCTACACAGTATATACCCACAGGGTGATTCACAAAAAATGGCGCAAATTTAAAGCCCTGGTATCTATAAGTTAGAAAATCAAAATTTATAAATGAATAAATACAAATTGATTAACATGAAAAGACACACTATCTATTGAAGTTTTATCAAATGTTTGATACGATTTCCATTAGTGACATGGTAAATGTCAATGCGGTAGTCTTTAAACTCGGCTGAGTAAAAATGAGGGCATTCTAGTTATTTCGTTGTATATTTCAAAGGTTCTTTTATATTCCTGCTCTATTTATTTTTGCAACGGCTGTTGAAAAGTTAGTGACCGTTGTAAAGCATTAGATAGATCAGGAAAATATTGAAGGAAACATATACAGTATATATTGAATGGTCTATCAAAAATGTTAGATATTCTGTAGATATGACTATATATGATATATCTACTTCTACTGATTTGTGATTTTTGTAATTTGGTCAATTGGGCTGGCAGAATGTCCTTACATCTTGAGCTCTGATTCAGGCAGGATAAGGCCAGATTCAGACGGGGTATTTTGGACCAGAATTTGGCAGGTTCTGGTCCGAAATACGGTAGCTGCGACTCCGGCATCCAGTTGCGGCACTCCGATCCGGATTAGGCCCAAATGAATGGGCCTAGTTGGGAGGAGGGAGTGTCTTCAGGCGAAGAATGAGCATGTCACTTCTTTTTTCTGGGAGCCGGAACAAATGGCTCCTGGAAAAAAGAATTGACCGGCTCCTATTGATTTCAATGGGAGCCGTTTTTTTGGTCTGGATTTTGAGGCCGATTCTGTCTCAAAATCCTGACTAAAAAAAACTATGTGTGAACTCAGCCTAATACTGGTGTGGAGTTTCTCAATGTGCATTTACTGAAATTATTTAGACCCAGACTAAGTAATACTGTACTATGTAGTAGTTGGTAAGGGATTCCAATTTACTCTCATTATCTTTTGTCATAGTATTTGTTCCTGAGGTATGGATAATAGATTATGAGGGTCACTGAAAATACAGGGATGTATGTATGTGAATATATTGGAGCAGATTTAGAAAAACTTTCTATGGCGTATGGCTTTCGTGACAGCCTATCACTGCATGGATTTCACACTTCCAGGAGAATACAAACATGAAAGCCATGTTGTGGTTGTTTTCTATGGGCAACAAAGACAGCTTTTCTTTTAGACTAAGGCCCCATGTAGTGAGCCACAGCCAAAAAGCGCTGCCGGAAAAACTGTGGTGGAAATTCAATGCAGTTTTTCCCACATTGATTTTCACAGAAAGTCCACAGAGTATTCCTGCATGGAAACTGCCGGCATTTCCGTAGGTATAATTGACATACGGTGATTTACAAAAAAGCAAGTGTTTTTCAAATTGCATCTTTTTCGATGCAGATTATTTTCTGCAATGTGTGGATGGGATTAGCCAGAATCCCATGTACTTTGCAGGGACTGTAAAACACTTTGCTGTATAAAGTGCTGCAGATTATGTTAAAATAATAGACCAAATTTGATTTTATAGTTGTGGATCATCCCCTGTAGATTTAGGAGGGCCTGTAGTATATCCAGTCTATATGTATAATTGGTATATTTCATGTGCAGTATACTATAATATTGTTATTTTTATGTACAAATTGGAAAAACGTAACAGATCATAAATATGGCCAGATCACAGAATGCTGATGGGAAGACATAAGCAGCATTTCCTGTGATCTGTAAAATGATGATAACTACCACCATTGTTCCATGCACAAGCTTGTCCAGCTTCAGATAGATCCCAATACGTCCTATTTTTTTCCATGGACACTGTATAAGTCTCCTACTTCACATACAGGCATGGAATTTAAGACACTATCAAGCATCTATGTTTTATTAATAAATACTATTTCTATTGTCTTTTTTTATTAATGTATTGTTATATTCACTTTATGCATTTATGGAATATTTTAGAATATTTAGAATAAGTACAGATAGTAAGCGTTATTATGAACTATTTCTTTGCTAGTTTTCATACTGTTGACACGTTGCTCTTTAGATAAAGATAGTTAGTTGGAAAGTTCCACAATTGACCAATTTACTTTTTGTTTTTACAGTCGGACAGCAATACCAGCTTCCTCAAAGCTGCTCGATCAGGCAATTTGGACAAAGTGCTGGAATACCTAAAAGGAGGAGTAGACATCAATACGTGTAATCAGGTACGGTGAATTACCAGTGATGCATGGTGCTTACCTTTCACATAACTCTTAGGGTGCTTTCACATGGAGTTAACGCGCCACTCATTGTGACACGTAAACACGTTCAGAGTGAGCGGCGTAAAACAAAATCCCATAGACTTCAATGTGTGCCGGTCTTACATGCGCTACACATTGAAATCAATTGGTTTAAAAGCCTCCCATTGATTTCATTGTGTAACGCACGTAAGACCGGGGATTGTGTTTTACAGCGGTCACTCTGACACATGTTTACGTGTCTGAATGAGCGGAGTGTAAACTCTGTGTGAAGGCTCCCTTAGTACATAGATCTTCTGTCTATATTTATACTTGTGAGTCCTGAGGAGAATCTCATGCAACATTTACGCTGCCGCTACTTTCTCTATGTGTGCGAGTCAAATTATTACCATTTGTAGAAGCAAAACAGTCTGTAAGTTTTTGGGCCTCTTTTCAGCTGGTGACACTTTGCGTAATGCTGCTAAAAAAAAAAAAAACCTGAAAAAATGTGCTTTTTTCTGCATTTTTTTTCCCTTTTAACTCTGTAGGGAAAATGCTCTTGATTTTACAGCTAAAATGAACATGCGTGAAAACATGTGTTTTTGAAAAAGCAGCTATTGGCTTACACCCCACGTAGCGGGCAACAGCAAAAAAAACACTCTGGAAGAAAACTGTTGCAAATCTTGCTGATTTTATTGGGCTATTTCTCATGGTTTTCTTTGTAAAATATGCAAGAAGTATGAACATGCCTAGGGCTTATTCACATGACAGTAAAAAATATATGTGTAACCGCCCTTTTAGCAACATCTGTCACAAGTCCATTTTATCAAAAAATTCAGTGGGGCACATTTAGCAAGTAACTTTCACTTTGATTTAACATGAATTGCGCCTTATTAGGGGGTTGATTTTGCTCAGTAGCCTTTATTTATGAAACTTTTGCAGCTTTTTTCCAGCAGCGAAAAAAAGGTGCAAAGATTTTAGATAAGAGGCAGTTAAAGGGGCTCTATCATTGAGTAAACTCATTTTTAACTAAGCACATAATTGCACAGTCTTTAGGAAGACTATTCCACACCTACCTTTGGTATGTTAATTGCCTCAGTGGTTTCTGAACTCAGCCGCTTTTATGCATATGCTAATTAGCCTCCAGCGAGCACCTGGAAGTCTCAGTGAGCTCTGTGTGTACAGCATGGGCTGCTGCTGATAACTCATCAGCCTTCCCTGTTCTCACACACATAGCAGACAATGCTCACTGAGACTTCCGGGTGCACACTGGAGGCTTTATTAGCATATGAATAAAAACGGTCTCATTCAAAAACCACTGAGGCGATTTACATACAAAAGGTATGTGTGGAATAGCCTTTCTGAAGGCTATGCATGTATGTGCTTAGTTAGAAATGAGTTTTCCCAATGATAGAAGCCCTTTAATAAATATCTCTTAGGCCCAGGCCCCAACGCTTTTTACAGAAAGTCCGCAGAGGTTTCCTCTGTGTACTGTCTGCTTCCATTATACCTATAAGGAAACTACTAGTGTTTCTTTAGGTATAATTAACATGCTGCAATTTCCAAAACCGCAATGGTTGGTAAATCATTGTGTGACGGATGTGAGTATTTTCCCGCAGTCTGTGGATGGGATTCACTAAGGATTTGCATCCGCTATGCAGTGATTGTAAAACAATGCATTCTTTTCTATGGCGTTTCCACTGTGTTTTTTGTAGTGTTTCCTCCCTAGCCAAAACATGCCATTTACTCCATGTGGGGCCCCTACCTTAGGTGCCTTAGGCTAATTAGCATATGAATAAAAATAGTCTCATTCAAAAACTACTGAGGGGATTTACATACAAAATGTATGTGTGGACTAGCCTTTCTAAAGGCTATGCAAGTATGTGCTTAGTTAAAAATGACTTTTCCCAATTATAGAGCCCCTTTAAGCTGGTTATGACATTAGAATTTAGATGGCTGTGATGACAGCTGTCTGACTGATGATATAGTAACAATCCCACCATTGACATGAACAGCTAAACTCAAGGGGCAGTTTAGTTGTTAAAAAGTAAAAAAACAAACAAACTGGGGTGTCCTGTCAGCCAGCTGCAAATGACGATAGTTACATGTCAGATTTATGGCTGATAAATGAACGACCAATGAAAATCTAATGTGAATGACAGGCCTAAGTGATTGCAGAGCTTAGTCACTGCAAACCCACTGGCAACTAAACCACTGTTTATACAAACCTTTGAGTAAAACCCAAAGCAGGTATTACTGCAGATTTCACTGGCAGCCTTCAGCCTCTGCAGGGCAAAAGTAGAAAGCCATGGGAAATCCACAGAACATCCTGCAGGTAAGCTGCAACAAAAAACACCCAGTTTCTGGAGTTTTATTGCCTGGTCAGCTTGCAAAGGAAGACACTGCAAAATTTCTCTCACTAAGGGTGAATTCACACTGAGTAAACGCTAGCTTATTCTGAATGTAAAACACGTTCAGAATAAGCGGCGTCTAAAGCAGCTCCATTCATTTCTATGGGAGCGGGGATACGAGCGCTCCCCATAGAAATGAATGGGCTGCTTCTTTCACTCCGTGCAGTCCCATTGAAGTGAATGGGCACTCCCCATTCACTTCAATGGGACTGCACGGAGTGAAAGAAGCAGCCCATTCATTTCTATGGGGAGCGCTCGTATCCCCGCTCCCATAGAAATGAATGGAGCTGCTTTAGACGCCGCTTATTCTGAACGTGTTTTACGTTCAGAATAAGCTAGCGTTTACTCAGTGTGAATTCACCCTAAGGGTAAGTTCACACAGGGTTTTTTGGACCGGAACCTGAGGCGGAGGCTGCCTCAGATTCCGATCCAAAAACCGGGTAGCCACGACTGAAAGCCGGTGCAGTGCATCGGCATCCACCCGTGCATTCAGCTCCGGATTAGGCACAATGAATGGGCCTAGTCCGGAGGAGGGAGTGTCTTCAGGCCAAATTGCGAGGCGAAATGGCCTGCAGAATGAACATCTTGCTTCTCTTTTCCGGGAGCCAGAAGAAACGGCTCCCGGAAAAAAGACCTGAGAGGCTCCCATTGATTTCAATGGGAGCTTTCTTTTTTGTCAGAGTTTTGAGGCCTCAAATGTGAACTTACCCTGAGATTTCTGCGGCATGTCCGGGCTGTGTGGCTCCAGACGAGGTTTGTCTTTTGCAAACAAGAGACGGAATTGGTCTCACTCATAGTAATCAAAGAACTTTACAATTTGTTAAAATTTACCCTTATGACATGAAATGAATTTTGGACGCTAAATCTCCTGCACTTATAGGAACTATAGAGGGTTGTTTTTTTTTTGTTATTTTGCACTTAACCTATTTATACTTGGGAGAATCATCCTGTGATATTTACTGCAGCTGCTAAAAATATTCATTCATTAAGTGCTATTCTGAGCTTCTGGGGCAGGCAGAACATCTCTGAGTAATGACAGTAATAGTACTTCTATGTTCTTCAGAAATATTCCCTGCCTTCACTTGCATTAATTAACTTGTTTTAGGCATTTTTCTAATTGCTTGTTTAAGCACATTTTTTATCACATTTTGCAATGCTGTCAGAATATTTTATGGTCTCATCAACAAATTTAAGAGTATAGGATGTTGTTTCATACAGTATCTTATTTATTTATCAGAACTTTAAAATGTGCTATGGCTAAATTCACATCTGTTGGAGACTCCGCAGACAGCACCAACAATTGCACAGAGCACTTTTCTTGCTGACAGTTTCAGTTTTGAAACAGCAGACATCTGACGGACACCCAGCGGACCACATTATGGTCAATGGGCTCTGTCGGTGTTCATGTATGACCATTCAGGTCACTAGCGGACACGTATGACGAAGAAACAGACGTAGATGTGAACTTAACTTCAATTGTTTGAGTTATTACTGTAAGGGAATTGCAATAGGAGCAATTCCCCTGTAGCTGCTGGAAACCTTGGGAAAAGGGCAGAAGAGACAGTGAGCCCTAAGCTGAAACCCTCCACTGTCCCTTCCTGCTTGCCTGGTACTATCCTACGTAATAGGCAACAATTTGGTGATGGGCCCTTCCTATATACGTGACACACAAAACGCAGACAAGGCAAACAACAACAAAGGGAGGTCTGCAAGCTAAGGGCTCGGTAACAGTTGAGCAATGCAGTGCCAAATCGATATCCAAAAGAATAGTCAGTAGGGAAAGCCAGACGTCAAGAATCAGAATACAAGAATAAACAGCAAGAGAAAAGCCAGCACGCACAAAGCAATAGCAAGCACCAGTGTGAATGTGAGCCAAGAATAAATAGGGAGGAAGAACCTACCCTGAACCCGATAGGAAGGCAGTCTGTCAATCACAGGGCAAGGCTAAACTTAACTATTAGAGGAACAGAGGGAAAAGAAGGTGTAGGAGACTGGTGTGGTGGAAAATCAATTACAGAAACAGAGCCATGTTCACACAGTGCAACCAAAAACTCTAATCAAGGAACGAAACTGCACAAGCCTCCTGCACCGCAGCATGCGAGCAGAGGGTGGCACAGTGATCCGAACAGGCAGAGACATTACAATTACATTGTATCTTTTCTTTAATTCCATACATGCCACTTCTGTTTATATACACGCAGCACCATTCCTCTATAAATTTGTTTGCATTTGACTCTGGTTATATGTCGAGGCATACTGATGAGCCATTGCATCTATGTTACCTAAGTGTACCTATACTTTTAAAGCTTTTTTTTTTATATAAATAAATAGTGAAGATAATTTTACTAAACATTGTATTATATGCTATTAAAGAAATATGCTTCTCTCTCCTCCCCCTTCCCTGCACTGCTCACGGTCTCTGACGCTAGGTTCAAACTAGTTTTCGGGTTTGAATTACAGCAAAATAGCAAAAGAAGAGCATAACTTGCACAGAATCTTATCAAAAAAGGACTGCACTATTTGCAACAGATATACTGAAGTGTATTCCACCACTGATGCAGATTATAAAACTTAACATTTAATTAAACATGTTAAAAAGTTTCCAAAAGACTATAAAAACACAAACACCAAAGTACTACAGTGATAGTCAAAGATATCGTCACAAGGATAGGTGCACTATGAGTATATCAATATACAGTTTCACTTCTCATATACGAGAGGTATCCCATAGTGCAACATACTCTGTATATAATAAATTGAAACGATCTTACCAATGTGTCGGCAGGAGGTTGATGATTTTAAGGGTGCCACAGGTGGACCGGGAATTATCCCTATTCACACCCTATAGAGACCCTGGCCCCCAATGACTGCGCTCTGACAAGGGCAGTCCCAGACTGTCCCTGGTAGACAATCCTAATTGTCCCTGGTCCCTACGTGTTTCCTGGTACCGTTGTGTACCATTCATCAGGGGACTAGTATTAACATATCCTAACATATAAGTATAGCAAATAACTACCTAAATAAATAGGTTCACGTTCAGCCTACAGTGATGGGAGTGAAACTAATATACAGTCTCCTCACTGGCTAACCCTGAAGTCGGCCTGATTTAATGTTGTGTCAGAGGTGTAACTGGAAGCTCCTGAGCCCTAGTGCTAAATCTATAATGGAGCCCATACCTGCATTGTGTCAGAACAGTAGCCGCTGCACCCGTTTCTGCACCCCTGTTGTCAGGGCTTCTCATCAATTTGGTGTTTTTATTTTTAAAATCCTTCCATCCTTTTATACAGAAGACCCCTGGAAGATTATATGTACATTAGCTCATACTCTGCGGTGTCTTCAGGGGTATTCAGTCTGAATTTCATAGAATGACGAAGGAAGGGGGTTTATTTATGAATTTGTGGCACACCAGGATTGCATTCAGCCCCGATCCCCTGAAGACGCCATAACCGAAACATGTCAGGGAATTAAGTTTAGGGTTTTAGATACTTTTGACTCAGAATTGTTATAGCATGGGAATTATTGTATAGGAATTTAGTAGTTTGGAATGGATGATAAACGAAGGGTGAGAACTATTTTTGGATTTTGTATTATATATCTCATCATTGTGAGGGATTTTGAATATAATTTGTTTCTCTCTGTAACCAGAGAGTTAGTGGAACTAACATGGAACTAACTGCAGACTAATGACATTGCAGAACTAGATTACAAAGCATTTAGAAATATCTATATACTCACTATTATCTGCTCCCCTAATGTACATTTTGTATGGGCTTTGTCAGGTGTTGTGCCATATACTTTACATATTTAAATACACTGTAAAAGCTTTATAGTGAGTAGCTCAGACCTGCGTTTGCAGTTCTAGTACCTTCTCTGCACTGATGACAGGCAACAACCCCTGAACTGCAGATAGGATGCTCTTCCTTTGGAAGGAATTATTATGCTTTGTCTATATTCTCACATTATTCTATTAGGTTTTATAAAAAAAAAAAATCACACATGATCTACAGGGAGCTGCCTTCCAAAAGGTAGCACTAGAGCAAGTTCCTCTTTTCTACCAAGGTTTTATTTGTATATTCCTTACCCATAATTTTTACCAGTACATGCATTGTCTAATAATTTTCTGCACACCTCCTCCCACCCGCTTCATTTTCCTCTATAATCCATAGTTATATGAGTGAGAAAAACGGAAAGTATTTATTTTAACAGAATGGTTATGTTGCAGTTTTTGGGTTTAGGCAGGGTCAGCCAGATGGAGGGAAGTCATGGCCAATATCTAATAAAACCAGCATTTTGGAGAAGGAATAAGGAGACAGCCTCAGTAGTGGATCTTTGCATGTAAGCGGTATATGTTCAGATTTCTCAAAGTATATGTCCTTCAAAGGATTCCACTGTATAGACCTAAAAAGGCATTTGTTGCCAATAGGGATCATGTGATATGAAAACAAAAATATATACTGCATACTATACTTGTTCAGTCTAGATACCTCTGCTCTATTCTAGAGCAAAAATACATATACCAGATGTATATTCTTTTGGCCTCCATTGGGTTAGTGGCCTATGGATACATTTGATATATGCAGGAAGCTTTCCAAGTGCATGCTTCAAATGGACACGACGTATTATTAAGCCTGTGCCACACACCACCAAGATCCAAACTAAGCCCGGGGCCCTGCCTTACTCTGTCTTTCTTTTCCTGCTAAGTTCCTGATGTGTAATAAGGGAAGTTGTTGGCCATGGTCCTCATGGCGGAGACTACAAGTAAGGCCAGTTCACAAGGTCTTTCAGCCATCAAGTATAGGCCCCCACTTTGTTTACAGTAATATGCACTGCAGTGATGCAGACAGCAGTTTAAAGGAATTGTCCAGGCACAAATGCACAACCCTTTTAACTTTTAAATCAGCTGGGGCATTGAAAAAAATAAAAAAAATTCATACCCACCTGTCTCTAATGCTACAATGTCCATTGCGTTCCGGTCCCTCTGCTGAACGGGTCTCTTCTGGAGTTCCGCTGAAGCCACTGATTGGCCTCAGTGGTCACGTGAATGCTGAGGCCAATCAGCGAATGGCATGTCTACATCACAGGTTCTCTGAGGTCTGTTGAGGTCACTGATTGGCCTTGGTGGTCATGTGATCACTGAAGCCAATCAGTGGCTTCGGTGGAACTCCAGAAGAGACCCAGGAGAAGCTGCCGGAACAGTAGAACCGAGACGGATTGGGAGGACACTGGAGCATCGAGGACAGGTAAGTGTGCCTTTATTTTACATTTTTTTCCACTGCTCCCAGCTGAGTTAAAAGTTAAAAGGGTTATCCATTTTTACCTGGATAACGCCTTTAACAACATTAACTAAAGGATGGATAACAGGTCTTCAGAAGAGAGGACTTCCTTAGCAGATTTCACATTATCTAACATAGTTGTTTTATCTTTTTGCCACAGAATGGACTCAATGCTTTACACCTTGCTGCCAAAGAGGGTCATCTCTATCTTGTGCAAGAACTGCTGGAAAGAGGATCTTCAGTTGACTCTGCAACTAAGGTACTGATGAAATATTAGTAAACATTTCATTATGTAAAGGATAGGACTAGCTTGCAATTTATTTTACTTCTACTGAAGGATGGCACCATGTTTCTGTGGATCCCTAGCTCTACCATGAGTGTAAAGCTGGCCACACACATTAGATTTTGAAGAGCCATGATGTTTCTGTCCAGTTGATGATCTTATCGTTCGTACTAACAATCCCTGCATTAACATTATCAACTAAATTGCCCAATAATGGGTGACTAGTTTAGGTTTCAAAAAAATTGCACTGAGTCTCCCCAAATTTGCTGATAACTTCCCAAAAGCGTCAATTATAAGCAAACGTGCGCAGACTCACAGCGTTCTTTTTTTTTTTTTTTTTTTGTTCAACTCTTATTATCAACTAAACACTGTATAAAAATATTTAACATGTCCAATCTTTTATTGATGTATAAAAGTTTGTTATTAAGAGTTATGAATAGATGGACTCAATATTTTCATTCATGGTGACTGTCAACCAGAATGGCCTAAAATCAGCCATTTTGAATGACAATAGACTAATATATAAGGTCAGCATGTACAAAACTGTCTTTTTGGGGAAAAGAAGGGTGCGTCTTATAGTCTGAAGGTGGCACCTGGCACCCGCTGTAATAGAGAAGCGGAAGCCGGCAAGTGATAGACGCCATTACAGGTGCCGGGGCCTGAGACATCGCTGCGCTCCTCTGCCCTGCATGAAGCCAGCAGCGGGAGGAGTGATGCTGCTATTCCGCTCCTCCGTCCCCCCGCCGCTGGCTTCAGGCAGGGCAGCGATGTCTCAGGCCCCGGCGTCTATCCCTCCCCGGCATCCGCCTCTCTAGTACAGCGGATGCCGGGTCAGTATCCGTGGCCCCTTCTCCCCCGGGGCCGGTCCCCACCGGCCCCGTACCTGTGACGTTGCAGGCCTGCTCCTGCGAGGCGATATCGCAGGAGCCGACCTGTTCGGGTGACAGCCGGGAGCCTAATGAGGCTCCCAGGCCTGTCACTGCTGTATTAGTATTGCGGCTGGTCTCTATGACCAGCCGTAATACTAATAGACAGAATGTCCCATAGACGGCAATACAGTTGTATTGCCGTCTATGGGACTTGCGATCAAGTGACCGCAGGCTCAAGCCCCCGGGGGGGAATAAAATAGTAAAAAAAAAAAAAAAAGCTTTAAAAATATGAAATAAATAAAAGTTCTAAATCACCTCCTGTTTTTTTTCAATACAAGGTGATCTAAGCAATAGATATCCCCCAAAATGGTATAACTAAAAAGTACAGCTGGCCCCGCAAAAAAAACGCCCTATACATCCCCGTACAGCTGCAGGGTCACCTGTCAATGTGGCCTTGCAGCTGTTGCAAAACTACAACTCCCATATATTAAATATTTTACCAGTTTAAGTATTTTACCAGTATCTTATCTTATGCTATATACTATACTACAGTAGAACCAAAATAGAAGGAAGAGAGTGAAATGCACTGTACATACAGTATTGTAATAATGAAGATGCTTTTTTTCAGAAAGGGAACACAGCACTGCACATTGCATCACTCGCCGGCCAGGTTGAAGTCGTCAAAACTCTTGTCAAGCAAGGAGCCAATATCAATGCCCAGTCTCAGGTATTGCAAACCTTGCCCCAATGCTAAGTAACCTCGGTAGTATATAATTCTGAGCATGCACTGCAGCCACTTACAATTCAATACATATGCAGTATTGTGCAAAAGTTTTAGGTAGATATGGAAACATGCTGCAAAGTAAGATTTCTAATAGTTTATTTTTAAGAGTGCTAATAGTTTATTTCTATCGATGAGCAAAAGAAACATTTAAATCAAATCTATATTTGGTGTGAACACCCTTTGGAGGAGGAGTCCTGGTGGTGATGATATGGTCCTCACAGAGCCGTGGTCTCAACATCATCGCGTGCAGGATTTCATGAAGAGACAGAAGGATTTGAGCAAGCCTACATCCACTGAAGATCTGTAGTTAATTCTTCAAGATATTTGGAACAGCCTCCCAGCCGAGTTCCTTAAAGAGGACCTTTCATGGTCCGGGGCACAGGCAGTTTTATATACTGCTGGAAAGCCGACAGCGTGCTGAATTCAAAAGAGCTAACGGTCCCGGTACCGTAGTTCTTTACAGTCAGAAGGGCGTTCCTGACAGTCAGTCAGGTACGTCCTTTTTCAAAGCAGCGCCTATCGCTCTGTACTGTGTGAGCAGGGAGGAACGCCCTCCTCCCCGCTCACACTGTACAGCGCGATAGGCTGTAAAGATTTATGAAGGCAGATTTATGAAGACTGTCATTTTTTTATACCATTCTTCATATCCAGTGCACCTCATTCGTCTATAGATTTGTCCTTCATTGTTTTGTGTGGATTTCTAGTGTAGATAAATATTTTTCAGGATAGCGCATCATAGGAATTCTCAAATTCACAATAGGTGTAGACAGAACTAGTATCTAGGCAGCTGCAGCTAGGCTATCTTCTGCCAAAAGCGCCGACTGCACTTGTCTGTCGGCCATTTTCCTGTGGCCTCTTACATGAGCGTCTGTTCAGCACTGTTTGAGCAAAGGGAAATTGCCCCCTGTGCTGTCTTAAGGCTATTCTGACGTGTACTTAGTTAATAAAGGGATTCTAATCATAGAATCCCTTTAATAAGATGTTACATAGTTTCTGATATTCACATGTGCTATGCATTTGTGAAAAGTTGTTTGTAACTGGAGGTGTGCTTTAACACTATATACAGGGCTATATACATGGCAGTATAGATGTCATAATTTCATATTTTTCATTATGCTGGAAATGGCAGTAATAGTTCCTTTTTTGTTTGTTGAATAAAGGAATACATTGTGTCCATGCTGCCTATATTGGCAGTCCTGAAAGCTCTCTATGCAATATCTTTCTTACTGTCAAAATGACTGAACCTTCGGTAAAATATTTGGATAGAAGTTTTCAGCTTATTGCTGCTGCACTTTGCTCTCTGTTATGATTGAGCAGTCTTACCAGGTTGTAGATATGAATACTTTGCTAAAGGAGTTGGTTGGTTTCACTTAACCTGCCAGCTACTGTTAGGGTAAGTTCACACGGGGTATTTTGGACCGGAACCTGAGGCGGAGGGCGCCTCAGGTTCCGATCCAAAATACGGCTAGCCGCGACTGAATGCCTGTGCACTGCAACCAGCATCCAGTCACGTACTCTGCTCTGGATTATGCCCTATGAATGGGCCTAGTCAGGAGGAGGGAATGCCTTCAGGCTGAATTGCAAGGCGAAACGGCCTGAAGAATGAGCATCTCACTTTTTCCGGTTCCCGGAAAAAACACTTGAGCGGCTCCCATTGAATTCAATGGGAGCCATCTTTTTGGTCAGGATTTTGAGGCGGTTACGGCCTCAAAATTCTCACCAAAAATCTCAGTGTGAACTTACCCTTAGAGAGGGTCTTCCATTCAGGACACATGTAAGATCCTCATCTATTAGTCCATACATCACACAGACACCCCAGTGATGGTAGTGGGACAGTGTAATGCTTCATTTCCGCTATGGTGGTACTGAAAGGAAACTGAACACTTGTTGCTGAGTTTACCCATACATTGCAGCAGATCACTTGAGATCCCAGAAAAGGGGCACCCTGTGATCACTATGCTGTCAAATGACCCTTCTTACAATAAAGGGTGGACCGGAGCAGTTAAGCTATTTAACCAATAAGAACATTTCTTTTACAGCGCTAAGCATTATGGGAGAAACATAAAGACTGGATTTTCTAGTTGTAGAATAGCATGTATATCTGATGACATTTTCCAAGTGGCTCATCTTGTGAATGTCTGGAAGTAGAGTATGGTAGCTCTCAGTCTGGTGACATGTAACTAAGAGACAGATTTGCCTTCAGCAGGAGTCATTGCTTTTCAGTAAGCACATAGCAGATGGCATGTTTATTCTGTGGAAAGGTGTATATATTACATTCACCCTGCAGTAAGATAGAAGACATTTAGCAGCTATGGAGACTAGTGGGGTTTTAGTCCATCTTTCAATCTCACTAAATTTATGTTTCGTTAAATATCACTGCTTGCCATGATACCATGTCTGCAGTGGACATTTTACACATAAAAAAATATTACCTATAAAATGATGATTCTTATACAATTAATGATAGATAAGAAGGGTGTGTTAGAAAATTAGATGGTTTGTGTATTCTACAGTAGTGTAGGTTTTTCTTCACACGAGAATGATTCAGAATGGTTTTCTTGTTATTGTACACTGTTATCCATTTAGGGTGCCCATGTACAGTGAGACCTGGCTCCATGTGGTATACTTGTACTTGCTATTTGAAACCTCAGCAACAATCCCTCAGCTCTCCCATTCCAATCATTATCAGGTCCCTGCTGGTCTCCACTTCCTGATCCCATTGCTAGGATATTACTTCTCACTCACTGGTTGCATCAGTGACCTGTCTCAGGCAGTGATCTTTGGGGCCAGAGGCCAGAAAGTTCGATGCATTTCAAGTGTATACAATGTTTTTAATAATGCTGTCTTTGAGATTTCTATTCATTCTCTTATATTACACTTTGAACAATGACAAAGTGTTTCATACACATCGATGGGTTCAGTCAAACTAAGTCTATTATTTACGGTATGACCACCTTAAGAACAATGGTACATTCTGTGCTAGTGTTAGTAGTGATGTTAAATCACTAAAATTAAAGGGGTTTTCCGCGTCTAATTTTTTTAAAATTTTTATAAAGGTCTGTTAGTGCTAGTGATGGGTTAAGTGCACGCATATACTTTTAGTAGTTATTGGAGTGATTTCTGAGTGTCTCTGGTTGCTGCTGCATCCTCTGTGTTTGTTTACATGCTGTACCTTCCTGCTGTGCAGCTTCCTGTGTAGCTGCTGCATTAACTCCCTCTCAGTCAGCCTTCTCCTCCTCTCTCACTCCTACACTCTCCCTCCCTGTCTCTCTTTAGAATAGCGATCCTGCCCATTGCTTGCCCCGCCCACCTTCCCTCCCGTCTTCCTGGCTAAAATATTCCGCCCACTGTAGAAGACAGGAAGAGGGAGGAGGAGCCGTTTTCTAGACACAGGAAGGCTGGTAAGTATTGCAGGGGACAGGGGAGGGGGAAGAGTGATGGTGACGTTCCATTTCAGAAGCGGTGAAACGGAACATCACCGGATTATCTGAAAGTGTTCCTGGAGCGGACACATGACCGCTTCAGGGATATGGGTAACTATAGATTTTTTTTTAGTTTAATTTAGAAGATAGGTGGGGGAAGGAAGTTTAGTTTAGGGGTTAATTTTTAGTTTTATTCTGGACAACCCCTTTAAATATAAATATATAAATTAAAAATATAAATTAACTATAAACAATCATTAATATTAAATATAAATAAGAACAGCCACATTCCAGGGTCTTGAAGGGGCAGTCATACGTGTCTTCCTTTGAGTCAGAATCTTTAGTTCCCTTTAGTTTTATAGGTTTGTTCAGACACTTGTTTGGGAAAAAGGCAATTGACAAACGTTAAAAACTGTCAGTCCAGATCTAGTTTCAATTGTTCTGTAAGGATTATTTTCTATCCTGTTGGTTACGTAGGATGAATAGAATAGTTTTTTCATAGTTTGGCCTTTGTTGGCTTTAGTTCATATAACTGGGAACAGAAGATGTTTTGTTCCACATGTTTTGATGCTCATGGACCACAGCTGAGTACTCGATGACTTCATTCAGGCACTTATAGTTTGCTTGACATTAGAGTCTGTAAGATGGTTTAACCCAAATCGTTTATATCTTTGTAAACATATGGTTGGCTTTTTTTGTTTGCCGGTGAATGCCATCGCTGATAGTGGCCTAGGACAATATCAATCCTAACAGTTTTAGGTTTACTGAAGTCATTGATATCTGAAATTGCCTGGTGCTGGTTCTCCTTTAGTTACAAGTATGTAGGAATTTGTAACTACTTCTTTGACGCTACCAACTCTCAAGCATCACATCCAGAAATGACATAGCAGTATCTTTGGAGTTTCCTCCTATTTCAAGATATCTGTTTGGGTGTTTTTATCATTCAGCAGATAAGATATTTTCATTCCCCAGCTAGCTTCATGCAGACATGTTTGCTTTGAAACTATTTTTTTTTTAGTCTTTTATAAAGCAGATACAGAAGTTATGTACGGTAGGTGACGTCCTATGAAGAAGGCAGCAGGAAGCCGGTGTTCACATGAGCTCCTTTCCTAGCTGTAGAGACGTGCAGGGGTCCTCTGTGGGAGACTGTGTTACTTAATTGTCCTGTTATCATCTGCAGAACAGTCAAGCTGGGATGAGAATCGAGGATTTTTTGTTCACCCACATCTCTCTTGCTGTTATGTTAGAAACTGAAGCATGCATTGGCAGGGCTTTGTACATTTTATGTTTGGCACATGAGCTGGATTAAAATGATCGTCGTTGCTGGATTTGCAGTTTAAAATAAACATGATCACGACCACCAGTTATTTAGCACTGGAGGATTCTTGATAATGTGATGGATAACCTAGCCACAGGGGATTTGCATTGGATTAATGTGGAACACTGCCAGCAATGTCCTATAGTTTATCAGAGGACATCATACAATCTTCTGCCAATGAGGTCACAGTGAAAAACATGGACATGTATGATCCATTAACAGAAGCACAGTTAGAAAGATTGTATGTGAGCTCATGTATTGGAGGAAATAAGCATTCCTGCACACTATGTGAGAAAAAGAGGGTAAATGGAACAGTGGATACATAAATGGATAGATAGGTAAAAAAAAAAAAAAAAAACAACTTCCAAGGCAGCATAATGTAATAAAGACATAAAGAGTGCACACTATTATTATGGAAAAAATCCTCCATTAAATATAAATAAAAACAGCCACACTCCTGAGTCTTTAAGGGGCAGTCCCTGTACAGAGGGAAGCTCTGCCATGCGTTTTATAGAGCAGAGAGGCATGTTATTGTCTGCAGGTCAGAATGAGATCATATGCAGCTACATCGTTCCTACCTTCCTTGAGAGACTGTGCCGAGCTGGTACCTCCACGAATGGCCTGAAATCAGATATATTAAGGCTTCTATCCTCTTCAGTGGGATGGATCCTCCTGGCTCACAAGTACATGGCTAAGTGGACTGAGGCCCTTGATAGGCAGATCTCACCCAGTCAGTGGCAGATCATATGGTCTCGTGCAGCTAAGTTATCCACATGTGTAACATTTCGTGATACCCGATATAAAATTTTGATGCATTGTTATCACACTGTGTCCCTGCTATGTGCCCTTAATCCTAGTATCCCCTCAACCTGCTGGAGAGTTCCCTCAGTGCTGGGTAAGCTGTCCCATATCTTCTGGGGTTTCCCCTTGATCCGCCTTTTTGGACAGAAGTCTAGGTTTTAACAGATGCTCTGTTCCTACAGGGTGTCCCATTAAACCTACAAACTTATTTGCTCAACCTACGCCCTAGGAATCTTGGCAAAAAGACAACCAAATTATTCCTATACTTTTTGCACTGTTGCTAAAACCCTTATAGCCCTTCACCGGAAGAAGGTGAACTCCCCTACCGGACCTGCTCCTATTGCTCGTATGAAGGTAGTCTGTAGCTTGACTGTCTCTTCCAACAACGCTAATATGTTATGTTAATATGAAAATGAGTTCTTTGGAGTAACTAGGGTATGGCTGCAACACCCTAATTGCTCCAAAGAGCTCAGTTGTATATTAACTACAAAGATGGTATTTCGGCATGGAGAAACTAGTTCCCAAGATTAAAACACTTTGATTCAGGTGACCCTAACTTATCTGTCTTCACAGTTGCTATGCTGAGTTCTGGGGTTAGACTCACGTTAAAAAGCAACTTTGTAATTCAATAGCTCCAGAATAAAATGCCATTGAGTGGAGATAGTTACATCAGTTACATTGTTGGATGCATATTCAGCTGCTCTATCATTTCATTCATTAGATGTCATATTAGCATGAAACTATGAAACATTTTTAGCATTGTACCCAACAAGTCATAGGGATCATTTGCATCCTGGTTTGTGTATTGGTTACCAAGCACTTAGCGATTGGTAATTCCATCTCTGCATAGCAGGAAAGAGCGTTCTCCTCAGTCTATGTGATCACAGCTGCACACGCCTTGCATTCCCTGTGCTACTAGACCTATTCCAAAAGAACACTCACTTTGCTTAGGCAAATAACTAGAGTCTTTGGCAGATAGAACTAGATAACATATATTAATGCTTTCTGCAATATTAAATATTTAAAAGGATTTGATGACCAATTCTTAGGATATTTCATCAATATCAAATAGTTGAGGGTCCTATGCCCAGCACCTCCACTGATCTTATTTCAGGTGCTATGGCGGCTAGAATAGTGCTATGTATGGAGTCAGCAGTAGACATTTCCATACACTCTGTAGTACCTGTTCTGGGTTACTACAGCTAAGTTCCCGATCATGTGCAGAGTGTTGGACCCCCGCTGATCTCATGTTGATGGCCTATCCTAAGGAATGAGCATTCCCAGTACAGAAACATAGTACTACCAGTAACTGTAAGCATTGTCCTCAGGGGTGTAACTAGTAACCATGAGGCCCCAGTAAGTACAGAACTTGAAAAGTGTAAAGTTATTTTGGTCTTCTTTATACACCTTGATTTACAGTACAGAGATCATAAACATAGAGTTGTCGCAGTACAGGGATAATAAACACAGTGGTGTTAAATTATAGGAATAATGCAAACAATGATGTCACAGTATTGAGATTATACACACAGTAATATCACAGTACATGTGTAATAAACACAGAGATGTCACATTACAGGAATAATGCTGGGATAATAAACCCAGTCATATCACATTACAGGAATAATGCAAAAAGTGATGTCACAGTACTGAGGTAAAGCGCACAGTGATGTCACAGTACAGGGATAATAATCACTGTGATGACACCATACAGAGATAGTAAAAACAGTTGTCACAATACAGGATTAATAAACTCAGTGATATAACACTATAGGGACAAAGGACACAGTGATACCACAGTACAAGAATAATGTGCACAGTGATGACACAGTATATGTACACAGTAAAAGGAAAATGTGTTGTCACAGTACAAGGATAATAAATATAATACTATCACAGTATATGGATCATGGACACATTGATAGCATAATACAAGATAATATAGACAGTAATGTCACAGTACAGGTATAATGGGCACAATGATGTCATAGTACAGAGATAATAGACACTATGACATCAGAACACAGGAATATCATAACAGTAAGCAATTATAATGATATCATATGCAGGTTTTACGATGCCCTTGTTAAATAATGGTGTTGCATTCAGTGTGTCACATCCCCTTCCATCATACATACGTATAAATTGCACCCTAGGTCTCTTTGAAAATGGGCCCCCTTAGTTGTTGGGCCCCATTAGCAGCTGCTACGTTGACTATGATAGTTACGACCATGATGCTTTGGCACATTTCATTTCTTTATGCTTCCCAATTGCCCAATATTTCTTTCCTCAGTTATTTTTTTCTTTGCTCCATATTTCATACATTTACTGCCATAGAACATTTTCCCTGTCCTTAAAAGATTGTCATGTAAGGCTGGTCTTACACGACCGTAATGTTTTTACGGTCCGCAAGTTGCTGATCATCAACATAGACTCGGCAGATGCCCGTAAACTGTCGCACTCGCCCATAGAGTTCTATGGGCGAGTCCATGCAGTGCCGTGAATTACGGCCGTTACGGACATGTTGTATAAATTGCGGACCTCGGTTGTGGCCCGGCACACCACGGATAAAATAACACGATCGTATTGAATGTACGGTCCGCAAGTTGCTGATCAGCAACACTAGTTGCTGATCGGCAACATAGACTGCGCAGATGTCCGTGTCTTGCCGCAATTGCCCATAGAGTTCTATGGGCGAGTCCGTGCAGTGCCGCAGTTCATGGCCATTACGGACATTTGCTATAAATTGCGGACCAAGGTTGCGGCCCGGCCACACCACCGGATATTTTATTAAGAGGCTACATTGAATATAATGTATCCGCAAATGGTCCGCAATTGAAAACCTTCAATTGCGGACCATTTGCAGTCTTAAACTACAGTCGTGTAAGACCAGCCTAAGAGGCAATAAAATATTGCCCCAAATTAACCAGCTGACTACCTTGGGTGGGTCCTACTCCTAGCACCTCCGGCAAGCGGATTATTCTGGGGGGAAGCCACTGCCAGCCAGGTATTTCCCCAACTGCAGACACTGTTGTATTACTTGGTGGCTATTCAGATGAATGACTGTCCATGTAATACAAGGAAAGCTGTTAGGGAATTGCTAGGACAGCAATTCCCCAGTAGCTGTTGAAAACCCTGGGACGAGACACAAGAGACAGTGAGCCCTAAGCTGAAGCCCCCAACTGTCCCTTCCTATTGCCAGGCCCTATCCTACGTAATAGGCGGCAACCACGAAGACGATCCCTTCCTGTATATGTGAGACACAAAACACAGACAAGACGGACAACAACAAAGAGAGGTCAGCTAGCCAAGGGTCAGTAACAGTCAAGCAATGCAGTGCCAATTCAGAGTCCAAAGAATAGTCAGTAGGGAAAGCCAGAGGTCAAGGATTAGAATGCAAGCAAGAATAGTGACAGCAAAAAGCAAGTACGCACAAGGCAATAGCAAAGCACTGGTGTGAATGAGAGTCAAGGCTAAATAGGGAGGAAGAACCCGCCCATGGAGTTGACAGGAGAGCAGGCTGTCAATCACAGGGCAAGGTCAGATTAACCATTAGAGGAGCAGAGAGAAATGAAGATGAAGGAGATGGGTGTGGTGGAAAATCAGTTACCAAGGTGAAAGAATAGGGCAGTGTTCAGACAGTGCAAGAAGAACCCAAAGGAAAAAAATCACAACCGAACACATCTCCTGCGCCGCAGCATGCAGCCGGATGATGACGCCAAAGCCTGGATGGGCAAATATGTTACAAAAGCTCAAGATTGCTGAAACAGGAGCATTTTGTATGGAGTAGCTTTCTGTCCTGACTCATACAAGAGGCTGCTAAGCAGGAAAACCCATCTGAGATAGTTATATGTCTTAGGCTGGGCCCCCACGGGATGGAAACGCTGCAATTTGCCCTTGGCGGAAACGTCACAGGAAAAATCACAGCGTTTTAAAGTACAGGCAAAGTGGATGGGATTCTAGTGAATCCCATGCCCACTTTGCGGTAAAAACTGCGGTGTGGATATGCCGTGATATCGCATCATGTTAATTATATCTACAGAAACGCCAACGGTATCCCCATAGATATGATTGTAACAGAAAGTGTGTTGAGGAAAACTCCCCGAACTTTCTATTTAAAGCGCTACAGGAAGAACCCCAATGCGTTCCCGCCGAGGTTGTTCCCTTAGCACTTTATTGCTGTGGGTCATCCCGTGGGGCCTTAGCTTTAATAGAGCTTATGGAAAGAGGGTGTCTTCATGAGACAACCCCTTTATTATTAAAAAATCTTTTGCTGATCTTTGCATGAACTTGTTTATTCCTTTTGTTTAGCCATAGTGTTCTTTCGTGTTACAATACCCTAATGACTACAGTGGTACCAGTCTGTATCCAGTTTAGCAGTCTTTTTGTATACTCCATGCTCTTCTTCTTACGCAGGTCTTCTAATTGTTTCTTATACATTACTATTTCTGAAACATTTTGACAGTAAGAATGATCATTTAACCATCTCACTCATACTGCAGAATTAGGGATGGAAATTTTATCCATGGATTTTATTCTGATTCAAGCCTGTCAAAGGACTGTAATACACAGTCCGGTCACATTAATGTGACCACCTGTCAAAATCCAGAATAACCACCTTTGGCAGAGCGGACCGCTGTGAGACCTGCAGGAAGAGAGGGAATGTTGTGATGATGTTCACTGGGATGTTGAGCCATGCCAGCTCCAGTGCCGTGGCCAGCTGCGCTAGGTTACACGGTTGAGCATCCATGGCGCAAAAAACCTGGTGGCCAAGGGAGTACGGTAAACTCATCCTGGTGCTTCTCGAACCATGCATGTACACTGCGAGCTTTATGACACGTCGCATTGTCCTGCTGGTAGATGCCATCATCCTGAGGAAAAACATTTCACATGTAGGGGTGAACATGGTCCGCAAGGATATATGCATACTTGTGTTGATCCATCGTTGCTTCCACAATGATGAGTGCACCCAGATGGCTGATGACACGTGCCTTCTGCAATTGGTTATTTAACGTTGAAGTCAAAAGTAGGCGGTGGTCACATTAATATGACTGGACTGTGTAGTCCAAATGTGTTTCAGCACAGCCATGTTGATGTCTATTTCCTATGTATGTTATGTATATTAGCTATGTATATTAGCTGCTTTTTTAATGAAGATGCAATAAAGTGTTGATATTATGAATGAAATGACATTGTACATCTTACCCTGACGCTACCAAACTGGCCCTCATAAAGGGCACTTAGGCTGAGGCCCCACGTTGCAGAAATGCAGCTCTTTTTATTGCAGGTTTTGCTGCATTTTTTTAAGCCAAAGGCAAGAGTGGCTACAAAAGTAATAGGAAATACAGTATATAGAAAGTACTCATATTTATAGCATTTGCTTAAGCTACTGCTGGCTTTGGCTCAAAAAACCTCGGCAAAATTTGCAATAAAAAAGCATGTTTTCTGCAATGTGGGGCCTCGGCCTTACTGATATTATTTTTGGACATGTTTAGGTGGCATGTCACAAATTTTTGAAACATAAAGGCTAAGGCGCCAGGTATAGAGCCACAGCCAAAAAGCACTGCAGAAAAACCATGGCGGAAACTTTTCCCAAAGCGCTTTTCAGCAGAGTTTTCTTCCGCAGACTTTCTGCTTCAATTCCACTTAGGGTCAGTTCACATTAGCGTTTGGCTTCCGTGTGGATGGAGTCCGCATGAGGACCCCCCGAATGGAATACCAATGCAACTGCAATCTATGTGCAGTTAAGCACACGGACCCCATAGACTATAATGGGGTCCATGTGCTTGCTGCGCACTTCCCGCACGAGATTTGCACGTAAAACACCAGCATTTCTGTAGGTATAATTGACATGCTGCGTTTTACAAAAACCCAACAGTTTTTGAAATTGCAGCACTCCTGCTGCAGATATTTTCCTGCAATGTGTGGATAGGATTATCCAGAATCCCTTCGACTTTGCTGGTACTGTGTAAATCTATGCAAAATGTTGAACTGTGCAAAATCGTGGCGTTTACCCTACGTAGGGCCCTGGCCTAAAAAACTTAGACCAGCCCAGGATCTTATGTTTTCAGATGTTGTGTTTGGGTAGAAATACTGGTAATATATTACTATACAAAATCCCACAAGTAACATGAGCCAGGCGTGCTTCGTGAGGGATTGTGGTAAAGATTGAATTTTATTTTATAGATTGAAGAAAGATGAAACCACTTTCTACACATGAATGATATTTATGACAAAGAATCTGATCCCAGAGACATCAAAATATTTTTGTTCTTAGATTGCAGCAAGATTAAATGTCTTGCCATGTTCAAAGAGAAGGAGGTTCAGACGGGCGTCCTGTGGTGGTGCCGCATCAGGTTTCAGCGGCCTAAGGGCAGGTGCCTGATTAGTAAAGCAGAGCTGGCAAGACTTGAATAAAGATTTCTGAGACACTTTGCAGCGGGACAAGTGTGTATACCAGTATTCGAGAACTATTTGACACTACAGACTACAATATTCTAGAATTTCTCAGCATGGTTATAACACAGAACAGAGAACATGGTTGTCTTTTACAAATTGTTCCTTTATCCAGTCATGGGGCTAATCCAAGATGCCTTAAAGACTGCAGGCACATATGAGCGTTATTACCTACGATTATTGCATATACTAAAACTAAGGCCGGGGCCCCATGTGATGGAAATGCCGTGGTTTACCCGTGGTGGAAACACTGCAAAAAGAAATGCAGTGTTTTAGGGTATGTTCACACGGCGGAAACCAAATTTTGGTATGTGAACTTCAGCGCAGCTAGCCGCTCCTGATTAGGCCTGAATGAATGGGCCTAATCAGGAGGGAGTCTCGCTCCCTGGAATCCGCAGGAAAAGGGCATCTCGCTTCCCATTCAAATGAATGGGAACCTTTTTTGCAGGCGGATTTCGAGGCAGTTTCCGCGTCAAAATCCGCTTGCAAAAAACTCCGTGTGAACTAGCCCTTACAGTCCCGTCCTCACTTTGTGGTAAAATGCACACAGTGGACACGCTGCAAGTTCCAAAACCGACGTGGTTTTGGAAATCACAGCATGTCAATTATGCCTACAGAAAAGGTTTCCCTTTAAATATAATTGAAGCAGAAAGTCCGCAGAGGAAACCTCTGCAGACATTCTGCGCAAAGTGCTGCATGAAGAACCGCGATACGATGCCGCCATTGTTTTTGCCGCACCGCTATTTTGCTTCGGGACGTTACATGAAGCCTTAGCCTAAATCAGCTAATTTTTACAGACTTGCAATAATGGGTATGTTGATTATTAAGTTATTACTAATTTGATAAATGAGATGAATGAATTTGATGTATTGAACACACTGATTTTACCATAAAATCCATAAAACAGTCTGTGTGAAGATGGAAAACATGAAATAACAAATGATAACCTCATATTGTGTTACCTTAGTAGACCTACTTAATACAGTATTCAGCTTAATTGAATGGCTACATTGTTACATTAATAATACATTGTGTCATGAAAGGAAGACAAGTATAATGTTGCATTTGCCTTTACTTACAGAATGGATTTACTCCTCTGTACATGGCTGCCCAAGAGAACCACCTTGAAGTTGTGAAATATTTACTTGAAAATGGGGCCAATCAAAGCACTGCCACAGAGGTAAGTGTAAAGCCACTAGGGGCGCTTTAGCTGCCATGTGATATTGATTTAGCAATCATGCCAATCCTATTAATATTATAAATGTGAAATGTTTGTGAGTTTGTGGGTTTGTGACTTTGGATGTTCGGATGTTTGGCGGTCAATCACGCAAAAAACGCTCCACCGATTTGGCTGAAATTTTCCACAAATATAGTCACTACACTCGATTGTGCAATAGGCTACTTTTTGTCACAATAGCGCACATATGTTTTTCCCAGGACCCCCACAAAACCCAAACTCACATCACTATCTCTGCAATCTCACACACTTTGGACCATAGCAAGCCACAAAATTCATATTACCCTCTACAGCAGAGGTCAGCAACCCCCTGGCACACGTGCCAAGAGTGGCACTCCTGCCTTATTTCACTGGCACACCAGCAGCACAGGACCTGCAAGAGTTAAATGAAGTCCGAGTCTCTTCAGTGCTCTGCTAGAGCTGAGGCATAAGGACACTCCCCTTAGAGAGGGGTGCAGGAAACCCAGGGGATGGAGCTTAATCGCTCAAGTCTCTGCCTGCCTGCTATAGTGATAGCTCCTGCCGTCTGCACCCTGCAAACATTCCCGGAGGAGGAGAGGAAGCTGCTAGCAAAGTGAAAGTAAGAAACACACAGCTCCCTTCCTTTAGTTCCTATTCTCATTAATGTCAGGCATTTGGGGTTATTAGTTTAGTGTTAGTAACTCCATGTGCCTCACATTAATAGGAATAAAACCCATCATGTCCCTCACATTAACCCCTGTGTGCCTCATATAAAGGTTACTAATATGTGAGACATATGGAGGTACTAATAAAAGACCTCAGTAATGAAGATACTTAATTATTACCTCCAAGTCTCTCACATATCAGTAACTAGAGATGAGCGAGTACTGTTCGGATCGGCTGATCCCAACAGTACTCGCTCATCTCTATCAGTAACTCTTACACAAGGGTTAATGTGAGGGACATTATGGGGTTAATTGCTATTAATAAGAGGCACATGGAGTTACTAAACTGTCATGTACAGGGCCAGACTTTATGTTGCTTGCTCAAGAGTATCCTGTGCCCAAAACTTACATGTACTGACGGAAAATAACAAATCATACAATGTCGTATATCGAAGTATATTAACCTGAAATACCTCTGTCCCAAAGACACTATGTACAGTTTTGCAGAACACCGTATAGCAGCTGAAATACAAATAACGTTCAACACAAAAGTCTCACGTATTCTCAGAATTACAGCAACAACAAGATACGCAGTTACATTTTATATCCCATACCTTATACACAGTACTAAAACCTTACCCGCGCCTGTATATACCCACTTCTACAATCACCGCAGACTAAGTCGCGGGGACCAGCTAGTATTTAATAAATGTATAAAAACCTCACACCAGTCATGATCTGTCAAGTTTAGTAGATACTTAAATTTACATTGACCTGACAATTTTAAAGCATCTTTTCCTATAAAACTAAGCTGTGCCATTCCTGTTATTCCTCCTAGAAATGTACGAATAAATTAATAGCTGGGTGTCACCATTCCCCTTCTCGTTCCGAGTCTGGCTGTACTTATTAGACAGTGTGAAAGTGTGCTGGGTTACATAGATGTTAAAGGGCTTGACCAATTTATAATATTTTTAGCTTATTTGTTTGTATATTATGAAACTCTGCAGTTTTCTAATATACACGTATTTAAAATTCTGCTCATTTATCTGTCTAATAGTAGCCAGCTACCTGAATAGGACTAAACGTGGCGTCCGTGATGTGACACAAACTTTCGTCCTCATGCGACTTTTGTCATTCATTAAGTCATAGAGTTTATGATGGCCACCACTGCAATGATGATGATGATAGTGATGATTTATCATCATCATTGTCCTCATGGTCTGCAGCAGTGAGCAGGAGAGCAGGGATGCAAATCTGGATGGTCCTGAAGGGGTTTCTGCAGTGTTAGTGCACTAGGAGCTTACAAACAGAGGAGCGTATCATGCTAGTGGGGGAGAAGGTGATGTAAGTAGATGGACTGATCATGTCAAGCACAGGGGTTGCTCTGGGGTTCTCAGACCCTCCCCTAGAGACTATCGTGGGCTTTTTTTCTGAGTAATACTGGATATGTTCTGTGAGGTACCAGGAGTCACATGCATGTTTGGTGGATTACATGACTGGTACCATCTTTAATCCATTCCAGGGTTGTATCTCTATAGACTAATCTGTGGTCTGTATCTTGTGTCTTTCTATACAGGGACCTAATGCCTGTGTAAAAGAGGAAAATGTCAGTAAAATGTTTAACATATATATATATATAAGAAAATAGCATGACTGGCTATTCTTTAAATAAATAAATGAATGAATAAAATAGACAAGCTCTCAAATTTATAAACCTCTAGGAGGAATAACAAAGGAACCACATAACATAGATTTTTTAGAAAAGATTTTCCTGAATTGTTATTTTATTGAAAAAAACAAACACACAAACTTATTATTTACTGAAACTGCCATTCCCGGAGAGGCGACAGGTCCTCTTAAAAGATTTTGTTAATGAGTTGTGTTTGTACGTGGAATATTGGCTGGATGTGGTGCTCCACATCCATTGTAAACTATAGCAAGCCCTAGGATTAGTGAAATCATTTTTATTCCCATGGGGTAGGAATTTAGAACTCTTTTATAAAACAGAGTTCTGATTGCTATCTGAATGCGGTAAGAAAAAATGCTTGCATAATATATTCTGCATGTTTCATTAATCTGATTTATTTCACTATTGTGATCATGCACCTAAATGATAAAGTACAGGGTCAGACTGTGGTACAGTCCTATATAATGTCTTTATCACTTGATTGAAGTACAATGAACAAGTCATAGAGGGGGCAAAAAAGCAATTATTAGTTCATGGATGACAAGGAACAGGATGGAGCAGGTTCTATCCTGCTTGGTGTCATCAGAACAGAAGCCCCCATAGACATGAATTCATCACGTAGTGCACGCAGATGACACTAGGATATCACGCCAAGAGTCATTTGACTGCATTCTGCTACTAAATCGACCCCACATCAAATTCAATCTCGATCCTGTGCATGGGATTGGGATCTAAAACATCTGCTAACTTGTTCCTTGTTGTGAAAAACCAGCGTGCAGCAGATCTATCCCCATGGCATTGGTCTGTACCCAGTTGGGACTGTGAGACTTTGAGCAGGGGAAGGAGCTGCCCAGACCATGCTCCCTGCTTTCTCCTCAGACACTCGCAATCCGGGCCAGGGTCAGAGCTGCTGCACACTGGTGTTATGACTCTGACTGCAGCATCTGCTGTCTTGTACTTCACCATGGCTGAGAAGAGGTTAACTGTAATCATATAGGGTCACTGTGAATAACAGTGTGCAGCTACAATAGCATCCTAAAGCCTGTTCTCCTCACATCATGCCCCAAATATCAGTCTGGAGCTGCAATGTACCTTTGGCTCTGGGCCTAGCCATGTACCAGTAGAAGAAGGGTTATAGACACCAGGACACTGAAGGATTGGGCTGTCTTCCCATTAACAAACTGCAGACCAAAGTGCAGATGTTTGGCCATAATGCACAGAACCACATTTAACAGAAACCAAACACCACATATTAAACGCCTCATACCGACTGTCAAGCACAGTGGGGGAGGAGTGATCATTTGGGGTTCTTGCAGTGACTAAGTTGACCATGAACTTTTCTGTATACCATAGTATTCCAGAATGAAATGTGAGACCATCTATCCAACAGCTAAAGCTTGGTCGAAACTGGCTCATGCCACAGGGCAATGATTATTCACAGTTCCCTACCTTCTCTTTCTCTCACCTTTTTCAGTATATCACATGATCATAGTGTGACCTCTTTTTTCTAGCATAGGTTGCTGTGCAATAAAAGATCTCTCTGTGCTGCCTGCATGAGGTCTACTATGTGACTTTGGCTCCATCCCCCATTCTTCTGCACTCTCTGTCAAAAATGTCTCCCTGCTCCCCTTCTGCCTCCCACCAATGTCAGAATGTGCAATGCTCATAAAGCTTAGAGCTAAGATCTATGAGTCTACAGGCCTCAGCATGTCAAATGTTCAAGTTGATGACCGTACATTTAAACTGATACTGAAGCAATAGAGCTTGTTTTAAAGTGTTACCAGGAGAAAGCCTCTTAAAAAAAAAACAAAAAAAAACATGCCTTAAGTTTTCAAATGTTACTTCTGAAAACGTGCAGGGCATATGGCAAAATGTCCTTTGGATACACAAGACCAAAGTGGATATGTACTTAGTTTTTTCGCCATAATTATATTTATTTTTTGTGTTTGCATATAGTAATTTTTATGCATTTTGTTCTGAAATATTCAAGACATACATTAATGAAAAATGGAAATATAGTAAAACACATATTTACATTAAATATATTAAAACATTTATTCAAAAATATGAAAATATACTGCTATTTTATATATTGAATAATATATAGCTTTAGATTTAGCTTATTTTATAAAAGGTCACTTGCAGTCATACAATACAGAATTATCAGTCTTGTAATAATTCATTCCAATATCAATTCATTGCTATAAAATGTTCTCTCTTTTTCCTTGCCAGGATGGCTTCACACCGCTGGCTGTTGCGCTGCAGCAGGGACATAACATGGTGGTTGCCATTCTTCTGGAGAATGATACAAAAGGGAAGGTTAGACTTCCGGCTCTGCACATTGCGGCCAGAAAGGACGACACAAAGTCTGCAGCCCTCTTACTTCAGAATGACCATAATGCTGATGTGCAGTCAAAGGTAAGCTGTGACTATCAAACACATACATTAGCAAGGGCCCGACATTATTAAATTCATGTTACAGATTAATGTATTTGGATGCTTTTGGTTGGTGAGTGCTATGCTTCAAGGGCTGTTTATGACACATACAGTCCATAGAGTCTAACGAAATGGCGTATTTTGGTCCTGATTTTGACGCAGGAAGCCACGTCAGAATTGGACCAAAATGTGCCTGCCGCAACTGTCACGGTTTCCGACACTTGTGGCTTCCCGCTCTGGAGTAGGCCGAAATGAATGGGCCTAGTCGGAGGGTGCTGCCGCGAGGCGGACGCCGGGGCTGAATCGGTCACGGAATCCGCCTGAAGAAAGGGCAGCTCACTTCTTATTTCCGTCAGTGGGAACATACCGCTCATGGAAAAAAGGAAGCTAGCGGTCTGCATAGACCTCTAATGTGTGGGGGCGGACTCTGACGTGGATTCAGCGCCAAAATTCATCCCCTCTTGCCACGTGTGAAGGATCCCTAAAGTCTAAATCAAGTGTGTTAGACCTTAGGACTTTATGGAACACTATAGGGTGCTTTGTTATGGCCAGATACGACATTCAGGACAGACATTACCAATATGTCTTCTCCTTTTCTATTTGTTGCTACCAGTTATCTGATGTCTGATTTTCATTAGATTACTTTTATCTGAAAGGAGTAAGTGTCTCCTCTGCATCTCCCATACCATCCTGGTGACTTTGTGAGGTCAATATGTGTCATTGGGTTTTTCATTCCAGTGACATGCATGACAGTGACACAGAGATAACCAGGTCTTAGGTCGGTAATTTATATCTTGTCAGGGGTTGGATCATCTTGATGAACATACAGTATATTTTATATTAGAGTTTTTGTTAGTTTTCCTTGTGCATTAGTGTTCAGACAGTCGTAACAAGTAGTAATGGAAGTTTCTACGTCCATAGACAATAGAAAAAAATATGTTGAATGTTATAACTTATCAAGTGCAATTAATATTTGCTCTTTTTCCAAATTATGCTACTTCAGATGATGGTGAATAGGACGACAGAGGTATACATATAAAATACATTCTTTCTTGTTGATACTTTGCATGCGTCTTTTTAAGTATGTTACTGTGCTGTCATTTATTTACTATTGTTGCGTTTTATGTATTTTCTCATTTATGTATATACTTTTTTGTAAAATTTATTTCCACATTTGTCTGTAAGACCTCATGCACAGGGCCATAATATGGTCCACAATTGCGAATAAAAGTACAAGGCCATACTTTTCAATGCGCCCATACAAACAGCCGTAGTGTTTGAGGCTTTCTGTTCAGGCCACATTTAAGAGCTGAAAATAGTGGAGCAGTTCCTATACTTGTCCAGATTAGTGGCTCAGCCCATTCAGTAGAATGGATGGGTCAGTGAAGACTGTGGATGACACCTGGATAGCAGTCCGTTTTCATTAACCGCGCACAATCGTCTGCATGAAGCCTAAATGTTTTTGTGAGGGATGATAGGAGATTACAGACAGTGATACACTGTAGGAAAGAAGTGAGCACAACTAATATGAAGCTATTTACAGGAAAAATGAGTGGTCCTAGACTGTTAGGAAATATTTATTTGACTACCGTATTTTCCAGACTATAAGGCGCACATAAAATACTTCGATTTCCTCAGAAATCGAAAGTGCGCCTTATAGTCCGGTGCGCCTTATATAAGGTTTGAAGTGGCGGCACGCGAGGAGTTAACCGGCGGCCGCCGGCAAAGTCTCCATGCCGCTTCCATACATTACAATGGGAGCGCACTATTCAAATAGTATTCGTTCATCTCTAACTATTTGAATAGCGCGCTCTCATTGTAATGTATGGAAGCGGCATGCAGACTTTGCCGGCGGCCGCTGCTTAAAGGGATTCTACTAGAGATGAGCGAGTACTGTTCGGATCAGCCGATCCGAACAGTACTCGCTCAACTCTAGATTCTACCATTAAAAGAACTTCTTCCCCCTGACCATTCGTCTCCTACCTTTTCCATAGCCAGCGCCGCCTTCTCCCTGAGCTGTGTTCGCGCCTTCCGTGTCCCCGTCTGTGTTGTCTTCTTTGGGCCTCATGGATGACGCATGCGCAGTCGGCTCTGGCTGCGAGAGCCTGTTAGAGCCGACTGCGCATTCGTCATCCATGAGGCCCAAAGAAGACAGAGACGGGGCGGACGCAGCTGCGGAAGAAGGCGGCGCTGGCTATGGTAAAAAGGTAGGAGACGAATAGCCTTTTAAGGCTATTCCGACGTGATCAAGAAGGAAGAAGTTCTTTTAATGGTAGAATCCCTTTAACTCCTCGCGTGCCGAGCGCTTCCATTCATTTCAATGGAAGCGTGCCATTGAAATGAATAGAAGCAGCTGGCACGCGGGGGGTTAAGCGGCCGGCACGTGGCGGTTAAGCGCCCACCGGCAAAGTCTGCCGGTCGCCGCTTTCAATCACATATAAGGCGCACCGGACAGCGCTGCGCCTTATAGTTCGGTGCGCCTTATAGTCCGGTGCGCCTTATATATGAACCTAGGCAGGACTATAAGGCGCTCATGGGTAATGTGCCTTATAGTCCGGTGCGCCTTATAGTCTGCAAAATACGGTATTTTATTTATTTAGCTTCATTGCTTATATATTGCCAACATATTCCATAGCACTTTCATTTTGTTTTAAGCGGGGGGTATAAAGTGTCTGTTTCACAGGCTTACAATATTAAATATACAAATGATAAAAATAAGCAGCAATAAAGAAATCCAATATATTCCTGTAATCAGTATGCAACCGTATGTCACTGGGAGTCAAGGACTCCTAGCAGCATAAATAACTATTATGCTAGGAGCCACTCTCCTGGCATACTGTTCAGACCGGTAAATTGTGGTTGAAACTCAGTCTTGTGAATGCGGATGGTTCACATCAGTGTTGGTGTCTCCGCATCTAATCAGTTTCCCTCATTCGTCTAAAAATCATAAAAACTGATTAGAATGTGTCTTTGTCATTAAAAACATTGATTGCAATGGGGGCAGGTGTACTTTGGATCATTTGTATCAACTCTTCTGGAAAGAGACAAAAGTCAGAATTGCAGAACTTTTACTCCATCCAAAAAATAAGGATACATGACAGAAAAGAGCAAATCCATTTTGTAACATTGAGGTCTAAGGAAGGCAAACACAAATGTAATACCAATGGTTAGTATCACCAATGAGTCAGTTTTGCAGTCCTTTTTTCGCTTTTCATTCTCCTCTGTATTTGCTCACAATGAGGATTGAAGAAGTAGTGCACAGAGCAACAAAGCTGTGTGGAAATATGCAGAGAGACCTTTCCCTCCACTTACTGTGTTCTTTCTTGATCCTGGTGGTTTCTAAAGACAGATATGCCCCAGTAACGGGGAGGGAACAGCAAATCAGCAAGACATCCAGTGGCATGAACTTTACATTTTTTTTTCGTTTTCTGACAGAATATAGTTTCTTTTGTTTTTTAAAAATGCATTACATATTGGACCAGAATCACATGTTCTATTAAATGAGATTAAGTTGTCTGAAACTACTACATTTGTTCACATTCAGGCTGGCAGATTAGATAGTAAAGCAAAGTACAAGTGAAGTACAAAATAAAGTAAAGTACTACATACTGAACACAGAGAACGGAGAGTGATAATAAACTTGACTGCTGGGTACTCATTCCCTACACGTGACTAAATAGAATTGTAATGATCTCTTTTGGTGTTGAACTGTATATGACATATATTTTTCAGCTAATATTTGTACTTCACATAAAGTAATAATTCTGCAGCATCTTTTCTTACAGTGTCCATCAAATTTTTTACATTATAATCAATGGTAATGGACACAGATGAAGGGAGCTTTGTTTGTGTCTGTTACTTTACTACTGTTATTGTCTGTTGATGTCATCCTATGATGGATGACAGCAATGGACCTCAATAATGGTATTGTGGACATTCCTTTACACAGTGAATACTTAAATGCAGGGATTTGTGTAGTGTATGACATACACTCCATGTCCACTGTTCCTGATATATGACCTTGGGGACCAAACTGTAGCATAATCGCAGCATCAATACAGAAATCCCCCCATTAGTGTAGATTGATTCTCTCTGAATAAGTGACTTAATACCAGGCAGGGAATAATGTTATGTCACATGCCAGAATTGTCTGACTTTCACAAGCTTTTCATCATGTTCAGGTTTGCAACAAAGATATTTAATATACAATAAAACCTAGACTATATACTAGATTATTCATTTATTAAGCCATATATAATTTGTAGTTGCTATAATAACTAAGCCTATACCATTCAGTGTCGCTGCAGTATCCATAAATGGCTGCTGAAATAAAAGCATTTTAGTGCTGCAATGCAGAGAAGTGGATAAGCAGAAGTTCTTCACACACGGTGGTTTCTGTTGTCAGCTTAGTTTTGCAGGCAATGAAACTACACATTAAATCAATTGCAATGCTGCAAAAAACAGTCAGTACCCTCTGTGCATTTATATTGCACACAGATGAACTAATCTAGGCAGTAAAGTCATTGCCATTCTTTTAAGAATGGCAATATGTCACACTATTAAAAATTTGATTTTTCTCCAAGAAAAAGTAAGTTAACCCTTTGGTGTTACCTGGATTTCTGCATTGATCTTTATAATTTGTGGTCTGACTGTGATCTAAACTAATACTGTCACATTTACACTAATTAGTCATATAAGTGAAAAGCAGATTACCATTTTTGTTTGTTTAATTTTCGATATTTTGTATGTCTCTGGGTCTGTAAAAAACAGATGTCATTGTTCTTCTTTTTCAAGGACTCAAAAGTCTTTCATTGGTGTGATGCATCCATGATTCATTAGCATTCGTGAGAGAAAAGCAACGTACTTCCGTAGTTCTGTTCACAGATTTCCTATATTATATTTATATATTTATATAACTATAATATATTTATATATTTCCTATATTAAGTTCACCTGGGCTTTTCTCAGATATTGCTATTTTACACAGGTTTTTGAAAGGATATATAAATAGGTACATACAGCAGTTATATTGTATAAAATATGGGCGTGTGAAGTAGATTTTCTAAAGTGTTTAATGGTGCTTAAAGGGGTATTCCCATGTCGCATACTCACCAGTCTTCACTCCTGTAAAATCTTCTTTCTTCCTGGTTTCTTGCATCATTTGATGGGCGGGGTTTCACATGCAACCTGCCGTTTAGCTCCGCCCCAAATTTGTGTGTAGCTCCGCCCACCCATATCGGACTATGAAGTACAGGCAGCAGCAACTCCATTCTGTGTTACAGCCTGTAACTGACTGCCTGTCTCTGCCATAATGAACACAATTGAATTAGCTAGCCTGATAACTGGGAGAACAGAAGAAATGAAAGCAGCTCCTCTCCCCTATCTGAGTGCAGGAAGCTAGGTCATGTTGTGTAGACACAGGAATAGCTAGAAACACAGGCTCGCTCCCGTGCACTTAGCCCCTCCTCCCTCCCCCCTGAGAGCAGGCAGATACATCACTTGACTCATGAGCAGCTAAGTCAGGGCTGTGGCCACAAAGAATTGAATAAAGTAAGATAGTGGACAAACAAAGCAGTTTTGCTGAAGCAATGTATTTAGGAAAAGTCTTACATCCACATTAACAAGCAGTATAGATAGGATCCTTGTGATGGGACAACTCCTTTAAAAATCTGATGTGTGTTTAGACTTGTCTTATCTATCTTTTACACTACTTACTAGCTGGCTTATTTTCCAACAAGCTGTTGCGAGATTGTCCAGAATTTTGGGGAATTGTCCAATCTTTCGGCACATTTTCTTGCTCACAGTTTTGCATCATTGGGCCTCTTCCTAAGGCCTGCCGAGGCCGCTGAATGGCCTCAGCAGACAGATGACCACTGAGGCCAATCAGCTTTGTAGCCACTCTTGGCTTTGGCACCAAAAAACGCAGTAAATCTGCAACAAAAGACTCTGTTTCTGCAACATGTGGTATTAGCCTAAAGTTAAAGTCCCATCCACACTTTGCGGGTGAAAACCCCCCAAAACACTGTGAAATAGCTGTGTTGTTCAAAACTGCATGCGTTTTTTAAAAATGCACCATGTTAACTGTACTTGCAGAAATGCTCACATTTTCACTATAGATTTAATAAGGCAAGAAAAAGCACAGAGAAAAACGCTGCAAAAACATAATGAAAAACACTGCAGAAAAAACAGAATGCGTTCAGCTGTGGTTCACTACATGGGGCCTTAGCCTAAAAGAGAATATAAGGGCAGCAGTCTGCAACCTCAAGCTGTAGAGACTTTTGGTGATGCAACAAGAAAACAACTTAAGGCACATAAGCAAATCTACTAAAGGATCATTGAGAAATAAGATTTGTGTTGGGCAGAACAGGGTCCCATCAAGTTTCTGTAGCGTGACATAAAAAGGACTGGGCACACAAGACAGCCCAGAATTATTAATGAGATGAAACACATTTGCAGGGAGGAATGGTCCAAAATGCCTTCAAAATGTGCAAATCATATTTACAGCTACAGGAAACATTTGGTGGAGGTAACTTCTAGTAAAGGGCGATCCACAGATTATTAAATTCCTGGATTCGCTTACTTATTCTTCCAACACTGTAGATGTTCACTCAATATTCTCAATAAAGGATATAAACACTACAACTGTTTGTATGTGGTTTGTTTAATTGCGTAGTGTCTCTCTAGAATTGTGACTTATGCCTCATTCACACTTGCACATGGTGTCCGTACGTCATGAATCCACCGAAATTGCAGAAAGTCAGATTGGGAACAGTTTGCAAATGGTCCGTTTGAAAATCATTCACTTCAATGGGATTTTAAAGCAATGCGCAGGTTCTGCCTCTCTGCTGTGAATACACTTTTTTAGACGGACACAAAGTCCTGGATTTTCAACTTTGTGTCCGTCCAAAAAAAGCAGATTCATGGCGGAGAGGCAGCAAACGACACCTGCGCATTGCTTTAAAATTCCTTTGACGTGAATGGGTTTTCAAACGGACCATTTGCAAACTGTTCCCAATCTGACTTTCTGCAATTTCAGTGGATTCACGGCAGACGGACACCATGTACAAGTTTGAACCCCCCTTTAGATAACAAACAGACCACATTATTATTAGCAATTCAGGTAATTTCAAAGATTCCACTTACTTTTTCTTACATATCTATCTATCTATCTATCTATCTATCTATCTATCTATCTATCTATCTATCTATCTATCTATCCATCCATCTACCATCTATCTATCTATCTATCTATCTATCTATCTATCTCCTATCTATCTATCTATCTATCTATCTATCTATCTCCTATCTATCTATCTATCTATCTATCTATCTATCTATCTATCTATCTATCTATCTATCTATCTATCCATCCATCCATCCATCCATCTATCATCTATCTATCTATCTATCTATCTATCTATCTATCTATCTATCTATCTATCTATCTATCCCTTGATCTGTCTATTTTTGTGTCCATATGCACTGCATATTTCTTACCATAATTTAATCTGGCAGTCTGCAATTCAGTGCACAGTTCCTCAGAGATATAATATCCAGTGTACTCAAACACTTGGCGCTTCCTCATTTAATACAAAAGAACTTTCTTTCTATGAGTTTTCTCTCTTTCCTGCTCCAGAATATACCATGTACTAATGTAGTGCAAATGTTAATTTGGCTTATTGCTGCCTAACATGTTTCTCTTATTTACTGACCCTACATGGACATCCAGGCTGTGCCTTATAATTCCTCACTGCAAGCTAATGCTTCCTCACACAGTATATTGCTAAAAGTTTTTGTTTATGGTTTACACTTTTTATTTTATTTTGCAGAGTGGTTTTACACCTTTACACATCGCTGCTCATTATGGAAACGTCAATGTGGCAACGCTTTTGCTCAACAGAGGAGCCGCGGTAGACTTCACAGCAAGAGTAAGAATATTTACCAACAATTTTTGGGAGCATATTTTCTTTACATTTTCATCCTAAAGGGATCTTGTCAGGTCAATTTGGGACAGTAAGCACCCACGTGTCCTTATGGACTGGGGGGTTTATGCCCCTGATAACCCTGTTGTAACACTGTGTTTGCCTACATTAAAAAAAAAAAAAAAATCCCATACTTTTATACTTGCCATCTCTGAAGCTTCCAGCACCTACACAGCTGGTCAGTGAAGCCTGGTATGAAATATGCGCTCTAAAGCTGTACTTCTCCAGCTTCACTGAAGAATTGGGCAGGTACTGGGAGTACAGTAGCTGGATAAGTATAAAGATTTTTATATTTAATGTTGGCACGGATGAAGTTATATAAGGACCTGTGGGTAGTTTAGTATCCCAAATCATCCTAAGGCTAAGGCCCCACGGGCCGTAATCGCAGCGCTAAAGCGCTGCAGAGAGAACCGCGGCGTGAATGCACTGCGGTTCTTTCTGCAGCGCTGTCAACAGAAAGTTCGCAGAGTTTTCCTCCGCGAACTTTCTGTTACAATTATATCTATGGAAAAGCCACTAGCGTTTCCGTAGATATAATTGACATGCTGCGATTTGCAAAGCCGCAACGGCTTTGCAAATCGCAGCGTGTCTGCATTGCATTTTTTCCCGCAAAGTGGGCATGGGATTTGCATGAATCCCATCCACGTTGCTTGCACTGTAAAACCCCCGATTTTTCCCATATCGTCTCCGCTGCGGGAAAATCGCTGCATTTACGTCCCGTGGGGCCCCAGCCTTACAGGTTTTTTTTTTAAGATTCTTAAACGGGGTGTCTAACAAACGTCATACTCACATAGTTAAGGGTAAGTTCACACAGAGTTTTTTGGTGAGGATTTTGGAGAGGAAAAAATCAGGAATTAGGAAATGTTTTTTTGAAGCGGTTTTTTACATGAGGCTTTTTTGGAGCATTCTTTGAGGCATTTTTTTTTCTTTCTCCAGCACAGTGTATGAACCTTGAAAAAAAAACACATAAAAAAAACGCTTGGGGTTTCTCCGCCTCCTATTGACTCCTGTTGTTTTTTTCAGGCAGAATCCGCCTGAAGAAATGTCATGTCGCTTCTTTTTTCTGCTAGCGGGAAAAAAGAACGCTAGTGGAAAAAAAACGCTAGCGGATTACATATTGTGAGGTGGTTTTTGGAGATGGATTTTGACACAGATTTTGACACAGATTCCATATCAAAATTCCTGACCAAAAATCTAAGTGTGAACCCATCCTAACAGGGCCAAAAAAGAATCAGAATAAATCCCTGGATCAACCTTTTAGCTCCAAAAATCTCGGATATATTATGTAGCTAGATTAATTGTAACCTTCAAAGTTAGAAAATTGGCTAACACGAAACAACAGTTTTTCTGTCGGAGTCAAAAAACTCCCATGTCTAGATAATGTTGTTAAATACATAATAGGATGGTATCCTCTGGTGTCCTTTTAAGTTTCTTCTCTAATACAAGCAAATCTGCTAGTGTTAGGGTCCATTCATACAGAGTTTTTTGGCGCTGATTTTGACGCTGAATCCGTATCAGAATCCTTGTGGACAAAAGACCTCCCATTGACTTCAATGGCTAGCAGAAAAAGGAACTTATTGAAGTCAATGGGAGGCTTTTTGCCCACGTGGATTCTGACTCGGATTCAGTGTCAAAATCAGTGCCAAAGTGGACCCTTAGGCCTCATTCACACACCTGCATCCGCTATTAATGTACTACAGCACACCCTGTTCATTTGTGCGTGGTGAGTTTTCTGTGGTTTATCCACTTTTAACAGATTTAATTTAATTTTCTATACTTTGTATGTCCTATGGCTCTGTGAAAAACAAATAACATAGACCCAATGATTTTCATTGCTCTGCTGCATCAGTGAATAACAAAAGATCATGCCTCCTTTTTTTTGTGGACCTTAAATCTGCTAAAAAAAAAACCATGGGTGTCTGAATAACCACATTGAACTTAATGGGTAGGTATGGTGTCTATGTAAAATGCGTGTGAATAAGGCTTTTCACTTAGGCTGTTTTCACATCACAGTGTATGGGTCTACTCACAACTCTTAAAAAATCAGCTATGTACTATCCTTGTCCATCAAAACTCTCCTAGAATACATGGGAGGTCTTTACATGCCCGAAAAAAAGAAGTGACCTCCCAAAGTTCCAGAAGAGTAGGCAAATCTCTTGGTCTGGCGGAGTGATCCCACATCCTCTGGGCAAGGAATCATTCTATATGGGAGTTTATGTGTTGATCACATATGAAAAAGGGGCATGGGCAACACTTTGTGCCAACACTATAAGAATGTATTCACAACTATTTTGGTGGGATTGTTTTGAAAATTAAGCTTGAAAATTAAGAAATTGCACTATTTGTGACTTTAACTCCTTTTTTTGTTTTTTCATTTTAGTTTTTTACTCCTGCCCTTTTCACATATTTTCCCAAGCTGTATGAGGGCTTATTTTTTTGCAGGACAACCTGTAGTTTACAATGATACCATTCCATATTCTGTGCAATGTATTTTGGAGCTGATAAAATGGGACAAATTAAAAGAAAACTGCAGTTGCTCCAATAAGGGTGTTATCCTTTATGTTTGCCTCCAGTCCGGATAGATCAGTTGATATGATTTTTAATGTAAAGTATAATTTGGCCTGTAAAATTGCACTGTAATAAAGAATTTCCTAAAACAAATAAAACACAGTTTTCTGGATGTCTTAGTTACATGTTATTGTTTCTTTTTCTATGCAGAATGGAATTACCCCACTGCATGTAGCTTCCAAAAGAGGAAATACAAACATGGTGAAATTATTGCTTGACCGGGGAGGACAAATTGATGCCAAAACCAGGGTAAGATATAAAGACTTTTTGCCTGGAAAATACAGTATGTAAGCTGGAACTTGGTACAAAGTATACAGAAGTAGCAGAGTTAACCTGCAACTGATTAAACTTCTACAGCATGATATCTTATCACAGGGGACAAGAAAAGCAGTCATTGGAAATTGTTTTTCCAATTACTTTTCTGTATTGTTTTTTTGTGATATAATAAGATATAGAATATCAGGCTGCAGTGGTTTAACCAATTCAGATGTTCCGGGTAAAACTAATACATCTGTAGGCCTATAGGAAAATAATTTTATTATACTGCCCAATAGACCTTTAGAATTATTGTAAAAATAATGTTAAAATAATATATTTTAAAAATTTGGGCGTATTCTGTGTGTGTCTTTTGGACCCATTATATCTTTACTTTTTAAGGGGGCATTCACACTACAGTCAATAGTATCCGTTGCTAACATCTGTCAACACAACCGTCATAAATCTGTTAAGAATCCCTTTGATTACAATGGGACTTTATCTGTTGTCCATTTGTGTACACCCAGTCGGTCACATGTCTTTTTTTTGTGGACATAATAAAGCAGGGTGCAGGACTTTGTGTCTGTTCAAAATAACCGACTTATGACACACGACAAGTGTTTGTATATTTTAACATTAATGTCTATGGTTAACAGACAGTCACGGGCGGGCGTTCATTATACTGAGCATTATTATTATCTGTTTTATTTCTGTGCATGCTCAGAAAGCAGAACCAACAAAAGCAAAAAAAAAAACGGACAGCATAAAACGGACACTAACTGATGCCAAGGCGTCTGTTTTTCTTTTTTTTAACTGATCCATTAAATGGATCAGTTAAAAAAACATACTTTACCGTCCGTTAGTGCCTGTTAATGTCCATTGTGATAGGCTTCCTTTTTATTTTTATTTTATTTTGTTAAGGGACACTATCAAAACGGACATCCAATGGTATTGTGAATACCCCCTTAACCGCTTGTGGACCACCCATTGGGTATATACGGCCAGAAGGTGGCTGCCTTGTTCTGCAAGGACATGCCGGTACATCCAAGCAGAACACAGCAGCTGCACGAGACTTCCCGTATATACTCGAGTATAAGCCAGTTTTTGTGCTGACTTCCCGGCTTATACTCGAGTCAGCAAAAAAAATAAATTTTTATTTTTTTTTTTTTTTAGGAGGGGAAGGGGGTATGAACAGGGGGGGGGTATGAACAGCCGTAATATCAATGTATAGAATCTCCCATAAAATAGTGGGGGGAAAAAGAAACTTTAAAAAAAGATGAAAAAATAAAAGTTCGAAATTACTCCTTTACCTAGAATACATACAAAAGTAGAAAATTACTGTGGAATACATACACATTAGGTATCCCTGTGTCTGAAAGTGCCCGGTCTACTGAATATAGGGTATCTGCAGTGCTCCTGTTCCGTCAGGAAGGGGTTAATAGGAGCACTGCAGATACCCTATATTCAGCCAGGCTGAATTCCAAGTGGGAGTAAAAAAAACAGTCCTCAAGCTCAGGGAAGGGGCAGACAGACAACCAAAACATCCCCTCCCCTTTTGCAGCACCCAACAACTACTGCACCCAAAAACTCCGACCATTTTAATTTTTGAAATTTTCCAGTAGCTGCTGCATTTCCCCCCTAGGCTTATACTCGAGTCAATAAGTTTTCCCAGTTTTTTGTGGTAAAATTAGGGGCCTCGGCTTATATTCGGGTCGGCTTATACTCGAGTATATACGGTAATTCTAATGGTAAATGGTAGTGAAAAATTGTGCAAGACTATAATAGGGATACTGTCAGAACTTGAGTAGGTTATACTGACAGTGTCAAAATGCTGTGAGGTTATTATGTGGTCACTGGATCAAACTTATATACAATTCTTTTGTACTGTTAAACAGTTAAAATTGTACTAGTATGTACCTTAGTGCACTTTTTAATTTCTTGAGTCTGTCAAGTTCTATATAAATGATACTGTTTTACACATTTGGTGCAGACACATCTGGGAGAAACTCAGTTCCTTAAATGCGTCCTGAGTTTTCTCCCCTTAGCCTAATGGAGAATGAATAATCTTTGTAAGCATGCTGGATTTTGGAGGGCCTTAAATAATTCAGAACATAATGAAGATATAAATCTGGCAAGGAATTAATTATAGATGATAAAGTTGCATCCATTCTTCTGAAAATAAGGAATCTTTAAATAATTTAGTTTTAAGTCTGGCTCTGTTTTTCCAGTAAAATTGTGTATAATTGTGTATAGACTATGCTATGTTTATGCATGGCAGAAGTTATTACAAGAATGGAATGTTCTAATATAATTGGATGATGACACTAATAATATGGTAGTTAGATTATGTTAGATTTATTGTAGTATTACAAACTGTAGCTTACAACTTTGTATACCAAACATTAACTCTGTATTGCAAACTATTATAAACTTACGTAAATTGTTTAGAATTTTTTTTTTGCATTATAAAACTGACAACCAAATTAGTCACCAGACCTGATTTATTGGATTATTTTCTTTAGTTGGGTATTGATTCATGGCAATCTTAGTGTTAGCTACTTTTACATGTATAGTAATTTCAAGATGACTTAGAGAATAATAAATCACTCCTACCTCTGAGGTCACATGCTGCTGTGACATTTCATTTGCAAGCTCAATAACCCCCATTCCCATGAGCGTTAAACGAAACATCACAGCAACACGTGACCTCAGATGTGGGATTGATCTATTACCTGTGATTTCATTGCAAGGGGGGAGTGGAGTAAGGAGGGGTACACAGAGAGTGAGAACAGGCAGGTGGGCCCAGCCCACACAATGCCCCACCACACCCTCTTTGAGGAAAGTAGCATGCATGGTGCAGAACTGAAAAGTTACAATTGTTATGCAAAAATTCTTACTTGCACAAAAAACATACTTTTTTCAATGCTTATTAGAGATGAGCGAGTAGTATTCGATCGAATACCTCCTTTGCATAGTTATTGGTGTAAAAAAGCGCCAATCAAATACTACTCGCTCATCTCTAGTGCTTATATTCCAGTTATCTGGCGCACAAACCATGATAAATCAGCCCCAAAGTGTTCTGTTTGTATCTGTTATTCTTCCAGATTTACAATCCAGTGTTTTAAGCCTCTAGTGGATCAGAATATTTTTTCATGTAGTGTCAAACTAGCCTTAATGTGAAAATGCCTAATAAGATGTTGTTATTTTGTTCCAGGATGGTCTTACACCACTACACTGTGCAGCACGAAGTGGACATGATACTGCTGTAGAACTTCTTCTAGAGAGGGGAGCGCCACTACTTGCAAGGACCAAGGCAAATTCTCATTTATATCTGTTTTTAATATCTAATTGTTCTTTTACTGTGAAATAAATTAGCAAAAATATATTAGAATACTTTCTAAAAGTGGCTGATACTACTATAAAACTAGTGAACAGCTATTGTGTATATTGCGGCTCTTATTATTATACAAATAATGGCTAGTTTCATTTTCGGCTGTAGAATGGACTATCTCCACTTCACATGGCTGCTCAAGGAGATCACGTGGAATGTGTCAAACACCTTCTACAACACAAGGCGCCTGTAGACGATGTCACACTGGATTACCTGACAGCTTTGCATGTTGCCGCCCATTGTGGACATTACAGAGTAACCAAACTTCTTCTTGACAAGAGGGCAAACCCCAATGCCCGGGCCCTGGTAATAAGATCTTTACAATATTCTTAGTTTACATACAAAATTGTGAAATGTATAAATTATAGAAATTGTATTTTTAGTCTTTATCTAGGTAGTTTGGAACGAGTTTAAGAAAGAGTATCTGTCACCAATCTACTCCTGTTTTCTTTTGCATAAATGATGTACGGTAATATCTGATGTTATATCTTGCACTGTGGAAAGGTTGTTGGCTTCATATAACTGATACTAAAATCCTTGTGAATTTCATCTGTGGACCCTTATCAAACCCACTGCTCATGAATATACATTAGGGGCTGAGCTTCTAGATAGGGGTGTAGCTACAGGGGGCACAGGGAGGCTGAGAGAGCCCAAAGGCCTCTCTGCAGTACAATAAGCCTCCAGACTTATACAAAGCACATGGTCAGTGGAGACCTTCTTAAATATTTCGCTTGTGGCTCCCGGAGCTTCAAGTTACGCCCCAGCTTCTAGATTATGTACCTTAGCCTCTATTAACAATGATTGGCCTGCAATGTTACCTCCCTCCATGTCAACGTCCCATTCAATTCTGTACAATGCTAAACTACTACTTTTTCACTGAAGCTCGAACTTTTAGACTCATTCAGCTGTAGACTAGAATTACAGACTTAGTCACCCCTATGTAAAATTTCTAGACAAAAAAAACTCAGAGGGGAAAGCGTCATTTAAAAGAAGCCATTCATAAAAGTGTATTGTAATATAATATTTCTTATCATTCAAAACCAGTGACAGATTCTCTTTACATCATAATTCTAGTAGTAAGAATATTGTAAATGATATTTTATTTATATTATACTGTGAGTAATAGCAGGATTTGTACTGTAATATCATATGGTTATCTTCTCAAATTCCTATCCAATTTCATGAAATAGTGTTGATAACGTATTTATTCAATAATCCTATAAGAAGGAGACTTTACAAAAGAAGAACTGGGTGTTTAATTTGGTGCAGATTGAGGCATATTTATCAAACTGGTGCAATTTGCAGCATGTTACACACCACCACGTTATGCGCCTAATTTTGGAGCTGTTGGCCAATATTTAGGGCCAAATGAAGCACAAGGCAGTAATACAGTTGGTGTAAGCATTGCAAGTTGTTTAGCCACTTCCTTATGATGCAACAGGTTGGACTTGATGGACTGATGTCTTCATCCAACCTCATGTACTATGTAACTATGTAACAGCTTTTCAAATGTGGTACATGTCACAGAAAAAAAGATTAAAAATGGTGCACATCCTTCATAAATACAGCGCACGCTACATGCGCCATGTTTCTAATGAATATTATGCCAATTTCCTGGTGTATTTCATATGATTAGTGTCCCCCATTGTATGGTCAACATACTATGATACTATATACGATGACTAGTTTGCATGAGTTGCATGACTTGCAGCTTTGATGAGTGCATGAGTCTTGCTAACAAGTTGTTTCTCTGAACAGAATGGTTTTACTCCATTGCACATTGCCTGCAAGAAAAACCGTATCAAAGTTATGGAACTGCTAGTGAAATATGGGGCTTCAATCCAGGCTATAACAGAGGTAGAACAGGTTTTCTTAGCTTTCCAATACATCTAGCCATTTCCTGCTTCCCCCCCCCGTCCTGTCTCTGTGTCTCCTCTTCCATAAAATATTCACTATCACCTCTCTCTATCCTCTCCAACATCTGCTGACCTGTATCTGTGGTCGCCCCATTAGTCTTGTGCAGGGGAGTAAAATGCCTGTTGGTTTGTTTCACAGTCTGGTCTCACTCCAATACATGTGGCTGCTTTCATGGGCCACTTGAACATAGTCCTCCTTCTGCTGCAGAATGGAGCCTCTCCAGATGTCACTAACATTGTGAGTATGTCTTAAAGAAAATAACCAGATTTACTGTACATTTTGCAACCTGTTTGATAATTCTGTCATTTCACCCAGTATGTTTATGCAATAAAACTGCCTAACTTGTAGATGTGCATGTCATTAGCTGTACACAATGCTTATTATGGTGCTCATATGAGCTCTGCGTTTGTCCAGATAGACCCACTAAACAGGACATGGCCGTTGGTGACTTTGCTCATATTTGAGGCATCACAGTGGAAACAGGCAGAAAATAGAATAAAATCAACTTGTGGATTGGCTCATGTAACTAAGAATATTTACAGAAATAGAGCATCTCACAATATGTATTTCTATGTTACTCATTGTAGGAAGTCAATAGTGTATTCATGTTTGTTACTTACATGTTGCAGTCCTGTGTGCTTTCAATAATCCATTCTAGCTTTAGTTTCTAGCTTAATTATATACAGTCCTATGAAAAAGTTTGGGCACCCCTATTAATCTTAATCATTTTTAGTTCTAAATATTTTGGTGTTTGCAACAGCCATTTCAGTTTGATATATCTAATAACTGATGGACACAGTAATATTTCAGGATTGAAATGAGGTTTATTGTACTAACAGAAAATGTGCAATATGCATTAAACCAAAATTTGACCGGTGCAAAAGTATGGGCACCCTTATCATTTTATTGATTTGAATACTCCTAACTACTTTTTACTGACTTACTGAAGCACAAAATTGGTTTTGTAACCTCAGTAAGCTTTGAACTTCATAGCCAGATGTATCCAATCATAAGAAAAGGTATTTAAGGTGGCCAATTGCAAGTTGTTCTACTATTTGAATCTCCTCTGAAGAGTGGCATCATGGGCTACTCAAAACAACTCTCAAATGATCTGAAAACAAAGATTGTTCAACATAGTTGTTCAGCGGAAGGATACAAAAAGCTGTCTCAGAGATTTAACCTGTCAGTTTCCACTGTGAGGAACATAGTAAGGAAATGGAAGACCACAGGGACAGTTCTTGTTAAGCCCAGAAGTGGCAGGCCAAGAAAAATATCAGAAAGGCAGAGAAGAAGAGTGGTGAGAACAGTCAAGGACAATGCACAGACCACCTCCAAAGAGCTGCAGCATCATCTTGCTGCAGATGGTGTCACTGTGCATCGGTCAACTATACAGCGCACTTTGCACAAATAGAAGCTGTATGGGAGAGTGATGAGAAAGAAGCCGTTTCTGCATGTACGCCACAAATAGAGTTGCCTGAGGTATGAAAAAGCACATTTGGACAAGGCAGCTTCATTTTGGAAACAAAAATTGAGTTGTTTGGTTATAAAAAAAGGCGTTATGCATGGCGTCCAAAAAGAAACAGCATTCCAAGAAAAACACATGCTACCCACTGTGGAGGTTCCATCATGCTTTGGGGCTGTGTGGCCAATGCCGGCATCGGGAATCTTGTTAAAGTTGAGGGTCGCATGGATTCCACTCAGTATCAGCAGATTCTTGAGAATAATGTTCAAGAATCAGTGACGAAGTTGAAGTTACGCCAGGGATGGATATTTCAGCAAGACAATGATCCAAAACACCGCTCCAAATCCTCAGGCATTCATGCAGAGGAACAATTACAATGTTCTGGAATGGCCATCCCAGTCCCCAGACCTGAATATCATTGAACATCTGTGGGATGATTTGAAGCGGGCTGTCCATGCTCGGCGACCATCTAACTTAACTGAACTTGAATTGTTTGTCCAAAATACCTTTATCCAGGATCCAGGAACTGATTAAAAGCTACAGGAAGCGACTAGAGGCTGTTATCTTTGCAAAAGGAGGATGTACTAAATATTAATGTCACTTTTCTGTTGAGGTGCCCATACTTTTGCACCAGTCAAATTTTGGTTTAATGCATATTGCGCATTTTCTGTTAGTACAATAAACCTCATTTCAATCCTGAAATATTACTGTGTCCATCAGTTATTAGATATATCAAACTGAAATGGCTGTTGCAAATACCAAAATATTTAGAACTAAAAATGATTAAGATTAATAGGGGTGCCCAAACTTTTTCATAGGACTGTATTTACAAGTTTATTCTTATCTGAAGCATTACATTACAGTGATAAAGGACTGACACTTATCAGGCTTGTACTCTATGGACATGTCATAATTGCTTCAGATAGGAATGTCATTTTCAAGCAGACATGCAAGATTTTCCTGTAGTATATATGCTGCCGCTATATGAAAATCTTTTTCTCATGGGTGGCTAAGTTACTTCCAGTATCACTTTAGTCATAGAAATCAGCACTCAGCAATGAATCAGTGCAGCACCTTCTTGGTGAGCTTGTGCTAGGCTTGTGCAAAACAGCCAAGTTGAACATGCAGAACTGAAGTGTAAAGTCATTGGGTAGAGACAGGTTGACCATGTTAGGATTACTCCTGACTCCAAGAGGCAGTGCAGCTAAGTTGGAGCCACCAATGAAGGAGATTTCCTAATTCATCAGAGCTAAAAAGTAAGTAAGCAGTAACGCTACAGAGGGAGTTATCTAAGTTCAGAACTGCGATCTTACATTAAAACTCCATATTATGTTTAGTAATTTTGCAAATATTGTGCATTTGCTATTAGTGACTGAACAATACAATATGTCTTCCACGTCTATGTTTTCTACTCAGCGTAAATATTTCTTCTTAGTACCCCTTTACAAAATAATTAAAAAAAAAACACACCAAGAAGGAGTTGTTGAAATCAAATGAAATTTTTATGTGAGATTCTAATGATGATGTATGTAATTGAATACAAATTAGAGTGAAAGGCTAAGTTTATTTTGGAAAATTTTACAACTGAAGAGACTCGTAGCCTGTTGGCCACCTCTAGCCTGGATACAAGATGCGACATGGTTCAGCTGTGGACGCTTACAGGTTCTGTTTGATTTTCTGTGACACATTTATCCATAGATTTTATGGCTGGACTTGTAGATCCCACACACTCATAGGATGTTGATGCTGGTGTCCCAAATAGTCTCCTAAATGCTTGATTGGAAATAAAACTGGCGATTACACATAGGATGTCCAGCACATATTACTGAGCTGTTATTGTCCCTCCTATTACTACCCGGGGTGTTCAACTGTAATATGCGATGGCTCCACAGATCATTCTACCAGTAATTGTGGCAGTGTGTCACTCCACAGCATAGGCAGTATCACTCCACGAGGTCGTCATACTTGACCCGACTGTCATCGGATCCCAATCAGAACCTGTATTAATCACTAAAGACAATACAGTTCCAGTACGTAGTGATCTAGGTTTTCATGTTCATGGCAAAACTGCAAATTAAGGCAAAAGTAGCTGGATATCAGTGGAAGGGAGCATATCAGACCACAGCTTTAATGATTTACATATCTGCCTGAGACATAACTGCACTCCAACATTTCCTTTTGAGTCTGTTACTATTTTTTTTTGTAAATGAGTGTACTATAAAGCTTTACATCCTCTTATATCTTTGCACACCCTTTGAAAAAAATAACTGAAATCAATCTCTTCCTATAACCATCAACAAGCTTCTTACACCTCTAAACTCGAATTTTGGAACACTCTTCATTATCAAACTGCTCCAGGTCTCTCATATTTGAAGGCTGCCTTCTTCCAGCATCAATTTTAAGACCTCTCCACATGGTGTTCAATGTGATTTAAATCTGGACTCATTGCTGGCCATTTCAGAACTCTCTAACACTTTGTTTCCATCTGGTTGCTTTTTTAAGTATGTTTGAGGTCATTGTCCTGCTGGAAGACCCATGATCTAGGTCGCAAACCCAGCTGTCTGACACTGGGCTCTACTTGGATCCATGTCCAGAGAGATTAGCTTCAGTGCCATGGGTTGTAAACTTCTTGATTATATTGCACACCATGGACAAAGGAACATCTTTGTGTTCTCCATACATAGTGTGACAGACACACAATGTAAAGATTGGGTCAACTTCTCTCCTTGTTATCTGGTTTTCGGTGTGGTTTTTATATTGCCCACACCTGTTACTTGCCATAGGTGAGTTTGAACGAGCATCACATGCTTGAAACAGTTATTTACCTACAATTTGGAAAAGATGCCAACTATTTCGTCGGCCCAGTTTTGGAGGTTTGTGTAAACTTATGTCCAGTTTCCCTTTTTTTCAGTTTTTTTGTGTTGTTATAATACACACAACGGAGATAAACACGAGTATAATAAAACAAGTGCAATTGAAATAATTGTCCGGGAGAAGTGGTTTGTTTTCTGGAAATATTTCAGGGTTGTCAGCACTATGGACATGACTGTAAATTTTTCATCACAATGCCGATGCAGTCCAGCAGGTTTCCTTGGCTATTTCCATCAGTTGCATGAAAATGAATACATGTCACTGAATCAATTATTCTTATTAAAGGGAGTATTGGGGCTGTGTAGAGCTAATATGTGTGACTACCTTTAGTCTTGATGAGCCATTGATCTACCAATGAAAGAAAATCAAAGATATCAAGTGGCTAACTAAACTAACTAAAAAAACAAAACTGTACATAAATATTCAAGTAATCAAAAACATAACCTGACTTTTAATTGAAGTTAGTTCTTGTAAGGCCTAAGACTTATGTCAAGCTCAGAATTGTACCCTAGTTCAGAACTTTTTGCCAAGGCCATGGAACTGAGGACTTGGCAAAAACCTGGAGGACTGAGGGTAACATTTGAGGAACAATTCACTATCTTTTGAATGTTTGTTTATTTGCTATTATAATGAAGATGATTTCAAAAGATATTTTAAAGGGATATTCCAGTTTCAGCAAAAAGTTCTGTTATGTGAATAATAAAAATGATACCATTTTCTAGTATACAATCTGTATCAATTCCCCATGCTTTTAGTATAACATTTTTTTTTATACCAGACTAAACTTTCAGACAACTTTTGCTTTTCTATAAATATCCAAAAGAAGGTAGCCACCTATAAATACAAAAATATATTATAGTTTATTCACAAATAAATAGTTATGATACAAAAACAAACCACTTTTGATATTCTTGCAAGATTTGTGCCATTAAAGAGGACCTTTCATGTCCTCCTGCACATGCGGTTTTATATACCGCTGGAAATTCTGACAGTACTCATCCGTAGCCCTGTACCGTCAGGAGCCAAAATTATTAATGAAGTATATTACAGAATTTCTTAATGGTACAAATACTGCCAGAAAAACAAAAGTTATCAGAAAGTTTAGTTAGGCTTTGGAAAATGCATTCGTCATTCTAAAATATGATCATTTTCAATGTGGGCATTCTACCTGTTGTATGATGGCTGACTTAATATAATTACTTATTACATAAAGTTTTTATTATATATTTTTTTTCCCATTTTCAAATTTGTCTAAGTGGTGCATTCACACGGAGTAAAATGGAGTGTAATTTGGAGTGTAATTTTTACACGTGTAAAAAATTTACGTGCGTATTTTGGAGCGTTTACGGAGCGTGTTTTTCTACACGCGTAAACGCTCCAAAAAACGTTCCGTAAACGCCACATGTAAAAAAAACGCTCCAAAGTACACGTGTAAATTTTTTACACGTGTAAAAATTACACTCCAAATTACACTCCATTTTACTCCGTGTGAATGCACCCTAAGTGTTCAATTATTGAACACCTAGAAAAATGTGAAAAGGCAAAGTGGTAGCACTGACTCTGAAGTTCTGCATCAAAGCGGTCCATGCACGACTTCCTAGACTGTCAGTCGTCTGAGAAAATGCCATACACATTTTTGTAACAAATCTGATTTTGGTGGGCTCAACAGTGATCTAATGTGTATGGGAACCGTTTATCTATTTCCGAATGGAATATGTGGAAAGAAGGAAGTATCGGGGATATTGTTACATTTTCATATGCCTGATCCTCTAAAGAGGACCTGTTAACTTGAAAATGTATATTATAGAGCAGGAAGAGTTTGTTATATAGCATTCCTTTATATCTCCACTCAAGCTGCGCTTAGTAGCCCTTACAGGGTGGTCCCCTAGATGCACACTCATACAGAAAATTCTGTCATTTCGGGGTGGAAACAGGCCATTCCTCTGGGCAACATATTCATAGAGTAAATTAGGAGGTTTTTTTTCCCAGTATATAGGCTTGGCATACACACCAATAGAGATGAGCGAATAGTATTCGAAACTAATTTCGAATACCTCGCTCCCATAGGAATGCATGGGAGCAGTTGTACAGCAAGGGGTTAAGCGGCCGGCGAATACTATTCGCTCATCTCTACACACCAAGTCTGATGTGTTGTACTTTTATTATTGGAATGCAGAGATCTGAATAAGGAAATGAAGAAAAATATATTAGAAAATTACATATCTAACTATGTAGAACTTAAAGAAACTGTACAGGGTTAGAACAATATGTCTGATTCTTGTCCAAAAACAGAGCCACACTTGTCCACAGGTTGTGTGTGCTATTGCAGCTTCATTCACCTTAATAGAACTATGTTGCAATACCAAATACAACTCATACACTTTGTTTTCGAAACAAGGAGAGGCCTTGTCTTTTTAACTCTTTACAACCCCTTTAATTTACTCTGACTGTTTATTAGGTGCTATATATTGTTATGAAGAAAACCAACATATTTCAATTGGAGGATATAGGTAAAATAATTGTAATTATATTTACAGTAAACATAAAGGGCTAGCACTGAAAAATATCAATGTGTTCATGTATTTTCAGCGAGGAGAGACAGCATTGCATATGGCTGCTCGTGCAGGACAGGTTGAAGTTGTCCGATGCCTTCTCAGAAATGGTGCACTGGTGGATGCCAGAGCTAGGGTAGGTTTGTCATTATTATTATCATTATTATCTATTTCATTCCCATATAGCTATAGTATCTATGTAATATATGTCTATTTCATGCAATGCAATGCTGGCTTTATATATAATGATTACTCTGTGTATTGAACCGATATATTTCTTGTGTTTGTGTTATGTTACAGTATATACTGCATTGTAGGATATGATATAAAAACAACCAGCACAAAAGAGTATATTTAACATTTAGTTTAACTTTATTGTATCTCATATTATATAGTAATTTGGTACAACACAGTGCCTAGTGCCAAACGTGCTCCTTAATGTCATCCCTCTATTCCATGAACTGGCCCCATTGAATGTCAGAAAACTGGCCTACTACCCTGATGCCAGGTGTATGTATATTATCCCATCAATCCTGAAATACCTTCAGTCTCATATTCCATGCATCTATGGTATATTTTTAGAAAAGTGAAAGCCCTTTTTGGTTGATAAATTTCAACTCCCATTACTTTACATGGCCTCTCCCTCTAGATGCATTTCTTTGTAGTAACAGAGACTGCCTTTATGGTGTGCATAAACATGGTGTGTTTGAAATCCAATAAAGTGCGTTATTTGAATTAAATACGTTTGGAGTCAGCACAGTGTTATTCCTGAATTCTGGTCGTTTATCCCTGCCTTTATGGTGTGGACACCCTTTCCATATGTGTGTGCCAAACACCCATTGCAGATTTGCCCACTGGAGCTCATTGTAACTGACCTAGTTGAAACAAGCTGCCAAGGTTATTAGAAAATATGTTTTTTAATAAATTTACATTATATGCAATGCATTTTCTTTGTCAGATAAGCAGGTTTATTACAAGCGCTATTGTGTTTTACAGGAGGAGCAGACACCTCTCCATATAGCCTCTCGTTTGGGTAAAACAGAAATTGTCCAGCTTTTACTACAACACATGGCTCACCCGGATGCTGCTACCACAAATGGATACACCCCTCTTCATATCTCAGCCCGAGAGGGTCAGGTGGATGTAGCGTCAGTCTTAATCGAAGCAGGGGCTTCCCACTCCATGCCTACCAAGGTAAAAGCTGGTTTATATCCAGTGGATAACAATATTGCTAGCTTTAGGAATTACTTCTGTTAAAAAATAGTAAAAAGAATCAATATGAAGTATGATTGAAGTATGATTTTTGGATACTCATTACATGTATGGGAACATGACAGGTACATTCTCACACGTGTCTGAGGTGCAGTCCAATTTTGCATGGACTTGATTTGTAACACACATGGACTCACTGTAGTGAATGAAGTGATTTGCTGCATATCCTGTTTTGATCCATTTTTCTCTGTACAGAATAACATATATCAAGATTTCTAAATGGATACTGACAAAAAAGGTAGATGCAATTTTTTTTCTTCATGAACCATGGTTTGTGAATAGGTCAGAAGGCCTTATGTTGACTACAAGTCTTTATTCACAACCACACAGTCTGTTTTTCCTTATTCATGGCTACACAACCATTTTTTTTTTAGCATTCAGAGTGTCTCCTCTGACCAAAGGTATTAAAAAGACTGCAGTTTTGTGCATTGTCTTAAAGGGGTTGTCCATTTTCAGACCAATATTGAGAGACAAATGTTATGATTTGTATAATAAAAAGTTGTACAATTTTCCAATATACTTTCTGTATCAATCTCTCACAGTTTTCTAGATTTCGGCTTGCTGTCATTCATTCTGCTTACCTCTAGTGGATGAATCTCTGACCATAGTCATGTGATTTACGGTCCATGGTCATGTGATAAGCACACAGGTGCTGCTCGTTATAGTCACAGCACAATAATCAGACATCTGCCTGATAATCAGCTGTGCACCTGTGTGCTAGTCACATGACCATGGACCGTAAATCACATGACCATGGTCACACTTTTATCCACTAGAAGTAACAGAATTAATGACCACAAGCCGAGATCTAGAAAACCGTGAGAGATTGATACAGAAATTATATTGGAAAATTGTATATCTTTTTATTGTACAAACAATAACATTTGTTAAGTATGGCACTATTTACTACAAGGAGTCTATGTGTTGTCTGAGTCCATGCATCTTAGATTGCACCACAGATGTGAATCATGGCTGTGTGAATAAACCCACAGTATGTGAGCTCAGTTAATAAAGTTTGTGGCCCCTGATTAGACTGACTTTGCTTTGCATGTTGGTACGCCTGGACTCCATCATGGCTTATTTTTATGCTACATATGGATTATGAATGCTGGGAAACAGCAGCTTTTACAATGACATCATTACTATTAGATAATTTTTTGTTATTACTGAATAAAAAAAATAGCATACAAAAAAATGTATCACAATTTGTAACAATTACTAGTCAAGTCAGTAAGGTCACATCAATCTGATGGCAGGTAAATGCTTGAAAATAAAATTTATAGTTAGGGAAATCAACTCCTTTAGTGGGAACCCCACTCCGAAATAAGTTGGTCATTTTTGTAGAAATAGGCGCTTTCCTTCTCCATACTGCATTTTCCTGCCAGGAAGGCTAATAAAATGAATGTTTGTGGTCTTGGTACATAATGGATTTACTTATTCTTGTCTCTCCATGAGGGTGCGGACAGGTGAATATACTGTAGAATGTGCAATTGCTCAGGCATCAGACAAAGAAGAATCACCTTACTCGATCCATCATCACTGCACTGCAGCCTAAAAAGTCATTAGGGAAATACCATATATCTGTTTACATATTGCTGTTTTTGTAGCTTATGAAACTACAATATGAAATTCCAGTTTGATAAGAATTCCATTTCTGTGTTCACCTCTGCAGAAGGGATTTACCCCGTTGCATGTAGCTGCTAAGTACGGAAGCCTAGATGTGGCCAAACTCCTCTTACAGCGGCGTGCACCCCCAGATTCTGCGGGCAAGGTAAATCATTGTGAAAGATTTTACATTATATGAATAGACTCGCATATATTTGTTACATGTTTTATGTTAACAGTGTTCATGATGTTATGTTCTCATTACAGACATCAGTTACATGTATTTACATCATTACTTTAACATGCATTTTATGTCAGTATCTTTATTTCCTACAGTGTAAATGTCTATAGCATCTTTTAGAGCTTTAATAACTAACTGGTTTAACCCCATAACAAAACACGCCCTTTGCAGAATGGGCTCACACCACTCCATGTTGCTGCTCACTATGACAACCAGAAGGTGGCGATGTTGCTACTGGAAAAGGGAGCTTCTCCCCATGTCACAGCCAAGGTGAGATCTAAAGTGTCAGTTCTACATCTGAGGGTCTATTTTTACAGTGAGATAGATTCACTTACATTCAGCAAGACAAATCAGAGTCAGTAAGTTAGTACTGAAGACAATTATCAGACTGTTGGGTTTTTATATATTTATTTAATGGTAGTAGTTGGTAATTCAGCGATGACAGGACTATGATAATGTGTCATAGTGTGGTTATCATTGAAGTGTGTGATTGCAGGGTTATCTTTATATAGTGTACAGTTTTTATATGCATAGTAAATAGATCTTTGCAGTGTGATACAGTGTGTCATTATTTTTAAGTTTGTGGTTTTGGGGTGAAAACAGAAATGCATCCCACAAGTTAGGAAAGTGAGCAGCATTCCCTTGTTCTTCTTTTACCTATGGGATCCCGTAGTAGTGGGTGCCCTATTTTCTGACAACAGGATTGCATCACTTTACACATCCCTCTTTGACCTTAGGTAGAGTGATTCCTTATCCGGCTGTAATTTTGTAATTACACTTCAATTTTACAAAAAATTCTTGAGAAAATCGACATTGTACATGTGGATTATGAAATAGATTTTTATATCAAATCATCAGGAATTTCACCCCGCTACATTGATATGGAAAGAAATCTGCAGTGAAAATTGGCAACACAAATTGACTTTAAAATCTTCAGCACAGGTCCATCTCCATGCAGGAAATTTATAAAATCCCAGTCACTTGTTGTTATTATAATTTAGTTGTGGATTTTACTTGTGCAAATCTCCAGCTAAGTTCCAGTACAAGTGGACCTAGTTTAAATCAGTTTTACAGGCAAAAAATGGACCAATAAATTATTTTTTAAATCGACCAGGGGAAGCGGGAAAAAAAATCATACACCACTTTCCCCAATGCTCTGGTGCCTCCCTGTGCGGTTCTGTCTTCCTGGTCCATTGTTATCTTCCGGTGGAAGTCCCTGCCACATTTGACTGCCTGTGACGTCCCTGGGTCTCTTCAGTGGAAGGGAGACGGGATGCCACAGCCGGTGAGCAGTTTCACTTTGAGACGATGGCCCAGGAGAAGGACTGGACCATGCTGGGAGGTCTCCCGAGCACTAAGGACAGGTTAATATGAATTTTTTTTTCCTTCCCCAGTCTATTTAAAATATAACAAATTTTCCTGGATAACCTATTTAAGAGTCACCTATTTTCTTGTAACTAACCTCAGTTCATCCACTATTGACAGTGTTGTCCACCTCAGCTTTGTGGTTGCTCACCTCTCATTCTAAAGTGCACATTAAAATATGTAGATCAGTGTTTGCCAACAGGGTTCCCAGCAATCATGGGGTTCCTTCAGTCATGATCTGGGTCTCCCCTGAACAAAGAAACTAGATGTGTCACTTTTACAGTAGGGGAGTAAAACTGCTGTCAGTCTCCTTTAATGTGAATCAGATCATAGCAACAGGGGTTCCCTAAAAGAGGAAACATTATTTAGAAGTTTCTCTACAATAATAATTGGGGAATCACTGCCCTAGACCATGGTGTTACACACTTACTAGAAAATGACACTAGACGTAGCATAACATGGAATAGGAGGCAAAGTGAAAAATGCTCCAAAATGTTTTGAGGTTAAGTACTTAATCCATTTTCCTAATGTTGTAGAATGGTTATACACCTCTGCATATAGCTGCCAAAAAGAATCAAATGCAGATAGCCATGACATTGCTGAACTATGGAGCCGAGACCAACATTCTAACCAAGCAAGGAGTCACCCCACTACACCTGGCAGCCCAGGAAGGACACGCCGACATGGTCACTCTCTTGCTGAATAAACAAGCTAATATTCATGTTGGCACTAAGGTAAGATTTATGTAACCAAAAGGAATCCAAAATGTTGTTTTACCTGTCAACTATCTCAACAATATTTTATGATGATAGTTGCAATGTGAAGTTAACATTAATGTGTTGTCTGGGCATGAGTAGTTAAAAATAAGTTACCCCCTGCTGATGGATTTGACTGCTGGACCTGACTTGCACCTTGAATGGAGAGACTATTTAAAAATGCATGTCCCTGCTTCATTCATTTGAATGAGACCGTCAAAGATACCTGAAAATCTGAAAGCACTCATCTTTGGATGATATGGAAATAAATTTACTTGCACAAATATTGTCCATGTAAAAACAAGGGATATGCAACCTTTATCAATGTCACAGAGATGGATGTAGTGGAGAGTGCAAAGAATTAGAGCACAGTAAGTGTTTCAATACCCAAAGTAAAACAACTGCTGGGGGGGCAGATCCACCCCCACTGATCAGCAACTTACCTCTATTTGGATGGATGGGGGAGCGTGTTTTGATCTTTTTGTGACCAGACAACCCCTTTAAGCAGCTCATGAGTGGAGACAAAGTATAAAAGACACGTGGTCTTTTTCTTTTTTTAAATCTGCAAGAAAAAACTCAACATATAAGCATACCCTATTTGTTGGTTAGTGTCATACAGTTCAGTCATTGTGTTCATGTTGTAATAGAAATTAGCAACACTTTGTGCACTTCTTTTCAATGGGCCAATCTAAACAAAGAGTATTATTGTATAAACCATAGGAGAAAGGCAGAACTGGAGTTTTGAACAGATAAATTCTAGAGTAGCTCAGACTCTAAGGCTAAGGCCCCATTGGGTGGAAACGCAGTGCTAAAGCTCGGCGGGCAGAACTGTGGAGTGAACGCATTGCAGTTCTTCCCGCAGTGCTTTCAACAGAAAGTTCACAGAGTTTTCCTCTGCAGACTTTCTGTTACAATTATATCTATAGGAAAGTCACCGGCATTTCTGTAGATATAATTGAAATGCTGCAATTTTCAAAACCGCAACGGTTTTGGAAATCGCAGCGTATCCATGCTGCGATTTTTTTCTGCAAAGTGGGCATGGGATTCGCATGAATCCCATCTTCTTTGCAAGTATTGTAAAACGGCGTGATTTTTACCGCGGCGTTTCTGGCCAGTGGGGCCCCGGCCTTAGTGAGTCTGTTAGACACTTGGCTAACTCCTTAGACATAATAGTATTACACATTGTGCCTTAAAAATAAAGCAGTTAAATCAACTTGATAAGACTGTATAGAAAAAAATATTTTAATATGTTAAATCGTAAAAGTTCTTATATCAATATGTTATACATCTGTGTATCCTTTGCTGGGGTTGTCATATACTGGCATGTTTGTCACTTGCAAAACTTAGGCAGTAAGTATGAAATGCAATAATCTTATTTGGATCCGAGAGAATTTTTGTAATATACTATAAACACACACGCACATATATATATATATATATATATATATATATATATATATACGCACCTTAAAGCTGACCAAAGACAAAATGTGGTGAAGACATATATGGAAAATGTGGTGTATAAAAATAAGGGTTTTCCAGCTAAGATTCAGCAGGTCTGGGGTATGTGGCACTTCTCCCCAATGACTCATTGTAGTGCCCACGGTCTCCAGGTGGTGTGGGTGAAACCCGGTCACCCTTTCTGTTGCAGATGGGTTAGGTCCCTTTGCATGTTAAGTACATGGATTATGGCCCTGTTTGTTCCTCCTGCACAGCCTATATGTGATCATTGTATTATTGTCACTCTTTTGGTATTTCTGTACTGCCCCATTTACAAAATGTATAGGAATTTAAGGTACTCGTTCCAATATATTTTAACTGCAATACTGTATGGCACACAGAGCTGTCAATGTCACCTTACTTGGATGTTTTTCTTTTTTTGTTTAATAAAAGGAGTTTAAAGAAAATCTGGCCATGAACATAGAGTACAGCAGGATAGTAGTCAGCCAAATGCTGCCCAGCCTTCCTATAAACATACATGTGGCCGAGCATGCATGTTTACTACTGAAGCCAGCAGGAGCCATGAAAATTATCTTATCTTCTGATGCAAAAAAGGATTAGATAATATGTTATGTCCCTATTACTAAGTATTATTTTTCTTTTATATTTTACACAGAATGGACTAACTCCACTGCACCTTGCAGCCCAGGAGGACAAGGTGAATGTATCTGAATTACTAGCAAAGCATGGGGCCAATCTCGATGCTCAAACCAAGGTAACTTCCACATTTCATATGCAATATTTATGTTTTGTAAATGTTAATAATTATAATAAGGATTTGAACAAATTACACAGGCTAGGCCCTAATTGCGAAAAGTGTGCTATAATATGTTAACTGGTAAATTCTCACTTGTATTTTTAATCCAATTTGTATATTTCTTCTTACTGCAAAATGTCACAGAGGCTTTTAGTTCTGTGTATTCATTGTATAGTGAACCCTTAAGTAGCCCTATGTAGTGGAAATGTGGTGGCAAAAACTGCATCAACTACAAAGTGTACATCCACACATTGCAGAAAAATGATGTGTGCATCTTCTATTCTGTTCCCAGTCCCAATGGCACCATAGCAAAAGTTCTGGGAGCAGAATAAAAGATGTGCATATCCTGTGTGCACAAACAGGTCCCAGAAGCTACAACAGTAGTCAGATAAGTGGGAAGTGATCTGTTGGAGTGGCCTACAACAGCAGATCACTCTCAAAAATGGGTACTAGGAACACTTACCAGGTGTCAGCCGCTGCTAGCCTACAGAGGTCCCATGCTTGAGCTGGTCCAGTAGCAACTGATCCACAGCCCGGTCATTGGGGACCTCTGTTCTATAAAAAGAAACAGTAGGCACATCATTCAGGTATATTTGTGCGAGAATCTTTATTCTTAGCATGCAAAGCCATAGCTTTAAACTGGATGGCTGATTATACACTTTCTAGAAGAACACTATTACACCTTATGAGAAATTGATATATTACCATCAAGGGTATTCTGATAAGTTTCAGAAGTTCTTGGGCCTTTAGCTCTTTTCCCAATCCATAGTACTGATGACTGACCTGAAATTGATTTAAACCTCTTTGCTTTTTTTAATCTTTACTTTTACTTTTAAGTCAGGGACCCATATTGTGAACACGCAGTATTTTGGCTACAGTGGAAACGCCTCAGCAAAAAGCACTGCATTTTACAGTATCTGCAAAGAGGATGGAATTCTGGCTAATTCTATCCACACATTGCAGAAAAAATATTTGCAGTGGAAAACTGATTATTTTAAAAATTCTCACCTTTTTGAAACTCGTGACATGTTTTTCTCTGCAGCACACTCACAAATATGCTGGGATTGTCCGAAATTAATTTTGTTTCCGAATGGGAGTAGATTTTTGCAATCTGAGCCCAAAATTAGATATTCTGAGGAAAACGAAAATGCTCTGATAATACCCTCAAAACTGATATCTAGACACAGGAGCATTTTACTGATTTAATTTATTAACTTATTTTGTTATAAATAATTGAATTAAATGAATAATTGTTTATTGGACACGTCTACTGGCAATATATCATTGTAATGTATAAATGGTATATAGATACTTATACAGAGACAGTATAGCGCAGTAAAATGTTAATTCGCAAAATTAGCTTTAATCCAGATTTCAGCCATTTTCTACATTTCCTTCAATTATTGCTGGTCAAAAGGCCACGCGCTGTTCCTGGTGTTTCTGGTTTCCAGTAAATGGATCTCTCTTTTCCAGCTGGGTTACACACCACTAATTGTGGCCTGTCATTATGGAAACATAAAGATGGTGAACTTCCTTCTGTCGCACGGAGCTGGTGTCACTGCTAAGACAAAGGTAAGGCTATATCTGTATACGGTATATCATGTGAACAGCCTCTAAACACTTCGAGTTAAAGCCGTGCTTGGATTGTTCCTACATGTGTTTTATATTAGCATGTCAGGCAATGCTGTCTTCAGCAAAAATACAGAGACAATATCATCCATAAATGATAAGTCAATTAACGTTGGATCCCATCCCACATTTTATATGTGTTGGAGGTCTACATAACTTACTACATCCTCATAGAGTGAAAGAATGTGCCATAATGAAGAACGCATGTAACTATCATGGACAAACTTCACTATGCAGTGAAAATGGACTTTCTATGGCTGAGGCCATGTGTTGTTGCAGATTTTTGCTGAGTTTTTTTTTTAGCTAAAGCCAAGAGTGGGCTATAAAAGAAGGATCTATAAGGGTTCATTCACCATTTTTCTCCGTGTGAATGGACCCTAATTCTCCTTTCTCCTATATCCCTTCCTGGCTTTAACTGATACGAGATATGAGATCAGTGGATGTTCATCACCCGGCACTCCCGTGATCAGCTGTTCTCAGCAGCTGTTACACATAGGATGGAGGAGAAAGCAGAATAAGTTACTGTAGATCAGCTCCCATTTACATGAATGGGAGCTACACCGCGAACAGAGCTGTATGTGCATGTTCAGTGAAACCGAGGTGCACTTCCCCCACTTTATTGAAGAACTGTATGTGTGCTAAGAGCAGCAGAGATGAGTCCTAAGAGAAGGGTAGGCACACATTTTATTAACTTGTACGAACATATTTGGGACTGGTGGTTTAGTGTCACAAATGTAGGTGACACTTTAAATGATAAACAGCTAGCTATTTGCAGCCACCACTAGAGGATACTGTGCATACATTGCATTCAATCATAAAACAGTATTCAGAGAGCTACTAGTTATGTGTAAGTAGACATGTTTTATCATTGAACTCTATCTGTGCAGCCTCTACTGAAAGTGCTATAAAATGAATTAACATTGACATGTTTACAGTAGGTTTATCAAATTGATGTGTTAGGCCATATGATATGATCTGTTTTGCTTATTAAGTACATTGCAAACGTTATTGTGTGTTAACTCATCCTGAGACTCCTCAATAGTAAATTAAATAACACTGATGTTTAACGTTTTAGGTATAACTGTTTAAATTCCTGTATTTTCCTTTGCTTTATAACAGAATGGCTACACACCTCTGCATCAAGCGGCTCAGCAAGGCCACACTCACATTATAAATGTCCTGCTGCAAAACGGTGCTAAGCCAAATGCCACTACTGCAGTAAGTTCACAAGTTTTTACTTCTTACTTCCAATATAATATAGTTTTGTGTGTGTGTATATAGATAGATAGATAGATAGATAGATAGATAGATAGATAGATAGAGATATATAAATCTGTTCTGTATTTCTGAAGCTCTTGTGATAGCTTGTTAATTCTTAATAGTTAATTTGTCAATACACTAGGTGACCAGATAGGGGAGTGATAAAACCTATCTCCGCTAGTTAAACTATTTTTCTGTAATTTATAGACACATGGTACCCTACCATGTGCTTTTCCCTCTTCTACATATACTGATGCATCATTGGCAGGTATCTGTAACTTCCCTTAAATAAAAAGAAAAAGGGTATAAGGCATTTTTTACTACTGGCATACCCTTGACTAACACCTGGCAAAGTGTGTACCATTTAGTTCCTAAATATCAGTGCTAAATATTCCCAAACTATAGTGGAATTCCACTATTGAAATAAGGCTTGTTATAGCTGTGCTCTCCAGGACCCATTTAATAGTGTCCAACAGTCCCCTTAGTGCCTCCCATATGCCTGTGGTTTATTATAGTCTGTCAAACAGTGTCCACAAAGTGCATGTTATAGTGTTCCCATAATAGTATATTCCATAAGGTCTATACATTACTTACACCAGTGTTCCTGTGAGGCTGAGACCCACGTGGTTTCCCACAGCAAAAAAGTGCTGCAGGAAAAACCATGGCGGTAACGCATCATGGTTCTTCCCGCAGTGCTTTAAACAGAAAGTTCACACAGGTTTCCTCTGTGGACTTTCTGTTTGATTTATACGTATGGGGAAACCGCCAGCGTTTCCGTAGTTATAATTTCCACCACTGGCAAATCGCAGTGTTTACTCCACGTGGGGCCCTGGCCTAAGAGTGTATTGACATGGTGCTATTGTGGTGTGGTAATAGGCACTTTGGAAAAAAAACATGCAGTTTTCAAAATTTTCAATTGACAGTATGTTGAGGATTTTCACTGTCAATTTCACCCTACACAAATCTGAAAAGCAAAACTAAACATGTGATGGGGTCAAGTTTTAGAAAGGTATCTACGTGGAAAATCTGCAGGATATATCTCATAAGTGGAAACACCCAAAGGAAGCCTTCACACGGATTAAACACGCGTGTATTTTTGCAAAATACATATGTAAAAATACACGTGTAAAAAAAAGACTCCCATTGACTTCAATGATATTTTTTACATGTGTAAAAATACGCCTGTAAAATGCCATTGCAGTCAGGAGTCTTATTTTTACACGTGTATTTTGCAAAAATACACACGCGTTTACTCCATGTGAAGGCTCCCTAAGGGTAAGTACACAAGGGTTTTTTGGACTGGATTTTGACATGGAGGCCGCCTCAGAATCCGGTCCAAAAAGGAATGGGCCTAGTCGGAAGGAAGTAATGCACCACTGACACTGCAGCGGATTTATTCACCTATTCCTGCTCCTCTCCAGGCCAGCCTTTACTCCCTCCACCAGGACATGTACCCTGGCCTGGACAGGAGTGTGGATAGCTGAGTACATTATTGGCTGCTACCTTATGCAATAATGTAACATGTTGCAGCCTAGCATATCACTAGGTGGGGTCTTATACTGTGTGGGCGAAACAATGACACCATATACTGGGGGAGCAAAAAATGTGCCCATATTATGTGTTGGGGCTAGTCATGTTAGGTGACATCGCTTTGTTCTGTATTCGCCTGGAAGGACCCCAACACTATAGCTGGGGAGTGCGCTGAGTATTTGCTGCTTTTTTCAGCTTTGTCGTTTGTTTTTTTGTTGCCACGTGTGGCCTTAGCTTTAAAGTCTGTGATACAAGCAAGCATGTCATGAGATGCAAAAGTAACACATGTATTGCCAACTTTAATACATCTATTACTATACTGCGCAGAAGTGAAATCAAAGACTATGCTTTATGTAGGAAAGGTGTTCTTCAGTGTTATTCTTTTACTGACCTATAGTTTCCTTTACTTAGATAGCGACTAAGACTTTCCTCTATGGAAATGACTTGCACTTCTAAATGACTGTCAGATGTGTTTATGTGGTGTTATTTTTCTTAAGGGAGCATGGAGTTCAGATGAATCCAGCTTTTAGCGTCTGTTCAGTCCTTCTGCTGTAGTGGACGCTGGGGCACAAGATACCAGTCAATTTTTCCAAGCTTCTTCTCAATATTCAGTATTGTTACTTGTATACAGTGTTTCTAAGGAATCGCTATTGCTAATCCTACATTTGAAGGCATCTTAAGTAGCTTGCATTTAAGGCAAATTTCTTCTGGTGCGTAACAGCCTTAAAGCAGACAGAACATTTTTATGCAGAGGAGCTGGCAGATGTCAGTGTGTTGTGTTGCTATGGGGATTAAAGCAGCACATAAAGACTTCTGAAGTGAACTACATATTACTGGAGCGCTTTTTCTTGGGTTCGGTGCCTTGTTTTGGATGGAAAGGCTGGCTCGCTTACTGTACTGTATGTGATCTCATTGGCTCTCAATTTATCGCTCTCTCCACCATTTCATCTTCCCCTGCAGAATGGCAACACTGCCCTCGCGATTGCCAGGCGATTGGGATATATCTCTGTGGTGGATACACTGAAGGTTGTTACAGAGGAGATTATCACTACAACCACTGTGAGTATTACTTCGCTATTACTTTTTCCAATATGTCAGGAGTTCATGTGCCAGGATAATACTAATGTTTTAGAAGAGAAGAGAAAGAATTATAGGTGTAGCAGAGCTGAATCAGCTTATTAACTCTTGGAGCTGTATTGTGTAAGCGTAGTAACAACTTAAGATCACTCACTAGGGTTATTTGCAGTCCTATGTAAAAGCATAGATGGCAGGCACAAGACAGACTCTCAGTAAGAGGAGCTCTGATACAGAGAATACCAGATACACTAAATGACATACTCACATAATAAATAATATGAAATAAAATGACATACTCACATATTAAATAATATGAAATAAAATTGCATATTCACATATTAAATAATAGGAAATAAAACTACATACTCACATATTAACTAATGCAAAATATTTATTCTATAATGAGGAATAAGCATATGCTGTCTGATTCTTTGATATCCTGTCTTCCCTTTGGAGATACTTGTTCACTGTAGCATGTAGACACATAGTATAGTAAAAGCTTACATAAAGTTTACCAGATTTAGACATACGACATGTCAATAGACTCAGCTACCTCATCGATGTCTTTTAGACCTGTATAATTTACTTTATACAGTTTGTTATGTCTTCATGGGTTAAGTTTCTTCAGCTCTGAAACCGACAGCCTGGCTGCTATCAGATGTGGCAGCAACATTATCTACTAATAATGAGGCGCGTGTGACTACCATTCAGTGTGATTCATCCCTTTGTGTCATAATTGTAGATTGCTTCATGTATTTCACTTGAAAATACATCTCTTTTCATAATGTTCTGCTAACATGAAGCGTTTCTGGAATGATGCATGTATAGTGCACTTTACCTACAGAAGACAGCATACTATAGTGATGTCTTTATAACATTGGTAACCCCTCTTCATATGCCTTTTTGCTTAGGAATCACTCTACTATCCAGAAAGCAACTACAAAAAACTGAAAAGAATTATTATTATTTTTTTTTACCTGGCAATTGATTTGAGCACATACTATATAATACCTTTTTTTCCTATACAGGTAAAAAAAAAGAGCATAGGGATGCCCCATCACATAATTAATCAAATTACCTTCAAGGCACTACACTAATCGGGTGAGGAGGACCTTGGGCGAAGCGCACACAAATCCCACAAATATTCCGTGAATTCTTAAACACCTTTTATTAAGTAAATACACTACCCGTCTCGGTCTTTCTGCCCTTTCTCAAATGCAAACAATGAACTAGAACTACACTTGAGAGAGGGCAGAAAGCCCGAAACGCGTAGTGTATTTATTTAATAAAAGGTGTTGAAGAATTCACGGAATATTTGTGGAATTTGTGTGCGCTTCGCCCAAGGTCCTCCTCACCCGATTGGTCTAGTGCCTTGAAGGTTATTTGCTTAATTGTTAACGCTACCTACGGTTGGCGTTCAAGGGGAAGCTGCTGCCACCCAAACTGAGGTTTTTAATAAGGCTCTATTGGGTTGTGACTTATCACAACACGGTGAGGTAAGAGGCCATCTTTACACTACCTCACTATTCCCAGTGCTTTAAAGATTACTACACTATATTGCCGCTCGGTGTTTCTCTCCACTATTTTGTCCATACACATAATGTAATTGCTAGCAATGCAGCTAGACAATGCAACGACCAGATCAGCCTGAAGTATTCTGGTAATATTGCCTTTCCTCTGGATAGGTGATAACTACTCGATCAGTGAGTTTCCCAACAATTGGGCCCTTCTGATCTAGCAGTTATTACCTATCCAGAATAGGGATTGCATGTCTTCTGTTCTGCTAGCATCTTGGCCATAGACAGGAGGGGTTGAATGGAACCGCAGTTGTGTAAGTGTGCAGCTACTCTATTAAACTTTATGGGACTGCTGAACAGAAGCCTATTTCCAGGATTGTTGGGGGAGCCTAGCGTCCAGATAAATGATAACTTAATATTACCACAATACTGCTTTAAGCTACTGTTGTTTAACACGTGGTACTACAAATACATACAGGGAATGCACATTAATAATATTTGCAGCAGTTAGAGCAGACTTCTATAGCCAAATTTAGGTATTTTGGTTATAGCTATTTAATAGTTAGTACTGACCCTCAGGGCTCGTTCACATCTGCGTTCTGCTCTCCGTACTGCAGGTTTCCGTTTCCTGCATAAAACAGAGCAGGAGACGGAAACCTGCAGGAGTCTTTCTCACCCATTCATGCAGTACTCTGTGTCCGGATTAAAAAATCCAGTTTCGCAGCGGAGAGCATAAAACGCTCACTGCCGCTCACGGCCGGACCCGGTCTGTGCTTTCCGTCTTCTGGCATGCAGAAGACAGAAACCACAGAACGGAGAGTAGAACGCAGGTGTGAACCTAGCGTCATCAGTGATATATACATAGTTTAACTGACCTAACCTTTCTTTTCCTATCCATCAATGTGATATATTCACAGGCTAGTGCTTGTATATTCTTCCTTTGGTGTTAGAGAGTGTAAGGGTAAGTTCACATGGGGGTTTTTTGGTCCAGAACCCGAGGTGGAGGCCAAAATATGGGTAGGAACAAAATACGGGTAGTCGCGCACTCTGCTCCGGATTAGGCCCAAATGAATGGGCCTAGTTGGGAGGGAGTGCCTTCAGGCGGATGTCGCGAGGCGACTCTGCCTGAAAGAATGAGCATGTCCCTTCTTTTTTCTGGGAGCCGGAACAAACGGCTCCTGGAAAAAGGATCTGACCGGCTCCCATTGAAATCAATGGGAGCTGTCTTTTTGGTCAGGATTTTGAGGCGGATGTGGCCTCAAAATCCGAACCAAAAAACCCAGTGTGAACTTACCCTAATGCAATATGCTGTTCATAGATAAACAAAGCCAATCAACTCCACCCCAGTGGTGACATTTCCTTCTGGTTTTATAAGCTTAACATAATTGTATAATATTATGTTCCTGTGCAGATATTCTTTATATATCTTGTAAGATTTTTTAGATGAAGAAAAATATAAAAGTTGTATAATAAACTGTAAAGCACATAAATGCAAACTCCAGTTTTCAGTGCTTTCAAAGGGAATCTTGGCACAGTAGCGGCATAATTATATGGCTGTCAGAATCTTAGTCTTGCTGCTTTATATGAGTGACTGGAGTTTAGTGCCAAGCTAACTTTCCCAAGTTTAAAACATTTCTGCATGCTCTCCAGGCATGCTTGGCCTTCATACAAGGCATGAAATGAAGTTCTTGTCTAATCGGCACTATATGTATGAATCTCCATCTCCCCCTCCTCTACTCCAACTTCAGTGCTGCCCACCTGCCTGCTGTTATATCTGTGCTATCTTTGTCTATGAAAATCTGTCACAGATTTAGTAAAAAGGCACAAACACATTTTAACTCATCAACAGCCTAAGGAAACCACTGCTTCCTGAAAACATGCATATGTCTAAAATGCATATATTCATATATGAAGGGAACAAGACAAAATAAGTGGCGTTTTTGCTGTGGACTCTGAAAATTGCAATGGCCCAGTGCTGAAAAATTGCCATTTTGGAAATATGTGTCTGGTTAATTTAACATAAATGTCTATAGTCAAAGAACCCAAGAATTACATCCTTTAACGAGTGTAATGTAATAGGGCAGCATGATGGCTCAGTGCTTAGTCCTAGTTGTGAATCTGACCAAAGATAACATCTGCAAAGAGTTTCTATGTTCTCCCCGTGTTTGTGTGGGTTCCCTCCGGGTACTCCAGTGTCCTCTCACACTCCATAGACATACTGATAGGGCTCACAATCTACATTCCATTTGTGGGACAGTGATTGACAACATCTGTAAAGTGCTGCGGAATATGACGGCGCTATATAAGTAAGCAAAGTAAATAAATAAAGGAATATTGTAACAGCAGAGCATAAAACTATTACAACTGTTATCTATACTGGGATGACACTTCTTCTGCATACCTTATCCAATAGTTATGTGCTAAAACTGATGTCACAAATTTTTACTCAATCATGTAAAATGTTAATTATTCTAATCACACCTTTTATTTGTCTGTGTAATCCATAACCACACCTACAATGTATTTAAACCTCACCCATCTGCCATTAAAGACCAGAATCCATATTGGTCACATAATTCTAAATTGTGGCTGTGTGTGTTCCTCTGTGCCAGCTCATATACCAGTTGTACTAATTTGGACTTCTCTACAGTAATACTTAGAGAAGATTGTAGTCACACTAAGGGCTCGTTCACGTCTGCGCCCAGTCTCCGTTCTGCAGGTATCCGTTTCCTGCAAAAAATAGAGGCAGGAGACGGAAACTGGCAGGACTCTTTCTCACCCATTCATCTGACCACAGACCGGGTCCGGCCGTGAGCGGTGGTGACCGTTTTATGCTCACCGCCACAAAACCGTTTTTTTTAAATCGGGCACAGAGTCGGACATGCAGTACTCTGTGTCCGATTTTAAAAAAACGGTTTCACGTCGGAGAGCATAAAACGTTCACCGCCGCTCACGGCCGGACCCGGTCTGTGGTTTCCGTCTTCTTGCATGCAGAGGACGGAAACCACAGAACGGAGACCCGAATGCTAGTGTGAACCTAGCGTCAGCATAGATAAAGAAGACATATAAGTAAATACATGACAGGTTATGCTAAAATATCGATCTCCTCAGCTTCTCCTGCAGATTATACATCACTTGCCTCTGGCCGTGACTTCGTCTGTGGGTTGTTGGAGTGGATGAACCGCCTATATTCAGCAAATTTCTGCCATCAATGGTTTGCCTACTTCAGCGTTTTGACAGCTGTCAAGCTGGCCTGTCGCTGAACGCGTTCCTTGCGCTATGCCTGGGATTGTTTCAGCATCTCAGCAGCTCGCTGGAACGCCATATAATGAGCAAGTTGTTGGCGTTGATGATCGGCATGCTCCGGCGTTTTGGCAACTCTCAAATTGGCCTGGCACTGAATTTGTTTCTCGCACTGTGCTCGTGATTGTTGCGGCATCTCAGCAGCTCACTGGGGCACCATATAATGAGCATTTTGTTGATGATCGGAGCAATGCCGATCATCAATGATTGGCATGCTCTGGCGTTTCGGCATCTCTCAAGCTGGCCTGGCACTGAAATTGTTATTCGCACTGTGCCTGTAATTGTTCCTGCATCTCAGCAGGTCGCTGCAACGCCATATAATGCATGCGTTGTTGGCATTGATGATCCCCCTCAGCTCCGCTTGAGGAGAGCTCTCTGACTTCTGGCTACCTCCATAGCTCTCATTGTTTACAACAAATTAGACTTTCTTTTTCCAGGCATGTTTAAAATTGACAAACTGCCAATTTGGTTAAAGGTGTTTGCCAATGTCAGTTTGTCTGCAGTACCTGGAGCAGATCAGATAACATGCAAATGTATATACACACTGAGGGTTAAGTGTGTTTACAATGAGAGATAACAGCCCTGGGACCCGAGATAAGGCTGCTACAGCAGCAGTGTAATATAGTATATGAACATAAATTCATAACAGTCACGAAACCATTTCATTTACCGGTATAAAAAGTAGCCTTTGTGTTAATCGAGGTCATAATCTATGTGCCAAATTTCATTCAAATCCGTTCAGCCGTTTTTGATTGACTAACAAACACACAAACATCCAAACTTTCACATTTATAATATTCGTAGGAATTTAATGATTACCTATGATTATCCAATTATTTTGTTGTTTATTTATGTTAGTTTAATAATTAAAATGATTAATCCGCCTTAGGTAAGTGGATTAAACATTGTAACTACCCTGTGGCTCATAGCAATAAGCCATGAATATATGTATGCCTTCTGCAAAACAGAGAAAACACAAGATATATGTGCAGATGTGATGTTATTCCTGATGACCATTGTGGGTAAGGAATACAATATGTGATGATTCACCTTATTACAGGATGCTGTAGAATAAAATGCTAATAAATAGAAGTAGATTCTCTTGCTGTTTACTGATAGTAGTCTTTGTCTGCAGACTGTGACAGAGAAGCATAAACTGAATGTGCCTGAGACAATGACTGAAGTCCTGGATGTCTCCGATGAGGAAGGTGAGTTTCAGAACTGTGTATTAGAGCTGACATAATGTACCACTGTCACCTATGAAGCATAGTGGACATAGACATCTTCCTCAGAGTGAGCTGAAAATGCAATATTTGAGCCATTTGTTGGTATTATTATTTGCCAATACTATGCCTTCTATGTCTACTTGACTCATAGGTGTGGAAAAGTTAAGTTTAACAGGTTTTTATTCACCTTTTCAAAAGAAATGGCTTTAGGAAAGTCGTATGTTCCGTAAGTGGACAGTAACATTTTATTTTCTCAGAGAAAGTAAAAGTTTACTTGGGAAATAAGCAATAACATACACTATGTGATCAAAAGTATCCAGGCACCTGGCTGAAAATGACTTACAAGTTTGTGGCGCCCTCCATCGGTAATGCTGGAATTCAATATGGTGTTGGCCCACCCTTAGCCTTGATGACAGCTTCCACTCTCGCAGGCATACGTTCAATCAGGTGCTGGAAGGTTTCTTGAGGAATGGCAGCCCATTCTTCACGGAGTGCTGCACTGAGGAGAGGTATCGATGTAGGTTGGTGAGGCCTGCACGAAGTAGGCATTCCAAAACATCCTAAAGGTGTTCTATAGGATTCAAGTCAGGACTCTGTGCAGGCCAGTCCATTACAGAGATGTTATTGTCATGTAACCACTCCACCACCGGCTGTGCAGTATGAACAGGTGCTCGATCGTGTTGAAAGATGCAATCGCCATCCCCGAATTGCTCTTCAACAGTGGGAAGCAAGAAGGTGTTTAAAACATCAATGTAGGCCTGTGCTGTGATAGTGCCACGCAAAACAACAAGAGGTGCAAGCCCCCTCCATTACCGATGGAGGGCGCCACGAACTTGTAAGTCATTTTCAGCCAGGTGTCTGGATACTTTTGATCACATAGTGTATATAACTGTTCAGGAAATATATGTTTTAAATGGGTGGATGGGTTTATAAAAGAAAAGTGTCAAATTTGTCAGCGGTACAGCAAGAATCAAATGATATATGAAATTTAACATTTTGTACTTGTTGACAGATCCTCTTTAAAAGTTTGATAGGGTATGTTTGCAGAGGTATAGCATAAGCATTGGCGTATAAAGGAACTTCTATGTGAATGGCTTGTATGAATGTATTAGTGGATCAAAGTCTACAGTTACTCCATGGTGTCTTATTTGGCTAATACTATTATATACATAGCACAAATAAGATGCGCCAGTATGAACAAAACACTCTGTAAGATGTATGATTAGCTTTGTACCTGTTCCTCTAGTAGAATGTTTTATTCTATAGTCACATTGGATATATTCATTTTATATATTGATATTTGTGCTTTTACAAATTCCTGCAAACGTTCCACTATATATGTCTAAAGGGCAAGTTTGTTAGATTCTAGTGGTGTACAATGTCAGGAAAATTTTGACTCCCTTCTCAAATTGCAATGTGCTTTATGCAGCCTTTAAGTTATTTGCTGGTGATCTCTTGTCTGATGAAGAACTCCTAAGTATACCAGGTATAAGTGTAATGGTGTGGACTAAGCGTGACTTGCAGTGAGATTGATTGTCCATGTCGATATATTTTAGATTAATAACATTATATTTCAACATTAAAATTAACAATGTTCTCGGTGCATGTAGTGTGGATATGAAAATGGGATTGTGGTTAAGTGTGAAGTATCATCTACAGTTGGCTGGCTGACACTTTAAGGTCTAAGCCATGTCTAAGACCTCCTTAATAAGGTTAGAAGAAATGCTGCATTGTTTATATTTTTCTGCTTGTTTTATTGACTTCTAACATTAATAAAAATTCCAGAAAACACAGTACCTTAAAGTTGCTTTGACAGTCCGATTCACTAGCAAAAAATTACGTATTTCAGACTTAACAACTATTTAGCATATGATTGGTTATGTAGATTCTTGTCATGTAACTGTATTATTACTGTTTTTTCCTGGTGGTGGAAAAATCTTTTTCTTCTTGTATGCTACAAATTACAAACAGTTCTCACATTCCATAATAGCTTCGGGTGTTATTAGGTTGATTCTCAAGTGAAAGGTTACTGTTTGACATTGATGATCAGCCATGAAGAAGATTTCCCAAAAAAAGAGAAATAGCATCACCCAGCTCATGAACAGCGATCTCTCAACCAAAAAAATTTCCAAACTGCAACATGTGAGTGCCATGATAGTTGGAAGAATATGAAATGAAGTCCGTCCATCCATTCAAAAGTCAAGACGTGGAAGTCCAGGCAAAGTATGGAAGTCAACAAGTCAGCTCATCACAAGGCAGTGGAGGTGGCTCATATGCTTCGCAATAGTGAAATCACACACGTCCATGCAAGTAACTGCATGTTACTCAAGTCTGGAATGAATAGGAAGCTTCGACTTTAATGAAAGATGAAAGACAATAGACTGGGCTCTGAAAGGTGCAAATGGATCTGAAAGAAACAAGGGAAAAGAGGATCAATGGATCAAGAAATTGAAGGAACTGTCAAGTTTGGTGGAGGAAGCCTGATGATATGGAGTTCTTTCACAACCAAAGGCATTAGATACTTAACCAGGGTTGATGGTGGTCTCAATGCTGAGTTATATCTGAGTATCCTACAAGACGAGTTACTTCATACACTCGAGTACTATGGGTATGAAAAGGATGACATAGTGTTCCATCAGGACAATGATCCGAAGCATATGCTGTAATTAGCAAAGCAATGGTTCGAAGACAGTAAAGTAGAGGTGCTGCATTGACCCCCATTGTGCCCATGCCTCCACCCAATCAAGCACTTGTGGGTAGAATCAAAGAAAAGCTGTATTCATACACAAGTGAGTGAACCAGTATGCACCAACATCTGGAACATGTAGAACAGACATGTTTGAATTTGATCGAGAGCATGCACAGAAGGATTCAGGCAGTGTTGAAAGCCAAAGGTGGATTTACAAAATACAAACCAAATCATTAGATTAAAGGTTTGATTATTATTATTTTTTTTTAGGAGCAAAACATTAACAATGCAGTTACATGACAAGAATCTGCATAACTCACCATATGCTAAACAGTTGCAAGTCAAATTTTCTTCATAAGTGTATGAGGCAATAGCAGAGTACTGATGGTTTGGATCCATTCATGGTCTCTATGAAACCCAACAGAATTCAGATTGCATCTTTTATTATGAGAATGTCTCAGCAGTAAATCCTCAAGCGTTGGGCCTTCAGCTTCAAGTAATCATATCAATGTGTTAGATATTATAATATGTTTTTGCGTTTCTCCAAGCATGTCTTCTGTAAGTTTATGATCTTTTTTGATTTGTAAATTTAATCCTAATGTATTACTATACCTAATATCTATTGTATCTAATGGTCATGTGGTATGAGACATGTTTAAAGCTTCTAGTCTGAATTTTACAAGGAGATGACACAATGACTGGAGATGGAGGAGAGTACCTACGACCTGAAGATTTAAAGGAGCTAGGAGACGATTCACTGCCAAGCAGCCAGTTTCTGGATGGAATGACCTACCTTAGGTACAGTTTAGAAGGTGGACGCTCAGACAGGTATGCCAATGTAGCCAAGTTACTTAGTAGCTCCCTGACCCCTTTGAAATATCTGTTTTAAAAAATGCCTATCTTTTCTTGAACTGCTGGCCATACAAATTTGTTTGCCGTTGGCCGAAATTGGTTTTGGCCGACAGTTGAGTATGTTAATCCCCACGAACATTTGTTTGCAAAACACCACAGACTTAAGTTTATCAATAGCAGATCAGGCATGATGGATATTGTTGGCTGTCTGTTGGCCAAAATTATCAATGTTTGACATGATTATTTGCTTTTGCACAGCCAACTTGTGCTCACTGCATATTGTATTTTTAACAACTACACCACCCTTCTGATTGGACAATTCAGGGCTACTTTAACTATCGGGAAACAGTGCATCTATCAGGCCCTATGGGAGCAGGAGCCACCTCTGCTAACTCAGATTGAATGGGACAGTCCCACATTTCGGGTGCTGTCCCGCTGTTCTAGTTGGAAAGCCTCCTTAGGAGGCAGATAAATTTGAATACAGTTATATTCAGGTCATTCTCCATCATTCATGCTTCAGCCGATGATGTCTGTGACACGTAGGCACAATGAGCGCCGGGCTGTAGATATCTCTACAGCCAGAGCCTGCATAAATCACCATAGAAGCGAGATAAGGTTATTATAACTTTAGATAATTGCATATACTGTGTATCTAAGGTCACTGAATGAACAAGGGGTATTATCTGGTGGTCACTTGAGGGAACATTAAATTATGAGGGGGTCTCACTTAGTAAATTTTTGAAAAGGGCCCACTGAATTATTATAATGACCCTGGGCAGTTTATTTATTAATGTTGATGGTGGGATAGTTTGTACTAACATTCTATCATTGATTGGAATGCTTGCCATCCAATATCTAACATGTATATGTGGCTTTAAAACTGGGCAACATGCTGTACCTATGGGCACTGTCCTCAGTATCAGAGTGTGGTGGAAATCATCCCAATGAATGAAAAAAAAGAGGTCCAAGAATGTAGAATTTTCTTTTTTGGAACATTTACTGAGAAACCCCTAGTTACTCTAATTCCTAATCATGTGTTTCATTAAAAGGCATTTTACAATGTAAATATGTTTAGTATAAATACAGATTTTGTATATTGGTCTCAGTGAAACATGTTTGTGTGTCAATGGCTCGTACAACTAAAGCAGAAAACCCTTGTAGCATTTTGTTGTAACACACGGTCAGGTTATGCCTCATTTTCCATTGATAACATGAAAACTGAAATCTGGTTGGTTGCTGTGGGTAAATGCTACAATTTTTGTATGAACTTTTTGAAGTTTACCAACCAGTTCTGTCACTGTTTACGTTTTCGATCCCTTGTTTGAGACGTTGGCTGGTTCACATATATCTGTTTTCTGATTACAAAGCTGAGAACTTTGTGCAACATTCTTGTATACATAGAGAAACACTTTCAGAACTTTTCTACCCATGTCCAGTGACAAGTCGAAACAAAACTGGCCCCATTAGGAACTGCAGGCTTGGTTCTGACATAAGTTTCCTTCTGCTATTATTATTTTTTTTTTTAGATCAGAAGGATAATAGACAAAAGGGACAGACGTATGTACAGTCCTATGAAAAAGTTTGGGCACCCCTATTAATCTTAATCATTTTTAGTTCTAAATATTTTGATGTTTATAACAGCCATTTCAGTTTGATATATCTAATAACTGATGGACACAGTAATATTTCAGGATTGAAATGAGGTTTATTGTACTAAGAAAATGTGCAATAGGCATTAAACCAAAATTTGACCGGTGCAAAAGTATGGGCACCTCAACAGAAAAGTGACATTAATATTTAGTAGATCCTCCTTTTGCAAAGATAACAGCCTCTAGTCGCTTCCTTTAGCTTTTAATCAGTTCCTGGATCCTGGATAAAGGTATTTTGGACAAACAATTCAAGTTCAGTTAAGTTAGATGGTCGCCGAGCATGGACAGCCCGCTTCAAATCATCCCACAGATGTTCAATGATATTCAGGTCTGGGGACTGGGATGGCCATTCCAGAACATTGTAATTGTTCCTCTGCATGAATGCCTGAGGATTTGGAGCGGTGTTTTGGATTATTGTCTTGCTGACATATCCATCTCCGGCGTAACTTCAACTTCGTCACTGATTCTTGAACATTATTCTCAAGAATCTGCTGATACTGAGTGGAATCCATGCGACTCTCAACTTTAACAAGATTCCCGATGCCGGCATTGGCCACACAGCCCCAAAGCATGATGGAACCTCCACCAAATTTTGCAGTGGGTAGCATGTGTTTTTCTTGGAATGCTGTTTCTGTTTGGACGCCATGCATAACGCCTTTTTTTTTTATAACCAAACAACTCAATTTTTGTTTCCAAAATGAAGCTGCCTTGTCCAAATGTGCTTTTTCATACCTCAGGCAACTCTATTTGTGGCGTACGTGCAGAAACGGCTTCTTTCTCATCACTCTCCCATACAGCTTCTATTTGTGCAAAGTGCGCTGTATAGTTGACCGATGCACAGTGACACCATCTGCAGCAAGATGATGCTGCAGCTCTTTGGAGGTGGTCTGTGGATTGTCCTTGACTGTTCTCACCATTCTTCTTCTCTGCCTTTCTGATATTTTTCTTGGCCTGCCACTTCTGGGCTTAACAAGAACTGTCCCTGTGGTCTTCCATTTCCTTACTATGTTCCTCACAGTGGAAACTGACAGGTTAAATCTCTGAGACAACCTTTTGTATCCTTCCCCTGAACAACTATGTTGAACAATCTTTGTTTTCAGATCATTTGAGAGTTGTTTTGAGTAGCCCATGATGCCACTCTTCAGAGGAGATTCAAATAGGAGATCAACTTGCAATTGGCCACCTTAAATACCTTTTCTTATGATTGGATACATCTGGCTATGAAGTTCAAAGCTCACTGAGGTTACTAAACCAATTTTGTGCTTCAGTAAGTCAGTAAAAAGTAGTTAGGGGAATTCAAATCAATAAAATGATAAGGGTGCCCATACTTTTGCACCGGTCAAATTTTGGTTTAATGCATATTGCACATTTTCTGTTAGTACAATAAACCTCATTTCAATCCTGAAATATTACTGTGTCCATCAGTTATTAGATATATCAAACTGAAATGGCTGTTGCAAACACCAAAATATTTAGAACAAAAAATGATTAAGATTAATAGGGGTGCCCAAACTTTTTCATATGACTGTATATCAGCTCAGCTCAGATCAAATAGACAGCTCAGTATTCATGTTGAACATATGTGGCACACTGCCCCTTTAAAATATATCCGTTACGTTGAAGGAATAAATATGGTTTCAGAATGTTAACATAGCGAAATGATAAAGTTGTCACTGCTGAGCTGTAAATGGATCATATATACGTATAAGAGCCTCATTTGCTTGGTGATGAGCTCATTGCTGCTTCCCCAGCATGGTGCGCTCCCGGTGCTTTCCTACAATTAACTTCCAGTTTAGCAAAATTGCTACTTCAAATTCAGAGAAGATAACCGTGATTATCTCCACAATGGAGACAAATTTCAACAATTTCATGCAGCTTCTAAAAATATCGTTCACATTTTTACTGAACTGATGTTGCAAGTAGACTTTCTGTGCAAGATACATCCAGGGAAAACACCTAGAAGCATTTAAATTAATATAAAGCACAGATTCTTAACAATCCCCCTTGGGGGTGTTAAATGCCAAACCTAGGCCTGCAGGATTTCTGCGTAAGGACAGAAATACATATCTGTGTAAAAACAATAGATATCACAGTAGCCTGAAAGTAGGACTTTTCTAATGCAAAAAATAAAGGTTACCTTACATGGTATGTCACGGCATGTGGCTGACATTTGTTTAATCTTAGGCCTGGTTCACCTCTGCGTTTGGTATTCTGTTCAGGTAGTCCGCATGGGGACCCCCTGAATGGAATACCAAACGCATTGACAAGCGTTGAGCTTATGAAAGCACACAGACTCTATAGACTGTAATGGGGTCCGTGTGTTTTCCGTGCGGTGTCTGTACAAGTCATGTGGAGAAGAAAGTAGTTCATGATTCGTATGGACACGGTGCGGAAAACACATGGACCCCATTATAGTCTATGAGCTCGGTGTGCTTTCATAAGCTCACCATTTGTCAATGCCTTTGGTATTCCATTCAGGGTGTCCCCATGTGGACTCCCCGAACAGAATACCAAATGCAGAGGTGAACCAGGCCTTAGGTCACAGTTTGTTAGTGACTAACCAGCTACAATTACAGCTCAAGTGGCTCCAACCTTGTGGCTCCAGAGAGAGTCTGCCACCACCAAAATTACTTCTAAATAGCCTAAGTGCTGTTGTAGGGGGCACTTACTGGCACAGTGAACATACCTTGTAAAATTCATGCAAATTAGATATATGGTGAACTCAGAGAGTGTCTAAGTCTGCCAAAGTAGTGCCACTCTTGTCCATGGGTTGTGCCTGGTATTACAACCTACTGTAAAGGGGTACTCTATATTGATTAACCCAACCTCACTTTGTTAGGGTCACCTGAATCAAACAGTGTATTGAAATTGTGAGTTGGTTCCTTCATAGATGAGATATTGCTATTTTTGTTATTATGTCTAGAGCAAAAAGGGTGTTGCCGTGGCTCCAAAAAGATAAGTTGCAATGCCTTAGGCTAGGTTCACATCTGCGCCGAAGTCTCTGATGCAGAATCCGCTGAAAATCATCTGAGAGAAAAGTCCTGCATGGAGGACTTTCTCTCCACTGGTTAGAGTATAAAAATGGCACAAACCTGAAAGATACCCGGTGGACTCCATTATAGCCTATGATGACGCTAAATGTAGGTAACTGCCGTTTTAGTGGACGGGCAGACCTGAATGACAGAGAGCCCAGCACAACCTAGCTTTAATTGCATAGAGAGCTCATTTGCATATTAACTAGAGATGAGCGAACACTGTTCGGATCAGCCGATCCGAACAGCACGCACCCATAGAAATGAACGGAAGTACCTGTGACGCTGACTTTGCCGGCAGCTGGCCGGCGTCACAGGTGCTTCCATTCATTTCTATGGGTGCGTGCTGTTCGGATCGGCTGATCTGAACAGTGTTCGCTCATCTCTAATATTAACCAAAACAGAGATATTTCAGGAAATGATGCACCAATTCACAAGGGGCAAACTTAACTTGATTCAGGTAAATCTACCCTAACGGTACTATTCCGTTATCGGGCCAGCAGCAGCGCAGTTCAGCAGCAGCTTTCGGGACAGCAGTTCAGCAGCGGGAATTACAATGACATCCGAGGACTGCTGGCCCGATGCTTGTGCCCAGTAACCAGTACATCGATGACCCCCCTCCCCCATCCTTCTCCTCCTGCCAGTGCTGCCCCCCAGCTCTCCTTACATCTTCCCCGTACCCTCTCCCCGCCACACGACTAGGCCTCACCTCAGCGCTAGTACCGAGACCGAAAGGAAAGACACCGGGGCTCAATCCAGGCCCTGACAAGAAACACGCCGACTATAGGAACGGTGAGCTACAGCGAGCCGGAGGGACAAACTTTCTGCAGCGTCCGGCGGCTATCTAGTAGCATTCATTGCTCAAGATTTACGGTGAGGCCTATTACAGGGAGAGGGTACGGGGCAGATGTAAGAAGAGCTGGGGGGCAGCACTGGAAGGAAGAGGAGGATGAGGGCATCGATCGATGTACTGCCTACTACACACAAGCACGGCCTCTATCATCGGGCCAGCATCGGCTTAGTCATGTGGCGGGGAGAGGGTACGGGGTAGATGTAAGGAGAGCTGGGGGGCAGCACTGGAAGGAGGAGGAGATGGAGGGGGGGTCATTGATGTACTGGCTACTGGGCACAAGCATCGGGCCAGCAGTCCTCGGATGTCATTGTAATTCCCGCTGCTGAACTGAACTGCTGTCCCGAAAGCTGGTGCTGAAATGCGCTGCTGCTGGCCCGATAACGGAATAGTACCACCCTAACTAACTGCGGGGCGAATTTGATATGGTGAGTTCTGATGACAGACTCCCTTTAAAGCTTTTGCACATAATCATGCCCATAAAATTCTGTAGGCCTTAATGGATTTATATGTACCTCTGGTTCTCATAAGGTGCACCTATGCTGTGGGTTTAGCTGTATATCCATGTGCACCATGTGCTTAAGGCCTTAGCCATACAGTCACCGTAGAAGAGAAAACTCAGATGCACTTACACACCAAGCCATGCAGCCGTGTGAGAAGCACAAGAACAGTATGGAGATTTTATTATTTCCATGTAAAGAATGTTGTTTCAATTTACGAACCAGAAGTCTATAAAATGGTGAGGCAGCGAAGCATAAAGAATGTTCAAGAGCTGTATTGTATTCTGTATCATTATAAGCAATGTCACAAATATGCCAATGATAGAGGTTCACAGATGACCACTTTCCCTAACTGTCAATGAATGGAGGTCACTTGAATGTGAAATGGGGAGACTCCATTATTGCTACATGGTGTAATCTTCTGGACACGAGATATGGTACATATACGTAACAAAAGATATAGAATAAAATATGTAAAATATACACTCTGTAAAAGCTGACATTATTACTAACATCAGTTAAACATCATTTCCATATATACTGTAAATGCTACATGACTAACTACACCTATGGCTCCTGTACTGACTACAGTATATAGCCTTTATTTCTAACTAATACAAAGATTGCCTGTTACCTTGTAACAATTTCCTTTCATTATTTTTTTCTTCCCTCTCATATGTGTGGATGCTGCCAACAGCACCATGCCTAGGTAGGTATGGCATTGCATGGTACAGTACCACTATGTTCTTCATGTACTAACCCTCCACCACAGATACTCATCCATCATCGCCTCACTCACCCATCACATTTCTCTATGTTTGCTGTATATTAACATAAGTTCATTGGGCTTGCCGTGAATCCTGGCTTCAGCTTTGTTATGCTGTTACTAAAGTAAGCTTTTAGATGGTGTAAATTTACTATAATACGTATCTAAGTACATATATTTGATATAATGGCCTTGGCAGCTATAGGCCCATGCTCTACTACATAATGATTTATGTATATTCATTTCTTGCAATATTATTTGCATTACTTATTTCTATTTTTACACAAATTCCGTTAGAAAATGAATTGTGGCATGTTCTATCACATACCTTATTATGGGGGTTACCATGCAATCAGGGACGGTCACTCACCGCAAAGGGCCCCTGCGCAAGAAGTTTGTCTGGGCCCCACTTTTCAACAACAACAAAATCTACTCAGATATACAATATATTTCATATTGGACACATAATTCATACTGTCATGTCACTGACACATTAGTTGCAAGATATATGCACAACACTTACACATATGACACATTCCACATACAGCCTACCCAAATATTTGATGTCTGATCCATATTGCACATGTCATGTAGCTACTTATATACTATACAATCACTCAGCACATACTGTACATCCTTCGCTCACACTGTCACACTGTTGGTTCCGCCTACACATTTTGCTCACACTGTAATACATTCACCTGTTCTCCTTCTCAGCAGAAAGGGTCGCAAGAACACCCTAACCCTTGTTGGTCAAAGAGGACCTTTCACGTTCTCTGGCACCGGCGGTATTATATACTACTAGAAAGCTGACAGTGTGCTAAATTAAAGGGATTCTATCATTAAAAAAATAGTTTTAAACTGTTTGCATGTAGGAATATATAGTTTAAAACTGTTTTTTTTTAAATAATAGAACCCTTTTAAACACACTGTCAGCTTTGCCAGTACACGTCTGGGCGCCAGAGATATTGGTGCCGTTATCCCTTCACTGTCAGAAGGGTGGGCCTTTCTGCTCAGCATCATTGCCCACCTGGACAGTACAAGGTTATTGAAGAGTACTGTCAGGAGGGGTGTTTCACACAGCCCAGCGATGACACTAGTCTATAAGGCCCGCTTTACAGTGGAGAGATATTTGTGCACTCTGCATACTGACAAAGCTGACCGTTTTCTAGCAGTATATAATACCTCTGGTGACAGAGGGGTAAAAGGTCTTCTTTAAGTCCCATCCCGATCTGTTCACTAAGCCCTGCTCCCAACTTGGCACCAAGCTCTGCCCCTCCTGTAGTAAGTTATAGATTGTGTTAATATCCTCTTCTGTTGTGCCCAGTTGAGAGCTGCTGCTTTCCAGCTAACCCTGGGCCCCTGAACCAGCTACACAATCTTTATGTCTGCCCCTGCATGTAGTGGCATGTAGAAGACACCATGCAGTTGCACACACAGTGCCTATTGTTCATAACAGCCAAACAAGATTCCTGTTTGCGTTTTTTAGGGGTAAGGCTATTTATTGTTGTTGATCTGTGTGTGTGTCTCCTCTTGTCAGATCAAATGCTTTTGTGCAAAGCTGTACTGTATGTGCTTTGCTTTTATTTTGTCTGTGTCATGTAGCTTGCAAGTAAATCCACAAAAGCAGTATCTTCCAGGGGATATGTAGTTATCACCAGTTACAGGTTAATTTATTTAAAGTTTTATTTGTTTTAGAAATAGAATTTATTTCTTTTTTTCACTATTGAGTAGATTAGTAAAATGGCATTTACATAACAATTTCTATGACAACTATTTTTGGGAGCTCCTAAGCACCCATCCTGATCCTTTTAATGAGTTCTGTGTAACATGCATTGTGACTGAGGCCAACTAATGCAACCATGGTAATGGCAGGGATCTGGGAAAGGATTCCTTTATGGACAGTCAGCTAATAATAAAATGTTGTAAAGAAAGAAGCTTGTGTGAACCAAGCATTAGATGGATTCTCTCAGATATTTTATATTTGATTCAAGAATTAAACATATATTAAAATGTGGTCCTGCAAAAATTCACTTTTCCCCTGGAAGCTGCACAGGCGCTAATTGCTGATTTTTCCATTCACCTTTTCCATCTCACCCTCACATTCCTGATGATTTGTATGTGTCAACCGACCAGCCTGCGATCCTTCAGTTCAGACAGGTCCCACAGTATGAGCCATCACTCTTATCCTCGGGGCAGCGCCATCATAGAAGACTCTGTCATCATACCCCATGACCAGGTATGTGATTCTGTGTTTCTTTATTTTACCCAAGTCTACAAAGACCACATCTGACACGTCTCATGTACCAAATTCTCAGAGAAACTAGTCCAAGTGCCTCTATGAACAATAAGGGTGTCATGACGTAGAGGATGAATGGTGGTGCACATAGTTCTGTGCAGTTCCATACTGTGGAGATAAATGAACTCTGTGTACTGCTATACAAGGCTCTATCGGGTACCATGTTTACTGTACATAGCTGTTCTTCACTAGAATTCACTCCTTATATACAGGTACATAGGGTACCCTAATGCTGGTAATAGGGTATCTTATTACAGCTGTGTATAGAACAGGGTGCTGTAGACATCATGCATTATGGAGCCACACACTTTCTAATGAATATTGCTTCATTATAAAGTCAGTAGGGTCAGAATCTCAGCATGCATTGATATGCAGCCTTTGCCATAGTGTTATCAGGGAGACAATAGTGCGAGTCCTTGTTTCACTGTTAACCACAGATCCAAATGTGGACTTAAAGGGGTTCCTTAATCAAAAAAATGTTAAATCTGAATAAGACCTGACACCCCCATCAATGCCCTGATCTGAGTCCTAGCACACATTAAACCGATGGCTCTGAATTTGATAACCATGAGTAACCTGTACAGCCATTGTGAGTTGATGAATGATTCTATTTTTTAAAAGCAGTGTCATTCTGTAACTTGGTGAGTTTCATATGGTTAAAAATGTATGCCAAAAAAATGCCACTTTTTAATTTTTTTTTAATGTTTGTTAACCCCTTCCTGCTCACATAGCCGCCCAAAACATTTATACATATATGCGCCCCAAAATTGTGATACCTAAAGATACACCGCATTGCTGTAAAAAATCACCATATAAGTTCATATGGCTATGAAACATAAAAAAAAGTTATGTTTTATAAAATGCGGAGGTGAAAAGCAAAAAAAAATTGCTGGAATCTTAACGCCCAATTTAGCCTGTGTCTTTAAAGGGTTAGTATTAGTACAAAAAATGTCTAAGATACCAGTCTGCAAGTGGTAACAGATATAACAGTAGACACACTGGTAGACATCAGTATAAGGGCTAGTTCACATTGGGGTTCTGGGTGTGCACATTCCGTCTCGGCTGCCGCAAAGGGATGCTGGTGCAGTGCACCGGTATCCCGTTGCGGCTTTCCGCTCCGGATTAGGCCCAAATGAATGGGCCTAGTCGGGAGGGAGGTGTCACAAGGCAGACATCCGTGGAAAAAGTGTGAAGAAAGGGCAGCTCGCTTCTTTTTTCCGCGAGCAGGAACAAACCACTAGCGAAAAAAAAACCTCTAGCGGTCTACATAGACCTCTGTTGTGAGGGGACGGATTTTGAGGTGGATTCCGCGCCAAAATCCGACCCCTCTTGCCCCGTGTGAACGAGCCCTAAGAGTGATGGAAGATCGGATGACATAAGATTGCAGAGAGTAAAGGGAGCGTCTCCAGTCAGGGCCTGCGATTGTGTCATCAGCATTATTTACTTAATTAAAAACATCCAGATCCATTTAATTAGCTGAAATATTATTTGGTCTCCTCCTGTCATACAGTCTATGGACCACAGATCTCTCTTTCCTGTGTCAGGTGATCATTAATACATTAATCTTTGATTTATCTATCTATATATATTCAGTTTACTTCTGTTTCACTATTTAGGTCTCATATTTGACAAAAACAGAACAAAACTCATATCGTCTGAGCTGGGGGAATGACAACCTGGACAATGTGGCGCTCTCCTCCAGCCCTATCCATTCTGGGTGAGTAAAGAAGCAAATGCTAACTACAGAAAATATGTCTAAGCATTTTGTTTCTAAGGCCTACGCAAAAAAAAGAAAATGCTTATGTCAAAAGAAACATGAGACAACCAGAATGACATTTTCACAATTACAGTACAGCTATGCTATGGTAGTGTCATGTGCTTCAGTATAAATCATACTGGGGGGGGGGGGAATGTATCAAGCTCTGCACACCGCAACTTCGTTGTTGGAAATTTTTGAACACATTTTCCTCTATTTTACATTTTTACTCTGCTCACTGCGCTTTTGAAAAGTGAACCTGGTTACCTGTAAAACAGATGTACTCCAGATTTATCCAGTAGGCGGGTGGTGTAGAAACTGGAGTATCATCTCAGGATAGAAGTGTTAGACTTAAAGCTCTGCCAAATATTTAGAATATTGTATGACATTTGATAAATTTGGCACAAATTATAACAATGCAGATGGCAGGAAAACCATCTTTATAAATCCCCCTCATGATAAATCTCGCCGTAGATGTGGAGCTACTTATCCAGAACTTATGGATCATGCTGCTGTTTATCATGTTACGCCTTTCAGGGTATTATTCTGATAGCATAAATGGGGCCGTTAAAGCTGATTTTCCTGTGATTTGCTGGAATGGTAGATTTGCACAGTATACCTGTTACTACGGTAATAGAGGCGAGTTAGCTGAGAATCTTTCATCATCAGTTTCTTATGGAAGAATTTATAGCTATTATTCAGTTATGTTACTTCAACAGACTAAAATGTAACACTGAACATTAATTTCACAGGCTAGTGTTTCGTGTATATCTGTATAATGTATTGATATGGCGGTCTTACTCTAAACTCTGCTAGTCAATTATGACATATATAATTAGGGTAACGGTTAACATATCGACACACATTGTTGGTCTTTCTTGGCCTGTAGTCATATATAGTGACCCCAAGTAAAGTGTCCCCTCATAGCCATCCTGCAATTTGCACAATAGACTAGAAATGAGTTAGATATCATACCTTGTGAGGTTGACAACAAAGGCTTGTGGCTTTTTTTGAAATGAGTTTTCCCTACTGAACAACCAAGTTATAAGCTGGTGTGACTTGCACCATTCATATTGGCTTTTGTCTGCAATGCTAATATTAAGTGAAGATGCAGGTATCAGTAGAATGGAGCAGGCACCAGATAAGTACACTGTTCAAGCCAAATAACATACCGTATATGCAAATTATTAGACCTGTTCAAAATGGTGTAATCATAGTGGTTTCTTATTTTTGAGATTAGACTAGATATTTTACAAAGGCTTTATATGCTTAGAGTGGTTTTGCTTCGATGTTGGCGATTACGGTTGCCTCTTGGCATTTGGATTTCAGCAATAAGCCCAAAATGCATTTGTTTTCTGTAAGTGAGGGGATAATTGATATACTACTCCTCCATAAACCTCTGCTTCATTTATTACCTCTGTCTCTTTTTCTGTCTCTTCTTTATTTCTCATGGTGACTAATCTGTTCTGTTGCAGCCGCTTATCTCCTTGTCTTGACCGAGACCACAGCAGGTGATCCTTTGTGTTCAATATGTGATTGCATTGTTTCCACATTGTATGCCAGTAAATCACATCCGGATGCTTTGGTGTTTTCACATCTAAGGAATGGCCTAGCATTGACACAAAAGCATGTCTTACACACACAGGATGTCTTACTTCTAAAAACATTCAAAATAAAAGTTCCTAAAAATGCAGTCAGTAATAGTAACTGAAGGTACAGTAGAATTTGTTAGGGCGCTATTATAGCCTGATATCCAGGACTGGTATCGGCAACAAGCACTCCTATGAACGTTTGTTGCTGATAATAGCCCTGTCCTATTCGCTTAATAGTTAATAGCTAACTATTAAGCGAATGGTGTAGATTATTGGCAGGACATTGCCCTTTGTAATCACCCTGTGTAGTGGGCAGCAGATTACCCTGTGTAGTGAGCAGCACCTCACCCTGTGTAGGGGGCAGCAGATCACCCTGAGTAGTGGGCAGCACATCACCCTGTGTAGTCGGCAGCACATCACCCTGTGTAATTGGCAGCACATTACTCTGTGTAGTGGGCAGCACATCACCCTGTATAGTGGGCAGCACATCACCCTGTGTAGTCGGCAGCACATCACCCTGTGTAATTGGCAGCGCATTACTCTGTGTAGTGGGCAGCACATCACCCTGTGTAGTGGGCAGCACATCACCCTGTATAGTGGGCAGCACAGCACCGCGTGTAGTGGGCAGCACATCACCCTGTGTAGTGGGCAGCACATCACCCTGTATACTGGGCAGCACATCACCCTGTGTAGTGGGCAGCACATCACCCTATATAGTGGGCAGCACATCACCCTGTGTAGTCAGCAGCACATCACCCTGTGTAGTCAGCAGCACATCACCCTGTGTAGTGGGAAGCACATCACCCTGTATAGTGGGCAGCACAGCACCGCGTGTAGTGGGCAGCACATCACCCTGTGTAGTGGGCAGCACATCACCCTGTGTAGTGGGCAGCACATCACCCTGTATACTGGGCAGCACATCACCCTGTGTAGTGGGCAGCACATCACCCTATATAGTGGGCAGCACATCACCCTGTGTAGTGGGCAGCACATCACCCTATATAGTGGGCAGCACATCACCCTGTGTAGTCAGCAGCACATCACCCTGTGTAGTGGGCAGCACATCACCCTGTGTAGTGGGAAGCACATCACCCTGTGTAGTCAGCAGCACATCACCCTGTGTAGTGGGAAGCACATCACCCTATATAGTGGGCAGCACATCACCGCGTGTAGTGGGCAGCACATAACCCTGTGTAGTCAGCAGCACATCACCCTGTGTAGTCAGCAGCACATCACCCTGTGTAGTGGGAAGCACATCACCCTGTATAGTGGGCAGCACAGCACCGCGTGTAGTTGGCAGCACATCACCCTGTGTAGTGGGCAGCACATCACCCTGTGTAGTGGGCAGCACATCACCCTGTATACTGGGCAGCACATCACCCTGTGTAGTGGGCAGCACATCTCCCTATATAGTGGGCAGCACATCACCCTGTGTAGTGGGCAGCACATCACCCTGTGTAGTGGGCAGCACATCACCCTATATAGTGGGCAGCACATCACCCTGTGTAGTCAGCAGCACATCACCCTGTGTAGTCAGCAGCACATCACCCTGTGTAGTGGGAAGCACATCACCCTATATAGTGGGCAGCACATCACCCTGTATACTGGGCAGCACATCACCCTGTGTAGTGGGCAGCACATCACCCTATATAGTGGGCAGCACATCACCCTGTATAGTGGGCAGCACATCACTGTGTGTAGTGGGCAGCACATCACCCTGTATAGTGGGCAGCACATCACTGTGTGTAGTGGGCAGCACATCACCCTGTGTAGTCAGCAGCACATCACCCTGTATAGTGGGCAGCACATCACTGTGTGTAGTGGGCAGCACATCACCCTGTGTAGTGGGCAGCACATCACCCTGTGTAGTGGGCAGCACATCACCCTGTGTAGTGGGCAGCACATCACCCTGTGTAGTGGGCAGCACATCACCCTGTGTAGTCAGCAGCACATCACCCTGTGTAGTGGGCAGCACATCACCCTGTGTAGTGGGCAGCACATCACCGCGTGTAGTGGGCAGCACATCACCCTATATAGTGGGCAGCACATCACCCTGTGTAGTGGGCAGCACATCACCCTATATAGTGGGCAGCACATCACCCTGTGTAGTCAGCAGCACATCACCCTGTGTAGTCAGCAGCACATCACCCTGTGTAGTGGGCAGCACATCACCGCGTGTAGTGGGCAGCACATCACCCTGTGTAGTGGGCAGCACATCACCGTGTATAGTGGGCAGCACATCACCCTGTGTAGTGGGCAGCACCTCACCCTGTATAGTGGACAGCACATCATACTGTGTAGTGGGCAGCACATCACCCTATGTAGTGGGCAGCACATCACCCTGTATAGTGGGCAGCACATCACCCTGTGTAGTGGGCAGCACATCACCCTATATAGTGGGCAGCACATCACCCTGTGTAGTGGGCAGCACATCACCCTGTATAGTGGGCAGCACATCACCCTGTGTAGTGGGCAGCACATCACCCTGTGTAGTGGGCAGCACATCACCCTGTATAGTGGGCAGCACATCACCCTGTGTAGTGGGCAGCACATCACCCTGTGTAGTGGGCAGCACATCACCCTATATAGTGGGCAACACATCACCCTGTGTAGTGGGCAGCACATCACCCTGTGTAGTGGGCAGCACCTCACCCTGTATAGTGGACAGCACATCATACTGTGTAGTGGGCAGCACATCACCCTATGTAGTGGGCAGCACATCACCCTGTATAGTGGGCAGCACATCACCCTGTGTAGTGGGCAGCACATCACCCTATATAGTGGGCAGCACATCACCCTGTGTAGTGGGCAGCACATCACCCTGTATAGTGGGCAGCACATCACCCTGTGTAGTGGGCAGCACATCACCCTGTGTAGTGGGCAGCACATCACCCTGTATAGTGGGCAGCACATCACCCTGTGTAGTGGGCAGCACATCACCCTATATAGTGGGCAACACATCACCCTGTGTAGTGGGCAGCACCTCACCCTGTGTAGTGGGCAGCACATCACCCTATATAGTGGGCAGCACCTCACCCTGTGTAGTGGGCAGCACATCACCCTATATAGTGGGCAGCACATCACCCTGTGTAGTGGGCAGCACATCACCCTGTATAGTGGACAGCACATCACACTGTGTAGTGGGCAGCACATCACCCTATGTAGTGGGCAGCACATCACCCTGTATAGTGGGCAGCACATCACCCTGTGTAGTGGACAGCACATCACCCTGTATAGTGGGCAGCACATCACCCTGTGTAGTGGGCAGCACATCACACTGTATACTGGGCAGCACATCACCCTGTGTAGTGGGCAGCACATCACCCTGTGTAGTGGGCAGCACATCACCCTGTATACTGGGCAGCACATCACCCTGTGTAGTGGGCAGCACATCACCCTATATAGTGGGCAGCACATCACCCTGTGTAGTCAGCAGCACATCACCCTGTGTAGTGGGCAGCACATCACCCTATATAGTGGGCAGCACATCACCGCGTGTAGTGGGCAGCACATCACCCTGTGTAGTGGGCAGCACATCACCCTGTATAGTGGGCAGCACATCACCCTGTGTAGTGGGCAGCACATCACCCTATATAGTGGGCAACACATCACCCTGTGTAGTGGGCAGCACCTCACCCTGTATAGTGGACAGCACATCACACTGTGTAGTGGGCAGCACATCACCCTATGTAGTGGGCAGCACATCACCCTGTGTAGTCAGGGCACTGCTGCCAATAATCCATACAGAGATTGTTCCTCCTCATTCAGTTTTCATCGGTCTATGTAATAAGGCCAATGCACACATGTGCTATTCAGTGTGTTTCTCATTGATTGGCACTTAGGCTGGCCAATGATCCGGCTGTCTAATACAGATTAGATTCTCTACATTTAGAGGAAGGGTAGGTCACTGTTTCTATAGACTTGATCACATCTATTTTAGGAGACAAGTATGACAGTAGTATCTGTTTCTTTATCACTCATTTGTAAATAATTCAAGCAGAGCCCTGTGTAGTCAATATAACCCATAAGAATAGGGTATATGGTGAATCTATAATTCAATAAGTATTCAGTATTGAATTCAGTAATTCAATACTAGCTGGATTCTTTATTATGTTTACAATCTACCAGTTGGTGTAGTCAGTTTGTTTCCTGAATATTTGGTATCTTATGACTACCTCTGCTGCTAAATAAGAGTTTAACTATCTTAGGGGCACTTAATATACAGACTAAAATACAAGTGTAATCTAAATCATAAGTAATAGGTACAGTTGAGGAAGTTAAATCCAGGATCAACATTTACAGTGCAAGTAAGACTATGAAACGGAATTTTTACTGGATGAATATGCTGTGTGAGGAATAGGGGATCAGACCATGAGTAGTTTTCACCAGAACCCAGCATACCAACACCAATAGATATATTAGTCTCACCTGAATCAAATAGTCTTTCCCCCTTCTGATTTGTTGCATCCATTGCTGAGATATTGCCGTTTTTGTCAATATGAAGATGACCTTTTTGGAGCAACAAAGGCATTGCCCTTTACCTCTTTGGAACATTGATAGCACCTTCATTGCTTCAGAGAGCTCATTTTCTTATTGACTGACACTGCAATATTTCAGCATTTGACTCAATGATTCATAAGGGTAAAACACTATTTTATTCATCTGACCCTAAGGCTGCATTCACACGGAGTAACGCCAGGCGTTTTTTGTGTGTATTTTGTGTGTATTTTTACAGCCGTAAAAAGCAGTCTCCATTGAGTTCTATAGTAAAATGCTGGCGTTTTTTTACGTCCGTAATTTTACGTCCGTAATTTTACAGACGTAAAATTACGGACGTAAAAATACAGGCGTATTTTACTATAGAACTCAATGGAGACTGCTTTTTACGGCTGTAAAAATACACACAAAATACACACAAAAAACGCCTGGCGTTACTCCGTGTGAATGCAGCCTAACCTATTTATCTGCAAGTCAGTTAATATGCTGGGCTCTGGGACAGAATCCCTTTAAGGCTAAGGCCCCTCAAAGTTAAAAGCAGCAGAAAACCGCGGAGGAAACACATCACGTTTTTTTTTCCATAGCGTCTTTCATTGCATTTTCGCATGAGTTTTCCTCTGCACACTTTCTGGCCCTATTATACCTACATGGAAAACGCCAGCATTTTGGCAGGTATAATTGACGTGCTTTAATTTTCGAAGACGTCTACGTATTTTACTGCAATATGTGCATGGGATTAGCCTGAATCCCATCCACTTTGCACGTACTGGGGATTCAGCCTAACAAACGTTTTGGTATTAAAGCCTGAAGCATCCTGACTGTCCTGAATAGCAAAACTGACAACTTCTTGTGTTGTTATTCAGTGAAAACACATGAGATTCATCATCATGCGACATGGGGATATTATTCCATATTATACCAATAATATGCATTGCATGACACATACCCGAGCAGAGACTATGCCATTAATACTACATAGTCCCCATTTCTTGCCTTTTAGAACATACATATGATGCAGTTTACTGGTCACTGTATTTTTTTTTATTTGCACAAAAGCAACATGTAACATCACCAGTCTTGCATGAGTAGGTCACTAGCATGAACCAAGCATCAAGTCTGCATTTTGCTGGTGTCCCTTCAGTATATAAACCTTCCATTATCAGTCTAAACAAGTGTGTCTAGTAATTCAGCCCCTGCCTTAAAAGAGTTTACCAGGGCTTAAATATGGGACACCCCCACCATCTGTAGCATATGGGTGAGCACTGTTTCCACTTCAGAGGCCAGTGAAGTCATCAATTATGGGACAGACCTGATATACCAAACACGGCCACTGCAAAATTTACAGCACTGGTAGGCAGTAAATATGCTGAAGCGTTGTATCCGCTTTAGACAAATAATATATTGGGCCAATAAACACAATAATACATGAATACATGAATTAATACATGGACAAAATACATGGACAAAAAAAAATAAAAAATACCATGACCACTAAAAGAAATAAATAAAAGAATTTCATTTTATTAGTACACCACAATAACAACACAATATTTAATAAGTGGTGCAAACTATACCATGATAGTGACAAGGAGGGATGGTGAACAATCACAACATAATAGTCAGGATATGGGTAGGGCAGGGAAGGGAAGGACCAAATAGCAGAAGAGAAACATCAATATAGAACATAGCACATAACATTATAGTCTACCCGTCACCCCATAAGGACAAGGATATACCCAAGAATAAATATAGGAACACCATACTTACCTTGCCACACGCTCACCCCATTTTTGCCCTATTGCTTCATCAAGGCCTGGAGTACTGAATGCATGTATATAAAATTCTGAACCACTGGGCATGTGATAGAGGAAATAAAAGAGAAATTTATTACCTAATCTACACTATTTTTCTGGCGCAAGGTCTTATCTTTATTGGCAACTGTGAGCAGAAAGAAGGATTCGCCAGGGCGGTTTTCTGATGTAAATTGTACAGGAATTCTGCCTCCTCTGTTGCATAGAATTTTATGCTGGCACACGGGCCCCTTATTTTGACTGCCGTACGAAACGTCAGTAAATCTGCCCCATTGCCTTTACTATTATTCTGACATATCAAATTGTATTATTGAACCTAACTGACCCAGGAGAGGAAACTAGGAATAACCTTCTGGAATTCCGAAAAGTTGTAAAAAAATTTGTTTTAGTGAATGTTTAACAAAGGTTTTTGTAAACGTATGAGTTCAACTATGTAGATATATATATTTATAATATATATATGCATATATATATATATATATATATATATATATATATATATATATATCTTCACACATATATATATATGTATCTTCACACACACGCAGTGAAACCTCTCCAAAAGACCAATTCTTTGAACAGACCAGTATCTTATCCAGACCAGATTTTCAGTGATAGATTTCTCACTCTACAATAAAGTAAATATATTGGCCATATTGTTTCAGACCACCTACTTTAGAAGACCTTTCCTTGATGTAATATTGACTTGTCGTCTTAAAGAGGTTTCAATGTATATGTGTATGTATGTGCATGTTTAAACCTCTTGCACCATTCACATTCATTATCGGTGCATGCTGTTCCTTGTCCGGCACAGAACTATATGAAGTTGCTTTATGTTTTATATAACTGTTTGTATTGACTTGTTTATTCTGATTTTTGGATCTGAAGCATGTGGAATCTATTTTGTCTTGCACATGTGTGTATGTGACTGTTTTGTCCTACAGTTTGCATTTTCTTCAGTAATCATTTGGCACGGTTTGTATAACCACATACAGCTATTTTTACAAATAGGCTCCAAGGAATTGAACAGCTTTTCCCCTTAGCTTATAAAGTATATTATGCAAACAACATTTAGTTAAAGTGTACCAAAGTAATGTAGTCTATCATGTTGGAAAAATTGTCTTAGCCTACCAAAGCTCTGAAGTGGATACAAGCCTCTTGCATATTACACAGTGACCCAAGGGTAAAGCCAATGCATTAGTGATGTACTTACAGTATTTTGTATCTAAATGTAAATTTAAATAAATTAAATTTAACCTGAATAATGTTGTAATAGTTTTTCATATTTATTTTTTTCCCATTTAGTTTCTTAGTTAGCTTCATGGTGGATGCACGTGGAGGTGCCATGAGAGGTTGCAGACATAATGGACTTAGAATTATAATTCCTCCTCGGAAATGCACAGCCCCTACAAGAGTGACTTGCCGCTTGGTTAAGCGTCATCGATTGGCGACTATGCCTCCCATGGTCGAAGGAGAAGGTCTTTCCAGTCGGCTTATTGAAGTTGGCCCTTCTGGAGCCCAATTCCTTGGGTAAGTAATATTATGCAATACACCTGCATTTGTTAGATTTATCTAGCTGCCTTATCTCTGGAACTAAATGAGAAGCAGGGCAGGAGCATCTACCTGTGCACCAATATAATTGTCATTAAGGATGAGTTCACACTAGCACTGGAACTCTGTTTGGGGATTCCATTCCCTTTTCTGCAAGAAAAATGCGGAGAGAAAAGTGCATTTTTCACCCGTCTTGTGGTGGAAACCAAGCGGCAACCCGGCAGTCCCCATTATGGTCTATGGGGTCTGCAGGTTTCCGCAAATAACCACTTTTTTAAGCGGATTAGGTTTCCATACGGGGGATCCCCAAGCAGACCCCCCAAATGGAAATCCGAACACAGATGTGGACTATTTTTCTATATGAGACTGCTTTAAACACCCTGATTTTATGGACTATATGCTACACGTCATGATTACATGCATCCAAGCTTTGATAAAACTGGAATAAACATATAATTCACATTAATAGGTTCATAAAAATGAGCTTCTCATAGGTTTATGAACATGACCCTATTACAACTCCTTTAAAATTCAGAATTGTATAAAACCATAAAGTAGCACTTGACTCCTGCTGTCAAATGCCGATCAATGAGAAATGTGTCCATTGGCAACCATTTGACCTTATTATGCAGCCGATGCAAATTTAATGGGGGAGGAACTATTTCTGCTGCAATCGTTCCTTGCCATTTGGCTGCATGGATTATCGGCAGCACTGCCCTGTTTACACATGGGAGTGTGCTGCATTATAAGATGTGATCAGCAAACTAGCAAGTGTTTGGTGATCAGCTGATCGGCACCGCTATTAGACAGGGAATTTATTGATAATGAGCGTTGCGTGGTGCGCTTGTTGCCAATTATTGGCCTCAATATTAGACCCTCTAATAGGGCCACAACTCTGTTCACCTCTGATGGAGTTGTTTTTTTGTTATTATTAAAGAACCCAGGAGAAAATAGTTTTGCATGCTCTATAGAATTCAGTATTACTGAGGTATTTTACTCTAGAAGCATTGCTCCTAGTGAAAAGTATGTCCATAATACAGGGGTCCTCAAACTTTTTAAACAGTGGGCTGGAGGCAGAGCAGGTCGCACAGACATCGGGAGCGGTGCCCTCCAATAGGTAAAATGAAGTGCGCTCCATGGCCTGGCCCGAGCTCCCCAGGAGCTTCATTATAAATGCACGCCTGCCGGCGTCGTCAGCGGGGCCAGACAGAAGTGCTTGGCGGGCCGCATGTGGCCCTCGGTCCGCAGTTTGAGGACCCCTGCCATGATACAATATGAATTACCATGTGCCATTGTAGGGGCTGACCCCTAATAACTATAATTTTCCATGACTATATATATATATATATATATATATATATATATATATATATATATATATATATACACACTCACCGGCCACTTTATTAGGTACACCTGTCCAACTGCTCGTTAACACTTAATTTCTAATCAGCCAATCACATGGCGGCAACTCAGTGCATTTAGGCATGTAGACATGGTCAAGACAATCTCCTGCAGTTCAAACCGAGCATCAGTATGGGGAAGAAAGGTGATTTGAGTGCCTTTGAACGTGGCATGGTTGTTGGTGCCAGAAGGGCTGGTCTGAGTATTTCAGAAACTGCTGATCTACTGGGATTTTCACGCACAACCATCTCTAGGGTTTACAGAGAATGGTCCGAAAAAGAAAAAACATCCAGTGAGCGGCAGTTCTGTGGGCGGAAATGCGTTGTTGATGCCAGAGGTCAGAGGAGAATGGCCAGACTGGTTCGAGCTGATAGAAAGGCAACAGTGACTCAAATAGCCACCCGTTACAATCAAGGTAGCCAGAAGAGCATCTCTGAACGCACAGTACGTCGAACTTTGAGGCAGATGGGCTACAGCAGCAGAAGACCACACCGGTTGCCACTCCTTTCAGCTAAGAACAGGAAACTGAGGCTACAATTTGCACAAGCTCATCGAAATTGGACAATTGAAGATTGGAAAAACGTTGCCTGGTCTGATGAGTCTCGATTTCTGCTGCGACATTCGGATGGTAGGGTCAGAATTTGGCGTCAACAACATGAAAGCATGGATCCATCCTGCCTTGTATCAACGGTTCAGGCTGGTGGTGGTGGTGTCATGGTGTGGGGAATATTTTCTTGGCACTCTTTGGGCCCCTTGGTACCAATTGAGCATCTTTGCAACGCCAAAGCCTACCTGAGTATTGTTGCTGACCATGTCCATCCCTTTATGACCACAATGTACCCAACATCTGATGGCTACTTTCAGCAGGATAATGCGCCATATCATAAAGCTGGAATCATCTCAGACTGGTTTCTTGAACATGACAATGAGTTCACTGTACTCCAGTCTGAGATGATTCCAGCTTTATGACATGGCGCATTATCCTGCTGAAAGTAGCCATCAGATGTTGGGTACATTGTGGTCATAAAGGGATGGACATGGTCAGCAACAATACTCAGGTAGGCTTTGGCGTTGCAAAGATGCTCAATTGGTACCAAGGGGCCCAAAGAGTGCCAAGAAAATATTCCCCACACCATGACACCACCACCACCAGCCTGAACCGTTGATACAAGGCAGGATGGATCCATGCTTTCATGTTGTTGACGCCAAATTCTGACCCTACCATCCGAATGTCGCAGCAGAAATCGAGACTCATCAGACCAGGCAACGTTTTTCCAATCTTCAATTGTCCAATTTCGATGAGCTTGTGCAAATTGTAGCCTCAGTTTCCTGTTCTTAGCTGAAAGGAGTAGCAACCGGTGTGGTCTTCTGCTGCTGTAGCCCATCTGCCTCAAAGTTCGACGTACTGTGCGTTCAGAGATGCTCTTCTGGCTACCTTGGTTGTAACGGGTGGCTATTTGAGTCACTGTTGCCTTTCTATCAGCTTGAACCAGTCTGGCCATTCTCCTCTGACCTCTGGCATCAACAACGCATTTCCGCCCACAGAACTGCCGCTCACTGGATGTTTTTTCTTTTTCGGACCATTCTCTGTAAACCCTAGAGATGGTTGTGCGTGAAAATCCCAGTAGATCAGCAGTTTCTGAAATACTCAGACCAGCCCTTCTGGCACCAACAACCATGCCACGTTCAAAGGCACTCAAATCACCTTTCTTCCCCATACTGATGCTCGGTTTGAACTGCAGGAGATTGTCTTGACCATGTCTACATGCCTAAATGCAATGAGTTGCCGCCATGTGATTGGCTGATTAGAAATTAAGTGTTAACGAGCAGTTGGACAGGTGTACCTAATAAAGTGGCCGGTGAGTGTGTGTATATATATATATATATATATATATATATATATATATATATATATATATAGTTATATATTATATTTTATTGACCCCCTCAGGCACCAGGGCCTGGGAGCAACTCGTTTAGATCTTACCACATAAGCTATGTATTACAGTTACCATGGGCTTAGCTATATGGGCTGCTGAGTTGCACCCGCACCTAGTGCCTTAGGATGCTCCTCTGCCACGTTAGAGAACACGCAAGTGTCATATATGGCACATGGTAGGTTGGGGGTCATGTTACAAATTTTGCATTGGGGCCAGGAGTTTTAACTTATGCCTCTGAAGCTAACTAAATAAGGGTTATATTATATTGAAACCTCTATAAATAACAGAACGTTTTTTATTAGACAGTAGTATATAATTTCTAATGCATACATCAAATTGTAAAGAATTTAGATTCTTATCTAACTGTTGTAGAAAAGCTTTTTCACATTTACCTGAACCCCTAAAACATTCAATAAAATGAAACATGGATTTAAAGTAATACCTACGCCCAAGTGAAAAGTTGTTTTCTTAAACTGTCTGGCATGTAACGCTATACAGAATACTTTTTCCCTAAATTCCCTTTTCACCTCTAAGATAAGCTGAAATTCCTCTTACCTATGTTCTTTCTCCCACTGCTGCTTTGGATGTACTCAGTAAACTTCACCTTCCTACGGCTCCTCCCCCTCTAAATGAGGGAGAAAGCTTGGTCAGCCGAATCCTTCAACTGGGACCTCCTGGGACCAAATTCCTTGGGTAGGATAGACTTAAGATCAAGTTGATGGATGCCGGCCTCGTCCCCGTTGTTCTTCAGTATTATTTACTTTCTGTCAGTGATTTTGTTGGTGTACTTTGATTTGATCATTAGTGACTGTGGTCTGATGAAGCATTTTCCTCTTTGTGTGTTTATGGTTTTTAGTGGTATTGTATGTGCTTTTTCTCTCCTCTGTGTATTATTGTTTAGTGGTGTTCATTCTTTTGGTTGAGCATGTGATCCCCCATTCCCCCTTTGTAGTGATTTACTTGGAGTCAGAGGAACCTGGATCATACATTTAGACACAGCATGTTCATTGGCAATTGCTTAGCCATGTCCCCAAAAGATATCAACCACCAAATTTGATTTACAGAAAAAAAAAAAGAAATTCCTAACTGGCTGACAATCATTATTTACATGGTATGCGTCAGCCTCAGCTATGACTTTAATATTTCCAGCTCCCAATGCAATGAATTTGTTGCTTTCACCCTGTGTTGTGTGTGTGTGTGCTTGCTAACTAAAAATCCCAGGTTTCTTTGTCTCAGCAGTAAGCCATTTTTTCCGCTGATCTTTCATTATGATGTGTTGCTACTCAGGCCAGTGATTGTGGAGATTCCCCACTTTGCGGCACTGCGTGGAAAAGAGCGAGAGCTTGTCATACTACGTAGTGAGACTGGGGACAACTGGAAAGAACACTTTTGTGAATTCACAGAGGATGAACTCAATGAGATACTAAATGGGATGGATGAAGGTATTGTTCATGTTCATATGAGATACGCAGCATCTGCTGCTATGATTGTCATCCTTTAAAGTAATGGAATTCTAAATAATACAGATATTTCTCAATTTAATTATGTTATGTTATGGCAAAAACAGCACTGCTAAATGTTCTATTATTGCCATAAAAATACTGAAAAGGACAAAACAAACTTCCAAAACAAGCTTGAAAATGCTCAGTGCAAATAAATGCCAGGTTCTTTTATTACCAGTGTCCCTGATAGTTAACTGCAAAAAGGAAGTTTGCCAATATGCAGGATTAAAGGGGTTTTATTGAGACTGTTAACTTTAGAGGGGGTTTATTGAGACTGAGCTTTTGCCAGTCTTAGCAAAGCTCATGACCTAGCCTGGCCTCTGGCCTCTTAATAACTCAGGCACACTCCACCAGGACTAGTTCACACGGGGCAAAATGGTCAGGATTTTGACGCAGAATCCAAGTCAAAATCCTGCTCTAAAAACCACCTCCCATTGAAATCAATGGGAGCCGGTCATTTCCTTTTTCCGCAAGCAATTTGTTCCCGCTCGCGGAATAAAGAAGCGAGCTGCCCTTTCTCTTCAGGCGGATTCGACAGCTGATTCAGACCCGGCGTCTGCCTCACGACACCTCCCTCCGGACTAGGCCCTTTCATTTGGGCCTAATCCGGAGCGGAAAGCAGCAACGGAATGTGTACATGCGGAACCCTGTGTGAACTAGCCCTAAATCTGTTTTAGTCAGAAATCTGGGTAGATTGTAGTAGATAACTAGCATGAGGTATAATAAATTTGTCCCTACCCCGACAGAACAAAGATTATAGCAGAAAATAGATTAATAAATTCCGTCCACTCTCTTATTGGTATTGTTTGATTTCATATTTTTTCTTTTTCTCATTTTTTTTTTTAGTTCTTGACCCACCTGAAGAACTGGAGAGAAAACGCATCTGCCGTATTATCACTCGAGACTTCCCCCAGTATTTTGCAGTGGTTTCTCGTGTGAAACAGGACAATAACCTGATTGGACCCGAGGGAGGAATTCTCAGCAGTACTGTAGTCCCTCAGGTCCAAGCTGTCTTCCCAGAAGGTGCACTTACTAAGAGAATTCGTGTTGGGCTTCAGGTATGAATTTAAAGGTCTTTCCAAGAGACATTATAGTCTATGAAATACTATACTGTGTTTTATTAACAAACTTACATGATTATACTGATGCTGTACATAAACTGATGAGCAAAGGGGTAATAATGTTCTGAACTTTTGACTTTCAGACTCCATATCTCACCATCTGCTACAGCTTCAAATGTGAGACCACAATCATTTTTATAGACAATAATAATATAGACAATAAGGCAAATTTATGTGTGGATTAGTAAATTGTCTATAAAATGATGGTAGTCTCACTTTTGAAGTTGTAATGGATAGTGAGATATGGAGCATGAAAGTGAATAGTACAAAACATTGTTACCCTTTTGCTTGTCAGTGTAAGTCCAAGTCTGTGAAATAAAGGAATTTTATATGCATACAACGGTACTACTGTGAGACTTTGGAAATAGCATCTCCTTTTCTAATCTCTGTTTTTGATCTCTATTGTTGTCTTGGATATATACAGTAATATGAATGTATCACCCTCATCCAGTTTCATATATATATATATATATATATATATATATATATATATATATATATATATACATATATATACACTCACCGGCCACTTTATTAGGTACACCTGTCCAACTGCTGGTTAACACTTAATTTCTAATCAGCCAATCACATGGCAGCAGCTCAGTGCATTTAGGCATGTAGACATGGTCAAGACAATCTCCTGCAGTTCAAACCGAGCATCAGTATGGGGAAGAAAGGTGATTTGAGTGCCTTTGAACGTGGCATGGTTGTTGGTGCCAGAAGGGCTGGTCTGAGTATTTCAGAAACTGCTGATCTACTGGGATTTTCACGCACAACCATCTCTAGGGTTTACAGAGAATGGTCCGAAAAAGAAAAAACATCCAGTGAGCGGCAGTTCTGTGGGCGGAAATGCGTTGTTGATGCCAGAGGTCAGAGGAGAATGGCCAGACTGGTTCGAGCTGATAGAAAGGCAACAGTGACTCAAATAGCCACCCGTTACAACCAAGGTAGCCAGAAGAGCATCTCTGAACGCACAGTACGTCGAACTTTGAGGCAGATGGGCTACAGCAGCAGAAGACCACATCGGGTGCCACTCCTTTCAGCTAAGAACAGGAAACTGAGGCTACAATTTGCACAAGCTCATCGAAATTGGACAATTGAAGATTGGAAAAACGTTGCCTGGTCTGATGAGTCTCGATTTCTGCTGCGACATTCGGATGGTAGGGTCAGAATTTGGTGTCAACAACATGAAAGCATGGATCCATCCTGCCTTGTATCAACGGTTCAGGCTGGTGGTGGTGGTGTCATGGTGTGGGGAATATTTTCTTGGCACTCTTTGGGCCCCTTGGTACCAATTGAGCATCGTTGCAACGCCAAAGCCTACCTGAGTATTGTTGCTGACCATGTCCATCCCTTTATGACCACAATGTACCCAACATCTGATGGCTACTTTCAGCAGGATAATGCGCCATGTCATAAAGCTGGAATCATCTCAGACTGGTTTCTTGAACATGACAATGAGTTCACTGTACTCCAATGGCCTCCACAGTCACCAGATCCCAATCCAATAGAGCATCTTTGGGATGTGGTGGAACGGGAGATTCGCATCATGGATGTGCAGCTGACAAATCTGCGGCAACTGTGTGATGCCATCATGTCAATATGGACCAAAATCTCTGAGGAATGCTTCCAGCACCTTGTTGAATCTATGCCACGAAGAATTGAGGCAGTTCTGAAGGCAAAAGGGGGTCCAACCCGTTACTAGCATGGTGTACCTAATAAAGTGGCCGGTGAGTGTATATATATATATATATATGAAACGCACGCACCTGGTGACATAAGTATTGAACACGTCACCAATTTTGTAAGTAAATATATTTCTAAAGGTGCAATTGACATGAAATTCTCACCAAATGTTGGAAACAACCCATCCAATCCACATAGGCCCATTGTTTCACACTTTTGAAATCTTGAAGGTTTGCTGAGCTCCTTCTATGAACTAATTTGTTCCTTCCATAGATTTTCTATTGGATTCAGGTCAGCAGCTATTTTTCTTTCTCTGTAAGCAATTGAGAATTTCCTTAGCTGTGTGTTTGGGATCATTGTCTTTCTGAATTGTCCATCATCATTAAACCTGTATCATCCTGGTAGTTAGCAGCGGATTTTTATCAAGAATATCTCAGTACATTTGCCATTACATGAAGTTTGCAGGTGCCATATGCTGAAAAACAACCCCACACCATGATATTCCAACCTTCAAACTTCACTGCTGGCATAGTGTTTTTAGGGTGACAGTCAGTGCCTTTTGGCCTCCAAACATGGTGTATATTATGGCAGTAATATTTGGGTCTCATCTGACAAAATATTTTCCCAGTATTTCACAGGCTTGTCTAAATGTTCTTGCACAAACTTTAAACGTGCTTTAACATACTTTTTGTTCAACAATGGAGTCCTGTGTGGTGAGCCTGCATACAGGTCATGGAGGTTGAGTGCGTTACTTATTGTTTCTTTTAAACAATTGTACCTGTTGATTATATATATATATATATATATATATATATATATATATATATATATATATCAGCTTAAAGTTAAGATATCAAACACAATTCTGCACAATTTTTCCTTCTGGAAAGGAAATACTTTAAAGGGAACCCGTGAAATGGTTTTCCCATCATAAAGTGGCCCAGATCCTGTAATGACCGTTCCGTTGGTTCTCCTCTGTAATATTTCTGTTACAGCAAGATTAAAGTATAAAAATGTTTGAAGGCATAGTAAGTCATATGGAAATTATCATAAGCAACCGTGTTGGGTGGGGAGCGACGTCAGCCTAGTCATGCTGTCCGATTGCTAATCACGCCTCCTGGGCATCGTTGGCATTACCTTCGCAGACCCTTCATTCCCTTACATCATAAGGGAGATGTCAATGATGCCCAGAAGACATGATTAGCAAGTGGACAGTGTGACTTCAGTTACATCAGATTAGTCATATTGGTGATAATGTAGATTTATAGTACAGAATTTCCACAGCCCAATAAGAATTGTTGGTCATGTTTCATACAATTTGTTAGAATCGTGTAAATGAAAAGGTATTGCCTGTAGAACTAGTGAGACTATATTTTTTCTTTTTTTGTTAAAATTAAAGGCCCAGCCAATGCATGCAGAACTTGTGAGGAAAATACTGGGCAACAAAGCGACATTTAGTCCTATTGTAACATTGGAACCAAGAAGAAGGAAATTTCATAAGCCTATAACAATGACTATTCCAGTTCCAAAAGCCTCTAGTGAAGCCATGCTAAATGGGTATGGTGGTGATACACCTACACTACGGTTACTATGCAGTATAACTGGTAAGTACTAACACTATATTACATACGTGCTCATGACAACGCATGTACACAGTTGTCATATCAGAAAAAGATTTGCTTTATGCTTAAATGGTCAGCAACTTTAAAACAAAACTTGTCATAATTCAATAGTAAGGAAACAAATCTGCAAATAAGTTTTCCTTCATTGAAAAAGGAAAACTTACTTTAGCACCACTTTTTGGAACGTAACTCTCTATAGATAGATGCACGGGTTTCTAAGAAGCCTATAACATCTACAAATGGAAGAGAGGAACCCATCTATAGACATCTGTCTCATGGATATTGCCCCCATCAGTACAAATCAGAAAAATGTTAATTCATTGGTATGGTAGCTTATTCTGAAAAGTCATCCAAAAATGTAATTATCGGCCATAATAATTGCCTGGATTTAAATCATAAAACTTCCACTTGAATCGACCAATTCACGAACTGTGTTCTCCAAAAAAAGGCATAAAATGTAACTTTTATTAATATATTGTTAAAATATTAACCCCGGGTATAAAAAATGACATAATGAACTCACTATACACCCTATACCCTATTGAGTTAGAATTACTGGATATTAATCCTAAGAGGTGAAAATTGTTGTCCTATTCATTTTCCCTCTTGTTCACCCAGAAAAAAGAAGTAATCTTCAATAATTCGAATTGTATCTAACTCCCTATATCGAAGGTAATAGGGTATATATTTTACCAAAATGGGAAAGGTGGTGTGTTCCCAAATTTAGCAAACAATAGACTGGTGTCTTTACTAATATCTAAAAGAAAGACAATTTAAATACAATGCTGCCCATATATGGTAGAAATGGATTTTAGTATGGCTAAATTAATAGCCCATACTCCTTTGTGAACCCATTCCTCCAATTAAGTATTTAGTCAATATAATAGCTGATAATAGCTGCTAGCAGAGGTCCTATAAAGAGATGACTCCCTAGGTCCCCATTCACATGTAACAGTCTTTTCTCAGAGGTCCTATAAAGAGATGACTCCCTAGGTCCCCATTCACATGTAACAGTCTTGTCTCAGAGGTCCTATAAAGAGATGACTCCCTAGGTCCCCATTCACATGTAACAGTCTTGTCTCAACGCGTTTCTCTCCTATACTGAGGAGTTCATCAGGAGACTAAATAACTACTAGAGTCCGCAGACCCACTGTTTCGTCTACAGACCTACAGGTATACCGCGCCTCCCAATATACTCTCACAAGACACGGCACCCTCATATATTTTTTAAGAACATAATAGTTCACTTCCTCAATGTTAAAGATGGGCAGTTAAAACCGCCGTTCCCCGTGCCTTGATGGTAGGCACAGGTACAGAGATGAAAGCTGAAAAAAAGCAGGCACGGGGAACGGCGGTTTTAACTGCCCATCTTTAACACTGAGGAAGTGAACTATTATGTTCTTAAAAAATATATGAGGGTGCCGTGTCTTGTGAAAGTATATTGGGAGGCGCGGTATACCTGTAGGTCTGTAGACGAAACAGTGGGTCTGCGGACTCTAGTAGTTATTTAGTCTCCTGATGAACTCCTCAGTATAGGAGAGAAACGCGTTGAGACAAGACTGTTACATGTGAATGGGGACCTAGGGAGTCATCTCTTTATAGGACCTCTGAGACAAGACTGTTACATGTGAATGGGGACCTAGGGAGTCATCTCTTTATAGGACCTCTGAGAAAAGACTGTTACATGTGAATGGGGACCTAGGGAGTCATCTCTTTATAGGACCTCTGCTAGCAGCTATTATCAGCTATTATATTGACTAAATACTTAATTGGAGGAATGGGTTCACAAAGGAGTATGGGCTATTAATTTAGCCATACTAAAATCCATTTCTACCATATATGGGCAGCATTGTATTTAAATTGTCTTTCTTTTAGATATTAGTAAAGACACCAGTCTATTGTTTGCTAAATTTGGGAACACACCACCTTTCCCATTTTGGTAAAATATATACCCTATTACCTTCGATATAGGGAGTTAGATACAATTCGAATTATTGAAGATTACTTCTTTTTTCTGGGTGAACAAGCGGGAAAATGAATAGGACAACAATTTTCACCTCTTAGGATTAATATCCAGTAATTCTAACTCAATAGGGTATAGGGTGTATAGTGAGTTCATTATGTCATTTTTTATACCCGGGGTTAATATTTTAACAATATATTAATAAAAGTTACATTTTATGCCTTTTTTTGGATTTAAATCATTCACTGATCAATTGTAAACTCTAAGCAGAATATACATATTCTGTCAGTGTACTACAGAGGTTTTTATGATGTACAGGTAGGATCATGGCAGCTTCTTTGAACAAAGCCTTGTCAACCTTGCCATTGCCATAAACCGTTCTTCTATATTATATCGACTATTACAAAATTTCCAATATGAATGGAAAAAAACCCATCAACTTGACAAAATATATTACATGCAATTGTTACCTCAGTATCATTATACAAATGTTATATATGAATATTACATATGTATCAGTTATTAATTTTGTGATTTCCTCTAGGTGGTACAACCCCTGCGCAATGGGAAGACATCACCGGGACAACCCCACTTACATTTGTTAATGAATGTGTTTCTTTTACTACTAATGTATCTGCTAGGTAAAGTAACATACAAGTCAAGATATGTGTGATGTGTTAAGGGGAACCTATCACCAGGTTTTGGCTCAATAAACTAATGGCATGATACAGCAGATTATAAGGCACAAAAATAAGTCTTATAAATTCCCCAATGGTCCTGTGCAGAAATACAATTTTGACACAGTATCGGTCTTCAAAAAAAAAAAAAATCAGAGTGTGGAAGGGATATAGATTTGACCACCTATCACTGAAAAAATCCCTATATATAAAACTTCACATTTATTTATATTTCATTAAAACTTGATAACGTGCAGAGTATGAAATTTAAAAATACAGCAGCCACACAAAGGAAGAGGGGGGAAGCCCTTCTGATATCATTAGACTACTATTCAAATGCTGTATAATCACCTTTCAAATTTACATCGGGTAACACAGTATAGTGGATCCCAACACACATAAGGTCTCCCAGTACCAGTTATAAGTAGTCTGTGTTATATTGAATATCTAGGACCTAGATGTTTCACTAGGTACCAGTTCACACTGAGTCTATTAGTGTACGGTTGACTGATACACCTACACCCAGTTAGGACTGCATCTAGCACACTAACCATTACAGTATCTGTCTTCCTGTAAATGATAGACCTACAGTCATGAGGGAATCTCTCTGAAGTCAACATTGAAAACTTGCTCATGTCTGCCTGATTGACACGCCTGGAGAAGAGACAGGACAATCTTGTGAGTCAAGGCGATGTCGCTCAGGCATACATGGGCCGGTTTTCAATGGTGTCTCCATTACTTATGTATTGCTGAGGGATACCCCGAGGACTTCAGGTCCTTCATGTACATACAGACAGATATTATTGTAATGTGCAGGGAATGGAGTTTCAGACTTTTAAAATGTAAAGAACTTTGAACAACTTGCAGACCAAAAGGAACCAGTGAGGTGAAGGCCTGTTGTCCTTCTTCAGCTGCCTGGGCATTTACAAGGGATACAACTCCACTTGGATTGCTCTTTTATCACAGTAAGATTTGCATATGCAAGAATGGTTGTTCTAGTTAGCAGCTTCTTTAATCTTACGAAGGCCTGTCTCAGCATTACAGGTAGATCGGTCTCCTTTTTGCCTTCCTTGGGTGCACTCCAGTCAGGAGCACATAAAAAGGGTCTGTCACCTTGGCCAAGTCCTTACTGAATCGGCAGTAATAATTTACTAACCCAAACAAGGACCCCAGCTCACTTCTGTTCCATGGCATCCCTGCTGTATAACAATACCTGATCATCCTGGAATGGCTTCTTAAGATTTTTCACCTCCTGTTACAGAGTCATATTGTGCTCTTGGCATTTCACAATTGTCACCTACGTACACCTTTTGTGCAAAGCAAACAGAATCTGTCAATCTTTCAGCATGTTACTGCCCAATATCACTAGAGCACTTGGTCCATAACTTTCGCTACCACCATTACAACTTTTTTCTTTTAAATCTGAACACATGATTTCCTTCCATGTCTACGGTTTCTGCAATTGTGACAATCTCTGTGATTTGCTCCTCAACTGCAAGCCATTCAGATGCCTTTCCCAAAGTTATGTCAAGTACAACTAATGTGCAAATTGAGACTTCTCACAAGGATATGGGTTCCCTGGTGGGAGACAGCGTGCAGCTGCTCAGGTTCCATCTCATGCCTGGAATACTGGGTCCAACCTGAGATCCTTAAAGTGTACATCCAGTTATAAAACAATATTTCATACGTGAATAGTGCAGGTAATGTTTCTGTCTGCAACATTGTGAATCATGGAGCTTTTCTGACTTTGCTGAATCTTCAGATTAAGATGTTATCTTTATACATTGTTATCAATACATCAATACACTAGTCTATCAATACATTGATAGACTAGTGTCAGGACCGTTCCCCTCCTCTCTCCATAGAGTTCGGTATATGAGGTGAGTAGGAAACTGACCTCAATGTAAACAAACAGTTTGATTGACAATAAGGGGGAGGAGAGCAGCCTAATAAGTGGAGAAGGATTTTTTACTGATATAAACAATATATATATATATATATATATATATATATATACGCACACACGTTTCTTATATTCACCTGTTCTTTTCGTTTATGTAAGTCGTTTTATAACTGGAGGTACACTTTAAGAGCATCTTTGAAGAGCTTGATGGTGTGCCTTGGCAAGGGATCCTTTTAAAGAGGTACTTCTTAGAGAAAAGAAACCAAGATGGCTTTGTCCTATTCCTCCCTCTTCCATTGAGTCGATTTCTTAAGTACCTCTTGGAAGGTCTTCTGAAGTGCTGCCTCCAACCTCTCTCTCAAGATCCTCTAAAATGAATAATTCTGGAGGCGCATGATATATTATTGTAGTACTGTCTCCACTCCTGCCAGGAGTTCACCCCCCGACTCTGCCAGAAGCTCCTGGGGCTCATTAGCAAACTGGACCACAGTCTCTTCATATCACAGCACTGTTGCAGACCACTTTTTCAATAATGTCACCAAGATGTCTGTTCAAATATTCTGATGTGATCAGCCAGCTGCAACATGGTGGTCCTCAACTCTTTCTCTAGCATACTCATGGTCAATTCTGCCTCCAAGTGGATAGCCACATTACACAGCATAGCTGGGGATTGCAATCTCCAGTCTTCTAACAACATTTTCCAATCATCAAACTTCAGGTACTGATACTGATCTAAAGAGGGGCCTGTGACGGCGCAAATGTCCAGGATAGGTGTTTCACTCTAGTAGTTTGATTCTGTGTCCAACCTGTAACTACAGATAAATTTAACATGCAGGTAATGGACACAGAAACTGAGATAATGGAGTTTTAAATTTCTTTACTGTAACTTTGAAAATGTAGAACAACATGAAGTTGCCTGTCCAAGACAAGGATAGTCTCACACTCTTTTGTACTGAGTTTGTTGAGGCAATTCTTATCAGTGCCTCATTTGTCAAGACTTCCGGGGCCAAAATGCTTTTTTATACAGTTTTGGATGCTTTCTGAGCGCACTTGTGTTCAGCCTTCAATTTGACAGCTTTTCTGGTCAGCTGGGAACACTTTGCCCTCTAGTGAATTGCACGCCAACCAATTGGCGAAAACCAAAACCTGAGTGTTCAATCTCCCACTGAGATCTTAGTTTTATATGCCAAAAGTTGGTGACTGTCTTCCTTTAAAGATTTTGTGATATTTGTTCTAGTTTCGCTTAGTAGCTCAAAGATTTTAGCACTATGCATTAAAGCTGATTGAAAAGTCCTGTTTTTACTTTTTGAAAATAGTTTTCTTTGGCTAGCAATTTAAGGGTCAAGAATTGGAAGAATTTTGCCTTTCTAATATAAGGGTAAGTTCACCGAGTTTTTTGGTTAGGGTTTTGGCAGAAATCCGCCTCCAAACCCTGAACCAAAAAACACCTCACCATTCAAAGTATACAAAATGCTTCTGAGTCTTTTCCGTTAACGCTTTTTTCTGCTAGTGGCAAAAAAGAAGCGAGATGTCCATTCTTTTTGAAGCTGTGAGCGTTTTCCGGATCACAGCTTCAATGCAAGTCAATGTGAGCTGGTTTTTCCTGCTCGTGGTTTTTTGGTCAAAACCCTAAAGCGGAACCTGAAGTGTTTTTGGAAAAAACCTGATCAGGAAACGCCAGGCGTTTTTTTTTTTAAATATAATGCTTAGTTCACACTGAGTTTTTTGGTCAGGAATCTGCCTCAAAATCAGCCTCCAAAGAAAGCATCCCAATAGAACTCTGATTTTGAGGTGGATTCCTGACCATAAAACTCTGTGTGAACTCAGCTTTATTCATAACCACATCCCAAGAGGAAACTCCTCGAAAAATGCCTCAAAAAATGCTTCAGGAAACGCTTCTAATGGCAAAAAACGCCTCAGGAAACATCTCACGTATTTTCCGGTCCGGTTTTGACAATGCCTAAACCCTGACCAAAAAACTCTGTGTGAACTTACCCTAACAGTTAAAGATGTACATGCCTTAAATGTTGAACAGTGAAAAAACCCTACATTAGTTTATAGAGTCATCAGACTAATGACAATACTTTGTAGGGTTGCTTCTACACTCTCCAAAGATGCCTTTCTTATTCTGCATTGCCACTCCATTAAAATGCCTACATCTATAACCTTATTTGGCTGCTATTCCTCTTCCATCCTTTTATGTATAGATAGCTACAGTAGATCTTCATCACAGTTGAGCATACCACCACTTGGTTAATGATCCTGATAAAGTCTTCACTAAAACACATCTGTTTCATACTGATTTTTTTTTTTTTTGAAAACTGATTTGACTTATACTACAGTTTTTGTGTATTTAATGTGTCTAATGTGTATCCTTTATTTTCTGTCCATGCTGCAAATTAATAAAAATGTTTTTTTTCGGTAGGTTCTGGTTAATAGACTGCCGACAAATTCAAGAGTCTGTTACTTTTGCCAGCCAAGTATACAGAGAAATTATCTGTGTTCCTTATATGGCCAAATTTGTTGTCTTTGCCAAATCCCATGACCCCATTGAAGCACGCCTGAGATGTTTCTGTATGACTGATGACAAAGTAGACAAGACACTGGAACAGCAGGAAAACTTTGCAGAAGTTGCCAGGAGTAGAGATGTAGAGGTATTTTCCATTTTACAAATTGGCCATACCAGAAATACTGTACCTTATGCAGCTATGGTAAAAAGGGGGTAAAATAAAGTATTTTAGTTGGTAAAAAAAAAACCTATTAAAGTCATGTGTCTTTGTGACAATGATGTATTATTATGTAACAGGTTTATCTGATAATTTCAGGTGCTGGAAGGAAAACCAATCTATTTGGACTGCTTTGGCAACTTAGTACCCTTAATAAAGAGTGGGCAACATCACATATTTAGTTTCTACGCCTTTAAAGAAAATAGACTTCCATTATTTGTCAAGGTAACATCATAATAACAAATATAACCAATACCACTGTACTAATTTGTTTTTGTTTTGTTAATATTTGCGCTTATATATAAGTGTTTTACCCAATACATTGCTTTATCTGTGTTGCTCTATTTGCCAGAAACAACCAAATATCCTCAGTGTTTTCAGTTTGTTGCTGCTTAAGACCACCTCTCTTTGTCTAGCTCTAGTGGTCAGGCTCCCTCTCTCTCTCTCTCCGCAAAGTGCCTTTGGTTGCTGAGCCTGGATAATGGCTAGAATACTGTTTGGTCAATGCTTCTGTTATCTCAGTATTAAATCCAGAGATAACCATGCAATTAACAAAGCACACTGCTGTCCTAAGCTGAGAACAGAGAAGGGGAGAGGAGACAAGAGAACATGAGAAACTCTGAGATAGGAAAACCCCCTCAATTCTATTAAAAATTGGTCAGTCATTGGTTCATGACCTACAACCATTAATGACATTGGTATGGTATTTTGCTATTAAAATGAGCAGGTAAAAATAATAGCTAAATGTCATGTTTCCTATGTATTATATACCACATATGATGTCTCAATAACAGGTGCGAGATACAACTCAAGAACCTTGTGGACGCCTTTCTTTCATGAAGGAGCCAAAGTCCTCTAGAGGCCTTGTGCAACAAGCCATTTGCAATCTAAATATCACTTTACCAATTTATAATAAGGTAAGATTGATTTCATCTTATGTTTTTACTTTAGGGTGGTCCCATTTCATAAAATGATCGCATGTCGCTAGGATTTTCCATCACTTTATGATAAGTGGGGTTCTTTTATGAGACCATCACCAATGCTAAGAATAAAGGGGCCTCAATGCTGATTCAGTGCTGTGGTCCATTCACAGTTTTTTCATGCATTACGGGTCTTCTATCTAATAACATTGCAGGTAAAGTTAGAATGAAAAGACCCCAGATCCCTCTTTATTTTCAGGATTTGTGGAGTCTCAAAGTTGGAACCCACTGAACATTAATTATTCCTGTTTCACAAAGTGATGATATTTTGCTAGAATAGGTCATCCTTTTATGAGATGGGAATACTCTTTTGATTTCAGTATATTTTAGGGTCGCTTACACTGTTGGATCATGGAACCAATCTGTCTGTAGAAGTTTCATTATAGAGCTTGTCATCGTCCCTAGGAAGGTTAACATTTATAGTGAATATGAGTCACACAACTGTTCGGCATAAGTATTCATATTAGTGATATAAAGAAATAAAAAATAAGCCAAACTTCATGGCAGTAGAGGTTAAAATATAGCTCCCTGCTTACATATCTCAGCCTCAATATTGATATTTGTTGAAAGTACTCCTGCGTTATTCATTTGTTAGTGTCAAATATATGTTGGTGAATGTGGTGTTCATTTTACAGTATGTTGAAACATCAGTAGCGTAACTAGGCATGGCGGTTCCCCGTGGCAAACTTTTCAGACCCCCGAGTATAATGATAGTGTTTATGGGGCCCATGGCATCACTTACCAATACCGGTCACTGCCAGGATCGGTAAATAAATAGGACCTGTTACTGACTGGAGGAACTCCAGCCGGTAATGGTCTATTAAGAAAAAAAAACCTGCAGTGGTAGCGGCTGTCGCCAGGCCCCTAATGTCCCGGGCCCTGTGTCCCCGGTTGTTACGCCACAGTGAAACATATACTGTAAATCTATTTCTCCTACAAATAGGAAACTTTAAGAATACTTTCAGTATTGCAGTTTGTAGTAGTCGCAAAACTTCTGCAATGAAAGTGCACTTTTATGTGTCCAGTTTTTTCGTATTGGATTTAATTGATTTACGTGGACAAAGGAAAATAAGACTTACACTTACCGGCCACTTTATTAGGTACACCATGCTAGTAACGGGTTGGACCCCCTTTTGCCTTCAGAACTGCCTCAATTCTTCGTGGCATAGATACAACAAGGTGCTGGAAGCATTCCTCAGAGATTTTGGTCCATATTGACATGATGGCATCACACAGTTGCCGCAGATTTGTCGGCTGCACATCCATGATGCGAATCTCCCGTTCCACCACATCCCAAAGATGCTCTATTGGATTGAGATCTGGTGACTGTGGAGGCCATTGGAGTACAGTGAACTCATTGTCATGTTCAAGAAACCAGTCTGAGATGATTCCAGCTTTATGACATGGCGCATTATCCTGCTGAAAGTAGCCATCAGATGTTGGGTACATTGTGGTCATAAAGGGATGGACATGGTCAGCAACAATACTCAGGTAGGCTTTGGCGTTGCAACGATGCTCAATTGGTACCAAGGGGCCCAAAGAGTGCCAAGAAAATATTCCCCACACCATGACACCACCACCACCAGCCTGAACCGTTGATACAAGGCAGGATGGATCCATGCTTTCATGTTGTTGACGCCAAATTCTGACCCTACCATCCGAATGTCGCAGCAGAAATCGAGACTCATCAGACCAGGCAACGTTTTTCCAATCTTCAATTGTCCAATTTCGATGAGCTTGTGCAAATTGTAGCCTCAGTTTCCTGTTCTTCGCTGAAAGGAGTGGCACCCGGTGTGGTCTTCTGCTGCTGTAGCCCATCTGCCTCAAAGTTCGACGTACTGTGCGTTCAGAGATGCTCTTCTGGCTACCTTGGTTGTAACGGGTGGCTATTTGAGTCACTGTTGCCTTTCTATCAGCTCGAACCAGTCTGGCCATTCTCCTCTGACCTCTGGCATCAACAACGCATTTCCGCCCACAGAGCTGCCGCTCACTGGATGTTTTTTCTTTTTCGGACCATTCTCTGTAAACCCTAGAGATGGTTGTGCGTGAAAATCCCAGTAGATCAGCAGTTTCTGAAATACTCAGACCAGCCCTTCTGGCACCAACAACCATGCCACGTTCAAAGGCACTCAAATCACCTTTCTTCCCCATACTGATGCTCGGTTTGAACTGCAGGAGATTGTCTTGACCATGTCTACATGCCTAAATGCAGTGAATTGCCGCCATGTGATTGGCTGATTAGAAATTAAGTGTTAACGAGCAGTTGGACAGGTGTACCTAATAAAGTGGCCGGTGAGTGTATATACAATGTCTAGTTAAAACAATGGGAACTGACAGATGCTTCTGAATGGCAAAATCTAAAGATTTAAAGTAGAAGTGCATCTTATGCTTGTATTCACAAAGTAAAGGGTGTCTGTAACCAAATCACTCCCCCTATTCAGCTAGAAGTACAATCAAATGGGGTTTATACGAAATGAAGATTTTTTTTTTGTGCTTTCTGATCTATGCCTCTGTTGCTGAGATATTAGCTTTTCCTCATATGCAAATAAACTGTTTGCAAAGCAAATTGCACCTAAAAGCTACCTTGCTGCTATGATTGACAGGCAAGATAGTGTACATAGCAGGGGGGAGGATGGAGGGACCAGGCACTGGAAACCATTGCTCTTTGGTGTGATGAAACCAATGGTGACACCCCTATTGCACGAAACAGCTGTATAGTATATCAGGAAAAAAGTTAATATCTCAGCAGCAAAGACATCAATCAGGAATCAGAAAGAAAGTGTTTTATTCACACACGACCCAGCTATCTGACTGTCTTTACTGGCCAGGGGTTTTGTCTAATATTGTAGCTCGGTCATATTGCTGTGAAAAGGCTTGATTTGCAGTGGTACATGCAAAGCAATGACCAGTAGAAGTCAGCCATGATTTTCTAATCATGGACAATTCCTTAATGGTGTGCACACACAATGCAGACAGTACCGTATTTGCTATGTCCGCTAAATATTGCAGTCGATATGGGCAAGGGGGGCTTTAGAGTGTGTATATAACACTAACTTTTAAAAAGTCATTTTGTGTGAAAGAAAAATTTAACAGTACTGTATTTAGTGTCCCTGTTATCTCTAGAAATTGTACCTCTGCTTATATGACTGTTCGTGTAGCCTATTGGTTTTTTTTGTGTTTCTCTATATTTAAAGTGAAGCCATAGTTTGATGTTATTTTATTTTTGAATCAATTGGCAAAAGCAAAAATGTAAAAAATGTTCATTCTTTGAATCTTTCCTTTTTTATGTCGGGTACCCTGAATTTCAAAGGAATCTGAATCAGATCAAGAAGATGAGGTAATTTTAACAATTTACAAGTGATAATGTGGCTCTGTAGTGTATATGTAATCTGTGCACCAGAAAAATCTAAAGTATGCCCTAGATGCAATACATTGCATAGTTGTCTACATCGATGGGTGAATCCCACTGTAAAAATTACTGCTTTTAAGAGAGGAGACTTATAAAATGACAGCCTTGATCTGTATGTCAAAAACTCAATTGTACACCAGCTAGAAGCAGGCATAGATTTGAGTTATAATTAATGCTAACTTCTGTTGTTAATTATACAGTGTTTTGCAAAAGTATTCATACCTATTAACCTCTTGAACTTTTTCGCATTCTGTTAACTTACAACCACAAACTTAGATGTATTTTATTGATATTTTAAAGCGATAGACCAACACAAAGTAACAGATAACTGTGACGTGGAACTAAAATGATACATGGTTTACAACATTTTAATCAAATAAAAATCTGAAAAGTGTAAAAGTATTCAGCCCCCAGTACTCTGATACCCCTAAATGAAATCCAGTGCACCCAATAGCCTTCCGAAGTCACTTAATTAGTTAATAGAGTCCAGCTGTGTGTAATTTAGTCTCAGTATAAATACACACCTGTTCTGTCAAGGCCTCAGTGGTTTGTTAGAGAACACTAGTGAACAAATAGCATCATGAAGACCAAGGAACTCACCAGACAGGTCAGAGATAAAGTTGTGGAAAAGTTTAAGCAGGTTTACGTTATAAAAACATATCCCAAGCTTTGAGCATCCCAGTGGGCACTGTTCCATCCATCATCAAAAAATGGAAAAAGTATTCTACAACTGCAAACCTACCAAGACATGGCTGTCCACATAAACTAACAGATTGAGTAAGGAGAGCACTGGTTAGAGAAGCAGCCAAGAAGCCCATGGTCAAACTGGAGGGGATGCAAGAATCTACAGCTCAGATGGGAGAATCTGTCCACAGGACAACTATAAGTCATGTGGCCTTTATGGAAGATTGGCAAGAAGAAAAACATTGTTGAAAAAAAGATATAAGAAGTGCCGTTTACAGTTTGCCACAAGCCATATAGGGGACACAGCAAACATATGGAGTAAGTCACTCTGTTCAGATGAGACCAAAGATGAACTTTTTTGGCCTAAATGCAATGTGCTATGTATGGTAGAAAAGTAACACTTCTCATCACCCTGAACACACCATCTCCACTGTGACATATAGTGGTGGCAGCATCAGTCTGGGGGGAGGCTTTTCTTCAGCAGGAACAGGGAAGCTGGTCAGAGGTGATGGGAATATGGATGGAGCTAAATACAGGACAATCCTGGAAGAAAACCTGTCAGAGGCCGCAAAAGACTTGAGACTGGGAAGGAGATTCACCTTCCAGCAAGACAATGACCCTAAAAATACAGTCAGAGCTACAGTGGAATGGTTTAGATCAAAGAATATTCATGATAGAATGGCCCAGTCACAGTCCAGACCTAAATCCCATTAAGCATCTGTGACAAGACATGAAAATTGCTGTTCACAGACGTTCTCCATCCAATCTGGCTGAGCTTGAGCTATTTTGCAAAGAGTGGGCAAAAATCTCAGTCTCTAGATTTGTAAAGCTGGTGAGACAGACCCCAAAAGACTTGCAGCTGTAATTGTAGCGAAAGGTGGTTCTCCAAAGTATTGATATGGGGGTCTGAATACTGTTGTACATCATACTTTTCAGATTTTTATTTGAGTAATATTTTGAAAACCTTGTATCATTTTCATTCCACTTCACAATTATCTGCTACTTTGTATTGGTCTATCACTTAAAATTTCAATATAATACATTGAAGTTTGTGGTTGTAAGGGTGACAAAATGTGAAAAAGTGGTTAGCACTGCAGCCTTGCAGTGCTGGAGTCTTGGGATCGAATCTTACCTTGTTTGCGTGGATTTCCTCCCATATCTACAAAGACATACTGATAGGGGAAAAAAAGTACATTGTGAGCCCTATTTGGGGCTCACAATCTACATTTTTTTAAAAAAGTTCAAGAGGTATGGATACTTTTACAAGGCACTGTGGTAGACTTGTAAGGCTGTGGGAGGCCGTATCCTCACTCAAAAGTTTAATTAGAAAATCCAACTTTCTGCCAATAGGACAGTCTTTTGGTGAGAATAAGCAAAAAAATAGCTTTATTCAGTGTTTATGGCTGAGGCACTCCATGGTGCATATGCTCAGGTACTTTGTAACTGCAGTTTACATAATAATAATAATAACTTTATTTGTATAGTGCCAGCATATTCCTCAGCACTTTACAAATCAGATCATACATGAACAGACTGTATTTGACATTACAGTGTGACAAAGAAGTTAACACAGCAAATAATAGGAGCTCATAAGAGCTTACAGTCTACGAGGAAATAGGGTCAGAAGTCTGACAATGGTCCTGCTATCTTTTAATACATAAGGTCATATAACTGAATCTGTATAAGCCTGCCACCAGCCAGAATCTGTGACTATATAGATACTAAGCAGAGGGTAAATTCTAAATAGTGGGGTCAGATTCTGAGGAATAAAGTAGGAAGGATAACATTTACATTGTATTATATGGTGGATTTGTAACCAGTGCAGTGACTGGCACAAGGTAGATGCATCTATGTACCATTTTGACAGAAATATGAGTCTGGTGGCAGTTTATTAGGGGGAAGCCTAGTGGCAAAGTATATGAAATCTGTCTTCACTACCTGACTTTCTGAGATGGGATTGATAATAGCACTTTAGTAGATAAAACCAACTTGTGTACAGCATGACTACCATTGTCTATAAACTTTGATATTGTACACAAAATTGTAACCTTTTTTTTTTTTTTTTACATATTAATTGTATAATTTTGTCGTTTTTTGCAGGGAAATCTAACATCTGAGAAAAGTAAGTGGTTAAATATCATATGGAAATTAAGCTTTGAATGATTAACTAGAGCTGCGCATGCAAGTCATGCAGACGATTTCCACTAAATTTATACTAACGCTGCTTTGGTAAAGATAATACACATAATCTACTAGCACTGTTCATATAACATTGTGTAGGGATCTAAGCTACAGCCTAATGATGAATCTACTGTACTAAACTAACCCTTCCCTGCTACTGACTTTTCCTGTGACCTTCCCCTTTACTCCCGCTACAAAGCCCATCCCATTTTCTGTTTTTTGCCGTGCATTTGTTGACATGACATTGTCATCTCATTAACTAGCTAATGACTGTATCAGTTTTTTGGACACCAAGCAAAATCCACATTAGGTTTTCTGCAAACTTAACTCCAGCTGACTGCATGCAGTGCAAATAATGTGATGCTTGGTCCAAACAGATACTGTCTCAATGCATTATATGGCCGTCAACGTTACTGTGGTGAAGTGACTCGTATTTTATCTTCACTAAACAAGTAGATGATGCCTTTATGAGTGTCAATATATATAATACTTTGGAACTTTGATAAACTCTTCTCCCAAAACTAAAAGTATGCTCTTAGGGGTAAAGAGTCTTCTTAAGGTGCTGTCTGCTCTAGACAGCCGCCTTCCATATATTCTACAGGCTGCTGATATGGCAGTATTACTGTTCAGTCTCTGCCATAGATGCTTACATTTAACAAGGAGTTCGTTTCACGAGACAGCTCCTTCAAGTGGCCATTTAAGTTATTGCAGGCTGGTACTACCTATGCCTGTTCTATATAACCTGAATTTCATTTATTTTATTAGAATTTTAAAAAGTTTGTCATGCTATAGGCTATCTATATTAGTAAAATATGATATCAGAAAAGGTAGGAGTCCATACCCAAAAATATATATTTTTTTTTTTTGAGAAAGGAGTATACCAATTTTCTGTTAAAGTTTTACCCTAGCAAAGACTGAAATGTCAGCTTGATGCAGTACTGCAATATTCCCAGTCGTGTTTTACTCTCCTAAAGGCCAGTATTTTGGAGATCCCATTGAACTCTACTAGGGTGCAGCTGAAATATGAGCTGGCCCTGACAACTGAGCAACAATGATGTGAATCATCCAGGCACAAAGATTAGACAATAGTATAACCGCCAACTAATGCAGTTCACCAATTGCAAAACCTATAACAAAAGAAATATGTAGAAATAAAGCATATGGGTCCTAATGGAATTGCCTTTTGCTTTGGCTATTTTAATGGCATAACTACATGTAACAATTCATTATAAGAACATGTAGTAAGTGTTTAGTTACTGAATAGGTTCCCATGATACTAGAGTAAAAAATCTATTAATACTGTACTTCACCACAGTATGTTGCAGATTTTTTTATGTTAGTTTTAGGCTACTGCCAACATAACCTGATCCCATAGCACCTTTGCTTTGCATGGAAATAACTTGACTTACATATACAGTGCGTGTGTGTGTTGTGTGTGAATGTGTTGACCTTTTGTTTGCTGTGCATAACATCTTGTATTTCAAATCATTTTACGTTTATCCATGAAAACTCCTTTTTTCCTTTGATTTTGTTATTCAGACCTCACCTTATGTGTCCTAAAGTCTGAGGATGCTCCAATGATAGGAACATACCTCCTGTTTATTGAAAGCATAACATTGAATTATCCAATCATTTTTAAAAGATTTCTTCCTAGATGAAATGCCGGTTTGTAGCTGGGTCAGATACGTATTTTTACATGCTCTTCTGCTGCAAGAGAGGGTGTCAAAAATTCTGTAGATTTAAAGGGATAGTTTGGCTCATATGTCTTAAATACACAATGGACAGGGTTAGGGGGTATTCACACGGAGTAACACCGAGCGTGTATCACAGCCGTACACGCCGGCGTTACGGCAGACTGCCGAACACTTCCCATTCATTTCAATGGGAGCGCTCATAAACGCCGCTGTTACGAGCGCTCCCATTGAAGTGAATGGGAAGTGTTTGGCAGTCTGCCGTAACGCCAGCGTGTACAGCTGTGATACACGCCCGGCATTACTCCGTGTGAATGCCCCCTTAGGCTGTAGATACAGCAATGACTGAATTGTATTTGTTTTACATTATAATTAACAAGAAAGTTTACATATTCATAACATAGAACTAGTGAGAAAAGTAAGACAAGCGTAAAATCATCAAACTCTTCGCAGCGGCACATTCTTCTATCTGCATCTTCACAAGGTGCAGATAGTCCAGTAATGATCCCTACTGCGTCGTACTTTGATCATCTGTCCCTGCCATTAAAACCGCTTGGGCAGTCAATCAGATAACATTGAGGAGGGAATCAGGTCTCTTAGATTGTTCTTGACAAAGGTTGCCGAGGACTTTCATTCTAAACTTTTCTTGTTTGGGGAGCTAAAAAAAGGGTTGCTGCTGAGTAGCGTTTATTAGCTTAAAGACATTTGACATTTTGGAAATTAATTGGTGTTTGGGTCTGGCATATAAACAGTTAATAGATTTATAGATTTCAGACATTGCAACATCTGATTTTCAAGTACAAAAAACTTGCAAGTAGGAATTAAATACATTATATTACTGCAGACCTCTCTGGCAGCAAGAGAAAAACAACAGTAGATGGGCAGAGACTGGCACACTAATATATTAATCTCTTTATGTGTGATGGTATCATCTTAAATATTACATTCTGTACCAGTTCCTTTAACCTGTTTTTCTGGCAGCTCAGTACCACTGGCTTTCTCTTTGAGGCAATCGACAATCAACAATTATAGCTCTTCTTTCTATTTTTCTTTTCTATTGGTTGTATAGCATCAGAACAATCTTGAGATGCCTTTGTTCAAATTCACTGTGATTTTCTTTTATATGTGATATTTATTTATTCATTTGCTGTTTTGTCTCAAAATTTGTGTTGTTGTTATGTTGGATGTGTGAATGTGGTGTAGTTCGCATTCTAAGCAAGTTATTTCCTGCCCATTTTTCCTGCCCAGTTACCTTTTTTCCTTTAGCATGATATTCAAGGCCGTTTGGATCCACCAGCCACGTCAGTTCATTGCATCCACCCCCACCTCAGCCAGAGCTGTGATTATTTCCTTCATGATTACATTATTCAGTCACTATTTATTTATTGCCATTTTATGTTAATATTTCTCATTCACCTCAAAGATGATGAAGAAACGGAATCCACAGAAACATCCATCCTGAAAAGTCATCTAGTCAATGATGAGCCAGTATTAGCAAGTCCAGATTTGCTGTCTGAAGTCTGTGAAATGAAGCAAGATTTGATAAAAATGAGTGCAATTCTAACGAATGATGCACCTCAAAAGACATGTTCTTCTAAAAGCAAAGACCTTGAAAGAACGGAAGAGGATCCAGGAGAACCGTTTGAAATTGTTGGAAAGGTAAAAGAAGATTTGGAAAAAGTGAATGAAATTCTCAGAACTGGAACCTACAATAGAGAAGACTTGTTACTCGAAGAAGCTCACTCTTCAAGATCATATGAAAAAGATGAGGAGTGGGTTGTTGTAGGAGATGACGAAATTGAAGAAGCCAAACTAAATGCCCTCCAGCAAGATTTTGAAACACCTTGTATAGAAATAAGAATAGACAGAGGGGAGAAACCAAAAATAAAAACGGGCACACACGACATGGTGAATTATCTTACAAAAGACCTAAATTCTTACTCAGATGATTCTACAACGCCAAGTGGAACACAGAAAACAGAACAGCGTAAACTTCCAATAGAAATCAAAAAACCTGTCCGTAGGAAACTCAAGGAAAGGCAACGGGAACAAGAGCTTCATGGCACCAGCGAGACATCAGGACTAACAACATTCAGTTCAGAAGAATCACTAGATGATGAAATTGGCCTTACTACAGCACCTGCTCCAAGTGTAAAAGAAGTCTCACCAGTGATTGAAGAAACACCAATCGGATCCATAAAAGACAAAGTAAAAGCTCTTCAGAAACGAGTTGAAGAAGAGCAAAAGGGACTTTCAAGCATATCAAGCAAAACACAGTTTAAGGAGGTTGTCAGTGAGCCAGGCAGGCAACAAAATGTAGTGACTGTAGTACAGCCACCTGTTTCCCCATCTTTGAAAACTGAAAAGGTGGAAGAAACAATGTCTGTTCGTGAATTAATGAAGGCATTTCAATCAGGGCATGATCCATCTAAGGAAAGATCAGGACTTTTTGAGTACAAAACAGTAAAAACAGTACAAAAACAAACCTCATTAGAAAGCAGATCAGCAGATAGTACAATTCCAGCTTCAGATAATATTAAACTGATAGATACTTCAGTAAAAGAAAGTCTAACTTCTACTGAAGGTGAACAGAAGTCCCCGAAGCGCCATGCTAAGTTAAAGTCAATCTCTGATGATCAAAAAGATTACAAGGAAAGTCCTACATTGCCCCCAATTAATATTAAAGAGGTAGTAACTGAGATCCATGCAAATGATGATGAAATCTCCAGAGACAGACCAAATATAAGATTAAGAGTTAGCATTAGTGACCAGGATGTTGATCCACAGATTAGCCCTGACAGAAAAACATCCACAGATTTTTCAGATGTTATTAAAGAAGAGCTAGAGGACAATGACAATTATTTACAATTTAAGCATCTTCCAGAAACTGAAGGTGCTCAGTTAAATTTAGATCAAGTACTCATTAGTCCGTTTAATGTATCGTTTCCTTCTGAATATGGAACAGATGGTTTTCTACCAGCTTTACATTTACAAGGTGGTACATATGATGATAGCTCAGATAGCCTTAAACATGAAGGAATTGCAGATTCTCCAAGTGGCAGTTTGTTAGATGGAACACCTCACATGAGCTCAGAAGATAGTTACAAGCATGAAGGCCTAGCTGAGACCCCAGGAACAAGCCCAGAAAGTCTTTCATTTTCTCCAAAGAAATCTGAAGAACAGACTGGTGATGTATCAAAAGCAGAAAAGGATGATGGACATGATGATAAGTCTGTTAATAAATTTGAAAAGAAGGGTAAAAAAATTACAGAAGAAGACAACCGTGTCACAGCACAAATACCTGAAGTTCAAAGCGATGAAACATCTAATGATGCTGAAAAATCTCCTTTGGAATGTAAAGATTCTTCAGTGAAAGGTGAACGACATGTAACTTTGAAAAGCCCTCAGGGACTTGAGCTAATTCTGCCCACCAAACATATTCAGGATGATGAGGTCAGTAGTCCTGTAGCAGATGAGTCCATAGCAATTAGTCACAAGGATTCACTAGAAGCAAGCCCAGTGTTAGAAGACAACTCTTCCCATAAAACTCCTGATTCATTAGAACCAAGTCCTACAAGAGAATCGCCTTGCCGTGACTCACTTGAGAGCAGTCCAGTGGAACAAAAAATTAAGTCTAGTATTCTCATAGGTTCAGCCCTCCATGCAAGTCTAAAATCAGACTTGGCATCAGAGTTGGCTCTTCGATCTAGAATTCTCAGAGATCAAGATGGAAGTGCTGAAGATGATAGCATAGAACAGACATCACTGCTGGAAAGCTCTGGCAAAAGTCCCCTTTCTCCAGATACTCCCAGCTCTGAGGAGATAAGTTACGAAGTTACACCTAAAATGCAAGATTTGCAGGCATTTTCTACTCTTCCAAAGCCAGGAATAATTCCAGAAGTTTCTGAAGAGACAGAAGAAGATTCTGAAAATGAGCCAAAGAAAAGATTCACACCTGAGGAAGAAATGTTCAAAATGGTCACCAAGATAAAAATGTTTGATGAGCTTGAGCAGGAAGCAAAGCAGAAAAGAGAATATAAAAAAGAATTCAAGCAAGAGGAAAATACATCAGTAAGTGACCCAAAAAATGTAAATGATGAGGACATGGAAGAGAGCGGTATTAAACTGGTGCATGATGAAGATGTGCAAATTGTAGTCAAATCTGTAGAAAGCAGAAAAAGTAGTTCTTCTTCAGAAAGTGAACCAGAATTAACTCAGTTGAAAAAAGGAGCAGACTCCGGTCTCTTGCTGGATCCAGTAATACGAGTTCAACCTCCATCTCCACTACCACCAAGCTTAGACTCTAGTTCCAGCCCAGAGGACACAGCTTTTCAACCAATTAAGATTGCACAGGACTCATTTAAGACAGAAGTGATCCAATCAGATGGGGTTAGCATCCAAAACATAGACCAAGCAGAACATTGTAAACATGAAAGCCCCACTTTTTCTGAAGATAAACTTTTGTCAACTGAGTCTGAAATGAAAGAAATCAGTATTGAGTCATCTATGGCACAAACAGATGGAAATGAGGAAATGAGTACAAATGTGCAAATAGCACAAAATCGTACTGATAGCAGCAGCTCCTTTCAAAGTATTGAGGACGCACATGAAAGTGCATCTGATTTCAAAGTGAGAACCAAAGTAGAAAAAGACCCTATAGTTTCTTATGATTCATCTGTCAGTGAACAAATTAGCCAAGAACACACATCAAACTATGATAATGTAACATATCCAATACAAAGTGATGCATTTCCCATTGATGATAAAGATACAAGTAAATCATCTGTTTCATCATCATCATTCTGTCAAACATCCGAATCTGTACAATCACAAAATGATATTTTTGAACATGAAAGCAATGTTCCTGTGCCTGAAATAACAAGTCCATATGAAAATGTTCCAATAGAAGATTTTTTTACCAGTCATGTTACTCAAGAACCCTCTGATGACATAAGCGAAAGTCCATCATGTGCTAAAAATGAGGATAACATCCAGCAGGAGAACGCCGCAACAAGATGTTCCTCAACAGATGATGAATGTTTTAAAAGAGATGCCTTAGTACGCGAAACTCCAAAACAGCAAAGTGATCATATTATCATAACTAAATCAGAAGCTGAACCAGATTCATGGAGTTCTATCAGAGAAGATGATGATGCTTTTGAAGCACGTGTTAAAGAAGAAGAACAAAAAATCTTTGGATTGATGGTTGATAAACAGTCACAGGGAACTACACCTGATACCACTCCAGCACGTACACCAACTGAAGAGGGCACACCGACCAGTGAGCAAAACCCCTTTATGTTTCAGGAAGGGAAACTTTTTGAGATGACCCGAAGTGGAGCTATAGATATGACCAAAAGAAACTATGCAGATGAAAGCTTTCACTTCTTCCAAATAGGACAGCAGTGTGCAGAAAGTTTGCCAGAGGACATCAAAGAGGAAAGTGGAGAAGAAGAGTCACCAAATCCTGAAAGTTTATCTGATCCTTTTTCTGCCATAGAAACTGATGTAACAGAAAGTGAATTACAAGATACGACAGAATCTGTGTTTGATAGCCAGTCAGTTGCTGAATCTGAAGAAGATGTTGATGATATGGGAACAGAAACTAATAAAACAGAGCAGAAATCCAGAATCCCAATTAAAATGGGCATTTCTGCTTCCTCAAAAACATCCAAGAAGGACTCTGAGGTGACTTTGTCAGAGGAGAAATCAGCGAAAGTAACAAAATCTCAGGAAGGTCATGAGAGTTCTCTAGATTCTTGGTCACCATCTCCTGATCATGCTTCAATAGATATGCAAATAGATTTTACTACTGTTACAAAGGCAGAGGCTTCTGAACGGGATGAATCTCCAGATTCCTCACCAGAAGAACAGAAGTCTGTAATAGAAATCCCAACAGCAGATGTGGATAGTAGTTCCTCTTTTGTATCAAAGTCCAAAATTCCTGTCAGGTCTGTGTCTTCAGCATCTGAAGAAAGTTCACTAAGTTTTATACCCACTAGTAGTGAATCCAGGTTAGCAAATGATGGCCTTACACTTGTGGAAGATCAAAAGCCAAAGTCTAAGATCCCTGTTAAAACAACTGTATCTAAAACAGACCAATCCTTCACTTTTGCGGATGTGAGAACATCTGAATCTAGTAGCAAAATACCCGTAAAACAAGACAATAGAAGTAAGTCAGAGTCTGATGCCAGTACATCAGATTCCAAAATAAAATCCACCACAAAAACAAGAAGTTGCACAGAGTCTCATTGTGAAGTTTCTGAAAGGTCTAGTCAGGGAGTCGAGAAAGAAAATGCCGAGATAACTAAACAAAAGTCATCAAAACTTCCAGTGAAAGCAAAGAATTTATCATTGGCCCAAACATCATCCTCAAAAACAGAGCAGGAAAGTTTCTTTGAAATGTACAAGAATTCTATTGATTTCTTTGAAGAAATTAGTGATGAGGCATCAAAATTAGTGGACAGACTGACCCAGGCTGAAAAGGAACAGGAACCCGTATCTGATGATGAGAGTAGTGCCTTTGATATTTCAGTAATTGAAAATGTTCCAATGCCTGAAACCCAGCAGTCTGTTCCAGAAGACATCTTTGATACCAGGCCTATATGGGATGAGTCAATTGAAACTCAAATTGAACGTATTCCAGATGACCATAGCCATGACAATGCACAAGGTATTTGCCAAAGAAAGTAGGATTTCCTTTTGTTATGCATGTCATAGATTTTTAATTCACTTATGTGATTTGTGGACATTTTTTTAGTGGTGATTGTTTTGTTTGTGCATGTCGTGTCTTTTTTGTTATGTTGTAAAAAGTCATTACTGTTTGTGAAACAGATCTCAAGATTGGACATTGTGAATGCCATCTAAGGCAGTAATAATAATGACGCACATTATGAAGAGCCATATAGGTCACTGTGAAGGTTTGCAAAGATTGACCTTTTTACACTAAACTTTTATTTCTTGTCTCCTTGACAAAAAAAAATAAAGTAAAAATATGTAAATAAATAAATAAATAAATAAAAGCTAAAAATGGTGTTAGTGCAACCTGCATACAAATCCCTATCTGGCCAATAGTTATCTGTGATTTTATGCAGACTGTAATGTTTTATCTGCATAGATGTGCAATAATTCTAGGGAATTAAGAATGATTCACTGGAACGGTGTACCAACAGCCTATGTCTACAACCAAATTATTTTCATTGATCTGAAGTAGCTACGTAATTCTATGTACATATAGGTCTTTATATTGTCAGGCTACAAATAAGTCTGAATATGTAGTCTGAATCTGCAGTCATTTTGGTAGGTTAGCTAGAATAAAGGTGCAGATGGATTATTGTGCCGATATACGATCAGGCACACCATTTGTAGTCTTTTATTATAGAGATGCATAGGTGTGCATTGCAGTGGTAGATAGAAAAGGATAGGACATTTTTAATTAACACTATATGTAATATTGAAAAAAAATGAATATGTAAAAATACTAAACAAGCAATAACAAACAGGGTATTTAAATATGGACAAAATACTCAACAGAAAAATCCAATATGTATTTTGGCCATGGTACCCAAATCCAAGGCGGACTATCAGGTTACTGCCAAGATCATAGCTATAAGGTGTACAGAGGTAGCAATTGCTCCTGGACCCTGGAGCCCCAGTATTACAGATAACACTTGGTAAGTGGGGCCCTGTTACAGATTTTACATTGAGTACCAGGACTTCAAGTTACGCCTCTAGTTAATACCATTCAGTATGGCTTATCAGTGTCTATCCAACCTCCACAGCTTTGGCTCTATTTATGATGTTGAAACTATGTGAGGATGGGTGGCAGATTTGAGAATTATTTTATTTTTATGGGTTTGAGGAGTTGCAAGAGAATAATAACAGATAAACATAAATCTTAAATTATGAGGTCCCCCCTATTTTTAAGTGATATCTGCACCTGAGATATATTTGATATACAATGAAAGTCTATGGGGCTAGGAAGGATGTCCAGATGACATCCATGCGGATGTGGACGTGTGAATGAAGCCTAAGGTATTCCTGCTAGCATAACATATATGAAGTCATAAAAGCACATGAGAAATAGATGTGACTGTAAAACTGCAACTAGAGGCAATAAAACCCCCTTTGATTGTGTTAAAAGCTAGAGTACAACACAATGCTTCCAATGTTCAGCCATCAGGTTGCACATTATACTGTCTTGACCCCATACAGTAAGATTTTATAGTATTGCTATGTAGTTCTTCAGCTGCTTACAGAAACATCAGTTTTCCAAGAGGACAATTCCCATAGAAATGAATGGACGTAGCCGGCACACGGGGGTTAAGCGACTGGCTGCCAGCAAAGTCTGCGTATCGGCCGCTTCCATTCATTTCAATGGAAGCGTGTTATTCGAAACGGCTGTTTCGAATAGTATTCGCCCATCTCTAGTGACTATTATTGTTTTAACTGTGGTTTATAAAACTTTTATATACCTGGAACTGTTACCATTTAGCTTATGAATAGGTTGGAGACAGTCGGCATTTACAATGTGCAGGGAGATGGGGCTTGCTCCCTTTACAATGGAATGACAATATTTAGTTGTACATGTATTCATACAATTCCAGGAAGAATAACAGAGGAATAGCTTTATGTCAAGTTATAAAAATAAGGCTCTACAATTACTATTCTAGGCAAAATGCAAGTACTTAGTATAACAGACAATTCAGGAGAGATAAGCCTGACCTGCACTTGAGCGTTTCAGCATCTTGGACTGCTAATATATTCATATCTCATTGTATTGTATGGAATTGAGCAGCCATCCCATAATTGGCAGTACATTGATATAGAAAGAGCACCAGTCTTTGCAGACCTCACACTGATTTACTGATCTGATCTATTAGTTTTTATTTTGGTTTAAAGAAATGGTATTATTTTCTGTTACTCGTATGCAACAAAACGCCGTAACAGCGCAGATGGAATATTACATTTTAGAACTATAATACTATATCAAGACAAAGTGGTATCTCCTCTGTAGTATATTTTCATCTATTTTATTAACCTCTTTAGCAATAGCAATTACACTTTGGTAAAATATGGCATTTTTCTGATTTATAATCTTTAGGTTTTGAGGAGGACCAAGAGAGGACGGAGCAGAGACTTGCCCATATTGCTGATCACCTGGGCTTTAGCTGGACTGGTAAAGTTTACATTAAAAAGTTCCTTAATATTGCTTTTTCTCATGAGGGAACATACATATACACTGCTAATGGTGTGCCTGGTTTGGATGTGATTTCATTATGCGGAAAAGCAACTTTTTTTGCTGCTGATTTTGCTGCAATTTTTTAAGCCGAAGCCTGTAATGGATTAAACGGAAAGGAGAAGTACTGTGCTTCCTTTATATCTTCCATAACTTTTGTAGCCACTCTTGGGTTCAGTAAGTAAAAAAAAAAAAAACAACAGCAAAAAAAACCCTTCCATACAGTAAGCTTTTGTCTCCCACCTATGTACCATCCTTATTATGTAGTTTATTAGTCATGGAGACATGGCTTTAAAGCTTCTAGCACTCACTAAGGTGGACAGCAGTCTAGGTCATATTCTGTGAACATATTACATCTGTAAAAAGCACAGTTTGTATTTTGTTACTGTTTGCAACAACGTATCATTGCAGTTAAATCCTCATTCTTTAGCTCTCATGATTGTTCAGACTGGAGACAATGTAGATTATTCTCCCTCCTGTGAGAAGTACTGTACAGTGTTAGATCTAAGGGTAAATTCACATATGCGCTGGAGGATTCCATTCCCCATTCTGCTTTAAAATGCAGAGAAGTGCATGTAGGACTTTTTTTCTCGCCATTTTTCAGGCCCACTATAGTTTATGGGGTCCACAGGTAACCACTTTTAAAACAGATTGGGTTTCTGTTTTTCAGTTCCCAAAGCAGACCCTAAAAATGGAAATCCAATCGCAGATATGAACCTAGAGTAAGAAGGTTTTTAGTCTTGTGATGTACACATAAATGTTTGAATCCACTGACTGCAAATCTGTGAAAAACAAATTCTATTAGAAAATGATGTCTTTAGTGACTGAATAACAGTGTGGACATTGTGTATGGGGCACTGGCCTCTGGAGAATCAACAGGTGATTGATATGAAGCAAAGGATCCACAGCAACCTGGATGTGTATTATAAAGAAATATGTACCCGCCAGAGGTGTAACTACCGCCATAGCAACAGAGGCAGCTGCCACAGGGCCCGGGACATTAGGGGCTACCGCTGCTATCATTATACTCGTGGGTCTTTTCGGAGTATAATGATTGGCAGAGCGGGAGAGGTAAGAAACATAAAAAACACTGTTACTTATCTCTCCATGATACGTGCAGACTTCGGCCTAGTCGTCTGACGTCTCATGACCCCGGCCTGCGTCCCGGGTCATGTGACGTCTGACGTCATTGAAGATCGACTACTTCGGAGGCCGACAGTGTAGGAGACGGGAGATAGGTAAGTAACAGAGGTTTTTTTTTTATGTTTTTCTCCCCCTGGCTCTCCGATTATTATACACTGGGGTCTGAAAAGACCCCATAGTATAATAATTGTTTATGGGTGTCCACAGTGGGACATCATACTGTGTGCAGGAGCCATTATGGGGTACAATACTGTGTGCAGGGGCCATTATTGGGGATAATACTGTGTGCAGGGGCCACTAAGGGACATAATACTGTGTGCAGGGGCCACTATGGGGGATAATACTGTTTGGAGGGGCCACTATGGGGGATATTATAAAGAGGAATATTTGATGCTGTATGTGATCCTGTATAATTTTGGTACAATTTTTTGGTGCAAATGTCTCGGGAGGGCAGCCTCATGTAAATCCAAAAACTATAAACAGTTTTAGATGCAGTGATGTATTCACATGAGGAAGGCTTACAGCTGAAATGTGCACTGTTCATGTGAATAAATAACCGATTGCATCTAAAAGTGAGTGTCGGTCTGTTGATACTTTTTAGTGCATTTTTTAGCAATAGAACTACTCATCAGGATATTTATCATCATCTTTGATTGTATCTATATTGCTAAAATACCACAATTGCCCACTAGATGGCATAATATTGTTACAGCTGGACTTGTTCTCATTTGCAAAATGTTAACAATGTGTTTTCTTTGCATTTTTCAGAACTAGCCAGAGAGCTAGACTTCACAGAAGAACAAATTCACCAAATACGAGTTGAAAATCCAAATTCCTTACAGGATCAGAGCCATGCATTGCTTAAGTATTGGCTTGAAAGAGATGGAAAACATGCAACAGGTAAATCACATACTAAAGGGGCAGGGTCATATGATAGTATCTGTCAATGTCACTGTCCACCTCAAATATCAGACTTTTGATTGTGAAGAGATGACAATTTTCTCCTGGAAGTGAGCACATCATTAAAAAATTAATACAAATTAATAATAATAATATTAATAATAAATGAATAATTATAAAAAATAATGATTGAAAAACTTGAAAATTCTATCAAGCAAACAGAACAGAGCACAGACAAACAAGTGCATTACCTTTGTGGACCTGATGAAAAAGAAACATGGCACTACTGTGTACTGTGAGTTGCAATGTATTAATGAAGATCATGTTCAACATTTGTACTGTTGTCTTTACACTGGGTAAATTGTCTTTCTTTAAGGCTGGGTTCACACCAGCACTTGCAGTCCGTTCGGGGATTCCATTCCCATGTAAAATGCGGAGAGAAAAGCATTTTTATACCCGGGTGGTGTTTTACAGTCCCTGGAAAGTGAATGGGATCCTGGCTAATCCAATTCACACATTGCAGAAAAATATCTGCAGCGGACATGTTGCGATTTCAAAAAACATTTTTGTAAATCTCAGCATGTCATTTATACCTATGGAAACTCAGGCATTTTCTGTATTGGTATAACTGAAGCAGAAAGTCCACAGAGGGGAATTCTATGAAAAGCACTGCGGGAAAAACTGCAATGTATTTCCACCATGTTTTTTCCCAGAGTGCTTTTTGCCTGCGGCTCACTAGGTGGGGTCATAGCCTTAATAAATTTGCCCTAGTGAATCATAATATCTGTAAAGCTCTGTGGAAGATGCTGGCACTATATCAGTAATTAAGATACATTTGTCTAAATTTCTATTGATTGTCAATATAGTCATAGTGTCATATGCAACATAACACTGCTCCATGAGAGGAACATAAAATGATGGATTTTTGGTTGAATATCACATGCCAATTTGTCATCATAAACCTCATTGTTAGTTGCATGTAGCTGTGACAATTCTGTCTTTTCTTAAAGGGAATCTGTCAAGTGGCTTTTTCACTGTAAACTGACTTTAGGGTTGGATCACACTAGCGCTTGTATTCCGTCCGCAAGGAGTCCGCATGGAGACACCCCCGAACGGAATACCAACGCTAATGCAAGCGCTGTGCAGTTAAGCACACGGAGCCCATAGACTATAATGTCACTGCCCACACAATTCATTCATGCGGGCAGTGTGCGGCAAGCACACGGAGCCCATTGTAGTCTATGGGCTCCATGTGCTTTGCAAGCACATCGCTTGCAATTGCGATTGCATTCCGTCCGGGGGGGTCTCCATGTGGACTTCTTGCAGACGGAATACAAGCGCTAGTGTGAACCAACCCTAAGTTCTAAGCTTTTAAAAACCTTTGGTCAGCAAATGCAAATTTATCTTAAATAGTCACAGTGGGGCGGGAGCAGCCTCATCTAGTCAGTCTGCCATCATGCCAAATCAGACATTAGCCTGATACTCTACCTAGCAGCTAGCTTCACAGGGTTTCATTTTAGTGCATGACCAGATGAAGTGCCTTTCTATCCCCCTGTGACTAGTTAGGGGAAATTTGCGCAAGCCAATCATTAAAATGCTGTGACTTATATTTCAGCAACAGAAAGCTTAGTGAGGAGCACCGTAAGAAGGTCATTACTTGATACAACAAATGCTGGGGCTGGTTTAGAGAACAAGTATCTGGCAGGTTCCCTTTAACATACATTTTGATTACATAACTGGTATGTGATTGGATTTTGCTTTACCAAAGCTCAAATCTGAATCAGAACTATTCAGAAATGACTGTCCTCTGAGATCTGAAAAATGACTGCATTAAAAATATGTTAATTTAGTAATTATAAAATTCTTTTACACTTTAGAACTTAAGAGTTCCATGAATTTTAAGTGTGTGAAATTTAAGGCTTAGTAGTAAACTGTCTCAGAGCTACTTTATATCAAAGTATGTTTGCATAATAGCAGTGAAGTTTGGTGTAGAACATATAGGAAGCCATATGGATTTTGATATGCTTTCACTTAGTGGAAAGTGGAATAGACAAATCAGTGGCATTTAGCCATATAGAACAGTGCTTTTGGTGTCATTCTGCGGTGTTTTCTTATCTTCATCATGTTCCATTTAAGGCTGCATTCACACAGAGTTTTATGGACAGGAAAGTGACTCAAATTCCTCCTACAAAAACGCCTCACCATACAGTCCTATGTGACTGTGGGTAGTCTGATGCAAATAATAAAATCGATTTATACTAAAATTCAAAATCTATCTTTCTTCATTCTTCTCATTATTTCAAAATCCAGATTCCAGTCTAAACCAGTGCCTCACTAAGATCAACCGAATGGATATTGTCCATCTAATGGAGTCATACATGAAAGAACCCATGCTACGCCATGCCAATCGCACATATGCTGATATAGAACAGACCATAACACTGGATCACAGTGAAGGTAATAAGCTCTAAAAATCTGCACTTATATACCAGAAGAATGTTTTATAGTTAACATTCTAGCAAATACTTTATTTCAGTATTGAAAAGCAGGGTATGAATGGACACTACTATATACTGTACCCATGTAATGGTGTGGTGGTACTACTGATATGTTCATATCCCTACCAATATAAGGGTTGGTTCACATCTGCTTTTGTATTCCGTCCGGGGGAGTCTGCATGGAGACCCCCTGAATGGAATACAAACGCAACTGCAAGCGCTGTGCTGTAAAAGCACATGGACCCCATAGACTATAACCTGAGCAGGGAAAGTTTAAATACTTTTACAGAAGACTCTCAATGATTGAGGAGAATCAGAGCAGGACCCAAATGGTGAGAGGTTTCAGTGAGCTGAAGGGTTATCCACTTGACCCCTTCCCAAAATGACAGGGGGCGGGGCAAGACCAGAAAACGTGGAGCATGCTGCCCTCCTCTTCGCCACAACGCCAACACAGTGGAGGGACCTGGGGAAACATAGCATGTACTCTCGTAGGAACCCTATACCATTGGAGAAATGGATCTTTATGTAAATTGATAGCCATCCGTTTGCATCTAGTTTGTACATCTACTAAAAAAAAAAATTGTGATCTGAATGAAGCCCAGTATGGAGGTTTCTGCAGGATCCAGTAAAAAGGAAAATCAGAAGTTATTCGATGGGATGCTATAGGAGGCCATCACAAGAAATCTTCATTGGATTAATTGTGTTTGAGGTTTTTTTTTATAATTTTGGGTGGGAAAGTTAGAAACTTTAATACTGTTTAACTGTCTTTCACAACATTGCAATCTCCCTATCATCAAAATGAAAGTGTTTATTGGACTACCATGCAAATATAATTCCAACAATTTCTGTATTGTTACAGCATGTAGAGAATGAGAATAGTAAATAGAATTGTTCAAAAATAGGGTTAATGGGGTATATTTTTTGGCTATTTCTATATTGTACTTATTTTCACTGTTATCAGTATTTAATCTCATTGTTTTAGCTATATGTATACACATAAAAACTATATTAGTTGATATTCCTTGCACAGTTATGTTGGTTACGTGTAGTCAATGCTTCATTTATATTCTTAGGCTTTTCAGCTCTTCAGGATGAGTTCTCCAGCCCGCAGAAGAAGATCAGTATTGATCATTCGGAATCACGAGGCAGTGAGAGAGGTGAACATCCTCCCCTTGTGTCTGAGGAGGACGTTTCAATCACTTATTCATCCTTCCATGAAAGCTCAGCCAGGGCTGAAGATGACAAGTCTGTTACAGAAATAATCCGTCAACTCCAGAAAGAGAAAGTAGAGGCTGACTTCTCAAGGGAATCACAGAAAATATCAAGGGCATTGTCTTCTGAACCAGAATATGTGTAAGTATTCATCTTTTGGGAAAGGGTTGTTCCATATGTTCTACAATTTTAGTTTTCTTTCTTCTTCCTGAAATGCTATATAATTGAGAATATAAAAAAAAATGATGGTCCTGCAGAAGAGAATATTACAACACGTAGTACTAAATGGAATTCATTCAATGTGACATTTATGACTTCTGTACATTGCCTTTGTTAAAAAAAAACAACAAAAAAAACCATAATCTAAAATATCCTGCAGCATTAGATCTGAACATCCAACATAGTTGTGATCTTGTATTTGAACAGGTAGTGCACAGGGTGCTTCAAAGCAAGCTGCATCTGTATGACTTTTGGGTCGATGTCCATCACTATGGTTATGTTGAGTCCTGCACAGTTCTTTACCAACCATTGGGAAACACAATGAAACCCCCATACATAGGCCCCATAGCATCCATATGCACTGTTTTTTTCATATTTACATTTTTGTTCTCTGGTCATTTCCCATGTAGAGTTATTAATATGAAACCAATAGAAAATCTAGCTAGAACTCCACTGATACAGCAGCGAAGCTATATTGTAAAATTTTGACTGCAGTCCCTCACAGTTTCTTAAAGCTGTGCAACTAGATAAGTCTAAGTAAATCATTATACATGCTAGAGATTTATATATTCTATATACTGTATATATCTCTATCTATCTATCTATCTATCTATCTATCTATCTATCTATCTATCTATCTCTCTAGAAGCGCCGGCGTGGTCTCAAAGGGACCATTACAAATATAAGAAACATATCTTTGCTCGAAATAGAAGCCTAAATGCACAGAAAATCAACTGACGGTGGCTCAGTGGTTAGCCCTGCAGCCTTGCAGTGCTGGAGTCCTGGGTTCAAGTCCCACTAGGAACAACATCTGCAAGGAGTTTGTATGTTCTCCCTGTGTTTGCTTGGATTTCCTCCCATACTACAAAGACATACTGATAGGAAAAAAAATGTACATTGTGATCCCTATATGGGGCTCACAATTTACATTAAAAAAAAATCAACTGATAATCTATATGCAAAGGAGGAAGCAAGTGTACCCGGGGTATGTCCCAGGTATAAGCACCGTCTCTCTATCCAGGACCATGTTCCACCCACTGTAAAGCAATGATTAGTATCGGCAGGCAGCATGTTATAGATTAGGAGGAGCTGAGAAGATTAATATATAGAATTGTGGGGAAAGTTTGAGTATAATTTCTATTTTATTTATTAAAATATTTGTTTGTTATGAAGTAATGAAGTGACTGACAGCCTTCCCTCTATGACTGTGTAGTCACTGTTAGAACCCCCTCCTTGACTTTATAGCTAAGAAAGAGCACAGATTTCAATAGATAAATGACAGGTTATAATGGATCTTTCCCTACAAAACTATCAATCTGCTCAGCTCCTCCTGTATCATGAAGCCTGCAGATTGCACTGCATTTTCCTAAAGTCAAGTTCCTTTTAAGGGTAGACAATTGTAATATATTATAGAAATGAATACATGTTGGCTTATTTCCCTAGTGTTACATCCCCCGATCTAGAGAAAAATCTGACAGAAACTGCTGATGCTGAAGACACTCTGAACTGCAAAGAAATCCCACAGTCTCCGCTTGGAGCATCTAAGGATATAGATAGACCCTCTTCAGAGACCCCCAAGTCTGACCAGCATAGTGATTCTCCTATTGTCCAAGAACCAGATGACCTATTGGAACAAGAAGCAAACAAAAATGACCTCTGCATAGTGGAATCTTCAGACGAGCAAAGAGACAGGTTGGATAAAGTCGCTGAATACAAATCCCTTGACTCATTCGAAAAGGTAAATCTCTACTAAGACATTCTTGTCAGCTCCACACAATGGAGGCCTATGTAACATGTGTTTAGCCATGTCATAAGATGGTCACAAATGTAAAGATTATTGTTAATGGTTGAGAAACTGTAATAAAAAACTACTCTATTAGCTCTAACACTTAAGATAAGATAATCCTTTAATAGTCCCACCATGAGGAAATTCAGTATACATTAGGATAGATTCACAGGTGCCAGATTGGTTGAAAAATGTTTGCGTCTGATAATGAGTTCCATTTATCTGAGTGGGCTTCTAAATGTGACACGCACATGGATTTCTGCAAGCCCTGATCAAATAAAATTGATTTTCAGCTGCAGGAATTTCTGTCACAAGTTTGTCTTGTGTGAACATACCCATGTGTTTTGGTGGTTTATATGGCCTTAAGGCTAAGGCCCCACAGGACGACCCTCAGCCAAAAAACGATGCGGGAAAAACAACGGTGGCAATGCATCGCGGTTCTTCCCGCAGTGCTTTAAACAGAAAGTTTGCACAGTTCTCCTCTGTGGATTTTCTGTTACAATTATATCTATGGGGAAACTGCTTGTGTTTCCGTAGATATAATTGACATACTGTGATTTCCAAAACCGCGCCGGTTTTGGAAATAGTGGAGTGTCCACGCAAAGTGGGTATGGGATTTTCATAAATCCCATCCACTTTGCCTGTATTGAAAAATGCCGTGATTTTTTCTGTGACATTTCAGCCGCGGGCAAATCGTGGTGTTTCCAACCCGTGGGGCCCCGGCCTAAAAAAGTACAAGTGAGACCAGGACTTTGCAATTAATCAAATTAATTTGATTAATTTGCTATTTTAAAGACTTGTGATTCTGATTTTCGTCAGAATCATGAGATCGATTACTAAGACATTCTCACCTCTGAGCATTGTTTCTGGGTGAGAATACAGTACCTCCATAGTTTAGCATACACTGGAGCATGCCACCATTTTTTGGAGTCACACAGAGGTACAGTATGAGCTTATATATTTTGTGTGCTGTATTGTGGAGCTATAGTACACCTGGAAGGATTTATGGGCCTCTGGGAAAAAGTTATCTGCCATATACTAATCATTATCTGCGTGAATAGATTTCTTGTGGAAAAAAATTTGACTTTTTATTTTTTGCTCTACCTCAGCCACTTTCCAAAAAAAGAGGAGTGGCAAGAGCTTTAAGAGGTGAGGGTTTTATCCCCGCACCAGATTTATTATAATTTTCGCCAGAAATCTGGTGTAAATAATGCTGGAAATATACCCCAGCTATGAGCTAACATACATTTCCTTCCATATGAACAAATTAGCAAAGGGTCTCATTTAGGATGAGATATGCGCCTTATCATATATCCTTTGCTGGTGATGGGGTTATAAAGACTGCCGTAAATAACTATATTATAAATCTCCCCATTTGGTAATATAAATACACATAGCTGCCACCCTTACATTTGACTCAGGCTTACAGAGGTACCGATTCTAATATATCCAAATCATGAACATGATGGATTACACAATATGCATTTGTGTCTTCAGGTTACATTCTGTTTATACTTCTGGATTTATTTTATTGAAGGAAAAAAATAATTTAATGAATAAATGTGTCAACCTGTACCCTCAGGCTTAGCTCGGATATTGCTTTCCAGACATTGTAGTAAATGATCCGAATACCAGCCATGCATTTCAAATTCACATCCAGTTCTTTTCAATAAGGCGCAGAATAAAACAGATTATCATTCCAGCTGGTCACAGGTTTACACTGTATAACATATTGATGGCCATTAGATTTGTGATGTACAGCTCATTTACTTGTCTAAAAACCCAGTGCTGTGCCTTTCAGGAAGAATCAGTATTGTTGCAAAGTGGTTTTTGCTCATTTGGAAAAAGTGAAATTTGACAATACCCATCTGCTCTTTATGTGGGTTGTCAAGCTGTTGTACTGTTGTTATTCCTCTTGCCATATCACAGGTACCATTTGTTTATTAAAAATGCTGGAATTATACTGGATAAAAAGGAAACTATTTTTCTTATGGTACCCTATACTAAATTCTTTCAGCACAATACGTCTAGAAGGCTGGCTGATCTGGTTGGGAGTAATGGTATAGCTAAGGCAATATTTAAAGAAATATTGTGTAATGCCATTGCCTCCATTAAACACAAAATGTAGATTCATTGTGGTTATTCTAATGAGAAGACTACATAATAGGCACAGTGTACTATTATTAGTATTAAATAGAAGTCATTGCCAAACTGGGACACACATGGTTAAAATTTATCCATACGCTTACCTGGCCAGCTTTTGAGCGCAACTCCATTGCAAAATAAACAAGAGTACTGCATTTAGCAGCCTTATAGGTGTTATTGTGAGATCCTGTAACCCTACTGTTCCACTACCCACAGAATCACTAACTGTTCTATTATACAGCTACATTATACAAGGATGTATTCAAGATTAGTATATAATAATGCAATATGAATGAATCATTGAGGAGTTTCAGAAGTTTGTTATTTTCCATTGGTTTTAAGTGTCCATTTTACTAGAATAAGTTACATTTTTATCTGTATTAAAGATGAGACTGTCCATATTACGTCTCATAGCCTCCTACTCTGGTGGTGGCCATATATGAACAACCTGGCCATGGCTAAGTCTAGGTTGATATTTGCGCCCAAGTCTCTGTTGGAGACTCCGCCGCAGAAACTAGCAAGTAGGACTTTTCTCTCCACCAGTTTCAGTATAAAAATGGCAGAAACCCGATGGACACCTGGTAGACCCTGTTATAGTCTATGGGATTCACGAGTAAATGCTGTTTTAGTGGTCCTGATCTCCATTAGCTAGGTCCCGACCGGATGACAGAGACCATTTCCTCATATATTGTTCATCCGTCTGCTCAGTCATGATGTCATACAAGTGTATGTAGAATAAATAAGTAGGTGTGTATAATAAGTAAGAAGAGCAGTCCAAATATTTAGTTTGTGAACTTTATTGCTAGGAAAAGTGCCAAACATGGGAAGAAGAAAAAAAAATTCTTTAATGTCTAAGATCACACAAAAATGCTTTCAGTTGGAATCATTTAATAAAAATGCTCCTGTTTCTAGATATCATTGTTACATATTTGCCGTAGTTCTTAATCAGAACATCCACCTAATGTGTCCCGTGCTGGTGAGAAGCTGCTGCTTCTGATTCTTATTGTCTGGTCTGGGCCTGTACAATAGTGGGAATCGCTCCACCAACCATTTACAAGGAATTTGTGCAATCTGAGCTATTGAGCATGTGCGACCACCAGCAATGGACACATTTGATGCGAGAGAATCAAAAAGGCAGCAAAGAAGCACCATAACAAAGATGTAACAGCCATATCTAGATGGATGAAGATTTGTTTTAATCATTTCATTTAAAGACTTGTCTGATCTAATAGAGTAAATGAATATTTATTGGGAGAACCCCTTTAAAGAAGTTCTACTGGAATTCCATATTTTGCATTAAGAAAATAAGTTTCTGACAATTCATTTTTACAAGATGGTTCTAGGTGCTGGTTATTTCTCGGGCCAGTAAATCTCTTTTATTTTATCTTGTCGTTTACTCAGATATTGCTATAAGCTTTCTAAGTTAATTACACTGATATTACTGTAAAATTATGAAATATATTAATAATGAAGTATTTGAGTTATTACAATGGTGTAATAGTGTGCCTTAAGGTAAGGATGCACATTCAGGTTTGTTGAGGCAGTTTTTACATCCGTACCCAGTAAGTACATCATAGAGGGTGAACACCTATAAAGGACACAAAAACTGCATCAAAAATATATGAATGAGTGTCCTTACCCTTAATCTTTGCTTGAGAAAACCTATTTTGCATATCATCCGTTTGTTATTAGTTGGTAAATACAAATTTACATAGAATTTAAGGAAGCTAAAAATGTAGGATAGTAAAGAGTACTACTTCCATGCCTCCACCAGGACCTAGCAGAGGAGCTAGGTGAGCTAGAGGCCAACTCAGATGAGGACGAGATGGTTACTACCAGGGTCGTTCGTCGCCGTGTGATTATTCAGGTACACAGCGTTTAACTCCTGCACGTCCCTCAGCCGGTGGCTACAAAGTCCTGGCTACAATTGCAAGGAGTCTTTAATGGCCATGCATTGCCATTATATACTGATAAATATGGCTGTCTGCATGATTCCCAACTATTGCATGCCCGGTTCTGTGACTAATCGGCACTTCCCACCAATGCCAGTAGAGAAAGACGATTCTCAGCTTCCTCACCTTCAAAAGTTCAGCTAGAAGACCAACATAATCCCCATCACAGTGCTTTCTGCTATGCAGGGTCGACTACTGCACTTTTGTCCAAGGTCCCATGCATGAACCTAACACTTTTCTTTTGCAGATTTGTGTTTAAAGTTTTATTGTTAGTTACTTTTAGATATTCCTTTTGTGTCATGCACCTACTAATGTAAATGTGGTTACTAAACAAACTAAACTGGTAAATGTCACCTTTTTTATTTTATTTTAATTAGGCGGACAATATGGCAGATATTCTCCCCGAAACGGTAACAGAAGAGCAGTACACAGATGAGCATGGTCATATTGTGGTAAAAAAGGTATTCTATTATAATATGGAATGAAGGCATTTCTTTTGCATTTTCTGCACACAGAACAGAAATATCTTTATGGGACTGCCCGAGAAAAGTTCAGTTCACCAATTACATGTTTCTGGCAGCCCTGCAAAGTAACATGGAGTGCCAGTGTGCATGCATGACCCCACTGAATTAAAGCAGGGGTGCTTGGATCGCTCATTCTTGTAACCAGTGGGAGTAGGAACGCCCATGCAGGATATTGTTAATGATCCTAAAGAAAACACTGTAGAGAGGTTTTTCTTTTTTTAAGGTTTATCAAACATTTTTTAATATTCCTTTAATTTTTTAAATTAAAAATTTTGTCTTCTCTATCATCTCTAAAGTGTCGCAGAGATCTCATCTGTATAGGCAAACCACATAAAATACACAAACTATATATTATTATACACAAATCTTAAGGCTGGAATCACACATGCTGTTTCGGACTATGAAGGCCCCTTTATTAGGCTATTTTGGTGGTATCAAGAGGTATATAAATGCAAGCACGACCTGGGGTCCAAAAAAGGGAGGGTTTTTGGTAATGGTCACAGAATGGTACACGGCTGCCAAGAACTGTCAAATGGAACACACAAAGCTACATGTATGTAAAAGAGGTTTCATTCATCCACTGTGACATAATCATTGCCTTTACCATACCCAGGTCACAAGGAAAATTATTAGAAGATTTGTATTGCCTGATGGTACAGAAAAAGAAGAAGTGGTGGCACAAGGGGGACCACAAGAACCAGTGACTATAGAGGATAATGACTCTGTGTCTAAAGTTGTGAAACGTACCATACTCAAAAGCGACAGTAAGGAGTCTGAGGTGAGCACAGACAAGCAGCATGAGTTGAATAGAAACTGTCTAATAATATATATTTAATGCAGTGAACCAAAAGAAACCTGTCCTCGGAATCATGTAGGCAGCATGTGATATAGCAGGGATAGTTTTATTGGCAATATGTAGTATAGAAATGTATTCTTTTAGTTTTTCTTCTCATTCTGTAAATGACAGTCTCATGGAGAGATAGCTGTCAGTCACTGAGCAGGACTGCCCACTGGACTACTAAGCCCGCAGAGAGCCTGAAACTAGATATTAATCTGCTGCTCTATAACTTGCTGCCTGCAGATTGGACTGCATGTCCATCCTCATTAGTTGAGAGACTCATTAACATTTACTAACAAATAATTATAAAATGATACTGTTAATGGTAATCTTTTCCTTTTAATATTTTATTGGTAACATTTTTGTTAAGTTATACAATGTACAAACATATAGAATAAATGAGAATAACAGCGAAATCATTTATTATTACTTATTCTTATACTTATCATACATATCAATAAAGAAGTGCATATAATACCCTCACTACCATCCTCCTATAAATCATACATTATTGATGCTTACTAAACCTGTTATTTCCAGCCTATAAGGCAGTCGATAAGATTCTTAAATTGGAATAATTGCCTAATAAATGCTTAATGGAATGATGCAGCAGGAATACAGTAATAGACACTGAGGTCCTTACTAGTGGCCAATAAAGTCCACTAATAGGAACCTCTAGGTAGTGGTAGTGTATTCCCACTGTGTAATACACTGGGTGTAAGGAAACTATTGAACAATAGACACTGAGGTCCTTACTAGTGGCCAATAGATCTAAAATATAACTTTTATTTCTCTGTTTAAAAGCGTAAAAATCCCCCCTAAGTGTCCCCAGTACCCTTACAACGTGATTACGTCCGGTCCTCCTGTGCACCTATATTCCCTGTTAAATTGGAGCTTAGGAGTACCAGAGCGTCCATGAAATACTAATATTCAAAGTTGCTGCATTTGATATACAGTGAAGGGAGGATATCTCTGTGGTTCGGGTGTCTCATTCAGTTTGCCAACTCGAGCCCGGTCAGTCCCATACTGGCCCAGAAAAAGCTGAATTGAATCCCTTAGTAGCAGGACCAACCTTTATGGTACCGCGAACTGCGTTTTTCACCGCATAACAGATGTGTTTATCTTGCTGTTGCTAACTACCTCCTGATGAACTTTCAGATAGGGAAACACGTTGAGGGCAGATAGTCTTTATCTTTGAAGGAAAGAGGAAATATGATTGAGGGTGTTCCTTAGCTTTTTCTGGGCCAGTATGGGACTGACCGGGCTCGAGTTGGCAAACTGAATGAGACACCCGAACCACAGAGCTATCCTCCCTTCACTGTATATCACATGCAGCAACTTTGAGTATTAGTATTTCATGGACGCTCTGGTACTCCTAGGCTCCAATTTCACAGGGAATATAGGTGCACGGGTGGACGGGAATCTAAAGAGTTAAATTACCTAGATCCTATTAAGTGCACGCCCTGTTTCAGAATATGGTAGCCACCTCAGCATCATAGATACCCTTGAACATAATCACGTTGTAAGGGTTGTCCACACTTTATCATCTATACCCGCTTTGTTATCAAGAAGAGGATAACATTGTTACTGTTTTTAAATGAAAGGGACTGAGGAGGGACAATTTTTTACATTTGTATTTAGTAAAAGTTAAGTTTTATTGTTTATTTTGACTAGTGGGGACCCTATGAGTAATTGTACACGTTGTAAGGGTACTGCGGACACTTAGGGGGGATTTTTACACTTTTAAACTGATAAATAAAAGTTATATTTTAGATTTATTGGCCACTAGTAAGGACCTCAGTGTCTATTGTTCAATAGTTTCCTTACACCCAGTGTATTACACAGTGGGAATACACTACCACTAGCTAGAGGTTCCTAATAGTGGACTCATTGACAAGACTATGTATAGTTAATGTTGGACTAACCTGACTATTCAGAAATGTCTGCTTACAGTTACAAAGAATCTGAAGGATAAATAAGATTATAGAGGTAAAACACTGATCTAAATCTATGGCAGGTCTAGATAGTGTCACTCACACACACATATCATGAAGCTGGCCATACACCTTCAACTGTTCCTCCCTACTGAATGAAGATGGGGAAGTAAACAGCTGCCAGACACCTTTCCTACCTTCCCCTGACCTCATCTGCTGTCGAAGACTCGGCACACCAACATACAATGTTAGTTTTAGCCAACTTTCTTAGCATTTGGCAACATTACCTTATTTATTAGGGAATTGTGTCTGTGGCAGTTTCCTGTGATATACCCACTCATCTCCTTTGCAAGCAGAGCAGTTTGAGTATTAGGAGAAAGCAGACTTAAGGTAGTTATTTTCTTTTTTCTGTAGTTTCTCTGAACTAGGTGAGAAGGGTTGTCACAATCTTCTGAAGGCCATAGAAACTGCTCTCCTTCTGTCATTGATAGCAACACCTATAGATTGTTGATGGAGCTCGGAATTGCAGTCCTTCCTGATTACACATAAGTATTGGGGAATCCTACTAGTTTCCTTATTTCAAAGTTTGCACCTTTCATTGCACAGTGATTAAGACCCAGGACCTTTATATTGGGAGCATTAGTATGACAGCGATCATTACAAAGCACACTATACTCAATTCACATGTGAGAGATCTTCACCCATTACTGTTCCTTACTGCATCACTCTTCATTGTTGTGTTTTTGGGAGATGGTCTTTATGTTTAGTATACTTTATAACTCTCCGGGGGAGAAACAATAACTTTACTAAAAAATATAAAACAATAAAATTGTGTCACCAGATCTCATTCTCTGAGTCAAGAGTCATACCATCAGAATTTGAAGCTGAACCTGTGGAAGGACGTAAGGTCAGCAAAGTTGTGAAGACCACCATGGTCCATGGTGAAAGGACAGAAAAATATTTTGGAGACTCTAGTATAGCATCTGATTTGCCATCAGCCAAGGATGACTTTGAGCAGGTAACATGGTGGCAGCAGAGGAGGTGGAGGCTTGGAGGCTTCTATATTCTGTAGAATAGTTCTTTTTTTATAATTTTTCTACTTGCGTAAAAGTTAGAACATCGCAGCCTGTACATTAACCTAAGCCATTTACCGATGTAGGATTGCTGAATAATATATCCCTTTGGATGGAATTCTGGCCAATCTCATCCACTTATTGCAGAAAAAAAACACAGGGGAAAAGCTACGTTTTCAAAAATGCTTGCGTTATTGAAAGTTGCAGCATGTTAATTATACCTATGGAAATGCTAGCATATTCCATATACTGTAAGTATAATAGGGTCAGAAAGTATTTCTGCGAAAAACGCTGTGGAAAAAAAAGTAATGTTATTCCGCCGTGTTTTTTTCCGTAGTATTTTTCTTGCTGCATCTCGCAACGTGGGGCCTTACCCATACAGTAACTTATCAATTGCTCCAAAAGGCTGTATAGTGGAAAATTCAGCCCTGCCACATCTATAACTACCATATAAAGATACAAGATCAATGCACAGTTCACAAGTGCCCAGTACTTCATTGAGTCCATGTGCCTACATCCCAGTGAATATTGTCTCTCACAAAATAATTGGGTTTCCTCAGTAAACTGGATGATTGAAAAGCTTGTAAATCCTGCGCTACAATCTGTTACTTCATCTAACAACATCCATAGGGATGCACTGTTTGTAAACATGTTGGTATATGCAAATATCCCTCAGCGAAGGAACAAATCTAGAACATCACATTACAGAATTATGGTACTCCAGGGATGTAGTGAATAACATTTGGAAGCTGGGGAATCCAAGTACAAAAGTCTGGTAGAGCGGAGAGCTGAGAAGTTTGTTTCTATAGCAGAAAGAAAGAAATAATGAACGAAAAAGGGAAATGGACGAAGGATGAAAGGAAAGACGATATCATGGTGGAATAAACTGTAATTCAGGTTTTTGATTATTTTTTCCTGAAACATTGGTCATCATATGGGATAAATCAGTTTATATTTTTTTGATCTGGGGCAAAGGATATAGTTATATCACTAAAGCAGGTGTGGGAGCTTTCAGAAGACTCCTGGCTGCCATAAAACATCTCCCGCGAACTTCACATATGGGGCCTTTCAGAAAAAGGTGAAAGGAAAGCAATGGATCCCCTTAGGTGGCATGGTCACATATGACCATGACACCTGAGGGATTAAGAGTCTTTGATCAGAGATGTCTCTGATGGCAGGCACTGCATGATGCCCTGTCTCTGCTGTTTGAAAAACTGCGGCTATGCTCAGCTGCAGAGTGGGTGCCATATTTAAAGTCCCAGCATTTGCCGTACTTCTACAGCAAAAAAAATCGAATTAGATGATTCTGATAAAAAAAATTAATAATCACTCAACTAAATGATACATAAATATGAGAGAGATATGATATACATATAACACTAATATAGATAGCACAATAGATATTAGATAGAAAATAAGATAGATATGATATAGTTAATAAGAAATAAATGATACTCTTTAATAGAGATAGATGATAGTTGCAAAAAGCTTTTCTAAAGTTATTTAATGTATGTTGTATATTGCAGAAACCCTTTATAACTAGAGTAAACAAGGCTGACTGATCTATCCCAATGAGCACATCTACTGTATACTCAGAGATAATAGTGGAGTGGGTGGCTGCTGTTGTTGGCAGATCAGAAGAACATTGCATAGCTATTTTTATGTCTAAGTGTTATGCATGTGCACAGCTAAAATAATCTCAAGTGAATATTTCGGCTGCCTGAGTTTAGATGTATTATTCATGCCTTGAAAAACAAAACATATAAAATCACTCAGCAGTGAGATTTCTCTCATTTTTTAGGCTTTAAGCTATGTGGGTGGCGATGTAAAAGTTCAGTTGCCAAATTTAGTGGAATCAGAAATCACCAAAGAGGACGGATCTATTATAAAAAGGTTTGGGCTAGCATGGCATCAACATTAACGGATTGCAGTGAAACTAACAGACATGGTCACCCACTCACTTATTTAGTACTGTTGCCCATTTATACACAGAGGGAGGCATTTTTGGTTGAACCACTATCCTTGATGTCATAGGCTTCTGGGACCTTAAAAAAAAAGAAGTAAACTGCATACTATTACTATAATAATAAAATGCAATATGAGAAATCTCAAGATAGCTCCACAAAATGACCTGGCTCCACTGTGTGTAGATGAGAAATTGGCGTAATTGTTAACCTTTACCTTAACAGACCAATTCACCCTATATAATTTTCCTAACAGTTTGTTTTGATTCTATTCAAAATGTAATACAGATAATATATGTTTAGAACTCTATCTACATAGCCTACATTCATTTTTTTAAAGGCTAGATCATTTTTTAAATAAGCATATCTTTACATAGCCTTTTTATAGGCTATTCTAGACATACCTTTCATTCATTGATCCTTGCAGCCTTTTTTTTTTTTTTTAATTAACCCGGTTTTCCTGATATGTTAGTTACTCCTCACACAGCATCGGAAGTGTTACCGTATATCCCTGTAGCTTGAACACTGCTGCGTGTTGATGGACTTTCAATGAGAACAAAGCATTTATGACCATAAATGATTATAGAATGTATGCTAATGTTCTGGTAGCACCTCCTGCATTGACTTATTATAAGAGGTGTAGAAGGGGGGTCGTCTGTAAAGAAGAGGGCAGGAGGTGTTACCAGAACATTAGCATACATTCTATAGGGATTATAAATGCATTGTTCATCAACATGCAGCAGTGCTCAGGCTACAGGGATAACACATCCGATGCTCCGTCAAGAGTAAGTAACATATCAAGAAAACCAGGTTAATTAAAAAATGTCTGCGAGGACCAATGAATGAAAGGTATGCATAGAATAGCCTATCTAAAGCCTATGTAAAGATATGCTTAATTAAAAAACGATTTAGCCAATGATAGACTCCCTTTAATGGCCGTTACATGGCTGTATTAAATTTGGTGTCTGTGAATGGGAATATTTATAGGATTATTATTTTGACAGTCCATTTTAATGGACCATCTAAAAAACAAGATGGTGCCCTATTTTTTTAACAGTTTTCATGCATTCCGCAATAGATTTAAATGTATGATGGATCTGTGAAAATACCAGTAGTTGCCTCTTGGATGGAAAGTGGACATTATTAAAAGACATTTCACAACAATGCAAAAAAAAAAAAAAAAAAAAAAAAAAAAAGGCTTTAAAAACAGATGAAACCTTTCCATTTATTCAAATGCAATTTGACAGACCTTAAAAACTGACTCATTACTTGTTTCGTCCATTCGTTAAAATGGGCAAAAATTAGGACATGACCTATTTTTAATGGTCCATTAAAATAGTGTTTGAGCCAATTGGCTTCCATTGCTCTAAAAATGAAATTCTAACAGATGTTAAGAAAACGTCTGTCCTGTACACATCTGTTTTTTCACATTTGTGTGCCTGCGGCCTTAAGCATTTTCTGCAGATTCTGGCTAAAATATGTATTTATCTGGTAAAATCATAAACACTATGATGGAAACCTGATGAACCTCATTATAGTATGTGGGGTCTGCAGCTCGCCGGTAGTGTCTGTCATGTGACTAATCTAGCACTGTCATCATTTTCATTGTTCTGATTCCATGACAGAGCAGAATGGAAATGACTAGTGGAGAAGTGAATAGAACAATTGACTCAGCCATTGGTGGTCACAGTATTATGTGAAAGATGTAGCCTGAATCCATAGGGGCTGCAGAGCTGCTCTTCATACCGGTGTGGCGGTGTTTCATCAAACTGACCTGAACTTCAGACTTCAGTAGAACTGTTTGAAAGTTGATCGAATTTCAAAGTTTCATTCATTACTGTACTTTCCAGTGTATTTTAGAATGGTAGTCAGGTTATCATTGACTGGCAGAGACTGGATATAATTTTTTATTCTTACTTGTTTTTACTGTACCCTGTTATGTGCTCAGCTCACATTTTTCATTAAGTTAGCTATTATGGGTAAACATCCAGATAAAAATACTTGCCCATGATAAATATACACATAGTATATCACATGATCATTATGTTTGCCGATTTCGGTCTGCAATGCTAGGTGCCCACAATTAATTCTAGACGCTCACTATACAACTAAATTGAAACTTTACTTACTTCCTATTTTTCAGTATTATCCTCCTACCCACTCCTTACCTGAGACTAGTTCCCTCTTTGATGCTGGAGTTAGAAAATTCTCTGACTCCAGCAGATAAACCTCCCAATAGTGATAATGGCCTCTTTGCTGTCTATCCTTATTTATGAGCAATGTACTGCTCCCCATTTTTGCACTGGAGATCAGCAAGTCCCTTGCTCAAGTCTCCTTGTGGGACAGGAAAAAAGTAAGTAAAAAAGTTTAAAAAGTTAAAAAGAAAGTGTAAAAAAAATTAATAAAAAATTTATAAAACCTACCTTTTAATATACAAGAATGTTAGATATCCCCAAGGGCATATTTGTATACCGTATGATGAACACAGTAAAAAAAAAAAAAAGATACCACTAATTAATTCACCTTGCCTCTCTCCAAAAATAGCATTAAAAAGTGATCCAAAAGTTATATACACCAAACATTAGTACCAACAAAAACTACAACTTGCCCCACAAATAAAAAGCCCTCATATAGCATGTGATCAAAACAGTATAAAAGTTATAGGCGACATAGTACAGTGACCACAGGCAAATCGTTCTTTTTTGAAAAATGAAGTTTTATTTAGTAAAAGTTTTAAAATATAATAAAACCAATATAAATATGGTATCACCGTAATCCTAATGACAGGCTGGACAAACTTAGTGTCTTTTTTTGTTGCAGAGTGAATGTAAAAACAAAAATGCAAAAAATAATAATAGAATTGTATGGGGGGGGGGGTTACGTGGACTCCTCAAAATCGTTAATAAAAACTAATCAAAACATTATATGTGCCCTAAAATGGTGCTAAATAATAAGTACATCTCATCAAACAAAGAATAAGCCATCACGTAGCTGTCGAGAGAACAATAAAAAAGCTTTTGAAAGGCGGAGTTGAAAATTATGACCCTGTGTCCTTTAAGGGTTAAAGGAATCCTGTCAAGTGAATTTGGGGCAATAAACCAGCACGTCATTAAAGTTTGGGGTTTAACACTTGCCCAACATCCACCGTAATATTAATTTAAAAATGGCAGCCATTCATGAGCTGAATGGCCTCCATAGCCACTGGGTCTCTGCTGCTGCACAGGCATTAGCCAAAGATAACGCAGGCATCATTTTCCTGGCTTGTATTGGATGCCCTTTCTCAATACTTAGCAATGCATTAGCATTGAAGTGAATTGAATTAGTGCTCAGACCCCATTGGGTTCAAGACCCATAGGGAGTCTAAAAATTATAGTTACAAAAAAAAAGACAGCAATCGATCATTGCAATTTAACATAACACAATAGCACAGGAATGGCCATTGCCAAGTTATTGTCATTTGGTTCTGAAGTATTAATTCTTTGTAAATGGCACGATTGTCAATGAAAACACATAATGCATCCAGTATTGGAAGATTTATGAGAAAACAAACAGCTGAAAGAAAATCCTACTTAAAATTCATCTCCAAAGCCAGCTTAATAGCAGCCATCTGGAACAGCACTCAGGCCGACATAGTAAACACTGGAGATAACAACCCATTGCTTTATTAATTAACAAACTAAATAGACGTTTCTTCCTTGTGTGCATGGATCTATGAACAGGAGCCATATCTTGTGTAAATCGCAGAAACGGCACTAAAATATCGGCTCACTCTTGTCAGATATACTGTAGAGTCCTCCATATAAGGTACCTATAACATTGAGGAATGTATGGTAGGTATACAATATGTCACAATGTAGTGCCGTATTCTCCAGGAGAGAATACCAACATGATATGGCATACAGATTATAATCCCATAGATTTTCTGTAGGTGTTGGGTTTTCATAATATGCCATGAGGTCTAAGGCTCTATGAAGAACCAAAGTAATAAAATATGCTGTAACTAACGGTAGAATTGCTATACTATTCATGGTTATGTATCCATATCTGGTAGAATCCTTGATGACATCAGAAGAAGCACCATGTCTCTGTATTGTAAATGTAACGGATGATCAATGTCTTTTATGCTCCGCAGAACAATGATGAATAAAGCCAGCACACAGAAGAGGACTGTGGTGAAGGACCAGCATGGGAAACATGTTTTCGTTGAGCAGCTGGAGGATGTTCCCGAAATGCTTCAGAAGGATGACCTCCAGACTGACCTTCAGCAACTTCTCAACCGCTTCTGTGGAGAGGACTGGGAGAAAAAGGCCAAATGAAAGGCTGCTGCTTCATACCTACAACACATATCTGTAGTCAGTATGCAAAAGATACATTCTAGTCCATGCACACGGGCCATGGGTACCATGCGCACTGGGTGACACTGACACTCCTGTTCTGCAAATGTCATAAACAAAATGATCAGTTTTGTTTGTATGTAAGTGCAAAGATAATTTGTGACCAAAGATAGCATCCTTTCCTTTCGGATGGTATATCCATATACTCTCATTTTGGTTTTGTATGAATTTAGTTCCCTTTCTCCTACATGTCAGCTCCGTCCACAGGCCTCTTCATAGTGTCTGCAAAGGCAACTTAAAAAGGATGGACCATACCATGCTACGTACACAGAGTGAATGTGCTCGGTGGATTTGAAGATACCAGATGCTACTATAGGCCTTGATTATACTTTGCCTAGAAGAAAGCAAAGTACTGAATGAAAGAGACTTGCTAATGCTTTCTGCATTTAGAGCAGGATTCCTAGCGTCAATGCGCAGTCATTACAGTCCCATGTTATTCTAGTGTCTATCACTTGATCTAAGATATCTTCACTTCAGTTATGATGGAAGAAATAACCAAATAAGTAACCAAGTCGTTGCTTATAAAAAAAAAGCAGACGTACCAGATATTGTAAAGTGGACATACACTAGAGTCCGCACCTAACATACTGCAGACATGTGTTCATGTCAGTGCTATAGCAGCCCATATAGTCCTATATCTACTGGAAATGGCTGCTGATGGGGACACTGTAAATAATGTATCGGGAGAGGTAATTCCCCAGTTAAGGAAAACTAATAATAAATAAGTCACCTTGTTTATCAGGATTTCCTATGGCACATGCATGTGGCATTAAACAAAGATAAAACTCCTGTAATCATGTGTGGAACTTGTTAACCCTCTTAGCACTGAGCAAGCAGTTTTCACAAATGTGTCCTCTTCTATTTCTGTATTTTATTTTTATGTCAGAAGCTAAAGACACAATGCAGGTTTCAGTTCTTCTATTTTTTATGTTTTTATGTCGGGACTAATCCTTGGAAATGATTCTAGCATTTATGCACTTTTTTTTTTAAAGAAGGGATTATAAAGAAAATGGAAATATTTTTTGTCTTCTGTACCTTATTCTTCTCGTGGTTTAAACTATGTAGCCTTTTAACGTACAAATATATATATATATATAAATACATATAAGCACTATACATTTTAAACCCATTTATTTAATGTAAGTATAGATTGGGAATTGAAAAGAACAAAACCCTGCATTAATCTAGAATGTGCTAATTTATAAATAATAAGGAAAAAGAAGAAAAAAAGTGGAAAAAAAACAAATTAGGCCTTTGCTCTTCACGATTTAGGGGGAATAGACCCACCAAGAGAGATGAATGTCGGTTGTAAATTAACAGGTTTTCATGAAATCCCGTCACAATTCTGTAGGGTCCTCGGGTTTATTTAATTAAAATGACCTACTGTGTAGCTTCATTTCTTTCTGGCGGAGACATTGCTAAATGACTTTCTCAGCAGAAAAGTCAGGTCACTTACCATAAAGTCTGGATGGGAGTCTCGCAGCTATTGTCATTTAGGGCTATCATGTCCATTGTGCGGCAAGGTCTGAAGAAACAAATCGGTTGTGCTATTTGCAGTGCAGATGATGTCTGTGTAACAGCATAAATTGTTCCTCACTTTTATGGGTTCTGGTTCCTTTTTTTATTTCTGCTCTGTTATAAAACAGCGTTTACTACTGTGAGAAGTGGCATTTAAGTTGATGATTCAGCATCTTGTTCCCATGGTGATAACACTAATTTAATATATCTATGAGGGCATGTCTTAGTTAAAAATGGCAAAAATAAATCACACTAACAATACATAGCTGCAACGTGTACAATGGCTGATTTAATTAAATAAAGTGTTCAATGTACAAGTAACTGCCTGTTTCTTCTCTGCTGATCTGAAGTGCTTGGTAACAATGTACTGTATAAGGTGTACAACACATTGAGACGTGAGCCCACAATATACTACTGGATAGCAAAATAAAGAGCTCCATGGAATCAATGTCAGTGGGTTAATCAATGATTTGCATGGTGGCCAGTAGAGTAGGAGGCATGCTCTATAGGGATGAAGACTATAAACATCCTATCAAGTCCGTATAGAAAATGGACTTTCCATGATCAGTTGTTTACTAGTTTTTATAGGATTAACCCCTAAAAGGTGAAAGTGTCTTGGTCACAAATGGACATGAAGCTTAAAGGGGTATTCCCACGTCGCATACTCACCAGTCTTCACTGCCGTAAAATCTTCTTTCTTCCTGTTTTCTTTCGTCATTTGGTCGGCGGGGTTTCACATGCAACCTGCCGTTTAGCTCCACCCCCAAATTAGCATGTAGCTCCGCCTATGGGGCGGCTGAAGGGCCTGTGATGTCATCAAAGGTCCTCAAACAACACTATATGCACACTATTGGACTATGAAGTACAGGCAGAAGCAACTAAATTCTGTATTACATACAGAGACTGCCTGTCTCTGCCAACATGAACACAATTGAATTAGCTAGCCTGATAACTGGGAGAACAGAAGACGTTCAGAAATGAAAGCAGCTCCTCTCCCCTATCTGCTAACAGGAAGCTAGGTCACATGGTGTAGACACAGGAATAGCTAGATACACAGGCTCGCTCCCATGCACTTAGCCCCTCCTCCCTCCCCCTGAGAGCAGTCAGATACATCACTTGACTCATGAGCAGCTAAGTCAGGGCTGTGGCCACAATGAATTGAATAAAGTAAGATAGTGGACAAACAAAGCAGTTTTGCTGAAGCAGTGTATTTAGGAAAAGTCTTACATCCACATTACCAAGCAGTATAGATAGGATCCTTGTGATGGGACAACCCCTTTAAGGGTACATTCACATGGAGGAAAATGGTAAGGAATTTGGTTTAGAATTTCAGCGCTGAAAAAAAGCCTCCCATTGACTTCAATGGGTTCCTTTTTCGGCAAGCAGAGTGGTGTTATATCAGATATATTATCACTGTATGATGTCATAATAACTATGTCGTCTATAAATTGGTGTTCAGATGATGGAACAAGGTGAGAATGAAAGAGCAGATGGATACAGGTCAAACAAGTCAGGGAAGATAATTAAGAACGCACATGAAGTCTGGAAATGTGGAATATTTTATACATTTGATGCACATTGGTTCACACATAATTGGATTACAGGATAATTGTCCGTTACCAGAACAAAAAATATTTATATCTATAATAATAAGAAAATGGTAAATAGGATAAAAATAACAATGAGTTCTATTCTATTAATATTCTATTAGCCATAAGCAGATGCTAATTGCAAAACTAAAAAAAATACCAAGTACAATTAGCATTTAATGAAATGTAAAATGTCATTGTACTCGATGTAAGAACGCGTCCATTACACATGTCAAGGTCTTTGTAATTGCTACAGTATAATGCGCTTACACAGGATATGGCCATGCATATTCAGCCAATTTTATTGCTAATATAATGCAGTCTCCTGTCCATGTGTCCTACTAAGGTTATATGGACATTTCTACTCCTTTTTGCCACAGAAAATGAGAAGCGTATGGAAGTATACCTGTAGTTTGGACCCATAGCTACCTATGGGCTGCATATTATGGATCTGTACAAAACATCTGTAATATGGTTGTGTACAGAGCACTAACAGTGTATATTTTTACATTAACTACAGCAGTCATTTATTGTGTCCAGGACAAAACACACTAGTATTTGCATCCTATTTGCATCAAACAGTCCTGCTCTTTAGACTTGCTCTGACCCAGTCTTCTACACTTTACAGGTTGTCTTGTGTCAAAGTTGCTCAGATCCTTAAGCTTCTCGATTTTTCCTGCTTCCAACACCCTTATTTCAAGAACTTGTGACAGTGCTCAGCAGCAGGTAAATGAAAAATCAGAAGAGGCACCCCTTTGTTTGGGGTCAGGTAATAAAGCTCTGTCTGTGAAAGGAAATTTTCTTCTTGGAGTCCCTATGTCTCCTTGCCTCAAGCTTATGAACATGCATTTGTTGCTTGACTTGAGAAATCATTTCTGTTATTGTTTCTAAAAGGGAGTTTTAACCAATGGATAGATAGCGTTTGGCCACTAGCAGAACAATATGTACTATAGTGGGGAATCTGTAGGTACTTGAGTGGGTGAACCCCAACAAAACAAAGGATTGAAAGACAATTGCAAGTTGAGTAAATAGTCTTGTCTCAGAGTAATCCTTCTCTAATGCTTTACCTCCTTCAGGAGGGTGAAAGGATCTGTACCTTCGAGAGTAGATAACCAGTAGTGAGGTGGTGTACAGGGCAAATAGGAATGTCATAAACCTGCCCCTGGATCTGGAATTTATCCTAAACAAGGTCCAACCATTGCCAGAGAATGTTATCAAAGGCCTTCTCTGCATCCAGTGGATGAAGCGTCACAGTATCCAATCCTACCAAGACTACAAATATTGGAATCTGCTAATCTTCCTTTAATAAATATTAGGTGATGACACTTGGGTAGAAACAACTTCTTTACCTGACTTGGGAAGGACGTTAATGAAGGTTACATTAGCCTCGTACAGCCTGACCATTGAGGATAGATTTAAAATAATATAAAAGAGTTGTTGAGACCTGTGTCTGATGGATGTTATAAAATTTGTCTGCATAACTTCATCCTCTGGAATGTCTGCTTTGAGTTGTCAGCGGTTCTTCTGTCACTGAGGAAAGCTGTAGCTGTCTCAGGTACTCCTGTCCCTGTGTCATGTCATAGTGACCTTGATCGCTACAAAGTTTGCTAAAGAACTGCTGGAAAACAAAAAAATCTTGAGGTTGGTATGCACTCAACTTGTGCTATCCTGTATTTTGGTGAGGCATACACCTACTTCAACTAAATATAATCAGATTTATTTTCAAGTCAGAGTAATTCCATCTCATTAAGTGATCTATAAAATTTTTCTTTCATCTTGAGAGGCCCTTCGAAGAGTGAGAGTATCTGCAATGGTAGAGGGACCAAGAGGTTAGGTGTATAAAGCGCCAACCTCCCATTTTCTTTTATGGTGGAGCCTTATCTGCAAGCCTCGTACAAGGTGTTTTATATAGACTTTATATAGGGTCTGATTATAGAAAGGAGGTGGCTAACGTGTAGATTAATTGGCTACTGGGCTCCAATACGCCTACATATTTGACTTGCTAGATTGGCATAGACTAGTCAGGATACAAGTCTGGCCAATAAATCCACCTTACATTAACCTACCCAAGGACAGAGCAGTTGGATCTTCTTTTTCTGTGCTTATAGTTTGTCCAAGAAACACCACTCACTTATCACTGGTACTTTTATTGCAGTGCTCGGCATAAAAGTGTTTATCAGTAGTTCCTCACACTTAAGAGAAATAGGTGACTGTGGCTCAAACTTGACCGTAGTTGCTTGGAATGCAAAGTAACCATCTCAGCATGAGATCAGCAGTTCCCTGGCCATACACAGTGATAACTGAATTAACACAGGAGTATATGCTTGGCTTGTATGGATCCCGTTTCTTCAGGCATACACTAGGTTCGCTATGTTTGCCTTATAAAAAAAAAAAAAAAAAAAACTTGAGTCTTCAGTAGATTATACCTTTTATAATGGCTAGCTCATAATGACTGTTTGCCTTCAGATACAGACATAGTTCCAACCCCTGCCAAGGAGACACACTGCACTGATGGGCTATAGCAATCATTCCAAAAAACCTCCATATGGAAAGACCCAAATGTGCAGGAAAAATCTACCTTTTTATGAGACTTTCCCACCAAGTGTGACCAGGAAGTTTCAGACCATAGAGTACAAAGGCTGTACTTTGAGTAACATGAAGAGGACAATGCATGTGGTGCAACCATTTTGTAGAACTGGGTCCTGCCCTTTTAGGAAATCTATCCTGGGTTCTGCCCATCCTGAACCATGTTTTGCTCTCAATAAATGCACGCAATAACAAGATAAAAAGTACAATACAACATGTCAATCCTAACAGAAGGAGCCTTTCATTCATACCCAGAACTTTAGAACAGGTTTCTGCAAACACTTATGGCTTCAACTTGTGGCTGCGGAGAATGTGCTCGTTTCCTTATTCTGGGACCCATCAGAATCTCCCAGATCTCACACTTGTTTAGGAAGATTATTCAGATCTTATGGTTGGAAGAGCTTTCCCATTAGGGATTGTTGGTGATGTATACACAGTATACACTGGTCAGTCATAAGCTCAAGAATATAGATAAACAACATTGATAACAAAGGAAAGTTTAGTCCCAATAGAACTTACTGTTCATTCGCTGTTTAATCCTTAAGTACTATCATGGTTTCTATCATAATGATGTGTCCAAGGTAGTGGTGTATGATAGACACCATGATAGTACTTAAGGGTTAATATATCCCTCTCCATTACATTGTCATGAGATTATCAAAGTTATTTCTCTATATTCCTGAGGTTATGGCTGACCAGTGTATTACACATCACCAACAATCCTCTTATGTAAAATACATGTGATCATAGAAATCTCTTACTTTACAAGTGAGAGTCATGTAAACCTATAGGGAGCTCGAAGCCCTCTGCCACTGCTGATGGTGCATTATATAGGAACTGTGCAGAAACCAAAATATATGCCATTCTTATACAACCAGTGCCAACCAAACATCCATTTCTGTGTGTAGGTGACTTTGTACACTTCGCATCCTTTCTATTTGGATTTTTCTCTTCTGCGTATTTTTTGTTTGTTCGCCTTTATTCCTGGAGGATTCCTCTGCACAGTCCTGGCTTCATTTACACAACACACTACATTCCACTGAGGATTTTTCTTCTAGAGTATTGTCACACGAGAGGCAGGAGAATAACAGGGAATATCATCTCTGTTTACTTCCACACATAATAGAATCAGGGGTTGCCAGAGCAGCAGAAAGGTCACGTAAAAAGAGATTTGAATGTAATAGAACTGAAATAAAATACTGAATATAGAAAGAAAAGCTGCTGGCATTGTTGTAAGGCTGATTTATATAACGCCCAATACTGTAGATAAAACTATTTTCAGAAAATTGCTCTGAATATTCATTGTAATTATGCTGTGTTTAGGAAACTATTTATTTATTCAACTTGCCTTCTAGGCATCTTATTTAAGAAATAAATCAGATTTCTCACCTGGCTAAGGCCCCACGTGGTGTCCGCAGCAAAAAAGCACTACGGGAAGAATCGCGGCGGCAACACATTGCAGTTCTTCCTGCAGCGCTTTGCACAGAAAGCTTCTGCGGAATTTATGATTCAATTATACCTATAGGAAATCTGCCGGGGTTTCTGTAGGTATAATTGACAACAGTTTGGGAAATTGTAGTATGTCCACAGCACATATTTTATTGTACAGTGGGGATGGGATTTGCTAGAATACCATCAACTTTGCTGTGACTGTAAAACACTTTGGTTTTTTTCCAACCATGACGTTTACTCCATATGAGGAGGACCTTTCATGTCCTCAGAGATATGCGGTATTAAATACTGTTTGAAAGCGAACAGTGCGCTGAATTCAACGCATTGTCAGCATCCCCAGTATGCATCCCAGTACTGGAGATATCGGTGCTGTTATTTTCATACCACCCAAATACATTATTAAATATTATCTACCATATCTCTGCTTTATATTGGCATTATATTTATATTTTCATGTATGCTTTACATTGGCATTATCTTATAATTCTTCTTAAATTTATTTTGGACATTGTAAAGCTTACAAGTCTAACAGCGAATTTCCAGATGTACAGGAAAATTTCCCAAACTGATTTTTTATGGACCACTTCAGTTCTGAAGGGGATTTTAAATGCCTATGTATTAGAAATCCTACATAAATCGTCCTGTTTTCAAAACTGCACCCCTCAATTGAGAAAAGGACGTAAGGAGCGCCACTAGGTGTTTGAAAAGCAGATTTTGCTGGAATAGTTTTCAGGTACCATTTCTCATTTGCAGAGTCCCTAGAGTACCAAAATAATGGAAACCACGCAAAAGTGACCCCATTTTGGAAACTACACCCCTAGGGGAATTTATCAAGGAGTATAGTGAGCATTTTGACCTTTGAGCTGTTTCACAGATTTTATTAACATTGGGATGTGTAAATGAAAAATGACTAAAATGTTGCTATATAATTGCTCATGAATGCGTCAATACCCCATATTGTTGTCATAAATTGTACGAGTACATTGTGAGGCTTGGAATGGAAAGAGCGATATTTGGCTTTTGGAGGGAAGATTTTGCTGAAAGTTTTGGAGCCATGTCATATTTGCAGCTCTCCTAAAGTACCAGGACAATGGAAACCTCCATAAGATCACCTCATTTTGGAAACTTCAGCCCTCACTGAATTTATCAAGGGGTATAGTGAGCATTTTCACTCCATGACTGTTTTACAGATTTAACTAGCATTGAGACGTGAAGATGAAAAATTACTTTTCTTCCACTGAACCGTCCATTTAGCTCAAATTTTTTAGTTTATTACACAATTTCTTCTGAACATGGCAATATCCCATATGTGATTGTAAAATGTTGTATGGTTATATGGTTGATGGGGGTTAAAAATGCTCACTGTACTCCTGGATAAATTCCTTCAGGGATGTAGTTTCCAAAATTGGGTGACATGTCAGGGGATTCCATTGTACTGGCATTGCAGGGGCTTTGCAAAAATAGCATGATGTGTGGAAAACAAACCATCTAAATCTGCGCTCCAAAAATCAAATAGTGCTCCTTCCCTTCTGTGTCTGGCTTTTCCCAAACAGCAGTTTATACCCTGTGGGAGGAAAGGCTCAGTGGTGGCAGCAGCGAATTCAGACAGTCAGAGACAGACACAAAACTTTGAACGTTTATTTTACAAAAACGGCAAAACAAAATAAACTTCGGCAAAACAATAAGAGAAATCCTGCTCGTCTGAGCTACTAACTAACTATACAGTAAAAACCCTAACTGTACATGTGGCTGGCTTCAGCCACACGGTCAACACAGAGCACAGTACCAATAACAGTTCAATCCTGACATTTCTTTTTACCTTTTGAGTTTTTTTGCCATGCAGTGTACAGCATTCAGTGTAGAATATTACTTTTATTCTATGGGTCGGTATGACCCTAATTTAGGCTGGGGTACCTTGTAGTGTAAATGCGGCAGCATTTTACAGACCCTGTAAAGTGGATGGGATTTTGGCTAATCCCATCCATACATTACAGATAATAATCCACAGCAGAAATGCTGCGATTTGAAAAACGTTGTGTTTTGAAAAATGGCAACATGTTAATTATACTTACAGAAACGCTGGCAGTTTCCATACAGGTGTAATGAAAGTAGTAAGTCTGCAAAGGAAGACTCTGCACCCTTTAGGTGAAAAGCGCTCCGGGAAAAAAACATGATGCGTTTCCATCACAGTTTTTCTCATAACATTTTTTGGTTGAGGCCTTTCATACGTATACACTCACCGGCCACTTTATTAGGTACACCATGCTAGTAACGGGTTGGACCCCCTTTTGCCTTCAGAACTGCCTCAATTCTTCGTGGCATAGATTCAACAAGGTGCTGGAAGCATTCCTCAGAGATTTTGGTCCATATTGACATGATGGCATCACACAGTTGCCGTAGATTTGTCGGCTGCACATCCATGATGCGAATCTCCCGTTCCACCACATCCCAAAGATGCTCTATTGGATTGAGATCTGGTGACTGTGGAGGCCATTGGAGTACAGTGAACTCATTGTCATGTTCAAGAAACCAGTCTGAGATGATTCCAGCTTTATGACATGGCGCATTATCCTGCTGAAAGTAGCCATCAGATGTTGGGTACATTGTGGTCATAAAGGGATGGACATGGTCAGCAACAATACTCAGGTAGGCTTTGGCGTTGCAACGATGCTCAATTGGTACCAAGGGGCCCAAAGAGTGCCAAGAAAATATTCCCCACACCATGACACCACCACCACCAGCCTGAACCGTTGATACAAGGCAGGATGGATCCATGCTTTCATGTTGTTGACGCCAAATTCTGACCCTACCATCCGAATGTCGCAGCAGAAATCGAGACTCATCAGACCAGGCAATGTTTTTCCAATCTTCAATTGTCCAATTTCGATGAGCTTGTGCAAATTGTAGCCTCAGTTTCCTGTTCTTAGCTGAAAGGAGTGGCACCCGGTGTGGTCTTCTGCTGCTGTAGCCCATCTGCCTCAAAGTTCGATGTACTGTGCGTTCAGAGATGCTCTTCTGGCTACCTTGGTTGTAACGGGTGGCTATTTGAGTCACTGTTGCCTTTCTATCAGCTCGAACCAGTCTGGCCATTCTCCTCTGACCTCTGGCATCAACAACGCATTTCTGCCCACAGAACTGCCGCTCCCTGGATGTTTTTTCTTTTTCGGACCATTCTCTGTAAACCCTAGAGATGGTTGTGCGTGAAAATCCCAGTAGATCAGCAGTTTCTGAAATACTCAGACCAGCCCTTCTGGCACCAACAACCATGCCACGTTCAAAGGCACTCAAATCACCTTTCTTCCCTATACTGATGCTCGGTTTGAACTGCAGGAGATTGTCTTGACCATGTCTACATGCCTAAATGCACTGAGTTGCCGCCATGTGATTGGCTGATTAGAAATGAAGTGTTAACAAGCAGTTGGACAGGTGTACCTAATAAAGTGGCCGGTGAGTGTATATGTCTTTTTTTCCAACCATAGTAATTATGTTGTTATGTAATAACCCACCTTATATATAATAGTTTTCCCCTTATAAGGGTGACCTATTATTTGGGGAGGAACTATAATATGTAAAACAATTAAGGCATTAACCTTATAGAAGCTCGAAAACATTGTACTTGCTGCATGTGAAAACGTGGTGGAAGATGTTATATAATTCAGCCACCCCCACAAATGAAAAAAAAGGATCAAATAATTGGTTCCCTGAAATATTTTTATCCATGACATCACCTATGCTAAGACGTTTGGGAAGCCCTGACTTAGAGCATCTCCAGGGAGCTTTCTTGTGTAAACTCCTTCATCCATCCCCTTGTGTTTGCCTTCATTGTAGATTATTAATCCACGTTTCTTCCATGTTATTACACAGTCCATATAAAACAACCCTGTTTGGTAAAGCTCTGGTAAAGCACAGTATGACTTTACAATGTTATCATTACTTTAATCTTCAGCTCTAGCTAAACCATACTTGTCATTGGATTTCAGGGCTCACCTTACTTCCGAGCAATTCTAAAGTTTAAGGGTGTCATTAATAAAACAATCTGAAATATGGCTACAAGAGCCAACGTACGGAGGAATCAAATTTAAAGAAGGTCACTCCTGACAGCGACATAAATACCAAAAGGCAGAGACTAATCATTCCCGTAAATTATTTAGCCTTCTGCTCCGCTGACTGCTTTATTTAATGAAAACATAAATATCAGGCCCACTGACAATTCTGGATCCAGTAAACTATAAACCAATAATTGCCCAATAAAGTAGACGTGATATATGGCCACCTGAAAACTGTGCTTAATCCAATACTTAGTGTGACACAAGTATTCCCCGGCCACATATAGCACCATATTTACCCAGCTGATAAGAGGGAGAGCCTGGAATATTCTGTCATCAATCATTATGAACAGGGAGTGGAGCTGATGTCTGACAACACCCAATTCTTCAATGAATTCTCCATACACATAAGGCTTTGTTCAGAACAAGTTCAGCCAACATTATGTGTTCGGAAAGTTCCTACTGTATATCTGCAATAAAACCAAAAAACTAAATTTGAACAGAGCCTAATGCTAGCCATCCATATCAGCTAAACCCACCTATTTCAAAGGATTCAGCTGTACGTCTGTTTTGTATGGGTCCAGTGGTGTAAATGCCAGTGTGCAGTGGCTGCGGCACAAGGTCCCTGACTGTTTTTTATTTTTTAATAAGCCACTACCTGCTGGAGTAACCCCGCAGGTAATGGGTGCTATTTACTTACCGATCCCAACTCTCGCTAACGGACGCCTGCGCCTCCCTTTCTGCGGAAGCAGAAGCAGTTGTGATCCGGTGCAGGGTTTGGTAAGTGAGGCCGCGGACCCCAACAAACACTGATCCCCGAGTATAATGATCGGAGAGCCAGGGGAGGAGATGGAACACAAAAAACAGTTTCTTACCTCTCCTTCGCGCCAGCAGTCTGCGGGCCTGTTTGGTGATGTCCCAGATTATGTGAGCCAGGCTGGCATCATTATGCGTCGTGACACTAGTCTGGTCCAACACTGAAGATGGCTGAAAGTAGCGGGAAGTGCGCCGGAGCCAGGGAGAGGTAAGTAACATTGCTTTTTATGTTTGTATCCTCCACTAGGTCTCTGATCATTATACTCTGAGGTCTGAAAAGACCCCAGAGTATAATAATTGTTCATTGGTGACCCACAATGGGGCATAATACTGTCGGTAGGTGCCACTATAGGACATAATAGTATGTGTAGGGGCCATTATAGGGCATAATAGTGTGTGCAGGGGCCACTATGATGTGTTATAGTGTGAACAGGGACCACTATTGTGTATAATAGTGTTCAGGGGCCACTATGGTGTATAATAGTGTGTGCAGAGCCCACTATGGTGTATAATAGTGTGTGCAGAGCCCACTATGGTGTATAATAGTGTGTGTAGGGGACACTATGGTGTATAATAGTGTTAAGGGGCCACTATGAGGCATAATAGTATGTGCAGGGGCCACTATGGTGTATAATAATGTGTGTAGGGGCCACTATGGGGCATAACAATGTTTGTATAACGCAGTTTGTGCGGCGGTGGGGGGCATGTCCAATGTACGCCTTGGGGCTCAGCCATTTTACGCCACTGACTATAGCACTACAACATGACATGAAAGTTGTATATGCACAAAAATACATATACATAAAAGTGTTTGGACTACAAACATGCAGTTATCAAGGGGTGAATCTGCTGGGACCCCACAGATCATAAATATGGGGTACCCTCCATACTCTCCTTTAAGTGCTGCAATCGCATTCTCCGCTCCATTCTCATTGGCATATAAGCAGCGCTTGCACTACTACAATGAGGACTATGTTGGTTACAATGTGGCAACAGTCTGCTGCTCATGACAGACAACCAGTCAAGTGCCCGGTAAGATATGAGCGTTCTGTTGTGAAACTAGATAGAAATTCTCTTGCTCTCTTTTCCTTCCTGAAGGTCTTGTTGTACAATACTATATCTTATTATCTTCTATCCTTTACACCTCCTCCATATATGTATGTGACTGTGGTTATTTTATCTTTTATCTGCCATTGGGGTACCATTCAGGGTTTCAGGGGCTTTCTTTATCTGTATCTTTTTTACTTTGCTTTTTCTGTGAGCATTGTGATTCTATATTAATCATCCATATTACCCAAATCTAAAGGCATGAATACTTGTTATGGTTGCTATAAGCATATTATCCATTGAAATGACTGTTGTTAATGAAAAATTAATGACAAAAACAGCAAAAAAATTCCTAGTTTGGTGAAGGCTACTCTGCTATTCCAGCATGTGACCAGCAGGCTGTGCTGCTGCTCTCTTCACAAATTAATGGCTATGCTATAACATGGACAATTTAGTGATGCAAAGTAATAACCGATACAAATAATCTCTCATGGGTTCTTGTCTTTTCATTAATGTTAGGTTGGTACGGTCACATACATTTTAATTCCCTTTTCTGTGTGTTATTATTGGGTCATAACAGCATATATCCTACTCATAATATATTGATGGGTATTATCATCTCAGAAATATTATTTATCCGCAGGTTGACCAACTCTGAACTCTCTATTAGGACCACTATTACATTCAGTCTGTGGTTGGAAGAAGTCATCTGGCTCGGTAGTAAGGTGATAATGAGACTGGCAACCCCCTACCTGATATTTATTGCATAATGGCATATTCTATGGCAATACCGCAAGGAATTAAGGAATTGGATAGTCTCGATAAAAACACATTCGATAACGGGGATTAATTCAGATTCATTACTGCCAAGACCCAACTGGTTATCCTGGACAATCCCTTTAAGCTTTTCTCAATTATACAGTATATTACATAGCCTAGTCTGAGTCTCAGGTATTAGGGTGCCTGCCGCTCATACACAAGGTCCTGGGTTTGAGATCTAGGACAGGCAATAACAAATTAATTAGAAACAAGTTTTATTATCTTCATTAGTATTCCCTGTACTGATGCTGACCTCACAGTGCAGAAAATACGAAAAAAGAGTGGGAAGCCCAGAAAACTGACAGACTCTTGGGAAAAATGCGTAACTTGACATGTCTACTAATGGCGGTCATAACTGTGACAATAATGGTAATTTCTTAGTTTTTCACAGATGCTAAATGCCATTCACATCCCTTCCGGTACAGGATGTAACATATAACTAGAGATGAGCGAACAGTGAAATATTCGAGATTCGATATTCCTTTGAGTAGAGCCTCAATATTCAACTACTCGATCGAATATCGAATCCCATTATAGTCTATGGGGAAAAATGCTCATTTCAGCCTTGATTTGCCGAATGGTAGACACTATATAGCATTCGGCCAATCAACGCTGGTTCTGAATCGAATATTTACTGTGAATAGCTAGTAGTATTCGATCGAGTACGAATATTTCGAATACTGTAGTACTCTATTGAATACCTACTCGATCAAATACTACTCGCTCATCTCTAATCATAACTATCAATATATATCAACTATAGTAAGTACAGTTAAGGAGAATTTGGAAAACACATAGGGGACTACAATATGTCATTTTCTGGAAGGTATTTTATTTCTATCTGTAGTAGTGGGTATTAGACAGGTAGACTTGGGTTGTGCCAGAAAATTTCAGCTTTATCTGAAAGTGTGTTTCTTTCATGGGATGATGACCTTTGGCTATATATATATATTCTTTCTATTACTATTGTGTATCTACACCTTGAGATGAAAAGACTGGAGGGAAATGTCACTGAGGGAAGAGAAAAGTATGAGAAGTAAAAAGGGACAGCACAAGAAATCAATAGACCTCATTTTTGCATGATCATAATGCTATTTACTTGGCATAACCTATGAAACAATATTACCGTAGCTAGGAATACCCCTTGTAACATCCCATGTAATGATTTAAGTATTTACATTGCTATAACTGGTGATCTGGGCTGGTGGTTTTGTGGGTAATATATAATACTCCTGATGGTTAAAGACACTTGTAATTTCACTTGTGGTGTGAAATGGTTTCCTTTCCATCCATAAAATCTCTGGTGGTTTTCAGGGCTCCTCGCTGTGGAATATGTTGGAAATATAAGTAAATAAATCATTCTACAATTTTCATTATTGCTGACCTGTCCTGAGTATAGGTCATCAATATTGGATTCTATGAGATGTTTTCAGCTTAGTCTATGGAGTCGAAAGCAGATGGCTCTGTACACTGAGTACTAGCTGTGTCATGCTATTGCAGCTAAGCAGCCATCTACAGCTGGCCGTGGGCCCCATAACTCTTTGGGTCTGGTTGCAGTCACACCCCCTGTGAACGTGATCATCCTAGGATCAACACCAAAACCTGGAAAAATCACATTTAAGAATTATATGCACGTTAAGGATTCAATGAAATATCCCTGGTGGTCTAGAGTAGTGTGTGTGTGTGTGTGTGTGTGTGTATATATATATATATATATATATATATATATATATGTTCATTCTAATATTCCTTGTGCAGTGATTACTTCACTATCATATTGTCCGGCTAATAACAGCCAGGACTTACGTTACAGCTGTCTCTATAGTTCAACATAGGTTGAAGCTGACTTTATCCAGGCCTTGATAACAGACTAAAACAGGTAGATGGACCTCTTGACATAAGCTTACAGATATGTTTCTTTTTTTTTTTTTTTTTTTTTTTTTAATTAAATGTAGATTGTGAGCCCCACATAGGGCTCACAATGCACATTTTTCCCCATCAGTATGTCTTTGGAATATGGGATGGAAATCCATGCAAACACGGGGAGAACATACAAACTCCTTGCAGATGTTTTTTTGCCCTTGGTGGGATTTGAACCAAGGACTCCAGCGCTGCAAGGCTGCAGTGCTAACCACCGAGCCACCGTGTGGCCCCCTCAGATATGTTTCTTTATTATTGAGGAGCTTGCAGCTATGTTTCCTAACTATTGAGGTCATGTCTAAGCAGATTTAATGTGGTTTCTGCAAAAATGCACTAATACCATGAGAAAGAAAACAAAGGTCATTGACAATACATTGAAAAAGGCCAGAAAGTGAATAGCCAACACTAGAGAGGAGAGAGAGTGTATTCAAAAGGACTTAGACACACTGGAACAATGGGCTGAGGCGAACAAAATGGTATTTAACAGGGACAAATGCAAAGTTCTACATCTGGGTAACAGAAATGTAAAAAACATATATAGTATGGGAGGAATAGAACTAAGTGATAGCATAGGGGAAAAGGACTTGGGCATAATAGTAGATCACAAATTCAACATGAGCCAACAGTGCGGTGCTGCTGCAAAAAAGGCTAATAAAATTCTGGGATGTATTAAGACAAGCATTGAATCTAGATCAAGAGAGGTCATTATTCCGCTGTACTCTTCCCTGGTCAGACCACACCTGGAATACTGTGTACAGTTCTGGGCGCCTCAATTCAAGAAAGACATCGATATATTGGAGCAAGTCCAGAGAAGAGCAACCAAAATGGTGGAAGGTCTGCAAACCATGTCCTATGAGGAGTGCCTAAAAGAACTGGGATTGTTTAGTTTGCAGAAGAGAAGGCTGAGGGGAGATTTAATAGCAGTCTACAAATATCTGAAAGGTAGTCACAGTGCAGAGGGATCTACCCTATTCTCATTACACAAGGAAGTACAAGAAGCAATGGGATGAAACTAAAGGGAAAGAGATACAGATTAGACATTAGGAAAAACTTTCTGACAGTGAGGGTAGTGAGAGAGTGGAATAGGCTGCCACGGGAGGTGGTGGGCGCTCCATCAATGGAAATCTTCAAGCGGAATCTGGATAAACATATAGCTGGGATGATTTAGGAAAACCTGCACTCGCAGGGGGTTGGACCCGATGGCCATTGAGGTCCCTTCCAACTCTACCAAAAAAAAAAAAAAAAAAAAAAAAAAAAAAAAGCAAAGACCAAAGTATTTAATAGAAGGCATGTTATTCCTCTAGTAAGGGTTTTACATATATATATATATATATATATATATATATATATATATATATCTGTGTGTGTGTGTGTGTGTGTGTGTGTGTGTGTGTGTGAATCTTCAGAATAAATATTCTATGAGAACACAAGAAAAGGTCTGATAGATTCCATTTGTGTGAAAACTTGTAATAAGAATAAGAAGTATGGTATTAGAAACAACGAAGAAAGAGCAAGGTAGGGGTCTGACCGCCTACTGTAGTAAAGAGGTCACTAAATCCGTGAGTAGTCCCGCCAGAGTTCCCAGATCCTAATAATAACCTCTTTTTTGTCGCAGACCACATTATAGAGCCAATCATTCCCTATAATTAAGCTTAGCTTGTCCTAGATCCAAAGGGATCACAGATTTGTTTTTTCCAGGAGGTTACTATGGAGGTTTTACTGCACAAAAATAAGAGGAAACAAACTTGTGAGCCTGTTTAGACACTCCCAGGATATTTTCATTCCCTAAAGCTTAAGATGGGGATAAAAATAACTTCAAAAAAGTGAAAGAATAGAATAATAGCAATAGAAATACCAACAGAAAAAGTTGCAACAGGCCCATACTTTCTGTGTATAAAATACATGTATATTACATTCCTGGTTAAAAACTCCTAAGGGTATGTTCACACAGAGATTTTTGCAGGCGGATTTTGATGTGGAATCTGCCTCAAAATCCACCTGTAAAAACGTCTCCCGTGCATTCCAATGGGAGTTACTCACTTATTTTTCAGCTAGCAGGAAAAAGAAGTGATATGCCCTATTTTCCCACAGATTCCGCGACTGAGTCAACCATGGCATCTCCGGCTCAAGACTCCTTCCTGATTAGACCCATTCATTCGGGCCTAATCAGGAGCGGGACGCCGCAACATGATACGATACACTTCATCGGCATCCCGTTGCAGCTAGCCACACAGAAAAGTCACATACTGGAAAAGGTTTCTTCCGTGTGAAGGTACCCTAACAGAGGTCCATATACTTTACATAGCTACTTAGATAGTATGAGTGAAGAAAGACTTACGGTATGTCCATCAAGTTCTGTTATGTATTTAATTAGGATACATGTCCACATGGAAAAAGGACATCCCTTTATCATTCTTATTAGCAAAGCCTCTTTCACAACCTGGAGCAAAAAATCTGTGATGCCTGTGGATCGAGTACATGCTAAGTTTAATTCAACCATGACTTCCTCTATAGTGGGACATGTGACAAAGATAGCTCCTTGCAGATGGTTTTTGCCCTTTGCGGGATTCAAACCCAGGACTCCAGCACTACAAGGCTACAGTGCTGACCACTGAGCCACCCCAAAGAAGAGCTTCTTATTAGGATCTGGCATCTCCAGTTGGACTACTCTTCAAGGATTTTGTGAGCTCACATTTATCAAGTCGAAACATATAGGGAAATGGATTTTAATGTAGACAGGTAGAGATGAGCAAATACCATTCGATCGAGTAGGTATCCGATCGAATTTTAAGGCATTTGACATATTCGATTCCAATCGAACACCATGCAGTAAACGCTGTAAAAATTCGTATGCCCTCCCACCTTCCCTGGCGCTTTTTTTGCACTAATAATTGTGCAGGGGAGGTGGGACAGGAAAGAGGAAAACGTAGGCATCGAAAAAAATAAGGAAAAAGATATTGGCTGGCGAAATCAGGTGACCTTGGATCTATAAGAATAGTGGCAGCCATGTTCATGTCTTTTGCGGCTGGGATAGATAGGGAGAGACATCGTGCTGAGGGTCAGAGAGAAATTTTAGCTTCTGCTAGGCAGGAAAGAGACTGAAAACAGCCACACTGCTTGATGATTCTATAAACACCATCAGCTTATAGGTTCATCCTGCAGAATGTTCTCAAAACCACTTTTTAGGGCTGAAATTCTGTAGCACTGGTATACAGTATATACCTGGGCTGAAGCAACAGAATGGGGCTGACACTGTAAACTCTGCTGTGGTAAGTCACAATTGAAAAAAGGGGTGAAAGAATGAATGACTACTGGGGCTGGCAGGTCTGAATTGGCACAAAGAAAAAAATCTCTGCTTGTGGCCTAATGCAAAAGAATGGGGCATAAACTTGAAATTCAGGTGCACAAATCTAAGTAGAACTGAAAAGAAAGCATAGACACGCAAGTTCTATCATGAAGTTGTAAGAGGGTGAAACAGCCCCTGTGTAGTGAATGTGCAATGTGTAATTGAGTTGTTTTCATAACCTGACATTTTGTTGTTTGACCACAAGAGGTCGCTGTTGCAAGATAACAAGAAAAAGGAAAAAGGCTGCATGCCCCTGGAAGATTGATGTGGAAACCCTGATCGTGGTAGGAGGGTTCTAGGAGCCAATTTTTGAGAGAGAGCTGTGGAGACATGTCTTTGCGGAGAGGGTCCTTGGAGGGAGAAGCCACAGCAAGAATAGCTGAGAATTTGAGACTTTCAGAGTCTGTCCAGACACCATCCTAAGGAGAAGATTACTGTCAGTGAGACCGCATGCTGTCCGAGGAGCCCCTCTTCACCCTGATGCTAACAGAGACTAAAAGGTACCCAACAGAAGTAAACGTGCACGCACCACACGGCAAGTTTTGCACCATATTGCTGGGACTGAGTGAAGGCCTGTAGTTAGTTAGTTAGGTATAATCATCACCCGCAATATTGGTGAACTATCTACCTGTCTGGTAAAAGGACTAAGTCACAGAGGATTTCTACAGAGTTATATCTCCCAGAGAGGGACTTGTAAGGAAGTCTGGGAGCAACATTTAGTTTAACTTTACACTGTTTGGCTTGCAAGCTAACCAACTATTATACTTGCTTAGTTGTACTTGGTTTGGGGGGAATTTAGTAGTATTGTGATAAGATTGTAAACCCTGGTGTTACACCGCCGGATGCCTGTGTCACACACACTGAATTGTTCCTGTGTAATAGGGTAATAAAAGGTAACAGGCAGCTGCATAGGCGCAGCCTACAGGTAGGTAAAAGCTTGGAGTATATTGAAGGCCACACTAGTGGGCACCGTGCTGTATAACACCAGGGTCCCAGTCTCTAGGCTGTGTAAATGTAATACCTGGGAGTGTTCTTTTGGACAAAAGAGGTTAACTAAACTAAGTAAAGTCCTATCTTGGTTAAATTGAATTGGACTCACTTCCTTTGTTCGTGACTTCGCTGTATCCTGGGGAGCCCACCTCGGTACACGGCTTGCAAAGTTACAAGTAGAAGAGTGGCAGTTGGGGTTCATTGTGTACACTCTATACCACCAAAAAGGCTAACTGGGGGGCCTATTGGCACCCCCTCGCCAAATTCACCCAAACCTCAGCTGGGGGAAGCCTCCACTCACTCCAAGGGCCACAGGTCCAACTTCTACACCCAATACGTGTAAGGCACAGAGGGATCGGAGAGAACAGGGCTGTAGTTGGCCAGGTACTCACGCAACATGCGCCTATACTTTTCCCTTCTGGTAACACTAGGCCCCTCAGTGACGGTAGTTTGGCCAGTTGGGGGGGCATTAACGTGTCCCGCACCTTGGAGAGTGTTCCCCTGGTGGTTGTAGACCGGAAGGAAGTTGTTAGCCTCTTTGAGGAAATCTCCTCTCTGCCGCTAGCGAGGGTTGATGGAAACATTTCCATCATATTCTGCACTAGGTGCTTTTAGCAATCATTTATGCAATTGTTACTCTCCCCTAGCAGAACGAAAGACGAGATATTATTTTTGTACCGGAGTCGAGGATTGCAAAAATCCAGTATTGGTTGCTTTCCATGATGTGAACAATGCTTTTGTCTCTGGAAAAGCAGCCCAACATGAAATCAGCCATGTGTGCCAGAGTGTTACTTGGCATGACTTTGCTGCCTCCACCAGAAGGGTCACTCTCCATCTCCTCCACTTTCAACTCCCCTTCACACCATCCCCGCTGAAGCAATGGGATGCACTGAACTTCCCTGCTAGCCTTGTGTGGGACAGTGACATCAAATGCCACTTCATCCTCTTCATCTTCCTCCGTCATCCAACGGTGAGAATGACCTGCTGACATCTCCACACGTCAGTGCTGCAGCATTTACAGCTCACATGTTGCAGCGGAGCAGCAGGCTTTCTGTGAACCCAAGGCATGAATTTTGGGCTGGGAGAGGAGATAGGCCGCCCCAGTTTGCCAGCCTCGCCCAGCCTCCACTACATTGACCCTGCCTGTCATTATAGAGAAGCAGCATCCCTGACCGCTGAACAAAGCGTAGAACTCAGGGCCTGACTGATGTTCTGGGACACGTGCTGACGCAAGGCGGGGACGGCACACCAAAAGACGTAGTGACAGCTAGGGGCAGCATAGCGAGGTGCCGCAGCTGCCATCAGGTCACAGAAGGCCTGAGTCTCCACTAGCATAAATGCCAACATCTCCAGGGCCAGCAGTTTTGAGATGAGGCCGTTGAAGACTTGGGCATGTGGGTGGGTTGCGCTGTACTTCTGCCTGCAATGAAACGCCTAGGAGATGGGGAGTTGCTGGGAAAAGGCACATGATGGCGCAGGCAAAAGGAACAGAGGCAGGAAAAGGAGCAGATGAGGGTGAACTCCCCAAAGTGTCAGGGGCAGATGTGGAGGTGTCCAGGCTGGTGGTCTGGACTGCAGCACCAGCACTGGAAACAGTGGAAGAGTCAGTGTTGGCAATGCCAGCCGACGATTGTCCTCCCACTGAGCCCAGTGCTTGCCTTACAAATGACGGTGCATGGCTGAGGTGTTCAGGTTGCTTTTCTCAGAGCCCCTATTTAGTTTTGAGTTTCATAGTGTGCAAAACGCACTCGGTTTGTCCTCCACGCATACGTTGCAAAATCTACACAACATCGAGGGAGGTGGCCAACACGGGCGAGTTTTGGGCGAGTGGCTAGTACATGGAAAATCTTGGGCCTTGCTGGCTCTGGCCTGGCTTCTGTGAAGCAGCTGTCCTGTGCCTCTGGACATGCCTCTGCCTCTAGCTGTAGCTTGACCGCAACCTTGCTCCTCAGCTGCATTTCTACGCTCCCCGGGAACGTCCTCGTCCACGTCCTTTAGAGCTAGCCTTACACATTTTGTGATGTATACAAATGTTTGTTTTTTTTTCGTATACACAGAGGCTAGATATATTGAGCGCATATTAGGTCCTATATGACAGTATACAGGAATGAGTGACTTCACTAACTCATGGATTGTATACCAATTTTGTGCTGTTAAAAGACTGAAGTCACCTCAAGGGCCTCAATCTTTAATGTTAGCTCAGCTTAAGGAACTCTAACTTAATTTTGACAGGCTCACAAAAGTGAATTTCGTAAGGTCTTACCACATCACACACACACACACACACACACACACACACAATGACAATTAAGGGTGGGGGCTGTTGGATTTCTTATTGCCTATGCCATCTGTGGTTGTCATGGGAAACGTGATTTAAAGGGTTCATGCTAATGCTTCTTTTGCTTTAAATTTTTGTTTCTGTCCATACTAATGTTGAGGAAACAAGGTTTCAAAGTATTTGGAATTTCATAGAGGTTCTATTGAGTTTGGAAAGTGTCCAGTGGAAAGGGTGGGGTAGGATTTCACATAAATCTGCCATCCATGGGCACTCATGGTTGAGAAACTGAGGGAGTTGACTTTGATGAACCCTTGGGTTTTGGAGATGGAACTCCATCAAAGGTCTCTGCTGCTCACACACCCTGCTCAACATACGGTATTTAGGGTTTCAGCATGTGGTGACCTCGCACAACAGCCGGTGCTTCAGGCAGATGTAGGTGTAGCTGGAGGGTTTTCCAGCTAGCAGCGGCTACTGTAGACTTACGGAAGTGGCCGCTCTTTCATCAGTAGCTCGTGAACATTGGTGTAAGTTTTTAAAAACGTTGGCACCACCAAGTTGTTAGGTCCAATATACTGTATGACAGTATACAGGAATGAGTGACTTCATTAACTGATGGATTGTATACCACTTAGGCTTTTTAGGGTATACATAGAAGATAGATATATTAAGCGTATATTAGGTCCTATATATTCTATGATAGTATACAGGAATGAGTGACCTCACTAACTCATGGCAACTGTGTCTCGTCATCATCACTGAGGCCGAGAAACGCTGGTTGCGGGTCCACAACCACAAAATTGTCAGGAAATGGTGGATGCTCCAGTGTTTGGGCATCAGGACACACAAAGTCGTCTGCTAGCTCCTGGGATTCGGGAAGTGGTTCAACAGAGGGAGAGACAGTAAAAGGACCCGAAAAGAGATCCTGGGAGGGGGCAAGGGTGGGATGACTCTGCTGGGAAGATTGGGCATGTTGGGAGGAAGGAGGGGAAGACTCTTGGGTATGAACACGACTGCAGGTAGTGGCTGACTGGCTGGTGGAAAAGCAGCTGGAAGCATTATCCGCTAGCCCTTGTAACACCTGTTCCTGGTGCTCGAGTCTGGCCTGCGCTGTACCTGGCACCCTGCTTAACGTTGCCATCAAGCCAGGGATTGTGGATGAGCAGAGTGCTGGCTGCCCCTCACCAGTAGGCATTGCACCCGCAGTAGCTTGACCGCAGCTTGGGCCCCCATATGTATTTCCTGGGTATCAGGACAAAGAAATTATTCTGGTAGCTCCTGAGAGGGGGCAGGGGTGGGATGACTCTGCTGGGAAGATTGGGCATGTTGGGAGGAAGGAGGGGCAGACTCTTTGGTATGAACACGACTGCAGGTAGTGGCTGACTGGCTGGTGGAAAAGCAGCTGGAAGCATTATCCGCTAGCCATCGTAACACCTGTTCCTGGTGCTCGGGCCTGATCTGCGTTGTACCAGGCACCCTGCTTAACATTGCCATCGAGCCAGGGATTGTGGATGAGCACAGTGCTGGCTGCCAGTCACCACAACGCATTGCATCCGCAGTAGTTTGACCACAGCCTGGGCCACCAGCTTTATTTCCTGGGCATCAGGATAAAGAAATTATTCTGGTAGCTCCTGGGAGGGGGCAAGGGTGGGATGACTCTGCTGGGAAGATTGGGTATGTTGGGAGGAAAGAGGGGAAGACTCTTGGGTATGAACACGACTGGAGGTAGTGGCTGACTGGCTGGTGGAAAAGCAGCTGGAAGCATTATCCGCTAGCCATTGTAACACCTGTTCCTGGTGCTTGGGTCTGGTCTGCGTTGTAGCCTGCACCCTACTTAACGCAGCCATCAAGTCAGAAATTGTGATGAGCGCATGCTAATGTTTCTTTAGGTTTAAATTTGTGTTTCTGTCCATATTAATGTAGAGGAAAGAAGGTTTCCAAGTATTTTTCCACTTTCATAGAGGTTCTATTGAGTGTGGAAAGTGTCTAGTTGATAGACTGTGATAGTGGGGTAGAACTGTGACTTGGACATGTTAGATGCCTCCCGACATGCTTCCCCTGCTGTCCCAGTTGCATTACAGAGGTGTTGGCATCATTTCTTGGGGTGTCATTGTGGACTTGGTGACTCTCCTTAGTCGAATTGTGGTTTCCCCTGAAACGAGCATTTATTCCCCATAGACTATAATGGGGTTCGATATTCATTCGAATAGTCAAATATTGAGGGGCTACCCGAAACGAATATTGAATATTTCACTACTTGCTCATCTCTATAGACAGGTAGTGAGATCTGGCTCTGAGCCAAAATATAGATACATCTATATATTGTATAAACATGGCTTTGTGGATTATTGAAAATATCTTCTTCAAAAACCATTTTATAATTCTAGAAAGTATGATTATGATTCATGGTCATAAACTCTTGACTGAATAAAAGATGTTCCCAATCTCCCTGCCGTACTTATATTCACGGGCCATCACCAGGAGTATATAGAGAAGATAGGGCTGCAATATGCACTCTAACCACTGATGCATACACAGATACAGATACATACAGTAAATATGCACACATGATCAAGCAACAGGTTACTAGAAAGTGTTCATGTCACACCCCATCCACATTATCACTCACAACAATAATTGAAGGTTTCTCTAGAACTGGAGTCTTGAAAGAAATGAGTGACATTTTTGCTAAAAACTCTATTTTACAAATATAGCGATTGCTTTCTTTTAGGACAGCTTGACAGTGATAAGTGTAAAAACTTCTCACTCAGATCAAAATATTCTCGTGATAGCAGAATATTATAGCAAGCAAAGGCAGCGTATAACTGTAAAGGTCAGGTATAATGCTGCTACATAACGCCGGGATTATCTGCACAAGTCTCATCATAGCAGATGGAGAGAACATTTAATATGTATCTTTATGTTAGTTATGTTTCTGCTGATGTTCTGTGCTATTGTCAGGCTGTGATATTATGTGGGTACATCTTTATTATACTACTGTGTCAGTATGGTTATGCGTATGGAATTAAAATAGATTTCCCACATAGTCTCATATATATGTATCCATGTATTTACTATACAGCACACCCATTGTGTTGTCAAATTATTTAGGAAGTATATGCTATACTATACTGTTTGGTGGTATTATTCTAAGTTAGTACGATGCTATTATTTGTTACAGTATGTGAATATTATTACTAAACTTTGTTACAATAGAGGTGCATTATACCTCTCAATACTCTGAAGGGTGTTTCACTATTTGTACAGTATAGAATACTATACCTTTGGGTCGTGCTTTATATATGTGAACATTTACAATATGTGCTAGTGGCAATACCTATTTTTTTGGAAAACTCTTTTAAACGCCAGGATAGAGTTACTGCCGCCCTTGGTCCATGCTACACTTATTCTGCATGGTAGTAATATTTGTGATCTATGTGTCCTTTGTGTAGTCACAGTATAGGATACACTGTAGACTCTTTACATCGGTACTTTATATAGTAGATGCATATATAGACTGTATTATTAATTAAATAACCTAGGGTATTCCAGGTGCCATTGTATACATCTGGAAAAGCTCCAGTAATAGTGCAAAATTGAAGAAGGAAAAAGGTTTATTATTGGAGTGCAATGAATGGCCCTGTGTCAGACACAGAACATAAATTGACCCGGGACTGGTGCTGACAGCTGCAGATTGGGACACCATTGGTTAGTTGGCCATATTAGAAACTTATAGATCTTTTTATTTTGGACACATTTTAGGATATAGCCCTGATTCATTCTCGCCTTGACTACTATAACTCCTTTCTAATCGGTCTTCCCCTCACTAAACTCTCCCCTCTACAATCTATTCTGAATGCAGCGGCCAGGCTCATTTATCAGTCTAGACACTACAGCGATGCCTCCAGTTTGTACCAGTCACTGCACTGGTTGCCCATTCACTATAGAATACAATCAAAACTTATCACTCTCATCCACAAGGCTCTCCATAATGCCGTACCTCCCTATATTTCCTCCCTCATCTCTGTCTATCGCCCAACCCGTGCTCTCTCTTTGGCCAATACCCGAAGACTAATATCCTCTATTGTCAGAACCTCCCACTTAAATTCAAGACTTCTCCCAAGTTGCGTCACTTCTCTGGAATGTTCTACCCCAATCAATCACATTAACTCACAATTTCTTCAGCTTCAAGCACATCCTAAAGACACATTTTTTCAGGCAGGCCTTTCACAATTCCTTATCTAAACAGTTCTGCAGTTAGGCTCAAACTAAGCTAATACTTCACGCTCCACAATATCACATAGGACATTAGGCCTTATCAAATTGTAACCTTGTATGTCCAGACACCATCTGCATATAAAAGGACACTGACTGCTGATGGCTCATACTGCTTTATTTGTGGAATTAAAGTAACCTGTATCTTAAAAATGGTTGGTGCACTGTATAAGCAATGCTACCTCCGATGCCGGCCCTGCTACTTCTTTTGTCGCCTCCTTTTCCTCATAGATTGTAAGCTCTTGAGAGCAGGGGCCTCAATCCTATTGCATGAACTGACTTATTACTCAGTAATGTCTCAGTTTGCCTGTACTCTAACTCTACAATTTGTAAAGTACTGAGAAATATATTGGTGCTATATAAATAAAATGTATTATTATTATTAGAAATGGAAATCCCTTTCATGTTGTAACTTTTGAGACCACTGTAATATAAAAGCAGGGACAGGGCAAGCTCTCTTGGTGGCAAGGCCACAAGTTTCAAAAACTCTCCCAGCCTGATTGTTCACACCTTGTTAGGAACCTGATGCAACAAACAACTCTGTAAGGTCTAGGGCAACTAGAATCCCCAAAAACAGTCCTGGGTGTGCTACGCTCCCCTAACTGGGGCGGAACCAGGTCCCGGAGTTCTTCACCAGAACTCCTGATGGTGTAGCTTGATTTGGTAAAAGTCCAAGGCCCAGATCCGCAACTGCCCAGAGAGCAACACACACCCAACGAACCCCAAGTAAGAGGACCCAGAGGAACCCAGACACTAACCTTCGATTGAAGTGCAGATGAACAGGATGGTTCAGAATGGCAGGAGTGTAAGAAGGTAATCCAAGGAAGACACGCAGAAGCCAAGGAAGCAAATTCATAGTCAGGCAAGCCGAGTCGTTAAGTGGAAGTCACGTGGTAGCAGAGGGAAGAGGCAGAAGCAAAGTCAGGAGAGCCAGGTCATACACAGGAGGTCAGCGGTATAGCCAAATCAGGATCTAAAAAGAGAGGTCAGGAGAAAGCCAAAAGGTCATACACAGGAGGTCAGGAAGGTGCCAAATCAGGATCACAGAGAAAAGGTCTGTAAAGCAAGCCGGGTCATACATGTGCAGAAGGTACAGGAATAGCAGGGACAGGAGACAGGCAGGGAGGTATAGTTAGGGAACTGATGCTGTGGTGAAACGAAAAACCAGCGGCGGGCCAGGAGCAGAATGAGGCCCGCTGATCCCCTGACCCCAGAAGTGCTGGCTCCGATGCCAGGGGAAAACCGGAACCTCCGCCTACCCTGCGCCAGAACCATCCCGACACTGGACACAGAGCGAGCCAGGAGCCTCCGTGCAGCACAGCGGAGACCCCGGACCCTCCTAACACACTTCTTTTCATTTTCTGAAAACTTAAGACAATAAGAAGTTCTAAGTCACAGAGATGACTTTTATTTTAATACCTATAGCCGGAGCCCCAAATTCCATGTTGTCACCTTCTATAACTAACCACTTCTTGCTCTAGCCCTGTAAAACAAGCAGTGGAAATTCCAAATGAAGAATAGGCAAGAAGCCAAAATAAAATGTTTCACATTTGTCAATGTACAGATTCCACTCCTCAACCATTACTAGAAGCATAGGTTTCATGGACATTATGGGATGCTTGCATTGACAGAACTCCATATTTCTGTTATAAATTGTGCGTGCTTTTAGTAAGTGCATTTCCCATTTGCATTTATGTTGAATATGAGAAGGCGTACATGAAATTAATTTTGTGTTCTGGTGATTGATGCTTGATTCGGAGCACACACTGTTTGTTGTATGAGGCCGCAATAGTGGTCTTTAATCTTATTTGTCTTTTATCTTCAGTTCGCTTTCATCTCAACCCAAATTACAATTGTCTGGCCTCCAATGCCGGCTCCCAGAGAGCATCTACCAAGTTGTTTGAACTAACCTACACTCATGACTTATTATTGCACAGAAGCTTCCACTGTCCTCCCCCCTAAAGGCAATAAAATTCTATTTCATAACTTTATAGCAATAGTTCTCAGTCTGCAATGACTTATTTAGTTTGTGCAAGCATCCTTCAACTTTCATGTGTTCATACATAATATACTGTACAATAGTGTATAAGGAGTCACAGCGCTGCTTTGTTATCTAAATGTCATAATCATCCTGGCCTATTATCTCATATGGCAAACTAGTGTGCAGCAATAGAGCTCGCTACAGGGCCCTGGACCCTGGTGGGGCCTCAATGGTCTCTCTGTCACATAAAATATACTACTATTCTAAATTGTACAATATAGGTAAGGGTCCCATTTTCAATTTTTGTGCTGAAGTCAATGGGAGGCTTTATTTCTGCGTGGATGCTGACACAAATTCAGTGTCAGAATCAGCGCACGGAAACTCCGTGTGAATGCCCCCTCTAACACATGCCCACAATACTAACATCACCAAGCAAATACTAAGTGTTTAACTCTCAGAGAAATGGATTTGTAATTGAGCCATAAAATTGACACAAGCCTTTTGAGCCTTGCACCTGAGAGGTGACCAGCGTGGTATATTTAATGACTTCATAATATCACACACAGCAATGTAAGCTGAGTCACACTCAGTGACCACATAGTGAGTGATGTGTTGCATAACAAAAAGTTGTACAGTAGTACTACTTATCTGTGACTTACTATTGCACTACTTTTGTAGACCTTTTTGTAGACCTGAGCTCTATCTTCATCTGGAATATCCATTTCACATGTCTTCTTCCAGCCCCCAGTTTCATGTGCCCCCATCTCTGTCCCCAGATTAATGCCCCCCCCCATCTCTGTCCCCAGATTCACATCCCCCCATCTCTGCCCCCAGATTAATGCCCCCCCATCTCTACCCCCAGATTTATGTCCCCCCATCTCTGCCCCCAGATTCATGTCCCCCCATCTCTGCCCCCAGATTCATGTCCCCCCATCTCTTCCCCCAGATTCATGTCCCCCCATCTCTGCCCCCAGATTCATGTCCCCTCCATCTCTGCCCCCTGATTCATGTCCCCCCATCTCTGCCCCCAGATTCATGTCCCACATCTCTGCCCCCTGATTCATGTCCCCCCATCTCTGCCCCCAGATTCATGTCCCCCCATCTCTGCCCCCAGATTCATGTCCCCCCATCTCTGCCCCCAGATTCATGTCCCCCCATCTCTGCCCCCAGATTCATGTCCCACATCTCTGCCCCCCTGATTCATGTCCCCCCATCTGTGTCCCCAGATTCATGTCCCCCCATCTCTGCCCCCAGATTCATGTCCCCCCATCTCTGCCCCCAGATTCATGTCCCCACATCTCTGCCCCCAGATTCATGTCTCCACATCTGTCCCCAGATTCATGTCCCCACATCTGCCCCCAGTGTCATGCCGTCCCCTCCTTCATCTGCCCCCAGTGTCATGCCGTCCTCTCCTTCATCTGCCCCCAGTGTCATGTCGTCCTCTCCTTTATCTGCCCCCAGTGTCATGCCATCCTCTCCTTCATCTGCCCCCATTGTCATGCCGTACCCTCTTTCATCTGCCCCGCAGTTTCATGTTCCAGCTCACTGTGTACACACAAAAAACACTTACACTTACCTTTTCCTCGCTCCCCCGCCGCTCTCTCTGCAGTCTCAATAACACAGTTGTAGGCGCGATGTGACGTCATCACATCGTGTCTGCACAGCCAGTAGCCGGAGTGCAGTGGCAAAGCAAGGAGCTGAGCTGTGACAGTTCCTTGCTTTAGCCGTGTATGTATTCAACTCAGATATGCGTCTGGAGGACGCAGATCTGAGTTGAAATCAGGACATACCTCCCTCCAACCAGGACCGTGGGACACGTCACCGAAATCGTGAATGTCCCGCGGAAATCGGGACGGTTGGGAGGTATGTCTGACTGGTTCCGCTGCTGCTAGCGCTGAGCATACCTCCCCCACAACACGCACACATACCTGTCTGCAAACATACATTACTCACACAGTATATAAGACACATACTGTAAGCAAATACTTCGCTAAGGTGGATGTGTCACTGCTTGTGAGGAGGAGGGGAAGAAGTTAGGGGAGGCTCTGGGCAATTGCCCAGTTTCATACCTCCCAGCTTTTGAAGAACAGAAGAGGGACAAAATGTGCATAGCGCGTGTCGCAGCAAATTTAGCCCCACCCACTTATCTTGGCCCCGCCCATTCTCATTCATTTTTCATGTGCCCCACACAGTATAATCCTCCTACAGTCACCTGTACATTATATGTCCCATATTATAATGTTCCCTTCCAACTGCCCCACAGTATTAAGTCCCTCTCCTGGTGCCCCAGTTTAACTTGGGGGACATGAAACTGCGGCAGCTGGAGGGGGACATTAACAGTAGGGGTAGTTGGAGGGTTCAATAAATTAATGGCAGCTGGAGCGGGACATGAAACTGGGGGCAACTAGAAGGTGACATTAAACTTGGGAAGCTAGAAGCAATCATTAAACCGTAGGGGTAGCTGGAGGGTGACATTAAACTGGGGGTAACTAGAGGCAGACAGGTCCCCCTTCAGCTACTCCCATGGTTTAATGCTCCTCTCCAGTTTTCCCCAGTTTAATGTCCCCCCAGTATAAGTGCCCTCCTTCATCTACCCCCATTTTCATGTCCCTCCTCCATCTCTGCCCCCAGTTTCATCACCCCCCTACATTTCACCCCCAGTTTCATATCCCCTTTCATCTGCCCCCAGTTTCATCTACCCCTCCATCTGCCCCCAGTTTCATCTACCCCTCCATCTGCCCACAGTTTCATGCCCTCCTCATCTCTCCCCACAGATTCATGCTCCCACTCATCTCTGCCCCCAGTTTCAAGCTCCCACTCATCTTTGCCCCCAGTTTCATGTCCTCCCCTCCATCTCTGCCCCCATTTTCATGTCTCCCCTCTCCCCCTCAGTACCTTTAGAGCACACATCTCTTGACTGCATGGGACACTGACATGCCCACCTAGTCATGTGACCGTGTGATGTCACACAAGGTCCTTGTGCAATAGTAAAGCTCTCCTCCTGATCACCACAGCCTTTTATCTGGGGTGATCGGGGGGGAAAGATTGTTAAGTAAAACACCTCAGGGACATAGCAGGACATGCAGGGAGCTGTGTAGGACCTGAGCTTAAAAGCGGGACTTTCCCATCAACTGCGGGACAGTTGGGAGCTATGCAGTCTCCCCCCCCCCCCTGAATCCCGGCCCATGTCCCAATGGTACTTAAGTTCTGTTTTTTCAGCTCTAGAGGTTTAAACAGTACACACAAACAAGAGCCTTAAAGGGGTTGTCCTACAAAGTAGAATCTGCAGGATCTTTGTCACATTCAACCTAATCATAGCCAGGCTGAATGTAGGTTGAATTGCTGAGGGTTCACATTCAGTCACTTCAATGGGAGAGCTGGAGAAGCAATCAGGTTCAATGTGGAGCGGGATCAGAGCCGCACCTCCCATGAGGCGACCTGAAGCGAGCGCTTCAGACGGCGCTATGTCAGGACCTCAGGGAGGGCGGCATTTTTGGTTACCTAAGCCAGTCCAGGACAAGCTGTCCTGGACTGGCTTAGCACTGAGCGGTGGTTTGGGGAGGCCACTGGAGCAGCGCTGCTCCAACAGCCTCCCCTCACACTCAGGCAGAGAGCAGGTCATCTCCGTGCCTGATCCCTGCCTGCGAACGGCGCTAAGCCCCGCCCCTCACTCGGCCACGCCCCTTCGCTCAGCCCCTCCTCCCGGGGGGGGGGGCGGCTTTCTGTAGTTCGCCTCGGGCGGCGAAAGGGGTAGGTTCACCCCTGAGCGGGATAAAGGTCTTGCAGACTTTATTTTGGGGGACAACCCCTTTAAGTTATGCCCGTGGTGTGACAGGATCTCTAATAAGAAGCAGTAGCTGTTATAGAAGTTGTGCCCACCTCCTTGTGGTTTTAGTAACTGAGCATTAGCTCATGTAGCCTATCAGGTCATTGTGAGATCACAAGGCATAACTGAAGAATAGGCTCACATGAATTTTCAGATAGAAGGGAATAACTAAATAAGGTAATACTCACTGAATTATATATACACCGTCTACCAATACGTATTTGGACACCCATACAAATGAAGATATCTGCGGTCGTGATCTACGTCGCGCCTTCCCCCGTTAAATAGGAAACAGCATTGGCATTAGTGCATTGGCATTAGTCATATGCAAGATGCCACGAAGTGCAGAGTTGTCCGATTCTGAGAAAGGGGTAATTGTCAGGTACCATAGAAATGGTCGCTCCTTTAGGGACATAGCAAAGGAAATGAATTACCCAAAATCGACAGTGGCCTATGTGATTACGAAGTGGAAGGTGAACGGTGATTGTCAGAATGTTCCCCGAGTCAGCAGACCCCCGAAACTCGGAGATAGAAACCGACGAGTGCTGGTCAGAGAAACCGCACCCGACTGATAGCTCACATACACCAGGAGTTTCACCAGGCGTCCGGGAGTATTGTGTCGATCAATACCATCTGTAATGAAGCATCTGCTGGGTTCTACCAACTACTGAATATGAAGAAATGTTGTTATTCTATTCTGTACCACAGGTGTTCACATACTTATTGGTAGACAGTGTATTGGGGATTACTGTAGGTATATCATGACAAAGATGGTTTTCATCAGAGTGCTCCTTTAAACATGTTTCACAAGTTTTTTCATACATGCAAGTGTTATGCCTCAATGCCTGCTTGCTACAAACACAGTAACAGTGAGTGACATTTGACTGCCCTTTACAAAGTGCAATATACATACAATTTTGAAATAAAAAGTGTGATGTTTTTCAGCATAGCAGCAACGTGCACAAAATTTCTAGCAACGTTGTATCCACCGTTAATATGACAGCTGACAAAATGCATCTTAAGCAAGACAGAATCTCTCATTATTCATCTGATGTCAAGCTGGGACAGGATCCAAATGACTTTGCTTCTGTGTAGATTGCATTTTGATGAGGTGCCTTAGGTGGAATAGATGGATTGGTTACAAACTTTTTGGCACTGCGTGGTGATTCATCCTCCATTCCCCAGTAGGTGTATGCTCCCAGACACATAAACAAAGAAAATGATAATGTGTATTAAATATGAACCTAGGATCATTGGCCACGTGGTATAGCGTCTAGTTCAATTCTGCTGAGCTGCGAGCAGAGGAGCCGCGAGATGTGAGCAGATTACACATTTTAATCACAAGCAGCTTTCTTTTTTAATACATCATTGCATTGCTACATTTCCATCGTGCAAGAACCTGAAAACTTATATATGTAATTGATTACTGTCAGGGGTAACCAGTAAAGAGGAATGTGATACGTTATATATACATTTAGGTACAGAAATGTGTTTAATAGTGCAGGCTGAGATCTTGTATGATATAGTGTGACTGTCTACTGACGCTAGGTTCACACCTGCATTCTACTCTCCGTTCTGTGCTTTCCGTCTTCTGCGTTTTATGCTCTCCGCCGCAAAACTGGATTTTTTAATCCGGACACAGAGTATTGCATGTCCGACTCTGTGTCCGGATTAAAAAATCCAGTTTCGCGGCGGAGAGCGCAAAACACTCACCGCCGCTCACGGCGGGACAGCTTTCTCACCCATTCAAATGAATGGGTGAGAAAGAGTCCTGCAGGTTTCCGTCTCCTGCCTCTGTTTTATGCAGGAAACGGAAACCTGCACAACGGAGAGGGCAACGCAGATGTGAACGAGCCCTGATAGCACAGTCATGTGAGAAATGCTGATAGCTAGAGATAGATGGCCTAACAACCAAAGTCTTCTCAATGGGGTCAGTCTCATGTTACTCACATCTCTGTAAGTAACCATAGGCATGTAGATTCTGTAAAGATCTATTCCAATACCAGCACATTTAAAATGTCAATTGTTGCTGTTGTGTCCATCTCTTGGGGTAGGCTATTCCACAGATTCACAGTCCTTACAGTAAATAAACCTTATCTGGAAATTAAGCCTTATTTTCTGCACATGGAAGGAATGCCCCCTTGTCTTTTGAGGAGATTTTACATGGAACAGCTTACTTTTATGGGCCATTTATATATTTATACAGGAATAACATATTCCCGCTTAAAGGCCTTTTCTCAAGACTAAACAAATTATCTTCTTAAGGCCGGGCCCCGCATTGTGTAAAAGAACGTGGCGTTTTACAGTCACAGCAAAGTGGATGGCATTCTAGCAAATCCCAAGCCCACTTTGTAGTAAAATACAGCGGACACAATGTGATCTCCAAAACCGTCGTGGAAAAATGGCCGGGTCACAAACTGGTTAATCCAACCCTGTAGCTCAATTTTGCCAACCATATTATTAGCAGGAATATCTTTAGAAATGTGTCATTTTTAAAATTTACAAAACATTATAAGGAAATTTTAGGTTTCCTCCCACACTCCAAAGACAAAAAGATAGGGAATTTAGATTATGAGTGACAATGTCTGTAAAGCACTGCTCAATATGTTGGCACTATATACGCAAAAGGAACACATATTGGGTGATAAATCTACTACTGCCTTAATGTTTCCGTTACCTGTGAAAAAAAAACACAAAGCAAAAGCCGCCACTGTCCTCAAGACACGGAACTCACATTTGCTGGTCTTTTACACTATGTTCATATCTTTGTGTTAATTCCAGATTAGAAGATTAATCTTTGCTTTCATTGTCTTTGTTAATGATATATTTGTTGATTATTTAATCCATAAAATATATAGAGAAACCGTCTATCAGCGAATTATTGATTTTTCATTTAGGGTCTCCGAATGACCTTTTACAGACACTCATGAATCTGTATGGAATGTAAACTTTTCTTGGAGAAACGTCAATTATTCTGATAGGATGGGGCTATAGTAATTACTTAGCCCACCATGTGACATTTAGTTCTTGTGTTTGTTATATATATTGTAAGCTGATGGCTGGTTAGGTAATGGAGGGGGTGTACATCTCGCCCAGACTACTCAGGTGGGTGAGATGAGAAATCGCCAGATTGTTCTCAGCAGACAACTTTTGTCTGCTGAGCATTTTGGTAAATGCTCAGTACTGGGCTGGATTTTTAGGAATGACAGGTAGGTTTGGTAGTGGGACCACCCCCCTTTAGTCCAGTCCACACTTTGGGGATGTTCCGGCAGCGACTCAGAGAGTCTCCTCGTCTAGGAGGATTAAGAAGCCAGCTCCAGCAGCAACACTTTGGCAGAGCTTGGCTGGAGAGTTGACAGAGAGGTCATATATTTGGGAGCTGTGTCCTGAATGATTCTACTGGCTTTTGGATTTCTGTTATTCTAGGTGAGGTAACCTATTCTATGCTTAGTTAGAGCCTAGCCGGGCAGGTATTTATTTTTGTATTGTTTCCTTTTGTTGCTGCACTGCCTTTTTGAGTGAAAATAAACTTTGGACTAAAAGAAACTGGACTTGTGTGTCTATGCCACCCCACCTAGCAACCCCAGACCTTGACAATATATTGATATTACATTATGATATAAATACATATTATACGTAAGCAGAATGTCATATGATATACCACTCTAGTGTTTGTGAGCACCAAATCTTTAACTTTCTCCTTCAATCTGTCTCAAACTTCCAAAGAGTTCACTGGAAATATTAGTAGTCAGTAAAATATTTAGAGGGGCCATCCAGTAATTGGAGGTCGGGAAAGGTAAAACATAAAAACCTGTTCCCAGCGCTCTGGTGTGTGCTGTACATGACCACAGGATTGTGAGTGTTTTTTGTTTTTTTGGGGGGGTCAATTCCTGGACAACCCATTTAATGTGAAATTTTTTTTATCGCAAAGGGCCCCTTCACACGGAGTATATGCTGGCTAATTCTGAACGTGTAAATGATCCGAATCAGCGGTGTTTAAAACAGATCCCATTGCTTTCTATGGGAGCCGGCATACATGCGCTTACACGTTCAGAATCAGCCAGCGTATAATCTGTGTGAAGAGGACCCAAACAGTATAGGTTTAGTCTGTTTTTGTATTAGCATATACAGCTAACTCACTCAGTTGTCTTGTTGTGCAGTGTGCTTATATGATGTAAGCCGATGGCTGGTCAGGTAGTGGAGGGGGGTGTACGTCTCACCCAGACTACTCAGGTGGGCGAGATGAGAAAACTCCAGAAAGAACGTGTCTCAGCAGATAACTATTGTCTGCTGAGGGTTATTTGAGAGTTCCGGTTACTGGGCTGGATTTTTAGGAATGGCAGGTAGGTTGGTAGTGAGATCTGTCATTCCACCCCCCTCCAGTCCACACTTTGGGGATGTTATGGCAGTGACTCAGCTGCAGAGAGTCTGCTCATCAAGGAGACTTAAGAAGTCAGCTCCAGCAGCAGACTGGGGGCAGAGCTTGGCTGGAGAGACAACTGAGAGGTCATATTTTTGGAGCTGTGTCCTGAATGATTCAACTGGCTTTTGATTTCTGTTATTCTAGGTGAGGTAACCTATGCTATGTTTAGTTAGAGCCTAGCCGGGCAGGTATTTATTTTTGCATTGTTTCCTTTTGTTGCTGCACTACCTTTTGAGTGAAAATAAAACTCTACTTTTGTTTTGGACTAAAGAATCTGGACTTGTGTGTCTATGCCACCCCACCTAGCAAGCCCAGACACTGACAATTGGTAGAGGACGCGGGCATACAGCAGTTGCTAGGGGCAATGACACATCCACTCCTTGCTGGAGAAAATTTTTTTTTCATGTCCTGGGTAAAGGCTGCTGCTGCTATACAAACCTGGACTATGGAAGAGCTGCTGAAGCATCTCGTGCAGTCCAATCTGCAGCAACAAGAAACAAATTGTTTGCTGATGGAGCAAATTGCGCTCCTTAAAGAGACTGATGTCACTAGCCCACAGAGACCTGTGGAGCACAGAGATGAAAAATGGGCTGTGCAAAGAGCTTTGCAAAAGATGACCCCAGATGATGACGTAGAGGCCTTCCTGACTGTGTTTGGGAGGGTGGCCGAACGGGATAAACTGCCAGCTGCTGACTGGGCAGACGTCATTGCTCCCTATCTGACCGGTGAACCCCAGAAGGCCTATTATGACCTCTGCCAGCAGGATGTCCAGGACTATGATAAGTGAAAGGCGGAAATTCTTGCTCGGCTGGGGGTAACCACTGCTGTCCGTGCCCAGCGGGTACACACCTGGAGCTACCAGATGGACAAGCCTGCCAGATCCCAGATGTACGACCTGATTCACCTGGTGAAAAAGTGGCTGGAATCAGACACCTGTACCCCTGCAAAGATGGTGGAGAAGGTGATCCTAGACCGGTTTACCAGAGCTCTTCGTCCTGCGTTGCAGTGCTGGGTTGGACATGGAGACCCCAAAGATGCCAACCAGCTCGTCAGCCTTCTGCAGAGGTACCTGGCGACTGAGGCGGAATTCTGTGATGACCCTACAGCACAACCATCCCCCAGAAACACCCAGTGGAGGGCACCTCCTGGTAAGACTGTTCTATTATTTGAGAGTGGAAGGAAAAGAGCTCGAGATGTGTTTTCTAGGCAGTCCACCAGCCCAAGAAAGAACTCTCTACTGGAGAAACCAGGGCTGGTACAGTGTTGGAGATGCCATGAGCGGGGACATATTGCTACCCAGTGCCCATTCATCTCTGAGCCAATGGACTGTGACGCTGGTAGGCGTCAATCATTATTTGCCAGACCTGTCTGTGCTTCGGAACCGGGACTAGAGACCTCTGGTCTGCCAAGTGGTGGTGAATGGCCATTCTGTACAGGCTTTGTTGGACTCTGGTAGCCTGGTCACTCTGGTGCATGCCAGCTTGATAGCTGGGGATTTTATCCCGGACAAATGTATGAGTATTTGTTGCATCCCCAAGGGGATGTCAAGGACTACCACATCTCCAAGGTCACAATAGAGACTATATTAGGATCTGTTTATTATGAAGTGGGTGTTGTAAAAAAGCTGATGCATAATGTGATTTTGGGACGTGATTTCTCTTTGTTCTGGGATTTGTGGGGAAAAGGTAAAACCACAAAACCAAATGTGGAAACCCCGCCTACACCCAAAGTGTATGAGGAGAGTGACCCCTTTCCATTACAGGTCCTAGCTGGAGAGGAAGATGATGCCTTTTTCCCAGCCCCTGAGCCTAATATACCTGAATTAGAAGTCTCACGGGATAATTTTGGTACTGCACAATTGAGAGATCCCACTCTTGCTAATGCTTGTGATAATGTGACAGTTGTTAACAATGTGCCTCAGTAACCTGATGCTGACCACCAATTCCCACATTTTGCTATGAATAATGACCTCTTGTATCGGGTTGCAAAAAGTAATGGGGAAATTGTGGAGCAGCTTCTCAAACTGAAACCATACCGCTGTGTGGTACTTGATATGGCCCATAATCATGTGCTTGGGGGACACCTAGGGGCGGAGAAAACACAGGAGAGGATTCTCCAAAGATTTTATTGGCCAGGCATGTACAGGGAAGGGAAGGACTACTGTGCGCCCTGTCCTACGTGTCAGGTACATGCCCCAGCCCCACATTTCCGTAGTCCCTTGGTTCCCCTGCCCACAATTGTAATACCTTTTGAACGGATTGCTATGAACTTGGTTGGTCCAATAGTCAAGTCATCTAGAGGTCACCAATATATTCTGGTTGTCTTATATTACGCTACTTGCTATCCTGAGGCAGTTCCCTTGCATAATACGACATCAAAAAGTATTGCCTGTGAGTTATTCTATATGTGAGCCAATGTACTGGAACCTTTTCTCTCAGAAGGCCTACTATGAACCTATGAACAGGAAGCTGAGAACTGCAGAGGTGAGATCCTGGCACGTCTGGGTGTGAACATGCATGTATGTGCTGGGAGAGTGCACCACTGGACCTTTTCTGAGAGTCTCTCACCCCGATCCCAGATGCATGATATGGTGTATCTGGTAAAGAAATGGCTTCAGCCTGAGGAGGCCACTCCAGCACAGATGGTGGTAGAGCGGTATTGAATAAGTACACCAAATCACTTCCACCCAAAATTCAGTGCTGGGTTGGACAAGCGGGACCTACAATGGCTGACCAGCTGGTGTGTTTGATGGAACAATAACGAGCCACAGAGAAACTACTGCAGGCATTTCCCAGATCTACTAACAAGATGGGTAAGACTGTACCGACTACTGTTGGGATCAGAGAGGTTCTGAAGGGAAGAAGTTCAGAGGGAGAGCAGGCAGTTGGGACTGAGACTGTTAAGCCCAGGTCGCAAAATGGAGATCTGTATTGCCTCAGGTGTTGGCGGTGCCATGAACTCGGTCATGTTGCTGCCTACTGTCCCCTGACAACTGAGCCCATGGACTGCAGCAGTTCCAGGCAGGTTTTGCTCATCCCGCTTGTTCAGCAGAAACTGTGACTGAACCACAAATGTGCAGTGTGACTATGCCTTTTGAGTTACACAGTGCTCCTGCAACCTTCCAGCGATTGCTGGACAAAGTCCTTAAGCCCCATCTGGTACTGCACAATTGAGAGATCCCACTCTTGCTAATACTTGTGATAATGTAACAGTTGTTAACAGCAGGTATGCTTCAGCCTACTTTGACAAAATAGTCATTTTCGGTCCTGATTGGGAAAGTCACTTACCAAAAGTCCAAGCTGTACTGGATTCCCTCCGGGCAGCCGGGTTAACTGCTAACCCCAAGAAGTGTGCTTTGGCCTTTGAAGAAGTCTGGTATTTGGGGTACATAATAGGAAGAGGGGTAATAAAAGCCCAGGTTAAAGTGGAGGCCATTCACAATTGGCCCTGACCCTTAAATTAAAAGCAAGTGAAAGTTTTTCTGGGAATTGTCGAATATTATCGCAGACTCATCCCAAACTATGTGACTATTGCAGCGCCACTGACAGACCTGACTAAGGGAACATGTTTTGTAATGATCAAGTGGAGTGAAGAGGCTGAGGGGGCATTCCAGGAGTTGAAGTCAGTCCTCTGCAAACAGACGGTTTTGGCAACACCTGACTTCACAAAAGAATTAGTGGCACAGACTGACGCCTCTGATGTAGGGCTAGGCGCAGAGCTGTCCCAAAGGTGGGTGGTGAAGAGCACCCAGTCACCTATCTGAGTAAAAAGCTTACTCCACCAGAGAAAAATTATAGCATTGTGGAGAGGGAATCTACTGGGCCAACACTTCTGGATCTTCTCCGCCTTCATCTTCTATTTTTCCGGCGGGTTGCGCATGCATTGCCGCCATTTTTGTTGTAGTTCTAAGTTGCCTTAGAACTACGCGAGCATGCGCAGAACGTTCGCGGATGTCTTCATATCCGGAAGAAAAGAAGATGAAGGCGGAGAAGAGCCAGGACAGGAGGACATTGCTGGAAGAAGAAAGAAGAGGAAGGAGGGACCGAAGATGACGTCAGATCGTGCACGACCGCCCAGAGTGCACGTTCAGGTATCATTTACATATATGTTTTTATAGTTTTATTTTAAAACGGGCAGAGGGTTTAAAATTAGATTACCGGTGCCTGAATAGCCTTTTTAAAGATTATTCACGCATACATGGGGCTCTATCAGCATAATTTTGCTGATAGAGCCCCTTTAATGGCTTATCCTAAGGATAGGCTATCAGTGTTAGAATCTGCATATCCCCTTTAAACAAGGTGATAGACAGATCCCTATATCTAATATTTAAAGGGGCTCTATCACTGGGAAAAGTCATTTTTAATTAATCACATCCTTGCATAGCCCTTAGAAAGGCTATTCCACACCTAACTTTATTATGTAAATTGCCTCAGTGGTTTCTGAATAAGTCCGTTTTTATTCATATGCTAATGATCTTCCAACCAGCACAGGAAGTTCCCAGCCGCACTCGTCCCTGCTATTATCTCCTATGTGTGTATGCAAACAGGAAGCTACTACGTTCTTGCTACTGAAGCCCATAACTCTGTCAAAAATTGGGTTATCTCGATAGTTTTGGTGTCATTTTAAAGCTAAGGATCTTGACTTTAAAATGGCAAAGTGATCTGCTGCCATTTTCAGCTTATATGAAAGCCGAGAGCTACCCTTTAAAATAAGCTAGCAATCAGCTGACCAGGGGGTCGCTGATCACAGCTGTCAACTAAAAAAGTCGGCGGTACTGCTCCGCGACAGTAAAAGGGGAGGGGGGAGCATTCACATAAAGCTTTACAGTGAGATGAAAATTGCAAGCAGCATCGCAATTTTTCCTTCAGAAATGGTTTTTAAATTTACTTTTTAAATGTTTTTAAATTTACTTGAGAAAGGAGCCTAGAGTTCCGAAACACTGTAATCTGTCATCATTATTAGTTAGCCATTAAAAAGGTATCAACTACTGAAGACTCTCAAGATTTTTTTTTTTTAACATTTCCTACCCACTGGCTAACATGGTATGAGAACAAACATTTTCCTCATCTTTAAATTTAAGCAATTATATACTGTTAAAAGTTAGTATTGCTTAGTGCACAAAGAACTCAGCTTTGACAGTTTTCTGTATATATATTTCAAACTGTCTCAGAGATTTAGTCTCAAACCTGAACTTTTGTGTAATTTTTGCAAAAAAATCAATGTTTGATAAAAAGTTGCATGAAGGTGGCTGCGAGTATAATAAGCTAGATGGTATTTTTATGATCGCCAGGGTGTCTGCTGTTTGGAAATATATAGTTTTTGGCAGTTTAGTCATTGTTTCTGGTGTGTTTGGCATGTTTTATCCATGTCACTACTACTTTCAAATTTGAAGACAAAATTTTGGGTGTTTGTTATTTTTGCAGTTTTGAGAACATAAATAGTGTCCGGGTGTATACACATGTGGTATGTATAAACTCCTAACACCTTGGCCTTTTAGTTTTAGGAAGTATTAGATGAATATAGTTCAAACTGTCTCAGACATTTAGTCTCAAAGCTGAACTTTTGTGTAATTTTTGCAAAAAAATCAATGTTTGATAAAAAGTTGCATGAAGGTGGCTGAGAGTATAATAAGCTAGATGGTATTTTTATGATCGTCGGGATGTCTGCTGTTTGGAAATATATAGGTTTATGGGTTTAGTCATTGATTCTAATGTATATGGGATGTTTTATTCATGCTACTATTTTTTTTCACATTTAAGGCCAAAATCAAGATTTTGAGGTGCACTTTTTTAGGGTCTTAAAGGGAGTTTAGTCACATATATGTAGTATTGTTGAATTAAAGACACCTTAGATCAGACCTGGGCAACGTGCGGCCCGCGGGCCACATCCGGCCCTCTGACTGCTTCTGACCGGCCTGCATAGCTAGTGGAAGGATTTTCAAGGACCTGTGATGATGTCATCACAACCTATCACCAGGATAGGCTATGACTCGTTAGTGGGCGGAGCCACACGGGACTGTGTGCTTTCTGCAAGCTACTGGCAATGAACGCTGCTGGATGATAAAGAGAGAAGAGACAGCATGTGTGAGCAAGAGGGGGGAACTGGGGGCAGACGTAGGGGGGCAGTTAAACTTAATGCACATGTAGGGGGGACATTAAACTAAGGGGCAAATGGAGGGTGACATTAAACTGGGGCAGCTGGAGGAGGATATTAAACCATGGGGGGTAGCTGGAGGGGAACATGAGAGGGACTTAATACTGTGGGACATTTGGAGGGAAACGTTATAATGTGGGGGGGGGGGTATAATGTTAGGGTGACTGTAGGAGGATTTTACTTTGTGGGGCACATGGAAGAATGATTGAGAATGGGCGGAGCCAGCGGAGAAGTGGGAGGGGCTAAATTTGCCGCGACGCACGTGGCCCTCTAGAACCGTTACAATTTCTCATGTGGCCCCATGGGAAAATTAATTGCCCACCCCTGCCTTACACTTTAGTATACTAAAGAAATTATGTCAGTATATCCCTGCATGTGGTAGAGTTTAGGTCAGAAATTTGGAATTTTGGATTTTTTTTTTTTTAGAAAAAAAAAACTTTAAACTCAAATGTATACAAGTATAATGTAGCATTGCAAGATAGAACTGTTCAAGCTATATTCCCCTGGCTCTCTGCTTTCAGAAAATATATTGGTATGGGGGTCTTAGACAAATATTTAATTTAGAAATATGTGTTTTATTCAGACATGTCAAAACTGTGAAAATTGCTCTGGCTACTGGAGATACAAAATTTGACAGTGAAAGGTTTAAAGAGTCCTCTAACACCAGGGGTATTATATATCACTAGAAAGCTGACAGTGCGCTATATTCTGAACATTGTCAACCCTGCCAATATGCTCCCGTGTATCGGAGATATCGCTGACATTAGTTTAGGCACCAATATCCATTCACTGTTAGAAGGGTGGGCCTTACTGCTCGTAAGCTGGGTGGGCCTTACTGCTGTGTCGTTGCTGGGCTGTGAATAACGCCACCTGACATTACTCTTGACTATGGAAAAGTACGGTCATGGAGGCCTTCCTCACAGCTCAGCGATAATACTAGATTGTAAGGCCCGCCCTTCTGACAGTGGAGAGAGATCAATGCCGATACTAATCTATATCACTGGCACCCAAGCACACACTGTCAGCTTTCTAGTGGTATTTAATAGCATCAGGTATGTGAAAGCTTCTCTTTAAGGACTGTATAGAACCAGACTCTGTTACACAATAGTGGCTGATAGCAAATGTTGCGTCTATATACAAAACCCAGCCAAACACAGAGAGAACATACAAACTCCTTGAATCTTTGTCTGTTGTCTAGTTATATTATGAAATATATAGAGTTAAAATTATATTTCCTTAAATTTAGCTTAGAAATGTCTAAAGTAATGTGAACAAGCATTTCTGTTATTTATTGTTAAGGTTAAGGAATGATTTAAGTCAACGGATAAACTGTGCTCTGAAATACAAGGGATATCTTGTCATGACCAGAGTCTGATGCTATCCCTGTGCTTTCACCCTGGACTGGGCACGTTCTAAGGTTCACGACTGTGCATACTTCAATGAACCTTCATTTCCTTCAGTCATAATTCAGGACACAGGGTACAAGGTCTGGTAGTGACTGCTACATTCCCTATAGGTACACCCCTGGGTAAAGCCCAATGCTTAGTAAACTTTCACTGGCAATTTTTGCACTTTCACTCATCTATTTTTGGAAAACCTGTCAGCACCAGGACTAACAAACATCAGACTGAAAGCAGAACTCCGTCCTCTGTGTAGTGGCCAGAGCAGCTTGAATGGAAGCGGAGTTCTGTAATCTGGCCAGGACACTATACAGACATTGGAACGGTTTCTCCAGCCCCTTTCTCTATTTGAGTACTGACGTCAGAGCCTGCTGAGGAGTGAATCTCCCGGTTTTCCCCATTTGATGACCTAGTATTCTAAGAATAGGTTAGCAGTATCTGATAACGCACAAACATCTATAATATTGCTCTCTTGAATACGCTTGGGCTTCCTAACATTGTAAGCAGTGCCCAGCATGTACAAATCTCCAGTCTACTGTACTTGAGGTATATGTGGACACAGAACGCTAGTACTTCCAGTCAGCTTAGATAGAAGTATCACTGCTTCGTAATACACAGAATGATATATTTAGCCCCTGAGCCTCTATAGAAGCACATGAGGGATTGTATTAGGCATCGGTCTATACCTCATTAGCTTTATGTAGTAAGGCTGTGACTTACGCATACAGGGAATTATAGCAATATTTATGTTACTATACTATTTATATGGAGTGCAGACAATACAGAAATATGGGGAGCTCTCCAGATATTCATATCCTATTATGTTCCAGCAAAACCAATGCATTGTGGCATCCAGAATCTGAATGTTACTTGGCAGAACAGCAAATTATCAGCCAGGTGTCAAGCCCGATTATACATGAATATCTGTCAGTACAAATAAAGTGATGAGCCGCTGCATGCTCGGCGATAGTGACCACAGCTGACTAGCAGGCAAAGGAGGAATGCAGATTGTTCCTTTCTACACACAAAAGAAGCAGCTGCAGCTTGTTCCTGATGGAAGCCAGGCAATAAATAGGAATCCTTAATTACTTTTATTGAACTAAAAATAGCAGCTCCTGTCTTGGCCGAATTGGGTTGTGCTGTCATGGTGATATGGAGAATGGGTACATACTTATTCTATTCCCTACAGCATGGGTTGTGCTTTATTAATCTATTATTATACAGCAAATTCCATTTTATAGGCTTTGAAGGGGTTTTCCCTACTACAGAAAATCATGGCATATAATATAACCTAAGTATGTTGTACCTTATAAATGGCAGCATATTACAGGATCAAGTCCGTTCTGTTAGTCAAAACAGCACAAAAATGTGTAATATAAGAATACAATGCATAATACAATGCAACATGTCAATGATACGCAAGTCTGCTATACTGTTTGGATTGCTCAGTTAATGGCACAATATTTTTTAGGAATAATAGGAAAACAGAATTCAAAACACTAGCAAATAATGGTTTATGGCACCAAAACGATTAGCAATAAGTAGCTAACATTGGAGTTTAGTAACATTGCTGCAGTCTAGGGCATAGATGAGATTAACATCCCCAGTGATCGGGAGCAATGTAATATCAGCACCCATGGAGCAGAGAAAGAGTTAATGAGTAGAGATGAGTGAGTACTGTTCGGATCAGCCAATCCGAACAGCACGCTCGCATAGAAATGAATGGACGTAGCCGGCACGCGGGGGGTTAAGCGGCCGGCTGCCGTCAAAGCGGAAGTACCAGGTGCATCCATTCATTTCTATGGAGCGTGCTGTTCGGATCAGCTGATCCGAACAGTACTCGCTCATCTCTATTAATGACACCATCCCTAAACATCCACTGCAGTAAAGTTGTTAATGTTTGCAACACTGAATGTCCAGGACAGAGAAGGGGTTAGGCAGTGTCCTTGGTCTCAGGCACATAATGATGTTAAATGTTATAGTGCTCTAGGGCAGACAAACAGTTAATGGGGGTTATTCATTATTAATTCAAGCCACATAGCTGGCGTAAAAGCAGCAAACCTTGGTTTTTGCACCTTCCACATCACTTTCTTGAAATTAAGTGGTGTGCGAGTTGTACTACATGTAATATAACTTATACCAGTATACTGGCCCAAAGGATCAATGAAAGCTACATGGGAGACTCACCATGAATGAGGCAGCTTTAGAGCTTGGAATATGAAGACTGGCATACAATATGCCAGTCTTCATTAATATCTTTCAATGTTTGAATTCCTGGGGATTTAAGGCAGTGAAGGAAATGCCTCTTTGCAACTTTGAAGGTACAGAGCAGGGAATGAATGAGGTAATAGCAGCATCCCTGGTCATCTAGGGCAGAAAATAAATGTCATGTGAATGTAGGCAAATTTTGCTCAGACTAGGTTCACATCTAATGCGGTTACCCACAGAAACCCGCAGAGTCCATAGACTATAATGTGGATTGCGTGGTTTCCACTCGCTTTCTGCCCGAAAAAGGCAAATAATGCTGAGAGGGGAACGGAATGCTCTGATACAGAAAAGTGACTGGAATTAGGAAACCTCAAAATGGAAAGATTCAATATTATAGTTGAACATTCCATCAAATTCATCCTGACAAACAGCGGCACTGCAGTACAGTCGCTCTGTGATCAGGCGTAGTGTTTTATCACGCTACATCCATTCTCTGGGGGGTGAACTCAGGGACTGTGTGCAGCAGCAAAGTTTCCCTAAGCAGTTTTACATCATAGAGCAACAAATTAAATATATAGACATATTTTACATTACTTTATACCAAAAGAATAACCAGAGCATACTGTGATCTAAAACTGCAGAAATAAGATCATTTTAAATAAACTGTATGTAGATCTAACAGCAATTCATCTATTGCTCTGGTTGCTGTAGATTTAAAGAGATTTCCACCCAAAACTTGTAAAAACACTCCAATTGCTGCTAATCTGATAAGGACTTGGTCTATCACCTTAAACATATGTCATTGTAAATTCAGGTAGAAATCCTACCCCTACAATCTAGCAGGGACAGGTCAGGTACGCGGCTACCTGGAGAAATGGCTATCTGCTCATTTCCAGCCTAGATTTCCAATTTATAACTTCTCATTTCCAGAGTACATAGCCCTTAAAAATCGCTGAGAGTACTTGGCAAACCCAGATCAGATCTGCCAGTTACTGTTGTCACTGGTCGAGATTTATTTTTTTCCATCACTGGGGCTCCTATAGATGTCCCAGTTACCACAGAAAGCTACAAAAAAAAAAAAAAAAAAAAAGTGTGAATGGATCACATAGGTGTTTTATGGCAAATGCTCCGTTGGCCCTATGGTTAAAGTGACGCTGATTGTATGTAGGGCTATGACACTTGTAGTGTTCTTTGCTGAAATAGACAACACAAAAAAACCCCTTTGTGTCTCAAGGTGCTTCCTCATATCATGGTTGATTCGGTTTTTGAAGTCGGTGCCAGGAACAGACCATAAAGGAATAGGAAGTATATCGTAAAGGTTCTGCTTCTCTTATTTTTAATCTATTTCATGTTTTAAATTTAGAAACTACATTAATGCGGTATATGAGAAAGCAACCTATGACTGGCACACAAATAATCAGTATGACTGAACTGCTCAATTCGTCCACTACCATTGTGAGGTTTACATGTACTCAGCTTAACAGTTTCAACAGCCGATCTTACAATAGAAACTATCAATACAACTAAAATGTATGTCGAGCAGCATAAACATTGTTACCCAAGCATTCATGGAGGTTTTTTTTTTTAATGTCCCCAGATTTAAAGGGGTTGGCCACTTTCGGACCAATATTGAGATACCAATGTTATTGTTTGTGAAATAAAAAGTTGTACAATTTTACAATATTCCTTTTTTGGGTTAGAAAGCTGTGCACCTGTGTGTTCATCACATGACCATGGACTGATTTTTAGTAGAATGAATGACAGCAAGCAAAGATCTAGAAAACCATATGAAATTGATACAGAAAGAAAATGGTTGACTTTCTCAGAGGCTTCACCAAAAGAATGACATAGTGGGTCATTTATTAATACTGGGGTGCAAACAGTAACTAGACCACCACCATCCAGCAAGTTACTGAAATACCCCCCTTAAAATACTCTATCCTCACATTAGTTTAATATATTTAAAAAAAAAAAACAGGGGAGGGGTGATATATTAAGCTAAATGTGACAATTCTAGGTAGACACCACATTTATTACACCAAAATTGCCTTAAAAGTTTGGCACAAAGTAAAGTGGAAAGTTAAATGCATTTAAAGGTGCACCAAATTTAAGTTTAACCCCTTAATGACACAACCTATTTTGGCCTCCAGGCCGATGTATATTTTTTGCTTTTTTCATCGCTGTCTTCTGAGAGCCATAACTTCATTTTCTCATTGATGTACTAATATGATGGGCTTGATTTTGCCAAGACAAGTTATATTTTTCATTTAATGCATTAAAATCCTTTTTTTTGGTGGAGGGAATAACAAAAAGCAAACAGTGATTCTTCAATATTTTGCGTTTCATTTTTAAGTTGCTCACCATACAATATAAATGACATGATATCTTTACTTGGTGGGTAAGTACGATTGACTGAACTGTGTATGGACATATTTTTTTGTGGGATGAGCTGTAGTTTTCATCTGTACTTTTTTGGATTGTATTCAACTTATTGATCACTTTTTATTCCATTTTTTGGAAGAAGAGTAACAAGAATATCAATTTGTGCGTTTACGTATTTTTCTTATGGTTAAATAACATGATTGCTTTTTAGTGCAGGTTGTTTCACACAAAGCAATACCATTTATTTGATGATTGGTATATTTTAATTTTTAACGTAATAAAGTTTTGTGTTAGGTGAAAATTGTTATATGTTCAAGTTTTTATTTTTTAAATAATTTTAACAGAAGTATTGCAGAGTGTTATAGATGGAATGTAAGTGTTACACTGACATGTACAAGACTCAGACTCTAGTTGGGTCTAATAGGCTTGTGTTCATGTAGTATAGGTCAACAGACAAGCTTCTAGCTGCCTTGGCAACTCCTCGGAACCTTGCAATTGCGCTGCAGAGGACTCAGAAATGGCAAAGGGAACCCCTTCCCTCTATCTAGCCACTTTACATGCTACGATCACTACATGTAAAGGGTTAAACTACAAGGATTGGAATTATCCATCCCTGGCAGTTCAATTCATCATGGAACATGAACTGCCCCTTGCCCATGACGAACATATTTGTCAATTCAATGTTAACCTTGTAGTAAATTATAACTAAACACAAACACGACAATTGCAACAGAAAACACAATTTTATTGTTACTTTAATTATATCAGTTATTTTATGGCAAGAAATATATACATGGTGTTTATTGGTACAGTATATTGCAACATTACAAAAGATGATCAAATAAAACCACCATGGTGTAACCTAGTCTCACATGGTTTTGTGGAAGACAGAGTTGATCTACAGTACTATATCTGCATTTCATGCTATATTTAAATGAAAAGTAAAAAATAAGAACTTTACATCATACACTATATCTAGATGCTGAAACCACTTCTAGACTAAAGATGTACAGAAAAAAATAATCATTTGTTTCACATAATTTAATTGGCAGGATTAAATGGCTCAACACATTTTGGAGTACATATGGTAGAAAATGAAATGCTCATTAGCATACTAGCATTACATCCAATATTCAACAACATTAACAATTTATAGAGATTTTCATCATGATATTCACAAAAGTGGAATAATACAAATTCAATAGACTATGTGGCGGATAAAAGGAAAGAAAAATAAAATAAAAAATGAAAACCTCCCATCATGCATACGTGAAGTTAACAGCTCCTAGAGAGAAACTGAGCGATGGAATCAAACATACAGATATATGTAGCAGAATGGATATTACTACACGACTACAAAACATAACCAATAGAGTACATGGGCATCTTAAAGTAAACCTGTATAGAAAAACTGTTGTGTCCCTACAATATCGTTCACCATGCCAATACAATATGGATTGTATAGCACATTGGATAAGTATAAAGGTCCAGGCCATTACTATATTTGTTTATCTTCTTCCATACAGTAGATTGCTTGCTATTTTGTGTAACTTAACCATTAGAATGCACATTCATTACAACACACAATACACAATATTTAAATCTTATCTTAATTCGGGACTATAGCACAAAAATACCTATTTTGTGAAAGGACTAAATTACCCTGATTGCAAAATTTTGCTTTGTCTATTATCAAAAATCACCTACCACCCGTTCATAGTTATCTATATCCTGTATAATAATTAGACAGAAATCCTTGGTATATATAAAAATGTATAATAGATACTTATACTAGAAATTCTAACTTGCACTCGCTGAACATAATACAGTAGTTACAAGTGTCAGTATTTACTGCATATTTCCACATCTGCTAATAACAAAGTACTTTAATGTTCCTGTAATATGATAAATCAGGTTGGACTTGCTCTAGAAATATTTCCACCTGGGTTGTCGTCTACTAATAATCTAGTGTGAATTCATCAACAAAAGTGTAAAAACATTTGGATCTTATTTGGTATAACTGTAGAATTGGCAAAGTCAGATATGTCACAGCAAAGGAACTGTCATATTATCTTCAGTGTAAGCAAGAGTCATCCTTTGCTGAGATCTCAGTAAAGTGTGGCAGAGATGAAAAGATGAAAAATACAACACACAAAAGCATCACACATAGAGACATTCTGTGCTCAAATAAACACTTGTGAATAGGACACAAAGGAAGGATGCAGTTGGTCTAAGAGATACCATCCAGTTGTCTTGAGTGTTTATAATAAAAGGCTTGCAAGGCTTAGAGTTAGCTATAAGGAAGAGAGAAAGATGCTGGCGTCATTATCAGGAGAACAGACAAGACAGAGAAAGCAACATGATAAATAGGGATAGGTTATATTTTGGTACATAAACCAATCCTGCATTCCAAAAATATTTTTTAATACAGTGCCTAGAACAGCTCAAAGCAATAGCCAAGCAACAAGTTCCAAAAATGTAGCAAATAACATTTCATGAAAGTGTAGTTTGTTGGTATTCTATATAGGAAAATGTCAAAGCACCATCTGCTAAAGACTGGTTTTATGGGGTGTAGCAGGTAGTTCCTCCTGGCAACAGAGGTCTGTAAGAAGCATTTATTCCCCAACTTTCCCCGGTGAGTATGAAACAGTTCACCCCCCACCTAATGAAGGGGAGGAGGATGGGTTATACTGGCAGGGGTGTGTCTGAATAAGACAAGGGCTCACACTTACAAATAGACTATAACCCAGAAGGTTTTTCTATTTTTTCTCCCTTTTATTTTACAAACTGTTTTGCTTGTTTTGTCACTATAAATATATATATATATATATATATATATATATATATATATATATTTACACACACCCATCTATCTAAACTGTTCGGTATTAAATAATTCAGTTTATTGGGTATGCCCTATAACCCCATCACCTTTTAAAAGTGGGTTTACATCTAACTGTTGGGAAGATGTGCATATCAAAGCCATTAAAGTTAAGAGGTGGTAACAGCATGCATCTGAGGTATGTGGACTATTGTGGGGTAGGATTTGTGTTACATTTTCAGTCTGAGTGAAGGGTGAGTGCAAGATTGAGTGAGTGTGGTGAATTAACCCCTGACCACTATACCCATCATCACATAGTAAAGAGAGGGTGTTATATTCCCAATGATCATATATGAATGACCTATCCTATGGATAGATAATCAATATGCAAGCGTGGGAAAACCCCTTGAAGAGGTATACCCCTCTTGAAACATTTGGTGCATCTCTGGCCCTTCATGTATCATAAAGTCAAATCTACACCAGCAAGGAACTAAAATATAAACCAGTTCTAGTGTAAATTACAAAACGTCTATTCCCTGCTAATCACATCCACTTTGCAAAGAGTTTTTTTTTACTGAGATTTTAAACAGTAAAAAGATGCAAAATAAGAATGCCAAAAAATATAATACCACTCCAGAAAGCATATAAAGTAGGGCACCTGAATTTTAACAGGTTATTGCAATGTTTTTTTTTTTTGTTTTTTTTTTTTCAATAGTCAACTATAATGTGCTTTAAACTACTACAAGGAAACTCCTCCCTACAGTTTAGGCATATACAGTATTTTGCTCACATCTTAATAGTAGTATAATATGACTTGCTGTCTCAGGGAGATCCAATGTGATTAGCTTGTCCTTACTTGGGTATTGTTGGTGACCCAGAACGGTGGAAGTGTACATTCTGCCATTTTCCATCACGACGGTGCCACACACGAGTTTCTTCAGATTGCATGGTCTTTGGCAACCCTGTGTTATCCATATACTGGGTAAGTCGAATGTAGGCAATGCAGGCAGCATCTTCTCCAATCAAGTGAACATGAGGGTTCAAGATAATAGTATGAATTGGCTTGTTGCTCTTGGATAAAGCTACAAATAAAATAAAGGCATTAGAACACACAATATATCCTTTCGTATGGTTTGGCTTTCTGAAAAACATAATACTCTTTAATACTTAAACACTATGTACACCTTTGCAACATTATTAACCCCTTCCCACCGATGGCACTTTTTGACTTCCTGACCAAGCTCGATTTTTCAAAACTGACATGTGTCACTTTATGTGGCAATAACTTTGGAACGCTTTAACTTACCAAAGTGATTTTAAGATTGTTTTTTCGTAACACATTGTACTTCATGTTAGTGGTAAATTTTGGTTGATATGTTTTGTGTTTAATTATAAAAAAATTGGACATTTGGTGGAAATTTTGAAAAATATGCATTTTATAAAGTTTGAAATGATGTACATTACATACAGATAGTCAGACCGCCAAAATTATATCATAAATCTCATGTCCCAGATCTCTGCTTTATGTCGGCATCAAACTTTAGGCGCCCTTTTAATTTTTACGGACATTATAAGATTTACAAGTGAAACAACAATATTCAAAATTTTCAAGAAATTTCCAAAACCCATTTTTTAAAGGGCCTAATCCAGTTATGAAAGCGTTTTGAAAGACCCTTGTATTAAAGCCCCCCCATAAATCACCCCATTTTCAAAACTGCACCCCTTAAATAAGCCAAAACAACATATACCTAGTAATTTAACCCTATAAGTGCTTAACAGGAATTAATACAAAATGGAGGTGAAATTTTCAAATTTGAATTTATTTTACTAATATTTTCGTTTAGCCCTAGAATTTGCACATTCACAAGGGGTTAAAGGAGAAAACGCATCCCACAATTTGTTAGGCAAGTTCTCCCGACTACCATAGTACCCCACTTGTGGGTGTAAACGAATATATGGATGCACAGCGAGACGCAGGAGGGAAGGCGCGCCAAAGAGCTTTTAGAGGGCAGATCTGGCTGTGATCAGTTTCAGGAACCATGTCGCATTTATAAAGCCCTTGAGGAGTCAAAACAGTGGAAACCTCTAGAAAGTGACCCCATTTTGAAAATCGCACCCCTCAAAGTATTTATCAAGTGATGTAGTAGCATTAGTAACCCCGAAGTGAATGTGTAAGCTGTGCGGAGTAAATTGGGTACACCAAATCCCATTCTATTTTCCCACCAGCTCCTATGACGCGGACGGGGAAGAGGGGCATTCTGGGGGGTCAGCGCTGGTGTATTCTCTCTCATAAGCTCTACATATGCTCTACATACGCTCGCACCGCTTACACATTTCCTTCTAGTCGCAGCCACTTATGTCCTAATGATTTGGCGACTTTTGGGGTTTTTGTCTTCACATTGTACAAGGTAGATTTTTATTTTTATTTTCTGGCAATGTGGCCATATGAGGGCTTGGTGTTTGCGGTATTAGGTGTACTTTTCAATGCCACCATTTTGGGGCGTGTAACTTATTGACTACATTTTATTAACTCTTTCTGGGTGGGATGTAAAAGGAAACATCAATTCTGGCATTGCTTTTTAGCATTTTTTTTTCCCCTGTGCAGCGTACAGCATAAGTAACATGTTACCTTTATTCTGCGGGTCGGTACGGTTACAGCGATACCTCATTTATATGATTTTTTAATGCATTGCTATTTGTGCAGAATAGAATTCAATTCAGGGAAAAAAATCTATTGTTTTTGCATCGCCATCTTCTGAAAGGCATAACGTTTTTATTTTTCGCTAGACAGAGCTGGTTGAGGAATTATTTTTTTGCGGGAAGACCTCTTCTTTTTATTGGTACCATTTTGGTTTTCATCTGACTATTTGGTTACTTTTTATTGAACATTTTGTAAGAGAAAGGTGGTGAATAATCATTATTTTGTGCGGTTTTCTACGTTTTTTTTTTACGACATTCGCCGTTCGGGTTAAATAATGTTTTAATTTTATTGTTCAGGTTATTACGGACGCGGCGATACCAAATATGTAATGTTTTTTTCTATTTTTCTTTATTTTACATAATAAAACATTTTATATGGGGAAAAAGGGATTTTTGGGGCTTTATTTATTTATAATTTATTTTAAACTTATTTAAACTTTTTTATTTTGACTTTTTTTTCACTTTTTTTTTCTGTCCCCATGGGGGATTGAAGCAGTGATCGGCTGATCACTGCTTCAATAGAGATACGCTGCAATACACGTGTTACACGTGTATTGCAGAGTATAGGAAGCTGTCAGCCTGTGTGGACGCACAGGCTGACAGCTTCATTTACGGCAGGATCGGCCAGGCGCGAGGATGGGGTAAGTGAAGGGGCAGACCCGGGGTCACTGATCAGACCCCGGGCTGCCCCCTACGAACACCGGCACCCCCCGAAACCGGCGCGGGGGGTGCCGATCGGCACCATATGACGTTGTAACCCCGGAGGTGCCGGTGGTCATGTTGATCACCGGCATCTCAGGGGTTAACACCCGCGATCGGACCCGGTTCCGACCGCGGGTGTTACAGGGCATTGTCAGCCGTGTATTACGGCTGACACCCGCTGTGCATGATGCGCACACAGTTTCTGTGTGCGCACCATGCATCTGCAGTAATAGTACGGCGGTTTGCGGGAAGCCCTTCCCTGCAGCGCCGTACTATTACGGCGAATGTCGGGAAGGGGTTAATTTATGTATTCTAAAAATTGCATTCTAATTTTTTTTTTTTTAATTTATAATTAAAAATTTTGCTTCAGCCTCTCTCAGGTCTCTCCTGAAAGATCTTTCAGGCTGAAGTCTCATATGGTGCATATGCCGCAGCAAAAACCATCCTCACATTGCAGAAAAATATCCGCAGTGGAAATGTTGCGATTTCCAGCACCGTCTAGTTTTTGGAAATTGCAGCATATCAATTCTACCTACGGAAAAGCTGGTGTTTTCTCTATGAATATAATTGAAGCAGAAAGTCCTCAGAAGAAACACCTGCAGACGTTATGTGAAAAGCACTGCAGGAAAATCTGTGATGCATTTCCGCCACAAAGTTTTTCCTGCAGTGCTTTTTGGCTGCAGAACGCTACGTGGGGCCTTAGTCTTAAGCTTATTTATAACCAAATGAAATTTCAACTTTCAACTGGTTATAACCAACTTAAAAGTTTGTTCATAAGAGTAGAGCGAAGGGCTGAAGAAGGAGCCGGCAGGCAGGCAGCTCAAAAGATTAGATAAGAAATGGACTTCTACTGCTTGTACTATAATGCTTAGACAGACAAGCAAATGAAACAAAATGTTTAAACTCAATAATGAAAAAGTTAAATAAAAAAAAAAATACAACAAAGGTGTACATAGCCTTTATGCTTTTATTTACCTTGGATCAACAATCCTGAAGGAGAAAGTTCTTAAAAAGATCAGCCACGTATTTACTAAATAATATACTAGCAGGGTGTTATTCAATGGCAGCACATTCAAAGTGGTGAGGCTTGACAAGACTTAGCTAGAACACCTATATGTTTATTGTGCGTGAAGGGACAATTTACAAATATACAATAATCTTCATAGTTTAATATAGAATGAAAGTAAAAAGGAATGTGGAACTATATACTCTTGGCTCAAATAAATCCACAACTTTCTTTGTGGCTTACTATCTATACAGAATGCAAATATGTTTTCCAGGATGTAATTAGGAAAACAGTGCCTCTGTATGCTGACTCTTAGGACAGCCCCCTTAACCATTAACTGTTTTCCTAATTACATCCTGGAAAATAGATTTGCATATGTTTCTCATAATCCCCCAGTGGAGTGAAAATGGCTTGTAAGTCTCCATACGCTTGTAAAGGTGCCCACTCCCTAAGGAGTGTTATTATCCCCTGACCCTGGTCTATAGTTTCTCACCCTGACAAACTAGTAACCCTACGCTGTGCTGATGAGATCCAACAGATCTAAACGGCATTTTCCACAGCTGGGAATCTGTTCCTTTTGGAATAGAAATACTAGTTTGGCAATAATCCCTGCATCATGTTATTAGGCTTTTTGAAAAAAGTCATGCATTATTTTAAATCGGCTGCCCTTAGAGACAGTGTACAGAGGAACTGTTTTCCTAATTACATCCTGGAAAACAGATTTGCACATATTTCCCATAATCCTCCAGTGGAGCGAAAATGGCTTGTAAATCTCCATATGCCTGTAAAGGTACCCACTCCCTAAGGAGTATTATTATCTCCTATCTTGACAGGAGACAGAGATCACCACTGTTAAATCACCACCCAGTGATGTCATCACTCAAGGAACAAAGAAACCCTACAATTAGTGCCTGAAAGAATGTGACACTAGCTTAAAGAGAGTGTAAGGTTCAAAATGACTTCCATACCAATGATTGTCCTGTGTAGGGCCTTTAAAAGGAGTACAATCACATATTTGTGGCCACAAAGTGGTGAAGCAATGCAGAGATAATCATATTTTATGGATATGTAAATCGGCCTCCAAGTGCACCAGGAATGGGTTTAAGTTGCCTAGAGATAGCTTAATGCAGGCAGAGGCTGAAAATGACAATTGTGGAATTAGATGGTGATTCCAAAGAACAGGCAGAGCTGTTACAGCTGTCTGTAGGCAAATCAGACCTACATGAAAAAATGATTTGGGGTATAACAGTCCAAGGAGAGGTGGGGTGGGTGGTTTGGGGTATAACAGTCAGTGGGGTTTCATCTTCCTCTTGTTTGGTGACAGCTGGACACATATTGGGCAGCGATCTCCACAGTGGCCTCTTCTTCTCCCAGTAGGATGTAGTAGTAGTTTCCTCTTCTCGTCTGCAGATATGAAGTCTGGGATGTGGGCAGAGAGTCTTTGGAAGTAGACGGCCCTCACAGCTGAGTATTTGGTGCAATGTAACTCCTTACTAATCGGTCTTCCCCTCACTAAACTCTCCCCTCTACAATCTAGTCTGAATGCAGCGGCCAGGCTCATCTATTAGTCTAGACGCTACAGCGATGCCTCTGGTCTGTGCCAGTCGCTACATTGGCTGCCTATTCATTATAGAATAAAATATAAAGTTATCACCCTCATCCACAAGGCTCTCCATAATGCCGCCCCTCCCTACATTTCCGCCCTCATCTCTGTCTACCGCCCAACCCGTGTTCTCCGCTCACTCTATGGCCTAAAACTTAGATCCTCTATTATCAGAACCTCCCACACTCGTATACAAGACTTCTCCCGAGCTGCACCACTTCTCTGGAATGCTCTACCCCCGGACAATCAGATTAACTCCCAATTTCTACAGTTTCAAACGCAAGCTAAAGACACATCTTTTCAGACAGGCCTATCACAATTTCTAAACCCTTCCGTACCATAATTAGAATCCCCCAAATTTAACCCTCCTCTGTTCCAGCTCCCACATTACCCAACATGATATGATGCATTTCAGGCTAACTTTATATGTCCAAGCACCATCCACATGTTACAGGACACCACTAGTGACGACTCATAAAGTTTTATGTTTGTGTAATGACAGTAACCTCTGTATTAGCAATGCCGCCCTTGCTACCTCTTGTGTCACCCCCTCTACCTCATAGATTGTAAGCTCTTGCGAGCAGGGCCCTCGGTCCCAGTGTGTGAAATGATTTTCTTTGTAATGTATCTTTCTGTCTATATTTGAACCCTACAAATTGTACAGTGCTGCGGAATATGTTGGCGCTATATGAATAAAATGTATTATTATTATGTTTGGCAAGAAGAAATATTTTTTCAATGGTAAAAAAAAAAACCTGCCTACAAAACATGGAAAGCTGTTGATCACACATTTAATGCTATTGCCTATATCCAAGGAAGATTTACAATGTTTGTTTCTCTAAGAAAGATAAAGAAGCAGCCATAGCAGCCTTATTTATGCAGTAGTACCAATTTTGTTTTCTTCACTGCTAACCTAAAAAAACTATTATATAAAACGAAACAACTTTCTTTTGAAAGATGAAGGGGATATAACTGCAGGATTTTATTTCTTATCTGCAGACGTAAAGACAGGTGTGCATAGGTGAGACATAAAAGGTGTGTAATATGTAATAACTAAGTGAATATGTGTGCAGTTAAAACATAAAAATAGATGTAAAACTACTAAAATAGAACAGAACACACCATTTTCAAAGTAAAATCGATGGAAATCCATGCCTTCCACAAGGTTTCCCAGCGCTTCGGGCTCAAACGAAGTAAGGCCAGGATCACAAATCTTTCTGTAAATGAAATATTAATATTTCAGTTTAAATGTTTCAGAAACATTCCAGACACTATATAGACTTAAAAGGATAATTTTTTAATTAAAAGAGGCATTGTGTTATTATTATTATTTATTTTCTCTACAGAACAGGATATTATACAATTTTCTAATATATATCTATTCAAAATTCGACTCACATACTTTCTTTAAAGGGATTCTACCAGTAAAACACTTTTTTTTTTCTTGTTAACATGTCGGAATAGCCTTAAGAAAAGCTATTCTTCTACCTTTAGAAGTCGTCTCCGCCCGTTTTTTGTTGGTATGTAAATGAGTTCTCTTGCAGCACTGGGGGCGGGCCTCAGTGCTCAAACAGCACTGAAGGCGTCCAAAGTGGCGTAACTAGGAGCGGCGGGGCCCCGTTGCGAACTTTTGACATGAGGCCCCCCTGACCGACGCCCACCAAAGACCCCGACCGACGACCCCCTCCCCCCCGCATTCCTGCGCGCTCTATTATGCCCCATAGTGGCCCTGGCACACAGTATTATGTCCAGTAGTGGCCACAGTGCACAGTGTGATATCCCCTAGTGGCCCCTACACACAGTATTATGTCCCATAGTGGCCCCAGTACACAGTTTTATGCCCTATAGTGGCCCCTGCACACAGTATTATGTCCTATAGTGGCCCCAGTACACAGTATTATGTTCCATCGTGGACACCCATGAACAAATATTATACTCTGAGATCTTTTCAGATCTCAGAGTATAATAATCGGTGACCGAGAGGGGGATACAAACATAAAAAACAATGTTACCTATCTCCCGCTACGCGGGCAGTCCTCAGTAGTGTTGGACCTCTTTAATGACGTCTGGGACGTCACATGACCCGGGGCGTCACATGACCGGGATCTGCGAACTGGGTCATGTGACGTCAGGGAGCATCCAGAAGTAGGCCCGAACCTACTCAGAGTGTGGAAAGGTAAGTAATATGGTTTTTTAATGTTCTCTTACCTTTCCTGGACCTCCGAGTATAATAATGATGTTTGTGGGGCCCGTGGCATCACTTACCGATCCCGGCCCCTTCGATCCCGGCCCCTGTGGCAGCCGCTACCCCGGTAACTACACCACTGGGCGTCCCCAATGCTGCGAGAGAACTCTTTTCAGTGACGCCTCCATCTTCTTCAACAACCGCCTCTTCACTCGTCTTCTTCCGGCACTGGGGGTCACACTTCGACACCTGCACAGTTGGCTCTGCCATCGGGCCTAATGCGGAGTCGACTGCAAATGCCGGTGGCCATTTTTTTGGTGGCTGCTTACGCAAGCATGAGCAGTACGCTCCTGTAGTTCAATGGAGTACAGAGCCCACTGGTGTTGAAGTGTGACCCCAGCCGGAAGAAGACGAGTGAAGAGGCGGTTGCTGAAGAAGATGGAGGCATCGCTGGAGAGAGTTCTTGGGGACGCCCCCAGTGCTATTTGCTTTCTTAAGGCTATTCCGACGTGTTAACGAGAAAAAAAAGTGTTTTAATGGTAGAATCCCTTTAATAGTACATCAGTGCTAACTAATTTTTGCACAGTCATTTTTGGGTACAGCCCATGAATCAGTCGTGTCATGTGCACCCATGGGCTAACAGAACAGGACTATACATAGCATCAGACATGTGACAACCATGTGAGTCTTGGCATTGAGTAAGTAACTGAATGCCAGGTGTCTTGTGTTTTGTATGTATATCTAGGAGGGAAGAAATTTCACAAGCTGACTTGTTGCAATGGTGGCATCCTATTATGATTTCACACTGGAAATCATGGAACACTGTATAATGACCCATTCACAAATGTTTGTAAAGTCAGAGTACATGGCTAGGTGCTGGATGTTATGCACCTGCGGCAATGGGACTGAAACACCTGAATACAATGATTAAATTGAGTGTATAAACTCCCCCGAGCATATTCAGCTGTCACTACCTGCATTAGAGATAAATAACTTCTCTTTATTATTCATGTCACTTTTGTAGATTTGGATTAAAACTGCTTTGAATTGTTAGGCAAATAAGATAGTTGGTGCACCGAGGGCGGCCTGGGTGCTCAAATAAGATGTGTGATGTCATAGGAGTGGGAGAATCAGCTCTTACTGCATGGGGTGCCACAGGCAGGACATGGCTGGGGTCGGAGCAGTAGGAGCAGTGGTTCTGGGAGAGTATGGCCCACCCTCTACCAACCAACTACGAAACACTAGCGTTTTCTACATATGCGTGTAGGTATAACAGGGGCAGAAGGTTCGCAGAGGAAACTCTGCAAACTTTCTGTTAAAAAAGCTGCAAGGAAAAAAAACGTGATGCTTTATTTTCCATAGCGTTTTGCTGTGGATTGCTACATGGGGCCTTAACCCGAGGCAGTTTTTATCCAAATGTACAAAAGCGACACATATAACAGGTATACCACAGTGTTGGCAGCAGAAAATGCTTGGGGAAGTGGTAGACTCCCTGAAAGAGCTGTGTCCCAATACTTTTCTCCATATGATGGTATTAAAGCAACATTCCAACAACAACTTAGAGTATGACTTTAAGCAAACTAAAATCCAAAAGTCAGACACACTTCTAAGCCAGCCATACACTTGGGATGGCTCCTCGTAGGTGCTGGCTTGGCTGTTAGATATTTGTCCCAACTGCACTTTAAATATGAACCTTCTGCAAAACACCACCACTGTAGACAGAACATCTGCCATTTGGGAAGAGTTGGAAAATTTTAGCATCAAGGTTGTTTTCCACCATACCACACTCATGCCAGCAGTGGAAAACATAGATATTAAATATTCTTAAAAAGAATATGTCACTCATTTTAAATTGCTAAATAGTATACATCATGTAATTTCCTTTTTGCCCCTGAACAATTTGGCGTATGTTTCTTTTTTCAACAAATATATGGGCATTGGAAGATTTGCAATCTAGCTCTTATTCACCAAATGAAGGGGTAATGTTTTTTTTTTTTTTTTTTCTCTCAAAGAAATTAAAAGGTTCCCGCCCACTTGATTAACCCCCCCCCCCAAAAAAAAAAAAAAAAAAAACCAAAAAAACCCCCCTACTATATTGTTCAGGAGCATAACGGCAATGAAATGATATGTGACATTTAGCATTTCGTACTTCGTGAACTATTATTCTAGTAACACTTACGTATAGGCTTCAAAGTCTCCATTGTTAATTGCTTCAATAAGCTGCTCTGTGACTTTGATGATTTCCTGCTTGCGAGCTAAATAATAAAAAGGTTTTAATTGACAGACACATTAAATAAACAAAAATAGAAACAAACAAACAAAAAATTGAAATTTTGGAATTGGTCTAAATGTTTTTTTAAAATGAAGATCCTGGCTGGCATTAAAGGTGTACTCCCAGATCAAACTGACATACTGAGCAAATGAAACAACTTTGTAATATAATCATATTTTAGTTGATGAACATTTACACTTATGTCACATATACTTATCCCTTTGAGCTTTTTCACCTTTTCACCCTCATCAACTATGGATGGCCTTCAAGAGTATGGCATCTGGGCAGACAAACGGTGCATGGCAGAGCCATCACTGCAGAAGGACTGCCCACAGCTGGTGCGGCGAGTGGAGCAGTTCACATATCTGGGATGTCTCATGGGGATGGGTATACATGATATAAGTGGAAGTTAACATGACAGATCACCTACTGCTGAAGCAGGACATTTTTGTCAATATCATTATATTGCACAGTTGCTTTTTTTCGTCCAGTAGATGAATATGGATTGGAGGTTTTAGATCCCAGAATTTAAGATTCAACCACCCGAGATCATTGGGTGTTGCATTAATATGTGATGATGGAAAAAAGCATACACTTCTCAGTGAGTCCACGTCTGGTCCTATTTTCGTTTCTCAGTATACACCCTGGGGTGTCCTGGAATATTGCAGCTCAACTCTCCTACACAGAGAGGAACCCTCTGAAGATTGGTTCCAACGCCTTCAAACGGTTGTGAACACACAACCATATCAGGTGAGAACCTGTCATTATACAAATCTTTATCATCTGAATTCTGATATACTACACTATAGGCTGCTCGGTGTTGGTTTTTGTATTGTGTTTTTGAGCTATATGCTGCTTAAGCACAGGAGTACAGATAGTTTCCCTGACAATGCTTTAGAGTATTGCTAATGGGAATTTTGCAGCCTGTTTTCCATTATATTGAAGCTTATTAAGAATATTAAAAAAATGTACACGACCCACCCCCTGACACAACAGTAACAATAACAAAAAAAAAATATAATGGTAGTTAGAGACTTTAAGGTCTGATGGAGGTGACCCTAGCACTGGGGCCCTCACCAATGCCTTACTCTAAGGCACCAGTATATGCTAGTGGTCAAATACCATCGATATGGCAATGAAGTCCTTATGCCGTATTTCTCTAAAAATAAGACAGGGTCTTATATTATTTTTTTTCTCTGAAAAAAGGGCTAGGGCTTATTTTCAGGTTAGGTCTTATTTTCATGCATGACAAATCATGTAACATGGTTAGGGTTAGTAACCCTTTCCCTAATATACATTGACAATTGGTGGTGTAGTGTCAGTGTGTCTTAAACTTATTGGCACTCTCTCTCTACTTTGTATGGCAGTTGTTTCGAGCCCTCTCTATCTCCTCTCCTTTGTTCTAAGGGGGGAGGCTCTGTAGTGAAGTGTCTGCATCTGTGGGAGCGAGCAGGGGTGGCACCTGACATTTGGCCATGTAGGTAGTCAAACCCACGGAATAGTAGTGACCAGGAGGTGGCGCTCAGATTGCGGACTTGGGAAGTGGGACTCTCGAGCAGAAATCTGGAGCCAGTGAGCGGATTTTGGCCTGCCTAGGTGGGAGGTAGCGAGGCACATGTCCAGGATGGTGAGTGCTATGGTATGCCTATTCTCTGTTTCAGAGACGTCAAGTCACTGGAGGCACTGACTGTAACTAGGGTTTATTTTCAGATTAGGGCTTATATTTCAAGCCTACTCCAAAAACTCTGCAAAATCAAGCTAGGGCTTATTTTCGGAGTAGGGCTTATTTTAGGAGAAACAGGGTATATACGTGGTGGGCAGAAACTTTTTCACCTAAAATATCTGGCTGTAGGACACTTTTATTCAATAAATGTAGTAATATTCACAAAACTGTTACCTGTTTAGTTGGTTTTCCCTATCACAACTTTATTTTTCCATTTAAAATTCTAGTTACTTTGGGGATTTTTATATACTATATTATTATAACTTGCCTTTTTTTTAAATAAAATTATGAAAACAAAAATGAATAGGTAAAGAAAATGGATGAGATGAAATAAGGTTTACTCAGTGTTGGAACTCAGAGTGCCATCTTCATTTAGTCATGCCAGTCACAATCCCCGGCTGGACGTATAAGCCTCCATTTTCTTGACTGAAATGTTCTCCCATCCATATACAGATGACTGCCATGTCGTGCAACTCATCTCTATTTGTATTGGTTTTATAGTAAAGTGTATGTGCTAGGTCCAACACAATTAATGAGAATGGGATAGAAATGAACTCCCGGTACAGACACAGAATTGAATTTTCAGAACAATGTATATTATCAGAAAAATATTTCATGTGTTGTGAAAACAATAATATATGTCTACGATAAGCATTCGGATTAAACATAACGGTGTGTTCCACTTAACTAACAGTAGATTATAACATACTGCAAATCTTATAGTCGCCAGATAATCTCTACCCAAGTGACTAAGGTCACACGATTGGACCCCAGAAGTCACATGGGGTGCACTGGCGTAATGACATCATTTGTGTCCCACTTGACTACTGGGGGTCCAATCACAGGCCCCAGCAGGGACGTCTGAGACACGTAACCTCCGTCACAAGACAGAAGACGACCAAAGAAGACAAACGGATGGAGCAAGGATTCCCAGGAAAGGTGAGGTAACGCTCAAGTATCAATTCCTCACAGTTTTCTAGATCTCTGCTTGCTGTCATTCATTCTATTTGATTCCATTGGGTAAAAATCAGTCCATGATCTTGTAATATACAGTCTATAGTCAGCTTGTTACCAGGCAGATGTCTGATTCCTGTGCACCCGTGTGTTCATCACATGCCCATGGACTGTATATCATATGGACTGATTTTTATCAACTGGAAGCAAGTAAAATGAATGACAGCAAGCAGAGATCTAGAAAACCGTGAGGAATTGATAGTGAGTATATTGGAAAATGATATAACTTTTCATTATACAAAATAATGTTTGTCTGAAACCAAACAATCTCTTTGATACTGAACAGAAATTAAAAGCCCAAATTAGAGAAGATGAGTGCTGTTGTCACTTATCAATGCTTTATCACTACTGATCAGATTTAGCACTTGTATGTTGTCATGGAAACCTGCAATAATTCTGCAGCAATGTAAATGAAGTAGATAAAATGTGTGATTGTCAAGAATTGGAGGTGAAGACACTACACATAAACTGGAAAGTCTATGTAGAGAGCTAATGGAGTAATTACAGAGGAGAAGTAAAACAAAGCTGATTTATGCTCAAACACATCCTTGGACTAAAACCAAATTTTAAAACAAAGGTTAGAAAAAGATCATTCATAAAATTAAAATATATACTTTTAAGTCGACTGATTTCGCTAGCTCTTTTTCTAGAGCTCCTAATAACTTGGGATGCGTGCGTTTGAGTTCTTACATTCAGGTCTGATGTCGCCCATTTTCTACCCCTTGTCTTTGTGTCTCCCTGTTCCCTGATCCTACTCATACCTGCTCCTCTGGGAGCAATAGTTCCCGGGAAGTCCTCTCCTTCAAGGTTTCAGCCCTTTCTCTCTTCGTTTATCGTATTATTGCGAGAGCCTGAACTGCACCTTCTTGGCTCTCTTGTTTCTGGGTCTGCGGCCCCGGTTTGCCTTACATTTTCGGTTTTGTTTTCTCCAATATGATGCTACACAGCTTCCTGTTTTACATATTGTTTCACCCTTTTATTACTTTTTGATGTTATACATTTGAAAATCTTTAACAGAATTTTATTAAACCTAAAATATATACTTTTACTACCCCTCCATGGTAGTGAAAAAAAAATCAAATACACTTATTCAGGATAGATAAAAAAAAAAAAACTAATCCATGTCAAAATTGGTTGGCTGAAAACTCCACAGGCACTTAAAACAATGGCCTGACGAACAATGAAAATGGCAAACTACAGTAAATTGACCTCCATGTCTCTTACTTTTATTACTATTGTAAATAAATATAGATTTCATCTTGACTGATGTCATCATGTATAGCATCCACAAAGTATATATAAACTATAGTATCAGATTATGTTAAATTGAATTTTAAGGGTCTATTCAGATCACGTTTTACATCTGTTTAACGGATGCAAAAAACAAATACAAACAGATCAACCTTTTACATAGATATCAAAGTTTAAATAAAACTTTGGTATTGCTTTTGTTACTATATAGCTCCTCATCATAAATGCACCCCACAACTCTCCTACACTTACACTGAGCAAATGAAGGAATGCACTGAGAAGGGTCAGACTCATTCGAATGACTCTTTGAATTTGTATTTTCTGTACACTTGGCTGTGGAATTGATGGAAAGAAACACAACATATGAACAAATGAAAGTGAAGATGTATAGTGAGACGAGAATCTTCAGCAGGTACTGGCAACAGGTGCGGCCATTGGGGCATTCTATGGATGGTGACCAGCAAGATGAGGAAGAAGAAGGAACAGAAGACAAAGAGGTGGAGGAGCAGCAGCAGGAGGACTGATGAGCTGTAAAGAAGCTTCTCGTGCTACCCTCCATTGTGAAGGCTGTACTTTAGGCATGCAAGAATGAAGAAAATGAAAATGAAATAATAGAAAGTGCAACACAAAAAAATCCATGAGACAACGTAAGCAGGAAATGGGAAATACACAAAGATTATACAAGCTGATAAAATGTCAGAATAAAATATGTTCAGGTGTCTCAGCTATCTCCAAAGAATGTTTCTCCACAATGTAGACAACAGTTGGATAAATGAAATAAATGATAACGCAGATAAATGTGTTATGTCATGGATGTACCTAGGGGCATGGCACATGCCTATAAATACATACTGAAGTTCTGGAGCAAGTTAGAAGGGAAATCTCTGCCCGTCCCAAACCCCCAAAGACTTCTATTCTGTTGCTTGAACCTCTTTACATAGGTGGTCCTTTATAAAGAATGGTGTGTGGTATGTAGGTCTTAAGAAATATACCCCAAAGATTTTCAGCTAGAAGTTGCAGGTGCTTATCAACAGCTTTAGGCTCCATGAACACAACTGTCTACTGTGTTTTTTACGGCTAGTCCACTGACCCACTCCTTTCTATGGCTACACACACACTGTATTATCACATGTATGCAGCCTTAAGCATTATGCGGAGTATTTTCATTCTGGTAATAATAAAGAAGGTTCTCACTGTGGCTTAGTATTCGGAGAGTATTATTTGCAGATGTCCTTTATCTTTTTCTCTCTATATACTGTATATTTTCCTTATGAAGATCGCTGGGGATCCTAATGTGGAGCTCTCCACTGATTACAAGAACAGGGGTCCCCATTTGAATGGACTGGGTTGATGAGCATGAACAATATTCCATTCAAAGTCTATGGGACTGAGGCAGATCGCCAAGCTATTTACTGGGCCATCTTCAGCAGTCCTATAGAGAATGAACACTGTGACAGTGTGCGTGCTTGACCACTGCGCCATTCAAACAAGGGGACAAAAAACCTCTGTTCTTATGATGAGTTAGGGATCAATAGACGGACCTTGGTCTGGGCTATTAACTGCTTAATAACCAAAACCATAAGTCATTTAAATTAACCGACATGAATTTGCTCAATCAAAAATTTTATTTTGGATCTACACCAACCTATCTCCCCCTGCCATTGGAAAAGGGTTTGCCAGTAACTATAAGCTATCCATGTAGGATCACTGATATGTGAATTATAAGTGATTGGATAGCATACGTTAAATCAAAACAACACATAGCATTTTTTGCCGCATCCAATTGATTGACCAATGGGTTTTTCAAGGAGGAATCCAGTTACAGACATCTTAACAAAAATACAAATCCCCAACATTCAACTGCGGTGCCAAGGAAAGCAACCTACCCCTCCACATTACTCCTGCAACAACACCATAGGAGAACTGAACATGCTGCCTATTGAAATAATGTGTAATGTATGACACGCTGGATATTCCATAGAGAAAGCCTTGCTTTATAGTAGAAGTCATGAGCAGGGGGCACACTATTATAGCCATATGTAGTAATAGGATATATATATATATATATATATATATATATATATATATATATACTAGCTGGTACCCGCGACTTCGTCTGCGGTGATTGTAGCAGTGGGTATATACAGGCGCGGGTAAGGTTTTCGTACTGTGTATAAGGTCTGGGATATGAAATGTAACTTTGTGTCTTGTTTTTGCTGTAATTCAGAGAATACGTGAGACTTTTGTGTTGAAGTTAATTTGTATTTGAGCTGCTATACGGTGGTGTGAGAAACTTTACATAGTGACTTTGGGACAGAGGTATTTGAAGTTAACCCTTTCCCGCCAATGGCATTTTTTGATTTTCGTTTTTCGTGTTTCACTCCCCTCCTTCTAAACTCCATAACTTTTTTATTTCTCCGCTCCCAGAGCCATATGAGGTCTTAATTTTTCCTGGGCCAAATTTTTCTTCATGATGCCGCCATTATTTATTCTATATAATGTACTGGGATGCAGGGAAAAAATTCTGAATGGGGTGGATTTGAAGAAAAAATGCATTTCTGCGACTTTCTTACGGGCTTTGGTTTTACGGCGTTCACTGTGCAACCAAAACGACATGTCCCCTGTATTCTGTGTTTCGGTACGATTCCAGGGATACCAAATTTATATGGTTTTATTTACATTTTGACCCCTTAAAAAAAATCCAAAACTGTGTTAAAAAATTATTTTTTGAAAAGTCGCCATATTCCGACGGCCGTAACTTTTTTATACGTGCGTGTACGGGGATGTATAGGGTGTCTTTTTTTGCGGGACCGGGTGTACTTTGTAGTTCTACCATTTTCGGGAAATGTTATTGCTTTGATCACTTTTTATTCAAATTTTTATCAGAATCAAAACAGTGAAAAAATGGCGGTTTGGCACTTTTGACCATTTTTCCCGCTACGGCGTTTAACGAACAGGAAAAATATTTGTGTAGCTTTGTAGAGCGGGCGATTTCGGACGTGGGGATACCTAACATGTATGTGTTTCACAGTTTTTAACTACTTTTATATGTGTTCTAGGGAAAGGGGGGTGATTTGAATTTGTAATACTTTTTATTTATTTTTTTATATTTTTTTTACTTTTTTAAAACTTTTTTTTTGCATTTATTAGACCGCCTAGGGGTATTGACATGGGTGGGCGGTGTCGCAGATTGTCAGAGCGGTGGGGGTCGGCAAACATGGCTGCTCTGGAGCTTTAAAGAGCGGCAAAGTGGTAAAGTGTAATTATATGTGATTGTGTGGGGTTAGGGGCGAGGCTGTAGAGGGCAATATGAATTTTGTGGCTTGCTATGGTCCAAAGTGTGTGAGATTGCAGAAATGGTGGTGTGAGTTTGGGTTTTGTGAGGGTCCTGGCACAAACGTATGTGCGCTATTGTGACAAAAAGTAGCCTATTTAATCGGGTGTATTAACTATGTTTGTGGAAAATTTCAGCCAAATCGGTGGAGCGGTTTTTCCGTGATTGAGGAACAAACATCCGAACATGCAAACATCCAAACACACAAACCCACAAACTTTCACATTTATAATATTAATAGGATACTGTATATATAGTATATAGGCTCTCTAAAACACCGCTTCAATTTAAAAGCGTACCACAGGGACGTTTTCTGCCAGTATACCCAGTAGAATACTAAGTTTCATAAACTATATTCCATTTTCAAACAAAAACAATCAATAATATACAACAGCATGGAAAAAAAATCAATGGAAAAACACAAGCAATTCTACAAATACCACATTATAATTAATGTCATTCTTGTTATTACAAAATAGAATTAAGCTTGAGTTGCTCTTTTGTGGTAAATCGGTAAATTTGTTTTATTGATAGTGACTAATCTCCTTCTGTAACTAGAACTGTCATCACAAATTAAACACATTGTCATTAAAACCTAAACACTATCAACAAGTACATCAAGAAACAATCGAGGATCACATTAGGTAAAAAGCCTACAATTCTATTCATTTTCCAGTCAATTGACGCATTTATGATGCTTCTCTTTGTGTACGGGAAACACTTGCAAAACGCAATCCCCTATAACACTAAGGGTAATCCAGCTGGCTTTGTATGGGATCAAGAATTACATTATTTATATTTTTAACTATTCTTAAAGGTTCTTAATCTAGCATTTTTTTTGTTAGTCACATTTTTTGTCTTTGAAAAAGGGAATAGTTGAAACAAAAGGTTCACAGCGAATACACGAGTTCTGCAACAGGATCTGATCATTGCTATTTGTCTGAATTAAAGCTTTTAAAACTACACATATTAAGGAACTATCCTTAGAATAGGTTATGAATATTAGATCTGGGGTGGATCCAACACTTGGCACCTCCTCTGATTAGCTGTTCACAGTAGCTGCAAAACCAGGAAGGACACAGAACAGAGCCAGAACATTCTCTGTGTCGTGGCCGACCTGGTTTACTGCAGCTCCCATTTACTTGAATGGGAGCTAAGATGCAAAGACTCAGCTTGAACACTAAATAGAAAGCAGAAGTTTTGTGTACATTCTCTGTGTCAGTGACTGATGTGAGGTGAGCACAAAGCGGGTGCAGGGTGTTGGACCCCCAACAAGATAGGTGTTCAAAATCTTTAAAGAGGACCTTTCATGCCATCGGTTTGTATATAGCAAGAGAAAGCAGACAGTGAGCTGAATTCAGAGCACTGTCGGCTTTCCCATTATGTACCACAGAACAAGAGATATCAGTGCAGTAACCGATCTCTGCCCAATGTCAGAAGGGTGTTCCTGACAGTTTAGCTGCGCTGTGAGGAAGGCCCCCTACCCGACGCGATTCATCCATAGACTAGTACTGGGGGGAGTTCTTCACAGCTCAGTGTCATCACTGGGCGGTAAGAAATGCCCCCTCTGACAGTACAAGGCTATGGACGAGTACTGTCAGGGGGATGTTCCTCACAGCCCAGCTAGACTGTCAGGAATGCCTTTCTGACAATGGGCAGAGTTCAGTAACGGCACACATATCTCTTCCCCAGGGGCACATAACGGGAAAGCAGACAGTGCTCTGAATTTAGCACACTGTCAGCTTTCTTACGGTTTATAAAACTGCATGTGCCCGAGGACATTAAAGGTCCTCTTTAAGCTTGAAAAGCTGTTTTTATGTAGTTTAACAAAAGTGACTAAAAGTTGCTTAAGGCTGTGGCCAGATGTTGCAGAAAAGCTGCTTTTCTTTGAGCCAAAATCTGGAGTGAATGTAGAAGTAGAGATAAGTATAAGGGCTATATATTTCCCATTCCTATTAAAGGCAATCTTGGCTTTTGCTCAAAAAAAGAAAGAAAAAAAAAAAAACTGAAAAAAAAGAGGCTTTTCTGCAATGTTGGTCCGCAGCCTAAAGGGGTATTCTCACCTTACAGACATTTATTGGCATATTCACAGTGTATGGAATATTCGTCCCACCACATCTGCTTGTTAGACCATTTTCATAACACTCATAGGGTAAGTGTACATGGGGTATTTTGGTCCAGATTTTGACGCGGGAATCCGTGTCAGAATCTGGTCCAAAAAATGCCTCCCGTGACTGGATGCCGATGCAGTACATACAGTGCATTGGCATCCAGTCACGGCACTCCGCTCCAGATTAGGCCCAGATGAATGGGTCTAGTCGGGAGGGAGTGTCGCGAGGTGGACGTCCGCAGCTCCGCCTCAAGGAAGGGCATGTCGCTTCTTTTTTCCGCTTGCGGAAAAAGGAACCCATCGATTTCAATGGGAGGCGTTTTTTTAAGTCAGATTTTGACACGGATTCTGTGTCAAAATCTGGACCAAAAAACTCTGTGTGAACTTACCCATAGCAGTGATTGGAAATGGCTATGAATATGCAGTCACTTTCCTACTTATACCCGACCCAAAAAAAACAGTCAGCAGCTGCCTCACTTGGCAAGATGAAGCTCTCATTTTCTTACAAGAAACAAAAAAATAAAAAGCTAAAGAATGAACTAAAGCACAAAAAATATGTATGATAAAGTGCTATATCTAAATTATATGATGGTTAACAGGAGTCGACTGACAATTTTTATTTATGGCTTATCCTTCCCCGCCACATAATAATAAGAACATGTGTGGATAGGATTGTTTTTAGTCTTATATTCATTGTTTGTGCACTATTTTTGGGTTTCACAGTTAGAAATCTTTTGATTTTTTTTCTAGCGTCTATGAGGGTTTTAAGAATATTCATAAAAGTGAAGTATTAGTGGAGGTAGTTCTTTCTATTCTGTGAACTACTTGCTATTTATCATACTGGCTGGCAGTTCTAGTCCAGTGACTGATTTTTGCTATCCTTCCCATGGCCAAAGCCATGAGCTAAATGAACTGCTAACTTATCTTCCATAAATGTGTTTTATAGATATATAGTTGGCAGTAGGCAGTGTGCAGGGTCAATTTAACATGTGTCCCCATGCCTAATACTGTATAAATAGTGTATTTACAAATGTGGAGAAGTGATCAGAGATATATGAGCACCTGAAAATATAAGAGAATCATAGAAGTGGCAGAAGATTTCCCAGAGTAAGGCTAATTGCACATGACCGTGTGCTGGCTACTGGTTGTGATTGAACGGCATGGCTGGTGCACAGACGGCACACGGATATCATCTGTATCCCACCCGTGCACCCACTGTACTTCCGCCGCCACATTAATTCACTGAATAACACGGCCTCAAAACCAGGCAGGAATAAGATCTGTCCTGAGGCTTGCGGCCTGGACTGTCAGACTGCACACTGATCAGTGTACGCAGTCATGTGTGTGGGCCAACAGAAATGAATGGATCCGTGTGCTATCCTAGAAAAATCTGGATTGCACACTGACCTAGCCCACGGTTGTGTTAAAGGGGCCTATTTTATATGGAGGAAACACAGATTTATAGTTTTGTTTTTTACTTGGCATAGTGATGTCAAACAATATGAAAAGCGACATGAACGTATACAATGGACCAAATGAAATGCAACATTAGAAAGATAGATAACTGCTTCTACAGGTAATAAGAATAAGAAAAACATTTACAGTAACCATGATGAGTAGTACTGAAAAAGTGGGGTGAACCTATGGGTGAGGTGACAGAAGAAACCTTCTGTTGTGTTTTTCACATGAGAGTGAATGCAGATGGACCCCAGACAGAGGCAGCTCGCCTGTATCAGTCACTAATTTCCATTGCTTTCATACTATGATGGGCGAAAGTAACAGACATTTATATCTGTACTGTTAATATGAACACCACAGTTTCAGATGCTTTAGCATTAGCCTAGATCTTACAGTGAATATACCATAAACTTTCCACTTAGCACCTAGTTCACAGTTAAGTTTTTGCAGGGTAGAACTTTCCTCTTTGCAAAGCTGCAGAAAATCTTAGCAGGAACTTGGAATTGCTGAGTTATGAGAGATTCACTTTCATTATAGCCCTGTACCATGCCTTTCTCCTTCATAATAAGGGTTTTTTATACAGATGTAGCAAAGTTTAACTTGATACTGCAGTGTGTTATCTTATCATAGAACACAACAAAAGCTGCTGAAACTTAACATTTTGTGCCACAGTACTGTCAAGGTGTTAAAGATGTTTTCCAGTGGCCGCTGAGGGACAGACAACAGCTCGTGCACCAAAAAGCTGTGTGGTTAACTTCAGACACCTGTACTATCCATAACACGGGGCCAGAAGCAGTTAATGCCACGCCATGTATAGTGGCTGGTGCTGGTATTGCAGCTTAGCTCCTACTAACTTCAATGGGACCTGAGGTGAAGTACGAATGCACAGCTACTATACAGAACCCAGAGCTACTTGCTTTTGGCCCCATATTGCGTACATTAAGCATTTCAGAAGCAGTCAACTGGCCTCCTACCAATCCGATATTTATTGGCCATCATAAGGATAGGCATTAGAGAACCTAACTCTTGGAAAAATCCTTTAAACTTTGCTACATCTTTATCACGTCTCAACTAAACAAGTTAAAATAGTTTGTTCATTCACCTTTCAATAAATAAAATTCATTCATTCATTCATTCATTCATTCATTCATTCATTCATTCATTACCTTTTACATCTTCATCTTCAATGGTGGTGTTAGAGCTCTCTGTTGATTCCTGTGGACAAGCAAGCAAACAGTGAGACACCTACAAGTAGAAGGCACAGCTGTGCCTCTAAGCCATGTGCTCTAGAAATGAAAAAGTGCTCTTTATATAGCCATAAGACTTTAGAGCAAACCTGTTTCAAATGCAATAGATTACTCAACCATATCACTTCGAGAGCACACATTTGTAAAGGAGACACTGCCAAGCTTACAGATTGACATTAGCAACAATAAAACATCTTCTGAAACAGAGAACTCAGACTGTAACATTGTATAATGGCAACATTGACCTGCAACATTGCAAAAGCAATGAAGAAAACTTGGCAACATGAACCCAATAACACAAACACGTTAAAATTAAATACAGTTAGTTATCAGTTGACAGTGAACAAAACTATATAACAAATACAAGAGCAGTTACATAGATTACTTTGTTTAGGGGAGTAAGTACAAGTCACCAAATATTTTTTATGGAGTCAGTTACAATATGAGCAGGTGATACTAAACCCTTTCATCTTCCCCTACAGTTAGTGAAAACACTGAATATCATAGTGAAGACTTGGGAATGATTTTATATACATAACTTTGGTCACTTAAAAGTGAAGCTGAACATTAGATTGCCTGGTGTACCATGATGGCCCCCTCACTCTTTTGTTTTGGTTTCTCTTGTATGGCTATTATACTGTAATATTTATGAGAATGCAGATATGACATGTCTGGTGAACCTATAGTGGTGCATTAATAAATGACATAAATTGCAGTTACTCAATATTCTTAAACAATCACAAGCAGTCTTATGAGAAGCCTATGTAGGCAAGCAGGCATAGAATTGAGTTCCGAATAGCATCATTATTTTATTATTGTTGTGCTCCTCCTCCGCTCTAGTAAGGGTACATTGTTTGTACTAGGCAAAGCAGCCATAAGAAAAATAACCCAAAAAGCGCTAAACTCAGCAGCATATGAAGCCCCCTGCTGTAGTCCATATACTTGCTTCATGTATGTAAATCCTTTTCTAACGCAAGACAACATGAATTTAATGGTTCTCAAAAAATATATTGTTTCCTCCAGTATCCATTCCCTTTTTACTCCACAAGATTATATGCCAGCAAATATTAATATTTATGCCCGCAAAAAAAAAAAAAAAGGAAGAATGACAGACAAGCATTTTATTGTTTAATCACGGGACCTGTTAACACAGGGAAAACATCAACAACAAATCAGATGCCGCGTGTCACCCTATATAAATGGCCCTGAAACCCAGACGAGAAAAAAAACTAACAAAAAAACCCCATAAAAAGGCACAAAACATTTAACATACAGTGACTGGTTTATACATTTACAAAACATTTGCTCAGCACATGTTGCAGTCCAAAGATCTTACAGTGAGGGAAATAATTATTTTATCTCTTGCTGATTTTGTACGTTTGCCCACTGATAAAGACATGAACAGTCTATGATTTTAAGGGTAGGTTAATTTTAACAGTGAGAAACAGAATATCAAAAATAAAATACAGAAAATCACATTATATACATTTTATAAATGTATTTGCATTTTGTATAAAGAAATAATTATTTGATCCCCTACCAACCATTAAGAGTTCTGGCTCCTACAGACCAGTTAGACGCTTTCCATTAGAGATGTCTTATATTGTCACCTGTATAAGGCCTTGTTCAAATCAGCGTTTGCATTCCGTCTGGGAGAGTCAGCATGAGGATACCCCCCAAATGGAATACCGAACGCAACTGCAAGCGGTGTGCCAGTGAAAGCACACGGACCCCATAGACTGTAATGGGGTCCGTGTGCTTGCCGCCAGATCTCCGCAGGGATCATGTGGACAGGAAAGTAGTTCACAATCTACTTTCCTGTCAGCATGATTCGTGCGGGCAGTGCACAGTCAGCACACAGACCCCATTATAGTCTATGTCCGTGTGCTTTCACTGGCACACCGCTTGCAGTTGCATTCGGTATTCCGTTTGGGGGGTCCCCATGCGGACTCCCCGAACGGAATACCAAATGCAGATGTGAACGTAGGATAAAAGACTCCTGTCCACTTTCTCAATGACTCAGTCAGACTCTAACCTCTACAACATGGGCAAGACCAAAGAGCTTTCTAAGGATGTCAGGGACAAGATCATAGACCTGCACAAGGCTGGAAGGGGCTACAAAACCATAAGTAAGACGCTGGGTGGGAAGGAGACAACTATTGGCACAATAGTAAGAAAATTGAAGAAATACAAAAAGACTGGGACCACAGTCATCAAGAAAACCATTGATAACACATTATGCCGTAATGGATTAAAATCCTGCAGTGCCCGCAAGGCCCCCCTGCTCAAGAAGGCACATGTGCAGGCCCGTCTGAAGTTTGCCAATGAACGCCTGGATGATTTTGAGAAGAGAAATGCTGCCTATGACCCAAAGAACACCGTCCCCACTCTCAAGCATGGAGGTGGAGACATTATGTTTTGGGGATATTTCTCTGCTAATGGCACAGGACTACTTCACCGCATCAATGGGAGAATGGATGGAGCCATGTACTGTAAATCCTGAGTGACAACCTACTTCCCTTCACCAGGACATGGCTGGGTCTTCCAGCAGGACAAAGACCCAAAACATGCAGCCAAGGCAACAAAGGAGTGGCTCAAAAAGAAGCACATTAAGGTCATGGAGTGGCCTAGCCAGTCTCCAGACCTTAATCCCATAGAAAACTTATCTAGGGAGCTTAAGCTCCATCTCTCACCCTTAAAATTATAGACTGTTCATGTTTTTGTTAGGGGGCAAACTAACAAAATCAGCAAGGATACAAAGAATTATTTCATTCACTGTATGTGTTGTTTGCTAATCCAGTTAAGGTGCACAAAATTATATTCTAAAAAGGACTTCTCCGGGATTATGTGGTATTAATCAAGTTGGATATTTGCAATGCTCCAAATTCCCAGTCTATCTATCTACTTTTACTGGGACCCCTGCATGGGACCTAAAATAACCTGACTGAGTAATCAATTTCGCAGCACATGTAAACAAGGATGTAAAGAGACTATGCCTTTCTGCTCATGGTCCATTAGATTTTTCAGCACAGTCCAGGGATCAGTGTTGAGGACGTATTTTCACAGTATATATTGAAACACTACATGTGACTGGCACTTTAAAGCCTACTTATATAAACAACCATAGCTTAGCCTATATTTGGTATGTAATTCTATCTATTGTCTGCATCATATCACACTTCATTGTGATATCACACAATTACCTGTTTTTTCACATAGGACACAGATAAACCTACTACTCTATTCGACCTCAGACATGGCCTTATGTACAACTGGTAGCACCCGACAACAAGTTAAATGACAAATTCAACTTTTCTATATTTGTAATCCCGGAAAACCCTTTAATGCATTGCTTAGATGCTTTGTAATGAAAGTTATCATATACTAACCTGTGCATGCCTATAAATCTGTGGGCATGTACAAAAAGAAATTGTATTTTTTAGAGAACAGGAAGGGTTGACACATTACAGTTGCCTAGTGCATACAGTTATAAATGAATGCTACCATAGAGATGTGTCCTTCCTTACCTTGCTTCATGGTTCAATATATCCTGAGATGGGTGAGCTGAGATGGCCAGCTTTATAAAAAGAACACACGATTTCACGATACTCTGTCACAAAAGGTCCCAATAAAATATGTGGCCACCTAGTTGTTGTGATGCAGGTTGTGGCATGTCAAGATGCAAAGATAAGGGTGGACACATCTGTATTTATTAGTTTGCACTAAATTTTAGGATTAATAAATCTGTTCCTATATTTTCACATCATTAAGATGTAGGATGATAAGGAATTAAATGAGCAAGGCCTTGTTCAGCTACGTTCATATGAAAAGTAGGAGCTCAGCTGCTCTGTGGGTGCCAGGCCGCTATTCAGTGAATGGAGATTTTTTGATTCCAGGCTTGTATTGTGTACTAGATGGGTGTAGAAAGCAGTGTCGTACAGCTGATCGGTTTAGGGGCCTGGTATCAGCCTTCTACCAATCAGGTATTCTATGCTGAGAATAGGCCATAAATAAAAAATAAGATTGGAGAATCCTTTTAATGGTAAGATACATACACTTAATTTTATCAAGCATATATACACTTGCAATTCTCAAAAAAAGGATGCAAAATAAGATTGGGGGTATTTACAGGCAATTACCAGGGGGACTAATTTACAAATATGCTATTTAAAAGGGTTGTTTAGTTAAAAAATCCAAAAGAGGATCTAGGATTATATTGCTATGTCTATCCAGGATACTATTTGATACATACTTTAATGCACTTTGTGTCTCCTTCCAGTAGCATATACAGGCATGCTGTATACAACCAACAATTGTCACCATTGTAGACATGACCCCAAAGATAAACTCCAGTATATCAAATTTAAGAGAAATATTTTAATACTTGAATAATGAATTTCTCTCCTCTTTGACTCACAAAATTGAATGGAAAATGCCGCAAAATCTTTTAAAAAAAAAACTGTGTGTGAAACCACCTAGTGTATATAGTATTATAGATTGTGCACATTGCAGAAAACCACATTGGGTCACATTACCTGGTTAGAAGAAATATGGTCTGGTTTGCTCATAGTAACCAATCACTGTGAAGCTCTCATTTTTTAAAAGCAGAATGTGAAATGAAAGTTGCACTGTGATTGGTTGCTTTTGGGCAAAACATAGTTTATATTTTAGGTAGTTTGGTAGGTTTGCCTTGCTCTGTTTATAAAAGCTTTTCTTGTGCTTGTTTGTGGATGAATGAGATAAGGAATAAAGTGTCCCCCATGGAATGCTACCAAGTACTAAGTTTCAGAAAGTTTATTTAGTATAGCTGACTAAGTACAGAATGGTGCAAAGTATATTAATAGGTTTACTACTGTGCCCTTGAAACATCTATCTCAGCTGTACGGTGGCTATGTTTGAATGAGGATGCCCCTCCATTGTGCGGCCTGGCTGCACCCAGCATGTGCTAATAGTTGGGGCTGGACTTGCTATTGCTTCAATGCGAGAGCTTAGGCGCGGCAATCAGCACATGCCGCATGCGCTGTGTAAGGGAGCACCATGCTAACTCAAAGTTGTCAGTTTCTTGAAAGGTAGACTAACCACATCCGCAGGAAACTACTTAGACTAATGTAGAAAGTTATTGTGTATACTATACACTGTGCTTCTAGAATTGTAACACATTTGGAGCGTTTGATTTTCTTAACATCTAATTTTCAGAATTTATATAAAGATTTTACCCTAGAGCTGGGTTATCTTGCCTAGATAAAAGTTTTTATTTTTCAACACTATTGGTGATTCTATAAATTTTAATCTCTACTTTCTTGTGTCAAGGAGCTGGCCAAGTGAGAAAGAAATGGATATATTTGCTGCAGATTTTTCCAACCTACCACCCAACTATTGGATATAGTCAAACTGTTGACTATAGGTGGCGGAATAAGCCTGCATGGAATATTTCAGACTTCAAAGCGTCGCTAACAATGATTTCACAATTCTGATAAAGTGGTGAATGCATCAAATTACTTTAAATTATAACTGCAGCCCCCAACGTTCTATTATATCCAACTGCATGATGGACAACAATGATTTATTATAGGGTTTAACAAGTTTAACATGGTGTCTATAACTTAAAAAGTTCTATATGCAACTTTGTCTTTCCCTACCCATGTGAAGGAAACTGTGAATAGTCTACTGTGTTCTGGCTGTCGTCTGGAACTCATTAAAGGGGTTATGCCACAAAAAATATCCTCTATCCATGATACAGAAAAAATTGCTGATTGGTGGGGGTCAGACCGCTAAGACCCCCACTAGTCCTGAGAAAGGGGAGTGTATTTTCTCCCAATTATGTAGTGATGGATGTAAAGGTGCTCCTGCTCCATTCATTTCAATGAGATTGTCAGAAATAGCCAACATACAGTATTAGGTTATCTCCAGCAAGCTCATTGAGACAAATGGGGCAGGGGTGTTTTTAAATCCACTGCTATAGTCTTACTGGTAGACAGAAAAAAAAAGAACAACCCCCCCCCCCCCAAAAAAAAACCCCACCCTGTTCTCTGAAACAATGGAGGTATCAGCGGTCGGATCCCCACCAACCAGCATGTAAACATCTAAGCTAGAGGATAAATCATTTTCATAGAATAACCTCTTTATTCTTCTATAACAAATTCCAAATATGATCATGTTCACTACCTATTTTTTTATAACAAAGATTTGTCTAAATCTAAAGCAGAAATTTGTGTTCCACAATATAATATGGGTAAAAAATATGCAAATCTATTCTCCAGGATTTAATTATGAGAACAGTGCCTCTGTATGCTGCCATCTAGGGGGAGCCCCCTGAACATCATGCATGACTCAATTAATAAGCCTACTGAAATGATGCAGGGTTTATTGCCAAACTAGTATTTCTATTCCAAAAGGAACAGATTCCCAGCTATGGACAGCGCTGTTTCGGTCTTTTGGACTTTGTCAGCATAGCGCAGGGATACTGATTTGGCAGTGAGAGACTATAGACCAGGGTCAGGGGATAATCATACACATTAGGGAGAGAGCAGCATACAGAGGCACTGTTCTCCTAATTATATCCTGGAGAATAGATTTGCATTTTTTTTTATCCAGAATCCCTAGCGGAGCAGGAATGACTTGTAAGTCTCCGTATGTCTATGTAGACAATATAATATGTAATATTAAATAGGGCTTGTTCACTTCTCTTTTGTTTGTTTGTTTTTTTTTTTTTTTTTTTTGGCAAAAACAAGTTGGACATCACAGGCGTGAGAAAGATAAAAAAAAAAGAGTAAATCATACAATTCCAAATAATAAATTCTAGGGAATAAAAGTGTAGCAACCAAATACTATGTGTTTAAACTGAATGTTTAGAATAGTTGTAGGAATAATATCATTAGGTTATTTTAGCTGCTCTGTTGCTTTACCGGTAGAATATACACCAAAGGATACAAGATGGCCATGACTGACTGAATAAGGAGTGGCTCTGCTGGATCAAAGAATATAAAGTTGCTAAGGAGTTGTATGGTGGGATCACATTTTTTTTTTTTTTTTTAGAAGAGGGGCAGAATGATTCATAAAATAAAATAATCATCATACACCTCATCAACACCACAGCCATTCCAAGGTTTTCTGGGTCCTATACTGCTCTCTACATACTGATGTTGCAAGCCACTCTGGAAACGATGGTCTCAGCCAGTCTCTGGTTGTACTGCTGACCACAACTATGGCAGGGGATTGTTCCCAATGTGACCTTTTGCTATAAAAATATTATATACATATATATATATATATATATATACATACACACACACACACAGTACAGACCAAAAGTTTGGACACACCTTCTCATTCACAGAGTGTTCTGTATTTTCATGACTATGACAATTGTAGATTCACACTGAAGGCACCAAAACTATGAAATAACACATGTGGAATTATATACTTAAAAAAGTGTGACACAACTGAAAATATGTCTTACAGTCTCTGTTCTTCAAAGTAGCCACCTTTTGCTTTGATTCTTGCTTTGCACACTCTTGGCATTCTCTTGATGAGCTTCAAGAGGTAGTCACCGGAAATGGTTTTCACTTCACACTTGTGCCCTGTCAGGTTTAATAAGTGGGATTTCTTGGATTATAAATAGGGTTGGGACCATCAGTTGTGTTGTACAGAAGTCAGGTGGATACACAGCTGATAGTCCTACTGAATAGACTGTTAGAATTTGTATTATGCCAAGAAAAAAGCAGCTAAGTAAAGAAAAACGAATGGCCATCAATACTTTACGAAATGAAGGTCAGTCAGTCTGAAAAATTGGGAAAACTTTGAAAGTGTCCCCAAAAACCATCAAGGGCTAAAAAGAAACTGGCTCACATGAGGACCGCCCCAGGAAAGGAAGACCAAGAGTCACCTCTGCTGCGGAGGATAAGTTCATCCGAGGTACCAGCCTCAGAAATCGCAGGTTAACAGCAGCTCAGATTAGAGACCAGGTCAATGCCACACAGAGTTCTAGCAGCAGACACATCTCTACAACAACTGTTAAGAGGAGACTTTGTGCAGCAGGCCTTCATGGTAAAATAGCTGCTAGAAAACCACTGCTAAGGACAGGCAACAAGCAGAAGAGACTTGTTTGGGCTAAAGAACACAAGGAATGGACATTGGACCAGTGGAAATTGTGCTTTGGTCTGATGAGTCCAAATTTAAGATCTTTGGTTCCAACTACCATGTCTTTGTGCGATGCAGACAAGGTGAACGGATGGACTCTACATGCCTGGTTCCCACCGTGAAGCATGGAGGAGGAGGTGTGATGGTGTGGGGGTGCTTTGCTGGTGACACTGTTGGGCATTTATTCAAAATTGAAGGCATACTGAACCAGCGTGGCTACCACAGCATCTTGCAGCGGCATGCTATTCCATCCGGTTTGCGTTTAGTTGGACTATCATTTATTTTTCAACAGGACAATGACCCCAAACACACCTCCAGGCGACTACCTCTTGAAGCTCATCAAGAGAATGCCAAGAGTGTGCAAAGCAGGAATCAAAGCAAAAGGTGGCTACTTTGAAGAAACTGGAATATAAAACATATTTTCAGTTGTGTCACTTTTTTGTTAAGTATATAATTCCACATGTGTTAATTGATAGTTTTGATGCCTTCAGTGTGAATCTACAATCACTCAAATAACACATCCTAGATCTGTATGAATGAAATATTCTCATTGATTTCAATACTGGTCTGTACAATGTTGAATGTGATAACAAAATCACACAAAAATCATCAATGGAAATCAAATTTATTAATCAATGGAGACCTGGATTTGAAGTCACCCCCAAAATTAAAGTGGGAAAACATGCTACAGGCTGATCCAACTTTGATGTAATGTCTTTAAAACATGTCAAAATGAGGTTCAGTAGTGTGTGTGCCCTCCACGTGACTGTATGACCTCCCTACAATGCCTGGGCATCCTCCTGATGAGGTTGCGGATGGTCTCCTGAGGGATCTCCTCCCAGATCTGGACTAAAGCATCTGACAACTCCTGGACAGTCTGTGGTGCAACGTGACACGCTGGAGGCGCTACCAGGAGACAAGCCAGTACACCAGGAGACGTGGAGGGGGCTGTAGGAGGTTAACAACCCAGCAGCAGGACCACTACCTCCGCCTTTGTGTAAGGAGGAACAGGAGGAGCACTGCCAGAACCCAGCAAAATGACCTACAACAGGCCACAACTGTGCAGGTGTATGCACAAACTGTTAGAAACAGACTCCATGAGGATGGTATGAGGGCCCAATGTCCACACATGGGGGCTGTGCTCACAGCCCAAAACTGTGCAGGACGCTTGGCATTTGCCACAGAACACCAGGATTGGCAACACTGAGCACATGTGACAGTGTCTGGAGATGCCGTGGAGAGCGATCTGCTGTCTGCAACATCCTTCAGCATGACTGGTTTGACAGTGGGTCAGTAATGGTGTGGGGTGGCATTTCTTTGGAGGGCCGCAAATCCAAATCCAGGCCTCCATTGGTTAAGAAATTTGATTTACATTGATGATTTTTGTGCGATCCAACTTTGTACAAAACAAAGTATTCAATGAGAATATTTCATTCATTCAGATCTAGGATATGTTATTTCAGTGTTCCCTTTATCTTTTTTTAGCAATATAATATATACCGTATTTTTCGGACTATAAGACGCACTGGACTATAAGGTTTTAGAGGAGGAAAATAGGGAAAAAAAATTTTGAAGCAAAAACTGGTAAAATATTTAATATATGGGAGTTGTAGTTTTGCAACAGCTGCAAGGCCACATTGACAGGTGACCCTGCAGCTGTACGGGGATGCATAGAGCGTTTTTTTTGCGGGGCCAGCTGTACTTTTTAGTTATACCATTTTGGGGGATATCTATTGCTTAGATCACCTTGTATTGAAAAAAAACAGGAGGTGATTTAGAACTTTTATTTATTTCATATTTTTAAAGCTTTTTTTTTTTTTTTTTTACTATTTTATTCCCCCCCGGGGGCTTGAACCTGCAGTCACTTGATCGCAAGTCCCATAGACGGCAATACAACTGTATTGCCGTCCATGGGACATTCTGTCTATTAGTATTACGGCTGGTCATAGAGACCAGCCGCAATACTAATATATAGCCGTGACAGGCCGGGGAGCCTCATTAGGCTCCCGGCTGTCACCCGAACAGGTCGGCTCCTGCGATATCGCCGCGCAGGAGCCGGCCTGCAACTTTACAGGTACGAGGCCGGTGGGGACCGGCCCCGGGGGAGAAGGGGCCACGGATACTGACCCGGCATCCGCTGTACTAGAGAGGCGGATGCCGGGGAGGGATAGCCGGGGCCTAAGACATCGCTACGATCCTCTGCCATGCATGAAGCCAGCGGCGGGGGCACGGAGGAGCCCCTGCCGCTGCTGGCTTCATGCAGGGCAGAGGAGCGCAGCGATGTCTCAGGCCCCGGCACCTGTAATGGCGTCTATCACTTGCCGGCTTCCGCCTCTCTATTACAGCGGATGCCAGGCGCCACCTTCAGACTATAAGACGCACCCTTCTTTTCCCCAAAAATTTTGGGGAAAAAAAGTGCGTCTTATAGTCCGAAAAATACGGGTATATATATACACACACATATACACACACACACACACATATCCCCTTTTACGTTGTTACATAAACTCCTTATCACTTCTTAACATACAGAAAAAGTAGTCCTTCACTGAGATCATAACAATTTGGTTTTAAATTGAGAATTTATACCAAAAACTACAGTATTAAGTTTGCCATATAGTCTTTTTGTTACCTTCGCTGCAAATATTCTCTAGTAATGGGCTTAGATGTAGGTAATTCTTTCACTGCTGGGCACATTATAGTCTACAGCTCACTGGCTAAGTCACTATTAATGTGCAAGAAATTTGGGCATTGAGTCAAAGTGGTCATTACGCCTGTAATTCTGAGCAAAGCATTTATGCTCAGCTCCTTACTTAAGAGTAATTACTGTATAAAAACACTCATTAACTGGATCAATTAACTTACTGTAGATTTCACAGAGGTTGAGCTCTTACAAGCCAGCCAAACTCATTTTTTTCTAACTCTAGATACTTATTCCACAGCCAACCAACACAGCAGATGAAAAATGTCAGGTTTTTTTTTTTCTTTTTCAAGAATAGAAAAAGTTATATTAATGGATTTTTTGCATGCATAAGACAAAGAAAATCATTTAAAGAGGAAAAAAAAAAATACAAATACATATGTGGATACGAATGAACGTTGAATAAAAAAGAAAACTCTGAAATGATGTATTGGTACTTTTTAAGCCTGGTTATGAGACAGAAAGCAAGCTGTGTGGCTCAAAAAATATGTTTTTGGGGACCAAACAGTATCTGAATATGCACGGGAGATATTCACTAAACGAATAATCACCATTACAAATGTTTAACATGAAGGTTTAGTGAATGCCTTCCTGAGACAATGGATAGACTTGTCTGAAAGAATCTGTCGATGAATATGCATATTGTTAACCGAGATGGAGTTGATTCTGTCCCAATACCTTATTTCCATCAGCAGGGTTGTGGATTACAGTAGATTGGGGCTCCTGAGTGAGAACAGAGAGAAAACAGTACCTATTGGTAAGTATAGTTATACAGAAAGAAATACACCTATGAAGGAATGCTGACAGCAATAGGTACATGTGAAGAGCTGTCATGGAATGAATCTGCAGAAAGTTCCTGGATGGAAAAGAAATCTGTACCTATCAGAGCAGCATGCAAAGACCTTATTCAGTATCACTATATAGTGAAGAGAGGCTCAGACAATACTACGTAGTGCACTAGACCCTTATGATACGGTACTAGAAGGATTTATTGCAATGCACAGATACAATAATAGCCTTCAGTCATAGCAAGAGGACTGGCATGAACTGCACATAACCATTTACTTTACAAAGTTGGGAGAATTATTATTTTGTTACAATGCCTGATATTATAAAGCTGAATAAGGTCATTTTGTAGTTGCCTAGCATTACTTTTGTTTGCTCCCCTTGATGCCCATACACAGGTAATGGTGAAGGAAATCCGTAATTACCTTAGGACATCAAGATACATCCATCAAAAGGAGAGCTAGAGGCAACACAAAGCATACTCTACTCACACTGGAACAAAACATGCATGTGTCTTAATTCTTGCCACTAGTACGTATATCTAATACCCACCAATGGTTGGTTACTGAAGAAACACACTACTGCACAAGGAACTTCCCCCACAAAACCACAACAACAAAATTTAACAGTACTTTTAGGTCTGAGAAAAGCAACATAAAAAACATAAGCAAAAACTGAAGAAAAGCAGAAGCAGAAAATATATATACTAAAATAAGTTAAGGGGGTGGAAAAATATACCAGAGGTGGGGTAGGATCTTTAGGGCTTGTTATTACGTTGGTTTTGTTGTTTATCTGCGGATATTCAGAAAATAGAAACAAAGAAAAGCCTTAGACTGGTAAGATGCTGAAAGTGGTATCACAGAATAGAGGTACAGGTCAGGATATTATGAAGGAAAAGAGAAGTTACACAAAGAATGTATGATAGCAACGTTTACAAGCCATACAATGCCTTCCTATAAGAAGTGAGAGGAAATAAGTGGAGGGCCTACTCAAGGACAGGTTTGAGAACCCTCAAAGAGCTTGGTTGCCATGAATCTTCATTTTAGATATGTCTGCCAGTTGTACGCTATACAACAATCTATAAGAATATATTGACAATATTTTAGATTGCAAAATAAATTTCATACAAAATGAGAAGCTATACAGTACATGGCAAAAATCCCAGAATGAGAGTCAGAAATCCACATTCACAGTAGATGGGAAAGATGGAGAGTGACAACTCATACTTGGACATTTTTGGAATCAGTCGGCAAAAAGAAACTTGAGCATTATGCTAGGTTCACAACTGCATTCGGGTTTCCATTTGGGAGGTCTGCTTAGGAAACCTAATCCACTTATAAAAGTGGTTACCCTCGGAAAGCTGCAAACTCCATACACTATAATTGGGTCTGCCGGGTTTACCTTAAAAAGGGCGGAAATATGCAGAGAGAAAAGCGCTTTTTTCAATGCATTTTTTAATGTGGAATGGGGAACAGAATCCCTAGGCGGAGGTCGCGCACAGTTGTAAACCTAGCCTAAGGTATATCTGGTTAAATGAGGGGGTTATTTAACATGAATGACCTATCATTAAAATAGGCCATCAAATCTTGATAGGTGAAGATTTGACTTTCAGGACCCCACGCAGATCAACTATTTCTCTGGGAATGCAGCTACTGGTATTGTTTATTGGCAAGTGCTGAGTTATTCACCATATTCTTGATAGCGGTGGCTACGTGTACTGCAACCATGTTCCATTAAGGTCGAAGGGGCACTGCTGCAGTACCTACAACTGGTACCAAATGGTGAGCGAGCAGCCTGTCTAGGGAAAATTAAACGGGTATTCCAGTTACTTGCAGATTGGTAGGCATCCCACAGGTGCTCAAACTCTCAGACCTGGAGAATCAGGAAGTTTTGTACTCCAGTTACGACTCCAGGTACTGGTTCTACAGTGTGTACTGTTCTGTTCAAATGAATGAGCACCATTGGAGATAGCAGTCTCCAGTCGTTCCACAGTCAATTGAATGGAGTGGTGCAAGCTGTACGACCAGGCTGGACTACAAAATACCCTGTTTCTCAAGATTTGTGGAGGTCCCAGTGATAGTACACCCACCGATCAGTAAGTTTCTCTCTATCCTTTGAATAGGGGGTAACTTGTTGCTACTGCAACAATCAGGTGAGCTGGATTAAGCTTAGGCCTCTTGCTAAACTTATTTTGATGACTAGTTATAGTTGCAATATTAATGCTAAAATATGGATTTTATTGCGAGAAGGAAGTATTATGGACTAAAGTGTACAAAAACATATGTCCAGTCACTCCATAGGAATCCAGTTCCAACTCCGCAGAATGTATTGATGGTCTATTATAAGTCCATACAAGGCGAGTCTCAATAATACTCTTGATGCTCTCCAGTCTATTTGGGCTCCTTGAGATGCCTAATGTATCCTGCAAGGCTATTGATCCTAGTTTCCCTCTTCCCTCCTTTCCTCTTGTTCCTTCCCCTTGTCTTTTGTCCTGTCTTTGTCCATCCCCTCCCAGTTTATTCTTCCTTCTGGATAAACCCTCTGGGTTTGCTGATATATTTGTATTTTGCTGTTTGGAGGATATGGGTGACTGTCCCTTCCTCCTCACTCTTTACACTTTTCTTTATTGTATTTGGAAAACCATTAATAAAAATTACAGTTCAAAAAAAAAAAAGTCCATACAGAAAGCACCTAGAAGAATATGCTTGCACATTTTGGCTAAAAAGCCACAGCCATATTAACATGAACTATTCGTTCCATACAAAAGATACATACAGATAGCTATAGCTTAGGTTTTTGGGTTTTTTTTTTTTACAAAATACTTAACCAGCTCTCAGAGGAGCTCACTGCATCGACTTTTAGTGGACAACCCTTTATGATTCATGAAGCTTTAACCAGATTCCTATGGAATCACAGGACATCCTATAAGGACTAACACATATATAGTTGTAATCATTCCTTAAAGTAGCATTCCAGTCACAAACATTTAGAATTGATCCACTGACTGGGGCTCCCCTTTGTTTTAGTCACTTATGGAGGTCCTAGCAGTTGGATCTCCAGCATCAACCAAACATTTTTTGCCTATTGAGCAGTAATAAATAATAACGTTTAATACATTTGTGTATATAGCGCCAACGTGTACAGACAAAATGAGACATTACAGTAATGAGAATAAATTCACACAATAAGGGTGAATTCACACTGAGTAAACGCTAGCTTATTCTGAACGTAAAACACGTTCAGAATAAGCGGCGTCTAAAGCAGCTCCATTCATTTCTATGGGAGCGGGGATACGAGCGCTCCCCATAGAAATGAATGGGCTGCTTCTTTCACTCCGTGCAGTCCCATTGAAGTGAATGGGGAGTGCCGGCGTATACGGCAAGCTCTGCTCATGCCGGAGCGTACACGCCGGCACTCCCCATTCACTTCAATGGGACTGCACGGAGTGAAAGAAGCAGCCCATTCATTTCTATGGGGAGCGCTCGTATCCCCGCTCCCATAGAAATGAATGGAGCTGCTTTAGACGCCGCTTATTCTGAACGTGTTTTACGTTCAGAATAAGCTAGCGTTTACTCAGTGTGAATTCACCCTAAGGGTGAGAGCCCTGCTCGAAAGAGCTCACAATCTATGAAATAGAGGGGGTAACACAAGAGGTTAAAATGCTTATTCAGAGGTCCAGTCATTTTTGTGAGATAGGGTAACACAAATAAAGTGGTTTGAGCCACTCGAGTCCGTGCTTTTGTATGTATAAATCCAAAGTGCTAAGGCATGGAGGGTTATACTTTAATGAAAAGGTCATGTCCTGTGGGATAATATAGGGGAGAAGATGAGTAGAGAGTGGTTACTTTGTGGAAAGTAGCTGTAGAAGTGTTAGATGGAGCTGTGATAGGCTTGTCTATACTTTCATGTACTGTATGAAACTGTAGAACTTAGGAATTAGGATCATGCATAGGAGACTATGTAGACAGAGTGTGTGTAGATTTTGTAATGGATTGCACTAGGATCATACGCTGATGACATCAGCACTGACTGGTACAGTAAGCCAACCATACAGCATTGTAGGGCACTACACCCTTATTAAAGTGGTACCATTGCTATGGGCATTTGCTGCTTTTATAAATTTACAAATGAACTGGCAAGCAAAGCTGTGTCCATGTAGTTCTCCTGCCTTCCCACCATCCGTTTGATTTTGGCTGATATTGGCAAAGCTTCCAAGCCAAGTTTCAAGCACACTGTGCAGGTGAAGATTTTTCCAATGGCTTAGAAGCTGTTCTGATCTCAGTCAAAATTATATGGGCAGAAACAAGAGGCATAGGGGTGTGGAGGCAAGAGGAGAACCAAGGCTCTTACAAATAAAGCTATGCTGAAGGTAGCAGACACAAAATCATTTGCATATTTATAAAAGTATTGATTTCTCAGTAAGGAACCAGAGAAGATCAATAACAATGGCACCATGGTAATCAGTGTTAAGTGTCCTACAATGCTGTGTGGTTAGTTTACTATGGTTGATCTGTCAGTAGACAGACTCTTTACATTTCTGCAATCTGTGGTCTCCTAAATATATGTGATGTGGTCTGAAGTGTTTTCTTTTCATTAGAGTATCAGCAAACAGTCTCCCAAGTAATGTATATTAGGGCTTAAAAAGAGGTCACATTTCTAGCAAATTACCAACGCAGACTACTGTGTTCTGAACATAGCCATACTTCTATTATGTATACTTCTTCATATTTCTAGTAAAAATTATTTCATTACAGTAACTGTTCTATTAACAGAAATTCAGTTATGTGAAAAAAAACCCATTTTCACTTACTACTGTATTTTTAGGACCATAAAAACCACAACTTCCCTCATTGTAACTGAGTAAGTTACTTGTTTGGAGTTTACAATACACAAACATACCACATACAGTGTGCACATAAATGGTACAACATGGTACCAAGTACTATACAATACATTTATGCAGACTGCTAGGTGTCTAGTACACCTTTTACTAATCCCTACTCAGTATCACATCATGTGAAAGATCCAAAAAATATTCAAAAACACTGTCAAAGTATATTCAGAAGTTACTTTTTATGATTTTTGCATGGTGTAACCCTGCGCATACATTGTTGAAAACTGTGAGATAAGATAGGACTGTTTCATGAAATTGAGGCAGTCTGCATCTCCATATGTTAGGGGGATGATGTCCAGGCCCTCTGACCAGATACTGAGTAAATAAGTGCAGGAGATACAGTATCAGGCAATCATCACGGAGTGGACGGACTGACTTACTTGATATTCAGTACTTTAAAGGGGCTCTATCACTAGGAAAAGTCATTTTTAACTAATCACATCTTTACATAGGCTTTAGAAATGCTACTCCACACCTACCTTTAGTATATAAATTGCCTCAGTGGTTTCTGAATAAGTCAGTTTTTATTCATATGCTAATTATACTGGTGCACGATACATCGTGCACACCTCTCCTCTTGTTTTCTATGGGAGACTGCTGCTGCTGCTGACTCAGCTTCCTGTTTGCTTCACAAACATAGAAGATAATAGGAGAGAGGAGGCTGCAGGGAACTTCCTGAGCTGGCTGGAAGCTCATTAGTATATGAATAAAAACTGACTTATTCAGAGACCAGTGAAGCAATTTACATACTAAAGGTAGGTGTGAAATAGCATTTCTAAAGCCTATGCAAGCATGTGATTAGTTAAAAATGACTTTTCCCAGTGATAGAGCCCCTTTAATAACCTTTTGCTTGGGTACTTCAGAATTAAGAAAGTAAATGTGCACACAGCCAGGAAAATAACGTAACCAACATGGCGTTTGGGTTACATGCCGCAATTTTTGTAACAAACATTGCAAAAAGGTGGTCAAGGATATGAAGGACATTTATATGTAATATCCTAATAGTGTGTAAGGAGTTTCATTTCTGTCTTTCAGCACTTTCTAGTGAAAATCTAATTGTCCTTAAAGGTTGCATAATTGGCTAAGTGTAAATGAGCCATTAAAGGGATTTCCAAGACAGTGGAGTAAGCACCATGGTAGCCACAGGGCCCGGTGGGTCCCTGCTGTTTTTTTTTTTTTTTAATAGGCTGTTACCTGCTGGAATAACCCCAATAGGTAACGGCCTTATTTTCTTACTGATCACAGTTCTTGCTCACAGCACCTCCACTTCCCATTCTGCCCTTCAAGAGGCCCTGTGCATCTCTTATCAAGTCGCTATTGCCCCCTGGAGGGAAGAAGGCAAAGCGGAGGTGGTGCAGAAGCAGAATTGGGGATCTTTGGTAAGGCTGCAAAAATAGTATATTTTGTGTGAGCCCCAACAAATACAGCTATCATTATACATTATGGTCTCTTCAGATTCCAGAGTATAATGATCGGAGGCCCAAGGGAGGTGAGTGAACATAAAAAACAATGTTACTCACCTCTCTGGCGTGACTCCATGCAGTCTTTGGCCTCTGCAGCGACGTCATGTGGGTAAGGCCACGGTCATGACGCATAATGACGCTGGCAAAACCCATGTCTGTGACATTATTGAAGAGGACTGCGGCAAAACCCAGGAGAGGAAAGTACCACTGGTTTTTATGTTTGTGGAGGAGCCACTATGGAACATTATACTGTGTGGGGGGTCTACTATATGACATTATACTGTATGGAGGGTTGCTATATGACATTATAATGTGTGAAGGGGCAGCTATGGAACATTATACTATATAGAGGGCCCACTATGGGACATTATCCTGTGTGCAAGGGATGCTATCAGACATTATCTGGTGTAAATTGGGTGTTGTACTGTGTGGTGGCCAGGAAATGGGGCGCTATGTCGTGGGCCCCCTTCCCCCAAATCAAAAATTTGCTATGGGACCCCATCTTTGCCAGTTACTCCCCTGGTCCAAGACTAGATATTACCGTAATTGCTTATACGGAGCAGTGATATTAAACATCAGAGTGACATTACTTTCAGCTCCATACACTGCAGATCTGGTGGCAGTAGCAACTGATTGTTGGGGGTGCCAGATGTTAGCGGACCCCCAGCAATCTGATCTAACCTAAGGATAAGCTATCAAAACTTGTATGCCCCATTAGTGTCATCAGGTTCCATCAGTTTTTATGGTCAGCATACCACTCACAAAAAAACAAAAACAAATGAAAAAAAGCAATTAAATACTGTAATCCTTTAACAGGCACTTCATGTTTTTCTGAGTCTTTATCCTGTAAGAGTGCAACAATCTCATGCTTGTTTGTGCAGTGGAGAAAAGCTACCTCCACTAGAGACTGTAATATGCTTATCACGAATCACTCTCTAATAGAAAAATAAGGGATGGATTATGTTGGTTGAATTGTGGTGAATTACTCTGTGAATTAAACAGATGTATATGGCAGGTAAATATATGTAGTATTTGGATCTTCCAATCATTAGTGCTACGCATACATTTAATTTTATATATACTACCATAGGTGTCCAATCTTAAAGGGATTTTTCCCATATCATGAAGTAATGACATCACCAGGATACTATGCCACCACTTTATGATTAGTAGTTGTCTCACCTTTGGGAACCCCACCAATACTGACAATGAGGAGGACGCAATACTGGTAAAACCCTGGGTCTTTTAATTGTTCAATTGAACCGAGTCTAAGACAGTTCCCTACACCTCTGGATGGTCACAACGCTATTTTGCAGAGAAAACACTGAAGTAAACTAAAAGGTGCATGCACTTCATTTTCACATTTGGTGGGGGTTCTAGCACTATGCTATCACTTTATAACATGAGACAAACCCTGGGTGGTCGAAGGAATTACATTTACAAAAGCTGGATAAGGAATAGGAAGGAGGGCTGTAAAATCATTGTACATAAGGAAATAGAAGCTATGCAAATGGTGTAAGCATGGGCTTTATAATCAATACAGCTCAAGCACAACCACTCTACTATAGAGCATTAGGAGCAAGCATTTAGCAAATGTCCTCACCATTGTCTCATCACATGGACTTGACTTCCTTTTCTAAAGTGAACACTCAGAAAAAAGGGGGATAAAAACAATAAATGAGTAAGGATATAAAAAAAATGGATTGGTTGGGATGGGAACTAATCATTACTTGTAGGAGTATTGCATCTAATGAGTAAGTGACTGATCATTGACCTATTATTAAACAACTGCTAGCTAAAATATTTGTTTGCCATTGCACAGTCCACACGATCTGTATCTGAGGACAGTGTTTCTTATAAGATGACTATGCCCTGTGTAAAAACTGGCTTAGAATAGAAATGTAAACTCAAATCTATCCTAAAACAAATAAAAAGAAATTGAAAAATCTCAAATCGCTAATTTTTCAACAAGGTTAGGAGAAGCTGCCTCCATTCAGCACTTTGCCAAACTGCACCATGTCCCTGTTATGTAGAGAAGGGCTAACTACATTTATGTGAATGACACTGTAAATGGAAAAACCTCTTTAATACAGTGCCTTTCTCACAATGTTAGGACATGTCTATCATAACATTATTGTAATTTACTTCATTTGCTGATGATGGATATTCTTTAAATTCTTCAATAGGTACCACGCCATTGATTTAGATGAAGTTGGATTTTTTTTCCCCTTTAGGCCACACTATTGCTTAGCATTAGGTGCTGTTCGTTTCAGCACCCAATAAGCCATCTGGGTTCTCTGTGAGGTCCTAGTCAGAGACAGCTAGTCTGAGACTACCCATCTGACAGAAGTGAGCCTAAACTAGCATATAAAATGCCAATTGTGCTGGAACCAATGGACTGCCACCTATTGAAGGATGCTAAAATTTGGAGTTGGTGGTGAAAGGGTCTCTTTAGGGTTGAGCGATCAGGATCTGAAAAGATCGGATTCAGATCAGTGATCGAGTAAATGTCACGATTGGAATTCCGATCCCAATCTTTTTAGGCGGAATCGAGGTCGGAGGTTATTTCCCACAATGCTTTTCTACTGGTCAAGCATTGTGGGAAAAGCTAAATAGAGATGAGCGAGTACTATTCAAATCTGCCGTTTCGAATAGCACTTTCCCATAGGAATGAATGGATACAGCCTGTGTCGGCGTCCTGCCGCTTAACCCCCTGCGGGCTGGCTGCATCCATTCATTCCTATGGGAGCGTGCTATTCGAAACAGCAATTTCAAATAGTACTCGCTCATCTCACAGCAGCGTAGCACAGAGTGATTTACTGCAGCCTGCCACTGTTCTGATTCCTCCCTGTTTTACCTTATACTCAGCTCTGCTACATCTGAGATGTAGCAGAGCCGAGTATACAGCACAGCAGGGAGGAAACAGAATAGTATAGTCCACTAGAAACAGAATAGTCCACTTACCTGCACAGATCCACTGCCGCTGTCGCTCCCCGTTGTTCTCGCTCCTCTTCTCTCTCATTTACAGGCCTTCAGAGTGCCGGGCGCGCCCCTAGCTCCCAGGTTAGTGTTACAGACCTAGGAAGAAGGCGGGGCATGTGGCTTAGGAGAGTGTGGGTGGGTACTGGGAGGGGAGACGTGAGTGATGCACTCACGTCTCCCCGCCCTGTACCCGCCCACACTCTCCTAAGCCACAAGCCCCGCCTTCTTCCTAGGTCTGTAACACTAACCTGGGAGCTAGGGGCGCGCCGGCACTCTGAAGGCCGTAAATGAGAGAGAAGAGGAGCGAGAACAACGGGGAGCGACAGCGATCTGTGCAGGTAAGTGGACACCAGGGGGACTAAGTAGCCAGAGGACTTTTTTTTTTTTTAATCACTCCACAGCGTGGATTCTAAAAATTAAAGCGTTCAATGTTTGGATTCCATGCTGTGTAGTGAATCGGATTGTTTTTAAAATCCGATCTTTGATTATTAAGAAAATCTTATTGACTTGCATTAGGATCAGGATCGGGTTCGAATGGAAAATGAACAGAAATCGGATTTTAAAAACGATCCTGAAATTTCAAGATCGGCTCAACCCAGATCTCTTTAAATGCAAACAAAGAAAAGGTCTGCGGGAAGCATGAGGAGCTGAGCACCTTGATAGTTTTATCAGGAAATATTTAGTACAATTTGTATATATAGATAGATATATATATATATATATATATATATATATATATATATATATATACAGTCCTATGAAAAAGTTTGGGCACCCCTATTAATCTTAATCATTTTTAGTTCTAAATATTTTGGTGTTTGCAACAGCCATTTCAGTTTGATATATCTAATAACTGATGGACACAGTAATATTTCAGGATTGAAATGAGGTTTATTGTACTAACAGAAAATGCGCAATATGCATTAAACCAAAATTTGACCGGTGCAAAAATATGGGCACCTCAACAGAAAAGTGACATTAATATTTAGTACATCCTCCTTTTGCAAAGATAACAGCCTCTAGTCGCTTCCTGTAGCTTTTAATCAGTTCCTGGATCCTGGATGAAGGTATTTTGGACCATTTCTTTTTACAAAACAATTCAAGTTCAGTTAAGTTTGATGGTCGCCGAACATGGACAGCCCGCTCTCAAATGATCTGAAAACAAAGATTGTTCAACATAGTTGTTCAGGGGAAGGATACAAAACGTTGTCTCAGAGATTTAACCTGTCAGTTTCCACTGTGAGGAACATAGTAAGGAAATGGAAGCCCACAGGGACAGTTCTTGTTAAGCCCAGAAGTGGCAGGCCAAGAAAAATATCAGAAAGGCAGAGAAGAAGAATGGTGAGAACAGTCAAGGACAATCCACAGACCACCTCCAAAGAGCTGCAGCATCATCTTGCTGCAGATGGTGTCACTGTGCATCGGTCAACTATACAACGCACTTTGCACAAATAGAAGCTGTATGGGAGAGTGATGAGAAAGAAGCCGTTTCTGCACGTACGCCACAAATAGAGTTGCCTGAGGTATGAAAAAGCACATTTGGACAAGGCAGCTTCATTTTGGAAACAAAAATTGAGTTGTTTGGTTATAAAAAAAAGGCGTTATGCATGGCGTCCAAAAAGAAACAGCATTCCAAGAAAAACACATGCTACCCACTGTAAAATTTGGTGGAGGTTCCATCATGCTTTGGGGCTGTGTGGCCAATGCCGGCATCGGGAATCTTGTTAAAGTTGAGAGTCACATGGATTCCACTCAGTATCAGCAGATTCTTGAGAATAATGTTCAAGAATCAGTGACGAAGTTGAAGTTACGCCGGGGATGGATATTTCAGCAAGACAATGATCCAAAACACCGCTCCAAATCCTCAGGAATTCATGCAGAGGAACAATTACAATGTTCTGGAATGGCCATCCCAGTCCCCAGACCTGAATATCATTGAACATCTGTGGGATGATTTGAAGCGGGCTGTCCATGCTCGGCGACCATCAAACTTAACTGAACTTGAATTGTTTGTCCAAAATACCTTTATCCAGGATCCAGGAACTGATTAAAAGCTACAGGAAGTGACTAGAGGCTGTTATCTTTGCAAAAGGAGGATCTACTAAATATTAATGTCACTTTTCTGTTGAGGTGCCCATACTTTTGCACCGGTCAAATTTTGGTTTAATGCATATTACACATTTTCTCTTAGTACAATAAACCTCATTTCAATCCTGAAATATTACTGTGTCCATCAGTTATTAGATATATCAAACTGAAATGGCTGTTGCAAATACCAAAATATTTAGAACTAAAAATGATTAAGATTAATAGGGGTGCCCAAACTTTTTCATAGGACTGTATATATATATATTATTTTTAAATCTTTGCTCACTCTGGGCTTTGAAGTCGAGTAGGCGGCCATATTCACTGACAGTCTATACAGCTGTCAAATCACTTATTAGAACCAAACTCAATGAGCCCTGGAATTATCTAAATCTTTCCCCATAAAACTCTATATCAATTTGATTAGCTACTTTTGCTTCATAACCTACTTCTCACACATCAGACTGCATGTTCACTGTGATGGTTCCCTTTAAGTGATAATGAAGACTTATAGTGAAGATAATGTACTAGATCCTAACAATTCCCTTACTAATCAATCTGTCCAAGTGAATATAGGTCCCTGCAAAACTATGTAAAACTATTTTAGATGAGAAAATTGTGTCTTGTCATTCCTTACATGAGGCTACCCATTCCCATCCAGATGACATTCTGTGGCAGTACTGGTGCATTATTAGGAAAAATGTAATCACTTCAGGTCTGTATTCTGCAACCACGTGTGGTTAAATGGCTACTAAACTCCTCAAGTTATCTGTCTTTCAAAAAAAGCTCCAAGAAAAACACTGAGAGCCTATAGAAGATATCTATAAAGGAAACTTGTACATTTTCAGAAAAGCAGAAGTTCACTGTAATGACTTTGGAGTAAACAATAATGATAAAAATAACCCTCATATAATAAGTGCATTGCCATCCTTTACTTGGATGAATTACCTACTATCATGATCAAATGTGTCTGAACAGAAATCTATTCTTTTATGAGATATTAGCTTTTATAATCCCATCAAGCAAATATGGGACATGTAGTTTACCATCAGGTGCTTAGACACTGGTTGTATACCTTTTGTATATATAAATGTAAACCAAAAGATCAGTGAAATCTAATATCAAACAGCGTATATATATTAACATGCAGGCAGTAAGTAAATAACATTAAATACAATATGGTCTCTAGTTTACATAAGCTTGTTGCTTCATACTTTTTCAGATAGTTTGTGTCTAATATTGTTATATTTGACCTTCATGGAGCACTGGATACAAAGGTACAGTATAGCATCCCCGCAGACATATGCCATTATATCATTGAAACCCTTAAATAAAGACACCATTAGGTTACCTGGGCTGGTTGGGTTCATGTCACCTATTGCTGCAAGGAAACCTATAAATCTTAAAGACAGAGTTTCTGTTTCCATAACTTACCTTGACTCCATCAGGTTTCTTCAGTAAACTTCGTGCTGCTGTAAATGGATAATAATTTCAAATTAAGAAAAATTCTTTTGTTTTTTTCACAGTAACTGACTAATGTCTGAATTTCTAACTGTAAACCATTCGAACTTGTCACACAATGCAAAATAAGACTTTCACAGAAAATTCCATTAGATTTGTATGTGGTTGGACCAACAGGATTTTTGTCTTTTTATAGAAGAGTAGATGAACTAAATATTTCAACCCATGATCAAAGAGTCCTGCATGTTTCATCACACTATAGAGTTTAAAGTCAAACTATCTATTTGGCAATCCATGGTCAGAAATGTGTATTGTTTTCTTAAAAAAAGGCTATCAGAATAATCCCTAATATATATATATATATATATATATATATATATATATATATATATATTTTATTTTTTTTTCTTTTTAAATCTACAAGGTCTACTAGTTTAATTAAGAAAAACTGTCAAAAACCATAAACAAGCTGTTACATTTATTATTCATATTGATAGTTATTTTGTGGATGACTTGTGCCTGTCTTCTAACATTATGATATCAGACAGCTCTAGAGCATACTTCCAGGTTATGTAAGGAAACTCCAGTGATCACATCGCCAATTTTTTCTTTCTGCTTATTCTGTGGTCAGAAGACTTTGCCTCATACTTCACCTCCTACTTGTGAGGAAACTAAAGTAACCAGTATGGGAGGATTGGCTCATTTTTAGCATGTGTCTCAGCAAAGCTATACAGGATTGGTACTGTAAGACTGTCTATTCATAGGTTTTCTGGGCAGATTGAATTATTATTTTTGGGGGAAAAGAAAAAAAGAAAAGTCCTATTCACCTCATAATGCCTATTCTGACATTGTCCAGTTCCCTCTTGACATATAATGTGTTTCAACCACAGTGGGTCACATTTCAGTGTCCAAGAGGATCAGGAGTAGAGTGTAGAGTCCAGCAGTGGGCCCGGGATGTTTTGGAATGAGAACAGCGAAGAATCACTAAGAATTTTTTTTTTTTTTTTTTTAAAGCATTCTGGGTATTTTTTTTTATTTTTTATTACTGGTTGGACAACCCCTTTGCCTCAGCTGTTTGAGAAATATGGCGCACACAACCTGAGACCATTTGCAGAGCTCCGTCTTGCCAGCTTTAAAGCTGCATTACATATTCTCCCCACTATGTAATGTTAGAAACAGAGGACACTGTATGATATGTTACTTACTTTTGTATGCCAGGCGTTCCACTTAAAATGATTTGAGTCTTTCTAAATTTGTGCACAACTATTGTATGCTAAATGTCACACAAACACATGGCATTTGATAAATGTGGCCATTTATGCAGTATATTCTTTGAACACAGTGATGAATAATTCAGGACTGCTTCTCAACAGCATATAAACAATTCTTTCATAAAGGTATTTAATCAGAAGACAAACTCCAGAGAGAAAAAAAGTGGATTTATTTAGCGGAGCATTGGAAAGCTAGCAGGTGTAGCAGTGTGAAGAAGGTATAACAGATGCGGAATGAAGAGAACCCCAATTTAGGAGAAGAACCAAGCCCAGGCTGCCAAGGATAAATCTGTGCCCTATTAATGATTTATAAGGGCTGGCAAGATTAGAAGTGACCTATAAAGCATTTACTCTATCCATTCTCACCAAAGCAACATGGATGCCTGCCAGCTGCCATAAAAGTAACTGTGTGTTGAACCACCAGAAGATAAGTAGCGAAGAGACTTGGATTTGACTCCTGCAGCTAACCAAGTAGTTAAATACAGTCCTTGTATAAAATGAGACAGCCCTTATATGACTTTCTATAGAACATGGTATAGGCATCTCAGATGTTGCTCCATAGTTGTGTAGTGCTCTAATTCCCTGGAATATTATCATGTAAAATTAAACAGTATTCCCACCTAGCATTTACTCTCTATCCAGGGGGTAGTTTAATACAGCTATTAGGCTCTGTTCACATCAGTGGACGAGGCTCTGTCAGTGCATACAATGCTATTTATTCAGTCAAAATGATAGAGGTCATGGCCAAACCCCAATGAACCCCATTAGAGTTCAATAAGGTCTACTGGTTGTTTATGTGCAAGTGATGTAGCCCTATGAAGTGGTGTCAGTTTAAGAGGAAACCACAATGAATTTGTGAACAGCTTTATGCTGAAAATGTATTTTTATATTACTTCTACAATACAGTAAATAAGGGATTTTCCATACTAATGTATTAGCTATGCAAAGGATAGACCATTAATATTAAATTGGAGGAGATCTAACACCCCCATGGACTTACAGCTCTCAGCAGTTGATACACAGAGAATAGAGCAGGAAGCAGGCAGCACTGTTCTTTGTGTAGTGGCTGAACAAAGTTACTGCAGATTAGTCCTCATCCAAGTAAATAGGAGTTGATCCTCTGTAACCTGGTCTAATCACTGCCTCTTACTCCAGTCTCTATCAGATACTGAGAACAGTTAAATAGGTGGGGCCCCGGGTGCTGGACCCCAACCAATCTCATATTGGTGACAAAAAGAGGTTTCTAAATTGATGCCAAAATGTACCCCACAATTATTACAGGGGTCAACATTTACCCCTTTATTGGTTACAGGTTGTCCCAATGTCGAGTTTGACGTTTATAGTCTGTAAATGAGACTGACATAAAACGACACTACTCCAGATGCCAGAGGAAGAGTGTCTCTTAATGATAGTATATTTCAGGAATGTAGTTTCTACCGTTCCTTAATCTAAATTTTAAAATTCCTCTAAAACAAAGGCTTGAACAAACTAGAATAGATCTGCTGTAAAATCAGTATGTTCCTTCTTATGACAGATGTTTTATTCCTTTTTATTCTTTCAGTACATTATAAATCAGTTTGCAGACACCAAATAGACCCGTTGACAGGGACTTGGAATATTAATTAAAGACATAATAAAAAATAGATATTAGTATTACAGAAGGCAATAGCTAAGCAGTTATTAAGGACAGATTTGTAGACTCATTTTCTCTAGCAAGCGCAGATTAAAATGGCAAGAGGTGACAGGAATCTTCATTTTCTTTGACTCTTACCTCACATGAAACACAATCCACATAAAAAGGAAAATTAGAAAAAGGAAAATTAAAAAACACAATTATAACCACAGTTGTATGAGCAGCTAATGTAAATGTCATGCATTGCAAACACATGGATCATAGTCAATGGAGAGTCAGGTCTCAATAAACCAGTCTTATTGTCTAAAGGGATCAAGGAACCAGAATCTTAATATAAAAGCTATACAGCATAATGGGGTAGGCTGGAGTGAATGGTTTGTGGTTTAGTACAGATGCAGTATTCTGAAGGACATCTGCTCTTTTCAGTTCGTTAAAGGGCCACTAAGATTAAGAAATTAGCTTAAGAATTCAACAAAAAGGGAACTTTTAAATATTGAGTGTATATATATATATATATATATATATATATATATATATATATATATATATAGGCTTATACATTCTCCATTCAACTCGCATTTATTGTTACTTGTTTACCCATGCTCTGTAATGGTCTGTGCAGTTTGCAGAAGGTTTTACCAATTAGAAATATTATATTTGTTGAGACTCTGAAATTCTCAATTGAGTATTTTCAACTTGAACACATGCTATAACTAAAAATGCTTCACATCTTTGTTAATATATTAATATATCAGACTGCTTGAATGAAATGCGGCATTACACTGTCGTAGAAGCTATAACAGTTGCATGGAATCGGATGAAACTTAGAAAGAGGTAGATTTCCTAAAGGGTGAACAACTCCTATAGACAATCAACAACTTATTAGATCTAGTAATTTACAGAAAAGGCAGTTAGTAGTGCTTTACTTTATGGTCATAGTAGTGAAAACTCTAAATATTATTTCCTAAACATACCTTAACTATTGTGGCATTGATTTTTAATGACATTCATTTAACAACAGTCTAAGGAATAATAAATTCTTGGTGGCTAACTTGCCACATGTCATGAGACAAAGAAGTATAATACCACCATCCAATTACCATTAAAAAGGCACTCAGGTAAATTTTTGGTCTACACAGTAAAGCAGAAGATATTAATAAAGAATAAAGTAGAGTTTCTTCAGTGGCGTAAAACCTGCAGTGAGGCCCCTACATATCTCGTAGCATTTAGAACAGTGGTATATTTTATGTGACAGGGTGGGTGACCTTTGGGGCACTCTCAGGGTCCAGTAGCGACTGCTATGATTGCACCCCCTTTTACCGATGTTGAGAACAGCATGAATCCTTGGATTTAAGTTGTCTGACTCACACCACTATTCTCTGCTATCTACGAGTGCAGTGTAAATGGAAGGATGTTTTTATAGTTCTCTTACATTATTATCATAACTTTCTTGCTGCTTCTCCTTTGACACTTTTTTTTTTTTTTAAAGGAGTATGAAATGTCTTCCATTACGACCTCGCAAGCATGACACAAGGGTGGCAAAGGGGCATTGCATAGGGAAACAACCTCAACCAGTAACATCTAGCTGTCAATTTATTCAGAAATTCTAGAAGGAATAACAAATGAATGATTCGTAAGAATACAATTATTTATGTGTCGGGCGTAGTGACAAGGTTGTCTTTAGTATACTTTACATATCTAACTTTTTTGGGCTTTGGTTGAAAATCCTCTTTAACAGTGACTGCATCATGACTGAAGAAATATACATTAATACTACATTTTTAATGAAAAAAGAAGCATGTTCACCCATTAGTAAATCTAAACTCAACACATACAGACGAGAATACAAAAACATTGTTGTGTACCCAAATATAAAAATGTAGTCTTGTGTAATATGTATTATCACATTGCAGAGAAATAGAAGATTATTTAGTCAATGATTAAATTGGTGAATGTAGTATACTCTAGTTTGTCCCATTTCCAAGCATTCATTCTATATTTCTGGGTTACCTGTTAATTCTGCTTCTTTTATGTACATTTAACCTATTCATTTTGGTCATGTATGTGACAAGTTTGGAAGCACATATAAAACAGCTTTAGATAAGTGTCATGTTCTTCCATCTGAAGTCAATAGTTCTTCTGGCCACAATTTCTCATCATATATAAAATCACCATGACACTAAACTATAATACATTTACAGAACTGTGATAGTAGTAACATGTCACACTGAGAAAGCCTTTGCTTAGAGACAAAACTTGTTTGTCTATATACAAAATTACTAAATTGAACAACCTGCATACGAAGGAAACTCTATAGTACCAACCCGTGAAAGGTATAAAATTCTAAATGATGCTGGATAAACATGTTACACAACAGTACAAGCTGAAGTTATTAGTAATGAAGGCAAAATTGTAATGAATGCGTTATCAAAAAAAATTTCTAAAAAAGTCTTTTACAACTTCCCATATAATGAAGGTATTGAATAGCCTCAAATTACATATTACTGACTTCCTGGACCCAGAGAATAAGATAAATAAAAGAACAACAATGACTTGGTCATCCTGTATTTTGTGTTATACCTTCTTTGGAGATATTAGATCATTAAAGCAGTGTGCTATGTGTTATTTGCTAAGTAAATGATTCTTCACATTAACAGAAGTAGACAAATATGTATCTTACTGACCATCATCTGTCTATACTGAATATCACATACATATAAGAAAAATTTGGGTAAAATTTCCTGATTTTAGAAGGACAGGTCAACTTCTTGTGTATATTTGGGCCTCCTGACTCTGCCCCAACAGATAAAGTTGGGACAAGGAATTTTCGTTCAACATTCATTGAAGGTGCATAGACATCTTAGAAGCCTAAACTGCCTATGCCAGGTGAACAATTGAAATCTTTACTATGCAATTTAAACATATTTTCTTACATTCTAGAACAATTATGGGAAAATTACAATAAACAGCTATGTACAGTAAAAAAGACATAATCCACTGTTTATTTAACCAAGGCACTTTTCCTTTGCAAAATACAAATGCTAATATAATTTGTGTAAGAGAGTGGGGAATACAGTTTAATAAAAAGCAAATGATATGTCAGCTCCTACTTTAACTAGCCCATTGGCCCATGCTTCTTGTATTACTAAGCAAAACACATAATGTTTAACTGTAGAAAAAAAAATCCAACTTGGTATGGGAGCAATTCACCTAGTGAGAGCATATCAAGAAATTGTAAAAATACAGTTTCCTATCCCTCTGGTTATGGATAACTTCACTTGAATAAAATGTACCCACAAAGCAGTGGTGTAAGAAGATATATCCCCCTTCATACAGTTTTCATTATACATCACTATACAACCTTACATTCAAAGTACTAGGCACAGGATAAAAATACCAAAATATACACAAAATAAATATACACAAAAACAAACGAGATAGAAGATATATCTTTAACGGAGGTCCCAAATAGATGACCAGCTCCTTAAAAGAATGCCACATCAGCAATCTGTTAATTTGCTTCTATTATGGCTGCTGAAACCAACAGTTATTCTTAGTGTAACTTTTAGCAATTCATTTCAACCATTGAAATGAATAGGAAAACTAGTGATACATGGTTATTGAGAATCCACCATAGTGGAGGTGCGCTTTCTACCAACTATCTACACTGGCTTAGAGAGGGAACCATGTAGAGGACTCGATCTGTGACATAAAGATCCTAATCATAAGGAGAGGGATATTCTCTAACAATAAATAATATTGTTGATTAAATCAGAATAAAATGGACTTAGACCAAGGCCACAGTGTGAAAAAGCTGCAGTTTTTTTGTTTGCTGATTTAGCTACATTTCATTGAGCCACTATTGGCTTTAGTTATAAAAAAATACAATTAAACATACATTAAGAGAACGTATACACAGAAACATACAATTTCTTGTCTAGCTTTTCATATAGTAATACATATTACTTATTATATATACACATCTTTATCTTTTACTATTATGCAGCATAAAGCACTGGGTATAGAGAAAATGTAAATCTTAATGAACATACCTGAAAAGTTTCTAGTAGCGAGCATGGTGGTAAGTATGGCCCCCTTCACAAGAGAGGAAAAAAAACAAAAAAAAAACACAACAGGCTTAGACTGAATAAAGGCTTCAGAGAGTGCTATCACTATCACCTTTTCACACCTTGAATGTTGCTTTTTTTCTCCTCTTGCAATAGCATTAAAAGCAGTTATTGTATTATTGGCAACCACCGGTGCATAGGTGACAATGTAAAGTGATGTCACTATACTAGATGGAACATTAAATCCTCCTTTTGCTTGAATATACCTTCCTAAACATGATCACAGACAAATCCACCACAAAGTCTGCCACTGACTTGCTTTAGATTTCATACTTTGCAAGGTGAAAAGTGTATAACATCACTACAAAGCTGCATCTAAAACATGTGAATTTTGTGTTGGATTTAACTCTGGCATAACATGATGCCACTTCCATGTGCACTCTACGGCTACATGCACACAACTGTGAATAACTGAACGGATGGCACTGTCTACCCCCTGAAATGAGCCCAGACCTATCCTTAGTTTTGCATCCAGGTTCTCTACCTCCCACATGACCTTGTGAAAAACACAAATGGATCAGTGTGACATCAGTTAAGAAAACCTAAATGTCTCTGTTTTGTGTACTGTAGTATTTTTTTTACACTTATGAAGACTGGCAGCACTGGTTAAGTCAATTCATCTACAGATTTATAATAAGTACCAGTTTATAACTATTCTGGTCATTAGACTGTACTGTATATTTTATGCTCCTCCTAGTGAACACTTAGACTTACCTTCAGCTTTCTCCTTGCGTTAAACTTCTTCAAACAGTCTACAGTTTCTTGTCTGTGCATCATAGAAGCAACAGTGGAACGTTGCTGTGAAAAAGAAAAAAAAAATGAGTATATAAATATATATAGAGTGTATTAAACAATATAGTATTGCAGTTCATTGTTCAAATAGATTTAAAACACCAATATGTTACTCCTTTCTATAGGAGTCTGCATATAAAAAAACAAAATGCATATCAATATGAAAAAATAACATTACAAAATGAAGCTATTTCTCAGTTTATCAATGTAAACATGGCCATGCCATTTTCTAGCTAGGGTTTGAAATGTAACTACTGGCAGGTTAGCGCTGTATTTTCAGTAGTTCTGTTTGTTTTTGCTCATGTTAGGCTATGAACATATATATCACTTCTAAGGGCCGTATTCTGAATATAGTATCTCTTTCTGGCCAGTATGTTTCAGAATGCCTCTGTTATTGCATTGAAAGGTGGAACAAAATGCACTTTTTGCAGAGGGTCATTGCACGCACAAAAACCCCTCAAATAAACTTATACTGCATCACATCTGCAATAGTTGCAATAGATGAGAATCTCTTCTTTCATAAAACATCAAAGCAAAGATTTTTTGACTGAAGAGAAAGTTTAGCCACGCTTTAAACTTACACAGATCCAGGGATGTTTGAGGGCTTCAGATGCAGTGATTCGCTTGGCTGGATTAATTGTAAGCATTTTGTTGATCAGATCTTTGGCTTCAGGAGTCACTGTATCCCACTCTGGTGACGGAAACTGAGATAAAACAAAGTTAAAAGACATAGACAAGTTCTACTATTCAATGTTATGCTTAGCAATCGCTTTACCAATGCTTACATCATAAGCACCCGCCTTTATCTGTTGATACAGTCTGTGTTGGTCTTCATCCCAGAATGGAGGATAGCCTACCAATAGGATGTATAGAATGACACCTAAAGAACAAGAAGAGCACAACAATCACTTGATAGAAAGTAACGCCATATGAAGTATTAAAAGGGCACCCGCAATGTTTTAAACAATGGCAGATTAGTAGGTACACAATGAAAAGACAGGAAAGAAAAAAAGTCCACACTTCCTAAAGGTCCCTTTTTTCTAACTCTGCAGATCCGATAACAAAGGCCTCCAGAACAGAAGTGATGACATCACAGGAGAGTCATTCACATTAACTAGTTATTAGTGCATTGCCACTGAAGCCAGAAAATAACTGAGCAGTTGAGTGAGTGACAGAGGTGACATCTTAATTTTAGGTAGAGGTAGAGTGATTGGAAGGCCTTGGATGGCACTTTACGAGAGGAGGCCCATCTGCTTTGCTGCCGTTTTTTAAATATTGGAATTCCCCTTTTAATCTACTCGCTTTAACTAATTCTTTTGCTTTGGGTGAAGCTGAGGCCATAGTAAAAAGGAATCTATGATGACCGTTGTCACTACAAAAACATTGAAAACTTTACTTATCTTGCACTGATTTCCAGGTAAACCAGTTCTGTCTGTACTTATATAAATACATGGTAGCCCTGAAGCGTATGACATTGCTCTAGTCCTTTATCAATTAATAGCTGGGTGTTACCATTCCACATATCTAGCTGCCAATTTACATATTTCAAGGAGGAAAAGTAAAAGAACAGCATCCTCCTTTAAATTTCAGTTCTGGAACACAATTCCTGTATTCACTACAGCGCACAGCAGAACTGAAGTCCTCTTTAAGGGCCTGTTCAAACCTTTTCCGTCATGTGAGTTCTCTGCGCAGCTAGCTGCAACGAGATGCCAATGCAGTGCACTGGCATCCCGCTCATGATTAGGCCTGAATGAATGGGCCTAATCAGGAGGGAGTCTCGAGCCACCGCAGCTGACCATGCTGCGGAATCCACGTGAAGATAGGGTATGTCGTTTCTTTTTCCCGCTAGCGGGAAAAAAAGCGAGGGGCTCCTATTGAAATGAATGGGAGTCATTTTTTCATGCGGATTCTGCGTCAAAATCTGCCTGCAAAAAACTCTGTGTGAACATACCCTTAGGCTGAAGCCCCATGTGGCATAAACACTGTGGTAAAAACCGCAGCGTTTTACAGTCCCTGCAAAGTGATTCCTATCCACACATTACAGAGAAATACGTGCAGCATGCTGTGATTTCCAAAACTGTTGCTTTTTTTGTAAATAGCAGTGTACCAATTATACGCTATATAAGCTGGTGCTTTCTATATAGATATAACTGAAGCAGAAAGTCCACAGAGGAAAACTGCAGACTTTCTATGTAAAGTGCTGCTTAAAAAACCTCAATGAGTTTCTGCCGCAGTTTTTCCTGCATTGCTTTTTGGCTGCGACTAACTATGTGGAGCCTTAAAGGGGCTCTATCACTGGATTTTCACTATTTTAGATAAACATATACCTGAATAGGCTTTTAAAAGGCTATTCAAGTCCTGCTAATTGTTTGTTAAAAGACTCCCCCGTTTTTAATGAATTACCTTTTAAACGTATATGTAAATGAGCTGTCCGTGCACTGTGGGTGTTCCCATGCACCCCTCACATCATACTCTGTTCACGCCCTCCTCTGTGGTTCTTCTATGTAAGTGCCTCCTGCTGCTTTTAGCAAACTATCAGCAGGACTTGAATAGCCTTATTAGATATGTCTATCTAAAATAGCGAAAATCCAGTGATAGAGCCCCTTTATTCGATTTACACAAGAATACCAAATAGCACTTTCATTTTGTTTTGGAATCCTTTATATAACAAGAAGAGTGTTGTACAGACCATTCCAGCTGTATCTGATCAAAACATACTACACTGTCATATAGTAACTTACCACATGCCCACATATCCACTGGTTTTCCATAAGGGTCCTTTCTTAAGACTTCTGGAGAGAGATACCCTGGAGTTCCTGCAAAACCTACAAACAGTATTTAAATGTAAAAACATTTTTTTAAGTGAGCCTTGAAATATAAGGGAAAGTAGAAATGTCGATACATCCCTAAACACTGACGTGGGACAACGGATTGCACTGTGGCCTTTCACTTACAACATCTAGTCGTATGAATCTAACAACTACCTCTTGGAAAGGTATGGGTCTGCTATAGTTCTAAAGAGGAGTGTCAAGACGTCTTTTAGAAGTGATGGTATTGGGTTCATTCTATGCACGTTCACACAGAGTGTGAAGGGAAAACCATCTCACTCTGCTTGCCAAATGAGCCTGCTGGATGATAAATTTGCTCACAACATGACTCATATTCCAGGGACCATTACCAGTGTGCACAGAATAGAGAGTAGGATATCTGCAGACACAGCCCTATTACTATGGGGCTAGTGTTCACTACTGATATGGGAATAAATTAAGTGTATTGTTTCTAAATTCTTGTTTCTGTAGGATCCCTCAAGTAAGAAAAGGCCTTGGTAAAATGACTAAACAAAAGCACTGCCTAATGACAGATGTACAGTATATTCCATAAAAGTCTCTGTATCTGCAGTAATTGGGTCCTCATCTACTGACAAGTCATATATATCTGTGGTAAGGAATGTCCCTTGAAGCTCAATTACACATGTATATACTGTACACTGCAGTGCTTTCCCTGAATGACTCAGGGTTCTCAAGGAATATCTGTGATAACTTTTTTCCCTGAAATTTGATTATGATAACTGAGGCTGGCTGGAAAAACAGCAAACACATACACATAGTGAATAGAGATGAGCGAACACTAAAATGTTCGAGGTTCGAAATTCGATTCGAACAGCCGCTCACTGTTCGAGTGTTCGAATGGGTTTCGAACCCCATTATAGTCTATGGGGAACATAAACTCGTTAAGGGGGAAACCCAAATTCGTGTCTGGAGGGTCACCAAGTCCACTATGACACCCCAGGAAATGATACCAACACCCTGGAATGACACTGGGACAGCAGCGGAAGCATGTCTGGGGGCATAAAAGTCACTTTATTTCATGGAAATCCCTGTCAGTTTGCGATTTTCGCAAGCTAACTTTTCCCCATAGAAATGCATTGGCCAGTGCTGATTGGCCAGAGTACGGAACTCGACCAATCAGCGCTGGCTCTGCTGGAGGAGGCGGAGTCTAAGATCGCTCCACACCAGTCTCCATTCAGGTCCGACCTTAGACTCCGCCTCCTCCGGCAGAGCCAGCGCTGATTGGCCGAAGGCTGGCCAATGCATTCCTATGCGAATGCAGACTTAGCAGTGCTGAGTCAGTTTTGCTCAACTACACATCTGATGCACACTCGGCACTGCTACATCAGATGTAGCAATCTGATGTAGCAGAGCCGAGGGTGCACTAGAACCCCTGTGCAAACTCAGTTCACGCTAATAGAATGCATTGGCCAGCGCTGATTGGCCAATGCATTCTATTAGCCCGATGAAGTAGAGCTGAATGTGTGTGCTAAGCACACACATTCAGCACTGCTTCATCAAGCCAATACAATGCATTAGCCAGTGCTGATTGGCCAGAGTACGGAATTCGGCCAATCAGCGCTGGCTCTGCTGGAGGAGGCGGAGTCTAAGATCGCTCCACACCAGTCTCCATTCAGGTCCGACCTTAGACTCCGCCTCCTCCGGCAGAGCCAGCGCTGATTGGCCGAAGGCTGGCCAATGCATTCCTATGCGAATGCAGACTTAGCAGTGCTGAGTCAGTTTTGCTCAACTACACATCTGATGCACACTCGGCACTGCTACATCAGATGTAGCAATTTGATGTAGCAGAGCCGAGGGTGCACTAGAACCCCTGTGCAAACTCAGTTCACGCTAATAGAATGCATTGGCCAGCGCTGATTGGCCAATGCATTCTATTAGCCCGATGAAGTAGAGCTGAATGTGTGTGCTAAGCACACACATTCAGCACTGCTTCATCAAGCCAATACAATGCATTAGCCAGTGCTGATTGGCCAGAGTACGGAATTCGGCCAATCAGCGCTGGCCAATGCATTCTATTAGCCCGATGAAGTAGAGCTGAATGTGTGTGCTAAGCACACACATTCAGCACTGCTTCATCAAGCCAATACAATGCATTAGCCAGTGCTGATTGGCCAGAGTACGGAATTCGGCCAATCAGCGCTGGCTCTGCCGGAGGAGGCGGAGTCTAAGGTCGGACCTGAATGGAGACTGGTGTGGAGCGATCTTAGACTCCGCCTCCTCCAGCAGAGCCAGCGCTGATTGGTCGAGTTCCGTACTCTGGCCAATCAGCGCTGGCCAATGCATTCTATTAGCCCGATGAAGTAGAGCTGAATGTGTGTGCTTAGCACACACATTCAGCTCTACTTCATCAGGCTAATAGAATACATTGGCCAATCAGCGCTGGCCAATGCATTCTATTAGCTTGATGAAGCAGAGTGTGCACAAGGGTTCAAGCGCACCCTCGGCTCTGATGTAGCAGAGCTGAGGGTGCACAAGGGTTCAAGTGCACCCTCGGCTCTCCTACATCAGAGCCGAGGGTGCGCTTGAACCCTTGTGCAGCCTCGGCTCTGCTACATCAGAGCCGAGGGTGCGCTTGAACCCTTGTGCACACTCTGCTTCATCAAGCTAATAGAATGCATTGGCCAGCACTGATTGGCCAGAGTACGGAATTCGGCCAATCAGCGCTGGCCAATGCATCCCTATGGGAAAAAGTTTATCTCACAAAAATCACAATTACACACCCGATAGAGCCCCAAAAAGTTATTTTTAATAACATTCCCCCCTAAATAAAGGTTATCCCTAGCTATCCCTGCCTGTACAGCTATCCCTGTCTCATAGTCACAAAGTTCACATTCTCATATGACCCGGATTTGAAATCCACTATTCGTCTAAAATGGAGGTCACCTGATTTCGGCAGCCAATGACTTTTTCCAATTTTTTTCAATGCCCCCAGTGTCGTAGTTCCTGTCCCACCTCCCCTGCGCTGTTATTGGTGCAAAAAAGGCGCCAGGGAAGGTGGGAGGGGAATCGAATTTTGGCGCACTTTACCACGTGGTGTTCGATTCGATTCGAACATGGCGAACACCCTGATATCCGATCGAACATGTGTTCGATAGAACACTGTTCGCTCATCTCTAATAGTGAATGCAAGCGAATGAAAAGAAGGATTCTTACCAAACCATGCCTGCTGATCTCCTTGAACCTCAATCGCTAGACCAAAATCTGCAAGTTTCACTGCAGCACCTTTAGATTTGCTAGCTAGTAGCAAATTTTCAGGCTTTTATTGATAGAAAGAGGAAAAGAAATACATTGTGATTAGATGCCACATACCGTATACAAATTTTATAAATTTTTTCTATTTTTCAGAGTTGTCATCTACATGTCACCAACTCTCAAGGTGAAATGAAGGCTTATGTATTTTACTGCGTAGAACCCATAGCAATATTGTGGAGATTATTTACTTGTAAATAGATTGCCCCCTATATGTACAGAGTCTCTAGTCTAAACCCACTAGACTATGAATTTGTCTAGCTCCTAGCTCTATGGCATTTGTGTACTTTAGCTTTGTTCTATGAAACCATTCTATCTAGTTAAGCGTGAATTGCATCCTCACATTTTATATAATGACATGGCGCTACTTCTAGTAGTAATGCAAGTAATCGGTCAGCAGATTTAGGAACACCGAACCACCAGCATGTCTTTAGGCACCGGTGGTTTAGTGCTCCAAGCCTGCCTATATAGACTAACACTTACAGTAAGAAGAGTCCACAACTCCTATTGGACTTGTGAAAGTGTGCATTGAACTATATCAGGCTTTACTTTGCATGCATTAAAGCATAGGTATGATCCTGATGAATCCTTTCAGTAAATATTAGGCTAGGGCTTCAAAGCAACTTTGGCGGCGTCTCCTGCTGCATGACCAAAAATCGCAGTGTCGCCAGTTTCATTACAGTCCTAGAGGTACTGCAACTACAACTTTTATTAGCCAAAAGTTCAAGCATGGATATTTAATTATTTTTTACAACTAAAAGTCCTAGTCGCAGCTTAGGTGCAATAAGACTTCAGTCATGTGACAAGAGTCATGTCCACGGCCGAAATGTATCCTCAGCTTTAATGTCATTTTAAAGAGGTTTTCCCAGAAACATAACCATCTTTAAAATGCATATACTATTAAAACTTAAACCTTTTTTGTAAATACAAACGATTGAAAATGTTACTTTGTAAGTTGACATTGTAAAATGTTGCTATGAATGAGAGGCTTCTTGCCTCAAAACACATAAGCAATGTCTTTTTGTGGATACTCATGCCTATATTTCACCTAATATGAAGTAAAAGTTACGTTTTAGTTCCTCTTTTTAAGATGAACTATATTTTTGTTTTTGGCCAGTGTTTTGAAGATTTTCTCTAACCATCTTAATAGTAACAGGCTATAGTCTTGATCAGTTGTCAGTGGATATGATCACGATTTGGTCCACCCTTGTCAGAAGCTATGATTTACATCGACGTTGGTTTTCTGACAAGTGCCACCCCATCTGATAGAAATCTATTAAGACAAAGATGGTAAGAGAAACTTTGGAAAATACTGCAAAAATGTATAGTTATCTATATTTGCAAAAATGTTTAACTTATAGATGTGTATAGATTTAAATGTGGTTACGTTAGTAGAAAAACCTTTAAACATTTCCTGGAGTGAACACACATGGCATAAGTGGTCTGGGAAACTGAGCCACTAGCGCACATGTGCAAGGACACGTTGAGGGTTTAGTAGCCTCAACATGATGAGAAGTTCTCTTTAAATGACTGCATTAATACAGAAATTGCACAAAATTCCTCTGTGCGTGGCTCTGCCCTCTTTAAAAAGAAAAAAAAAACATAGGAAGAATTCCCTTGCCCAGGAATTTGTTCACTTTTTTGGTTAGTGTGGTAGTGAATCAAACATGATAATAAATAAAACAATACCTCAGCAAACAAGCTGCCTCTGCTAACTACAGATGACAGCAGGGGCAAAGGGACTGAGAAAAAAAAGCACAAAGTGAAATAATTCTAATGCGTCTTCATGTATTGCTATGAGCAGTATAACCATCTATAATATTATAACTGGAACAGAATATACTGCATTACAAATACTCTACATAAGGGCTGTAACCAACACACTGAAATTGGTACTTTTGGAACCTATACAAATAAGTCTTAAAAAATAGTGATCCATACAATTCCAATTACTGTATATTGTGTGTATGAGAATGCAGGTATGGCTCATAATAAATAAAACATATGCGGCAGAAACACAATATAAAGATTATATTTATCCTTCTTTCCATACTTTCATTAGTAAAATCCTCTTTACTGCAGCATGTGCCCACAAAATGTACATAACAGGGATGCAACACAAGAAGAATGAAGAAGCCCCTTTTGGCTAGTAGTGGGCCCAGTTCCAGTAAAGACAGCCCTGCTCTAGATTAATGGGCACATAATAAATTGCTGGCCTGTAGTTTTTACATCATGGTGTAATTGGATGTTTGAGTGTATAAAACAATTATTGAATCAATACTTACATTCCATCAAACCGGTAGCATGCTTATATAGCGCTGTGTTGTGTTTACAGCATTTCATCTCTGCTTAACATCTTTTGATGGAAATGAGCAATTTGTTATCTTACTAATTGACCGCAGGCCTTGGATTAGGCGGACTCGCAGAAGAATTGAAATGCCAATTCTTAAAACAAGGGCAGTATGTGACTTTTGCAAACACTATGGCAAGTTAATGAATCTATCCGGTGCTTCTCGAAGGCACATAATTGCAAGGAACAGCTAAAACAAATGCATAGGGTTTTTCCTCTCCACTGCTATTTATGTACTAGCTGGTGTTCTATTTTTACACTGGAAAATTATGTGTGGCATTAGGAACATTCAAGAGGAGAGACAAATATGCATTATCTGATTTATCAGAAAACCACAGAATGCACTGCAAGCCACAATACTTTACCTGCACATTAGCTTATTGCACATTGTAGCCTAGGTTAGATATGCTGTACTAGAACAAAACACACTATATTGTATCTATTTAATCTGATCTATTTCATACTGGTACAAAGTGATCCTTTCCATCAGGTTGAACTATGTGTGGCATTTGGCATCCCATTTTCAGTGGTCTCTTACCCTATTAACTCCCACAACAAAAATATAGATACTAATTTGCCCCTACAAACATTTCACTCCACTTGTGCTTCTCCATAGCAGTCAATGTCCACCTGCTTTAGCATTACTTGAACAACTGCTGTAATGTTCTAGAGCACTACTGTTATAGTGTGGTGAGAAAAAAAAATATCTATGTTGGATTGTAAACCCTGAACAAAGCATACCAAGTCAGAAAAATATTCAGGCATTTCTAAATTCTACATTTAACAAAATAACCTACATAAAAGTATGCTGCAACTTTTTTTTATAATCTGCTGTATTTTCTGAAAGATTGACCTAAAAGGCTAGGTTCTGCACTACCATAGCCAAAGACCTCGACCACTGAAAGACTGGTGCTCATGTTGCATGGTTAAAGGGATTGTCCAGCCAGATAAAGAATAATAGTTCTAATATGTTTGCAATCGTTTATAATTGCACTTACTATTCTGGTACAAAAGCTGCCCTGACGCCACAAGTATAGTCAATTTCAACAAATTGACACAGTAGTTTATCTGGCTGGACAACCCTGGTAAATCCATGTTTTGGGTTGCCTGCAAAAAAAGGTATCCCCACTGATGTAATGGCCTATGGCAAGATGTGACCTATGGAATATGTTTTATTCTTCTGTACTGTCAGTCACTCAGAACACTATAAAAGAAACCCTCTGGTGACATTCAGTGGCCAATGCCAACTCCAAGGGGGCCTCCTGTGATGTGTAAGTCAGTAAGACTTCTAAGAAAATCCAATAGTTATCTAGGGCCATGTCAAAGCTAAAATCAATTAGAATATATTAAGATCTGTCCAGCATACTGAAACAGAGACTGGATTCTGTATTCATGAATTAAGACAAAAAGACTGCTTCAAATATGAGGTTCTCACATAACCCATTATTATAAATGGTGAAGTTCTGCGTATTCTGCCTCTCCTCATGTCCTCTGGACATGCCCCACAAATCTGAATGTCAAGGCCCCTTATAACTATAGCATCCTGACTTTTATAAAGTTGAGTTACTATTTGTACACTGGATATTTAGAGCTTATGGCTAGGAAAGAGTTAAATGTACTGTATTTAGTACACTGAATGATTATTATATTCTACAATGCTCATAAAATAGTTGTAAATATGTAGTAGCTGTATTCATCCATGGTCTATTAGAATGGTGAATCCTTGATAATTAAATTATATTGCAAAGCTCATAAAATCCCAATAGATTTCCTCAAGGCTAGTTCTTCATGCACGGCTACTCGATTTAATAAGAAATTATAAGTAACACCACATACATATTACATGTACAGAACTCCAGGCAGCAAACGATCTTTTTTTTTTTTTTTCCCTAAATTTAGCAAACAAGAAAAAGCTGATAGTGACAACATTCTCGGCTAGCATTAATAGGCAATACATGCAGGATTATAGCCAAACAGTAGCATACCAACATACACAACCTCTTTTCTGCAGGAGCAACTTACCTTTAGATCTCGATGGACAACACCCATCTGATGGCAGTGAAGTACAGCCTCCAGGATCTGCTGAATGCAATGACTGCATGCAAACACCAGGAGGCGTGTGTTAGTTCCAAGCTTACACCCACTATCTGTATACCTTCAGGAAGACTGGGTCATAACTTACAACCAGAAACAACTGGAAGAGATTACTGTATTTTCAAATTTAAGGTAAAACTAGTCCTCATATGTTTGGAAGTATTTTCTTTGTTTTTTGTTTTTAGTGAAATGGTTTCTATATTTTAGTAAAGGTTAGATAGTATATAGTCAATCAAGAACTTGCTACAAATTGTAACCAGTTGACTTTGTAAGTTTAACCCAATGTCTGAGGACAGAAGTAGGGTGAAATCTGCAGACTGCATAAATCATCATGGCAAGACCAAACCTCTTTATTATAACCTGTACAACTGAAACCTGAACATTTCAGACAAGTCAGCTTGGGAGCACAACCACATTTAACACTTGTACCTTGGAAGCCATGATGCATATGAAGCGTGCAGGCATCATGCATATCATTTTATTTCAGAAGAGAGTCATCAGTGGAAGATACACTACAGCCAGTTCCACCTTTGCAACAGTATTAAGCAATTTGTAAGCATCAGATACTGACCTTTAGGTCTCTGTGAACTATGCCATTAAGATGACAATGATTTACACTTTCTAGAATCTGCTGTATACAATGACTGTGAAAATACAAGGGTACAATGGAAGGGAGAACAATTTAAAGGCAAATAGTTACACAATAAACAAACAGAAAACACATCCACATAGACATTTCATGTATCAATCCAAGGCTAAAATTAGACACAACGTGTGCACATTACAAAAGGAATAACACTTATGTATAAACACAAGGGACATGAAAATGCACTTATTATCCGCACATGGAATACATTCATATTCCATGGTACGAATCTGGAGGGATGGAAATAATATGTACATTTTCAAAACAGCAGCGATTTTTCCATGTCGAAATATTCGCTAACACAGTTAGCACAAGTATTGAACACAGTAGGGTTATGGAAATGTGAAGTCTAATTAAAACGGTAAGAGAAAAATTTGACACAAGACTTATTTTTGGAGTTAGGAAATAATACGAAAGGAAAAAAAACTATACAAACTGGGGCTGAAAAATACCATATGCAGACAGAAACCATTAAGGTTAACTTTTTATAAGCTCAGTGGTGGTTGGGGGATCCAACCTGGGACTGACTCCACCTCTAGCAGTGACCAGACTGATGAAGCAAGGCTTTAGGCCCTGAATGATTTCCACAGTCTACTGAAATAAATGAGTACCATATCATGCCTAAAATATAAGAGCATATAAAAAAGGATAAAAACAAAGCAGCTTAACAAATAGTTTTTCTTAAATGTATAAAGCCCCTATGTGGGCTTCTGGGTCCATGTGGTTAATACTACTTTAATACTGCTACTCCACTTTCTCCGACCCTTTTTGTCATCTTCCAGACAGTGGAGTAAGCAGACATAACAAGATTTCGCAGTGTAAGACCACATAGCCTGGCAGCTGCACACGGTCAAATCTCTGTCCACCTATAGCGGCAGATTGCTATATGATTTTGAGGTTTATTTCCTTCAAACTCATGCAACCAAAGGCCACTGGGTGGGTAGAGTTTCATTCATGTGCACTACTGGACTATGTGGTCTTACCTTAAGATGATGACCCTGAGCCCGTACTGTTACAGAGAATAGGACATATCTGCATTCAAGATTGTGAGAATGAAAATAAACATAAAACAAGATAACAGGATACATATTGATAATAAATACAGCATTTAAAGTACAATATCATTTTCTGACAATAATTCCAAATAAATGGTTCACACCTGAACACTGTATCGACCACATTTGGCAGAAAGTCAATGTTGTATAGCATTTGGCCGTTGAGGTAAATCATCTACTTTTCAGAAGAATGTCAGATAGCGTGTGCGCTGAGGATATTTATTAGGCTCAGGTCTACTGTGTGGGCTAATAGCGGAGTCCGAGTTACCTATTACAACTGTACTCCCTAATAGATGTGCCAACATTCCCCATTTTATCATTATTACTGCAGATATTTTATTTCTCAATATAGAAATAAATTAACATGACATATTAGACAAATCTCCCTCACAGTAATGCAGTATAATAAATGAACCCGTGTTCATGTGAAATCATTCTGCTGGCTTCAATACCTTTCAGATGAACACGCTCCACATTATTCTCGTGATAGCTGAGGAAGGCCTCACTAATACTGAAGAGGCTTATGAATAAATAGCTCTGCTCTATTTCTGGAAATAGGACAATAAATCTGTAGACATAAGTCAATATTTGTAATAACTATTTCCTTCAGAGGTTGTCCCAGAACATTGGGTCAGCATGTGATCTTATATAAAAATCTGGATTCTAGAAAAGCATCCACAGTCAATAAATGTAATGAAAAGGTTTTCTTCCAGCACCTTCTCCTACAAGCAATAATTAGAGAACTCTCTTGGGTGAACGATTCTAATGTTATAAAAGGGTAAAAATAACAGCTAATCCAATATTTACGGTAGACTGAATGCTACTATTAAATGGTGGATAATCACAATTCTTAGGTGATTGTCCACACTGCTGGTTTTGGATCACATGTAAAATTGAATCCCCTCCTGTCGTTTTCAACAGGAGAAAATGATGCTGAAAAAAGAAGTACCCTGCCCTATTGTAAGCATTGACAGAGCATTGCCCTATTGAATGAGGTCCTTAATCTCACAACATGGCATGGGTAAGACCACAGCAAGGCCATGTGAGCTGTGAATGTGAGGTCGGCAGCGGTGCTAGGTATCGGACCCCGACAATAGGATATTGATAACCTTTCCTAGGTTATCAATGGGATAGTCTCAAAGCCCATTAAACCATTGTTGCCATACTTGCATCATACATGTCCTAAAGTTCCCAGTATTCCCAGAGACGGGCCTTGCATTCTAGCCCAATTTTGCAAGTCAGCACAGTTGTCTTAACGAGGTATACAGCCTTTTCATATTATTCAGCTAGTCTTAGGATAGGTTATTAATATCAGATAGGCACTCCCACTGATCAGCTGTTCTTTGCAGCTACAACTAGTCTATAGACAGAACTGGAAGCACACGGCTCCATCCATCTGTGCCAAGCTACTACAGGTTGGCTCAGACTCACTTAACAAACTTGTGTTTATACACAGTTCAGACACAGCAGTGAACTTAACAGACTTGTGTTTGTCTCAAACTCCCTATAGGCCAAGGGTCTCAATCACATGACCCCTCAGTTATTTGCGGCCTAGTTTAAAAGCTTTCTGATTTTGTAGCTTCAGTGTACATTCTCCCCTCTCCACTCCCCAGAACCTCCCGCTCTCTGCTTTGATGTATGCACACCTGGAGTAGGAGAAGAGAGTGCTCCTGGGAGAATTACAGAGAGTACTGGCTCGGAGCCACTGGTGGGGGACATTAAACTGTATGGGGCCACAGCTAGAGTTATTAACAATAAGCTTATATTGTATAGAATTTCAAAGGATTGCAGCCCATTATCAAGTGTGGTCCACTTGCCGGCCAAGTTAGAGATGGGACCTCTTTATGAAAACTCTCATTCCCTGTGCCAGTCAGGCATTTATTAAGTCTAGCATAAGTTATGCCAATTTTATAAAATTTGCCCGACTATATCTAACATGTTACAGAACCAAAATGTTATAAAATGGTTATTGAAAATTATTCTAAAGGAACAAAATTAAATATGAACATATAGGGGGCAGACTGACAGACACTGATGCACTCTCAAAGGGTGCTTTAGTTAATACATCAGGTTTGGCTTTAAATTTGGACTCTGAAGCAGACTTAGACTTTATCTGATGCATGGCACATGTGAGAGCAAAGGATTTCATTATTTTGGTGTTCAGGCAGAGTGCTATATTTTTTAATGGTTTATGGGTTGGAAAAAATATATTGATACACCTTACAGAATATTTTTATCCATAACTTAAGCCATAAAATGGTATTTCCCAGTTTTATGCTTTCAGTCTACTGAAAGCTGTTGGACTAAAACGCTAAGTACCAAGAGCTACACACATTTATTGAATCAAAACCTGAGCTCAAAACCTAAGGCCACATGTACCTCTTCCTAGTTATCAAATGCAAATGTTATTATAAAGTCCGCCATCTCTGCAATGTAAAATGGGAATTATCCATGGGGCATATATAAATATGCAGATCTAACGACACAGTTCTCCTGTGTGGCCTATGTGACTAACGGTATTGGAATAGTAGTAGATTATAGCTGCACATTCACATCCTGTTTCATCGCTGTAACAACTGTTAGGATAAGTAACATTCAGAATGTTGACATCATATATATGTATCCTACATGACAGGAGTCTTTTCCTCTGAAAGTCTTGTGTAAATGAAATACATAGATACAGACTAATGGCTCTTTAATGGATTGGCTTATGCCAACACATTCAGTAGGAAAAATGCAAACTTCTGTTTAACATGTTTGTGCGATCTTGTCTCAATTCACTTAAAAAGCCACATTTTGGGGACATTTCAGCTCTGAAGCTTACACCATTATGAATTCATCTCTGGAGTATTATATAGATTGTATCCTTGGATTAATAAAATAAGTGTTGCAGTTCTATTTACAAACATACTCCACTTTTCATTTAGATTCAATCTATAAGTAAATTGTAAATCATAGCTGAAAATGTGGACATAGGTTTATCGTAGACTTTATCAGGACCTTTTTGATTAGACATTTAATTATTAAAGAGGCGCCAAGAGGCCCATAATACTGAATAATTACAGGCTTTGTATCCACAAACGAAGAACCAGCCAAGTAACGCTTTAAAAGCTCATTCACTCTTTGAAAATGAAAATTCATTTATTTTCAAGTAGATGCTTATGTTACCTAGTCTTGTAATTCCCTGTTGTCTGCAGAAATGAAAAGGCTGCTTGGCACTTGAAAGAAAAGCATTGCTTAGGAATGCAGTTCCACTTATTACAGGGAAAAATGCAATAAAAATATAATTTTGCAGCCTGAACTCAAGCTAGAAAACGATTGCTAGAAATCATTTTAATTCTTACATACTATAGTATACAGAATGTGAATCTGCAGCATTTGGCATTTAGTTGTAAAAATATTCTTCACATGGACTGACAGATAAAGGGAAATATAAAATATAGAACCAGAAGTGTAGCTAGGAAATAAAGGGGCCCCTCCCACACTATAACATTTCCTTGCCCCGTTTACTGGCCCGCATACTTGGTATAACACCTACTTTGTTTCGACCCCAGCCTATCGCTGCATAATATGTCCTGAACAATGTTGGAATACAAGGTCTGGACATTGCCCAGGGTTGACACAATGTGCAGTGCCCCCTGGAGGCTCAAGCTGAGGAAGCTGTCAGCAGCAGGGAAATTGGTAAATGAATATCAGCCATCACCTGTTGGAGTAATCCAGCAAGTAACAGACTATTGAAAGAAAAAAAAACAACCTGTGTGGGTCCCATAGCAGTAGTTATGGCGCTAGTTAAACTTATTTTAATATAGTGAATGACAAAGCACTAGAAAAGCCATGACACATCAATTATTAGAAAGGTAGTGGCCAGTAGAAAAGACAGACTGCTATTTGTAGTGCTTGGACATAGTTGAACAATAAGCAAAATACAGGCTGCTTTAATGTAGCTTATAGCTGGAAAGGCAATGGTTCCAAGTCTTATTACCATTTTATTCCCTACCTTTCTATTAGATCACTACTACTCATAAATAGAATAAGAAGTAGGTTATAATAACATTGGCTACGGGTGTTCTTAAAGGGGTTGCCTGGTTTTGAAAATTCTAAGTCAACTGTGATCTGTCACTTCTTTTGCTATAGGTCCAGACCCAAGCACAAAATAGTGGAGGTTCTTCATTGGCTGCTTTTGCCCAGGCTGTGTGTCTGATATAGTAGAGCTGCCACCGTGCATATCAAACACAACAATCCTATCCCATGGGCTGCTCATTTTTGTGATTAGTGGGTATATATCTTTTTTTTTTTTTATGTAGATTGTGAGCCCCACAGAGCTCACAATGTCCATTTTTCCCTATCAGTATGTCTTTGGAATATGGGATGGAAATCCATGCAAACACGGGGAGAACATACTAACTCCTTGCAGATGGTTTTTTGCCCTTGGCGGGATTTGAACATCAGGACTCCAGCGCTGCAAGGCTGCAGTGCTAACCACTGAGCCACCGTGTGGCCCCGATTAGTGGGTATATATCTGTTGTATATGCTAGGGTTATGAAAACTTGTACAGCTAAGCAATATGGCGTTATAGGACATTTTAGGTAGCTTCTACATGCATCATGTACAACTAAAATGGTCCGTCATCACTCACCTTGCATCTGCTTCACTATAGTATTCTCTTGCTACTATATCTTCAAATAGCTCTCCACCAGTAACTCTGCAGAGACACAATATAAAATAACTCATGAGACAAAGTGCCCACTTAAGATCTAATGACACAATCTAAAGAATAGCAGTATAGTAAAATAAACATGTATGCCTATTTAATATATGTGAAATTCAGTCTTTAAAGGGTTATTCCCATGACTGCAGAGCTGGGAATAACTGCTCCTCGTTCTACTCCTTGGGTGAGTACAGCAGATGAGTGCTGCTCTACACTGTTACCGTAACAATCCTAAAGGTGATGGAAGCTACAGAAATGGCATAGCACAAGATACACTGTATCCACAGCTTCACACTTACAGAAAGAACATTGTTAAATGGGCTGCTACGCTGTCTCCGTAGCTTCCATCCTTCTCTTTGGGGACTTACGTGAACAACAAAGAGCAGCGCTGCTCCACATTTTTGTACGTCCAGGACCTTAGGAGGTCAAAATTCGGGAGAAGTTATTCCCATATGTGCAGAAATTTGCGGAGATGAGAATAACCCTTTATGTACTATCATGACTCTGTGTAGGGGGTTGTGAGCCTGAAACAAAACTCAGGACAGATCCTATTCTTGTCCATTTTGCAGCCAGACTGCAATAACAAATGACCATCCAGGCCATTTTCTCATGGACCCTATGATGAACATGTTCGTGTGCATGTAACCTAGGCTCTAGGAGACCTGAAGGGGTTATCCATTTTCCAAAAATGATCTGCAAATACATCTACAGCAGTGCTACTCACTGTTCCCTTGAGTATCCTTTGTTTGGCTTTGTTTTACTTGAGACTCCTTGTATCACTGTTATTTACATGCAGTGATTCTGAGAACAAACTACATTTCCCATGTTTTTTCCTGGCTCCTCTCACTCTCTGGGTTTGCTGCTCATGGCTGAAGGGGGGGGGGGGTCTTGGTTGGGGAGTTGAGCCTGCAAAGAAACATTACGGCAGCATTTGGCCTCAGATGTGGGAGTGATTTATTACCTGTGATTTTGTTGCAGGGGAGAATGGAGAAAAGAGGGGTACACAGAGAGTGAGAGCAGGAAGATGACTCATGGGAAATCTAGTATAGTCACAGATTCACTACATGAAAATAAAACTGATACAAGGACCAGCAAGTAAAATAAAGCCAGGCAAAGAATGCACAAGGGAACAGTATTTAGCACTGTTGTGGATGTATTTGCAAATAATTTTTGGAAGCTGGATAACCCCTTTAAAGGGAGTCTATCATTAGAAAACAACCTTTTGAACTAATGGCATTTTAGGGTAGCCTTTAGAAGGCTATTCTACTCCTACCTTCCATTCTATTCTTCTCCCCGCTATTTCAGTAAAAACCTGTTTACTCTGATATGCAAATTATGCTTATGGACATTCCCCCCTGTGCTTCGAGTAACTCCCCCCCCCCCCCGGCATCATAACCTCTTGCCGCCCCCTAGTTAATTCTTTTCATACCCCTTTTCATGTTTTCCTGATCTTCTGTCTTGCATAGGTTTCTGCCTTGCATAGACTAACAGACCACCATAAAATAGAGGCCAAGCATGCGCAGTTGACGTATAATGTAGGCAAATTATGCTGTGCTATATGCAGACTGCGCATGCTCTGCTGCCATTTTGCGGTGGTTTGTTACATGCTTGTGTAACAGACCACCACAAAATGGATGTGGACCATGCGCAGTCAGCTTATAGTGCAGTATCGGATGTCAATGCAAGGCAGAAGATCAAGAGAGCATGAAGAGGGGCGTGAACAGAATTAACTAAATGGTGGCTACAGGTTATAATGCGGGGGTGCTCTGTGAGCGTAATTTGCTTGTCGCAATAAATAGATTTTTACAGAAACAGTGGGGAGGAAAAGAGAATGGAAGGTAGGGGTAGAACAACCTTTTTAAAGGCTATTCCAAAGTGCCATTAGTTCAAAAGGTGATTTTCTAATGATAGTCTCCCTTTAACCTCTGTTCCTATTGCACAGTAAGCTGTGTAAGTGGCCATTTTCTTGTGGCCATGGGCATGCGCAGTCGGCTCTTCCTGAGGCCCGATGGCAGAGCTGACTGCGCATGCCTAGGAGATTGAAACCCAGGATGGAAAAAGACACAGGGAGAGGATGTTCCAGATGAAGATAGAGGCAGAACTGGAGATTTCATTTGCATATCCCGAAGTAAACCCGGATTTCTACTGAACTGCGGTACGGAGAAGACATCTAAAGGTAGGAAAAGAATAGCCTTTCTTAAGGCTATTCCTACGTGTTAGTCAGAAAAAAAGGGTATCCAATGATAGCTTCCCTTTTACAAATATAGCAGAAAGTTTCACAGTAAAACATACAGTAGTTTAGCAGAAGAAGGTGGAGACGAACACTACATCCTAGACTAAAATCAAGCATAGTCTTACTTGTGGCACACATGCCCTGGCCAAATAATCTTTTGAACAAATTCTGTCTGTTTTGCTTGGCGGAGATAATGTGGAGCTATAAATCTGCACATACTGCCCTACTTACCAGGCTGGACTTAAAGTTTGTTGTTTCTTTTTAAATAAAAACATACATGATAACTGTATAAATGAATCTGATACACCTGCATACACTAGCCAAAACCTAGATCATTTGTGAGGAGAATACCTTTCTCCAAGTAGCCATTAGTCAGTGACTGACAGCCTTCCATGTGTCAGTGAGCATTCCCTTGGGATTTGAAGTTTACAGTTCTGCATAGTAAACACATGTATGACTAGTTGAAATTACACAGTTATCCAGTTTCTCGCCATCTGTCAATCCTTGAAAACATTCTCGCCAATTTAATGAAAGGGAAGAGGAAGCGATAGACTACCAGTAAACAAAGGGATGGTTGGGTTGAAGCACAGGGATTATGACCAACTGAAAATCCTAAAGCCAGAAAGCAGGAAATTTTGGAGAAATTATATTTATATGGTTGGCAGAAGAAGTGAAAAGAAAATACAGAAGTAATTATGACCCTGTATTGAAGCGTATAAATGTAAGCATTTCCAATCCTCATATAGTCTTATATACTTCTATGCTAGAGACAGTGGTGTCACCCCTCATGGAGGTTATAGTTACAAATCACAGGTCACTGCTGCTGACAAACCATTTGTCCCTGCAAAATGGATAGGATTCTGGCTAATCACATCCATACATTGTAGACAATAATATACAGCAGAAATGTTGCGATATGAAAAACGCTTGCGTTTTTGCAAATCGCAGCATGTCCATTTTACCTACGGAAATGCTGGTGGTTTCCATATAGGTATAATGGAAACAGAAATTCCACTGAGTAAAATTGTATGGGCTTCCTGTTGAAAGCACTGTGAGAAAAAAATGCAATGTGTATCCGCCATAGTTTTCCCACTGCGCTTTTTGCCTGTAGCCTTAGCCAAAGTGACTCATTTGAAGGCAGAACTGCAAGGATTACATACATCTACAACTTCTGAAAACCCCTTTAAAAAGGGAACCTGCCATTTTGAAAATACAACCTAAAATACAGGCAGTTTCCCTATATGAGTGTACATACTGAGAAACAATGAGACCGCCCACTGGACTCCTGAGCCCAAAATGTGCAGATATATATTTTACATAAAACAATTTAACCGTTTTGCACTATGTACAGCCTTCTCTATAGTATACTCAATCTTATAAGACTGTATATTTCTTATGCTTCTTTGTTACGCTGTAATTACAAAATACTTAATAAAACGTGTTGAATTTAAAAAAAAAAAAAATTATCAACCTGCTCTGCTGCTCCTGCTCTATAACAGTCCGCAGATTGGACTGCATTATCAATGTGATAGCTCATTTTAATAACTATGTCCAAGTCATGTCGAGTAGTTCAAGGAGTAACTGACAGTTAACACAGCTTATATGGATTTATAAAAGCAGAAAAAGTTGTTTTCTTCACTTCTTAAAACCCTATACACAACTCTTCAAGCTATTGCTCCAGCGCGGTCTCTTGGTAGTCCCCCAATGGTCAATGCTTACTTCCTGCACCAATGGTGTCAAGCAAAGTACATCATTCACATGACCATGGCATCTATTCACAGTCAGCACCTTTTTTTTCTTTGTTCATTCCATTCTATTTTTACTTTCTTTCGTAAATCCCAGACAAGCCCTTTATATGCAGATTAATAACAGTGAATACTTCTGAGAGTGCTCTACTACAGCTCGGATACTATGTTATACTGCTTATGTGCATATACTAGTAATAGAATATATATATATATAAAAAAAAAAAAATTATATATATATATATATTTTGGCATATAAAGAGGACAGACTATAAATGAGTGCATCTCTGCAGGGTTACTGAAAAAAAATGTTTCAAATTAAACCTACATACAAGAACTCTCAAGATCTCAAGATGTTCTATGCTATATTTAGCAAAAATTAATATCCAAAAGATATTACATATCTATGATTCTAAATGCTTAACTATACATTATGTTTTAGATAGGATTTATATAGCATAGGTCTTTGTATTTACAGAATTATTGCATTTTATCATCTTTTATTTTATATCTATTGGTTGTTTACTCTATGCAGGTTAGCTTGTAGAGACTAAGTCCAGTTCCTTGCATCACTTAAGAGGTGCTGCTCCACTAATTTTGGAACAGTTGGAATTTTTTCTCTAGCCCACACCGTGCCTGAGCAATAAGTGCTGTTAGCTTTGGGGTCTGATCTGTTATTTATGTCTTGCACTGTCAAGAGGGTGTAGGCAGGAGCAGACAAGGGGTGTGATTCTGAGCTCTGACATTGGCCTCCTCTGATTGGAGCACTGAATCATGCAACTTGTGGCTGTCTTCGGTGCTTGAGGCTGATGTCAGGGACCGCTGATTGGGCCTGAGTATCATATGGTGCTGTGAAACAGACGCAAGCAGCGCAACACCACGCGAGGTCAGCCAGAAGCGCCAAAGACAGTAGGGAGTCCCCTGACCCTCCACTTATTATACCCTGGGGTCTGAAGAGAACCCATTATATAATAGCAGTTTCGGTTCAGCTGTATATTGCAATAACCAGAATGAAACAATAGATGTGAACAAAATCATGTTGGTTATCCAGGTTGACATTTGGTTTCAGCTATTTTTTAATTATTTGCCCAGCCTTACTAACAATTTGAATTGGGGTGGTGCGGAATGGTTCTCCTTAAAGGGGTATTCCCATGTCGCATACTTACCAGTCTTTGTTTCTGTGAATTCTTCTGTCTTCCGGCTTTGTCTCGTCATTGGTGGGCGGGGTCACATATGCAAAGCCAAGCGGCGAGATGCCGCCGGCCCTGCGTGCGCGCTCATAGACCAGTCTAGCCTTCACAGTGCAAATACAGATCCGACAGGGTGTCGGGTCTGTATTCGCATTGTGAAGGCTAGACTGGTGTATGAGCGTGCACGCAGGGCCGGCGGCATCTCGCCGCTTGGCTTTGCATATGTGACCCCGGAGCAGAATAACACCATCGCTTCTGCCGCTGCTGGCTTCATGCAGGGCAGAAGCATAGCGATGTTGCTGACTTCACTTGTGCCGGCGTCTAACCCTGTATTGGCGGCCCCTTCCCCCAAAGGGTAAACTACCCCCCCCCCCAGCTCCCGTGCACATAGCCCCTCCTCCCTCCCCCTGAGAGCAGCAGATACATCACTTGACTCATGAGCAGCTAAGTCAGGGCTGTGGCCACAAAAAAATGAATAAAGTAAGATAGTGGACAAACAAAGGAGTTCTGCTGAAGCAATGTATTTAGGAAAAGTCTTACATTCACATTTACAAGCAGTATAGATAGGATCCTTGTGATGGGACAACCCCTTTAAGCAGGTTAACCCCTTCCCGACATGCGCCGTAATAGTACGGCGCGTGTCGGGTCTGTAACTATGGCGACCGCCCGGGAGCCGGGCGGCCGTCATAGCCGCCGGGTGTCTACTGCTTTAAGCAGTAGACAACCGGCTCTCATGCCTCCGATCGGTCCCCGGACCGATCGGAGGCATTAACCCCTCCGGCGCTGCTGTCAAAGGCGCCAGAGGCGCCATTTTCCCGGCGGCGCATGGGCGCCGCCATTTTGGCAGGGATCGCCGGCTCCTGGAGCATGCTACAGGGCCGACGTCATGTTGCAGTGACAGCCGGGAGCCTTGTTAAAGGCTCCCAGCCGGTCTGCAAATTCTCTCTTTTGCAGGCTGGTGTATACAGCCTGCAAAAGAGATGATGCTTTTTTGCAATGCATTGCAATGCATTAGCATTGTAATGCATTGCATTAGTGATCAGACCCCCTGGGGTTCAACACCCCTAGGGGGTCTAATAAATGCAAAAAAAAAATAAAAAAAAAAAGTAAAAAAAAATATAAAAAGTATTAAAAGTTCAAATCACCCCCCTTTCCCTAGAACAAATATAAAAGTAGTTAAAAACTGTGAAACATATACATGTTAGGTATCCCCGCGTCCGAAATCGCCCGCTCTACAAATCTATAAAAATATTTTTCCTGTTCGGTAAACGCCGTAGCAGGAAAAATAGTCAAAAGTGCCAAACCGCCGTTTTTTCACTGTTTTAATTCTGATAAAAATTTGAATAAAAAGTGATCAAAGCAATAACATTTCCCGAAAATGGTAGAACTAAAAAGTACACCCGGCCCCGCAAAAAAAAGACGCCCTATGCATCCCCGTACACCTATGTATAAAAAAGTTACGGCCGTCGGAATATGGCGACTTTTAGAAGAAAAAAATTTTTAACACCGTTTTGGAATTTTTTTTAGGGGTCAAAATGTGAATAAAACCATATAAATTTGGTATCCCTGGAACCGTACCGAAACACAGAATATAGGGGACATGTCATTTTGGCTGCACAGTGAACGCCGTAAAACCAAAGCCCGTAAGAAAGTCGCAGAAATGCATTTTTTCTTCAAATCCACCCCATTCTGAATTTTTTTCCTGCTTCCCAGTACATTATATAGAATAATTAATGGTGGCATCATGAAGAAAAAATTGTCCCGCAAAAATTAAGACCTCATATGACTCTGGGAGCGGAGAAATAAAAAAGTTATGGGGTTTAGAAGGAGGGGAGTCAAAAACGAAAAACGAAAATCAAAAAAATGCCATCGGCGGGAAGGGGTTAACTTAGCTGCCAGCACTCTCACAAGACTCACTAGTTTAGTCACGGTAAGTCTTCTATAAAATAATAAGTAAAAAAAAAACCATAATAGCTTGACTAAACGAAAAAATAGTAAGCAAAAAAAAAAGTTAAATATTAAAAAAAGCTCACCAGAAATAGTTATTTATTTATAAAAAAAAAAAAAAAAAAAAAAAAAAAAAAGAACACATCTTCACAGGAGCTGCACCGCTTGGCCCATAACAAATCCTATCTCCTTTTTACCTATTACCAAGCATGTCATTTTGTGATTATAGCTAATGCTGGAACAAGCGGCTAATAGTGTCATATCTTAGCTTCTATTAATCCATTATCCTCTTTGACAAGACAAAGTCCGACACTTGCCTAGACCTGCAGATCTGAGAGACACTTTAACAAGTGATTGCTTTGTTGAGAAATAGACTACCTTTGTGCAGCAATGTAACAATAGCCTTTGTGTAAATTTGATAAAAGATGGTTTTTCACACTTGCACAAACCAAGTGCTTAAAACAATTTCACTACACATCATGCAGTTTTAAGAGTCTAAAATAAAGGCACAAATGTGAGACATGTTTACTATTGAAAATGCACCATAAATGCCTAGCACCACAATTATGGTTATAAATAGAGATGAGCGAACACTAAAATGTTCGAGGTTCGAAATTCGATTCGAACAGCCGCTCAATGTTCGTGTGTTCGAACGGGTTTCGAACCCCATTATAGTCTATGGGGAACAGATACTCGTTAAGGGGGAAACCCAAATCCGTGTCTGGAGGGTCACCAAGTCCACTATGACACCCCAGGAAATGATGCCAACACCTCTGGAATGACACTGGGACAGCAGGGGAAGCATGCCTGGGGGCATCTAACACACCAAAGACCCTCTATTACCCCAACATCACTGCCTAACAACTACACACTTTCCACATTCAAAAAAACCTCTATCAAAGTGGGAAAATACCTGGAAACCTTCTTTACTCCCCAAATGGATGGACACAAACCCCAATTTAAGCTCAACAAACAGTAACAACCACCCCTTTAAATCACGTTCCCCATGACAACCACAAATGGAATAGGCAATGGGAATTCCAAAAGCCCTCACCCTTAACTGTCATTTTGAGTGTGTGTGTGTGTGTGTGTGTGTGTGTGTGATGTGGTAAGACCTTCCAAAATTCACTTTTCTAGCCCTTAACATGAGCCCTTCCAAACAAAGTTACATGACCTTAAGCTGAGCTACCAGCAGAGATTGAGGCCCTTGGCATGAGTAGAGCCTTGCACCAGCAGTGTTTTTGGCACTTAGGGTGAGTTGAGCCTTGTACCAGCGTGTGTCCCTTAACATCAGGCGGGCCCTAAGTTCTGCGCTTTGCACAAAAGTTCCACATTAACTAGGCTGAATGGTACAAAGATTAGTAGGCCCGAGAACCAGGAACAGGTCTTGCAATGGCTGTCGGATAACGCTTAAAGCACATTGTCCACCAGCCAGTCAGCCTCTACCTCCTCTTACCCAACAGTCTTGTCCTCCTTCCACCCAAAATTCCCAATCTTCTCAGAACAATAACCCCAACTGTCCCTGCTCCCCAGAGCTGTTCTCCCTTCCTTTGACTGTACCGCAACCTGCCCCTCCATTTCGCGATTCCACGGACCTAACAGACGAGTATCTGTGTCCAGATGCTCAAACACTAGAGTCTCCTCCATTCCATCTCCGGTCGATTTGGTGGCGGATGACCAGCAACCCACCCTCATCGACGACGATGAGACGCAGTTGCTGTCAGGGCAGCCAGTTGACATGCGCATTGTGCAGGAGGAGGAGGCGAGACAGGAGTTGGAAGAGGAGGTGGTGGACGACGAGGACACCGACCCCACCTGGACAAGGCAGATGTCAAGCTGGGAAAGTAGTGTGGATGTTGAGGCAGGTGCAGCACCAAAAAGGGTAGCTAGAGGCAGAGACATGTCCAGAGGCAGAGGTCAGCTGCTTTGCCGAAGCCAGGCCAGACCCGGAATGTCCGAAGATGTTCCCTTTTGTACCCAGCCCAGAAAAACTCCCCCATCGAGGGCACGTTTCTTGAAGGTGTAGAGTTTTTTCAAGGAATGCGCCGAGGACAGATATAGTGTCGTCTACACAATTTGCCTCTCGAAATCGAGTAGGGGCCCTGAGAAGAGCAACCTGTCCACCACTTCAATGCACCGTCATTTGGAATCCAAGCAATGGAATCAGTGGCAGGCAGCAACGGCAGGACAAACGTCGCCCGCCGTTCATGCCACTGCCTCTGCTCACAGTGCTGGCGATGCACTCCAGAGGACGAGCCAGGACATCACTTCATCTGCCTCCGCCACTTTGTTGACTTCTCCCTCATCCTCCCCTGTTTCTGTCTTATCTCCTTCTCCTGCACCATCAAAGGCACCATCAGGCGCTTCTTTACAACAACCCACCATCTCTCAGACATTGGAGCGCCGGCAGAAATACACCGCTAACCACCCACCCACGCAAGCCTAGAACGCCAACATCGCTAAACTGCTGGCCCAGGAGAGGTTGGCGTTCCGGCTTGTTGAAACTCCCGCCTTCCCGGACCTGATGGCAACTGTGGCACCTCACTATGCCGTCCCTAGCCGTCTCAACTTCTCCCGGTGTGGCGTCCCCGCCTTGCACCAGCACGTGTCACTCAACATCAGGTGGGCCCTTAGTTCCGCGCTTTGCTGCAAGGTCCACTTGACCACCGACACTTGGACAAGCGCCTGTGGTCAGGGATGCTGCAGTGCTTATCTTTAATGACAGGCAGGGTGAATGTGGTGGAGTCTGTTCCCCGGGTGCAAACTGGGGTGGCCTATCTCCTCTCCCAGGCCAAAATTCATGGCAGGAGTAGACTGAAACCCTACGACGCTGCAACCTCCACCACAGCTACTAGCGGCAAACGCTAAAACACTGGTGTGGGGAGACGTCAGCAGGCGGTGCTGAAGCTCATCAGCTTGGGGGACAGACAGCACAGTGCCTCCGAGGTCAGGGATGCCATCCTGGCTGAGATGGCATTTTTTTTTCCCTGCTACACCTGGGGCCTGGCATTTTTACGCCTGTGATAATGGCTGGAACCTGGTAGCGGCTCTGGAGCTTGCCAGCCTCCAACACGTTCCATGTTTGGCCCACGTCTAACCTAGTGGTGCAAAGTTTTTTAAAAACATACCCAAATGTACCGAAGCTACTGTTGAAAATGCGGCGCTTGTGCGCCCACTTTTGCAAGTGCACAGGAGTCGCTGCTAGCCTAAAAACACTCTAGCAAGGCCTACATCTGTCCAAACACAGGCTGTTGTCCGTCATTCACACACGCTGAAACCCTACAATACCATATCTTGAGCAGGGTGTGTGAGCTGCACAGACCTTTGATGGAGTTCCATCTACAAAACCCAAGGGTTCCTCAAAGTCAGCAACCAAAGTTTCTGCACCATGAGTTTCCAGGGGTGGCAGAGTTATGGCTAGGGGAAGAGGCATGGATAGGGATGATGTCTAGGGGCAAAAGCAGTGTGGATGTGGAGGCAAGCTAAGCAGGAAAAACTGGGGGTACAAGCTAAGGCATGGACTGGGGTGATGTCTAGGGGCAAAAGCAGTGTGGATGTGGAGGCAAGCTAAGCAGGAAAAACTGGGGATACAAGCTAAGGCATGGACTGGGGTGATGTCTAGGGGCAAAAGCAGTGTGGATGTGGAGGCAAGCTAAGCAGGAAAAACTGGGGGTACAAGCTAAGGCATGGACTGGGGTGATGTCTAGGGGCAAAAGCAGTGTGGATGTGGAGGCAAGCTAAGCAGGAAAAACTGGGGGTACAAGCTAAGGCATGGACTGGGGTGATGTCTAGGGGCAAAAGCAGTGTGGATGTGGAGGCAAGCTAAGCAGGAAAAACTGGGGGTACAAGCTAAGGCATGGACTGGGGTGATGTCTAGGGGCAAAAGCAGTGTGGATGTGGAGGCAAGCAAAGCAGGGAAAATGGTGGCTAGAGGCAAAGGGATGTCCATAGGCAGCAAGGGCAAAGATGCAAAACTCTCCCGTTTCAAGAATTTTCCTGACTTGTTTCCCCACAAAACATTCCTGGGAGGAGGGCTGAAACACCACCCTCCTCCTCCTCCGCTGTTAGATTTACCCCAGCTACGAGCTGAAAACGCTGCAACACTGGTGTGGGGAGACGTCAGCAGGCTGGGCTGAAGCTCATCAGCTTGGGAGACGGACAGCACACTGCCTCTGAGGTCAGGGATGCCATCCTGGATGAGATGGCAATTTGTTTATCCCCGCTGCCCCTGGGGCCAGGTTTTTTAGCTTGTTGGAGGGCTCTGGAGCTTGCCAGCCTCCAACACGTTCCATGCCTGGCCCACATGTTCAATGTAGTGGTGCAATGATTTTTAAAAACATACCCCAAATTAGCTGAGCTAAGGGTGAAAGTGCGGCACTTGGACACCCACTTTCCCAAGTCTACAGTACCTGGAGCTAGCCGCAATACACTCCAGCAAGGCCTACATCTGCCTGAAGCACCTACTGTTGTGCGAGGTCACCACACGCTCTAACCCTAGATACCGTATGTTCAGCAGGGTGTGTGAGCAGCAGAGACCTTTGATGGAGTACCAGCTACAAAACCCAAGGGTTCCTCAGAGTCAGCTCCCTCACTTTCTGCACCATGAGTTTCCATGGGTGGCAGACTTATGGCTAGAGGCACAGGCATGGATAGGGGTGATGTGTAGGGGCAAAAGCAGTGTGGATGTGGAGGCAAGCTAAGCAGCAAAAACTGGGGGTACAAGCAGCCGGTGACATCATCACTGACAAGCACAGCTGTCTGTCAGCTGACAGGCTGACTTTCACCAAAATGAACAGACAATGGATAGACTCATCATATACATGTCAGTTACATGACAAATTTAGTGCAATTTGCAAGTCCAAGATGGTTTGGAGATCTGCGGAGAGGAATCTCACCACCTCTTGCGGGTGCCATCATTTGGAAGGCAAGCCCTGGGCTCAGTGGGTGAGAGCAAGCGCAGGATAATCGTCGTTTGGCCTGGCGGCCACTGCCTCTTCCACTGTTGACAGGGCTGGCGCTGCAGTCCAGACCAGGAGCCAGGACACCTCCACATCTGCCTCTGACACTTTGGGGAGTTCACCCTTATCCTCACCTTTTCCTGCCATTTCTCCTTTTGCCCGCGCCATCATGCGCCTCTTCCCAGCAACTCCCCATCTCCCAAGCCTTTCATTTCATGCTAAAGTACAGCGCAACCCACCCACATGCCCAAGGCTTCAACGGCCTCATCTCAAGAAATCTGGCCCAGGAGATGTTGGAATCCCGGCTGGGGGACACTCTGTCCTTTTTGGGCAGAGTGTCTACTGCGCCACCGCACTGTGCCGTCCACACCAGCACTTTCCCCCAAACATGAGGCGGTCCCTAAATTCAGCGCTTAGCCCTAAAGTTCCATGTGACCAGTTACGAATGGACAAGTGCATGCGGACAGGGACGCTACCTTTCAATTTGGGCACAGTGGTTGAATGTAGTTGAGGCGTGGACCGGGTCGCAAAATGTGGTGGCCTGACTTGTCTCCCCACACAACATTCCTGGGAGGAGGGCTGAAACACCACCCTCCTCCGCTGTTAAATTGACCCCAGCTACGAGCTGGAAACGCTGCAACACTGGTGTGGGGAGACGTCAGCGGGCCGTGCTGAAGCTCATCAGCTTGGGGGCCAGACAGCACACTGCCTACAAAGTGAGTCATGCCATCCTCGATGAGACGGCAATGTGGTTTTTGCCACTGCACCTGGGCCCAGGCATGTTGTCATGTGTGATAATGGCCGTAACCTGGGATTGGCTCTGTAGCTTGGCAGCCTGCAACATATTCCATGCCTGGGCCACGTTTTTAACTCATTGCTGCTAATCTTTTGAAAAAGGTACCCCAATGTTCCTGAGCTACTGGTGAAAGTGTGGCGCTTGTGCGGATAGTTTTTAAAGTGTATAGTTGCCGCTGCTAGCCTCTATGCACTCCTACAACGCCTGTACCTGCTGGAACAACGGCTGTTGTGCGACGTCTCCACACTGCTGGCACTAAACATATCATGTGTTGAGCAGAGTGTGTGAGCAGCACAGACCTTTGATGTAGTTCCAACTCCAAAACCCTCGGGTTCGTCAAAGTCAACTCCCTCAGTTGCTCAACCATGAGTGGCCATGGGTGGCAGACTTATGTGAAATCCCATCCCATCCATTGCACTGGACACGAAACATTAGCATGCGCTCAGCACAACTTCGGATATGGCAGATGCGTTAAGCAGGGTGCAGGGTACAACACAGACCAGGCCCGAGCACCAGGAACAGGTGTTAGAAATACTGCAGCATCTGCCATTTCCTTCCAATTTTGGGGTTTTGGACCCGCCACCGACTTGTCTGGACCTAAGTGGGGATCATGAGACACAGTTGCCATCAAGGCAAGCTGTGGTCATGTGCGGTTTGCAGTAAGGGGGCAGTGCGCAATTGGAAGAGGAGTTGGTGGATGACGAGGCCACCGACCCCACATGGACAGGGGTGATGTCTAGGGGCTAAAGCAGTGTAGATGTAGAGGGAAGCTAAATCAACAAAAAACCTGGGTAGAAGCAAAGGCATAAACTGGGGTGATGTTTAGGGGTGAAAGCAGAGTAGATGTGGAGGGAAGCTAAGCAGCAAAAACAGTGGGTAGAAGCAAAGGCATGCAAAACTCTACCCTGTTGGAAGACTTATTCCTAGGTCTGGAACACGTTAATGGCCCCCCTGGACAAATTACTGCCACTCAGGAGCCTAGTGTCACCAGGAGGGACAAGTATAGGCGCATGTTGTGGGAATACCTGGCCGACACCAGCTCTGTCCTCTCCGATCCCTCTGTGCTCTACAGCCTAAACTTATTTTCTCATCTTTTTTTCTGAACTGCACATCTCTTGCCTGCTTCCTTTGGGATCTTAGAAATGGTGGTCCACTTCCACAGATGGTAACTTCAATAGACAGTGTAACGGGAGTAGCTGAGGGATCGCTGTCTTAACCACTTTTTGGCACAAAATTAACTTCCAAAGCCAAATATGGTGCAAGTATATGATGCAAGGACACCTACACACCTATCTCTGACACATTGGGGAGTTCACCCTCATGCGCCCTTTTGGCCTGCACCATCATGCGCCTCTTCCCAGCCACTCCACATTTCCCAAGCTTTTCATTGCAGGCAGAAGTACAATACAACCCACCCCCATGCCCAAGCCTGTAACAGCCTCATCGATAAACTGCTGGCCCTGGAGATGTTGGTGTTTGTTTATGCTTCTGGAGACCCAGGCCTTCCGTCAGCAGATGGCAGCTGGGGCACCTCCCTATGCTGGGCCTAGCCGTTACTACTTCTCTTGGTGTGCTGTCTCTGCCTTGCGCCTGCATGTGTCCCATAACATCAGTCGGGCCCAGAGCTCTGCGCTTTGCTGCAAGGTCCACTTGACCACCGACACATGGACAAGCGCCTGTGGTCAGGGATGCTGCAGTGCTTATCTTTAATGACAGGCAGGGTGAATGTGGTGGAGTCTGTTCCCCGGGTGCAAACTGGGGTGGCCTATCTCCTCTCCCAGGCCAAAATTCATGGCAGGAGTAGACTGAAACCCTACGAAGCTGCAACCTCCACCCCAGCTACTAGCGGAAAACACTGTAACACTGGCATGGGGAGATGTCAGTAGGCCGTGCTGAAACTGATCAGCTTGGGGGACAGACAGCACAGTGCCTCCGAGGTCAGGGATGCCATCCTGGCTGAGATGGCATTTTTTTTTCCCTGCTACACCTGGGGCCTGGCATTTTTGCGCCTGTGATAATGGCTGGAACCTGGTAGCAGATCTGGAGCTTGCCAGACTCAAACACGGTCCACGCATGGCCCACGTTTTCCAACTTGTTGGTGCCATGTTTCTTTGAAACCTACACCATTGTGCCTGATATACAGGTCAAAGTGGGGCCATTTTCGTAAGTGAGAACTAGCCTCTGCTAGGCAGAAAACATTCACAGCACACTCCTCTCATCTTCGCACCGTTGGCTGGCGGAGGAAGACGAGGGGGTTGGAGTGGCATCTGATGTCCCTATCCCACACGAGGCTAGAGGGTGCACTTCAGTGCATCCCATTGCTTCACCACAAATGGTGTGAAGGGGAGTGGAAAATGGAGGAAATGGAGAGTGACCCTTACAGTTGGGGCCAGCAAAGGCATGCCAAGTAACACACTGGCACACATGGCTGACTTCATCTTGGGTTGCTTTTCAACACATATTTCACATCATGAAGAACAAATAATACTGGATTTTTTCAAGCCTCGAACCCCGGTCTAGGTCTAATGTCTGTTCCTTTCTTATATTAGGGGAGAGGGAAAAAAAATTACTTCAGTGATACGTTTAGCGTACATAGACTGACTATTAATGTGTATCCCACTTAGTGTTGTTAGGGTTACACACCGTCACAACCTGGCTAAAGCTTCTATAGCTGTTAATAAAGTCAACATAACTTTACGGTATCCAAAAAGACAGCTGGTACCGACAGAGAGCAAGACAAATGTCACCCAAAGCTGTGAGCTCTGAACACCCACAGTGACTTTGGCGTCATCATCATTATAAGGGAGCGGGTGGTAATAAATAACTTGGCAGTGCATAAAACCCAAAAAGCTTATACAACTATATTTACATTAAGATACACAAATGAAACTTTTCAGTAGCATGTCATGAGACAAGCTGATAAGCTCTTCCTTTGTGCAGTGCTATTTGAAAGTTAAACGCTGCCTTTATTTTAATTCTGGAGAAGGTGCAGACATTAGATTTAGAACATGTTGTCTTCATTGTCCAAATCCTCTATATAGGTAACGTGTTTTTCGGGCCGAGCTGTCTGGGAACGAGCTGGTGCAGCACTGACAACCTGGGTGAATATGGCAAGAGCCTGAGATGTAGGGTGAATGAATCCCCAAATTATTTGTGGAATTCCCAGTGAGACAATGGCACTGTATACCAGTATTAAAAATTGTGGGTGCACATAACCCCCATATATTCTTTGAATTCCCAGTGAGACAAAGGAACTGTATAGCAGTATTAAAAATTGTGGGTGCACGTAACCCCCATATATTCTTTGAATTCCCAGTCAGACAATGGCACTGTATACCAGTATTAAAAATTGTGGGTGCACATAACCCCCATATATTCTTTGAATTCCCAGTCAGACAATGGCACTATATACCAGTAGTAAAAATTGTGGGTGCACGTAACCCCCATATATTCTTTGAATTCCCAGTCAGACAATGGCACTGTATACCAGTATTAAAAATTGTGGGTGCACATAACCCCCATATATTCTTTGAATTCCCAGTGAGACAAAGGAACTGTATAGCAGTATTAAAAATTGTGGGTGCACGTAACCCCCATATATTCTTTGAATTCCCAGTCAGACAATGGCACTGTATACCAGTATTAAAAATTGTGGGTGCACATAACCCCCATATATTCTTTGAATTCCCAGTCAGACAATGGCACTATATACCAGTAGTAAAAATTGTGGGTGCACGTAACCCCCATATATTCTTTGAATTCCCAGTCAGACAATGGCACTGTATACCAGTATTAAAAATTGTGGGTGCACATAACCCCATATATTCTTTGAATTCCCAGTGAGACAAAGGAACTGTATAGCAGTATTAAAAATTGTGGGTGCACGTAACCCCCATATATTCTTTGAATTCCCAGTCAGACAATGGCACTGTATACCAGTATTAAAAATTGTGGGTGCACATAACCCCCATATATTCTTTGAATTCCCAGTGAGACAAAGGAACTGTATAGCAGTATTAAAAATTGTGGGTGCACGTAACCCCCATATATTCTTTGAATTCCCAGTCAGACAATGGCACTGTATACCAGTATTAAAAATTGTGGGTGCACATAACCCCCATATATTCTTTGAATTCCCAGTCAGACAATGGCACTATATACCAGTAGTAAAAATTGTGGGTGCACGTAACCCCCATATATTCTTTGAATTCCCAGTCAGACAATGGCACTGTATACCAGTATTAAAAATTGTGGGTGCACATAACCCCCATATATTCTTTGAATTCCCAGTCAGACAATGGCACTATATACCAGTAGTAAAAATTGTGGGTGCACATAACCCCAATATATTCTTTGAATTCCCAGTCAGACAATGGCACTGTATACCAGTATTAAAAATTGTGGGTGCACATAACCCCCATATATTCTTTGAATTCCCAGTCAGACAATGGCACTGTATACCAGTATTAAAAATTGTGGGTGCACATAACCCCCATATATTCTTTGAATTCCCAGTGAGACAATGGAACTGTATAGCAGTATTAAAAATTGTGGGTGCACGTAACCCCCATATATTCTTTGAATTCCCAGTCAGACAATGGCACTGTATACCAGTATTAAAAATTGTGGGTGCACATAACCCCCATATATTCTTTGAATTCCCAGTGAGACAATGGAACTGTATAGCAGTATTAAAAATTGTGGGTGCACGTAACCCCCATATATTCTTTGAATTCCCAGTCAGACAATGGCACTGTATACCAGTATTAAAAATTGTGGGTGCACATAACCCCCATATATTCTTTGAATTCCCAGTGAGACAAAGGAACTGTATAGCAGTATTAAAAATTGTGGGTGCACGTAACCCCCATATATTCTTTGAATTCCCAGTCAGACAATGGCACTGTATACCAGTATTAAAAATTGTGGGTGCACATAACCCCCATATATTCTTTGAATTCCCAGTGAGACAATGGAACTGTATAGCAGTATTAAAAATTGTGGGTGCACGTAACCCCCATATATTCTTTGAATTCCCAGTCAGACAATGGCACTGTATACCAGTATTAAAAATTGTGGGTGCACATAACCCCCATATATTCTTTGAATTCCCAGTGAGACAAAGGAACTGTATAGCAGTATTAAAAATTGTGGGTGCACGTAACCCCCATATATTCTTTGAATTCCCAGTCAGACAATGGCACTGTATACCAGTATTAAAAATTGTGGGTGCACATAACCCCCATATATTCTTTGAATTCCCAGTCAGACAATGGCACTATATACCAGTAGTAAAAATTGTGGGTGCACGTAACCCCCATATATTCTTTGAATTCCCAGTCAGACAATGGCACTGTATACCAGTATTAAAAATTGTGGGTGCACATAACCCCCATATATTCTTTGAATTCCCAGTCAGACAATGGCACTATATACCAGTAGTAAAAATTGTGGGTGCACATAACCCCAATATATTCTTTGAATTCCCAGTCAGACAATGGCACTGTATACCAGTATTAAAAATTGTGGGTGCACATAACCCCCATATATTCTTTGAATTCCCAGTGAGACAAAGGAACTGTATAGCAGTATTAAAAATTGTGGGTGCACGTAACCCCCATATATTCTTTGAATTCCCAGTCAGACAATGGCACTGTATACCAGTATTAAAAATTGTGGGTGCACATAACCCCCATATATTCTTTGAATTCCCAGTGAGACAAAGGAACTGTATAGCAGTATTAAAAATTGTGGGTGCACGTAACCCCCATATATTCTTTGAATTCCCAGTCAGACAATGGCACTGTATACCAGTAGTAAAAATTGTGGGTGCACATAACCCCCATATATTCTTTGAATTCCCAGTGAGACAAAGGAACTGTATAGCAGTATTAAAAATTGTGGGTGCACGTAACCCCCATATATTCTTTGAATTCCCAGTCAGACAATGGCACTGTATACCAGTATTAAAAATTGTGGGTGCACATAACCCCCATATATTCTTTGAATTCCCAGTCAGACAATGGCACTATATACCAGTAGTAAAAATTGTGGGTGCACATAACCCCAATATATTCTTTGAATTCCCAGTCAGACAATGGCACTGTATACCAGTATTAAAAATTGTGGGTGCACATAACCCCCATATATTCTTTGAATTCCCAGTCAGACAATGGCACTGTATACCAGTATTAAAAATTGTGGGTGCACATAACCCCCATATATTCTTTGAATTCCCAGCGAGACAATGGAACTGTATAGCAGTAGCAAAAATTGTGGGTGCACGTAACCCCCATATATTCTTTGAATTCCCAGTCAGACAATGGCACTATATACCAGTATTAAAAATTGTGGGTGCACATAACCCCCATATATTCTTTGAATTCCCAGTGAGACAATGGAACTGTATAGCAGTATTAAAAATTGTGGGTGCACGTAACCCCCATATATTCTTTGAATTCCCAGTCAGACAATGGCACTATATACCAGTATTAAAAATTGTGGGTGCACATAACCCCCATATATTCTTTGAATTCCCAGTCAGACAATGGCACTGTATACCAGTAGTAAAAATTGTGGGTGCACATAACCCCCATATATTCTTTGAATTCCCAGTCAGACAATGGCACTGTATACCAGTATTAAAAATTGTGGGTGCACATAACCCCCATATATTCTTTGAATTCCCAGTGAGACAAAGGAACTGTATAGCAGTATTAAAAATTGTGGGTGCACGTAACCCCCATATATTCTTTGAATTCCCAGTCAGACAATGGCACTGTATAGCAGTATTAAAAATTGTGGGTGCACGTAACCCCCATATATTCTTTGAATTCCCAGTCAGACAATGGCACTGTATACCAGTATTAAAAATTGTGGGTGCACATAACCCCCATATATTCTTTGAATTCCCAGTGAGACAATGGCACTGTATAGCAGTAGCAAAAATTGTGGGTGCACGTCACCCCAATATATTCTTTGAATTCCCAGTCAGACAATGGCACTATATACCAGTAGCAAAAATTGTGGGTGTATATAGCCCCAATTCTATTGCTAGGGGACTTGCAGGGTATTTCTGAGGTGAAGGTGGGGGGGCACACCGTTGGAACGGGGATTTGGGGTGTATATATGGGGTATACGGGAATACACTGTCAGTGTGTTCCATTCAGGATCCTGGGAAAGCTGGGTTGCGGCGATTGAGCCCGTCAGTGCCACGTTACACTGACAAGCTTCTCCCTGGAATTGAAGTTATATGTAAGCCCAATATATTCTTTGAATTCCCAGTGAGACAATGGCACTATATGGCAGTAGCAAAAATAGTGGGTGTATATAGCCCCAATCCTATTGCTAGGGGACTTGCAGGGTATTTCTGGGGTGAAGGTGGGGGGGCACACCGTTGGAACGGGTATCGGGGGTATATATCGGGTATACGGGAATACACTGACAGTGTATTCCATTCAGGATCCTGGGAAAGCTGGGTTGCGGCGATTGAGCCCGTCAGTGCCACGTTACACTGACAAGCTTCTCCCTGGAATTTAGCTCTTATAAGAGCTGTTGGTTGTCTTCTCCTTCCTATCCTAGCCTGTCCCTGCCTACCCAGAATCTAACCCCTAGCTAACTGGACGGAAACCTCCGTCCTCGGTGAATTGCAAGCTCAGAATGACGCGAAGCTGGGCGGCGCTGTTCTTTTAAATTAGAGGTCACATGTTTTCGGCAGCCAATGGGTTTTGCCTACTTTTTTCAACGTCACCGGTGTCGTAGTTCCTGTCCCACCTACCCTGTGCTGTTATTGGAGCAAAAAAGGCGCCAGGGAAGGTGGGAGGGGAATCGAGTAATGGCGCACTTTACCACGCGGTGTTCGATTCGATCATGCCGAACAGCCTAATATCCGATCGAACATGAGTTCGATAGAACACTGTTCGCTCATCTCTAGTTATAAACACTCTTTGCTCCTCATATGGCAATGGGGTGTGCCATAGGACGCAACAACATGCCTCAAAGTTTTAGCAGTTTAAATGAGTAAAATGCATGATAGTGAAAGTAACTTGAAACACTGTACTTTAAAATCTCAGTTTTTTTTTAGGGACGGAATTTAAGGACGGAAACCCAAGATGCATTAGATGTGCAGATGTGAACCTAGCCTCAGTGGGTTTTTAGATACTGCCCTTGTAAGCAGAAGTTTCATCCCTCTTAAAGCATGCTGATGTACCCAGTTCTGAAGAAACTGTTGGACTTCACATACATTGGGGGGGTTCACAAAGAATTATGGCGGGTTCACATTGGCACCCATGCGGGCTTTAAGCAATCCTGCTGGGTTTCCATCTTCTGCCCTGAGAAACTGGACAGGGGACGGAAACCCGGTAGTCAGTTTTCAAACCCATTAAAGTGAATGGGCTTGAAAAGTGTGTGCCCGTGAGCGTTTTGTACCTGTCCGCGGCAAAACCGGACACAAAGTTCTGAATGTCCGACTTTGTGTCTGGTTACAAAAAAACGGTTTCACTGTGGACAGGTACAAAACGCTAAAACTGACTGCCGGATTGCAGCAGGATTGCTTAAATGTCAGGCAGGGGATGTGATTCAGAGCTCCAATCAGGGGCAGCCAGTGTCAGCGCTCTGAATCACACCTATTGCCTGTCGTAAGCTAACTATAGGCCGGTCACGCGGCCGAAACGCGCGTCGGGTTGGGATTCCCCACAGACGCGGGCTCCTGTGAATCACTCTATAATGGGTAAGAGGTATATTTTTCTTGCGTCGGTATGCTACTGAGACGTATGTTATAGGTCTATGCTGGATACATACCCTATACTTGCCTTACATGAGTGATATGGCTTATTTCACTCTGTGACAGAATGTTATATAGTGTTGATAGCATATTTTTTCAATATTGAAATGTCCTTTCCCCTACTTCTGATTACGTTTATTTACTGTAAGATGGGGGAGGGCATATGAGTGAACATATACAAGTTTAGTTATATCTGTATAGGCAATCAGCAACAACCTCAATGCCAAGACCTATATTTATTCTGTTTATGGTGATTTGACAGTTGCATGCCCGTTTCTGTGGGTTGTCCGGTTCTTTTTGAATTTTGGTGTTCTGTGTCTTGTTCTTCATATTTTGTGTATATATGTTTTTTAATATGAATTTTTCATGAATAAAAAAACGTTTTTCATAATTATTGTTGTATATGTTGAATATTTCAACCTTTTGGGACTGTATGTCCTTCTTTCGTCTATACTTCTAGTTTCTTCGGTTGAAGTATGCTTTCTACAATTGGGCTGATTTATGAGAGTTAATTATGTGTACTTGACTGTATCGGAACTCTCCTGTGCTATGCTTGTTTTCTAACTATACAGAGCCTACATAGCATATCAGGCACCAAAACTAACAGCACTTATTACTCAGGAATGGTACTGAGCCAAAAATTCCAACTGTTCCATAATCAGTGGAGCAGTACTTAAGTAAGCAAAAAAACTGGACTTGTTGGAGGTGGTGAAAGGCCCTCTTTAAAGTTTAAACAGACAACATATTTCTGAACTGTGCCAGATTTATTAAAGTGCCTGATGTTGTTTAGTAAACCTGGTGGATTTTTAGACTTATCTAGCCTAACATCACACCATGTATTAGTTGGCTTAGGCCACGTATGTTGCACTATTTGCTTACTTTCTTTAGAGAGGTCCCGATGCAATAAATTTAGCGGCAACTGAGCATACATTGACAGGTTTTCAAGAAGATCTTGGCGTTTCCCACTGCAAAATCCGCTGTGTGAACTTATCTTTAGGCCAAAGTTATCTAAAAACATTTTTAAATAATGTACTTAGCAAACATTCTTATTCTGACAAATAATGTTATTAGAAATTAATTAATGCTGACTAAAATAACCCTATAAACTTCAGGGAGTTTTTGGGACCAACGATCACTACAGAAAGGTATTATAGACTGTGATTTGCGAGAATGCTGCAGAACTAATATTGGATTATCAAGTCTACTCACTAACAAACTTTTTGTTTTGAAACCTTTGAGACAGTCTTGGAAATAAAGGGTTATGTGGAAAAGAAATTGGCCTCCACGCATGAAACTTTGTGCACGGCAATCATGCCATTTTATGCCTTTGGTCTGCCTACTGAAGGTCACAGGGGTTTCTGAACAAAGCTTTTATCTCCTATTTAGCCATTGATTTTCTCTTAAAATAGTCACACTGATAGAAGTTATTTTATTTTATACTGCATGGCTGGTAAGTGATTTGGGAACTTGTCAAATTGAGATTAAGAGCAGACAAAATGTGGTTAACAATTACATACGGATACATATACCATGAACACATTAACCCTTATGCATAAAGAAGATAAGATAATTCATTAAGTATGTAATAAGCATTGGGGATGATATAAAAAGAGATAACCCCTTAACCCTGTAAGGACGCAGCACATTTTGGAGCTAAGGCTCAGCTCCTATTTTCCAAATAACAGTAAATGCGTCACAGTCTGCTAAAATAATACATTTATTTATTCTAGTGATTCAGAGATTGTATTTTGTGACACAATATACTGTATATGTCAAAGGTTACAGTTAACCATATGCAAAAGACAAAACACAGGCCAGTGGGCTCAAAGGGTCCACAACAGATTACAGGGTCCTGACATGGCTATAAAAGGAAGACCGGATACAATGGGGAGCTTCAGCTCCAGTGTCCAACAGTAATGAAGGGCCCATATCTAGACCATGGGGACATGGTCCTGCAAACATAGACATGTGGGAGCAGCTGAAATCTGTGGCCTGGGCAGTGAAATTAGGAAGGGGATAGGTACACTGAGGGGGAAGACAGACAAGAATAAGGGTAGGGGAGGGAAAAACACAGAGGGGGAAGGAGAGGGAAAGTAACACGGCCATGGCAAGGGGGATCTAATCTAGAGAGGAATTATAAAGGGAGTGCAGGGCTCAAGAGAAGAAGCTAGAGAATTCCGTAGACTCCTGAAACACCACCCAGGCCACCAGAGTAGTTTTCAATTTTAAAATGCATAAATAATTGACCGCTGGGTTCAAATTTTAAAAGTTTCACTTGCAGTAAATTTTATTTCTGTGGTTTATTACCATTAAATAAAACAAAATGTATACAGCCTTTGTACTATGTTGTACTACTACTTTTACAAAAATAAAACCCCATTTTTCCAAAAACAAAATTGAAAGGGGATACCATATTCTGACTCCTACAGCTTTATTTTTTGGTAGACAGAGTTGTGTGAAGGCTGTATTTTATTGATATAATTGCCACAATCTTGTGCTAAATAGTAAAATACTGGGCAACACTGCCAATGAAAAGAGCTTGTAGATGTTGGTGGACAGTAATCTTAACTTTAAAGTGGCTCTATCATTGGCAAAAGTCATTTTTAGCTAATCACATACTTGCATAGCCTTTAGAAAGGCTATTCCACACCTACCTTTTGAATGTAAATTACCGCAGTAGTGTTTGAATAAGTCCCTTTTTATTCATATGCTAATTAGCTTTCTCCATGCACAGGAAGTTGTCAGCCAGCTCTCCTCTCTGTGCTGTGTGTGAGAGCAGGAAGGAGTCAGCAGCAGCCTGTGCTGTATACACAGAAGGCAGTGCATGAAGAAGCTAATTTGCATATGAATAAAAACGGTCTCATCCAAAAACTACTGAGGCAATTTACATACAAAATGTAGGTGTGGAATAGCCTTTCTAAAGGCTATGCAAGTATGTGGTTAGTTGAAAATGACTTTCCAATGATAGAGCCCCTTTAACAAGCAGTGTGAGACAACTGCTGCAAGGGCAAAGAAAATCATTGTATGGATCAAAAAGAAGTATATATGGCTGTGACGAGAACAAAGGATTTCCTCTATACAAATCCCTATTCAAACCACATATGAAAAATTGTCACTTGTATAAAAAAAGGACAAAGCTGAACTAGAGTGGGTGAAAGGAGGGTAACCATTAAAGAGAGTCTGTCAGCAGGAAAATCTGGATGAAGCTAATGGCAGTATCTCGTAGGGTTGCTTCTACACGTTTCAAAGATGTCATTCTTTTCTTCTGCTGCAGCTTCACTTTAATGAAAATCAGCACTTTATTCTTATGCAAGTTAGCTTAAAAGGGCTTTAGGAGGCGTTTCTTCTCCTGCCAGGGCTTCGCTTTACATTCTAAATAATCACCACTAACTGTAGACAAAGGGTTTTGATGAAAATAGAGCTGCGATGCAGAATACCAAAGACATCCTTGGAAAGTGTATAAACCGCCATATAAGGAACTATCATTACTTTTGATACAGATTTTCTTGTTGATAGACTCCCTTTAAGGGAATAGGCACATTAAAATAAGGCTACAGGTTTTTAAACTTGAGATTATTCCATCTGGGGAAAGCTTATGAGCAACCTAATTAGAATAAACAAAGGATGAGCCTAATGCACCTCGGTCTATAATCATGATAAGGAGGCGTCTTCTATAAGAACAGATGATTACAAGGTCCTCAAAACCAGGAATTCTTAACTGTAAGAGCAGTAAGAATATAGATCTCTCTGACACAAGACCTTTTGATTCTTTTGCAATGCTTAACAATCATTGTATTACAAATTACTGGCATTAGATTTCTGGAGATGGCAGAAAGGTTGGATTCTGATTCTAATTTTTACTATTAATACGGGGCAGTTGGCATTACCTATTGCATTTGTTTTGCCTTCCTCTGGATCAACATGGTAAGATTATTATTACCACATATACAAATCTGGAAAAACTTATTGACTTGAGTATAAGCCGAGGAAGGGGGGGGGGGGGGGGAATGCAGCAGCTACTGGAACATTTCAAGAATTAAAATGGTTGGAGTTTTTGGGTGCAGTAGTTGCTGTGTACTTTGGGTGTTTTGGTTGTCTGTCTGCCCCTTCCATGAACTTGAGGACTGAGTTTGAGGTTGTTTTTTCCCCCACTTGGAATTCAGTCTGGCTGAATATGGGGTATCTGCAGTGCTCCTATTAACCCCTTCCCGACGGCACAGGAGCACTGCAGATACCCTATATTCAGTAGACCAGGCACTTGTAGACACAGGGATACCTAATGTGTATGTGTTTCACAGTAATTTTCTACTTTTATATGTATTCTAGGGAAAGGAGGGATTTAGAACATTTTTTTATTATATTTTTTTTAAGCTTCTATTTTTTCCCACTATTTTATGGGAGATTCTATATATTACTATTGCAGCTGGTCATAGACCCCCCCTTCCCCTTAAAAAAAAAAAAATATATATATATATTTTGTTTTTTGCTTGACTCGAGTATAAGCAGAGGGGGGCTTTTTCAGCACAAAAACTGTGCTGAAAAACTCGGCCTATACTCAAGTATATATGGTATTATAATAATAAGATATTAGAATATTAAAGGGGTTGTCCCATCACAAGGATCCTATCTATACTGCTTGTTAATGTGGATGTAAGACTTTTCCTAAATACACTGTTTCAGCAAAACTGCTTTGTTTGTCCACTATCTTACTTTATTCAATTCTTTGTGGCCACAGCCCTGACTTATCTGCTCATGAGTCAAGTGATGTATCTGCTGCTCTCAGGGGAGAGGGAGGAGGGGCTAAGTGCACAGGAGCGAGCCTGTGTATCTAGCTATTCCTGTGTCTACACCACGTGACCTAGCTTCCTGCTATCAGATAGAGGAGAGGAGCTGCTTTCATTTCTTCTGTTCTCCCAGTTATCAGTTTAGCTAATTCAATTGTGTTCAGTATGGCAGAGACAGGCAGTCTATGTATGTAACACAGAATGGAGTTGCTGCTGCCTGTACTTCATAGTCCAATATGGATGGGCGGAGCTACACGCTAATTTGGGGGCAAAGCTAAACGGCAGGTTGCATGTCAAACCCCGCCCACCAAATGATGCAAGAAACCAGGAAGAAAGAAGATTTTACAGCAGTAAAGACTGGTGAGTATGTGACGTGGGAATATCCCTTTAACATGGTAAGATACAATAATAGGTTGGAACTCTGTCTTTTTTTTTTACCTCATCAATTAACTTGCCTAACAAAGGCTGGTTTAATACAGTAGCACCGTATGAACCTGGCCTAGTTATAAGAATTTTTTTGAAAACTACAATTTGGCAAGATTTGGACATTTATTTAGAGAGAATAGTTTTGTATTATATCGTCTCTTATGCTGCAAGGCTCACAGAAGTTATTAAAGCTTTCTACTAATTGTTAGAACCAATGAGGTAAGTTTGTTTATAATTTAGTTCCTATGTCAAAATGATATTGTGCCAGCTTGATCCAAAAGAATGGCAAGCTAGTGCTGTCAGTACTGTTAGACAATAGAGCCAACTTGAACTTGCCAAGTTGTTTTCCATTGTGAGTAATAGAGTTTACCATGATTAAACATATAGATGAGGAGGAAGTTTTGAAGAACAATTGTAAAAGTACTTAATGGGATTTCAAGCTGTTCCATTCTCTTGCAAACTAAATATCTCAAAATTACACAGAGAGAGAAGAAAATGTAAAATCTCATCACCAAAGGGGAGACAAAGAGTCACAAAAATTAAAAGCCTGAGTGTACCAAATAATCTATACTGTGGCCATTAAAGGTGTTGTCTGGAAAAAAATAAATTCCTACACTAATCTAAACACCCTCCCCCCACCTACTTTCTATTTAACATAATTTACCAAAACTGTATATTTACCCATATTCCTGAGGCGGATATGTCCCCGCCCTAGGGACATTGTTAGTTATCCGGTGAGGACATTGCTAGTTGTCCGGTGACAATCTGTTTCCCCGTTTCAAGAAACGGAATGTCACTACTATTCTCCCCCATCTACTGCATCATACTTACCTATCTTCTTCCTCCCAGGCTTCTTCCTGTGGGACTTTAGTCTGCACTATAGACCCAGCTCTGCTCTGTGCATTCACAGTTCGAACCACCCACTGGACTCATTTCTCTATTCTTTCTATGCTTAAAAGAGGTAATACATAAATAAATTTCAGGATATACTGAACCTTTCCCTACAAAACCATATAATAGGATGTCTGTAGAGTAGGCTGCATTTTTATGGTGACAGCTTTAAGTCTTTTTACACGTCTGTCTTTTGTAGAATGACCAAATGTCTGGTTTTAACAAGTTGTACCTCATTTTAACATTTATCTTTCCTAAGCTATTATATTACAGCATGTAATCCACATTGTAATTATGCAAGAACACTTAAGGAGGTTTAAAACTGAACTCCAAGCGTCCACATAAACGGTTAAAAGCTAAATATTTGTGGATACAAATGTATAAGGAGTTGCAGCAGTTGGGTGGCACACGAAAGAGGCGAACATCTTCATCTGAAACACAAAGTAATTACCAGTGACACTAATTCCATAGCAGTCAGTGGCTACTGGTAGAGTTTATTTATTCATAATTAAAGGTCCCCTTATCTCAGTGTAGGATGCTGTATGAAGATACCTCAGTATGACATGGTTAATTCCCATAGCTACTAAAAGTAACGATTAAGCCAGGAACAGTTGTGTGGGGGTGGAATGGCAGCAATATGCCACTGTCATGTATTATCATTAAAATAAGCACTGCAGGCGGCTTGTTCATAAGCAATGAATTAATGAGATGAACATTACTTAAAAGTATGATGGGGTTCTTATAAGCTCAAAGCCTCAGCAGCCTTAGATCAAGAACATGGTATTCAGTATTCGGCTCAGAAGCCTCAAAACATCTTGTAATCATTGTTATATGTCAGTACGACAACTGCAAATAATGGTGATCGTAGCAATCGGGGACCTAAACAAAAAAACATGTTCTACTGATAAAGGGGCTGTTCAGGTATATTTTATGGCTTATCCATAGGATAACCATAAACATCTGATCAGTGGGGACTACACTATCTGCACTCCATTATACACAACAGAGAGCCAAAATCAATTGGTTCTGATCCCAGCATAACGGTCGGGTTCTTGTACTGTGGTTGAGCTCCCATTAAATGACCCCTTTAATTTAAGATGGAATGTATGTACCGTATTTTCCGGCGTATAAGATGGCTTTTTAACCCCCAAAACTTTTCAGAAAAGTTGGGGGTCGTCTTATGCAATGAGTATACGGTGGGGCAGGTGATGGAGGAGAGGGATCGCAACGCTCCTGCCGCCGCTGGCTTCCTTCAGCAGCAGGAGTGGTGTGGCCCCAGCCTCCAACGGGTATGTAAAGTTAATGGCAACTGCGTCTCTGCTCTACGCGGAGGCCCAATGCTAATGTCCGCAATCAGAATGCACTCTGTTTCTGGGCATTAAAACTTAACCCCCCTCCGTCCACAAAGTGTAAAAACACCCCCCCAGGGCCGGTCCCCCCCCCCCCCCCCCTGATCCCATACCTTTAAATTTGCAGGCCGGCTCCTGCACGACGAGGCCTACTGAAGGCTCCCAAGCCTGTCATAGCAATATTACGAGACCAGCCGCAATATTACTAGACCAGCCGCAATAGTAATGTACAGAATCTCCCATAGACGGCAATACACTTGTATTGCCGTCTATGGTGATTTGCAATCAAATGGGCTAATAAAAGTAAAAAAAAAAAAAAAAAAAAAATAAAAAAAAAAAAAAAAATAATAATAATAATAATAATAATAATAATAATAATATATATAGTTCTAAAATCACCTCTTTTCCCAAGAATACATATAAAAGTAGAAAACTACTTTTGCTGTACTTTTCTCTCCGCATGATTCGTGCGGACACTGCACGGAAAGCACACGGACCCCATTATAGTCCTTGGAGTCTGTGTGGTTTCTTTGCTAAGCGCTTTTTAATGCCTTCGGAATTCCGTTCAGCGGTCCCCAAGTGGACTCCCCGAACAGAATATCGAATGCAGATGTGAACCAGGCCTTAGACTGTATTATATACTGCATATACTGCAATACTCCTGACTGGCTTCCTGACTGCCATGGAAACCCCTTGGCACCCAACAAGCTCAATGAAACTGAAGGTGGGGGTGTAGGGGCATCAAAAGAAGGAGTCCCCAACCTCTAACCATTCAGATGCTGGAGATAATCAGACAGAATCTGAGTATTTTCTGACCCTGGCAGTTAGTTGAGGGTTCTGGCTGTATTTGCAGGGACCCAGAAGCTATATACCAGGCACAGTATCGGATGTAGCCCATACATCTGTGCACAAAAGCTGAACGGCTTTGTACTAAGGTAGCCATAAAAACTCCATGCACAGCACTCTAAACTAGTAGGTGTAGTAGCACACACAAACACAATTTGCCTACTGAATTCGCAATCATGTCCGACTGACCAATAAAGACAATCTGACTGGCTTACCACCATTTGTTTTCGTAAAAATGTTGGTAAAAATTGCATAAAACCCAATAAAAACAAAACAAAAAAACAAACAAAAATGTAATGTAAGGATTTGCTTTCTATGATCTGGAGCTAATCATTCCAGAGGACTTTTGCACTTTGTCCTGTTTTCAGTGTGAATTTGAACCTTGTGCTACTGAAAAAAACAAAAGCTTTACCGATATCCACTGGTCTGCTCTAATCTGAAGCATTTTATCTCCATGTTCCCGACACACCCTGCAAAGAGCATTCAATGCCTGTAGTGGCAGCGTTCCACATATGACTTACTCTGGTGCTATTATTAAAAGAACAAGTTCTTCCAGAAATATGTTTCTCGTACCACTAATAACCTTTTCATCACCTTTAAATCTAATGCAAATGAGTTGTTTGGTGCCATTGCTGCCCCCTAACCTAAGAGTTGCCAGGTCTCCATGAGCGATGACCACAGGCCAAATTGTCTGCTGCAGCAGATAATGCCACATCCCCAGGTGCACCAAACCGTTCATTTGTACATAAATAACATGAAAAATGATGTATTTACGATGAAAATAACAGATCCTACAACAGTATATAAGCAGTTTAGAAATGATACTGGTGGGCTTTTAACACCACCTCTGAAGAGCAGTCTGAAGGAGTTGTGATACTTGGCCAAGCACTGTGGCCTCTTCATTTTTACATTGTTCTGTATCCCTGAGCAGAGTCTATTTAGTGATGGTGATGCTAAATACTGCAGCTTCTTCCCATTCAAGTCAATAAGACAAAGCTACAATACTTGGCACTGCTTCGGCTAAATGAATGAGACACGCCTATGTGAGTCTTATGTAAACAGTGAAGAGGGCTGCAGTACTCTTCCCTAGTTCCAGTCTTCTCAAACACCTGAGTCAGTGGTGCTGAGAGTCAACCCCCCACCAGTCTACTGTAATATTGATGGCCTATCTTAAGGATAGACCATATAGGTGATTACACCCAAAAAAAACCTTTAAAACATATCCGCTGCATATGAACCTTCATAATGCAATTAGGATTTTAATGCAAAAAGGCTATTGACCTGAAATAATACATTCAATCAAAAGGGTCTACTTACAAGTCAAAGACTAAGTAATGGTACCCTTCTTCTGATATGCTGTCATGAAGTCGAACTGTAAAAAAAGAAAAGAAATTAGATCAGCACAGAAATGTATGATTCGCTACTACCAATAAGCTGGAAGAGTAGTTCTGTTATGGACCCTATGTTGACTAGAGGTTTTGCTTTATATTTGGCATGCACTCTTAAATTCCCAGCACACAGACCTGATGTATCTATTAAGTGCTCATTCACCAGACGGAGACCCTTTGGCCTCTGTCAGGATGGAATGCCTTGGGATACCTGATGGGAACACAGCTTAAATTCATGTAATCTCAATTTTTTTAATGAGATCATTGTAGTAAGGCAGTGGAAAACAGATATTTGGAAATAAGCAAAGTTAACGCAGAAACCTTGGACCCCATGGAGACTTAAAGAGGACCTTTCACCACTTTTGGGCACAGGCAGTTCTATATACTGCCAGAAAGCTGACAGTGCGCTGAATTCAGCGCACTGTCGGCTTTCCCGATCTGTGCCCGGTGTGAAGAGCTTACGGCCCGGTACCGTAGCTCTTCTATGGTCAGAAGGGCGTTTCTGACCATTAGCCAGGAACGTCCTTCTGCCTTGCGGCGCCAATCGCGCTGTGCTGTGGAGCGGGGAGGAACGCCCCCTCCCTCTGCTCACACAGCTTGTCCGTAGACAAGTATTATCAGGAGAGGGAGGGGGAGTTCCTCCCGGCTCCACAGTACAGCGCGATTGGCGCCGCGAGGCAGAAGGACGTTCCTGGCTAATGGTCAGAAACGCCCTTCTGACTGTAAAGCGCTACGGTATCGGGACCGATAGCGCTTTACACCGGGCACGGATCGGGAAAGCCGACAGTGTGCTGAATTCAGCGCACTGTCAGCTTTCTGGCAGTATATAACACTGCCTGTGCCCAGATATGGTGAAAGGTCCTCTTTAACACTCCTTGAGTCTTCAATCTTTCAATTATTTTTTTTTAGAATTTTTTTAAATCATTTTAATAATGATCAGCATTTATAATAATCCAACTATTAGATTTACTAAAAATTCTCAATTAAAAGAGGGGTTTCCAGTTGTGCAAAAATTGTGATAAAATATAAAAAGAGCATTGCTTGCCTGTTGATCGCCTCCAATGCCACTATGGTCCTTCCTCCAGTCTCTTTTTTACTTGGTGGTAAAAGTGACATACTGTAGCTGTACAATTCCATGAACGCTGCTGTCAATCGCTGGCCTCAGTAGTGTACGAAAGAGGACAACTGAAGTGACTGGCACAGTGGTCATGTGGGTATACAGCTACGTCATTGCTGCGGCCAAGTGAACAGAGACCAGTGGGGAGGATTGGCGTGGCAGGGCCGACGTGGCTTTACTTCCCTTTTATTACTTTATCACTTCGACCTTGGCAAAATGATGTGGTATTTGCAAAAACATAGGAAATAATCATTTTTCAAATACACAATTTTCTGCAACAAATCTCTTGCATGTGAATCTACCTCTCATTTTTGCATTCTTTTGATAGCATTAACATTGCATCAGACCCACAGCAGCTTATCTCAGGAACAACAGATAAGGTAACTTTGAAATTCTGTATGTTGAACTCTTGTTCACCTTTCCAAACAAGATATTTCACTTTACAGCAAATATCTGTTCCTGTAAGTGCACCATATGTCACCTTAATAAATGTCCTGTATTTATTATCATATTCCGGAGGACAATTACTTTCTAACATAAAACCAATGAGAAGAAATGTCTTGTGGAGTAGTTTTATAAATCTGGGACACCATCACAACAGGAACTAGTTTAAGTCCGTATAAGTCTAGAAACATTTTTTTTTTGTTTAAATCTATAATTTACGGCTAGCCACACGTTGGAGATCGATGCAGCTTCACATAAGTTTGTCCAGTTGCCTCGAGAACTGCAGTCTTGAGCAAGAGATGGTTGTCAAGTGAGCTAGTTATTGCTCTCTGACTGTATAACATGATCTAACAGAGGGACAAAGCAGTTAGAGGGAGTGTCATAGGAGAATATTATTTTATCTCTAATAATTTAATAGTACCGTACTTTGTGCTATTAAAAAAAAATCATTAAAAATGTGCAAAAAAACAGACAGGTTTTTTTTTGTTTACATTTTACAGGATTTAAAAAAACCCCAAAAAACAAAAAAAAAACCTACGCATAAATAAAAACATAAAAATCAGGCATTGTGTATCACCAAAAAAAAAAAAAAAAAAAAAAAAAATTTATTAGCAAAAAAAATGAAAAAAAAAAAAGTTGCAGCCCTTGAAACCTCATGTACCAAAAAAAAAAAAAAAAAAAAAAAAAAAATTAAATAAAAATAATCAGGGAAAATGACCAGGGCTGGAAGTGGCTAAAGTACAGGGCATCAAATCAAAGATGCCTTGTTGGCACGTCCGAATAGATATTTGGCATTAAGTAAAGTGTGTGTGTGGGGGGGTTGGGGGGGGATGTTGGGGTGGGAAAGGGCGGGTATAGGGGGGGTAATTTGGGGTATAATAGTCTTTGGGGTCTCATCTTCCTCTTGTTTGGTGACAGCTGGACATGTATTGGGCGGCGATCTCCACAGTGGCCTCTTCTTCTCCCAGTAGGATGTAGTTTCCTCTTCTCGTCTGCAGATATGAAGTCTAGGATGTGGGCAGAGAGTCTTTGGTAGTAGACGGCCCTCACAGCTGAGTATTTGGTGCAGTGTAGCAGGAAGTGGGTCTCGTTTTTTAGGGCCTCGTGGTCACAGTGCTGGCACAGTCTGTTCTCCTGTGGCTTGTACGTCTGCCTGCGTCGCCCAGTCTCCATCTCCAGGCTGTGGGTGCTCAGTCTATACCGGCTCAGGGTCTGTCTGTGTTTGGGGTGGGGTATTTTTTCCAGGTAGGTGGCCATGGTGTAGTCCCTTTGCAGTGACTGGTATACAGTGAGTTTCTTGGAGTTATTTATTGCGCTTCTCCATTCCTCGATGTACCGCTCTTTGTCGCTCTCAATGACTCCTTTTTATTTGAGCCTTGTTCAGGGCATGTTGGGGGTTTTGGTTTGACAGACGGCTGATGCTTGGCATTACCATTTATGTCCACTGAGTTTTTTTTTTCAATATATATTTCAGCTCCAACGGGGGAAAAAACCCAATGTTAAGCCCTTCCCACATCTATATGATGTAATGAGAAGCTGAGAAATACAAAAATCAGAAATGGAGAAAAAACTTTATGGCAGTCAAGGTGAAATTTAAATAGGTCAGTATCATTATGGCAACACAAAATTTGGATTATTTATTTATTAATTAACCCTTTAAAAGGTCTTAAAAGTCACCATATTCTGACATCTAAGTTTTTTTTTTTATATTTCAGTGTACGGAGATGCATAAGGCTGAGTTCACAGAGTTTTTTGGTCAGGATTTTGAGGCGAATTCGACGGCTCCCATGGAAATCAGGTCTTTCCTCTGGGAGCCGGACAAAAAGAACAGACATGCTCATTCTTCAGACCGATTGGCCTCGCCAATCCGCCTGAAGATGCTCCTTCCTCCCAACTAAGCCCATTCATTGGGCCTAATCCAGAGCGGAGTGCGCGACTAGATGCTTGTGTACTGCACCGGCATCTAGTCGCGGCTCCCCTTTTTTTGGTCCGGAAACTGAGGCAGCCTCCGCCTCAGTTTCCAGACCAAAAAAACCCCATGTGTACTTAGCCTAAAGCTTGTTTTGGCCAGGTGTACTTTTTACCTCTGTTATCGTGAGCTATTCACCATAGACAGGTGTGGCTATTTGTCTGACAAACCAATTACCATGCTTTATCACTCACATACCATAAAACATTTCAGATTAACATTATACATAAGAAAGCAGTTTCTTGGGGTTGGGATGAATATCTAGGTTTGTTTTTCCTCTAATGTCAGGCAGACAGAATTAGGAACAAAGGTTTCTGCCATCAACAAATCTTGGCTTATGAATAGAGTTCACCCTATCCTTCCCCCCATGCATACGGATTAGCAGTACAGGTTTTTTCTTTCTGTTAAATACATTTTGCATGGGAATAATGTTATTTCCCTTAAAGACTCGTTGCTTGATTTTATTTTTGTAAATCAATATGTACGAGTAGGTTAAGAAATTTAAATATGTATTACTACAGAAAATAAATGCCTCTTCTCCCACCTATCAGCTTCTCTCCATCTGAACTAATCACTCACACTCTATTCATTGGTAAAATCCATCTTCAGTGAATACAGGTTAGCAACTTATTGAGGGAAAAGGTTACAGCTACTACATATAAGGGACTAGAAGAAGGGAGCTGCTGACAGAGGCATGAGTATACAAAGATGCTCCTGCAATTTTTGGTATTTTTTAGTCATCCCAGTGTGAGATTCACAGCTACACTGCTTACTATTGCTCTAATGTGTCATCCATGCTGTTGCTTCTAAGGATATCACAGCAGAATAAAAAATAATAAAAAAAAACCTATAGAAAGTGTGTGTGTTGGCTTTTCAGCCACAGAAAGCTTAGTGAGGTGCACCATAGGAAAGGTTGATTAGGCACACACTGTGACCAGTTTAGGGTTGAAAACAAAACAAAAACCTAAGGGAGGCTTTTTTACCTATTGCTTTCAATGTGATACGTGTGTATCACATAGAAAGCAATAGCCATTGATTTCAATGGGTAGCGCGCGTATGCGAGTTTACGTTCAGAATGAGCAGAGCGTACACTCCGTGTGAAGGCTGCCTAACTTTTTCCTTTAAAGGGAATGGAACCTCCCCCTAAATATATTTTTTCCCCCAGTTTTCTGTAAACCAGGTCAAAAACATTCAACTCATGTGCAGAACCCACCAGGAAAAAAATCTAACTTTGCATGTGCCCCATGTAGGTACTCTATTCAGGTAATGTATGGGAATACTGGGTCCTGCAGTGACCTGGTGGGTCCCAATAGCTGCTGACCTCTCAAACTAAAAGAAGAGAGTGGTAAAATGTTAAAGGAGTTTTCCCATGTCTATAGCCATATAGTGGCAAATAAGATGGCTTGAGAACATTTTTATGTTCATAGGAAAATCCTATTAAATTAGGATTCTCCTAAATGGCTGCTGCAATTTTACATGTGTTAGTGGGTCAACTCTGACCACTACCACCATATATATTATAGCTAAAATTAGCATGAATGAGGTATACACAAAAAACAATTAGGATATTAAGCACATACGCACAACGGATGAATGTAATACAAATCTCCTCACTTCAATCTGGAAGACAGACAGGTCCATTTGCATAAATGAAGCAGCTCAGGCCATTTCTTGAGGTTTGTAAATGAGAATCGGTGTGCAGCGAGTACACCTACACAGTCCTGCACACTGTGCTCAACTGCAGGATCAATCATATGTACCGCTGCCTGACAATATGAAGCTGCCAGTTGTTATTTAACCAGGCAGATCTGAAATGTTACTAAGTTCATTTCATGACTGTAACAACTAGGCTTCCTCCCTTTTGATCTCATGCTACTTAAGGCTAGCAGCTTCAAAATTCAGTTTTTGTACTGTCTGTCTAATCTGTCCGTGGCATAAGATGAAATCTAAAAAAAAATAACCCTCACACAATAGATATGTCACCAGGTTCCATGGTAGATCCTATTTAATTAGACAATCACTTTCCAAATGTGGTTCCAACCCCTGCCCCCCCAAAAAAAAATTAAAAATAAATAAATATATGCATTTGCACCATTTAAAGAGGACCTTTCATCAGATCGGGCACATGCAGTTCCATATACTGCTGGAAAGCTGACAGTGCGCTGAATTCAGCGCACTGTCGGCTTTCCCGATCTGTGCCCGGTGTAAAGCGCTATCGGTCCCGGTACCGTAGCGCTTTAGTGTCAGAAGGGCGTTTCTGACACTTAGCAAGGGATGCCCTTCTGCACAGCAGCGCCTATCGCGCTGTACAGTGTGAGCGGGGAGGAATGCCCCCTCCCTCTGCTCACACAGCTCGTCCATAGACGAGTATTATCAGGAGCGGGAGTTCCTCCCCGCTCCACAGTACAGCGCGATAGGCACTGCTGGACAGAAGGGCGTCCCTGGCTAAGTGTCAGAAACGCCCTTCTGACTGTAAAGCGCTACTTTACCGGGACCGATAGCGCTTTACACCGGGCACAGATCGGAAAAGCCGACACTGTGCTGAATTCAGCACACTGTCAGCTTTCCAGCAGTATATAAAACTGCATGTGCCCGATCTGATGAAAGGTCCTCTTTAAGTACTCCTACTGAACCTATGGCAATGTGTATAAAGCTAGCAGAGCAGGATCAAGAAAAATCCAAAAGAATGTTGGGAAAACCATTAAGGGTTCATTTCCATCAGTGACAGACAATAAGTCCAACAATGCATTGCAGAATAAGTTTCAGGTGGCTGGTGTGTTCTGATGGGATTTTCCCTTAGACTACTAGAACATATTTCTGAGAATTGCTGCTAGGAGAATAACGAAACACATTCGAGAACATGTGACAACGCAAATGCAATATTCTGCAAATATGACAAATATGTATTTCACTTCCATCGTTTTAGAACACTGAGGAAAGCCCAAGTGGTTTTTCTGTCTTGAACACTTGCTACGCAGAATTTCTGTGATACTACAGGTAAAACATACTATATTCTACAATTGATGCAACAGTCATAATATTCTTTTGAGAAAAATAAATTTACCATATCCAATGCAATAGAAAAATTGTGGAGAACAAATCTCAGCGAGTCTGTTTGACGATGAAGCATCTAATCTTTGGAATTTCTCTATAAGACATTCCTCAAGAAGGTATTTCACAAGCTCTTACAGGTCAAGCAATAGAGGACAGGTTAAAATATAGTCTCCACATAATTCAATTGAAGCAAGAGATGAAAAAAAGAAGCTGCTAAACATAGATAATAAAAGCTTCTAGAATCAATCAAAGCGATACCCAGGAGCTGCAGGATACGTTAATACAATAACACAATGCTGGAGAATTCCGCTGGGTTGGCATGGCTCCAGATATCTTCCATCTCTGACATGATATCATTTCATAGGCTCACATTTTTGTTTTATTAGGCTTGTCATAGAACAGAAGTCAACAAAATAAAAGTATAAGTTAACATGAGAATTCACTGCAAGCATTCTCACTTTGACATTTTACTACAGAAAGCATTGGGATGAGCAACACTTAAATTGCAGCATACCTTAAAGGGGTTGTCCAAGATAAATTTTGTTTCTAATCACCTATCCCCTGTGCTCTGATGCCTCGTGCACGTGACCATTGAGGCCAATCAGAGGCCTATGGCAAAGGGAACAGGACGTCATAGTCAGCGAGGACTTCTGGCACAAGAAGCAACAGGACTGGAGCACACTCAGAGGCACTGGAGCATCCGAGGAAAGGTGAGTATGTTTTGTTTTTTTCACCTTACCTGCCCTATTAAAAAAAATTATCCTGAACAAAGAACAGTTCACCTCCTCCATCAAATCCAGCTCCTTATATGAATAGCTGCACAGATTCTGGCTGTTAGTTTTGTTGTCTCTCTAATGCCAGACAGGCAGGGTCAGGCAGGAGCAGACTAGGGTGTGATTCTGAGCTCTGACATTGCCCGCCTCTGATTGGAGCTCTGAATCACAACCCTTGCTTGCTCCTGCCTGACACTGCCCACCTGACAGTACAGAGACTAATAGAGTATTAGAACAAAACTACAATGACTTCTTCAGAATGCTGAGGGCTAGAGAAAAAATGTCCAACTACTGTGGAATAATTGGAGGAGCGAATATTAAAGGAAGCTATGAACTAAAATTGATGGATGTGAGGAAAAGTCCTCTTTAATTGTGCCCTATTGTCTTGCTTATGTCGTGATTTTCCCCTCATTGACATAAAGGAGTTTTCCCACATACATGTAACTATATTTACATTTGTAGTTTTGTATATAAGTAATTGATTGTAGCATTTTAAAGGGATTCTATGATTAAAATCACATTTTTTTTCTCGATCACATGTAGGAATAGCCTTAAGAGAAGGTATTCTTCTCCTACCTTTAGATGTTTTCTCCACACTGCCGTTAGGTTGAAATCCCGGGTTTCGTCTGCATGCAAATGAGTTCTCTTGTATCACCGGGGACAGTCCCCAGAGCTCAAACAGCACTGGAGGCGTCCCCAATGCTGTGAGAGAAATCTCCAGCACTGCCTCCATCTTCTTCAGGAAAGGTCTCTATGCGTGTCTTGTTGCGGAGCTGGGTTCAAACTTCTACGGATGCGCAGTCTGCTCTGCCGTCAGGACTCGGGCAGACCCGACTGCACTTGCACACGGCCATTTTTTTTGTGGCCGCTTACCCCAGCTTACTGTGTAAGCGGCCACAAGAAAATGGCCACTTACACCAGGCGGGCATGCGCAGTCGCCTCTCCATGAGGCCCGACGGTAGAGCCGACTGGAAATGCATAGAAGCTTGAATCTAGCTCTGGAAGAAGACGGGCAGAGAGGCTGTTCTTGAAGAAGATGGAGGCGGCGCTGGAGATTTCTCTCGCAGCATTGGGGATGCCCTCAGTGCCTTTTGAGCGCTGGGGCCCGCCCCCAGTGCTGCAAGAGAACTTATTTGCATACAGACGGAAACTGGGATTTCTACTGAACGGCGGCACAGAGAAGACATCTAAAAGTAGGAGAAGAATAGCCTTTCTTAAGGCTATTCCTACGTGTGACCGAGAAAAAAATGTGATTTCAAGAATGTCTCTCACCATCTTGGTGGTAACAGTATTTTGTCTTGATCAGTTGCCAATGGATACAACCATGAATGCAGAAACTTTGTATGGTCTGGCCCTTGTCAGAAACAATTTCCTTATTGTAGACAGATTGTTGGGCAGGGACAGATGGTTACTGAAAATCTTTAAAAAAAAAACCTCTGCAAAATTTTAACTTATTTACATTTGCAAAAATGTTCAACTTGTCTAGAAATGTAAATGTGGTTATTTTCATTGCAAAACCCTTTAATGGGCAGAGAATCAACGGTATTAAAATCAAAGCACGTGTTATAGTTGTTTTATTAGTAGTTCACAGGGTTGTGGCATTCCAGTCTAAAATATTTATCATCTATGCGCTGGATAAGTGGTAAATGTTTGGTGGTATTCTGACCACTTATCTAGCAGATGGATAACATTTTTAGGATGGAATATTCTTATAATTTACTATAATCACTTGAATGGGACCCAAGCTGCAGTGACACGGTTGAGCCACCACACAGATGTCTTTTTCTGGCTCCTTTCATTGTGTATTATATCTGGATAGATTAATGCAGCGTTTAAAAATAAATAAAGAAATAAATAAATAAAAATAAGAGCATAATCTGGAAATAATAGCTAAACTAGAATAAGTCCTCCAAAAGGAAGAGGTTCCCATCCACAGACTGTTATTGTAACCTATCATTGCAGAGCAGGGTACTAACTGTCTGTGTGAGAGGTCTAAATGTGGGTCAGGCTGGGTTCACATCTGCGCCCGGTCTCCACCTGGGAATTCCACTCCCCATTCTGCTTTAAAAATGCAGAGAGAAACCCTTTTTGATAATCTATGGGGTCCGCAGGTTTCCAAAGGTAACCGCTTTTTTAAGAGCATTAGGTTTCCGTTCAGGACCAAATGCAGGTGTGAACCTAGCGTCAGAAGTGTCTCATTGATAGCAGGGCATACATGGTCTAATAATTCCCTGTACCATCTCTTCCAAATGAGACACATTGCCACTTCTGACTAAAAGAGAACTAAAAAGAAACAAACCAGCAAGTGAAAAAAACCAGGAGCAAAAGGCACTATGTAAATTCAGTCAATTAGTTACACATCACTAGCTTTTCAGCACATCATCCACATTTTACTAAATTATTAAATGGAACGGGTAGGTACTTAACTCTAATGAAGCATTAGTAGACTGGAGATACAGACAGTAAAAATGTTAAATACTGCTGCACTGCCAGGTTATGAGCAAAGACATAGAAGTAATAAGAGTGTAAGACTTAATTCACCATATGCAACTCTCAGGTGACTAAACTGCTTCTTAATTAAACCTGTTACTTATCAGGATATGGTAGTATGCAGCCAGTGTTTGTACATAAGCTACTCTAAATAGGGGCCACACGGTGGCTCAGTGGTTAGCACTGCAGCCTTGCAGCGCTGGAGTCCTGGTGTTCAAATCCCGCCAAGGACATTAAACCATCTGCAAGGAGTTTGTATGTTCTCCCCGTGTTTGCGTGGATTTCCATCCCATATTCCAAAAAGACATACTGATAGGGAAAAAAAAAAAGTACATTGTGAGCTCTATGTGGGGCTCACAATCTATATAAAAAAATAAAATAAAAAAATAAGCTACTCTAAATAGGACCTCTCATGTCTTCATATCACTATAGGGTACTGAATTCAGCACGCATTTAGTTTTGTGCCTGCCCCAGTTCCAGAGATATCAGTGCCGTTCATTTGGGATACCGATGTCACTGCACTGACAGAGGGACAGACTTCACAATTCAGTGTCATCCCTATGGATGAAGAACAACTCCTTCAAAGAACAAGACTATAGAAGTGTGCCTTCAATGGATCATTCCTAACTGCCCAGTGATGACATTGTAGTGATATGAGTAGCTAAAATTAACAGCACCAATATTTCTGGAACTGGGGCAGATACCTGCAAAATTGAACATGCGCTGAATTCAGATTACTGTCAGCTTTGCAACGGTATATAACATGCCGTATCTTAGGCTAGAGTCACATCTGTGTAAGAGTCTCCATTGTAGAAAGAAAAGTCCGCACAGAGAACTTTCACTCTGCCAGTATCAGTAGAAAAATGGCAGACCCTATTATAGTCTGTGGGGTCTAGAGTAAGTGTAATGTTTTGTCCCCAGTGGACCCAAGCAACAGAGACCTGTGCGCAAATATGAACCTAGCCTTAGAGAACATGAAAGGTCCTCTTTAAGACGTTGGTGTAGTTGTTTCCTACTGTACATTATTACACATTATTTTATACAAAATTGCTGTTATTTTCCAGGATATACTGTAAAATCGGCCAATGTGTGAAACAAGTGCCCCTCAAACAACTCACGCATACATTTAAAAAAATAAAGATTTTTTTTTTTTTGCTAAAAACCATTCCATATATAAGGTATTGACCACGGATATTGAAAAGCAAAGCAAAGGTTGTGTAATGAAAGGTCACTGACTTTATTGTCTATGGTAAAATACCTAGCACTGTCAATTGCTATGGTAACTAGCAATTTGTAGAAACAAGCAGTGACTGCGAGGGAGATAAAATCAGTTTAGACTAGTTCTCAAAAAGACCTTTGACCTTTGAGGAATGGCTAAGCATGTAAAGGTTATGCAGTGTTTGATCAATATGGAGGACACTTCCCCTGGCCAAGAGCAGTGTCAAAGCGAGCACTGAGACTGTAAGGTACTTGTCAACGCACTCAATTCTGGTTTGTCTCTAAGCCAAGATCCCTGGAATGGCACTGCCCCAATGTATGAAACATTACCCATCACATGTCAAACAAATGATGTGCCATCCCTTCCTCAGAGCTACTTTGTCTGTGCTGCGGGAATTCACTTAAGGTTTGTGGCATGCTGAGAAATGTAGTTTTAGCATAAAGAAAGTAAGGGATACATGTTCACAAAACTGACAAACCAGTGTGAAAATGATGAAAATTAATTCTATTTTCTGAAACATCATAAAAGCCATATAAAGAAGAGGGAGGGATTTTCTACCCCAGGACCTATAGAACTGTATTGTATTCTACTCTAGTGTATTCTTAGCAGATGAAAATGTCTCAGTAGTTGACACCTTTTTTTAATGGCTAACAAAAAATGATGACATACTGTGAGCTTTCGGAATAACTTGATGCCTTCATCAGGCTGGTATAACACAATAACTGAAGGCAATCACACACACCGATCTTTTTTGTTTCTGAAATTTCCTCTTAAAACCAAGATCATCAGATCATTGATGATATTGTGATTTAATATATAATAATATAATTTATAATTGAAATCATAATATCATCAATGATATGAAGATCTTGGTTTTAAGAGGAAATTTCTGATACAAAAAAGATCGGCGTGTGTGAATACAAGCTAATGACGACCTTTGACACACTGGAAGGGGGGTGAAACCAGTCACAGGGTTTTATGTCGTTTTACAACAAGTAGACACCGAGTCACTGATCTAGGTAATCATGAAACTCGGAGACCCTTCCCGTGAACGGACATTTCTTTGGACTTATGGGTTTATTTGTGTGTACTGTTTTCTATCAATTGTGCATCAAACACTATACTCCAGTATAAACGTGCTTGTCTTCAGATATTGTGTTATAACAGCCTGATGAAGGAACCGAGTTATTCTGAAAGCTCACAATATGTCATCATATTTTGTTAGCCATTAAAAAAGGTATCAACTACTGAGAACTCCCATTATTTATATTTCATATCCTCCGGCTAATACGGTACAAAAATAAATTCTTCTTATGAAAATGTCTAGAAGAAAAAAAAAAGTGGTGGTGAGGAGAAAGTTCTAAAACTTTGTAATATATGTATGCATAATAACCCCCCCCCCCAAAAAAAAAAAAAAAAAAAAAGATAAAAAAAAAGGGCCCATACTGTTGTGTGCATTCAGCACAGTAGAGATCTGGTTGTATCAGAGCTCAATGCATCAGAATTCACTGTATAGTACAGTGCGTCATTGGGCAGTGAAATGATTCTTCCAAATAGGTTGAACCTAACTGCACCCTCTGGCTGTGTAGTGGACAATATTTTTTTTCCCGTGGCTTGAAGTACAACATTTTCATGCTACAGTATGACATCATGTAATCATGCTGGGCAATAATGTCTCCTATAAGAGGGTTTTCGCACTTCTTTTTAGGTCTTCCATCTGAACGTCTATTTCGGTTTGCTTCAGCTACCTGTCCATGCAGAGTGTGCACGGCAGCCTGGGCTTTACCTGAAAGCGAGCATCGCAAAACTTGGTGTACATCTACGAAAAGTGGAACCGGTGTGAGCTGAGCACAACTTATATGAACAGGAAGACTGCTATGTGTTGAGCAGAGTTGTTTCTCTCACACTGTTAGGAGGCTGCTGAACTGTACCACTAAACTATCAGGAAACTGCTGCAAGTGGTGCTGCTACATTCGAGAAACTACCGTAAACTTCTGACGTGTCTGAGTACCTGCTGTTACCCACTATTGTGCTGAATATCTACCTCAATGAAGTACTGGTGATAATTAGGCATGTGAATGTGTGCATTTTATTTGCTCAACCTTAGCATACTCGGGTAGGCTAATGTATGAAGGAAGACATTTTTATATGCCCATTATTTTAAGGCACAATGACAAAAGGAAAGTACTTACTCAGTTACAACCGCACAATGGCACAGGGTATAAAACAGACAGAGACACTGTGTGCCACTGTATAGTCTCTACGTATATGGCTTTGTCATGTGTAAGAAGCCTAAAGTAATGTACGGTACTAAAGACAACATGAATCACTTAGGCTCATTAAAAACAAACAAACAAAAAAAAACTTTAGTTAATGTATATCAGCCAGTAAAGGGGTTATGCTATGAAAAATAAAGCTTTGTTACTAATATTTTATTACAGATTCCCAGTGACTACATTTGCAGAGTGTAATGGGGTCACAGAAGTCACTGCTGCTCTGGCTCTCTTTTATGTATACTTGCCACGGCATAAAAAGGGGGTGCATCACACCTCAAAAGGGGCAGAGCTTTGGTAAAAAGGGGCCGCACAGACATTTTTACTGCATGGTGTGTACACTGGGATTCCCGCATCATTGCCTGCAAAAGTTTACAATGCTGTGACGTCACCGATTTCACTCTACTGCTGCTTCAGGTCTTCAGAGTATAGTGGAGTTGGTCATATGATCAAGAGACAGAGTGTCAGCAAGGGAGGCAGAGGAACAAGACTACTGGCCTCCCCTGTTGTGCTCTGTAAAAGTGATCATTGGGGCTTTGGAGAACCTGCTTATAAGCACCAGGAATACACTGGTAAGTTTCCATACATAACCCCTTTACCAGTTAATTTGAAGAGTCACTGTACATAGTGCATAGGCATTTCTTTGCAAAAGCTTTATCCATTCCCTTACTTTGGAAACTAATCTGAGAAAACAAAACATGCAACAACAAAGAACTGTGATACAAGCCTTCAGATTTCACCTACAAAAATGCTTTAAAAGACATGATGGTTTTCAATTTAAGAATTGTTCAACTGTACTTTCTGTGTAAGGCCTATTAGTGTCACAGACTGTACTAGTTTTAAAAACACCAGGCACACAACTGAGTGTGCATCCGCCAAGTGTGCAGTGGAATGTAATTGGATGTCATTCCAAGTGTCACCCAAACTCAGCCCCACATCGGGTGCACACAGGGTCGTGTGCATGGAGCTTAATAATCTTGGCTGAACTACAGTGTTAGAATTTAAACTTTGGTAACATTTTAATTCAATTAATAAGTAGGACCAATGGGTTGATTTTGGTGAAAGCATTACACACTTTTTTTTTACCATTTTAAAACAAGATCCATTTTCTCCTTTTTCCTTTTCCATTTGTAAAGCTTAACATTTTATTCTGTATATGGTTAAGTGACTTGCCATCTTGACCACACTGCTGCTCTGGAAATAGAAGTTTAGAGATAGGTTTGAGTGTAGCCACAAGAACGTAGGAAACTAGTGTTTAGAGATAACTCACTGACTTCTATGGGAAAGTGCTCAGAGCATACTCTGTGACATAGGCTCCATGTATGCAACATTTTGCTCTTTCAGTGTGCTAGCTGTGTTTTTCACAGACCCATTCATCTCTATAGCCTCATACAGACAAGCATGTATTATGCAGTGGCGCATGTATGGCGCAGTGTATGAGTTATTGAACCAGGACCGAAGAGAGACTTTTGTGATGGTCGAGTCCCTTTAAATAGAGATTTAGCAGAATTAACAAGAACTTCTGCATTTAGTGAAACTGTAGCATCAGGATATCTCATCACAGAAAATAATGAAAACCAATAAAAAAATAATTGGAAAAACATATATAATCACATTGCCTGATTTGCCACATCACAGCCACCAAGAGACTCCATTGACTATAGTATGTTCCATCAGTCTTCTGACTGTTATTCATTGTAAAACAACTGAAGTTAAGAGATATTTTGAAAAACATTGTGCTATTAAGAAATAGAGGTGGCAGAGAACAGGCGGCCTGACAATCATGGCTGCAACATCTTAAAGGGGCTGGTAAAGGCAAAAAATGAATAACTTTGGTAGAGGTTAAACACCCGTACACTGTGCTGTGGCCTGACTGGAGTTGTTGTTGCTCATTTGTTCCCTTTTATTTGAATAGGATAGCTGTACAAAATTTTGCTTCTGGCTCCGTACACAATGCTCAAAACCGCTCACTGGTGAAGAGATTGGATGTCAGACCCCCACTATTTCAAATTAATGACCTATACTAAAGATAGGTAGTTCAATTTAAAGAGGTCCTCTCATGTTCTCCTGAATGTGCGGGTTTTGTATATAGCTAGAAAGCCAACAGAGCGCTAGACTCTAAGGCCTGCCTTTCTGACAGAGGGGAGATAGCGGTGCTGAAATTAACAGCACCAATATCTCCAGCACAAGGGTACATACTGGAAATGCAGACAGTGCACAGAATTCAGCACACTGTCTGCTTTTTTAGCTGTATATAAAACTGCACATTCACTTAAGGCCCTGTTCACATCTGCGTTCGGGTTTCCATTCGGGAACCCCATGATTATTATGCTCTCCACATTTACATTTATTATGCTCTCCCCTATACGCATAAAAAAGCGGTTAACTAAGGAAACCTGCGGACCCCATAGACTATAATGGGATCCGTTTAGTTTCTGCCCAAAACATTGGGAGCGAAAAGTGCTGCTTACAGGTCTTTTCTCTCCGCATTTTTAGTGCTGAAACTACATGGACCCCATTAAAGTGTATGGGGTCCCCGGGCTTCCTTAGGTGACCACTTCTTTAAGCGTGTAGGCTTCCGTTCAGGGGTTCCCCATGCGGAGTCCCAGAATGGAAACCTGAATGCAGATGTGAACCAGGCCTAAGTTTTGGACAACTCAAGTGATCACACTATACTATAAAAATAGAAAAGCTTTATTCGATTAACCAGGCACTCAAGAACACAATGTATTTATGTGGATACAGCAAAAATATAGATTGGATTTAGATTTCTCTGTTCTTCATTCACTTAATGAAATAAACTAACATTTCTATCCCTCCTGGCTGTTTACAGTGCTGCATTTGTATCAATAAAAGATCCAGCTTTCCTACAAAATAAACAAAAAGCAACATAAAAACACACAAGCAAAAAGTCAGACAGACAATAGTTTTTACCACTATTACACAAGTGCTTTTCTGTCAATCTAGTTTACCTCAATACGATTAGATCTACTACATTTTTAATTTGGCCTTTGTTCTGGTCATACCTATTACATTAATATCCATATTGTTTCTGACAAATTTGTTAAATAAGGCAACAATTGTAACAATGAACAAGGTTACCAAAGTTATTTTATACCTTCCAGATGGTTCACTGCATTCTGTATGGACACATTTCAGAGTTTTTAGGTTCCACTTTTAATGTTTGCTGGCAAGAATTGTAACAGATAATGTATTAGGTCATCCAAATAAAGACAAACCAGAAACTTTCACACAAATTTGGGCGGATAAAATCCTAGCAGAGTTCGGACTGGATGGCATATCTGAGACAGCAATTACACAATCACAACATTTTTGTGGTCTGTCAATGTTTTGTAGTTTCGGAATCTAATCTCAGTGATGTCATGGCGACTATCATGTGTTTGCGCTTTCCCAGTTACGCACCAGTTTTTGTTTTTAACATCCTGGAAAAAGTTAAGACATAAACGTTCCAGATGGCATTCCCAGATATGGTTTGGTAAAATCAATTCAGCACAGTTTAATTTTGTAACGCAATCTGTTCACTGTGCTTATTGAGCCAGCGCCCTGCTAGAGCTGCAACTTTGTGAGCGTAACAGCCCTTGAAAAGTTTCAGAAGCCTTTACTTGTACACTCTCAATTTATAGTCACCATTACCCTTATTCACAGGGCGTAGGACACACCTACTCACTTGCTGTAGTTATTGAAAATTCGGTGACTATCAAGAAGTGTCTTAGAAATCAATAAGATTAAAGGCCTGAAAGAATTATCTAATTGATTTCTATGGGCAGCACTTACCCTTTCTAGATTGTAAGCTCTTGCGAGCAGGGCCCTCAGTCCCATTGTGTGAAATGACTTTCTTTGTAATGCATCTTTCTGTCTGAATTTAAACCCTACAAATTGTACAGCGCTGCGGAATATGTTTGCGCTAAATAAATAAAATTTATTATTATTATTTCTATTAATTGCTTACATCATTATTTATATCATAGGTTGCTTTCTGCAGTTTAATCCATGAGCTTCTGGTTAAGGCTAGGTTCATATCTGTGCTTGATCACCTCTCAGGGTTTCCGTCCCCCATTCCGTTTGAAAAATGTGGAGAGCATAATCCGCTCATTGACAGGTTTCATTTAAAGGGGTATTTAAGCGTATTTTTGTAAATTTATTTGTATAGTTTTCACAAGTTTTTTTCTTTTTTTAAAAGATAGGAGGGGGAGCATTACATACCTGGGCCCCTGTCACTTCGACCATTATCATGGTGGCTTATATTTATCAGAGTCTTGATATCAAGCAGTAAAACATTAGATCTATCATGTAATTTTGCTGTCGACTTCCATTACTCGGATTACTTTGACTCTAAGAATCAACTGCATAAGTGTAGGAGGTTCTGTGAGCCATTACAAAATTCCTATACATGTGCTAGCGGCATTGGGCTCTATTCAGATCACATTTTTTCTTTTCTTTTTTTTTTTTTTTTTTTTTAAAACATCTGCTTAATGGATGCAGAAAACAGGTACAGAAGACAGACGCAAGCCAACCGTTTACATAGACATCGATATATATTTTTTAAAAAAAAGGTATTGTAGTCTATTGGACTTGCAAGCAAATGACTGCAGGGGCTAATATAATCGTAAAAAAAACAAAACAAAAAACAAAACAAAGAAATTTTAAAAAAAGCTAAAAATTCAAATCATCCTCCCCTCTTTAGAATACGTATAAGAATAAAATATTACTGTGAAACACATACATATTAGACATCCCTGTGTCCAAAAATGCCCAGTCTACAAACTTTTTCCTGTATGGTAAACGCCGTAGTGGAGAAAAAAAAGAAAAAAAAAAATCAAAAGTGCCATTTTTCACTGCTTCACTTCTGCTAAAAATTTGAATGAGGCTAAGGTCCCATGTTGCGGAAAATCAGCCTTTTTTGTTGCAGATTTTGCTGCATGTTTTTGAGACAAAGTCAGAAGTGATTAAGCAGAAAGGAAACATACAAGAGCTTCCTGTATATTTCCCATTCCTTTTGTAGCCATTTTTGGCTTTGGCTCAAAAAAACGCAACAAAATCTTCAACAAAAAAAAAAGAAGCCGTGTTTCCGCAGCGTGGGGCCTCACCCTAAAAAGAGACAAAGCAATAGACATTCCCCAAAATGGTATAACTAAAAAGTGAAGGGAAGCACTGCATTGTCTCCAGCCATGGTGCTAGTGTCAGAGGGTATTGAGAGAGGCCCCTTCCATAAGCACACAGCTTATGTTTCTCTATGCCTATGCTAATCCACTCTCTGGGATAGGTATGATGTACATGCATATTATGAGAGTACTCCAGTATAAATACTGTACTTTAAAAACATCTATAGAATACGTCCTTTCCTTACCAGAGATACACTAAAGACACTTATTGTCTCTCTGATTCATTCTCGCCTTGACTTCTGTAACTCCTTACTAATCGGTCTTCCCCTCACTAAACTCTCCCCTCTACAATCTATTCTGAATGTATTGGCCAGGCTCATCTATCAGGCTAGACGCTACAGCGATGCCTCGGGTCTGTGCCAGTCACTACACTGGCTGCCTATTCAATATAGAATCAAATATAAAGTCATCACTCTCATCCACAAGGCTCTCCATAATGCTGCACCTCCCTATATTTCGTCCCTGATCTCTATCTCCCAACCAGTGTTCTCCGTTCACTTAATGACCTAACACTTACATCCTCTATTATCAGAACCTCCCACTTTCGTATACAAGACTTCTCCCGAGCTGCACCACTTCTCTGGAATGCTCTACCCCGGACAATCAGATTAACTCCCAATTTCTACAGTTTCAAACGTAAACTAAAGACACATCTTTTCAGACAGGCCTATCATAATTTCTAACGTAAACCCTTCCGTACTATAATTAGAATCCCCAAAATTTAACCCTCCTCTGTCCCCACTCCCACATTTCCCCACATGATATGATGCCATCTCAGGCTAACTTTATCTGTCCAAGCTCCATCCACATGTTAAAGGACACGAGTGGTGATGGCTCATAAAATTTTAAGTTTGTGTAATGACAGTCACCTCTATTACAAAATTGTCCGACCATTGTATAAGCAATGCCGCCCCTGCTACCTCTTGTGTCACCCCCTCTACTTCATAGATTGTAAGCTCTTGCAAGCAGAGCCCTCAGTCCCATTGTGTGAAATGACTTTCTTTGTAATGCATCTTTCTGTCTGTATTTGAACCCTACAAATTGTATAGCGCTGTGGAATATGTTGGCGCTATATAAATAAAATTTATTATTATTACTTACTTTGTTCCTGCTAGAGCGTGGCTACACAAACTTGGCCCATTCAAGCAGTAGGGAATACAGTATGTAGGATGAAAAAGTTACTGAGGAGCATAGCACAGATACTGACAACAGTACAAAATAGAACATATGATGATGTATTTTTATAATTTGCTTCATACCTTAATTAGCAGTTCGTCAGCCGGCGCCATTAGAAGCAGTAAGAAAGACAGTTGTTTTGCTTACTTGCACTAATACTCTAGTGCTTAGCTGTCAACCTAATTTGCCTCAATACAATTAGCTATTGTTTACCTTGCTGCCATATTAATATCGCATTGTTACCTGCACGTTTGGTAAATATGACAAGAGCTGTAACAAAGAGCAGTTACTTTACCAAGTTATTTTATATGTTCCAGATGGTTCGCTGTAAGCTGTTTCCTAGGACTGGCTAGACATATCTCTCATGTGGTCTGAATTGTTTGGTGAGTCTTGCTGAAAGCATTTAATGATATCATACGTAAATACAGCATGCACTCAAAGTTAATAATTTATGAGAGCTTGGGAGTATAACACTTTCCCAAAGTGCCCTCATTTGACCTCCTGCAGATTTGACCGGCAGATCAAAGAAAAAACACAGTTTTCTATAATTAGATCAAAGAAAGGCATACATTACTGTAAACTTACCAAACTGCATAGAAATCAATAAAAGTAATGGAAAGCAAGTAACTGAGTGACAGCGATTAATGACCTTTAAGTAAAAATCAATCTAGAGAGAATTTCACAGCTAGGACGCAGGGGGAGCTTTTAGCAGACTACAGTATAGATCAGGATTTTCTGTAGCGCAAATGTAATGTTGTGATGATTAGAGCAGTGTACTAGTATGTATGGTCTATGACCACAACAATACATACAGGCCAAAAGCTTCATTAGATCACAAGCTGAAGAAAACTGCTCCAAAACTGGTTATACACAGTAGGTGAATGGTAACCAAATCTAGTAACTATTAGTGGTCATATGGTATACCTCAGGCAGCCTGATCCTTTACATAATACACGGTTCTACTTATGCATTACAGTGTATTATGCATGTCTGTCAATACTGACCTAATAGGCTCTGCCTCTTGCAGGACCTAAGATAATTTTGTACATGGCAGTCCCAGAAAATAGTGTTATACCTACAGCTACTATAGCAACACTTTGGCACCCCACAATCACATCAAGTCCCCTCCACTATCCAACTATTTAGATTCCATTGTTTCTACAGACCACCACATCATTGTCACCGGGATGTAACCACTGATTCCCATTGCTCTTGAGCCTTGATATAACTGTATGTTAAATAGGATCTGTCACCCTATACAAAATGCTGAATGCCATACATCACTTGATTGACATTGAACAATTTGGGGGTTTTAATGGAAACAACATTATTGTTCAAATTTGGGCGTGACATGCTGCAGCTCAAAGACCCATTGCCAAGTACAAAGCGCTACATGACAAACCATTTCAATGCCACCGAGTCCTTGATCATTTTTTTTTTTAAAACATATTTACAATCTACTGTTCAAAAGATATGACCCCTGTAAGTTTATATGTGTGAGCTAGTTTTGATTCTCCAAGTGAGCGATAACTTTTTCTTTTCCCAGATAACTACAAAAGGTTTCGGTCCACTTGGAGAATCAGAGCGAGTTTACATATACGCTTCCATAGTCCATATCTTTTGAAAAAGGATGAAAAGATTTAGATTAAAAAAAAAAAAAAAAAAAAGCCAAACTGATCAGGGGTACAATGGCAATCAAATGGTATTTGGTATGTAGCATTTTGTACTTGGCCCTCTTTAAGCTGCAGCATGTCAAAACTGGAACAGCAATGTTTTGCGCAAAGTAGGGGTTGTGTCACTATGGACACATAACCCCTGTTCTGTGGATTGGGGGTTAAGTGTCCTCAAGTGATCAGGAAGAAAGGTGACCAAAAGGCTCCCTAAGACCTCCTTGAGAATGGAGTGCCAGTAAACCAGTGCTCCATTCACTTCTTTAGGGTTGCGGGGTCATTACAGTTCTGGCAGCCTCATAAAAAGTTATGGAGTTATGGTCATGCAAGTGCTCTGGGGCACCATTCACAAGGAGGTCTTAAAGGGGCTCTATCAGCAAAATCATGCTGATAGAGCCCCACATATGCACGAATAGCCTTTAAAAAGGCTATTCAGGCACCGTAAGTGTTATATTACACTACCCCGCACGCTGGGCGGGCATTCAGGGTGTGTCTTCTTCTTCATCCCCGCCTCTTCTTCCTCCGATGTCCTCCGGTCCCGTCCTCCTCCGGCGCTCGTGAGCGGACACGGATATAAAAAAATGGCCTGGGCGCCTGTGCAGTAGCATGTGGCTTCTACTACGGTTACTGCCCAGGCGCCCAGGCCATTTTTTTATATCAGTGTCTGCTCGCAAGTGCCGGAGGAGGACGGGACCGGAGGACATCGGAGGAAGAAGAGGCGGGGATGAAGAAGACGGCGCACCCTGAATGCCCGCCCACTTACGCATCGTAAGTAGATAACATTTTTTTTTAGGGTTTTATTTTAAAACGGGGGGTAGTTTAATATAACTTTTACAGTGCCTGAATAGCCTTTTTAAAGGCTATTCACGCATATGTGGGGCTCTATCAGCATGATTTTGCTGATAGAGCCCCTTTAAGGGAACTTTCAGCGAGGACTTCTGCCATATTATATTTTCTCCTATCAATCAAGAGAGAATATTATACTTTTGCTCTCTGATTGTCACATAGAGGGATAATGTAATACCCCTCTGAGCATAATATTAGGGGTATTCTATTGTAATGCCCCTCTGAACATAACCAGGAAGTTTTTTGGTGCTGTGACCCAGATGTATGTTTACCATTGTCGAGATCACCGCACCAAAAGAGCTGCATCAAACACTTACACAAAAAATACTTAAAGCCATCAATAAAGTTTACATTTCACCCTGTCCAAACCTAACATTTACACAATAAAATTCACCTCTCTAGCGATTTTGTTGCACACTAAAATAATAGCAATAACGATAATTACTAGAGATAAATGTATACATTGCTACAATTTTTATATGGGGATAGAAAATTTTATTCTTATATAAACCTTTATTTAACTTGCATGCACAAAATTATTTGTATTTGTCACAAAGTTACATGAATGTGGACATGGCTATTGATAACCCATTGAGAAACAAGTAATCTTCAGGTTGTCCATTTTCAAGAAATATATAGGGTTTAGGGGTTCACTTGCTTTTCATGTGTTTAATCCCTACATTTTATATGATAAGACTTTTTTTTAACGTTTCCAGCTTCAAAGATTGTCAGGATTGTTCCTTTCAGTTCTGGTAATTTTCTGAAGACACGTACATGCAGATGTAGACCTTAGTGATATGCATAAACTCTGCACATGTTGAACTCTTATTTTAGGAGGTTTGGTGCAGATAACTTTTTGTTTGGTTTCCACTTTTAGCAACTAATTTTTAATGTTGCAATTTAGGTTTTCATTGTCCATCTCATAACTGTGAAAACTGTCCTGGCAGTGAAAGTTAAATAAGGTTTTAAAGACAACCTACTTCAACCCCAAGCAGAGTAAACTGTCACCACTGTCACAGTTGTTTTTAACCGTACCTACAAAAGTGACACACATAACAATGATATGATGTATATTACTGTAATGTGTTCTGTAGCTTGGTGCTGACAGCTAATGTTCTATCTGGATTGACCTTCAATTTCCTCTTGGTGGATGTCTGACTTTCAAAAAGTCCCACAGATTAACTGTTTGTAGGGTCTGTACATTATTATGTTGTCGTGATCCAAGTGACTACTAAGGCCCATTCACAGGCTTCAGTGGTCACTAATGTTATTCAGTTGGCCGTGAGAGGTTCAAAGAGAGCGGGGGCACCAGAGCCCTGGGGGGAGGTGAGTATCACGGTTTGTTATTTTCATTCACCTTCCTTAGGTCTCTACTTATACTCTAGGATCTGTTGAGACCCTAGAGTATAATATCAACAGTTCCAAATTAGCCATGTTTCATCTAAAAGAAACCATTGGGGGAGGTTCACCTGACAAATACTTACCTCCAGTAGACTCCCATGACCCACCATAGTAATCAACTGTTTTGGCATATTCTGATACAGTTGATATGGGAATGGATTATAATGGGGGGAAAATGGAAAGTTGATTGCTGTTGGGGCCCAGGCATTCACCCATTTCACACATATTATAATTTGCCCCGGTTGAGACTTTGGATGCTTTGCACTTCGCACTCATTGCATTCATAATGACTGGGCAGATCCTGTTTATCCATTGCATTGCTTGTAACTTTAGGTAGTGGCCCATCTGTAATAGCTGTACCCACTAAGTGTTTTCAATGCTATATATCTACTTTATATACATATACACACAGAAAAGCACTTGTGGTACTTTTGTTAATATGAGTTTGTCTTATTGTCGTTTTATAATGTCATTACTAAAAGGATCGCTGCATTTGTAGAGATCTTCTGTATTTCATTTCATACAAGAGAGCTCCATGGCTTTAAAGTATAATAATAAAACTGGCTCTATAACAATGGAAATAAGAGAATACAAGATGCTATTTTTACTGTAAGCTTTCCCAAAGCTGCTGGCAAGAAAATGATGATTTCTTTCAACACATAGAGTTTAAAACTGTGGCAAAAATCCGACTTGTAAAGAAGATGAGGCAGACGGCTGTTGTACCCGATACTTCAGGCTCATGTAAATTGGCACTATGGTTGCCGAGTTGTAGCTTTATAGCCAACATTTTCTATACCTCAAGCCAAACACACTCCTTGTCCGATGGCCAGATACATTTCTGTCTGCTTATGGTAGAAATGTAAAAGACAAGGTGCTCCAAGATTGAACACGAATGCTTTCACAAAATGAACTGGACAAACTGTCCTACTGTCTAATTCTGAACTGGTATAGAAATATCAGAACAGGTTACATGCATTTGAAGTACATTGCATTTCAGGGGTAAAATATGGTAAGATATATGAATTAAGTGTTCCAATTAATCATTTAGATTTCTCATAACTCCATGGTGGGTGGTTTAATATTATAGAAAAGCATGAATCAAAGTCGTTAAATCCTGCATATATTATACACAAATGCAAATACAAGAATACTTTGCCCTGCAGGAGGGGTCCATGGTCGCCTCTGTAGGGAGAGGGAGAGCTAGTCCCATTGCCCAGTTTATACTGCTTATTTGACAACGGGCTGAAGTACCTATCTGCTGAATGCATAATGGATTAACACCAGAGGTCGCCAGGGGAGATTTTCTGGTCGACTATGTTTTGTCTGGAGCAATCTACTCTATTGTACACTACAGGATAAATGGGCAAATATCTTAAATGAAGTCTGGTGCTGAATGTCTAGATCTCTGGATTTTACAAGATACCAATGCATCAGCAATATCGCATTATCATGGTTAATACAACTTCTAATGAATTGACTTACCAATATTAGGATGCTTCAGTAAACGACAGATCCTTGCTTCACGTTCCAATTTCTGATGATCTGTTTAGAAAAAATAATAAATAAATATTATACCTGTAAATCAATAGCTGAAACCCCTAGGGTATTTTAAAATTTAAGCATATAACATATATAATAGCATATATAATAGCATATATAATAGCATAGCATATAAAATAAAGATATAACCATATCTAAATTATTCATAAATTCAGAACACTCCAATTTTTATACTTTTTTTTTTTAATGGAGTTGTGTATGTGTTTATGCAATTGTATTAACTTTTAGTCAATTCACAAAAGAAGGTTTTATTAAAATAATTTTGCTCCAATATAATTAAATTGCAGAATTAATAAAATAAGTCATCTTGACCTTATGTTTTTCTGAGTTACAGTACAGCAACAACACTACATATTACAACCATTGTGATAACCGCTATCCAATGAGTTCTATAAAGGGGTTACTAAGGTCTGTGTTAGAAGCATGAAGGCAACTGTAGAAATGTTGTCTAATTCTATTAGAAATACGTCTGCATAGTATCTAGTAGTAGCACAATTTAACATAGGCTACTGTATACTACAGGGTAAGAGCTAGATAATCGGGCACAATTTATAGGGTCCAGGGAAGTACTAATGGTCTCTAATAAAAGTTAGAATAGATGAAGTTTAGACAGATTTAGATAAAATTGACTAATCTGAGACAAGTGTAGGTTTGAGTCAACTACGGTAAACTGTCAGGCCTTCCTAAAATCAAGAGTCTCTTTTCTAGCTACAGTGGTCCCTTGACGTTCGCGGGTCCAACCTTCATGGAAGGGCTATACTACGGATTTTAATATTATTGGAAGGATACTCCGTTGTTTTTTTTAAACACCACGGGTACCCATTCATATACTGTACTGTACGTAGACTATTTTGAACATGAACAGTATTGCAGGACATCCCCTAACATGCGATTAAACACCGCCTCTCCACTTCGCAGAAATTTGACTTTCGCGGGCGGCCTTGGAACGTATCCCCCGCGGAAGTCAAGGGACCACTGTAGTTCACCTTTACAGAAACCAAAGTGATGTTGCCTTTAATGCAAAGTAAATACTGCAATGTCAGAGTGTCATTGGTTTCCATAGGTATTTGGCAAACTGCCATGTCTTACATCTATATAACATAGTTGTCAAATCTGTGGGACAACTGCTAGCTCCTGCCTCCTATGTTACAACAGATCTTGTCAGTGGTCGGATACAGAATAGTAATCTAATATAGGGGGATGCTGACGTTTTATTTGTAACAGTTTGGCTTATGAATTAATATGTACATAATATGGGCACATATGGACATTGTGTTGTAAAGCAGCACAAGAACACAGACATATAGTATTTGATGTAATTCATGGCACATTATGCAGCCATTATTTCAAGGACACAATCTTTTCAGTACTGAGCAAACTAGACATCCAAGCACAACATAAGAACATTACCTTTGACAAGGAAACAATGCGTTACTAACATGATAGTTGAAGTGGTTCTCCTTCACATCTTATACACATTGCACTTTACAGGTCTGCATCTTAGCTATAATCTTAAAATTGCTACTTGTTCTGAACCATCCAGCAATAATGACATGGTGCCATAGGATACAGTATATTCATGCAGTATATCAAGATTCTTATCAAGTCCTAAATGGGTAAATCACATACTACTTATCCTTTCAGCCCCACTATAACGCATGAAAAATTAAAAATTAAATAAATAAATTATATTGTGTATTGATATGTCCACGAGACGCTATAAGTAGCAAGCAAACTAAAATTAAGATAGATAAAAGGCCCATTAACAAATACAGTATTATTCTCATGAACTATCGAGCAGGGGCCCGACTGTAGATCCATTTTACCTGGATGGTATACTGTATGGCATAGATAGTAAAATCTCTGAGACAAACACCTAAAACACACAGTGATCTACTAGAGGGTTGGTTGTCTACTAATATACAGGGGTATAGAGGGGTGTCTACATACTAACTCCATAAAGGTAGCAAAGGAACAGTAAACCTACAAATAGAACTAAACACAAAATAATCTTGTCCCACCGTTTGCCAGTCTACAGGGTTTTCTGTATGTTCCTGAAGAAACAATACTACAGAAATCCTGCAAAAAGCAAAGGGGTTATTCTGCAGCTGGAGATCTCCTGAGTGGTGGGGCTACACGAGAAGGTGATCCTACTGCAGATAGGCACAGCAGGAAGGGCTTTTTCTGCCGCCAGTTGTCTTATAACTAGACAGGGGAGTGAAGAAATTGAAGTGGGACATGGCTAAGCTCCCAAGACACAACGACCGATTTATACTCATGGAGGAGCAACTGGGGTATTTTTTCATTTGCTATGTTAAAGAGGTTGTCTACTTTCTAATCTGTTGTAGTGCCATATTTTTATTCATTCATACCTATCCTGCTCTGTGTGGTCTTACTTGTTTGATGAAAAGTGCTGTAAACTTGGCACATCCATTTGTATCAGAGACTACAGATATGAGAATTCACTGCATTCACAGCCCTGTCTGTGCTCACTCAAGAGATTCTAAGCACATCCATTGGTTAAGTGAGCAGAACAACACCATTGTCCTCCTCGCAGTCATTCACAGCAATAGATAAGAGTGTGCATAGCATAACAGGGTGCTACTGTGCCGGATTGCCCAGCACATACGTTAAATTGCTATTTGCAATTGCTATTAGTATACAGAAGCAAATTTTCTACAATATTAATCTATACTGCTGGAGATAAAAAAAAAATCCATTAAGAGAATTCCTATGGAAGAAGCAAGTGTATAATGGTGTTTACAGACTACAGAGACAGGATGATTGTATTACATAACAGCTCCTGTAGTTAATCTACATTATTTCCACAAGGTTTATTAAAGGTCAGTATGCAAAATGCTGTAGCTTTATGTAAAAAAAAAGGGGAAGGATTTGGTTAAAGGCTACAGGCTAGAATTTGAAGAGCCAGTAATCCCTTTTGTGAATGAAATGTTATGAATGAATTGTTCTAATCGCCATCTGCTATGTGACGTGATAAAAATAAAACTATGACAGATTGCACAGATCAGACTCTTCCACACAACTGCACTGAACTTCTGACCAAAGGACATTATGAGTCACCTTAGAAACCCTCCATACTGTGATGCCGGCCCATCTGTCAATTCATTTCTTGCATGTTCAATCTTTGATGAAAGGCCTTCACCCAAGTAAATCCCATGCAAGGGCTGTGCGCTGTTTGGTATTCCATTAATTGAGGTATTGTAGCAGGCTCTACCTGCTCAGGAGGCTGAGGGCCTTTGGAGTGGCACTTCTTAGGGCCATTTTCAACTCTGTAGTAGCATCGGCCATCTTCTTCAGAGTGGCCTGTTGGGGGAGTAACATACCAGCCAGGTATAGAAATAGACTCGACAGGCTGATTAGAAGGGTCAGCTCTGTCCTGGGGAGTCTCCTGGACCCAGTGCAGGTTGTGGGTGACAGAAGGACACTGTACATGGTGAGCTCCATGCTGGAGAATAACTCCCATCCCATGTATGAGACCGTGACAGCACTGGGCAGTGACCGACTGCTTAACCCACAGTGTGAAAAGAAACGCTATTGGAGATCCTTCCTCTCAACCACGGTCCGGCTGAATAATCAAGAACAGGCTAAGCGAAGATCACTCCGCACAGAGAACTAAATGAAGTCTTTCTTTTTAGTTGCTGTGGCTCCTAGTATTTTTTCTATCTGCTGTTCTGAGCTTGTATTTGTTTTTTTCTTGTAATATCACTGTATTATCTACGCTGCTGTAACACACTGAATTTCCCCATGGTGGATTATCTTTTTTTATTTTTTTAAATGTAGATTGTGAGCCCCATATAGGAGCTCAATGTACATTTCTCCCTATCAGTATGTCTTTGGAGTATGGGAGGAAACCCAAGCAAATACGGGGAGAACATACAAACTCCTTGCAGATGTTGTCCTTGAATCTTATCACACTGTTAGGGCCCCTTCACACGGCATAAGCGCGCTGCTTATTTAGACACGTATACACGTGTCTGAGCGCGGCACTTCAAAACAGAGCCCATTGATTTCAATGGGATGCACGCGTATATGCAGATAGGCTTCTTGGGAAAACATTTTCAGGTTGCCACTCATTATTGTAGATCCTTTTATAAAAACATGAGGTGTACAAGTCTATAGCAAGTATTATACAAAGCGTACCTAACCAATGAGTTCATCAAAAAGGCTTATAGCGAGTGGATCATCTATGTTTTCACTAATGAAAACCTTAAAATGTTTTTTTTTTTTTTTTTGCCTGATCCTTTTTTTTTTTCTTCTCATGGCAGATTCTTGCTAAATTTCAGAAAGCTGTGCCCTTTTGCTACCAGCAGCATTAAAAGTTAACCAGTCTCACAGCTTGAGTCCGGTTAAGTTGCCCACAAGATGCAATATTTGTTCTTATAGACAACAACCTCAACTGAGGGACAAGTGAGTTGGCTTGACTCTGCTCATGAATACAGCTGGATTCAAACTATGAAATTGGTGTACTCTTATATGGTACTGCTAGTAGAAAAACAGCACAGTAGATCCTAGGAGTACTGACCTGTAGCTTTAATATGCTGCCCTTCCATAAGGAGCTAGTTGCAAGTCTTTCTTTGTTTAAAGGCAGCTTATTGGTCATGCCCTGCTCCTTGGGGCAAAGGTATACAAATACGACTCCTTACACCTTCACGGCAGTACCAAGAACCTCATGGTCATTTCTGATAAATACTAGCAACAGATCTTTGGAAAGATGGATTTGCATACGTTAGGATAACCTTCAGTAGTGTAGTGTTCAGGCTGAAAAAGATTTTTCTCGTGCAATACGTATGACGGAGATTGTACTTGTGCCATGTAATACTTGTGAAGACTGCAGAAGGAAATCTCACTTAGGATGATTCATATAGCATTTGCCCTAGAGTTAATGCAGTGAAAGTGAGAATGCAGAGCTAAGAATAGATAACATGAGAGGTACAGAAAATGAAAGGCAGATTACGGCACACTTCAGACGTATTGATCTCTGCAGCATTGTTACCTTCTCAGGGGAGAGTGGGAATTTCTGAAGGCAGGGAGATAGAATGTCATGCATATTTCAGGGGATTACAAACACTACGCCGAGCTGGACTACAACCTGATTTCCAATTAAATTGAAGCTACAAACATGTCACTAAATAAATCACATTGCATGCTATACATGGGTAAGAAGATATTTGTTAATAGCTAAACACACGCATTTCAGTCATAAACCTAATCTAGTCAGTGGATCCCACTCACGTACTGTAACGCTAGTACTCACCATTTTCCTGAAAAAACAATACAGCATTTGATCTACTCTACAACCTGAACCTTCACAGACTAGCAAATGAAAGATGTACCATGAATAAATAACACATTTGTTGGTGTCACTGCCTATTCCTTAGTGGTAAAGCACATTAGAATATTCTGTACTTAGTCACTGTATCCACTATGTGAATATATACCTTACTTGCTTTTCTACACAGTGTCAGCTACTGTCAATGTATATGCTACATACACAGTGATGTATACCTAAAAGGCATTGGTTTCATCTCATTAGGCTTATGTATCTGTTTGCCCTCTTGACTAATTGCTTTATGCTTTCTTCCTCCTCATGAAGATTAACATGCTTAGTCCCTTAAAGGGGTTTTCCGGGTTTTTTTTTTTAAAAAAAGGTACCGTATATACTCGAGTATAAGCCGACCCGAATATAAGCCGACCCCCCTAATTTTACCACAAAAAACTGGGAAAACTTAATGACTCGAGTATAAGCCTAGGGGGGAAATGCAGCAGCAAAATTTCAAAAATTAAAATGGTCGGAGTTTTTGGGTGCAGTAGTTGCTGGATACTGGGGAAGGGGAGGGTGTGTTTTGGTTGTCTGTCTGCCCCTTCCCTGAGCCTGAGGACTGGTTTTTTTCCCCCACTTGGAATTCAGCCTGGCTGAATATAGGGTATCTGCAGTGCTCCTATTAACCCCTTCCTGATGGAACAGGAGCACTGCAGATACCCTATATTCAGCAGACAGGGCACTGTCAGACACAGGGATACCTAATGTGTATGTGTTTCACAGTCATTTTCTACTTTCGTATGTATTCTAGGGAAGGGAGGGATTAAGAACTTTTATTTTTTTTTTTAAAAAAAAAAAAAAAAAAAAAATGTTTGCACTATTTTATGGGAGATTCTATACATTGATATTGTGGCTGGTCATAAACCCCCCTCACCCTCCTAAAAAAAATAAATAAAATAAAAATATTTTGCTGACTCGAGTATAAGCCGAGGGGGGCTTTTTCAGCACAAAAACTGGGCTGAAAAATTCGGCTTATACTCAAGTATATACGGTATGTTATTAACTCATCGATAACACTAAGTGCACCCAAATACCTCTCACAGTATTTTCAGTTATTTCTGGCGTCCTCTGCATTTTTTTTACTTGGGTAGCTTCCTGTTGTCTTAGCCTACAACTACCATGATGCATTGCAATTCACTCAGATTCCCCTCTCACTTCCTCTCCTACAACCCCCTCCCCCTGTTTACCTAGCTAGCCCACGAACCACTAGACCTCACTACCTAGCTAGCTAACCAACTCAGTCCCCCAACCTCCCGTCCACTCCATCATACTTACCTGTCTTCTCGTCCTGAAGATAACTTTGGGGTGCCGCTGTCCCCTCTTCTGCCTGCACTTGGGATCCGAAACTGGCGCCTGTGCAATAGAACACCGGCATAATCCACACATTTGCAATAGAAGCTGCTTCTTTTTGCTTCTGCAGGCGTTGTATTATGCAGGCGCTGACTCCGGCTCACTTGTGAAGGAAGCGACAGCCAATGAGAAAGTGAGCAGTGAGCATTGGTGAGTATGAGGGAGATGGGGGGGCGGAGAGAGGAGTACTGATGGCCTCCTTTCTCCGGAAACAACAAAACTGGACGTCACCAGGAAATCAGAAAACGTGTTTGGGGTAGACACATGACCGCCCCAAGCATATGGATAGATACACATTTTACCCCCTTTAATATGATTGTATTGTACTTCCACTTCACTTACATTAGAGAACAAGTGAAGATTTGCTATACAATTTTTTTCTCCCTAACATGTCAGAATAGCCTTAAGAAAGGCTATTCGTCTCCTACCTTTCCTTTTCTTCTCCGCACCACCGTTTGCCTGCAATCCCGTTTTTTCTCAGTATGCAAATGAGCCCTCTTGCAGCACTGGAGGCATCCCCAAGGCTGCCAGAGAGTTCTCCAGTGCCGTCTCTATCTTCTTCTACGATGAGGTCTTCACCGCGTCTTCTTCCGGCGGCGTCTTCTTGCTTCTAGGTCTTGGGCCTATGGCAAGCCAACTGCGCATACCCGCCAGCCACGAGAAAATGCCCGCTTACAATACTGTGGAAGCGGCCATTTTTCTTGGGGCCGTGGGCATGCGCAGTCGGACCTAGGCCTACAAGTAGGAAGACGCAGTGAAGACCTCGTCGCAGAAGAAGATTGAGTAGGCGCTGGAGAGCTCTCTGGCAGCATTGAGGATGCCCCTAGTGCTGTTTGAGCACTGGTGCCCGCCCCAGTGCTGCGAGAGAGCTCATTTGCATACCGAGAAAAACCGGGATTGCAGACGAACGGCGGCACGGAGAAGAAAAGGAAAGGTAGGAGACGAATAGCCTTTCTTAAGGCTATTCTGACATGTTAGGGAGAAAAAACTGTGTTTAAAAGATAGGATCCCTTTAATTTTTTTTTTTCAAAGCATTTGGGGAAAGGGGGTTATTATTTTCTAACTTTTAAAAATGTATCTAATTTTTACATGTTAAGTCCCCCTCTGGGACTTGTGATCTTTTGATCAATTGCGTAATAAGTAGTGAAATGTATTAAGCTGTCTGAAAATGTCAGGCAGAGCATTATGTTATGCCACTGGCATGTACTATACCTACAATCATATACTACAGCCAGTCCTGAGTGTGCAGGCCGAGTGAGTGCCACATTTTTGAAACGAAAGCACTGTCATCACACTCAGATTACATCCAAGTGTCATCCGAATGTCATCCAATATGATACATCGCACAAAAGACTTAACTGAGAATGCAGGCACCCTCTTAATGTTAATGTAAAAAAATAATGGAAGTATTCTTCTGTCACGTTTGTTTACATTTCTAACAGAGACAAAAATTCATAACAGCAGGACTGTTTAAAAAAAAAAAAAAAAAAAAAAAAAAGCACACAATCACGAGAAAAGAAAGCTTACATAATTTTTTTATATTCGCGTAACTGTGAACAGACAGAAATGGAGGGGACTCTGCCTGCATCAGTCACTCTATAGCTGTTGATGGTAGCGTGAAATTACCCATATTCTTTATTATTTAAGCATTTGTAAGTGAAAGGGTAAACAGAAGCTACAAACTCTTCTGACATATCTTTTTGACTTTTTTTTGTTAAGTTTACATTTCCATTAGATGTTCTGACATATTTAAAGGGAGTCTATTATTGCCCCAGCATATTGCTGTAGATCAGCGGTTCTCAACCTGTGGGTTGCGACCCCGGCGGTGGTTGAACGACCAAAACACAGGGGTCGCCACATACCTTCCAACCGTCCCAGTCGGTGGGAGGTATGTCCCGGTTTCAACTGATTGGTGCCCGGAGGACGCCGATGAGTTGAAAACACAGGCGATTAAAGCAGGAGCTGACACAGCCAGCTCCTGCTTTAACGCTGTGCTGCTGCTTCTGTATGTGTAGCCACGATGTGATGACGTCACATCGCGGCTACAACTATCTGTGTGAGCGAGACTGAGCGGGCAGCGAGGGAGAATTGGACAGTGAGTATAAGTGGTTTTTTTGTTTGTTTGTTTTAAACATTAAGGTGGAACATAATGAAGGGGCAGATGAAGGGGGGGGGACGGCATGACACTGGGGGCAGAGATGGAGGGACAAGAAACTCTGGGCAGAGATGGGGGAACATGAAACTGGGGAACAGATGGGGACATGAAACTGGGGGAAGAGATGGGGGGACATGAAACTGTGGGCAGATGAAGGGGGGATACGGCTTGACACTGGAGGCAGAGATGGGGAGACATGAAACTGGGGGCAGAGATGGGGGGACATGAAACTGGGGGCAGAGATGGAGGGGGGGCATGAAACTGGGGGCAGATGAAGGGGTTATATGAAACGGATGGCGGGGGACATATAATGTATGGGTGACTGTAGGAGGATTATACTGTGTGGGAGCACATGAAAAATGAATGAGAATGGGCGGAGTCAACATAAAAGTGGGCGGAGCTAAATTCGCCACGGCGGGCTGCGCGCGCCACATATTTTCTCCCTCTTTCTAATCTTCAAAAGTTGCGAGGTATGCCTAAAGCCATCAGAAAATACATATTTCTGATGGCTTTAGCCACTGAGAAGCCACGCTACTGACTGCAGCAGCGCTATTCAGCTGGAACACACGCCGTTATGGATGCACATTCCAAACTAAATGGGGTCACCGCAACATGAGGAACTGTATTGTGGGGTTACGGCATTAGAAAGGTTGAGAACCACTGCTGTAGATGGTGTTAACAGAATAACAACCATACCTTTCTTATGTTTCAGAGCTCCAGGGATGCAATGAAAAAAACACTTGTATTCTATATTCAAATGAGTATCTTGGAGCACAGGGGGAGTTTTCTTCTATTACTGAGCACTGCTGCATCATCACTAAACACGCCCTTCCTGAATTCCGCTCCTCCCCCTGGGCAGTGAGAGTTTATACTCCCACTGTGCTGAATGCAGGATGGGCTTATGTAGGTGACAGATCCTCTTTAGGTAATAGTAGTGTCTAAGTAGCAGAACATGCCAAATCCGTAGTTGCAAGAAAGTTATGATCTGGACAAGATGAGGAGCTGAGCAGATGTCAAGCCTCCGGTCTGACCACTGATTTCTAGTAATAAGTGTCTCACTGCGCTAGTTGTAAATGCATGGTTGTTCTGACACTTTTAGATACAATATGATAAAGTGAGTTTACCCCTGACTTCCCAGAACAAAGTCAATGTTTCTTATTTACTATAGAAACATCCTGGAAACACAGTACAATGATCTAACCAGCTCTGACATCTGTTTACTATCTATCCACCTGTTTAATAAGGTAGCTGGCTGCAAGTTCCCTTTATACATGGCAGAGTGCCTGAATAAATATTCTCATTTCACCAGACTTCAAGCTGGCATCTCTTCCAACATACTGTCCTGTGAAAAGCATAGTCTCATCAGTAGGAGGGATACTTGTGAAACAAGTAACATTCGGCACTAAAAACAAGAACCAATCTCGATTTTCTCACATTGTATTGGTGGCTCCTGGATGCTATGCAAATAAAAAAAAGTCATATAACACAAATAACCATGCATTTGCCTTACAAATATATCAAAGTAATGATCAGTAATAAACAGGCAAATGTTTAGAGCCCTGTGGGTACAGCAGTGAATGCATCCGTGAACCACTGTAATAACTTGTGTATATGATGTTTATATCAGGCGGATATATACTGTACAAGAACGGAAGTTAGAATTTACAGCTATTTTACTATACAAGTCATACTACATATATAGAGTTGGGCAACCAATACATCAATGTCTGAAATACGTGCGCCACATATTCAGAATATATACATCAATTACGGACACAAAGAATCCCGTAAAAAGTTATAGATTTTATTTAAATACTTGATACAGTAAAACCAACAAATATAAGGAGGATAATAACCATATAAAGGAACATATATCAAACAGGGTAGAAATAATAAAGTACAATAGAATGGAAGTTATAATTTACTATACAAGTCATTGCTCCAGACTACAACTTAGTATTTAAATGAGTTATAGGAGGTTGGAAAAGAGGGTCTGCATTTATCCCACAAACAGCAGGTCCCCTGTCCGCAAACTGTGTACAGCAGCTCAGTCCCATTATATTGGTAGAGACTGAGCAGCAAAACTAGACACAAAAGCTAAGTTATGCAAAACTTTAGGATATGCTCACATATACTTTCTACTGTAATTCTGCAATAAAAAATAAAAAAGTGAAGAACCTGCTGCAAAATCTTGCTGTACTAGCACTGTAAGCCACTGCACATCTTCCACTCACCATTCCATCTGGAAAGTCTGCAGGGTATCTGCCCATTATGGGCACACTCTAAAAGTGTATGCCCATCTATTACAACAGGAAACTGTTAGAGCTTATTCACACGACAAGGTTTCAGATTTGCGTGCAAGCTTTTTTCTTTGTCTTTTAACAGACAGCACACGGCCCAATAAGGCTAGGTTCACATGTGTGTTCAGGTTTACCTTTCAGGGGTCTTGAGGACACCCCGAATGGAAACCTAATTCATTTAAAAAAGTAGTTAACCATGGAAACCCGCAGACCCCATAGACTATAATGGGGTCTGCGTGGTTTCTGCCCAAAAAGGATAAAAAAGGTGGAAAGAAAAGTGATGCTTGCAGTGCTTTTCTCTCCACATTTTTCAAGAGGAGAACGGAATCCCTGTACGGAGAGCCAAAGCTGGTGTGAATGCAGCCTTAGAAAGTAATGGATCTATTCACACAAGTGTTTTTATCAGTCCGTGTGGCTAACCTGATAAATAGAACATGTCATTTCTCAGGCCGTTTTCACATTTACAACACTAACTAATTTAAAAGAACAAAGCCTAGCAAATGGTTCAATTAATTTCTATGGCCCCATACATATGACCATAATCTTCAGAGATCGCTGTGTGGACAATGAGGTCAGGCCTTAAAAACTCAGGATGTATCCTATGAAGGTTCATTCTTATTCATTGAAGTGTATGGATTAGTGGAGAGCATGGACGGCACATGGATGGTATCCACGTGGTCATGTACATTTAGCTTATAATTAGAGATGAGCGAACAGTGTTCTATCGAACACATGTTCGATCGGATATCAGGGTGTTCGCCATGTTCGAATCGAATCGAACACCGCGTGGTAAAGTGCGCCAAAATTCGATTCCCCTCCCACCTTCCCTGGCGCCTTTTTTGCACCAATAACAGCGCAGGGGAGGTGGGACAGGAACTACGACACTGGGGGCATTGAAAAAAATTGGAAAAAGTCATTGGCTGCCGAAATCAGGTGACCTCCATTTTAGACGAATAGTGGATTTCAAATCCGGGTCATATGAGAATGTGAACTTTGTGACTATGAGACAGGGATAGCTGTACAGGCAGGGATAGCTAGGGATAACCTTTATTTAGGGGGGAATGTTATTAAAAATAACTTTTTGGGGCTCTATCGGGTGTGTAATTGTGATTTTTGTGAGATAAACTTTTTCCCATAGGGATGCATTGGCCAGCGCTGATTGGCCGAATTCCGTACTCTGGCCAATCAGTGCTGGCCAATGCATTCTATTAGCTTGATGAAGCAGAGTGTGCACAAGGGTTCAAGCGCACCCTCGGCTCTGATGTAGCAGAGCTGAGGCTGCACAAGGGTTCAAGCGCACCCTCGGCTCTGATGTAGGAGAGCCGAGGGTGCACTTGAACCCTTGTGCACCCTCGGCTCTGCTACATCAGAGCCGAGGGTGCGCTTGAACCCTTGTGCACACTCTGCTTCATCAAGCTAATAGAATGCATTGGCCAGCGCTGATTGGCCAATGCATTCTATTAGCCCGATGAAGTAGAGCTGAATGTGTGTGCTAAGCACACACATTCAGCTCTACTTCATCGGGCTAATAGAATGCATTGGCCAGCGCTGATTGGCCAGAGTACGGAATTCGGCCAATCAGCGCTGGCTCTGCTGGAGGAGGCGGAGTCTAAGATCGCTCCACACCAGTCTCCATTCAGGTCCGACCTTAGACTCCGCCTCCTCCAGCAGAGCCAGCGCCGATTGGCCGAATTCCGTACTCTGGCCAATCAGCACTGGCTAATGCATTGTATTGGCGTGATGAAGCAGTGCTGAATGTGTGTGCTTAGCACACACATTCAGCTCTACTTCATCGGGCTAATAGAATGCATTGGCCAGCGCTGATTGGCCAGAGTACGGAATTCGGCCAATCAGCGCTGGCTCTGCTGGAGGAGGCAGAGTCTAAGATCGCTCCACACCAGTCTCCATTCAGGTCCGACCTTAGACTCCGCCTCCTCCAGCAGAGCCAGCGCTGATTGGCCGAATTCCGTACTCTGGCCAATCAGCACTGGCTAATGCATTGTATTGGCGTGATGAAGCAGTGCTGAATGTGTGTGCTTAACACACACATTCAGCTCTACTTCATCGGGCTAATAGAATGCATTGGCCAATCAGCGCTGGCCAATGCATTCTATTAGCGTGAACTGAGTTTGCACAGGGGTTCTAGTGCACCCTCGGCTCTGCTACATCAGATTGCTACATCTGATGTAGCAGTGCCGAGTGTGCATCAGATGTGTAGTTGAGCAAAACTGACTCAGCACTGCTAAGTCTCTGCATTCGCATAGGAATGCATTGGCCAGCCTTCGGCCAATCAGCGCTGGCTCTGCCGGAGGAGGCGGAGTCTAAGGTCGGACCTGAATGGAGACTGGTGTGGAGCGATCTTAGACTCCGCCTCCTCCAGCAGAGCCAGCGCTGATTGGTCGAGTTCCGTACTCTGGCCAATCAGCACTGGCCAATGCATTTCTATGGGGAAAAGTTAGCTTGCGAAAATCGCAAACTGACAGGGATTTCCATGAAATAAAGTGACTTTTATGCCCCCAGACATGCTTCCCCTGCTGTCCCAGTGTCATTCCAGGGTGTTGGTATCATTTCCTGGGGTGTCATAGTGGACTTGGTGACCCTCCAGACACGAATTTGGGTTTCCCCCTTAACGAGTTTATGTTCCCCATAGACTATAATGGGGTTCGAAACCCATTCGAACACTCGAACAGTGAGCGGCTGTTCGAATCGAATTTCGAACCTCGAACATTTTAGTGTTCGCTCATCTCTACTTATAATGTGTTTACAATATGTCCACCATGAATACACTACATATGCGAATGGAAGTTTACAACTACAGATCTTCTCAATTTCTTGGCATATACAATTCACACAGAACACTACATTACTAGGGTTGAGCGATCAGGATCTGAAAAGATCGGATTCCGATCGGCGATCGAGTAAATTTCACGACCACAATCGGAATTCCGATCCCAATCTTTTTAGGCGGTATCGAGGTTGGAGTTTATTTCCCACAATGCTTTGCTACTGGCCAAGCATTATGGGAAAAGCTAACAATGTTAGCTAGGTCCCATAGGAATGAATAAATAAATTAAAGGATCCCAATAGATAGATATTAGGTAGTAAATTCCGATTTTATTTGTATATTCATTAACATTGTGCTACAAGTGGTGAAAATGCAGAGTTATGAGCAACGTTTCGGCTGTAAAAGCCTTTATCGAGCTCGTAAGGTCAATCTTAGTGCTATAGAAATGCAATGAGGACAAGAGGCCGGTTAGGTAGACCTTAGACTTAGGATAAATATGAATCGGCAATGTCTTCCCGAGGGGCCCACATGACCTGTGGGGTCTTTTACGAGGGGTATTGCTGCTCACACCGAGCAATGGTGTAGATTGACACAGTAGCAAATGGTCCTTGAATTTGTCTCAATAGGTGACTTCACTTTAAGGACTGATCCCTGGAAAGGGTTTGCAGCTTGCTTTCAGTGAAGCTGCAGTGTCCAGTATGGATGTAGTGGCTCAAAGCGGGTATCGTTGGTGGCGGTGGAGGGGAGGCGTGAGTGGTGCACTCAAATTTCCCTGCCCTGTACCCGCCAACATTCTCCTAAGCCACAAGCCCCACCTTTTTCCTAGGTCTGTAACACTAACCTGGGAGGCGGGGACAGCGAGGCGAGAAGAGGAACGAGAACAGCGGGGACCGTACCAGCGATCTGTGCAGGTAAGTGAACACCATGGGGGACTATGTAGCCAAAGGATTTTTTTTAATCGCTACACAGCGTGGAGTCTAACAATTAAAGCGTTCAATTTTTAGATTCCATGCTGTGTAGTGAATAGGATCGTTTTTAAAATCTGATCTTCGATTATTAAAAAAAATCCCATTGACTTGCGTTGGTATTGGAATCGGGATTGAATGGAAAATGATCGGAAATCGGATTTTAAAAACGATCCTGAACTCTCTAGATCGGCTAAATCCTATACATTACATAATGCTGTACAAAAAAAAAAAAAGTCATCTCAATAAATGGAGTAAATCATTTAATGGCTGACCTTATCCAAACCAATGATTTTAACACCTTAGCACTGTAGGTGTAAAAAAAGCCACTTCCTAGCTTTAGAGAGTTACAGGGGAATTTCAGCAACAGTAAACCAAATTTTACAAACAGTAGGTGACATGTAGAAATTTACTGTATGTGCAAAATGTGTACAGAGAAATAAATGGCCATCTAGAAGTCTATAGCAGTTTTCCTCTCTGTATAGTTCTCTCTTCTACTTCTCCCTAGGTTGGTGGATAGAGACAAGATGCCATGATGTTGGTCTTAGGTAAAACACAGAAAATAGAGGAGAGTCTGCTCCATAACTGCCTCTCACACTCAGCAGCAGGAACATATTATTATTGCCACAAATGAAATCTCTGCTCGTCCTTTATGTACTCTCCTGGCATTTTTCCATTTTCTTACATGGATACCTCTTTGGTAAATATCCACAGTTAGCAAATATAGATATAATATGTATATCAATGCAAAGCAAACATAAGAGCTTCCAAACCTGTACTTACCCTTGCTGAGCACAAAGGATGCAGGACTAGCTGCCACAATCGTAATCCTAGAAAGCCTTCACATACTAGTAATTATACAATTATTTGGAAGGCCATAACTGGAATGTCACAAATGCAAACAATATGCTTAACATTAGAAGGTGTAAAGGAGGAGGGAACAGCTCCTGAGCTTGAGCAAGATAACCGTCCCTTACGCCTTTAAAACACACTGAGCCAGCTGCTTCTAAGTATTGGCTTTTGTACTATATATGATAAATGAGCCTTATAGTGTTTAGGATGTAGTCACATAGACTATTTTGTAAAGGTTTTGCTAAACTGCAATAGTTCAGGAAATATTTTGGGAAATCTAATCAAAATCAGACTCATAAAAACTTAAAAACCCTTACTGACTCACTTGGAGTTTGGTGCTCCATTTCTGTGCCATCCTAGTACGACTACAATTTAATAACAATACTGAGGAATCAGCACTCATATACAAATTGGGGCAGATTTACTAATACTGCCTAAGTGTAAACAGAGTAGACCGTTCTCTAGTGTGCTAAATGTATCACCGTGGCTGGTGCTGGATGATAAATGGGGCGCTGCTTCAGACTGTCCAGTGGATTTATCAGAATGGAAAAGTAGAAGTGCCTTCTTTATATTTCCCATTTCCAAGGACAGTCTTGACTTTGGCTCAAAAAATCGCAGCAAAATCCGCAACAAAAAGCATCTTTTCTACAACATGTGGCCTCAGCCTGAAACATTGGAAAAATATGAAGCAAAACACGTACCCCAGTTTTGTTTGTAGCAACCATGTCCCATTCTTTAGTTTTTAAGCTAAGGCCCCACGTACCGAATTAAAGCTAAAAAAAAAAAAGCAGAGGGAAAAAATGGTGCAGAAAAGCATCAAGTTTGGTTCCACAGCGTTTTTTTTTCATAGCGATTTTGCTGAGTTTTTCGCTGCGGATTTTCTTCACTATAGGGGAAAACACCAGCGTTTCTGCAGGTATAATTTACCTGCTTCTATTTTCGGGTGTTTTTCAAAACACAGCTTTTCCGCAGTGTTTTCTTTCTGCAATGTGTGGATCAATGTGTAGCCAGAATCTCACTCACTTTGCAGGTTCTGTAAAACGCAGTTCTGCAACAACGTGGGGCTTTAGCCTGAGAAGGTTTTTTGGATACTGGCAGGGCACAAAAGTGAGAAAGGTGATATACATTACTGATCTCTATGTGTATATGCCACAGTTGCAAATAACTATTTTCCCCAAATCTCTTGGCACCCCTGAAGCCAAATCTGAAGAAAAAAAAAATACTACCTAGTCCATGTCTATCTCCAAATATGAATTTTTTCTTCTCCGTTTCTTTCGTGTATCACTATTTATAATTATGAAATGAGAGAATATATTCTAAATACACGCTTGTGTACATACTAACAAGCCTCAACACTGCACCAGAGGTTCAGAGTGAAGTGCAGTAAAGCAGAGTTCAATTCTCCAATGATCCCTGCGCCAAGTGGTGGTACTAGACTAACAATACAAATGAGGCCAGTGAAAAAACACACAGGTCATGTTTGCTTTGGTGTTGTCAGGCAACAGAAAAGCTTTAGCTCCATTCTGTTGAATCTTTTGTCTTTTAGTGAAGTGGAAGCAATTGCTAAGGAATAAATGAGCACAAGACTGCTTAATAATTTTATGTCTATTTTATTTGACCAAGCTATGAATATTAATAATTATAATTGATGGTCATAAAGCACAGGCATTATCATCCTCTCGTACCCTTCATTGTCAAGTAATAAATAAGTATAATACAATAAAAAAATATTTATCTTCAACATAAGTATGATCTTCAACATAAATAGCCACTAAAGGGTTTTTTGTTCAAAGCGCTGTGGGAAGAACCGCAATGCGTTCACGCAGCACTTTAGCGCGGCGGTTTCGGCCCGTGGGGCATTAGCCTAAAGTAGTATTTGTCTAAACTGTATTGACTGCCATAGCAGCCAGGAGGAGGTGGAACCAGTCTTGACCATCAGACAAGCCAACACTTGGAGACACAGCAAACAAGTGGAAGAAGGACCCAAAGAACGGAAACCAGAATGCAAGTGTGAACCTAACGCAAGTATACTATGTGTGAATGAAAAACTGCTGGGAGCTTTAGGGGCAGATGCTGGGGAAGACTGCCTGAAAAAGCACTGACACTCCCACTACCAGCCTGACAATATGAGGAATGGTAATAAATGATCCAAATACACTGTAAAAGTACTCAGTTATGTTTATTCACTCATATAACAAGTATTTACTGCCTTTAGTCTCATTTTCTTAGTCCTGGAAAAGCCCTTTAGCTCATTAGAAATAACGAGTAGTAAATAAAATATGACTCAGGTTTTTGTGATTATACCAACAGCAAAGTCACTAAACACTCCGGAACTGCTGAATTCCTCAGGTTAAAGTATTAAGAATTTGCAGTTGTATACGATCAGGGGTTTTATTGTCACCTTTAAGAAATTTTGCCAGCAGCAAATGCATATCAACTGAGACACATGGCTAATTGCATTGAACAAAACGGTATCTTTGCTGTGGCAACATTGCGAAAATAACCTTTTTTGGAATATGTTAACGTGGCTGCAAATGCTGCTAGCGAGTTACACTCACAGCAAGTACCCCAGCTTCCAGCGCTAACTTTGCCCCGCCTTATAGTGTGTAGATGGAATTTCAAGACTAACAATATGCTCGATTTATCAAGCCGTATAAGACACTGTCCAACAATATAACGTGAGCTCACAGCCAAGCCATCATTATAAATAGTATCATTTAGAAAAAGGAGGTGCACAAACTAGTCCCCCGAACTGGGACAAACACAAACACGGCAGAAAAAGGAAAAATAGTCCAGCAACCTTCTATTTAGTTTTGCTAAAACATAGCTTTTAATTGAGAAAAATTTTTTAAAAACATTCGGCAGGACACATGGTACAAAAATGTATTGATCATGAAAAATAAATGCACATGCCGAACATAAACATAGAAAAACGAAAAAAAGACAAACTGAACCATGTTACATGACAGAAAACAGCTGACGCGTTTCGAGACTCCTGTCTTTTAGTCGGTACGAAACGAGTCAGCTATTTTCAGTAAATTTTGACAATTCCCTACTACCCTACATTTAACATTTGGCCACAGCAGGGGGGGGGGGGTTGGTACAAAATTGACTAGATTCATTACTTTGCAGAGATGTGACATGCCACGCAAAATAATGTTACTATGGTCTTGTAAATGATGCTATTAAACACCGTGAATCTTATCGCAGGGATGAATGTCCAAGCTATGCAATCCCCTACCATGCAGGTATACGACTATGGATATAGAAAACTAGCATTTCCATACATCAATGTGACTATCTGGCCGAGGACTAGACAGATGATGTTACTAACACAGCTACTGTTCTGATAGCTCTACCTTAAGGTGTTTGCCGTCTTCACTAACATTTATCATCCTTTTTAGTGAGCACAGCTCTGACCTGGCAAGCAACTGATTTTAGCTGGAACACAAAACTGCTATATGTGACAGATTCTAAATATATCCAGCTCTGCTGCTAGCAATCCGCTTGCTGAAATGAGGTAGCTCTTACACTTCAGCTTCCTGGGGGAATCTCTACATAGACAATATTTCCTATTGGATGCCTCTCAAACTAGGTCAAGAACGAAGCTACACGAAAATTACCCCAACCATGGAACATAAAGCCACATAAAACATGAGGACACTGTAAGCAACTGTCGCAGATGTATTCTAGGTGGAGTTGTAATGCGGGAGAAGAGAAGGAAAAGACAAGGACTGCTCTATTACTGAATACTTTGTACTAAAAAAGTGAATATATATAACATACACACACACAGTATATCTATCTATCTATATATCACTAAGGAGCCAGATTAATAAACAAGAGAAAGAGAGAGGCTGGAACCATTTAAAGGGATCCTATGAGTCAGACACAATTTTTTGTAGGTACCACGTCGGAATAGCCTTAAGAAAGGCTATTCGTCTCCTACCTTTCGCCGTCTTCTCCGTGCTGCCGTTCGCCCACAATCCCGGTTTGTCTCGGTATGTAAATTAGCTCTCTCATAACACTGGGGGCGGGCCCCAGCACTCAGACAGCACTGGGGGTGTCCCCAATACTGCGAGAGAACGCTCTCCAGCGCCGCCTCCTCTTCTTCAGCAGCGTCATCTTCAGCCTCTTCTTCTGGCGGTGGCTTGTAACTTCTAGGCCTCGGGCAAAGCAGACTGCACATGCCCACAGACCACGAGAAAATGGCCGCTTGCACAGTATTGTAAGCGGCCATTTTCTCGTGGCCTGTGGGCATGCGCAGTCTGCTCTGCCCAAAGCCCGAGGCCTTAGAAGTTACAAGCCACCGCTGGAAGAAGAGGCTGAAGAAGACGCGGCGCTGGAGAGAGTTCTCTCGCAGCATTGGGGACGCCCCCAGAGCTGCAAAAGAACTCATTTTCACACCGACAAGAACCAGGATTGTAGGCGAACGGCGGCGCGGAGAAGACGACGAAAGGTAGGAGACGAATAGCCTTTCTTAAAGCTATTCCGACGTGGTACCTACAAAAATTTTGTCTGACTGATAGGATCCCTTTAAGACACACAGGTGTGACAAGTTAACAAGACACAAGAGACACAACAAATTGATATGAGAAGCCAGAGCAGTGGAGTCAGTAGGTCTCCAACTCTGACTCATACTCCTGATGGCTGACAGCCAGAGTAGTCAGAAGCAGTAAAGAATCTATAACTCATTAACAAAAAGATAGTAAGTATATAAGTAACCATGCAAATAATTAACTGTACAATATTAATCCCTTCCTGCTGCAGACATTTTTTGATTTTCGAGCTTCATTTTACTCCCTGCCTTTTAAAAAGCCTTAATTTTTTTATTGTTCACAGAGACGTATGAGCACGTAAATACATATATATATAAATACATATATATAAAGATTTTACTACATTAGGGTGCATTCAGACTACGTAACGCCGGGCGTGTATGAGAGCCGTACACGCCGGCATTACGGCAGACTGCCGAACACTTCCCATTCACTTCAATGGGAGCGCTCGTAACAGCGGCGTTTACGAGCGCTCCCATTGAAGTGAATGGGAAGTGTTCGGCAGTCTGCCGTAATGCCGGCGTGTACGGCTCTCATACACGCCCGGCGTTACGTAGTCTGAATGCACCCTTAGACTCAAGAATCCAAACTTTTCTAATAGAATCTATCAAAAGCCTTCTCTACATCTAAAGTAAGAAGCCCCATAATTCTGATTAGGTTGAAGAGGTTGTCCAAAATAAAAATTAATTAATTTCTAAACTGGGCTGGGGAGGTTGAATTTAAAAAAAAAAAAAAAAAAAAAAAGAACCAAAAAACAAACATAGTCACCTGACCCCGGATGCTCCACCCAATGTAGTCAGGTCTTGCTGCTTTGATGTCCTCTTGTGACAAAAGTCCTTGCCACCTATGACGTTCTATGTCCCTTGCCATCTATAATATTAGAACTAGAGATGAGCGAACAGTGTTCTATCGAACTCATGTTCGATCGGATATTAGGCTGTTCGGCATGTTCGAATCGAATCGAACACCGCGTGGTAAAGTGCGCCATTACTCGATTCCCCTCCCACCTTCCCTGGCGCCTTTTTTGCTCCAATAACAGCGCAGGGTAGGTGGGACAGGAACTACGACACCGGTGACGTTGAAAAAAGTAGGCAAAACCCATTGGCTGCCGAAAACATGTGACCTCTAATTTAAAAGAACAGCGACGCCCAGCTTCGCGTCATTCTGAGCTTGCAATTCACCGAGGACGGAGGTTTCCGTCCAGCTAGCTAGGGCTTAGATTCTGGGTAGGCAGGGACAGGCTAGGATAGGAAGGAGAAGACAACCAACAGCTCTTATAAGAGCTAAATTCCAGGGAGAAGCTTGTCAGTGTAACGTGGCACTGACGGGCTCAATCGCCGCAACCCAGCTTTCCCAGGATCCTGAATGGAATACACTGTCAGTGTATTCCCGTATACCCGATATATACCCCGATACCCGTTCCAACGGTGTGCCCCCCCACCTTCACCCCAGAAATACCCTGCAAGTCCCCTAGCAATAGAATTGGGGCTATATACACCCACAATTTTTACTACTGGTATACAGTGCCATTGTCTGACTGGGAATTCAAAGAATATATTGGGAATACAAATACCCTCATTTCTTGCTACTGCCATATAGTGCCAGTGTCTGACTGGGAATTCAAAGAATATATTGGGGTTCCGTGCACCCACAATTTTTACTACTGGTATACAGTGCCATTGTCTGACTGGGAATTCAAAGAATATATTGGGAATACAAATACCCTCATTTCTTGCTACTGCCATATAGTGCCAGTGTCTGACTGGGAATTCAAAGAATATATTGGGGTTACGTGCACCCACAATTTTTACTACTGGTATACAGTGCCATTGTCTGACTGGGAATTCAAAGAATATATTGGGGTTATAAATACCCTCATTTCTTGCTACTGCCATATAGTGCCAGTTTCTGACTGGTAATTCAAAGAATATATTGGGGTTACGTGCACCCACAATTTTTACTACTGGTATACAGTGCCATTGTCTGACTGGGAATTCAAAGAATATATTGGGGTTATAAATACCCTCATTTCTTGCTACTGCCATATAGTGCCAGTTTCTGACTGGTAATTCAAAGAATATATTGGGGTTACGTGCACCCACAATTTTTACTACTGGTATACAGTGCCATTGTCTGACTGGGAATTCAAAGAGTATATTGGGAATACAAATACCCTCATTTCTTGCTACTGCCATATAGTGCCAGTTTCTGACTGGGAATTCAAAGAATATATTGGGGTTACGTGCACCCACAATTTTTACTACTGGTATACAGTGCCATTGTCTGACTGGGAATTCAAAGAGTATATTGGGAATACAAATACCCTCATTTCTTGCTACTGCCATATAGTGCCAGTGTCTGACTGGTAATTCAAAAAATATATTGGGGTTACGTGCACCCACAATTTTTACTACTGGTATACAGTGCCATTGTCTGACTGGGAATTCAAAGAGTATATTGGGAATACAAATACCCTCATTTCTTGCTACTGCCATATAGTGCCAGTTTCTGACTGGGAATTCAAAGAATATATTGGGGTTACGTGCACCCACAATTTTTACTACTGGTATACAGTGCCATTGTCTGACTGGGAATTCAAAGAATATATTGGGGTTACGTGCACCCACAATTTTTACTACTGGTATACAGTGCCATTGTCTGACTGGGAATTCAAAGAATATATTGGGGTTATAAATACCCTCATTTCTTGCTACTGCCATATAGTGCCATTGTCTGACTGGGAATTCAAAGAATATATTGGGGTTACGTGCACCCACAATTTTTACTACTGGTATACAGTGCCATTGTCTGACTGGGAATTCAAAGAGTATATTGGGAATACAAATACCCTCATTTCTTGCTACTGCCATATAGTGCCAGTGTCTGACTGGTAATTCAAAGAATATATTGGGGTTACGTGCACCCACAATTTTTACTACTGGTATACAGTGCCATTGTCTGACTGGGAATTCAAAGAATATATTGGGGTTATAAATACCCTCATTTCTTGCTACTGCCATATAGTGCCATTGTCTGACTGGGAATTCAAAGAATATATTGGGGTTACGTGCACCCACAATTTTTACTACTGGTATACAGTGCCATTGTCTGACTGGGAATTCAAAGAGTATATTGGGAATACAAATACCCTCATTTCTTGCTACTGCCATATAGTGCCAGTTTCTGACTGGTAATTCAAAGAATATATTGGGGTTACGTGCACCCACAATTTTTACTACTGGTATACAGTGCCATTGTCTGACTGGGAATTCAAAGAATATATTGGGGTTACGTGCACCCACAATTTTTACTACTGGTATACAGTGCCATTGTCTGACTGGGAATTCAAAGAATATATTGGGGTTACGTGCACCCACAATTTTTACTACTGGTATACAGTGCCATTGTCTGACTGGGAATTCAAAGAATATATTGGGGTTATAAATACCCTCATTTCTTGCTACTGCCATATAGTGCCAGTTTCTGACTGGTAATTCAAAGAATATATTGGGGTTACGTGCACCCACAATTTTTACTACTGGTATACAGTGCCATTGTCTGACTGGGAATTCAAAGAATATATTGGGGTTATAAATACCCTCATTTCTTGCTACTGCCATATAGTGCCAGTTTCTGACTGGTAATTCAAAGAATATATTGGGGTTACGTGCACCCACAATTTTTACTACTGGTATACAGTGCCATTGTCTGACTGGGAATTCAAAGAGTATATTGGGAATACAAATACCCTCATTTCTTGCTACTGCCATATAGTGCCAGTTTCTGACTGGGAATTCAAAGAATATATTGGGGTTACGTGCACCCACAATTTTTACTACTGGTATACAGTGCCATTGTCTGACTGGGAATTCAAAGAGTATATTGGGAATACAAATACCCTCATTTCTTGCTACTGCCATATAGTGCCAGTGTCTGACTGGTAATTCAAAAAATATATTGGGGTTACGTGCACCCACAATTTTTACTACTGGTATACAGTGCCATTGTCTGACTGGGAATTCAAAGAGTATATTGGGAATACAAATACCCTCATTTCTTGCTACTGCCATATAGTGCCAGTTTCTGACTGGGAATTCAAAGAATATATTGGGGTTACGTGCACCCACAATTTTTACTACTGGTATACAGTGCCATTGTCTGACTGGGAATTCAAAGAATATATTGGGGTTACGTGCACCCACAATTTTTACTACTGGTATACAGTGCCATTGTCTGACTGGGAATTCAAAGAATATATTGGGGTTATAAATACCCTCATTTCTTGCTACTGCCATATAGTGCCATTGTCTGACTGGGAATTCAAAGAATATATTGGGGTTACGTGCACCCACAATTTTTACTACTGGTATACAGTGCCATTGTCTGACTGGGAATTCAAAGAGTATATTGGGAATACAAATACCCTCATTTCTTGCTACTGCCATATAGTGCCAGTTTCTGACTGGTAATTCAAAGAATATATTGGGGTTACGTGCACCCACAATTTTTACTACTGGTATACAGTGCCATTGTCTGACTGGGAATTCAAAGAATATATTGGGGTTACGTGCACCCACAATTTTTACTACTGGTATACAGTGCCATTGTCTGACTGGGAATTCAAAGAATATATTGGGGTTATAAATACCCTCATTTCTTGCTACTGCCATATAGTGCCATTGTCTGACTGGGAATTCAAAGAATATATTGGGGTTACGTGCACCCACAATTTTTACTACTGGTATACAGTGCCATTGTCTGACTGGGAATTCAAAGAGTATATTGGGAATACAAATACCCTCATTTCTTGCTACTGCCATATAGTGCCAGTGTCTGACTGGTAATTCAAAGAATATATTGGGGTTACGTGCACCCACAATTTTTACTACTGGTATACAGTGCCATTGTCTGACTGGGAATTCAAAGAATATATTGGGGTTATAAATACCCTCATTTCTTGCTACTGCCATATAGTGCCATTGTCTGACTGGGAATTCAAAGAATATATTGGGGTTACGTGCACCCACAATTTTTACTACTGGTATACAGTGCCATTGTCTGACTGGGAATTCAAAGAGTATATTGGGAATACAAATACCCTCATTTCTTGCTACTGCTATATAGTGCCAGTTTCTGACTGGTAATTCAAAGAATATATTGGGGTTACGTGCACCCACAATTTTTACTACTGGTATACAGTGCCATTGTCTGACTGGGAATTCAAAGAATATATTGGGGTTACGTGCACCCACAATTTTTACTACTGGTATACAGTGCCATTGTCTGACTGGGAATTCAAAGAATATATTGGGGTTATAAATACCCTCATTTCTTGCTACTGCCATATAGTGCCATTGTCTGACTGGGAATTCAAAGAATATATTGGGGTTACGTGCACCCACAATTTTTACTACTGGTATACAGTGCCATTGTCTGACTGGGAATTCAAAGAGTATATTGGGAATACAAATACCCTCATTTCTTGCTACTGCCATATAGTGCCAGTGTCTGACTGGTAATTCAAAGAATATATTGGGGTTACGTGCACCCACAATTTTTACTACTGGTATACAGTGCCATTGTCTGACTGGGAATTCAAAGAATATATTGGGGTTACGTGCACCCACAATTTTTACTACTGGTATACAGTGCCATTGTCTGACTGGGAATTCAAAGAATATATTGGGGTTATAAATACCCTCATTTCTTGCTACTGCCATATAGTGCCATTGTCTGACTGGGAATTCAAAGAATATATTGGGGTTACGTGCACCCACAATTTTTACTACTGGTATACAGTGCCATTGTCTGACTGGGAATTCAAAGAATATATTGGGGTTATAAATACCCTCATTTCTTGCTACTGCCATATAGTGCCAGTTTCTGACTGGGAATTCAAAGAATATATTGGGGTTACGTGCACCCACAATTTTTACTACTGGTATACAGTGCCATTGTCTGACTGGGAATTCAAAGAGTATATTGGGAATACAAATACCCTCATTTCTTGCTACTGCCATATAGTGCCAGTGTCTGACTGGTAATTCAAAGAATATATTGGGGTTACGTGCACCCACAATTTTTACTACTGGTATACAGTGCCATTGTCTGACTGGGAATTCAAAGAGTATATTGGGAATACAAATACCCTCATTTCTTGCTACTGCCATATAGTGCCAGTGTCTGACTGGTAATTCAAAGAATATATTGGGGTTACGTGCACCCACAATTTTTACTACTGGTATACAGTGCCATTGTCTGACTGGGAATTCAAAGAGTATATTGGGAATACAAATACCCTCATTTCTTGCTACTGCCATATAGTGCCAGTGTCTGACTGGTAATTCAAAGAATATATTGGGGTTACGTGCACCCACAATTTTTACTACTGGTATACAGTGCCATTGTCTGACTGGGAATTCAAAGAATATATTGGGGTTATAAATACCCTCATTTCTTGCTACTGCCATATAGTGCCAGTTTCTGACTGGTAATTCAAAGAATATATTGTGGTTACGTGCACCCACAATTTTTACTACTGGTATACAGTGCCATTGTCTGACTGGAATTCAAAGAATATATTGGGAATACAAATACCCTCATTTCTTGCTACTGCCATATAGTGCCAGTGTCTGACTGGGAATTCAAAGAATATATTGGGGTTACGTGCACCCACAATTTTTACTACTGGTATACAGTGCCATTGTCTGACTGGGAATTCAAAGAATATATTGGGGTTATAAATACCCTCATTTCTTGCTACTGCCATATAGTGCCAGTTTCTGACTGGTAATTCAAAGAATATATTGTGGTTACGTGCACCCACAATTTTTACTACTGGTATATAGTGCCATTGTCTGACTGGAATTCAAAGAATATATTGGGAATACAAATACCCTCATTTCTTGCTACTGCCATATAGTGCCAGTGTCTGGCTGGGAATTCAAAGAATATATTGGGGTTACGTGCACCCACAATTTTTACTACTGGTATACAGTGCCATTGTCTGACTGGGAATTCAAAGAATATATTGGGAATACAAATACCCTCATTTCTTGCTACTGCCATATAGTGCCAGTTTCTGACTGGTAATTCAAAGAATATATTGGGGTTACGTGCACCCACAATTTTTACTACTGGTATACAGTGCCAATTTCTAACTAGGAATTCAAAATGCGCAAGGCTCCCGGAAAGGGACGTGGACGAGGCCGTGGGCGAGGTCGGGGGAATGGTTCTGGGGAGCAAGGTAGCAGTGAAGCCACAGGGCGTCCCGTGCCTACTCCTGTGGGGCAGCAAGCATTGCGCCACTCCACAGTGCCAGGGTTGCTTGCCACATTAACTAAACTGCAGGGTACAAACCTTAGTAGGCCCGAGAACCAGGAACAGGTCTTGCAATGGCTGTCAGAGAACGCTTACAGCACATTGTCCAGCAGCCAGTCAGACTCTGCCTCCTCTCCTCCTATTACCCAACAGTCTTGTCTTCCTTCCTCCCAAAATTCCGAAGCTTTACAGAACAATAACCCAAACTGTCCCTGCTCCCCAGAGCTGTTCTCCGCTCCTTTCATTGTCCCTCAACCTGCCTCTCCACGTCACGATTCCACGAACCTAACAGAGGAGCATCTGTGTCCAGATGCTCAAACACTAGAGTCTCCTCCATCTCCGTTCGATTTGGTGGTGGATGACCAGCAACCCACCCTCATCGACGATGATGTGACGCAGTTGCCATCAGGGCATCCAGTTGACCGGCGCATTGTGCGGGAGGAGGAGATGAGACAGGAGTTGGAAGAGGAAGTGGTGGATGATGAGGACACTGACCCGACCTGGACAGGGGGGATGTCAAGCGGGGAAAGTAGTGTGGATGTTGAGGCAGGTGCAGCACCAAAAAGGGTAGCTAGAGGCAGAGGCAGAGGTCAGCAGCTTAGGCGAAGCCAGGCCACACCCGGAATCTCCCAAGATGTTCCAGTTCGTACCCAGCCCCGAAAAACTCCCACCTCGAGGGCACGTTTCTCGAAGGTGTGGAGTTTTTTCAAGGAATGCGCCGAGGACAGATATAGTGTTGTCTGCACAATTTGCCTCTCGAAATTGATTAGGGGCTCTGAGAAGAGCAACCTGTCCACCACTTCAATGCGCCGTCATTTGGAATCCAAGCACTGGAATCAGTGGCAGGCAGCAACGGCAGGACAAAGGCCGCCTGCCGTTCACGCCACTGCCACTGCCTCTGCCACTGCCTCTGCCACTGCCACTGCTGACTGTGCTGGCGATGCACTCCAGAGGACGAGCCAGGACACCACTTCATCTGCCTCCGCCACTTTGTTGACTTCTACCTCATCCTCCCCTGGTCCTGTCTTATCTCCTTCTCCTGCACCATCAAAGGCACCATCAGGCGTTTCTTTACAACAACCCACCATCTCTCAGACATTGGAGCGGCGGCAGAAATACACTGCTAACCACCCACACGCGCAAGCCTTGAACGCCAACATCGCTAAACTGCTGGCCCAGGAGATGTTGGCGTTCCGGCTTGTTGAAACTCCCGCCTTCCTGGACCTGATGGCAACTGCGGCACCTCGCTATGCCGTCCCTAGCCGTCACTACTTCTCCCGGTGTGCCGTCCCCGCCTTGCACCAGCACGTGTCACTCAACATCAGGCGGGCCCTTAGTTCCGCGCTTTGCACAAAGGTCCACTTGACCACCGACGCGTGGACAAGTGCATGCGGACAGGGACGCTACATTTCACTGACGGCACACTGGGTGAATGTAGTTGAGGCTGGGACTGCTTCCCAAACTGGCCCGGTGTACCTCGTCTCCCCGCCTAACATTCCTGGCAGGGACACGAGAAGAACACCCCCCTCCTCCTCCTCCTCTACCGCCTCCTCCTCCGCCACCGCCTCCTCCTCCGCCACCGCCTCCTCCTCCGCTGTTAGATTGACCCCAGCTACGAGTTGGAAACGTTGCAGCACTGGCGTTGGTAGACGTCAGCAGGCTGTGCTGAAGCTGATCAGCTTGGGGGACAGACAGCACACTGCCTCCGAGGTGAGGGATGCCCTCCTCGATGAGACGGCAATATGGTTTGAGCCGCTGCACCTGGGCCCAGGCATGGTCGTTTGTGATAACGGCCGGAACCTGGTAGCAGCTCTGGAGCTTGCCGGACTCCAACATGTTCCATGCCTGGCCCACGTCTTCAACCTAGTGGTGCAACGTTTCCTAAAGAGCTACCCCAATGTTCCAGAGCTACTGGTGAAAGTGCGGCGCATGTGCGCCCACTTTCGCAAGTCGACAGTAGCCGCTGCTAGCTTAAAATCTCTCCAGCAACGCCTGCATGTGCCACAACACCGGCTTTTGTGCGACGTCCCCACACGCTGGAACTCAACGTTTCAGATGTTGAATAGAGTGGTTGAGCAGCAGAGACCTTTGATGGAATACCAGCTACAAAACCCTAGGGTGCCACAAAGTCAGCTGCCTCAGTTTCACATCCATGAGTGGCCATGGATGAGAGACCTTTGTGACATCCTACGGGTCTTTGAGGAGTCCACAAGGAGGGTGAGCTCTGAGGATGCGATGGTGAGCCTTACAATCCCGCTCTTGTGTGTTCTGAGAGAATCCCTGATTGACATCAGGGATAACTCAGATCACACAGAGGAGTTAGGGATAGCATCCGATCCGTCACAGCTGGAGAGTAGGTCCACACATCTGTCCGCTTCACTGCGTTTAATGGAGGAGGAGGAGGAGGAGGAGGAGGAGGAGGAAGAAGAGTTGTCCGATGATGTGATGGTGATACAGGAGGCTTCCGGGCAACTTCGAATCGTCCCATTGTTGCAGCGCGGATGGGTAGACATGGAGGATGAGGAGGAAATGGAGATTGAACTTTCCGGTGGGGCCAGAGGAGTCATGCCAACTAACACTGTGGCAGACATGGCTGAGTTCATGTTGGGGTGCTTTACAACCAACAAGCATATTGTCAAAATCATGGAGGACAACCAGTACTGGATCTTTGCTATCCTTGACCCCCGGTATAAAAACAACATCTCGTCTTTTATTCCGGTAGAGGGGAGGGCCAATCGCATCAATGCTTGCCACAGGCAATTGGTGCAGAATATGATGGAGATGTTTCCAGCATGTGACGTTGGCGGCAGGGAGGGCAGTTCCTCCAGTAGGCAACCAAGTTCTCACCGGTCCACACAAACGAGGGGCACACTGTCTAAGGTCTGGGACACCTTGATGGCACCCCCTCGCCAAAGTGCCGCCACGGAGGGTCCTAGTGTCACCAGGCGTGAGAAGTATAGGCGCATGTTGCGGGAATACCTTTCCGACCACAGCCCTGTCCTCTCCGACCCCTCTGCGCCCTACACGTATTGGGTGTCGAAGTTGGACCTGTGGCTTGAACTTGCCCTATATGCCTTGGAGGTGCTGTCCTGTCCTGCCGCCAGCGTCCTATCTGAGAGGGTGTTCAGTGCAGCCGGTGGCATCATCACTGACAAGCGCACCCGTCTGTCAGCTGAGAGTGCCGACCGGCTCACTTTGATAAAAATGAACCACCACTGGGTAGAGCCGTCATTTTTGTGCCCACCTGTGTAAAGCACCCCAACATGAAACTCCATGTCTGTACTCAACCTCTCCAATTCCTCCGCATCCTCATACTCATCCACCATAAGCGTTGCACAATTCTGCTAATACTAGGCTCCCTCCACCCTGATTTCCCCCAACTCTGCTGGTTAGAGGCTCCCTCCACCCTGATTTCCACCAACTCTGCTGGTTAGAGGCTCCCTCCACCATGAATTTGCCCAAACTGGGCTGTTTAGAGGCTCCCTCCACCATGAATTGGTCCAAACTGGGTTTTTTAGAGGCTCCCTCCACCATTAATTGGTCCAAACTGGGCTGGTTAGAGGCTCCCTCCACCATGAATTGGTCCAAACTGGGCTGGTTAGAGGCTCCCTCCACCATGAATTTGCCCAAACTGGGCTGTTTAGAGGCTCCCTCCACCATGAATTTGCCCAAACTGGGCTGTTTAGAGGCTCCCTCCACCATGAATTGGTCCAAACTGGGCTGGTTAGAGGCTCCCTCCACCATTAATTGGTCCAAACTGGGCTGGTTAGAGGCTCCCTCCACCATTAATTGGTCCAAACTGGGCTGGTTAGAGGCTCCCTCCACCATGAATTGGTCCAAACTGGGTTTTTTAGAGGCTCCCTCCACCATGAATTGGTCCAAACTTGGCTGTTTAGAGGCTCCCTCCACCATGAATTGGTCCAAACTGGGCTGGTTAGAGGCTCCCTCCACCATTAATTGGTCCAAACTGGGCTGGTTAGAGGCTCCCTCCACCATGAATTTGCCCAAACTGGGCTGTTTAGAGGCTCCCTCCACCATGAATTTGCCCAAACTGGGCTGTTTAGAGGCTCCCTCCACCATGAATTGGTCCAAACTGGGTTTTTTAGAGGCTCCCTCCACCATGAATTGGTCCAAACTGGGCTGGTTAGAGGCTCCCTCCACCATTAATTGGTCCAAACTGGGGTGGTTAGAGGCTCCCTCCACCATTAATTGGTCCAAACTGGGCTGGTTAGAGGCTCCCTCCACCATTAATTGGTCCAAACTGGGCTGGTTAGAGGCTCCCTCCACCATTAATTGGTCCAAACTGGGCTGATTAGAGGCTCCCTCCACCATTAATTGGTCCAAACTGGGCTGGTTAGAGGCTCCCTCCACCATGAATTGGTCCAAACTGGGTTTTTTAGAGGCTCCCTCCACCATGAATTGGTCCAAACTGGGCTGGTTAGAGGCTCCCTCCACCATTAATTGGTCCAAACTGGGCTGTTTAGAGGCTCCCTCCACCATGAATTGGTCCAAACTGGGTTTTTTAGAGGCTCCCTCCACCATGAATTTGCCCAAACTGGGCTGTTTAGAGGCTCCCTCCACCATTAATTGGTCCAAACTGGGCTGGTTAGAGGCTTCCTCCACCATGAATTTGCCCAAACTGGGCTGTTTAGAGGCTCCCTCCACCATGAATTGGTCCAAACTGGGTTTTTTAGAGGCTCCCTCCACCATGAATTTGCCCAAACTGGGCTGTTTAGAGGCTCCCTCCACCATGAATTGGTCCAAACTGGGCTGGTTAGAGGCTCCCTCCACCATGAATTGGTCCAAACTGGGCTGGTTAGAGGCTCCCTCCACCATTAATTGGTCCAAACTGGGCTGGTTAGAGGCTCCCTCCACCATGAATTGGTCCAAACTGGGTTTTTTAGAGGCTCCCTCCACCATGAATTTGCCCAAACTGGGCTGTTTAGAGGCTCCCTCCACCATGAATTGGTCCAAACTGGGCTGGTTAGAGGCTCCCTCCACCATTAATTGGTCCAAACTGGGCTGGTTAGAGGCTCCCTCCACCATGAATTGGTCCAAACTGGGTTTTTTAGAGGCTCCCTCCACCATGAATTGGTCCAAACTGGGCTGGTTAGAGGCTCCCTCCACCATTAATTGGTCCAAACTGGGCTGTTTAGAGGCTCCCTCCACCATGAATTGGTCCAAACTGGGTTTTTTAGAGGCTCCCTCCACCATGAATTTGCCCAAACTGGGCTGTTTAGAGGCTCCCTCCACCATTAATTGGTCCAAACTGGGCTGGTTAGAGGCTTCCTCCACCATGAATTTGCCCAAACTGGGCTGTTTAGAGGCTCCCTCCACCATGAATTGGTCCAAACTGGGTTTTTTAGAGGCTCCCTCCACCATGAATTTGCCCAAACTGGGCTGTTTAGAGGCTCCCTCCACCATGAATTGGTCCAAACTGGGCTGGTTAGAGGCTCCCTCCACCATGAATTGGTCCAAACTGGGCTGGTTAGAGGCTCCCTCCACCATTAATTGGTCCAAACTGGGCTGGTTAGAGGCTCCCTCCACCATGAATTGGTCCAAACTGGGTTTTTTAGAGGCTCCCTCCACCATGAATTTGCCCAAACTGGGCTGTTTAGAGGCTCCCTCCACCATGAATTGGTCCAAACTGGGCTGGTTAGAGGCTCCCTCCACCATTAATTGGTCCAAACTGGGCTGGTTAGAGGCTCCCTCCACCATGAATTGGTCCAAACTGGGCTGGTTAGAGGCTCCCTCCACCATGAATTTGCCCAAACTGGGCTGTTTAGAGGCTCCCTCCACCATTAATTGGTCCAAACTGGGCTGGTTAGAGGCTCCCTCCACCATGAATTTGCCCAAACTGGGCTGTTTAGAGGCTCCCTCCACCATGAATTGGTCCAAACTGGGTTTTTTAGAGGCTCCCTCCACCATTAATTGGTCCAAACTGGGCTGGTTAGAGGCTCCCTCCACCATGAATTGGTCCAAACTGGGCTGGTTAGAGGCTCCCTCCACCATGAATTTGCCCAAACTGGGCTGTTTAGAGGCTCCCTCCACCATTAATTGGTCCAAACTGGGCTGGTTAGAGGCTCCCTCCACCATGAATTTGCCCAAACTGGGCTGTTTAGAGGCTCCCTCCACCATGAATTGGTCCAAACTGGGTTTTTTAGAGGCTCCCTCCACCATGAATTGGTCCAAACTGGGCTGGTTAGAGGCTCCCTCCACCATGAATTTCCCAAAACTTGGCTGTTTAGAGGCTCCCTCCACCATGAATTGGTCCAAACTGGGCTGGTTAGAGGCTCCCTCCACCATGAATTTCCCAAAACTTGGCTGTTTAGAGGCTCCCTCCACCATGAATTGGTCCAAACTGGGCTGGTTAGAGGCTCCCTCCACCATTAATTGGTCCAAACTGGGCTGGTTAGAGGCTCCCTCCACCATGAATTGGTCCAAACTGGGGTTTTTAGAGGCTCCCTCCACCATGAATTTGCCCAAACTGGGGTGTTTAGAGGCTCCCTCCACCATGAATTTGCCCAAACTCTGCTGGTTAGAGGCTCAATCCACCCTGATTTTCAAAACAAATGTTGGTGCCAACCTCAACTTACTACAAGGGCCAAATTCACTGCTGGTGACAAGCTCTCCTCACTGCAAGTGCCAAATACACATGTTTCAAGGTGTTTTCCTACTGTCAGAGAGGTGGTATTGAGTGTGTAAAGTGTGTAGTTGTTAGGCTGTGATGTTGGGGTAATAGAGGGTCTTTGGTGTGTTAGATGCCCCCAGACATGCTTCCCCTGCTGTCCCAGTGTCATTCCAGAGGTGTTGGCATCATTTCCTGGGGTGTCATAGTGGACTTGGTGACCCTCCAGACACGGATTTGGGTTTCCCCCTTAACGAGTATCTGTTCCCCATAGACTATAATGGGGTTCGAAACCCGTTCGAACACACGAACATTGAGCGGCTGTTCGAATCGAATTTCGAACCTCGAACATTTTAGTGTTCGCTCATCTCTAATTAGAACCATTGACAAATGCCCGTCATCCATTAATCATCTAGTCTTTCACCAAAACCCAGCATATCAATCTGCATATAGATAGGTTAGGGTCACCTGAATCAAGTAGGGTTTTCCCACTGTGAATTGGTGCCGAGATATAGCTGTTTCTGTCAATATGCAAATTAGCTCTTTAAACCAATAAGTGTTTTCAACACTCTTGTTGTTCTTAACAGCTCATTGTATATTGACAAATATGACAGTATCTTGGCAACCGAGAAACAAGGGGAAAATGCTGTTTTAATAAAGTGACCTTAACCTATCTGCAGGGCTGGATTGATATGCTGGGTTCTGGTGACAGACTCCCTTTAAAAGAGGCCTTGTGAAGACAGCATGGCAAAGTAATACATTGAAGGATACATCCAGCTTCTCAAAGACCACTTAACTTATTCCTAGATCAAATGGTGGCGTCTACTACTAGTGTATAAGGGATATACACAACAGCAGCACAATGACTTTCTGAAATGTCAAAGCACAAATATCAGACAAGAATAATGATGGCCATAAAGATGAATACGCTGTATGTTCATTTGACTACCCCCTAGTATTACGTCCTTAAGATAGCATCACCTGGGTCTGATCTTTGACAAGTTCAGGGTTATCAGGACATTGTGTGGATCCAAATCATAATTCACATTGTAAGTGGTTGCACAGTTGTATACATACTGTATGTTAGTGACATAAAGGAGAATTTAGATCTCACGACTTCTTATTAGAAGAATGCTTCCTGCCTCCTAGGCCTGGATGCTTTCCTCTATTTGTACTGCTTGCTTTGCTACTCCGTGCCAAAGCCTCATCACTTTCACTACTCTTGTAATCGCCACTGAACGCTCAATGAAATATACACTTGTGATTTTGCTACTGTAAGAGTCTATTAGATCCCAGCAGTCATAAATCCAGTCCTTAGCAGATTAGAAATAAATTGGCAGCAGCAGCAATAGCAGTCCTTTATAGCATTAATACAAGGCAAGGCAATCTGCCGCTAGTAGGAGTTATATAAACTATATACAGTACTTCACTGCTTTGTTTATTGCAAAGCAGAGAGGAGCCAGAGGATGAAGGGAGTCATCCATCGAGAGCAAAGAGGGTGGCGCTGAGTGATGACATATTTAATGGAAAAATCCTATACATGCATAGGTTCTGGTGCAACAAACTGACCAGGGGATATCCAATGTTCCGTTACCATGGGTGGGCAATTTTTTTTTTTCTTACAATCTGGCAGCAGTTAGGAGCTTGAAGAAGTTTTCTACAAGCATTGGTCCAGCACAACGGTATAGGCACTCACAAGAAATTTAAGGAGATGAGCTGTGATGTTAGCTCCATGTGAGGAAATGGTTGAAGGGGGGAAAAAAAAACAAAAAAAAACCCTGCACTCCACTGGGAGCACCAAAATGCAAGCATATTTTAAGAAAACGCTTTTAAAGGAAAATGACAGACCTGATGGCAAGAAGAAAGGAATGTGTATAAAACTGTCACATTGCTCTTCAAGACACCATGTTCAGTGTATATACATGGAGACTCCCTTTTGATGTGATGCATGAAGACATGACATCTGTCACACATTGGCAATGTTGTAGTTGTGCCACAGGAACTATACAAATAATAGAAAGAGCGACCGTGAATTCCACCACCACAAATGATCTCACTGCTCCAGAGCAGAGTTAGGGTAGGCAATAAATGCAGCAACACCTGCACCGTTTTGCACTTGTAAGAGCGCCATTAGAAGCAACAGAGTGAGCGACACTCAGTACACCGAGTACACTCAGGACACCAAGTACACTCAGCATAGCTGGCTAGTCAGGATTAAAGACTGTGGAATGTGTAACATATTATCTGACTGTATAACTAGTAACTCCAGCAATTCAGCATAATATTGTGTCATGCTAGAAAAACCCTTGACAAACTTCACTGGGGTCATGCAGGCACTTTGAGAGTAGACATGCCATAACAGAATGCAGCAAAATCATATTTTTTGAAAATCTAATGATTTCTCAAAACACATGTCTGGACATATCCAGCCAAGAGAAAAGCGTAAGGACGCACACATCTGTAGGGTCCTAAAAACGTGCAGCCCCTCAACATGCATATGCACTATGCAAATATAGCAATGCACTTCACTCCTGAATGTTCTTATGTTAACTATAACCATGGGGTTTAAAATAAACATCTGTAATATTAGAAAATGGATGCTCCCAGGTATACACAAGGCCAACGATTCATCTATCTCCATAGGAAAAAAATAGGCTGAAAAGGAAAAAAAACAACAAAAAAAAGGTACTGGCTCAGCAGGCAGGCGCGTGCTCAATCTGCACAGAATCTAAATATAACTCCAGAGAGCAGCAGCAGCAGGAGAAATGGGCAAAACACAGTCAGAGTAAGGAGCTTATCAATCAGAGATAATCCTTCACGACACGCAGAGGTGAATACCGTCTATGAAAATATGCACCTTGCATAGCTTCAGCGAGACAAAAATATTACAATACATTGAGCGGCAGGGGACGACTCATTAGATTCCACATCAGTAACACAATTCAGATTGCATCACATGTTTCTGACAACGCTGCACATCGCTTCAGTGTTCAGAGCAGTATCCCCTGCAGTAATGGATGATTTCATGAACCAAGATAGAAGCAAGCATGTTTAGAGCTATATCTAGAAAGCCATTGGGTGATTCATTTAGACCTGTCATCAGGATTTCCCTTTATAAAATAAATATAGAGGGGTAGAAATTATTTCTAAGTAACCTTTTCATTTTATAAATTTGTCGTCTATAAAGAGTCCCCAAATTTTCATTATAAAATTGCAGAAGTCTAGGGTAGAAAAGAACCGGTCACGTGCAGCTTTTTAGCCAATCATAATACATAAGCAATTACTAGTATAATGTGATACGTAGTCTATGGATACTAGGGTGACGCACCAATAACCAGACATGGTCCCATTCCGAGAATTGCCAGTCTGATGAGCACAATGAGTGAAACGCTTCACATTTACCAAAACTGATTAATACCTGACAAGTCAGTCACCTATTGCATCCGAAAGAACACCACATTTCAACAGAAAAGGACAAAGTTATTTCAAAGGTTTCCAAAGAAAATAAAAAATCATAAATAAAAGTCAACTCATTATAATAGTTTACTATATCCCCTAAAATAAACGTGTCTTTGTGGTGAGGGTCCAATAAGATTGGTGGGATCCCCACCGATTAAATGAATGGTGCTTTATGGGAGTTGGTCATGTGTCCTGCCCGCGTGTGGTACGGAGGTAGCTGAGGGCTTTGCTTGGCACCTCTTTAAGGTTATAATAACAGTGGTTTTACGCATTAGGCAAAACAGTGCAGTTATAGAAAGAAGGTCAGATCAGAAGAATTCCATGGAGAAAAAGCTATCTACAATGGCTGCTTTTCCACAAATCCCAGTATTATCTGTCAGCCACAGATGGGATTCCTCATTGAATGCTAATACTTTTCTTTTTATGTGCAAACTGTATAGTGGGTGCACCCGACAGGCAGCTAGCTACATACATACATACAACCCACACTGAAGAAGAGATGGAAGGATCACTCATTTATCAACACATCAAGAAGTGTTCCAGCAATTGTAACACTACATGAGGAAAAAGCAAACAAAAAAAAGCTACTTGCCAATTTTAATAAAACCTTATCTAGGGAGCCAAATTGTATTTCTACCCCAAACAATTCTAGGGTTCATATATCAGCAGTGTATGCTGAAGAGGCAAGAATGCAAAGTGAGTCAACACAGGGTAAATCCCATAAGGCGTCACATATGATCATCATAAAATCATGAAGAGACCCCATCTGGATGTGAGACTACATGATGCATGTACAATACGACTCTGATAAACACCTGCAAAATGAGACATCACATTGTACATTATATTTATAAACAAATAACCCCCCCTCCCAAAAAAAAAAAAAAAAAAAAAAAAAAAATTTATACATACATACACACACACACACACACACACACACACACAGTACAATGACCAGCTAGAAAACACGAGGTTTAAAAGGAAGACGCCCAGGTAATGCCAATCGCTGGCAACATTCCCTACAAACATCAGTGAGATGGGACAGTTCCTGATCTTAGATGGAACATCTAGTGATAAAGAGATCTCTCTTCTACCTAAGAAACACGTCACGCTATGATCTCTTTATCGGGAGCAGAGTATCAAGTGGCCCATCCATTAGATGTGGACAGAAGTAGTATATCACATATAGTGTTTGTGCCAGTGTTGACATGAGTGTCCTCAGTTTTTTGATGAAATCTTTACACAGAACATCATATAGTGTTCCAGAACCAGGAGTGCTACCACACTTAGGGCATTTTACAACTGGGTTATGCAATCACCAAGAGGCAGCAAAAATGCAATGTTATATATACCGTATATACTCGAGTATAAGCCAAATTTTTCAGCACAGTTTTTGCGCTGAAAAAGCCCCCCCTTGGCTTATACTCGAGTCAGCAAAAAAAATTAAAAACATTTTTTGTTAGCAGGGCGGGGCTACTATGACCAGCCGCAACATCAATGTATAGACTCTCCCATGAAATAGTGAAAAAAAAAAAAGGAGCTTTAAAAAAAGTTTAAACATTAAAAGTTCTAAATCCCTCCTTTCCCTAGAATACATGTAAAAGTAGAAGATGAAAGTGAAACACAAACACATTAGGTATCCAGTGTCTGAAAGTGCCCGGTCTACTGAATATAGGGTATCTGCAGTGCTCCTGTTCCGTCGGGAAGGGGTTAATAGGAGCACTGCAGATACGCTATATTCAGCCAGGCTGAATTTCAAGTGGGGGAAAAAAATAAAACAGTCCTCAAGCTCAGGGAAGGGGCAGACAGACAACCAAAACACCCCCTCCCCTTCCCCAGCACCCAGCATCTACTGCACTCAAAAACTCTGACCATTTTCATTTTTGAAATTTTCCCGTAGCTGCTGCTGCATCCCCCCCCCCCCCACTTATACTCGAGTCAATAAGTTTTCCCAGTTTTTTTGTGGTAAAATTAGGGGGGGGGGGGGGTCGGCTTATACTCCAGTATATACGGTAATATAATAATATATGCGCATTTTCTTTTACCTGCTACGACTCAACATGTACATTTTTGTCTTGCTCTGTTGTTTGTCTGTTGTTGTTTTTTGCCTTCAATACTAATACACTGTCTCCCACACTGTACACTCCATTCAGATTACATACTGGTGCTGTCATACACCTATATGCAATGGTATGTTCTTTAAAATGATATTGGTCATCAAACATTATATTTTTGTCCAAAACCCACTATGTGACTGTTATATATCTCATATAATTTGCATTGTGATAAATGACTAGATATTGTCTATCATGTGGAGGTCTGTCCCCACCCAGCCTCTTGAAATAAGTAATTTAACAAGACAGTGGAATCCAACATTACCTCTCCTTAAATAAAGTATTAACTGGTGGCTACAATCAATCTATTCTACCTCCAACTTTACCTTGAGGATTCATTGAAAGAAAAATTAAGCAGAAACTGACCAAAGTGCTGTCTGGGCCCAGCTATATACTGCTCTGCATACACATCACTGTGATGTGAATGAGGCTCTATACTAACTGCAGCTTGCTTTACTGCAAACTGTCTTGGATATTTCTTTAACATCATTAATAAGGGGTTAAAACCCAAACCATATTGTGATGTACAGATGCAATTAGCCATGTGTTATTATTGCTTAGGCTAGCGAAAATATTCTAATTGTGCCGGAATCAATGGAGCAGCACCTATTAATTGATGTAAAGAGCTGGACTTATTGGAGGTGGTGAAAGGTCCTCTTTAAGCTACAAAAGGGCAGGCTCAACCAATTTAGTCACTTACAATGCACTTAGGATCTAGTAATGTAATAATTTCAGATAAAGTAATAATGTAGATAATGACATCTAAATTATAAAGTGTATTTCATAAAAATATAGCTCTATCATTTACAGCATTTAATAGGATCATGCTTATTCTTGTATAAGAAAAGATCAGGTAAAGCAGACTGCTGTGAGTCTTCTCAAGAGCGTTTCTGCAAGAACAATTGTGATAAAGCAAAATCGTGCACATTTCTCTGGGTTTCTAAAAATGACTGGTAGCAAAAATAGCAGCTCTCATTATACCACAGTGCTGTGAAGACCCACACAGATCTATTTCAGATGCAGCAAGAAACGCTATATATATGAGCCTTCTTTCCCCAAATCCTCTGTTCTCTAGCCTACCCAAGGTAGTAATGGGTTTATTTTGAAGATGAATCATCTAAAGAAAGCGGAGCCTGTTTGTACATACACATGATGAATTCCAAGCTTTCAGAATTATTTCGCCTTAAAGCCAGGAAGATGGAGATCTCCAACCCCGAAGAATTCTACGGGCTCCACTGTTAAACACAGCGTGCCTTCATGGAGCAAGTTCATTTGTAAATAATGAAGAGGAATGTGATTCAATTAAGCTCTGACCTATTTTTCACAACATATCACAGTAGCATCTTCCTCCCATTTTGCAAAATGCCTCTCACTCTGCCTCATACCACTGCCCACTAACATGCCCTAAGCCAAACAAACCTTAGCCAACTCTTCCTATAGATATCTAAATGCACATGCAAAAGACAGTGATATTTTGTGTTAGCCAATGAGACATAAGAATAATCCTAAGGATTGGCCATTGGCAGAAAACTTCTAAAAGCAGTGACCTGTTATTTAACTTCTTTTACATACTGGGCACCTTGTAGAAGTTTTGGAGCTTCATACTGTGGAGCTGCTAGGTGACTGTAGGATGGAACAGTATGTCAAAGTAGGAGAAAGCAAAATTGGAAAACCAGAAGAAAGGAACACCCTGGCTACTACTGCTAGTACTAGGGCATCTCAATAAATTAGAATATCATCAAAAAGTTATGGACTTTTGCTCAGTGCTCAAAGGAGTTTTCAGATGAAAATAAATTTTGCATTTCATTTGGAAGTCCCAGAATCTGGAGGAAGAGTGGAGAGGCTGCTGTACACAATCCAAGCTAGGAGGTCTAGTGTGAAGTTTCCACAATCAGTGATAGGGAGCCATGTCATCTGCTGGTGTAGGTCCACTGACTTTTATCACGACCAAAGTCAGTGCAGCCATCTACCAGAAATTCTAGAGCTTCAGGCTTCTCTCTGCCAACAAGCTTTTTGGAGATGGAATTTTTCTTTTCTTTTTTTTTTTATGTAGATTGTATAGAGCTCACAATGTACATTTTTCCCTATCAGTATGTATTTTTTTTGAGTATGGGATGGAAATCCATGCAAACACAGGGAGTACATACAAACTCCTTGAAGATGTTTTTTTTGCCCTTGGCAGGATTTGAACCGAGGACTCCAGCACTACAAGGCTGCAGTGCTAACCACTGAGCCACCGTGTGGCTTCCAGAATTTTTAATTTTCCAACAGGACTTGGCACCTGTTGACATTGCCAAAAGTACCAATACCTGGTATAATAACCACAGTATCACTGTGCTTAATTGGCCAGCAAACTTGGACGACCTGGCCTGACCCTATAAAGAATCTATGGGGTATTGTCTAGAGAAAGATGAGAGACACCAGACCCAACAATGCAGACAAGCTGAAGGCTGCTATCATACATCCTGGGCTTCCATAACACCTCTGCAGTGCCACAGGCTGATCGCCTCCATGCCACATTGATGCAGTCATTCATGCAATAGGAGCCCCCACCAAGTATTGAGGGCATTTACTGGACATATTTTTCATTTGGCCAACATTTCTGTTTTAAATCTTTTTTTTTTTTTTTTTTTTTTTACAATTGGTCTTATATAATATTCTAATTTTCTGAGATAATGATTTTTAGGTTTTCCTTGGATGTAAGCCATAATCACCAACATTAACAGAAATAAACACTTTAAAAAGTTCCCTCTGTTTGTACTGACTCAATATATGGGCTTCACTTTTTCAATTGAATTACTAAAAATATTTATGCTTGTCCCAGATCAAGCATAAATATTCTGAGATGTCTCAAATAGGGAATAATCTGGGTGCTTAACAAAAAATAAAAAGTCCACATAGATAAACTATCCATGAAAAGCATACGATACTCACCGGATAACATCTACATCCCTTATACCCATCAAACACAAATAAGCATAAACATGCCAATTGCTATAGGCCCTTAGTCACCTATAGTTGCACCTTTATGCCGATTTGTATTGGCTGCCAGCTACACAGTGACTGCCACATGTCTCTTTTCATGAAAGGAGGAAATAAAATGCTCTTTCCAGATGAGGTACACTAAACAAGTATCTTGTACAAGTTTATATGGATAACAGTAAATGATCTGTTTTATCATATAACCCTAGAACCTAGAGGAATTTAGCCTTTGAAAACCTATGTAATAAGCATTAGTATAACATCAAAACCTCATTGCTGAATAATACTGTAAATTACTACATTTCTCTCTTCCCTTCCAAACCTACAAACCTGACTACTCTTAACTGTATACTTACCTGGCACACACTGGGAATGTATATAAGGTGTTAACCAGCAACTGCATAAAGATATAGGGGGACATTTACAATTGCATGTGCACCACACTTCTGTCACTGAAAAGCTGTAGATTAAAGGGGTATTCCCAACTCGGATGTTCACCAACTTGCAGGCTGTATGCTCTTTTTACTTCCTGGTTTTCTCGGTGAATTGGTGGGCAGGGTTTCACTTGTTCTGCTAGCTCTCTTCATAGCAGTACATGTTTGCAGTCAGTAATGAGGGATGGTTGTAAATAAGTTAGCACAGTATCACTGGAAGATGCACAATATGTAGCAGAGCTGGATTTGATAAGGGATGAGAATCCCAAATTTACAAGCTACAGGACCAAGAGTCAGTTTGCAATAAACTCCGCTTTAGGTCTGTGTTACATGCAGAGGTAACAAACTCCCTATCTCAGCCCTTATCAGCTAAATTTAATTAGCCGACCTGATAACTGGAAGAGGGAGATAAACAGCTCAGAAATACAAGCTTGCTCTGAGCACTCATCTCCCCCACCCTCCTGAGGGCAGAGAGCTACATAATTTATCCAGAGCGGAGAGATAAGATCATCCCCAGGTCCGTGGTTGTGGAAACGAGTGTAAACAATGAAGTGAATAATCTCATATAGTAGCCAAACTAAGCAGTTTTGCTGAAGCAATGTATATAGTATAGGAAAAGTCTTAAATCCACATAAGCTAGCAGTATAGATAGGATCCTGATGAGATGGGACAACCCCTTTAAGCTCAACACCACAACAATAACAATGTGTGACTATTCACTCATCAATGCCTCTTTCATCATTTGTGGTGGGCAGGCTTTAGCAAAAGGGAAAGAGTGTTCTATGGACAGACAATCACTAAAATTTACTGCATACATTGGCTCAAATTCTAATGCAAATTTACATGGAAGATTTCATCACCTGGTGCCTCTCATTCTAACATATTTAACCAAGAAAAACATTTCTAAATCTCCCCATACTTTTGAGAAAGGAAAAGCGTCAAAGTTGTCTATGACACTTTCAGAATTCAATCAGAAATGTATTAAATTTCTCTGCTGTAATTTGTAACATTTTATGGTGTAAAATGCATATCCAAACATTATATATATTTATTATATAAGTTTGTGTGTTTAAGTATACCACTATTTAATAATTGTACATGTAAACTGTTGAAAGGTACTGATTCTCCTTCTGGGGGGGAAGGAGGGGGTCTATTAAGCAAAGCAAAGCTGTCCTCCATGAAAACCTCTCTCTAGTGCCACCTATAGGTATCCTGTAAAAACATGGGAACAAGTGAAGGTGAGCTCAGCATATTATGATACATACCTCTTGCAGAAAGCTTTTTGGTGTTGATAATTTTGGCTGCATACTCCTGTCCTGTAGTAATCTTCATGCATCTTTTCACCACAGAGAAGGCTCCCCTGGAAAACAAAAGCACGTGGGTCTTAATACTTCAGTGTACAACTTCTTTGGGCTGAGATCAGATTCCACCACTCTGAAAGAGTTTGCAATAAAACAGTAATAGGGTGCATTCACACTGAGTAAACGCTAGCTTATTTTGTAGAGTAAAATTACACTTGTAAATTTTGCTATCCCATTGACTTCAATGATATTTTTTTACAAGTGTAAAAATACGCCTGTAAAAAATACGCCTGTAAAAATACGCCTGTAAAATATCATTGAAGGGTGCATGCACACTACGTAACGCCGGGCGTGTATGAGAGCCGTACACGCCGGCATTACGGCAGACTGCCGAACACTTCCCATTCACTTCAATGGGAGCGCTCGTAACAGCGGCGTTTACGAGCGCTCCCATTGAAGTGAATGGGAAGTGTTCGGCAGCCCTGCTGTAACGCCGGCGTGTACGGCTCTCATACACGCCCGGCGTTACGTAATGTGCATGCACCCATAGGCTGCAGATGAGCAAATGTGCTTTTCAGATGGAAGCTAACCTCTCCTAGTGCAGTGCAGCTATCCAGGCAATGAATAATGTCATACACACACTCATACATATCTCTTTTATGCTTTAATAATTCAGGTCCGTGCAGGGGCTATCTGCTTCGGTTAAGAATCATTTGGTGACTGTCTTGTGATACACCATGAAGAAAACCAGTCTCCCCCACTAAATGCCTTGCGATCTATTTCCCGATGACTGTACCTTAGAATAAAGTGATCTTTCACACTCGGATAACACACTGAAGCAATTAAGCCGCCGCTTAAAAGGTAATGGTTATCCTACGTAAAGTGGGACTTGTTACTATCATGTCCTCAGGTTTCACCGAGATCAGATAGACTCTCAATAAGGCAGATGCACTGTTTAATGGAAAATATAGTAGATGTATTTTTTGACTCGCGTTACAAGATACACTTGGGCAACAATTTATGCTGTGATAATCGAAAATTGTGAAATCCAAGTCTACCTTAGAACTACTAAAATGTCCCATACTCCAGAAAAAAAAAATTATAAAAAAAAAAAAGTTCCCATTAGGTCTTTGAGTAGTCATCTTGTATACTGCCATATCTTAATTTTATCGGTTTCTGAGAGTGTTTGCTATGGTTATTGATTTGGTTGCAGTTTTTACGTAAAAGTTGTATTTAAAAGTATTACCTATAAAAAGGCGATCCTATTGAAAAACATCAAAACCACATTCATTTTATATTTCAACTATAAAGTGAAAACATAGCCTAAAATGCTACAATAGAAACAGTACATAACTATAGTCAGTACAGAGACAAAGTACAATATTATATTGCCAAGGCATACATTAGAAATAACTCAAATGATGGTGTGGTTAGATAGAAAGTCTAAATGAAAATGTAAGCCAGTGATGATAAAGACCACCATGTCCTAGTGACCTACTATCATACAGCATCTGTGTTGCTAAAGCCACTCATAGGTTCACATTGTCACATAGCAAAAAACAAATGGCAAGGATAAAGAAAGGTCTTGGGTATGTAGAGGTAGCTAAGGGTATACTTTGCATACGGTGTCTGTTTAATTTAGAAGGAATTCCGTCTTTTATCCATACACAAATTACTGAAGAATGCACTGGGGACGTATTTATAGTGACAGAGCATTACTATTACATCATTCAATGGCTCTCTCCCCTTTTTGAAGCCCTTGTTAACATCTGCATCCAGACCATTCCATTCCCCTCTCTGCATGAAAAATGCAGAGAAAAGCGCTGCAAGCAGTACTTTTAGAGCGGAAACCGTGCAAAACCATATGGACCCCATTACAGTCTATGGGGTCTGCAGTTTTCCTACAGTAAGGTTTCCTAAGGTTTTTTTTATGCGGATTAGGTTTCTATTGGGGGGGTCCCCCAAAGCGGATTCCCAGAATGGAAACCCATGCGCAGATGTGAACCGGGCCATAAAGTATAACGTCGCTTGAGCTTGCTCCTGACATTTCGAAACTGCACAGCATAGGCACCTCACGTCATCAGACACCTAGAGGAGAAGCAGTTCAGTAAAGGGATTGAAGTGCAGCCTAAGAAATATAAAGCTGAATGGCTTCTCTTCGTTTTAAGTGCCGGAGTTCTTAACCCCTTCCCGCCGATGGCATTTTTTGATTTTCGTTTTTGACTCCCCTCCTTCTAAACCCCATAACTTTTTTATTTCTCCGCTCCCAGAGCCATATGAGGTCTTAATTTTTGCGGGACAAATTTTTCTTCATGATGCTACCATTAATTATTTTATATAATGTACTGGGAAGCAGGAAAAAAAATCAGAATGGGGTGGATTTGAAGAAAAAATGCATTTCTGCGACTTTCTTACGGGCTTTGGTTTTACGGCGTTCACTGTGCAGCCAAAATGACATGTCCCCTATATTCTGTGTTTCGGTACGGTTCCAGGGATACCAAATTTATATGGTTTTATTTACATTTTGACCCCTAAAAAAATTCCAAATCTGTGTTAAAAAAATTTTTTTCTAAAAGTCGCCATATTCCGACGGCCGTAACTTTTTTGTACGTAAGTGTACGGGGATGAATAGGGCGTCTTTTTTTGCGGGTCCGGGTGTACTTTTTAGTTCTACCATTTTCGGGAAATGTTATTGCTTTGATCACTTTTTATTCAAATTTTTATCAGAATCAAAACCGAACAGGAAAAATATTTTTATAGATTTGTAGAGCGGGCGATTTTGGACGCGGGGATACCTAACATGTATATGTTTCACAGTTTTTAACTACTTTTATATGTGTTCTAGGGAAAGGGGGGTGATTTGAACTTTTAATTCTATTTTATTTTTTATTTTTATTCTTTTTCTTTTTATTTATTTATATTTTTTTTAACTTTTTTTTTATTTTTTTTTTGCATTTATTAGACCCCCTAGGGATGTTGAACCCCAGGGGGTCTGATCACTAATGCAATGCATTACAATGCTAATGCATTGCAAAAAAGCATCCTTTCTTTTGCAGGCTGCATAGACCAGCCTGCAAAAGAGAGGATTTGCAGACAAGCCTGGGAGCCTGTACAAGGCTCCCGGCTGTCATGGCAATGGGACGTCAGCCCTGGAGCATGCTCCAGGAGCCGGCGATCCCGGCCAAAATGGCGGCGCCCATGCGCCGCCGGGAAAATGGCGCCTCCGACCGCGGCGCCGGAGGAGTTAATGCCTCCGATCGGTCCGGGGACCGATCGGAGGCATTAGAGCCGGTTGTCTACTGCTTAAAGCAGTAGACACCCGGCGGCTATGGCGGCCGCCCGGCTCCCGGGCGGTCGCCATAGTTACAGACCCGACATGCGCCGTACTATTACAGCGCATGTCGGGAAGGGGTTAAAGTGTGCGGAGACCAGTTGTGTGGCATCATCCCGCACATGTACAATATGAGTCTAAAGCTGGGAGTGGTACCTCAACTGTGGAAAACATCTTGTGTGGTACCAGTACCAAAGAAATCCAACCTGATGGGCTATAATGACTACCGACCTGTAGCACTGACATCCCACCTGATGAAGGTCCTAGAGAGACTGGTCCTGACACACCTATGCCCCCTAGTGTGCCCCGCTATAGACCCCCTCCAGTTTGCCTATCGGCTGGGCATTGGGGAGAAACCCGGGAACACTGTGAGAATAATGTTCTTTGATTTCTCCTGTGCGTTCAACACCATTCAGCCAGGGCTACTGAGGGAGAAGCTGAATCTTGGTGGTGTGGACCACCACCTGTCCAACTGGATACCAGACTACCTGACAAACTGCCCTCAGTATGTGAGAGCCCAGGACTGTGTGTCTGACACTGTGATCTGTAGTACGGGGGCACCACAAGGTACAGTTCTTGCCCCATTTCTCTTCACACTGTACACTGCTGACTTTAGGCACAACTCATCCAGCTGTTACTTACAGAAGTACTCCGATGACTCTGCTATAGTAGGCCTTATCACTGATGGCGACGATAGGGAATACAGAGACTTAAAACAGGACTTTGTTGAATGGTGCTGGCAGAACCACCTCAGGATTAATGCTGGGAAGACCAAGGAGATGGTGGTGGACTTTAGTAAACGGAGAAGTGCTCCGACCCCGGTGGAGATCCAGGGGACATGCATTGAGATAATCAGGACTTATAAGTATCTGGGTGTGCTCCTCAATAATAAACTAGACTGGGCTGATCACCTGGAGGCGCTGCACAGAAAGGGCCACAGCAGATTCTACCTGCTCAGGAGGCTGAGGGCCTTCGGAGTCCAGGGGACACTTCTTAAGGCCTTTTTCAACTCTGTGGTTGCTTCAGCCATCTTTTTCGGTGTGGGCTGCTGGGGGCACAGTATATCAACCAGAGACAGAAATAGACTTGACAGGCTGATCAGGAGGACCAGCTCTGTCCTGGGGAGCCCCTTGGACCCAGAACAGGTGGTGGGTAACAGAAGGATACTATCTGTGGTGACCTCGATGCGGGTGAACAAATCCCACCCCATGTATGGGACCGTGATGGCACTTGGCAGCACTGTAAGTGACCGTCTGCTTCTCCCCAAGTGTGAGAAGGAGCGTTTTTGCAAGTCCTTCCTTCCAACCGCAATCAAGCTACATAATCTACATCAGACCAAGCGAAGATCACTCCGCACAGAAAACTAATGATATGAAGTCTTCCTTCTTCTGTTCCTTAGCTGCTATGGACTCCTAGTATATATTCTCTTCTCAGCATATGTGTGTCTACGTCTGTAATATATTACTGTGTATTATCCTGTATCTGTATTACTTTACTGCTGTAACATGCTGAAATTTCCCCACTGTGGGACTATTAAAGGATTATCTTATCTTCTGGGTGTCTCAAAATGTGAAGCGCACACGTGCAATACAGTGCACTTCACACTTTGGAGCCTGGCAGCAGAGCTGGGCAGATGTCATAGTGGATGGGAGGGGGAGTTAGCCACAGACTGATGTAGCAGACAAGTCTGTCAGGTCCAAAATGGCTCCCAGATAATAATAATAATGCCATGTAGAAGCCTTTATTAGGAGCAGAAACATACCTTTGTAACCATAAGCCAATGAAACAATGCATAGATAATCATCCTGCAAGTGCTTAGTGAGCAGGCCCATCCTGTTATTTCGTTGCTTCAATTTTACATTTTAGGAAAGAATTTTTGTCCTGCTAAGGTGTATGTGTATCTGTCAAAAGGGGCATTTGTGGCAGACACATAGGCAATTTCAGAGGATAACAGAGCTAACACTGAAGCTGTGAGAGGATAAATAACAGTGAACAGAGGTCACAATAATGACTATACAGATGTCATAAATGCCTGTAGAGAGGTCATAAATAGGCCAACACACTTTGAAAGTCCACGCATGAGACTTCCCTGTACTTGCTGACAACTGCCTGATGTGTACGGCAGATGCTTATACTCTATTGAAACATTGTGCTGGCTCAGGAGCTGAGCTGGTTCCATAACCTCAGGGTCTTTGCTGGTTTACACATTGGGACCCAAGCAGAAGTACCTGCAAGCAGGGATATCTCTTACCACAGGCATTTTAACCTCTTACATGTGACCATGGCATCTAAGAGGTTAGAGAAGATTTTCATGTAATGAGCAGCTCTTGGGCTACATGGAGGAATCTGTTTGGTTGCTATGAATGATGGGAGTCTTCTGAAGACTCCCAGTCCTGTCATCACAAAGACACTGGTCTATGTGTAAGCAACTTAATGATTTCAAGATCAACCCCCTGGGAAAAAACTAAAAAGTCAAGATAAGCCGCAGGATAAGCAAAACAAAACCCTTCTCCGCTGAGAAAACTAACTTAAACGTAAGGAAACTTTTCCCTGACTATACAGGAGACTGGTTACCAGTCTCCCAGCTTGGCAACAACAACAACGGGTGGCACAGTAACTGCTTTGGAGGTCCGGACAGTTCAACTCTGTCAGTGTGGTGCCACACTGCTAGTCTACACACACACACACACCTGATTAGTCAGCTGACCTCCCTGGTGTGGCCCTTTACCATACACCCTTTAGCTACCTGGCTGGAATGTACCTGTCTTCCCAGACCACACCCTTCACTCTCTCACAATATTATATACACAGTGTATATATCACATCAAATCACCCCCAGAATTCATATAAAAATAAACAAACACATTAGGAATCACACAATGCCCAGACTATAGAGATCTACATATATTCATTACATATGGCGAACTCTGTAGAACGAAAAGAAAAATCTTATTTTTAGAATTGCAAAAATTCAAGGTGTTTCCAAATTTTCTTTCTTCATTTTTTTCCATCAGAATAGATCACCAATAAGAAATCAGTGGAAGTCCAACACCTGAGGTCAGCCTGGAGTGGAAGATGAGGGGTTGGTTTTAGAGCCAGGGCCTTTAGGCTGGTCTTACACGACCATATTGAATGTACGGTCCGCAAGTTGCTGATCAGCAACACTAGTTGCTGATCAGCAACACTAGTTGCTGATCGGCAACACAGACTCCGCAGATGTCCGTGTCCTGCCGCACTTGCCCATAGAGTTGTATGGGCGAGTGCGTGCAGTGCCGCAATTCACGGCCATTACGGACATGTCCTATAAATTGCAGATCACGGTTGCGGCCCGGTCACACCACAGATAAAATATCCGGTGGTGTAAGAGGCCACATTGAATATAATGTGTCCGCAATTGAAAACCCTCAATTGCGGACCATTTGCGGACTTACATTACGGCCGTATAAGACCAGCCTTACACTTTGAGCAGAGAAATACTGAAGCAGTTTACTGTACAGGACATCATGAGCTGAGCACATGCACTTCTACTATATATACTCATTTACAAGTGGAGTGTTTATGTGACTTGCTGATTCGGGAGCCCCCTGTAGTATTATCGTGATTATTAGTAAAATTTCAATCTTATCTGTAGTGTCTATAAATCAGACTCAAGACTGTTCTTCAAAATTAGATGAAAGCAGAGACAGAGCCAGAGTCAAAGAAACCATAAGGCCAGTGAAATAGACATATCAAGAAATAAATGCAAGTCCTTCTGTTGTTTCTTACATCCAAATGGTTCTACATTGCCTTTCTTAGTTATCTCTCTATAGAAATTAATTTGTGTTGTCTAATGTCTGTTATCTGTTCTTTATTCATGGCCAAACGACTCAACCAAACAGCACCAAATATGCCACAAAGATAAATCAGACTTCCGAATATTTTGGACCAGGTTTCAGCTCTTTTAGGACCTACTGATCCAGACCTATTTACAAAAGCAAATAGAGGACTACTGGCTTCCACATCAAGTACCATCTTCCATATCATATTGCATGCTCTGTATTAAGATAGGTTCACACTATCGTTGCTACTCCAATACTCTGGCCCATCAGAAGACCGCTAAAATAACGGTAACACACAGAGCATTGACTATAATGGGGTCAACCAGATGTCTGTCACTTCGAAACAAACTGGCAGAGGAATAAGTTCTGTAATAACTAAAACAAAATTGCAGATGCTCTCCAAAGTGTTTATAGAACCCTGGGGAACTGAACACGTTAAAGATACAGTTCAGTCTACAGGAAGCATTGGATATAGCAGGGGGAGCTGAGCACATTGATATACTAAATCATTTTCATAAAACAATATAGTGTAACTTGTATCTTATTTATACTCTGCTTATTCTGCTCTTATGAGTCCAGTGGACAGTCCTCCTCTGTCACCTACAGCTTTACATAGGTAAATTCATACAGGAAAGGTTGTTGAGCCCTCAACAATTAAAGAGGACCTTTCACCATATCTGGGCACAGGCAGTGTTATATACTGCCAGAAAGCTGACAGTGCGCTGAATTCAGCGCACTGTCGGCTTTCCCGATCCGTGCCCGGTGTAAAGCGCTATCGGTCCCGGTACCGTAGCGCTTTACAGTCAGAAGGGCGTTTCTGACCATTAGCCAGAGACGTCCTTCTGCCTCGCGGCGCCAATCGCGCTGTGCTGTGGAGCGGGGAGGAACTCCCCCTCCCTCTCCTGATAATGCTAGTCTACGGACAAGCTGTGTGAGCAGAGGGAGGGGCGTTCCTCCCCGCTCCATAGTACAGCGCGATTGGCGCCGCGAGGCAGAAGGACGTTCCTGGCTAATGGTCAGAAACGCCCTTCTGACCATAGAAGAGCTACGGTACCGGGCCGTAAGCTCTTCACACCGGGCACAGATCGGGAAAGCCGACAGTGCGCTGAATTCAGCGCACTGTCAGCTTTCTGGCAGTATATAACACTGCATGTGCCCGGATATGGTGAAAGGTCCTCTTTAACACGTTATCCCATATCCTATGGATCGGAGTTTAACCTAAAACTAGGGCTAAACTCTTAGGCTCCGTTCTCATGGAGAGCCGCTCATTTAGACACGTAAACATGTGTCAGAGCGCGGTGCTTCAAAACAGATCCCATTGATTTCAATGGGTGCCGGCTTACGCGCGCCAGACATTGAAATCAATGGGTTTAAAAGCCTCCCATTGATTTCAATATGTAGCGCATGTAAGCCGGCACCCATTGAAGTGCCACACTCTGACATGTGTTTACGTGTCTAAATGAGCGGCGCGTTACTCCGTGAGAATGAAGCCTTAAAGGTACAAATAGAAACTTTTATACATTGCTGGAAAACCTGGATAAACCTCTATATCCCCCTTCCAAAAAAAAAAATTTATTCAGTGTTCAGGTTCTGTACATTATATTCACCACTTAATTTTAACACTGCAACACAATTAATTTAAAGGTGTATTTCCTACCACACTGATACCATATATCAATAAGGTTTTCCAATACGTTCCAGATTGGTGGTGGTCTGATGTTAGCATCCTCTCTAATGCTTAGATACTACAGCCCTTTCAGATTTGCTCTGACAGTACTGTGAGGATCAGCTGCTTGACAAAGAACTGCAATACAATCATGTGAATGAGGCCACACAGCAGTTCCCACAGACAGAAGGATGGGGAACCGTCATGTCAATGCATTTACATGGTAGCTGGGGGCCATCTGTGTATACCCAATAACTGGCCTCATAGATTGCAGGACTGATCACTTGTGGGTCTAATATATACTATACAATTCCATATATATATATATATATATATATATATATATATATATAGATAGATAGATAGATAGATATATATATTATATAATATAAACCTCTATATCCCCCTTCCAAAAAAAAATTGACAAATCCAAAAAATGTGAAAGTGTCAGGTGCTACTACTCTATTTTGGCTTCAAAGACTGCATCTGAAAACTTGAACATGTAAACAGACCCTTACAAGGCCTTAAGGTTCATTTTTCAGTATCTATGTATATACAGGCAATTACCTAATCTACATCTTTTGGTCACCATCGATTTAGCAATCTGTACTTTAGAACCATTTGGCCCTTGTACTAAAAATGACCTTTGCATGCACAGGTATCCTGGCGAGCCTGTGACAAATCTGTGTGTATACACACCATTCAATATGAGGAAATCAAAATATAAGAAGGAGAAGGAGAGAGCAGCAAGCTGAACCAATGAAAAGACAAAAGTGTCTCAGACTCTCCTTAGGCACAAAACACATCTCTGCCATAAGTGAGTGGAGATAAAAAGCAACTAAGAACTACCAATATCTGAGGAAAACAATTAATTGCCTCTACTTACTCTATAAGTATTTTATAGCTTGTATTTACAATTTTGATGTTACACGAGTCCCAGTAAATGGCCTAAAATAATAAAGAATCTCAGAATCTGTATTTTAGTGCAAAGTTGCATTCAAAATTTGTTACAAGACGTGTGACACCCTCTGTAAATTAAACATATAAGAAACATACCTCTTCTATTACACCAGACTGAGGATTTACCTACAGTATTGTATACAGTATATGGTAAACCATTTACAAGAACAGACACAAGAATGCAATACAAGTAGATTTATTATACAATGATACATCTTCATTTATACAAGACTGGACAATTCAAGGTGTCTATCACAGAGAATTAACTTCTCAAATATGGTGGTCAAATGCAACTAAGCAAGGTTCCTACAACCTAATGACCCTCCCCATCATGATGAGATTGTGGTGGCCGTTTACTTGCTAAGATAGTCAAGAGGCTTAAATGGGTTTGCCAGGTAAAAATGGACAACTCTTTTAAAGTTTAAATAGACTGCAGGCAGTTGCAGTGGTGTCCTCCCACATCTCCCAATTCATCTGCTCCTGCAGTGTCTTCTGGCGTTGTGCTGAAGCCACTGAGGCCAATCAGCAAAGAGCTTGAATGTTACTACCTGTGACATCACAGGTCCTCTTCTTGGGGCCTGCTGAGGCTGCTGATTGGCCTCAACAGTCATGTGACCACTGAGGCCAATCAGCAGCCTCAGCACAACACCAGAAGAAAGCTGGGAGAGCAAACGAACCAGGAGGCATGGGACGACAACTTAGTAACTGGGACAGGTTTTTTTTCTTTTTGTTTTTTTTTTTCACTGCCCCCAGCACATTGAACCTTTAAAAGCTTAGCCTGGACAACCCCTTTAAGGCTCTCATGGCTCTACTTCAGGCAGGATTTTATAGGAACTTAGCAATTTTATCAGAAACTGCAAAAAATTCCCTGAACCACACATGGGGTCCTAGTGAATGACCTGCAGAGGAGAAATAATGCTGAGTTGCATCCAAAGAACACTATACCTACTGTGAAGCATGGGGTGGCAACATCATGCTTTGGGGCTTTTTCTGCAAAGGGACTGTGTACATGAGAGAATGAATGGGGCCATGTATTGTGAGATTTTGAGTGCAAACCTCCTTCCATCAGCAAGGGCATTGAAGATGAAATGTGGTTGGGTCTTTCAGCATGGCAATGATCCCAAGCACACCGCCAGGGCAACGAAGGAGTGGCATAGCAAGAAGCATTTCCAGGTCCTGGAGTCACCTAGCCGATCTCCAGTTCTCAACCCTATAGAAAACATTTGGAGGGAGTTGAAAGTCCGTGTTGCCCAGTGACAGCCAAAAAGCATCACTGCTCTAGAGGAGATCTGCATGGAGAAATGGCCCAACATACCAACAACAGTGTGTGCCAACCTTGTGAAGACTTACAGGAAACGTTTGACCTCTGTCAATGCCAACAAAGAATGTATAACACAGTATTGAGATGAACGTTTGTTATTGACCAAATACTTATTTTCCACCATAATTTGCAAATAAATTCTTTCTAAATCAAACAATGTGATTTTCTGGATTTGTTTTCTCATTTTGTCTCTCATAGTTGAGGTCTGCCTGTGATGTCAATTACAAGCCTCGTCTTTTTAAGTGGGAGAACTTGCACAATTGGTGGCTGACTAAACACATTTTTTCCCCACTGTACTTTGTGAAGGGGCGCCATAAGGGGCAGCTTTATACTGTGTGAAGGGGGGCCACTGAGGAGCTTTACACAGTGTAAAAGGGGGGCATTGGATAGCATTATACGGTGTAGGGGCACTGAGAGGCCATTTTTTCCATTTAGGAGCCAATGGTTTTGAGCACTGTACGGTTACTAAACCCATGTAGAAAAGGAAACCAGAGGTACATAGAATATGGTTATTCTAAGGGAGCTTTGCATCAAAAGAGAAATTCAGAAAAAATCCTCTTTCATATGACCAAGTGTGCAGGCCAAGGCTCTCTCTGTTTCATTCAGATGATTATAGAGCAGGTCCTATCCTGCTCCGTGGCATTGGAATGTTTGGAAACGTAAGAAATTCCCCCAAAGCACTTTCCAACTAATTTGCATATGAATAAAACTGCAAATTTCTTGATAATGGAGCTGCAAGGCTGAATAACAAAGCCATATTTGGAAAGTGAGTAAGGAGCTCTACAAAGTAGGGGATTACTAATTTCCTGCTGACAAACTGCCTTTATATGGATCTTCTTGTCAGAGACAATCTTGTACAAAACCTAGCAACTAGGTGATCAGCCGACTGTCCTGGGTCTCATTCGGAGCCATGGCTAGACAGGCAGGCACAGCAAAGGAAATTACCGGATGTGTTACATGATGGACACCAACAGCACCCCATGGGACCCATTGACTTACAGAGGGTGTTCACCTCAAATCATCATAGAGTCTGTCATTTTAACCAAAAAACAGCACTGCCTTCTTTGTTACTTTTATAGTAAATATGACAGAGCCTGCAATCTGGCTGCAAGTAGGAGGTCCAGAGGGCATATAGACAGGGATGTCTTCATTAGACAACTCCTTTAAGGCTTTCACTCATTACACAAATCAAGTACGAATGTAATGACCTCCCAAAGGCCCATCACAGTGGGAAGCTTCCTGCAAATGACTGTAAATACAGTACAAGGTAAATGGAATATTCTCCGCTGCTGGTGAGAAATCTTTCCACACTGACCTACATTCCATCTGAGTGAATCAGCGGCAGCAGTGATACCGCAGTATTTGTTTTATTTCCAGAGATAAATTGAGGGATGACTGAGGCGGCAGCATTATATAGCATGATCTAACACTAAAAACGTAGGCAGAATACTGTGGAAGAACCTGCTCTGTGCCAAAGACATTCCTGCTGCTCCTGACTGATTCTACTGTATAGCAGAGATCTTGGGGCGAGGGATTCCCTACACAGGAGACATTCTTGTGAGCTTTCAGCTAAGAACTAGGAAAAACGTCTCAGCATCCATCTGTCAGCTGCTAGTTATATTACATACACGCTGTCGGTGCTGATAACACTACATAGCAGGAACCGCTTCCTGCTCTGATACCAACCAGATAACAGTCAGCAGTGGCTAATGTGTCTGTACAGTGTTACTAGCCATTTGTATGCAACGCTATAGTTAGATAAATCTATAAGAAACAAGATGCTCTTAGCCATGCGTGCAGAATATCAGTCACAAAGAAAATATTACACACGTAGACTTCAGTATAATAGAGGAAATACCCGGATGAAGAAACCTAGGTACAGAGCAAGGCCAGCTTCCTAAATTCCCACTGTACTACAGTATATGCAGAGGGGGACTGAAGACTAACAGAATTAATATATTGTTGTGGTGGACTGTCACATGGTGATGCTGCATTTTGTTTTAAGTAGCCCCTTTCCCTATGCCTCATTTGGGGCCCCTCACTATCAGCCCTTGTTCTGGTAGACTTGACCTATCCTTGTATTACAAGGACAGCCATTCATCGGAATGTCCACATGTAATACCATGTTTTCCATGCAGTGGCCACTTCAGGGGAAATTCCTTGTTGGTACTGTCAAAATAAACTAAAGGTGCTGAGAGAAGGACCCAGAGGGCTGAGCTAATCACCCAATTGGCTGCATTGTTAAAGGGGTTTTCTATAAAGATGACCTTTTATCACATCTACTTCCCTGCATCTTTGCTTAGACACTGTTTCACAGATTCTGGCCCCCTCCGTTTCTGAGCAATCTGTGCAGTTTTGCTGATTAGAATGTTTCCTGTCAAATAGGTAGAACAGGCAAGGAGGCGCGATTCAGAGCTCCAAATAGAGGCAGACAGTGTTAGAGCTCTGAATCACACCCTCTTACCTGGTCTTAGCCGACACCCCCACCTGACAGTAGAGAGCCTAAAAAACATATCAGGCACTAATACTAAGTGCACAGATTGCTCAGGAATGGTGGAAGCTAGAGAAGCTAATTCCAATGATGCCAGAGTTGATGGAGGTGGTAGCAGGACCTCCTTAGAGGCAACAGCTAAATCCTCCTTACAAGCACTTTGTTCTGTACTGATATTCTGTTGTAAGGGGGTTCAATTGTTTATCTTTGTAGTGTTCATAGTTCAGTGCTTGTGACACAGTGCCAAATGTCCTGCACAGACATGAAGTTAAAGGGGTATTCAAACAAAACCATGTTAAAGGTTCATAGAGGCCTTAAAAACATTAAAGTAGTCATACTCCCTCTAATTCCCTGGCTTCTTGCTGGAACAAGAAGAAAAGGCACAGGAATAGATATAGGCAAGCAAGTAATGGTCGCTGATGAAGGCATCAACAGGCTAGGACCAACCTCTTCAGAGGAAATGGCAAGAAGCGCTCACCCAAATGGATACAATGATAAGTTTATTTAAGAAAGACGCGTTTCGGGCTCCTCAGGCCCTTTATCAAGTGCAATACAATCACCTTCCCAAGCAGCTGGAAAGGTTGGATTTCCAGCTGCTTGGGAAGGTGATTGTATTGCACTTGATAAAGCGCCTGAGGAGCCCAATACGCGTCGTGCTTAAATAAACTTATCATTGTATCCATTTGGGTGAGCGTTTCTCCTTGCCATTTCCTCTGAAGAGGTTGGTCCTAGTCTGTTGCTGGCCTCTGCTTCCTGGTCACTTGGGTAGGTCATTGCTGCTACCAGTGACTGGAGGGCATTTCCTTCGTGTCAGGTAAGACCAGGAAGCAGAGGCCAGTGAGAATCCAGAAAGGAGCTAGGGATTGGTGGAGGGGTGCATTGTTACATTTCTATTTTTATGCCACTTAGATCAGACAGAAACTCCTTTCAAGGCTTATTGCCACCACAGAAAGCTTTGGCATATCCCTATTTCCACATGGATTCTGAGGCGGATTCAGCTTCAAAAAAACTCAGTGTGACTGGACCCTTACACTTGCATTACTTCTTTCTCATCAGGTTTCCATTACTTCTTGACAGAATAGTGTAGAATATGGCCTGAAAGATGAATTATAAGTATATGGGGGAGGGGGCAGATCCTACAAGATCATCCTGAATCAGTCAAACATAAGAATAGATCTGCCATACCCTTCATGCATTACATGAGAATAAAAGACATGACACCAGTGTCAGAACTTTAATAGACCCAGCTCCGATGGTTGGCAGTCCCAGATGGATACATAGTATGCATGCAGGGTGATATGCATGATAAAGATAGTGAGATAACCCTATATGTACTGATAGAGATACTATACATGTACATTATGTATACTTGACAAATACAATGTGACAGTATTTGTATAAATGAGATGCAATATACAGTATGTATGTGTTCATGTATAAAGAGATACGGTAGAGGTACAGATATGTATAGAGTTACAGCGTATCTACTGAGAAAGTACATGCATACAGGCATGTACAGATAAGATACTATCTATCTATCTGAGATACAGGGTACATACATACTTATACTATACATATGTAGTGTAGTCACATGCAGATGAGATACAAAACACGTACAGGTATGTAGCAAGATACGTATATGCATGTATTTATATATGTACATACAGATAAGATACAGCATGCACATATTCTGTATGTATAGATGATTTACTGTACATACTGTAGTTACGTACAGATGAGATACAGTGCATGTACAGGTTTGTATACAGACACTATATACATATAGATCTACATATTCTGTATGTATAGATGATATACTGTACTATAGTTACGCACAGATGAGATTTAGTACATAAATGCAGCATATCTACAGAGAAGTTACATATAACCAGTCATGCAGGGAGTGTATACTTAGATACAGAATGAGCTACAAGAATACAAACATAGGTACATATGATATATGTAAGTACAGGTAGCTATAGAGCAGCCAGCCACATGAGTATACCGTTGGTATATCTATAGATAAATATACTGTACATACTGTAGTTACATACAGATGAGATACAGTACATGTATACAGTTTATCTCTGAGTATACAGCTATGTACAGATAATATACAGTGTACACATATACTGTATTAGTAGATATCCTGTAATGTACAGATGAGATACTGTACATGTATACAGCTATGTACAGATGAGATACAGTGTACACATATATTGTAGATATGTACAGATGAGATATAACATATGTAGAGAGGAGATACATGAACAGTCATGTACAGATCAGATGGTGTCTGGAGATACAGGCTGAGATATAAGGGGTATGTACAGGTAGCTCTGGCAGGTACAGTGGATAGGTGTGGGCAGGGGCACGGTAGTGCAGCACTTACTTCCCGAGCTCCTCGAAGAGCTGGTACTCGTCCGTGAACCTGGTGCAGGTGGCGGTAGAAGCCATGCCGCCGCCTCCTCCTCCTCCCCCCGGCTTCCTCCTCGGGTGGTGCAGGGTCGGGGTGCTGGGGGACGCGCAGCAGCGCACAAATACACACGAGAAACGGCACCGGCGGAAGGTGCGAGGGCGCAGGACAGCTCCTAACCTGAGCCTGCCAGTGCTGATGCCCGGCTCACTGCCCTGCTTGTCCCCCTCTCCTCCTCCACCTCTCCACCACTGGGCACGCAGCACGGTCACCGGCCTCCGGTCTCAGCCCTCGTACAATGGAGTAGTTAGTGTCGTCTCTCCTCACCGTCCCTTGTGTGTGAGAGGCACATCAATAACGGCGGGAGCTGCCGGGGCAAGGAGCCAGGACGACTAAGTTCTGTCACAGCAAGTCACCTCAAGGTGTGCCAGCCTGGTGCCTCATAGGAGCCGCAGATAATCCCAGGGCAGCTACCTGTTCCTCCCACTCCGCTGCTTCTAATGAGAGCCCGAGCAGAGCGGCTCAGGGTTATGTTATGTAGGTTAGATGTGCTCAGCGAGCGCTATGAGCCACCCAGTCCCGCTACGTGTGTGGATGGCGGCGCCCTCTGGCGGTGAAGTAGCGGCACACTCCGGCATAGAGGGGATGGCGAGAATAACAATCACTCTGCCACAGTACAATGACACCTGGCTGAGCACAGGAAGCACTACTCTACCCACTAGTGCCACTACTCCTCCCATCGTGCTGCTGCTCGCTATCATGTACACTCCTCATCCGGGATTGTACAGGGCTGCATCCACATCTCCTCTATGGTGGCACATTATATGAGCTTTATGTAAAATGTAACGGAAGGAAACTCAATTTCTGTATGATCATTGATTGAAAAAAGAGGAAGCGTAAACTAAACAGCCTTCTAAAACATAGGCGACACGACCTCTCAAGCCTTGCTATGGTTTAACACTGGCACGGAACCCTAAATACCGCCATCTAGCACACTAAATACCGCCACCTGGCATCCTAAATACCACGATCTAGCACCCTAAATACTGCCATCTAGCACGCTAAATACCGCCACCTGGCACCCTAAATACCACGATCTAGCACCCTAAATACTGCCATCTAGCACGCTAAATACCGCCATCTAGCACGCTAAATGCCGCCACCTGGCACCCTATATACCACGATCTAGCACCCTAAATACTGCCATCTAGCACGCTAAATGCCGCCACCTGGCACCCTATATACCACGATCTAGCACCCTAAATACTGCCATCTAGCACCCTAAATACCACGATCTAGCAACCTAAATACTGCCATCTAGCCACCATAAACAATGAAAAACTATTTTTAAAAAGATACAGGAAACTGTTCCACCTAGCAAAGAAGCTATCTCAATGTCTTATAAACCTTCAAAGTCGCAAAAATTACAAAAATACAACTATCATTCAGCTAATCCATCCTTCCCCCACCGTAGTGGTAGTTTATGCTGATCCCCTTCTGCTGCAGGATATTGGATCCACTCCTGCAAACCGCAGGCAGGACAGATCCACATTTTTCAATCTGACATTTTGGATAGGATGTAGCGAACCTAAGCCTGATCCATTTCATTTGTAATATTTCCTGAACCTCACATATAAATGATGAATTGTCTTCCTTATAAAATATCTACCACAAGGGCAGATAACATATACAACCGAAATAGATATTGCATGTACCTGGGCTAATACCTATTTAGCAGACTTTAAAGCAAGCTATGTGTTCACAACCCAAAATCCATGCCCTGTTCCACCCTGCCCCAATCAGCCCACATTCGTACAATGTGGCGAGCAAGGTGTAGAATGAGGGTTGTGGCACATCAGGGGTGTAACTAGCTGGGCCACAGAGCAAACGTTTGACTTGGGCCCCCTACAGCATAGCCCCCCCATCCACAAAGTATAATGTCCCATAGTGGCCCTTCCACACAGTATAATGTCATATAGTGGACCCTCCATACCCTATTGTGCCCCACTGAGGACTCTATATCGACAGTACTCGTCCATAGAATTGTACTGGAGTTCGTTCCTCACAGCTTAGCATCATCACTGGACAATAAGGAACACCTTCCCCTTGATACTAGAAGACTATGGAAGAGTACTGTCAGAAGGAGCGTTCCTCACAGCCCAGCTAGATTGTCAGGAACGCCCTTCTGGCAGTGGGCTGAGATTGTTGCCATTATAATGGCAAGGATATCTCTTGCTCTGGGGCACATAATGGGAAAGCCGACAGTGCGCTGAGTTCAGCGCACTGTCAGCTTTCTAGCGGTATCTAAAACCACATGTGCCCAAGGACATGAATGGACCTCTTTAAAGAGGACCTTTCACATCCTCATTGATGTGCAGTATGATATACCGATAGAAATTAAACATTGTGCCCCGATCCTGGAGATATCGGTGGTGTTAATTTTGGTACCAATATCTCCCCACTGTCAGAAGGGAGGCTCTTGCAGCCTAGTATCATGACATGGAAAAATACAGTCAGGAGGAGGCGGTCCTCAAAGCCCAGTGATGATCTAGGCTGTAAGGCCTTAATTTACTGGCACCGATATCTCCAGCACCAGGGCACATGCCAGGAAAGCCGACAGTGCTCAGCTTTCTAGCAGTATATGATAGCACACATGAGGACAAGAAAGCTACCCTTTAAGGGGTTATGCCATGAAAAGTATTTATCTTCTATCCATAGGAAATCAATTGAATCGGTTTTGGGTTAGCAATATCTTATCCAACATGTACGATTCACATAATGCGGATGTGTCCTACCTGTGGCGGTTTGCTGGTGTGGGCCCCTATCGTGTAGCAGGAGGAGACGGATATAAACTACTGCCGTTGTGGGAGGCAGGATAGACTATATGCTCAGATGCAGCCAGTCCACTTGATATGGATGATAGAAATTATGTAATTGTATTTTTTTGATTGTTGTGACTGTGAAAATTCATGAGGAACCGGAACGACAGGGGGACCCGAATAATACAGGGCAGTCTGCCCAACCCCCATCCATTATAACTACTACTGGTTTATTTACATGTAATTCTTATGGCAGTAACGGTACTATAGAAAAGATAACTGAGAAAAGCCCAAGTGAGCATAATATAAAAGATCTAGAAACACAGAACTACAAATACAGGTAAAAAGATCCCTGGCACATGAAAAGAGCAATCTATGAGCACAGTAAGAAATGCTGTTTGCTGCCTGTGAATAATATCCCATCTGTAATCACACAAACTGCCATAAGATAGACAATTATGTAAAAAGTACATAAAAGACTTTTCTTACATTGTATGATGTACAGAATGTTCAGTCCACTGCAGAGAAAAAGCAGTTTGCAGATGTGTTGTGAGGAACCCCCCTCTTTATTCATTGTGTGAAGAGACGATTCCCTTCTCCTTCCACTCTCTGTGAAGCCATCAATCTTTTAAATGGAATCTATTACTGGGACTTCCCTAGTAACAGGAAGTGAACTGCAAATTAACTAGAAGGGAGACATCTAGTGGAGGAACTTTAGTGAGGTTTTTCAGGTTGAAAGAAGCAACATTTTAATTAAAGTGCATTACATATTTGCTGAGAATCTCATTCACTATTAAATTAGACCAACTTGTCTGAGAGGTTTGGGACCATTTAATTCCATACTTCCCAACCATTCCAGATTCTGCGGGACAGTTCCAGATTATGGGTCCTGTCCCGTGGTCCCAGTCGGTGAGAGGTATGTCCCAGATTCAACTCATCTGCATCCAGAGAGGACGCAGATGAGTTAAATACAGTGGAGAAGCAGGAACGGACAGCTCCTCCCTCCAGGAGCTGTAGGCGCGATATGATGACATCACTTCCATCACACCTGCAGCTCCCTGAACAGTCCATGAGAGGAGACTTCATAGAGCAGCAGGGGAGGAAGGAGAGGTGAGTATCAGTGTGTTATTATGTTAAACTGGAGGCAGATGAAGAGGGATATTAAACTGGAGGCAGATGTAGGGGAAATAAACTGGGAGCAGATGTAGGGGGCAATTAAACAAGCTCTATCAGCAAAATTATGCTGCTAGAGCCCCACATATGCGTGAACATGGCTATTCAGGCACCGCTAAAGTTATATTAAACTAATCCACCACCACCTCCCCCCCCCCCCCCCCCCCGTTTTAAAATAAAACTCTAAAAAAGAATATGTTAAACTTATCTATCGTGCACAGTGGGTGGGCATTCAGGGTCCGACGTCATCTTAAGCCACGCCTCCTCTTCCAGTGATGTCTTCGGGTCCCGTCTTCCTCCAGTGCGTGTGAACTGCCATTGATAAAAAATGGCACGGGTGCATGCGCAGTAGCAGCAGTAGTAGTAGTAGTAGTAGCAGCATACTACTGCACATGCACCAGTGTCATTTTTCATCAATGGCAGTTCGTGAGTTCTGGAGGAAGACCGGACCCGAGGACATCGCTGGAAGAGGAGGCATGGCCGAAGATGACATCAGACCCTGAATGCTCGCCCACTGTGCACGATTGTTAAGTTTAACATATTCTTTTTTAGAGTTTTATTTTATAACGGGGGGGGGGGGGGGGGGTAGTTTAAAATAACTTTAGAGGTGCCTGAATAGCCTTTTTAAAGGCTATTCACGCATATGTGGGGCTCTATCAGCATAATTTTGCTGATAGAGCCCCTTTAAACTGGTGATCGATGGAGGGGGACATTAAATTGGTGGCAGAAGAAGGGGGACATTAATCTGGTGGCACATGAAGGGGGTAATATTAGACTAAGGGTAAATAGATGGGGGACATTAAACTAGGGGCAGATGAAGGGGTACATTAAATTGGTGGAAGATGAAGGGGGACATTAAAATGGGAACAGATGGAGGGGGGGGGCATTAAACTGGGGAGAGATGGAGGGGGGAATTAAACTGGGGACAGATGGAGGGGGACATTAAACTGGGGACAGATGAAGGGGGGGCATTAAACTGGGGACAGATGGAGGATTGGACATTAAACGGGGGGGGGGGCAGATGGAGGGTGACATTAAACTGGGGGCAACTGGAGGATGGCAGTAAACCGTCTGTCTGCCTATAGTTGACCCCAGTTTAATGTCCCCATTATACTGTGGGGACAATATAATGTGGGGGCATATAATGTTAAGGTGACTGTAGGAGCATTATAACTTGTGGGCGCACAAAAAACAGGGTGACAGTGGGAGTCAGCACATAAGTGGGTGGGGCTAAATTTGCAGCGCGCATAGAATGCCACACATTTTGTCTCTTTATATCCTTTGAAAGTTGGGAGGTACGTTTAACTCTGCTAGGTCATGTCAATACATCATTGCTTAGTTGTGTAGTCAATGGATGGTTGGCAAGAGGTTAACGGGAGTCATTGTGCATGCTTATCTGCTGCTTCATTCAACAAGAGATTCTGAAATCCTTATTCTTGTGATAGGTAGGGGCTCTATGGCCAAAGGCATTCCACATTATATATACCATATATATTTACAATGAATACTGTATAAAGTGAGTACTACATGTGTGCATCTGTATTGCTACTCTTACAGATACCTACTATCCAGATGAATTGTGTACAGTAAGAAAACCAATAAAATGACTCAAACAAAACACATAGTGATAAACATGTGGAATATGTTTACTTAAGACACAGAGTTTGTGCCTCAATCCTCAAATATATCTTTGTCAAATAAAGGAGTGGAGGGTTCTCTATTGCACCATTCCATACATTCTTTATGTGTCAGGACCTATTAGGCTAGGGGAGCATTGTACTGTATGCTGCATCTACAGTATTGTATACTTGACTAGTCTCTTGTTTAGTTTTCAAAACTCTCACAAACTACCAAACTACATAGCCTGGAGGTGTGTTTGGGGTCATTTGAAATATAAATCATTGTCCCACTAAGCACAAACAGGCTATAGGATGACATGTCACTGCTGAATGATGTCGTGGCTATGTTGCTTAACCCTTAAGGACCGGGCCAATTTTCATTTTTGCACTTTTGTTTTTCCCTCCCCATATTCCAAGAACAATTGGAATAAGAAAGTATTTTGTTTGTTCATGTGGTTGATAGTAAGCCACATGTATAGTTAGCGTTATACTGTTTAGTTAGTGCTTGGACGAGCAGGGGTTTGTTTGTCATTTTTGCCTGAAGTTAAGGCTGTATTTTATTTTGATTATTTTGCACCCAAAGTGAAGGTTTATTTATTTTTCTGGTTTTCTAAATAAACCTGTTTGCACGAGATATTTTGTCCCTGTCTCTGACTGGTTGGGCCCGCACCATTGCTGCTGCTGAGCTACCTTTCCCACCATATATATATATATATATATATATATATATATATATATATATATATATATAGATAGATATTTGTATATACACTTCTAGAGATGAGCGAATACCGTTCGATCGGGTAGGTATTCAATCGAATATTATAGTATTCGACATATTCGATTTCGATCGAATACCACACGGTAAACGCAGTAAAAATTCGTATCCCCTCCCACCTTCCCTGGCGCTTTTTTAGCACCAATAACTGTGCAGGGGAGGTGGGACAGTAAGCAGGAAAAAGTAGGCAGTGAAAAAAAAATATAGGAAAAAGTCATTGGCTGTCTAAATCAGAAGAATAGTGTCAGCCATATTTGTGTCAGATGCGGTTTGGTGAGACAGGGAGAGACATACTACTGAGGGTCAGATAGCGATTTTCACTTTTGCTAGGCAGGAAAACTGAAAACCAACAGCTCTTTTCAGAGCTACACTGCAGGAAGAGTACATACACCTCCAGTATATACACTCAACCTGCCAAAATTTCACAAAATCCCTTTTTAGGAATACATTCTAACTGTCTCATAGGGGTGAGAAGAAAGCTGTATACTGTCATCACCTGTACACATCTGAAAATGCATCAGGGTAGCACAAAGGGACAAGGACGGGGACATGGAAATCCAGCTGGGGATCCAGGCCCTTTCGAGCTACTGCGGATCCAATGGCTACTGGAGAGGGGCAGCCAGCAGTGCACTCATCCACAACATCAAGCAGGGTTCAGGGTACCCCGCTGATGAGGCCCGAGCACCAGGAATCAGTGTTACAGTGGATAGCGGATATTGCTTCCAGTGGCATTTGCACCAGCCAGTCAGCCACTACCTCCAGGCGTGTAGTAACACAAGAGTCTGCCTCTCCTGGTGATGTAGTGGTTGTGGACCTGCAACCAGCATGTCCCGTCCTCAATGCTAATGAAAAGACACAGTTCCATGTTTCTGTGCCAGCTCACAAGTTCCTCGTCCCCCTCCTCCAGCACCACCACCATCACCGTTGAAAACCAATTAAAATCACCCTATTAAGGCTCACCCCAAGGGCCTTACAAATAATTTTTTAGGCCTCACCCCAAGGGCCTTACAAATAATTTTTAAGAGCTCACCCCAAGGGCCTTACAAATAATTTTTAAGGGCTCACCCCAAGGGCCAAAAACTAAAACTCTGCTGGTTAAAGGCTCAACTCACCCAAAGGGCCTAAAACACTGCTGGTACAAGGCTCAACTCACCCCAAGGGCCTAAAACTGCAACTACAAGGCTCAGTTCACTTTAAGGGCCTAATACTCTGCTGGTTAAAGGCTCAACTCACCCCAAGGGCCTGAAGCTAAGTTTGGGGGGGGGGGGGGGCTCATCCCAAGGGCCTGAAAAGTAAATTTATGTATGGCTCAGCTGAAGGGCCTCTAACTTAATTTGGAAGGGCCAGAAAAGTAAGTTTTGGAGGTCTCATCACATCACACACACATAAACAATGACAGTTATGGGTGGGGGCTGTTGGATTTCCCATTACCTATGCCATCTGTGGTTGTCATGGGCAACGTGATTTAAAGGGGTGCTTGCTAATGTTTCTTTAGCTTTAAATTTGTGTTTCTGTCATTATTAATGTAGAGGAAAGAAGGTTTCCAAGTATTTTTCTACTTTCATAGAGGTTCTATTGAGTTTGGAGTGTCTAGTTGATAGGCTGTGATAGTGGGTTAATACTGGGACTTGGGCGTGTTAGATGCACCCAGGCATGCTTCCCCTGCTGTCCTAGTTGCATTCCAAAGGTATTGGCATCATTTCCTGGGGTGTCATTGTGGACTTGGTGACTCTCATTAGTCAAATAATGGTTTCCCCTGAAACGAGCATTTTTTCCCCATAAACTATAATGGGATTCGATTTTCGGTCGAATAGTTGACTATTGAGGCTCTACTCGAAACGAATATCGAATATTTCACTACTCGCTCATCTCTATACACTACCATTCAAAAGTTTAGGGTCACTTAGAAATGTCCTTATTTTTTAAAAGAAAAGCACAGTTTTTTTTCAATGAAGATAACATTAAATGAATCAGAAATACACTCTATACATTGTTAATGTGGTAAATGACTATTCTAGCTGCAAATGTCTGGTTTTTAATGCAATATCTACATAGGTGTATAGAGGCCCATTTCCAGCAACCATCACTGCAGTGTTCTAATGGTACATTGTGTTTGCTGTGTAAGAAGGCTAATGGAAGTTTAGAAAACCCTTGAAAACCATTGTGCAAATATGTTAGTACAGCTGAAAACAGTTTTGCTGGTTAGAGAAGCTATAAAACTGACCTTCCATTGAGCTAGTTGAGAATCTGGAGCATTACATTTGCTGGTTTGATTAAACTCTCAAATTGGCCAGAAAAAGAGAACTTTCATGTGAAACTCGACAGTCTTTTCTTTTCCTTAGAAATGAAGGCTATTATATGTGAGAAATTGCACAAACAGGCTCTAACCAGAGTAGAAAGAGAAGTGGGAGGCCCCGCTACACAACTGAGCAACAAGACAAGTACATTAGAGTCTCTAGTTTGAGAAATTGACACCTCACAGGTCCTCAACTGGCAGCTTCATTAAACAGTACCTGCAAAACGCCAGTGTCAATGTCTACAGTGAAGAGGCGACTCTGGGATGATGGCCTTCAGGACAGATTGGTAAAGAAAAAGCCATATCTGAGACTGGCTAATAAAAGGAAAAAATTAATATAGGCAAAAGAACACGGACATTGGACAGAGGAAGATTGGAGAAAAGTGTTATGGACAAATGAATCAAAGTTTGAGGTGTGTGGATCACACAGAAGAACATTGAAACTGAAAAGATGCTGGAAGAGTGCCTGACGCCATCTGTCAAGCATGGTGGAGGTAATGTGATGGTCTGGGGTTACTTTGGTGATGGTGAAGTGGGAGATTTGTACAAGGTAAAAGGGATTTTGAATAAGGAAGGCTATCACTCCATTTTGCAACACCATGCCATACCCTGTGGACAGCACTTGATTAAAGCCATTTTCATCCTACAACAGGACAAGTACCCAAAGCAGACCTACAAATTATGCAAGAACTATTTAGGGAAGAAGCAGACAGCTGGTGTTCTATCTGTAATGGAGTGGCTAGCTCAGTCACCAGATCTCATCCCCATTGAGTTGTTGTGGGAGCAGCTTGACTGTATGGTACACAAAAAGTGCCAATCAAGCCAATACAACTTGTGGGAGGGGCTTCTGGAAGCATGGGGTAAAATTTCTCCAGATTACCTGAGCAAATTAACAGCTAGAATGCCAAAGGTCTGCAAGGCTGGAATTGCTGCAAATGGAGCATTCTTTGATTAAATCAAAATTTGAAGGAGAAAATTATTATTTCAAATAAAAATTATTATTTCTAACCTTGTCAATGTCTTGACTATATTTTCTGTTCATTTTGCAACTCATTTGATAAATAAAAGTGTGAGTTTTCATGGAAAACACAAAATTGTCTGGGTGACCCCAAACTTTTGAACGGTAGTGTATATTGTAAAAAACTAAAAAAAGATTAAAAGAAAAAAGACTTTAAAATACCCCTCCTGGTGAAAAATAAAAATAAAAATTAGATATGCCTGTGTTCGAAAACACCTGTTGAACGCTGTAGTGGGGGGGGGGGGAAATAAAAAATGCCGAACCACCATTTTTTTGCTGTTTTGCCTTTGATAAAAATTTTAAGAAATAGTGATGAAAGCAATGATCAAAATGGTATGACTCGAAAGTACACTTGGTCTTGCAAAAAAGACATCCTATGCCAGAATATGTCAGAATATGGAGACTTTAAGAATATTTTTGGGGGGTTTTTTTTGCAAAATTTTGGATTTTTGTTAGGGGGCGTTCACACTACCGTTGGTGTCCGTTATGAAGGTGTCCGTTTAAAAAAAAAAAAATGGACACCTATCATAACGGACATTAACGGACACTAACTGATGCTAACTGATGTTAATGTGTCCGTTTTTTTAACTGATCCATTTAATGGATCAGTTAAAAAAAACGGACACATTAGTATCAGTTAGCATCAGTTAGTGTCCGTTTTTTATACTGTCCGTTTTTTCTTTTTTGCTGTTTATGCTTTCTGAGCATGTGCAGAAAATAAACGGACAGAAAATAACGGACTGTAACTGATGGCCATCAGTTACTGTCCGTTATATGTCCGTTGCCCATAGACCTCAATGTTAAAAAAAAAACGGACACTTTCTGTCCGTTTTTTCAAACGGACAAAAAAATCCTGCATGTGTGATTTCTCTGTCCGCTTGAAAAAACGGACATGGTTGTTAACGGACCCTTAAGGACACAAACGGACACAAACTGACAACAGATGAAATCCCATTGAAATGAATGGAAATTGTAACGGACACAGCTAGTGTCCGTTGCTAAAATCTTGAACGGACAGTAGCAACGGACACTGCAATCGGACACCAACGGTAGTGTGAACGCCCCCTTAAGTAGTTAAAATGTAAATAACACTAGATACATTTGGTATCCCTGGAATCATATTGAAACAGAATACAGGTGCCAAGTCATTTTGGCTTCTCAGTGAAAGCTGTAAAAACAGACCCCATAAGAAGATCACACAAATGCGCTTTTTCTTTAATTCCACCCCATTCTGATTTTTTTTCCAGCTTCTAAGTACATTGTAAACAGTTATAAATGACACCATTATGAAGAACAATTTGTCCTGTAAACACTAAGCCTTCATATTGCTCTGTGAACAGAAAAATAAAAAGGTATGGTGTTTGGAAGGCGGGGAGTCAAAAACGAAAATTGAAAAAGTGTCCCAATAAGAAAAACCAAAAGGCCGGACTCACCATCCATAAAAAGGTTTCTTTATTGTGCAGCTTCTTCCAGCATAGTCACACAGTGAATTGTGGGGAGAATAAACTTGAAAAATTTAAAAATGTCACTGGCGGAAAGGGGTTAAACGACACCAAATATTGGTATAAAACAAGCTTTAGAACAATTTTACATAGTTGTATTCATACAGACTTTTTTTTATTAGAACATTGGAGCTGATCAGCTGTGTCTCAAAAATGGTCATTCTGTATACATAAACTTGTGTGTATACTGTGGCAGTCAATAGGAGGGAAAGTATATGAGCGGGATGACACATGCTATGCCTCATTTTACAATTTACAATTATACAAGATTACAAGAAGTGCTTTTGATATACAAAATATTCAGCGTAAGTGGATAGCACAGATAAAAACAGACTGTAACATTCTTTTTCTTTATCTTTTTCTTAAGGTTATACTTTGCTGCTTCTCTAGATTGTCTAGTTTAACTTTATCCCACGTAATAATTGGCTTAGATTGGTAGCCATTAGAAAGGCTGATGTGCTAAGTAAACTAATGTAAGCCATGGCGTAGTACTCCCCTCAGGGCTGATTGTTCTTGTAAATGAGTGAGTTCGTTCCTGCTATTTAATTGTTCAGATAGAAGTGGATTATGGTTGAAATGGTTTTTTAATTATACAATCCTGTTATAATGTGTCTGTATTATATGGGCCGTATTACAGACACAAATGCATTTACAGACATGTTATTGCCTTGTCTAAGACTGGTTGCAACAGAAGCTAGTTGCTTGAGGACCACGTTGAACACCATTGTGGTCTTTAGGAAGTTTATCTTTAACACCTTCCCACTGGTGGCATCTTTAGATTTTCATCTTTGACTCCCCATTTTTGAAGTTCTTCATAATGGTAACATTTATTATTACTTACAATGCACTCGGAAGGTGCAAAGAATCAGAATGGGGTGGAATTGGAAAAAAGTGCATTTGTGCGGTTTTCTTATGGGCTTTGTTTTTACGGCTTTCACTGAGCAAATTATACTTGTATTCTATGTTTCAGTATGATTCCAGAGATACCAAATTTATCTCGTTTTATTTACATTTTAACCCCTTTACAAAAATCCCAAACTGTGCAAACAACATTTTTCTTAAAGTCGGCATTTTCTAACACCCATAACTGCATTTGTGCGCTCCCCATTGAAATCAATGGGAAGCTTTCAATGTGATAGGCGCATATCACATTGAAAGCAATAGGTAAAAAAGCTTCCCATTGATTTCAATAGGGAGCGCGCGTATGCCGGCACCCATTCAAGTCCATGGGATCTGTTTTTTACGCCGCTCACTCTGAACGAGTTTACGTTCAGAATGAGCGGAGCATAAACTACATGTGAAGGCAGCCTTAGTCTTGATAGAATGCCAATTGATACAACCATGAATGCAAGAACTTTCTATGGTCCGGCACTGGCAAAAAAGGCAGAAGATTGTCACCTCTACGATGTCCATAGAAAATCTTTGAGCAAAATTTTACTTACAGTATATAATTGTCTATTAATTTGAACATAGTTATGTTTGTGGAAAAAAAACTACTTTAACTACCAGACTCAGGAATAAGTCAGCTCTGCTGGACTGCCATGGTGATGATATCACAGATGAAAAAGCTAACAGCTATACAATATTGGAGTCCAGGAGTTGCTAAATATCCACAAGCATTACCTACATGTCATGCACTATCACATGAATGCCTGGAGCACACAACCAATTACATTGCATCAGAATCATTACAGTGTCATTCGAATTCTTTCAGATGGTAAACAGCTAGGAAGCAGTCAGTGTATGCCATTTCTCATGTCAAGCTGTGGTATTCATTATATCTTTTTCTAAAAATGTATTGAGATGAAAAACTTTCTTTTACTTCACTAGGGAATCTATTATATGCCTGCCAAGGGAATTTTCTGGCACAGAACATCAAATGTTATCAGAGCTGTGAATATCAGTTGCCCAGGATTTACTAAATAAAGCCATAGATGCTCTCAGGAAAACTAACATAGTCTTTAGTAATTTTATTTAATGAATTAGTGGATATTCTTTAAAAAGAAAATCCCCCCAGCCTGGACAACCCAAGATGTTTAAAGTGGCTCTATCATTGGGTAAAGTCATTTAGCCTTTAGAAAGTCTATTTTACACATACCTTTTATATGTAATTCACCTCTGTGGTTTTTGAATGAGCCTGTTTTTATCCATATGCTAATTAGCCTCTTGCGTGCACCCCAGAAGTCTCATCGTGCACCCTCTGCTATTCTCTCCTATGTGTGTGTACAGCACAGACTGCTGCTACTGATGATGACTTATCTCCCTGTTCTCACACACATACAGCAGACAAAAGTTCTTTACAGAATAGTGGTGTATGGTGCTGGGTCATAAGTATTCAGAGGGAGTGCATTGAAACAACCTGCCTTATAATGTTTAGGTTTCTCTTGTGCTGCCAAATACAGTTATAACCCATCATGAGATGGATTCCAAACCCTTTGAAGGTGTCCTATAGCATCTGGTGCAATACATTATCAGCAGATGTTTGAGAGGTAGGCCTCCATGGATCCCATTTGCTTGTTCAGATCATCCCACAGAAGTTTGATTGATGATGCGTGAGGAATGTAGAGGTCATACTAACACCTGGAACTCTTTGTCATATTGCTCAAACCATATCTGAACAATTTTTGTATTGTGGCAAGGCCACTACCTATAGGGAGTACAGCTGCCATAATAATGGTGTATTTGGTTTACAACAATGTTTAAATAAGTGTGATAAGTCAAAATAGCATCCATATTGATGCCAAGGTCCAAGGTTTCCCAGCGGATCAAGGTTGTCTTTTTCTGGCCTGCATCCTAGTAACAGGGCTGCACCTAGCCTGTCTGCTCTCTGAGACTAAAAATGAAATAATAAAATGGCACCCCACATAATACACACTCCTCCACTCAAAAAAAGCATATATAGTTACAACATACATGGCATACATATATATAGCCCATAGCACACATATACTGCTCAGACATACTCACTCAGCATACAAGACCTTACCCTTCTACTCTTGCTGTCTGGAGCCTTCTTTTTCCTTTCTCTAAAGGACATTTTGGTCATGTGCTATCATCACAAGGTCCTGCAGAAAAAGGAGAAAGAATACTCTGGACAGGAGTATCCTCCAGACAACACTGTATATGGATATAATTTCCAGCCTAATATCCACATATACAGATGTATGGAGGGCTGCACAGGATTACAGGGCAGCAGACTCCACTCCTGGACTCACTTCACCTCATGGATGATGCAGCACGGCCTGGTGACATGTCTAATATGCATAAGCAATGTACACACACAAAGGAATGCAGACCAGGCCATCTTCTGCCATTGTCTTGTGGTCCATTTCTAAGGTTCACATGTGCATTGAAGACACTTTTGGTGGTAGAACAAAGTCAGCATGGCTACTGTATCTGGTCTGTGACTATGCAACTGCTAGAAACATGAAACTGCAATGCTCGGTGTGTTCTGATACCTTTATTTATTTTTTTTGGAACTGTAATTTTTATTGAAAGGATTTTTGTAAAATACAATACAACACAAGAGTTGAAAACATAAAAAAACATGAACGTGAAGCAATGCACATACCGTCAAATAGACTGGGAATGTATATACATCACAAAAACCTGAGAGTGGAAATGAGGGGGTGGGGGAGGAATGGAAGGGGAAGGAGTCAGAGACCATTCAAAATACAGTATGCGTCCCAAGATGACCATATAGCTTGGAACGCCTCAACAATATGGTTAAGTGTGGCTGTCAAGTTCTCCATGCTACGGACATCCTTAACTCGGGCTACAAGATCAGAGCCAGAGGGAGGAGATGCTCTCTTCCATCGGAGAGTGATGACAGTTTTGGCTGCGGTACACAGATAAAGAAACAATTTAGAGGTGTGCTTACCCAGATGAGCAGGGGGGAAATTAAGGAGATAGATGAGGGGGTCTAAAGGGACACCTTGAATCAACAGAGCGTCTGCTCACACAAGGGACTTGACCTCCAGCCAGAAAGGGTGGTTCCCTGGACAGTCCCAAAAAATATGATTATAATTAATTATGATTATTATTTCATAATGGTCAGGGCAGGAAGCATAGATTCAGATACAGACAGAGGTTAGGGCAGGTGGAACAAGTTCAGATATAAGTATGCAGGCAGAGATCAGCAAACAGGGAAACAAAATTAACCAAACTCATGAGAGCAAAAACTTGGTTGCAGCTCCATGCTACATACTGTACAGTAGTTTACTGAACACAATTGTTTGGTAGAAACTAGAGATGAGCGAGTAGTACTCGATCGAGTAGGTATTCGATCGAATACTACGGTATTTAAAATACTAGTACTCGAACGAGTACCACTCGCTGTTCGAATGTAAAAGTTCGATGCAGAACCAGCATTGATTGGCCGAATGCTATACAGTCGGCCAATCAATGCTGGTTCTTCTCCTACCTTTAGAAGTCTTCTCCGTGCAGCTTCCCTGCGGCGTTTTCTGGCTCTTCATTCACTCTGCCAGGCATCGGGCCTAGGCAGAGCTGACTGCGCATGCCTGCTTCTAGTGTGGGCATGCGCAGTCGGCTCTGCCCAGGCCAGATGCCTGGCAGAGTGAATGAAGAGCCGGAAGACGCCACGGGGACGCTACAAGGAGAAAGACTGCTCGGAGGATCCAGCCCGACCCTTACTCGTGGACTTGGTAAGTATAATTTGATCGAACGTTGCCTACCCCTGAAACGAGCATTTTCCTCCCATAGACTATAATAGGGTTCGATATTCGATTTGAGTAGTCGAATATTGAGGGGCTACTCAAAACGAATATCGAACCTCGAATATTTTACTGTTCGCTCATCTCTAGTAGAAACCATACTAGAGCCATTACTAGAATAGGGAATTGAATCACTATAATAATCTCCTTCTAAATAGATTCTAATCCAGCTGCACCATGAGTCAGACTATTCTTTGAAAGAGAATGAGGAAGAAGTTAAGCGTTAGTTTAAGCTGCTTTGTGGTATTAGTCAGATAGTTAGACAGATGGTAACAGGCAGTTCTACCTGACACAATTAGTAGTGCCCAATATCATCACTTCAAATTGTCCTAGACGATTTACAATGAAAGAAATGCTATTAGTTACATGAATTTATCATCCACTATATCGAAAGTTACTAGAAAACTTAAACAAAGAAAAGCAACCCAAAACTAAGTTTCAATAATGATTAATGGGTCAGAAGTGCAATGTCTACGACAGACATAACTCCTAGTCAGTAAAATGTATGTCACTTTTATTTCCGTGCTTGCAATTTTTGGAAGTCACCTCAGATCTATCAACATCAGCAATGTCGTACAATGTGCATTTAGATTGGAGTGAACTGAATCTTTAGGACACAATCGAGGATAATTGTAATGGTTTTGTTTCCGTATTTCTAAACTCTAAGGCTATGGCACCAAGTTGCAGAAATGCAGTGTTTTTTGTTGCAGATTTTGCTGCAAATTTTGAACCAAAGTTAGGAGTGGCTTGAATAGGAATGGAAAATACATTCCTGACTTTGACTCAAAAAACCATAGCAAAATCTGCAACAAAAAATGCTGTATTTTCACAGTTTGGGGCCATAGCCTAAGGGTGCATACACACTACGTAACGCCGGGCGTGTATGAGAGCCGTACACGCCGGCATTACGGCAGACTGCCGAACACTTCCCATTCACTTCAATGGGAGCGCTCGTAAACGCCGCTGTTACGAGCGCTCCCATTGAAGTGAATGGGAAGTGTTCGGCAGTCTGCCGTAATGCCGGCGTGTACGGCTCTCATACACGCCCGGCGTTACTCAGTGTGCATGCACCCTTAATGTGAAATTTTTTTCCAGCTAAATTTATTAAAGAATACCATGTAATGTAAGTAGATCAAAAGACCATCAGTTACATAGTATTTGTTTTGAGAAGACTTACCCAACCAAACAATTTAGATAACATAAATGAATAGGTACAATTTGGTGGTAAAAGGCGGTCGTGGTGTGGTGATAATATGTAATTATCTGTCTGGTGACATTATTGACCCCTACATAATGGTATTATTGGTAATAGTGACATTGATATAGTGGATTTGTACAGTATTGTGATAATAGTTGTTTCTCTACAATATAGCTAATTGAGCTATATAAACAGACTAGCAGGATGACCCGGCTTCGCACGGGTATATTACATATTATGTTTGTGTAGTGGCCCCATAAGAATTGTCCAATTTTGCACTGGTGTATTTTGTATGTGGTTTGTGTGTATGTCCATAAGCATCATGTGATTATGTGTATCTCATTTTGGATATCAGTGAAAAACCTGTGATCAGTTGTTATGGATACCTGGAGTAAAGCTGTATCTAATCCTTCCCTGTGTAGTACTGTGTTTAGACACAAGTATCTAATCCTTGTTGGTGTGATACTGTGTGCAGATGCACATATCTAATCCTCCGGTGTGTGATACTGTGTGCAAATGTGTGTATCTAATCCTCCTCTGTTTGGTATTGTGTAAAGAGGCGCATATCTAATCCTCCGGCAAGTGAAACTGTGTGCAGACGTGCATATTTAATCTTACGGCATGTGGTACTGTGTACAGATGCACGTATCTAATCCTCTGGCGTGTGATACTGTGTGCAGACGCATGTATCTAATCCTCCCCCGTGTGGTACTGTGTGCTGAGATGCGTATGTAATTCTCTGGCGTGTGGTATTGCGTGCAGAGGCATGTATCTAATCCTGCCCCATGTGGTACTGTGTGCAGACGCAGGTATCTAATCCTCACCTATGTGGTATTGTGTGCAGTGGCACGTATCTAATCCTCCGGCATGTGGTATTGTGTTGAGAGGCGCGTATCTAATACTCTGGCATGTGGTACTGTGTGCAGAGGCACATATCTAATCCTCCCCCCGTGTGGTATTGTGTGCAGTGGCGTGTATCTAATCCTACGGCATGTGGAACTATGTGTAGACGCATGTATCTAATCCTACAGCATGTGGTACTGTGTGCAGACATGCATATCTTATGCTCTGGTGTGTGGAACTGTGTGCAGATGCGTGTATCCAATCCTTTGGCATGTGGTACTGTGTGCAGACGCATGTATCCAATCCACCGGCGTGTGGTACTGTGTGCAGACGTGTGTATCTAATCCTTCAGCGGCATGTGGAACCGTGTGCAGACGCACGTATCTAATCCTTCAGTGTGTGGAACTGTGTGCAGAAGCGCGTATTTAATCCTCTGGTGTGTAGGACTGTGTGCAGACGCGTGTATCTAATCCTCTGGCGTGTGATACTGTGTGCTGATCTGTGTATCTAATCCTCTGATGCGTGTATCTCAGTTTGGATATCAGTGTTGGATTGTGCATGTGGAGTGACCGTGTGTATTGCAGTTGGAAAATGTGTGAAAGACTTGCAAGTTTGTATTGGCTAAGGGGGGGGGGCATTGTGTTTGGAATGCTGTATCTCAGCAATGGTACATCCGAGCGAGTTGGAGTCTTGCCTTAAACCTTCCCGGATACCTGAAATATCTCTGTACCAAATTTAGTGAAGATCGGTCCAGTCGTTTGGTTTGCATTAGAGAACAGACAGACAGAAATTCATTTTTATGATATAGAGAATTATACGATAGATAGATAGATAGATAGATAGATAGATAGATAGATAGATAGATAGAGAGACTTTTTAAGGAGTTTTCTTTCTTTTTTAAAATAGTATTTTTCTATTAAAGTTTTCTGTATGTGCACCTGTAAACTGCATTCATAACAATATATAAAAACATTTGTACAAAGAGGTAATGTAAAAAGAGAACTACATGAAATAACAAAGATCCCAAGTCCCTGCAGTCATCCTCCTATCAAGGCCCCACTAAAGAATAGAAATATGTGGGACCACATACTGGGATCTGTCAGTAGAAGTAGAAAGGGGCTACATATTTACCCTCCAAGCTAAGGTCACATATGGAACTTCTATAAAGTGGAGAAGGGCTAATTTGGCAATTTGGGTTGCTTGATAATATTTAACTTTTTTTCCGTTTGTGTCTAAGGCCGGGGCCCCACGAGACGTAAACGCCGCGATTTGCCTGCAGCGGAGACGCTGCTGGAAAAATCGCTGCATTGTACAGTGCAGGCAAAGTGGATGGGATTCATGCAAATCCCATCCTCACTTTGAGGAAAAGATCGCAGTGCGGACATGCTGTGATTTTCAAAGCCATGGCGGCTTTGCAAATCAGAGCATGTCAATTATATCTACGGAAATGCCGTAGATATAATGGGAAGAGAAAGCCTGCAGAGGAAAACTCGGTGAACTTTCTCTTTAAAGTGCTGCGGAAAGAACCGCAATGCGATCACGCAGCGGTTCTTCCCGCAGAGCTTTATCACTGCGTTTGCGACTCGTGGGGCCTTAGCCTAAAGAGGATTATTCCTGGGTGGAGTTCCATTGAAAACCAGGTGACATTGTTTGTAATGTCTGCATGATATTTCTTGGGACTGGGAGGGCCCTAAAAAGAATAGAACCATGGGTAGAAAAGTCATTTTAAGGGAATTCTCTTTGGAAGCCTCCCAGTCCAGGAAATGTGATAATAGCTCTAGCTCTACGAAAGGAGTCTGGAATTATGGAGAAGAGGTAAATAGTTGTAAGGGTATAGGAGCTGGTTATCCGAACCCAAAGATAATCTAAATATTCCCCAGATCATTAGACAGGGCAATTGAACCATATCAAAGTAACAGTTTTGGGTGGAAATGTTATACTGAGGGACGTAGAGTTTATCAGTTCTGAGACGAATCTGGGCAGTTTGGGGAGTGGTTTGAGGAGGGGACAACAGCAACAGAATATCATCCACAAACATGCACATTTTATGATGAACAGAAGTAAAGTCAATTTCCCGGCTATCAGGGTTATTCCATAATCTGATCTCCAAGGTCTTTTAAAGGGTTTAAGACTTCATATTGATGGACTATCCTTAGTATGAGAGGTCTGATATCGTCCACACCCACTAATCAGCTGTTCTCAGCATGGTGTATGCAGCTGGAAGCAGATAGCTCTATTCGCTATGTAGTGTCCCAGGCTCACTATTGCATCTCAGCTCCCATTCACTTCTATAGGAGTTGAGTTGTGATAGCATACCTTGGCCGCTACACAAAGACCCCTACTTCTGGCACTGTTCACTGAGGTGAGAACAGCTGTTAGATCAGATCCTGACCAATATTAATAATCCTAAAAATAGGCCATTAATATTCATTCGAAAGATAGACCACCAATATGAAGTTTGAGGCAACCCCTTTGAATGTCCTACTGTAGCCAGTCATCGAATACATTTAGTAAACGGAACACACATTATGAACTATTTTATCTTGCACAAGAAGTGCTAAATTCTGGCACATTTTACTTTGAAAATCTCTTCCATGTGTCACTATTAAGATAACCTTATATCGGAAGCCATGCATTAAGTGCCCCTACTGAAGTACCCATTCCTGCCAACCAGCTTATGTAATGTCTGGTTCCTCTAGTGATGCACTGAGAGGCTGATAGAGGTAGGTGGCAATATCAGATTTTTCTGCTAGGGACCTTCACTTTCTCAGTCAACCACATAGTTCGTTTTTAATGACTTTACAAATTGCCTACCTAGCGCTGTCATCAGTTTTAATGGAGGTATTCTAGATTAAATGCAAAATGCGTTGGGGGCTTTGGGTGATGTAAAATAAAAAAATGGAATGATGCCTACCGTGATCCTTGGTTCGATTGGCACACCCCTGTTCCCCACTGTATACAAGCTACCTGGGACAAAAGTGCAGATAGTCAGGTGGCCACTGCAGCCAATCTCTGGTCTCAGCAGGTACTAGTTGTGTACTAGTGATATATGGGTAGTAAGCACACTGTTACTCAATATGTGACCACTGAGGCCAGTTATTTACCACAGAGATCACTTGAGCCTCTGCTATTCAATGCACCCGAGTGAATGGGGAACGTATTAACCATTTAGGCACTGCACTTATTCATTAGCTAAAAATGGAAGAGACAGATAAGTACCCGTATATTCTCTATATGTATTTTATAATACTGTTTATTTCACAAACATGCAAAAAAAATCCTGCAGACTGAGAGTGTGGCACTTTTACCTCCTGTTCATTTATAGTTTTGGTATTCCTCCATAATAGGTTTCCTATAGCAAACCTTCACTAGTATGTTCATACTGTATATTCATATACTTAAAATGCCTGCATTGATATTTAATATGTACACATAATCTGTGAAAATATAGATGCAAATGACTAGTGAAGATTTTGTTTTGCATATTACATGTGATTCTAAGTTAATATTATTGAAGATGAATTAATATTGTTTTAAATGTTTGATATTTTTCAGCCCATCTTTCTTAATGCTAGAAATGCTTTAATATTTTTCTCACACATAAGATAATGTACAGAGTGTTTTTTTAAATTCAAGGCCTATAGTGTCCCCAGTGCATAGCTTTATGAAAATATGTAGTGATGGAGTTAAACTTGATGTGTTCCACAGTGCCTGCAGGGAATACTGCAAATAAAACTGCTAGTATCGTGTAATCCTGATAGCATACAAAGATTACTATATTCATTTGAGGTTTTCAATGCAGAGCAATAAGCCTAGTATTCTAGGATTATGTGGCAATCTCTATATACTTCATGGTCAACAATGTAAATTAATCTTTCATATTAAGATGGTATAATACTAGTGCAGGAATACCAATATACTTTGCTGTTGAAAATAATTACACATGTACTATTTCATTTCACACAGTGGAATTTTCCCCATCCCTCTTTGTAAAAGCTTTATTCGTTTGGATTTTATGATTTTTAATAATACAGTATTGCCTTTTAAAATCCATTCCTATTGGAATCCAAAGTGCCTTTTTGGCTTCTATGTCAGAATATTGCATGGACTGGGTGCCTCAAGCATCATTGAGTTTGGCTCTTGCCGTTAGGCTCTGACGTCGTGCACAATTATACCTGTATGTTAGGAAATTGCCTGATGAGCAATTCCCCAGTGGCTGCTGCTGAAACCTGGTAGGAAGGGAATGACAGAGACAGTTAGCCCTAAATTTGACCCAGCCCCAGTCCTTAACTACTTGCCTCAACTACCCTAGGTGGTAGAGGACAACTAGGTGACAGTCCAATCTCTAGATAACTGTACGCAGGACAAGACAAGACAACACAGAAGAGGAGTCAGCAAGCCAAGGTCAAACCAGAGAGACAAAACAGTACCAAATCGCAATCCAAAAGAGAAGTCAAAGGCCAAAAAGGAGAGGTCAGTAAATACAAGCAAGAGAAAGGACAAACGCTTAGCAAGGTCAGAGAGACAATAACCAGCAAACATGTGTGGGGTGATGATCTGTTTATTGTAAGTCCAGAACTCACCCCAGGCTTGATTAGTAGACAGGCTGTGGATCAAAAATCACAGAAAAGTAACCCTAACCATGCCAACACAAAATGTCCATAGTCCAAGTAACCATGAGAGAACATGCCTCCTGCACCGTACAATGCGGCCAGAGGATGGCGCAGAAATTCGGACTGGTGAGCACTTAACACTGTATATCTACCACTTAGGGCCTGCATAAACTAGCAACTTTTGATTCATTTCCTCATCTACCTATCTATTTATGTAAATGTTTTCTCTTGTTCTGGCAGAACAATAGAAACTATTTCTTGTAAGAATGTTTGCATTCCTTTGTCTTGTGATGAGAAGGACCTGAAAGCAAACTTGCCGGTTGATTTATGCTGCCGTATCTAATATCAGCATATGATAATGGAAGAGAGGTGGCCTCCTTGACATAGGTTTATAAAATTTGGAATAGGATTTTTGAGTAAAAAGAAGAGCAAATTTTATCAGGACTCCAAGTAGAGACAATGAAAGTCCTCACAGGCTGATTGACAGATCTCCCCGCATCAATGTGTATACACAAAAAGTTGTTAATCCCTATAAGGGTTCTCACATTCTCTATTAGGAGTCATTTTACTTAGAAATCAATTTCCAATACATAATGGAACTCAACTTCTCTCCCCCTGTCATAGTCTGCTCTCATATAAGGTACCTGAAATCACCTACAGAGAAAGGAATTTTCTAAAACTTTGAAATTGAAAGTCTATCCTTAGAATAGTCCATCAATATCAGTGTGGGACTGACTCCTGACCTGCCAACCCGTCAGCAGATGGAAGGAACAGTGGTGAGTGCTACTTACTGTTTCCTTCATTGTTTCTGATGCACAGCTATTAACATTTGGTGGTAGATGTGCCTTATATTCTAACTTATCGCTACTTGGTCACTTACGCAACTTTGATAAGGATTCCATGAGTCAAACTTTCACTTCCAATTTTGTATTCATAGGATTTCCTAAGTGTCAACACACACCACAACCAGTTTTATCATCTGAGTGCCTTCTGATCAATATATCAGTTCCATTTCTCTTTTATAGTCATGTCTTATTCAGATTCATTTTCACTAGCCCAAGCTTCCCATTGAAGTCTATGGATCAGTGAAAGTGAGCTGTATTCAGATTTCATCTCAGAGCCATCAGTCTTTCGTTTATCCATTGCCAAAAGACAGACTTGAAAAAATGTGATCAGTGAAAAACAACTCGGTAATAAATGAATGAAACACAGATGTTACAAACTGACAGACGGATCTGAAACAGGTGCAAAACAGATGTAACAAATGAATTAGATCCAAAAATGAAACATGTACATGAGTTGTAAGGATAGGCAATCAATATTAAATGGGTTTTCTGGCCCCTTATTCATGTTTCATACTGATCTGTGGGGATCCGGAGTCGCAGTTCCCTAGCACCACCACTATACAATAGCTAGAACTGCAACTCTGTTTCTATATTACCTGAATAGGAACAGGCTGTTCACTGCAGCAGCTTCTAGCGCCCGGAGGCTGCCGGTAAAGCTGATCTGTGAGGGTTTGGTTGTCAGACACCCACAAGTCAGATATTGATGATCTATCCTATGCACCAGTTTGAAACTTGTATTATAAAACCCCCTTAAGGCTAAGGGCTCAGATAACGGGCCGCACCAAAAAAGCGCTGCCGGAAAAACCACAAAGGCAATGTGATATAATTGACAAGTTGTGATTTCCAAAACCACAACGGTTTTGAAAATTGCAGCGTGTCCGTTTCGTGTATTTTTCTGCAAAGTTGGGATGGGATTTGGGAACAACCATGGTGTTTATGCCACGTGAGGCCCCAGCCTAAGGCTGAGGCCCCACGGGCCGTATCCGCAGCACTAAAGCGTTTCCGTAGATATAATTGACATGCTACGATTTGTAAAGCTGCATCTTTTCCGCAAAGTGGGGATGGGATTTGCATGAATCCCATCCACTTTGCCTGCACGGTACAACGCCGCGATTTTTCCTGCAATGTCTCCTCTACGGGCAAAGCACAGCGTTTCCGGTCCGTGGGGCCCCGGCCTAAAGGGGTTTTCATAATTACAGTCCTAGAAAACCCATTTGGGATAAGGTCACACATTGAAGAAAAGCTGTCTATTTTGTTTAAATGCAGTAAAGTGCTTACAGTGAATCTACCTCTAGCCACACACGAATTTACCCTACATTTAATCTGAAAATATCTTAAAAACATTTGTATTAGTCTGATGTGTAAATTTTTCTTAATGCCTGACACATTGATACATGTTAGAACTTATAAGTGACAGTTCAAGGGAATTTTGCTGAATACAAGTTTTTACTTGAGAAGCTGTCAGACATTCTCTTCTCAATATGTAGATGTCACTGATCACATTAAAATATGCAGAAAATGCAGAAAACTAACCATTTGGATATTCTCCAGATTAGATTATGCGAGATGTTGTAAGAGTGGCAAACAGGAAAATATTGGAAAAAGTATGTCACCGGATAAGCAACAAAGAACATAGTGTAATGTTAACAACTAATAAATGTTATATGTTAAAACTGTAGACAATTGTTCCTTGATATTCAGAAAGATGACATCACTGCACACTTGAAATGCCTATGAAAAGTGAATAGAGATGAGCGAACAGTGTTCAATTGAATTGATATTCGATCGAATATCAGGCCGTTCGAGGTATTCAATTACAATCGAATACCACGAGGCAAACGCACTAAAAATTCGTATCCCCTCCCACATTCCCTGGCGCTTGGGAAAGGAACTACAACAATGGAGGCATCGAAAAAAAATCGCAAAAAGTAATTGGCTGCCGAAATCAGGTGACCTCCAATTTATACGAATGGTGGATTTAACATTTGGTTAATTTGAGACTGCGAACTATGTGACTGTGACTGTACAGGCAGGGTTAGCTAGGGATTACCTTTACTTAGGTGGGAATGTTACTCACCCAGCTCTTTGGGACTCTATCTGGTCGGGATCCCTGTCAGCTTGCGATATGCGTGAGCTGACTTTTTCCCATAGGAATGCATTGACCAGCGTTGATTGGCCGAATGCCATACAGAGTACAGCATTCGGCCAATCAACGCTGGTTCTACCGGAGGCTCGTCTGTGAGGAGGCAGAGACTAAGATTGGACCAGAATGGAGACTATTGTGGACCGATCTTAGACTCCGCCTCCTCCGGCAGAACCAGCATTGATTGGCCAAATGCTGTACTATGTATGGCATTCGGCCAATCAACGCTGGCCAATGCATTCCTGTGCCGAGATGTAGCAATGTTGGCCGTGTGCTCAGCTTGGCTACTCCGGAGATGCATCTGAGCTGAGCGCAAGGCCAGCACTGCTACACCGTAGATGAAGCAGAACTGGCTGTGCGCTCAGCTCATCTACTCCGGAGATGCCGCCAAGCTGAGCGCATGGCCAGCACTGCTACACCGGAGAACCGCTGCTACAACGCTGCAGAGCTGAGTGTGCAGCAGAGTTCAGCGCACCTCTGATGCACCAGAGCTGAGTGTGTAGCAGGGTTCAGCGGTTCTCCGGTGTAGCAGCGGTTCTCCGGTGTAGCAGTGCTGGCCATGCGCTCAGCTTGGCGGCATCTCTGGAGTAGATGAGCTGAGCGCACAGCCAGCACTGCTACATCTCGGCATAGGAATGAATTGACCAGTGTTGATTGGCCGAATGCCATACAGAGTACAGCATTCGGCCAATCAATGCTGGTTCTGCCAGAGGAGGCGTAGTCTAAGATCGGTCCACAGCAGTCTCCATTCTGGTCCGATCTTAGACCCTGCCTTCTCACAGACGAGCCTCCGGCAGAACCAGCGTTGATTGGCCGAATGCTGTACTCTGTATGGCATTTGGCCAATCAACGCTGGTCAATGCATTCCTATGGGAAAAAGTCAGCTCGCGCATATCGCAAGCTGACAGGGATCCTGACGTAATACAGTGACTTGGGCATGTTAGATGCCCCCAGGCATGCTTCCCCTGCTGTCCCAGTTGCATTCCAGGGTGTTGGCATCATTTCCTGGGGTGTGATAGTGGACTTGGCGACTCTCCTGAGTCGAAGAGTGGGATCCCCTGAAACGAGCATTTTTTCCCCATAGACTATAATGGGGTTCGATATTCGTTCAAATAATTGAATATTGAGGGGCTATTTGAAATGAATATTGAATATTTTAATGTTCGCTCATCTCTAAAATTGAACTGTGTTCATTTATCTATGTATATGTATGTGTGTTTCATAGATATTACACATTTGCCTGTATAGACTGTAAAAGCCTCCAGTTCTCATTTTTAGCAATGTTATTTATTTATTTATTTATTTTACTACTTATACACTGTCTACCAGTAAGTATTTGGACACCTGTAGTAGAATAGAATAACAACATTTATTCATATTCAGTAGTTGGTAGAACCCAGCAGATGCTTCCTTACAGATGGTATTGATCGACACAATACTCCTGTTGAAACTCCTGGTGTATGTGAGCCATCAGTTGGGTGCGGTTTCTCTGACCTGCACTCGTCGGTCTCTATCTGCCAGTTTCGGGGGTCTGCCGACTCGGGGCACATTCCGACAATCACCCTTCACCTTCCACTTCATAATAACATAGGCCACTGTCGATTTTGGGTAATTGAGTTCGCTTTCTATGCTCCTTAAGGATCGACCATTTCTGTGGTACCCCACAATTACCCTTTTCTTGACACCTCTGCACTTCGTGGCATCTTGCATGTGACTAATACCAATGCACTAATGCCAATGCTGTTTCCTATTTAACAGCGGAAGGCGTGACGTACATCACGACCGGAGATATCTTCATTTGCATGGATGTCCAAATACTCATTGGTAGACAGTATATTTGATATACTTTTGTCCGTAATTATGTCCCTCACTTAATATTATACATTTTTTAGATTACATTAATTCATAACATTATACATGATCATGGTTATTAATGACCAACTGCTTTTCCCCAAGTGTGAATAGGAGCGCTATCGGAGATCTTCCTCCCAACCGCGGTCAGGCCTTATAATCAACATCAGGCTAAGCGAATAGCACTCCGCACAGAGAACTAAATGATCCTGAAGTCTTTCTTTTTTCTTTCTAGTAGTTACTATGACTCCTAGTATCTTTTCTATCTGCTATTCTGAGCTTGTATGTGTTTCTTTCTTGAATTATATTACTGCATTATCCATGCTATTGCAACACACTGAATCTCCCCATGGTGGGACTATTAAAGGATTATCTTATCTTGTAGGATTTCTTGCTGAGCTTATGCCTTATGCTTAGCCACATTGAATGACTAGAGCTGCATTCTATATTAATGATGAAGAAAACTGCAGATAGAAGTTGACCATGGCTGTTTTAGGCTAAAGCCCCACGTTGTGGAAACACAGCTTCTTTTGTTGCAAATTTTGCTGCATTTTTTTTTTAGTCAAACCTAGGAGTGGCTAAAAAAAGGAATGCAAAATATATAGGAAGTTCCTATACTTCCACCATCTGCTCAATCCAGCCCTGACTTTGGCTCAAAAACCGCAACAAAAAAAGCAGCGTTTCCACAGCGTGGGCCTCAGCCTTAAAGGACTATTCCCATTAAAAGAAACATGCATTAAATCATATAGGAAAAAAGTTATTAATAAGTGCAGTATATCTTCATTATTAAAATTAAATCAGAGTTAAGATCTATGCACAACTATTTCCCATGTTGTGAATTACTTCATGGTAATGTCCACCAGCAGCTTTGTGATGGTGGACACACTTTATCCAGTCCTCTGCTCTTTTTTCTAGTTTCATTTTCATGCCTCCCTGCTTTCTCCTATAGAGCACAAGCTGGGGGCAGGGCTAGCAATAACCGACTACCAGGCACTGCTGGGAGATGTAGTGCTTGGTCACATGGCACAAGTAAATTCCTGAAAATGAAAGGGGGTGTATAGAAGTGAGTACAGCATAACTGGTAGAGTTAACATAATGGTATGCATGACTCCAGGGAGATTTGTTTTCAATTCATGGAACAACCCCTTTAATTGAGCAAAACTTCAGAGTAGATAACACCAAAGAAAGTATTTGACAAATGTGCCTTGCTTATCAATATTGACTTTAACATTGCTTTAAGGCTATAACTGGACACCTGTGTAAGTATCCCCCTTAACAATCTTTAGGGAATATTGCATTTAATTCTGAAATACTACACCCCCATATAATAGTACCTCCTATATGTAGCCTTATCTGCACACATTCCAAGCATAACTTTATATACAGAATGTCAGTAGCTGTAAGCCAAGTTTACAGCACAGGTTTCAGCTGAATTGTTATATGGCAGACATCCAAGACAGGTATTTGGCTGAATTTGATTCCATAATTAAAATACTGCAGTTCTAATAACAATTCAATGATGGGAAACTTACTATTGATACTTAAACATACATATTTATACTGAAACTTGAAGTAATGAAATACCTTCAAAGGCTTCTTAGAGGTCAATCGATGGCATATACAGTACATTGGTCTTCCTGACTGTGATGTGACAAGTGACATAAACAAAAAGTGACATGCAGCAAAATTCAGAAGATAAAGTCTATGAATCAGCTTAAAGTTTGATTAACTCAGTCAGGAACACAGAAGCATTGTGTGGAGAGGGCATAGAACGGGTAGATAAGTCTTTGTTATGTCGTTGGCACCCATGGAGATTAACCCTTAGGTGCTCAAGAAATTGTTGAGAAAAGTGCATGTCAAGTTTGTGGATATTTTGGTGTTTGAGGACAATAATCTGACGTCTTTTCCCCATGAAACCTGTGCACTGCTACTGCTGTTCTGGCTCACTTTGCAGCATGAAGAATTCAGGAAGAAGCAAGATGATGAACAGAAGGACAAGGAGACTGATGCCAAAATATATTTCATGGAACAGACCCTTGAAAACTCACGTGGAATAGCTGGGCTTATCCATGCCGCAGTCAGTACTAAAGACAGACTGAGTTTTGACCAGAATTCTGCTTTTAAGGACATTATAGTAATGCCTCACCTGATGTAAGAGCCAAACTATTGGGAGAGCATAAGGCTTGTGGTCTGCCCTTAAAGAGCAACTAAACGTTCACGCAACTTTCTACCCTAGGGGTAGGGGCGTGGTATGACCAAGCCACAAATTATCGAGCAGGCAATATTCCAGTCTGGCTTTGCAGCATGGTTCATCATTTTAATGATCTGTGAAATACCTGGACTGCATTCTGTGTGCTATCTGGTCTGTTGTTCAGAAACACTACAGATCTTATGGTATTATGCATAGAACTTAAAGGGATTCTGTCACTGGGAAAATTCATTTTTAACTAAGCATATATTTGCATAGCCTTTAGAAAGGCTATCCCACACATACCTTTTGTTTGTTAATCCTCTCAGCCGTTTTTGAATTAGCCCACTTTTATTGATATGCTAATCAGACAGCAACGAGCACTGGAAGTTCAATGAGCACTGCTATGTAATATATGTACACAGAGGGAGGTGAGAGCAGGGAGGCTGATGAGCCATCATCATTAGCAGCAGCCTCCCTGCTCTCACCTCTCCCTGTGTACATATATTACATAGCAGTGCTCATTGAACTTCCAGTGCTCGTTGCTGTTATGTTTATTCACCTTTCCTGGGCCTCTGCCATTTATACTCTGGGATCTCAAGAGACCAGAGTATAAAAGTTGTTCATGGGTGGAAAAACTCAAAAATTTCTCAAATTTTTAGAAAATTCATAATGAACCTGGCTTGTTACAAACTGATTCACTCATCTCTGTACGCCACATGCTGTTGTTTATGTGTGTTTATGTGTATGAAAAAAATATTTCTGGATATTTACCCAGAGATTAATCCAGTCATTACTATAAATTAATGGAATATTCTAACATTTCAAAAATTGTAAGCATAAGATTTGTATTAGCTTTTTTTTGCATTGGATACAAAGCAATGTTTTTCAGCTATCCCCAGAGGCATTTCTTCCTGTTTCTTTTCTCTGTTGACACTTTTGGAATCAATGTGCTTGCTCAATAATGAACACTGTATGCTGGACGTCATATTTTTTGGCAGACAAATGATCCTTTCCCTTTCCAAATGTTTTCTTTGTTTCTTGGCTTCTGCATAATATATAGTTTAAGGAAATACAATTTTACTTCATATGAGATACAACGACACAAAATGTTAGAAAACAAACCAACTAAAGTTAAATACAATATGAGTATTAGTGTAAAAATCTAGATGAAACCACTGTTAGTCTGAGGCCCCACGTTGCGGAAAAACAGCTTTTTGTGTTGCAGATTTTGCTACGTTTTTTTGAGCCAATGCCAGCCCAAGCCATGTAATGTCACATTCATCAGTCACATGGCCTGATCGCAGCTCAGTCCTAGTCAAATGAACGGGTTGAGGTCTTATATCTATGGCTGATGTGTGAAGGTGACAGACAAAGTGCTGAAGTCCTGCTATATCAGCCCCAGATTCCTGACTCATGTGTCATCCAGTGCAGGTCTGGAATAGGTTTCAGCCCCAGATGTGGGTCCTAAGGTTCGTTATTGGCCCATAAAAAGTTACAGAGTCTGCACTTCAGAGAAGATGCAGGAAGTGTGGAGGAGGTTGGGGCTGTTTTGCAACCCTGAGTCCCGTGAGACCAAATTAGACTTGTTTTTTCGTGTGGCTGGTAGTAAGCCACAAGTATAGTTAGGGTATTACTTCTGTTTAGTTAGTCGCTCGGACGAGCAGGAATATGTTTTATTCTTGCCTGAAGTTAAGGTTGTATTTCATTTATTTTTCTGTTTTTCTAAATAAACCTGTGTGCTGCATATTTTGTGTCCCTGTCTTGACTGTTTGGGTCTGCACCACGGCTTCTGCTGAGCTACCTTCTCCATACTGATCAGTTTGATCCCCAGTCTTGGATCCCTGCTGATGTTTAATTGCCAAGCTATCCGATGACTAGGTCATTCTGTCCTGGAAAACCCTCTTAAAAGAAATAGAGAGTATTTAATTCAATTGGTTTTGGTATTTAACCCCTTCCCGCCGATGGCATTTTTTGATTTTCGTTTTTGACTCCCCTCCTTCTAAACACCATAACTTTTTTATTTCTCCGCACCCAGAGCCACATGAGGTCTTAATTTTTGCGGGACAAATTTTTCTTCATGATGCCACCATTAATTATTCTATATAATGTACTGGGAAGCAGGAAAAAATTCAGAATGGGGTGGATTTGAATAAAAATGCATTTCTGCGACTTTCTTACAGGCTTTGGTTTTACGGCGTTCACTGTGCAGCCAAAATGACATGTCCCCTATATTCTGTGTTTCGGTACGGTTCCAGGGATACCAAATTTATATGGTTTTATTTACATTTTGACCCCTTAAAAAAAATCCAAAACTATGTTAAAATTTTTTTTTTCTAAAAGTCGCCATATTCCGACGGCCGTAACTTTTTTCTACGTAAGTGTACGGGGATGCATAGGGCGCCTTTTTTTGCGGGGCCGGGTGTACTTTTTAGTTCTACCATTTTCAGGAAATGTTATTGCTTTGATCACTTTTTATTCAAATTTTTATCAGAATCAAAACAGTGAAAAAACGGCGGTTTGGCACTTTTGACTATTTTTCCCGCTACGGCGTTTACTGTACAGGAAAAATATTTTTATAGATTTGTAGAGCGGGCGATTTCGGACGCGGGGATACCTAACATGTATATGTTTCACAGTTTTTTAATACTTTTAAATGTGTTCTAGGGAAAGGGGGGTGATTTGAACTTTTAATACTTTTTATATTTTTTTAACTTTTTTTTTATTTTTTTTTTTTTTTGCATTTATTAGACCCCCTAGGGGTGTTGAACCCCAGGGGGTCTGATCACTAATGCAATGCATTACAATGCTAATGCATTGCAATGCATTGCAAAAAATCATCCTCTCTTTTGCAGGCTGCATAGACCAGCCTGCAAAAGAGAGAATTTGCAGACAAGCCTGGGAGCCTTGTACAGGCTCCCGGCTGTCATGGCAACATGACGTCGGCCCTGGAGCATGCTCCAGGAGCCGGCGATCCCGGGCAAAATGGCGGCGCCCATGCGCCGCCGGGAAAATGGCGCCTCCGGCGCCTTTGACTGCGCCGCCGGAAGGGTTAATGCCTCCGATCGGTCCGGCACATGTCGGGAAGGGGTTAAAGAGCATGGTTAAGGTGGATAGATTTCTATGGCTTAACTAGGAATGGTGGGGGCCCAAGGTAAACATTTGACATGGGCCTCCACAGCCCCCCTGACCCCTCGACTCCAACTCAACTGCACACAGTATTATGCCCCATATTGGCCCCTGTACATGGTATTATGCCCTTTAGTGATCCCTGCACACAGTATTATGCCCCGTAGTGGCCCTTGCACACAGTATTATGCTCCATAGTTGTTCCTACACACAATATTATGCCCCAGAGTGGCCCCTTCACACAGTATTATGCCCCAAAGTTGCCCCTGAACACAGTATGATTCCCCATAGTGGCCCTTTCACACACTATTATGCTCCATAGTGGATAACCCATGAACAATTATTATATTCTGGGGCCTTTTCAGACCCCAGAATATAATGACCAGAGACCCAGGGGAGGAAACCAGCATAAAAAACAATGCTACTTATCAGTGGCATAACTAGGAATGGCGGGGCCCCGTGGCGAACTTTTGACATGGGGCCCCCCCCCTTCCTGACCGACACCGAAGACCTCGACCGACCCCCCCCACGCCGCATTCCTGTGCACTCTATTATGTCCCATAGTGGCTCCTGCACACAGTATTATACCCCATTGTGGCCTCTGCACACGGGATTATGCCCCATAATGAACACCCACGAACAATTATTATACTCTGGGGTATTTTCAGACCCCAGAGTATAATAATCGGAGACCGAGGGGAGATACAGACAAAAAAAAAAAAGTTACTTACCTGTCTCCGGCTCCGCTGCAGTCTTTGGTTGTGTTGGCCATCTTTAATAACACACTGATGTCACATGACATTTCATACCCTCCCTCCATCTGCCCCCAGTTTCATGCACCCCTCATCTCTACCCACATTTTCATGTCCTCTCCTCCATCTCTGCCCCTAGGTTACTGTTGCTCCTCACCACACATACATACACACTCACACACATACACACTCACACACACTTACACACAGACAGACACTCTCCATCCTGCATCTCCCTTCCCCCTCCCCTTCATTACCTCACAGCACACCTCTCCTTCTCTTTCCAGGACTGTACGGGCTATAGACACGCCCACCCAGTCATGTGACGGATGACGTCACACAAGGTCCTTTCAGCTTTCCCCCGCTCTTAGCACAGTTAAAACAGTTTGTCTGTGATAAGAGCGGGGGTAGCAGAGGTAGCTGTCGCCGGGCCCCTTATGTCCCGGGCCCTGTGGCAGCTGCCTCTGCTGCTATGGTGGTAGTTACGCCACTGCTACTTACCTCTCCTGGGCTTCGGCATACTCCCGACTGATTTTGGCCATGTTCAATGATGGACCAGATGTCACCTGACCCAGGCCGGCACTGTGACACAGAATGACACTGGCCTGGGTCACGTAACGTCTGTGATGTCACCAAACAGGCCCAAAACCTTTCGGAGCACAGAGTATAAGACCCCAGAGTATAATGATAACAGTGTTTGTGGGGTTCACAGGCCCACGGCCTTACTTACCAATCCCCACTCTTGCGGTGGAAACACATCACAGTTTTTTCCTCAGCGTTTTTCATTGTGATTTCACAGACTGTTCTGCGAACCTTCTGCCCCTTATATACCTATACAGAAAACGCCAGGGTTTCCATGAGTATAATTGACATGCTGCAATTTTCATTACATGCAAGTTTTTTTTTAAAACAAAGCATTTTTTTTTAATGCAATTTGTGGATAGGAGTAGCCAGAGTCCCATACACTTTGCAGGTACTGTAAAACGCAGTATGGGGTTCCAGCCTAAAAAAATGCTTTTTTATACACTTATTTGCCACTTATCCCATTCATTCTGAAATAGCTACTGAATTCTGTCTTGATAGAGTAAGACAGACAGGGAAGGTGAATAAAAATAACAAACACTAATACTCAACTTGCCTCACCTTTCCTGGGCATCCTGGCTCCGGCTGTTTTCAGCATTTTTGGCCAACTTCTGACGTCTCTGCTGAGGCCTATTATTGGTCCTCAGCGGTCACGTAGGGGTGCACTGACATCATTACGCTGCTGTGCCCCATGTGACCGCTGGGGCCTAATCACAGGCCTCAGTCACATGACGGAAAAGGACACTGAGCCCAGGAGGAGTGATTGTACCTATTTATTATTTTAAGTCACCTCCCCTGGGTCTCACCGGACCCGTTGCGGTTGCACTCCCTGCAGTCACAATCATTATTCCCCTGATCTCACCCCAAGTGCTTTCTTCAGACCAGAACAGTTAGGTACTTTTCTAAGTGTCCTACATGATCTGTGGTTATACTTCTCAGTGAAGTAGAGAGTTATGGAGCATAGTCTACTCTACTTTCTGTGTACCATCTATGGCAGATATCATAGCATCTAGTCTCCGCTCACGAGCACAGAAACACCTAAAAATTAGAGGCCTCACCTGAAGAAAGTAAATCCCTTGCTTTAAACACTGGGAAGGAGTGAACAGATTAAGGTTTTCAGGCAGAGGTTGTGACTGTCCTTGTCAGGACAGGAGTCATTTTTGGGGTCAAGGTTTAAAGCAAGGGTCAAACCATTTTTTCCGAATTGCCTCCTGTCCTTTCCCTTTTCCTTGTGACCTGGTAGGACTGTTACTATATTGTTTTTAACATATATTTTTTCATGTATTGGTCACACAAGCATATATATACATGTATATATACATATATATATTCCAATGCAGGGGGCATTTCCTTATGCAGCATCCATCTTAACCAAAGTGCATCTTAACCGATGAGAAGCAATGCTGCCTCCGATGCCACCCTTGCTACCTCTAGTGTCACCCCCTCTACCTCATAGATTGTAAGCTCTTGTGAGCAGGGCCCTCAGTTCCATTGTGTGAAATGACTTTCTTTGTAATGTATCTTTTTGTCTGTATGTGAACCCTACAAATTGTACAGCACTGCGGAATATGTTGGCGCTATATAAATAAAATGTATTATTATCCTACTAATATTATAAATGTGAAAGTTTGTATGTTTGTATGTTTGTTACTCAATCACGCAAAAACGGCTGAATGGATTTGAATCGGCATATAAATAGATTGTAACCTTGATTAAACTATAGGCTACTTTTTATCCCGGTAAATGACATGGCTTCACGACTGTTATGAATTTATGTTCACATGCTATATGACACTGCTCTTATTTCAGCTTCTGAGAAAGCCAGGGCTGTTATCTCTCTGTGTAAACACACGCTAACCCTCAGTGTGTATACACATTTGCATATTATCTGATCTGCTGCAGGCACTGCAGACAAACTGACATTGACAAACACCTTTAATCCATATTGGCAGTTTGTCAATTTTAAACATGTCAGGAAAAAGAGAATCTAATTTGTTACAAACAACGAGAGCTATGAAGGTAGCCAGAAGTCACAGACCTCTCCTCAAGCCGAGCTGAGAGAGATCATTGACGCCAACAACACATGCATTATATGGCATCGCAGCGAGCTGCTGAGATACCGGAACAATTACTGACATGGTGTGAAGAACAACTTCAGTGCCAGGCCAACTTCAGAGCTGCCAAAACGTCGGAGTAGGCGGATCATCAACGCCAACATCACGCTCATTATATGGCTTCCCAGCGAGTTACTGACATGCTGCAACAATTACGGGAACAGTGAGAGGAACTAATTCAGCGACAAGCCAGCTTGAGAGCTGCTGAAACACCAGAGCATTCAGATCATCAACACCAACAACACGCTCATTATATGGCTTCCCAGCGAGCTGCTGAGATACCGGAGCAATCTTGGGCACAGCGTGAGGAACGCATTCAGAGATAGGCCAGCTTGACAGCTGTCGAAACGCCGGAGCAGATGGATCATCAACACCAACAACATGCTCATCATATGGCGTCCCAGCGAGCTGCTGAGATTCCGGAACAATCACAGGCATGGTGCGAGAGCTGGCAAAACACTGGAGCAGGCAAACTATCAATGGCACCAATTTGCTGAATATAGGTGGATCATCCACTCCAACAACCCGCAGACGAAGTCGCGGGCAGAGGCTAGTATTATGTATATAGTGAGAAGGTTACAAGCAGAGTGCTGGAGTCCACATATATTAGATACATGTTTCTGACATATGTGTGGTCCAGGGCAGATCTGGAGTTGGCCTCACCCCAGGTGTAGTTCCTTCGCTCACTACTGAGCCAGAAAAGGCTGCAGATCATGCATTCCAGTGCACCTCCATGGAGTGAAAGGAAGTATGCAGTTTTCTCCTGTAATCCTGAGTCTGGTGAGACTATATTGCTCTTGTTTTGTTCGTGTGGCTTGTAGTAAGCCACATGTATAGTTAGGTTATCTGTTCTGTTTAGCTAGTGGCTCAGACAAGCAGGTTGTTGTTTATTTTGTGTTTGCCTGAAGTTAAGGCTGTATTTTGTTTTATTTATTTATTTTGTGCCTAATGTAAAGGTTTATTTATTTTCCTGTTTTTTTCTAAATAAACCAGTTTGTTGCATATTTTGTGTCCCTGTCTTGACTGTTTGGGTCTGCACCACTGCTTCTACCGGGCTAACTTCCCCACAATATATATATGTATATTTATATTTATATATGCAAAAGGTATTATATATATATGCATTTAGCTTCATATAGGGTTTTTTTTTTTACCCAACTTAGTAAAAGTCATGTTTTAAATATTTATGTTCTTTGCTTATTTGGTCTAAATTTGTGTGAGGATCGGTAGTGGCAATGTACCTTGTAGCCTTGTCGTACCTTTGATTTGGTGTTCATTTTATTTATTTGACATATTTATTTTTTTCTGTGCTCAAATCCTTACTGAAATAATTGCAAAATCACTATTTCGTTTCAAGTTTGCACAGCTGGACAGGAAATCATAACTAAGAAGGAGCAGGAAGTTTATTTCTTTTCTAGTAGCAATTATACTGATGAACTGTAATTTTAGAAATAGCTAATTTGTTGATTTCATACAGATCCTACAGAAATTTAGATCTTAAATATTGGAATGTCCTGTATATTTAGTAGCTGGTCAGTATATGTATTCCTGTATGTATCTAACCCCAAATGCCCATAATATCAATATATTTTTATTGCAGACCATTGTGTATAGAATATTCACAAGTAAGAGTACAGCAGTAACACTGTGCAGATATTCAAATACATAACTGGTACACCAGGAATCTATTGAACTGAGTACAGAAGGACTTTCAGAAGCAAAGAACAATATCCGTGATAAGTGAATATGTATCAGATTTCTGTTTTTACTCTGTTCTAGCAGCCTTATGCAAAATAACCTGCTCTGCCTACCTTCACACCCTCTGCTGAATTACCCAAATTTCATTGTTCTTCCCTGGTGTAAGAGAAACTAAATTTGCTTGGAAAGCACTATGTGACATATGATGTGTAATGATGTAAATACAGGTATAAATAATGGATATACTTGTCCCTTTCCAATGCAAGTCATTGTGAAAGTGTCTTAGAAACATAGTGCCCGGAATCTGAAAATATGTGCTCCTGCTTCTCTACCTTACATCCATTGATCCCTTCAGTGCAGCACTGCTCACAATTTTCACTTTTAAGTTGCCATGCCTACAAGATAAACTTTGACTTGGCTAGAAGAAGCTTTAGGACACAGAGCCATTCAGAGTGGTCTCTCACTGTCTGTGAATATCTCCCAGTGACTCTGAACTCATTTTACTGATTTTTCCTTACACTCTTGGTTATTCCCTCTTTTGCTGATTTGGCCTTATTTGTGACCTCCTGGGATTGACTATGTCTTGGAACTCTGGTATTCTTCTGTTATTGTTTGGCTATCCCAGTATGTGTTGTTGGATTATTTTGTAACTTATTTAATAATAGTACAACAGATGTTGAGAAAGGGTTAATCATTAAACAGCAGCGTAAATGCAAAAGTGACACTAGCATATAAAAACCTAACTGATGAATGCTAAAATTATCTGTCATTTATTAGATGTATGAAATATTACAGCATTATCCTTATCAGCATAACCAAAAATGACATTTGAATTGCCCAAATTAGTCTTTTAAATAACGTTTCAGTTGAGAATCAATATTCATCGCTATTGATGTGAGTGCTTGAAGCTGATAAATCCCAAATCCTTCCCTCTCCTTTAATTTATTCCCTAAATCTTCCCCTCACCTTCCAGCTATGACAACTTCAATTTGCATAAAGTGCATCCCTTTAGGGCTTATACCATGTGTCTTCTCACAAATGTGCCAAGGCAATGTCTCATATTTCTACAATGTTCTCTGATTCTGGTCTACAGTTTTGAGTCTGTCCTACATAGGGACATATCAATATATAAATTACATTCCTTGTGTCACAACTGATATAGTGTTTCCTCATCTGAAGATTTGATATTAAAGTACTTTAGCCTGAAGCCCCACGTGTTTTACAGTACCTGCAAAGTTGATGATATTCTGGCTATTCTCATCCACCCATTGCGGAAAAAAATCCACCGTATTGGAAAAGCGAAGCATGTTAATAATTCCATGCGGGAATGCTGGCGTTTTCAATATAGGTAAAATAGGGGTACAAGCTGAAAAATGCGATGCGCTTCCACCGAATTTTATTTATTTATTTATTTATTTTTTTCCCACAGCATTTTTTTGCTGCATCTATGCTATTGTAGAAGCTTTATCATATTTATATATGGTGGTGCAGGCATTTTGTTTAATATGCTGGTGATCAGCATATTAAAAAATCATATTCACCTTTCTCCAATGCTTTGGTGTCCTTCCAACGTGATCAGGTAAGTCTGCTCCAGCGTCTTCTCACGGGTCTCTTCCTGAGTTCCACTGAAGCCGCCGACTGGCCTCAGCGGTCACATCACTGCTTCAGCAGGCCTCAGGAAGACAACTGTGATGTCACAGGTAGTGCATTGGCCTCAGCGGTCACCTCATTACTGGACTAAGAAGACCAGACCGCACTGGGAAGAACCAGAGCACCGTGGAAATGTGAGTATATTTTTTTTTCCATTGCCCTGACTGATTTAAACATTAAATGGGTTGTCCATTTTTGCCTGGACAACCCCTTTAATGTAACTAGTAGTTTCCGCAGTACAATATCAGGAATTTATGCACCTGTGTGCTGATAGGAATTTTTGATTCTAATTAATGAGCATATAAAAGGACTAATAATCCCACCCTTCTATGATTTTTTTCTGTCCTGTGTCAGGACAAATGGAACTCTATTCCTGTTATCTTTAGTCATTTTACTTTCCTTCTATTATTCTGTATTTGTCGCTTTTTTAAAACTTTCTATCCCCTCTTGTAGTTTATTTTTGCTTTTATTTGGAGAGTTTATTTTACCTCTACCTCAGTGTCTCAGGAAGGCAAAAGTGTCGCTGTGTCACTTCCATCCTCTAAATGATGTGCTTTCTCAAATCTGCCCTCACTGGGGAGAATTGCTAAGCTTTTTATTCCTTCCTGGAAGGTTTCTTTCTACTTCCTCCTCCCCTCATTGGCTATTTGGACAGATCTCTGCCTTCTGGCTTTTCATTGGCGCTCGGCTGCCCAGATGGGAGGAGGAGGACTGTGTGGCTTATCTTTTTGGCACCAACCTTTGTATTTAAAGTGCTCCAAGGAGGAAGGGCTTGCATTATTTGAGCTCTGCAGTGTTTATATTGCAGTGGTTCTACGATTCTTTGCTTTTAGCATTGTTTCATAATAAGGCATTCTATTGTTTCCTTTAGTTACTGGTTTCAATTGTGTTTTTTTCCTAATGCTCTATTATATTTGCAGAGGTATTCTGCTGGATCAGGCAACAGAGAATCAGGGAGTAGGAAGTCTTTGTCCAAACATAGTAGTACTCCTTCGGAAGAATGTCCTGGAGGAAGTCCCTCTATCTAAGAAATATCCAAGAATGTATTTCCCAGGATTGAGGCTCAGAAGTATGCTTCCTTATTCCAAGCCCCTCAGGATTGGAGAATAATTGTGCATCTCAGATACCTGAATCGCCCCATCCAGAGGAAGAATTTTCAAATGGAGACAATCAAAACCATGGTTGTTATCCTAGAAACTGGAGACTTCATGGCTACTTTAGATCTGAAAGATGCATATCTCCATGTTGTAATCTATCATCCATATTGTAGATATTTGCAAAATTGCCGTCCACCTTAGAGATTCTCAGTCATCTTCAGTTCACTGCACTTCCCTTTAGGATCTCTTCAGCCCATAGTACCTTCACAAAGGTGGTGACATCAGTAGCAATAAGATTAAGAACCTGAGGCCTCTCTATCATCCCATACTTAGATGACTGGAGTATTAAGGCTTCTTCCAAGGACTGACTTATTCACCACCTCCTGTACACTCTCTCCTTCCTTCAACACCTAGGACAGATGATAAATTGAGACAAATTAGACATAAAGCCGGCACGCAAAAGAAATTCTTCAGATTCATCGTAGATTTCTTCGAAATTACAATCTCTCTTCCACAGAACAGAGAAGAAAGGATAGAGGCTGCTGCAAAATTTCTTTGAGTGCCCCAACAGATTCCTATACATACCCTCAAAAGGACCCTGAGCCTTATGGCAGAAGCTGCAGATGCAGTTCTGTGGTCATTATTGCATCTTTGACCCTTGGAAGCAGAGGGCTTGAACATCTGGAACTGCAGTCTCAATTCCCAAGTCCCAGTCTGCCAATCCCATAATTGTGGAGTCATGTGAAAAACGAGAAGTCTATGGTTCAATCCAGTTGAACCTTGTAGATGATGGAACCATCCTTAACGGGATGGAAAGCTCACTTGCAAGACAGTCTAGTGCAGGACACTTGGAACATCCTCAAGAGGTGAATTTCCGCCAGTCTGAGGAAACTCAGAGCTGTCTGCTTGGCTCTCTAACATTATTCCCATCAGAGAAGGCTATTTGAGCAAGATAAAACAACATGACCACTGTGTTCTATATCTAAAAATGGGCCAAGATTTGTTTCATGTTCAGTGACTCATATCCCTAATTCATTTCGAACTAGTCAGACGAAAATGTCCGGTGCTCTTCTGTGATATCATCAGGCTTGGGTCACAGCAATTTCTGTCAAACCAAAAATGAAATGCACTAAAACTTGACCTTTATTAGTAATTTTAACCCCGTAAGGACGCAGGGTAGTTTCGACCTTAAGGCTCAGACCCTGTTTTTCAAATATGACTTCTTTTACTTTATTTGAGGATAGCTTCATAATGCATTTACCTATCCAGGTGATTCCAAGATTGTTTTTTCGTGACACTTTGTACTTTATGTTGGTGGTAAATTTTGGCCATTATACTTTGCATTTGTTTGTTAAAAAAAGGACAATGTACTGAAAATTTCATAAAATTATCAATTTTGAAAGTTTCTGTTATTCTCGCGAAAACACAGACAGTCCTATCAAACAAAATTCTTCCTAATAAACATTTCCCATATGTGTACTTTATATTGGCATTGTTTCTTCAATGTCCTTTTACTTTTCTAGGATGTTAGAAGGCTTATAACTTTAGTAGCAAATTGTCAGATTTTCAAGAAAATTTTAAGATTTTGTATTCTAGGGACCTATTTAGTTGTGAAGTGACTTTGAGGCGCCTATATAATAGAAAACACCCATAAATGACCCCATTTTGAAACGGTAGTCTTCAAACTATTCAAAATTGTATATAGGAACTGCCCGCGCCATTACTGGTCAGTAACAGTGACCAGAGCGTTAAGGGGTTAAAAGCCCAAAAAATAGTGGCACCGTTTGACTACCACCAATAGTAGGAGATATTAAAAGGTGGAATGGAGTGGTGATAACTTCCTAAATATGTAAGTCTCTCAGGAAAAGGCCTTAATATTCGACCTATAAAATCCACCTGACATAGACTCACTAGCCTTAGGCTGGGTTACTGGTCTAACTGTTTTTTTTTATTTGGTTCCATGAGTCACCCACAACCCCCACATGCTAGAGGACAGGCATGCACACAATCAGGCTGAGCCAATATTAGGACCTAATACACACTAGCAGGGAATGCAGTATTCACTCCCTCCTATTTAAAACCCTCCACCCCACACACGCTCAATTGTCAGCACATTAGTAGACTATAAGCTCGGCCATGGCAACCGATCAAGATAACAGACTGTCACCACTAAGAAAGTTAGAGAAAATCTTTAAAACTCTGCAGAATTTTTAATTTTTTATATTTGCAAAAATGTTTAACTTTTAATCATCTACAAATTAAAAAATAATTATGTAAATGGGAATACCCCTTTAAGGCCTCCAAATCTTATTTTGCTGGATTAGAGAAGCTTTTAGAATCACCTTTGAGGTGATTAAGGATAGTTCCTCCTTTCTTTGTAAGAGCTCATTACATTCGCTCATTCTCTCCTTCCAGGGATGAGAAAAGTCTGATCCCTTTGGATCAGATTTGCAATGCAGCTTCATCTGTCATTTATCATCCGTTAGGTTGGATTTTCAGACTTTGGAGTCGATAGCATTTGGTCAGTCGATTCTAAACTCCATCATTCAAAAGGACCCTCCCATTTGGGTTACTTCTTGCTAATTCCCCATATTGTGCTGCTTATAGGACGTAAGGAAAGCATTTATTTCTAAAGCTAATTTGCTTTCCCCTGTTCTATGAAATTTAGTTTAGCTTTTGGAAGTATTTTACCAGTTTTCTTTCTAAACAATTTGACATCAGTTTTTCAGTGATCCTTTAACCCCTTCCCAACATTTAATGTATGTCTATATATGGCTAGTGCAAACTGGATTATCTGAATGTTAGTTTTATATTTGTGTCTACCTCAGCACAAGCTTTAGTTCTTTAGAACAGTATATTTCTTAAAAATGTTTTAATCACCTGATTGTTTTACAAAAATTTTTCTTATTTTTAAATTTACATCTGATATTTTAAGCTGCAGGGAAAAACGCAGCAAAAACGCAATATGTTTCCAGTGCAATTGTTCCACAGCATTTTTTTTACCTGTGTTGTGCAACATGGGGCCTTAGGCTCAATGTTGTCATTCGTGAAAGGATTTGTCATAATATAGGATTTATTACTTTCAACAAAATGGATGGAGTGTACTGATGTCATTTCGCTGGCGTGCCCCGCGTGACCTCAATGACAGGCTGTAAGGACTGTGAGGAGGATGCTGAGAGGGGAGTAGATTTCTTGTTTCTAGTCTCCTCCTCTTGGCTTGCATCTATTAGATAGGGGCGCTGCAACATGCCAGGACCCTTTTTATAAGCAATATGTATAACGGTTGGGGAAGTAGGCATTCCCCGACCACTATCATGGTGGTTCCACTCAGGGCCTGACACAGATGTGAATATAGTCTTGTAACCCTCTGGAGCTGCCACATTGTATCTGAAATAACTTTTTTCATGTTGGGTTACCTGCAGCTGTATTTACAGCAACAAATTCCATATCATAACACAAGATGATGCCACAATGAGCACCAAGGAAACTCTGCAGTCGTGGCTAATATTTCAGGATATAAGCATTATCACTGGAATAGGAAAGCAGCCAATCTGTGTAAATATCTGTGTAGCCGAACTATAGCAAATTAATTAAAGGAAAATGGAAACGTTCAATCCTATGTTCCATGTTCATTTTGCTCCATTAAAACCAGGATGACATTTAATGAAAAGCCACTTATGCATAATTGAAAGTGAAGTTGTCGCAGATAATTATTCATAAACCAATAAACATTTCAGGATGTTAAAACTTTAATAGTCATTTTCCCTCGTTTTCATAATTTGCACTACGCTATTTTTTGCAAGCTATACCAAATCCCGAGTAATAGAAGTGCAATCATGCAGGGTAATGTATAATTAAAGTGCAGAGGAATAGAGGTTATAGGTTTCCTACAAAGAATGGAAAATATACAACTTGAATTTTTAACTAAGCAATAAAACATTCATTGACTGGATTGGATGTGTTTGTATGCAAAGGGCTCTGAACGGGCATGTACAGCAGTGAATGAATAGTTTCTTGAGAGACGTACAACCTATTTGAGGTTATGTAGTGTGACATTAGTGCAGAAATACAGGGGTCCACTCTATATGATGAAGCTGCCGGGTGCAGCAATGCACGCGATGGGGTCTTTTCTCCTGGTTCTGTATTTGAAGTGCACTTCGGCCTCTTGTGTATTAAGAGTTATCGTAAATGAGATTATTTCATATGTTTCATTTTCATTGTATTTATTTATATTACATATGATTTATTGTGTATTATATCTACTTGGAGTTTGGGGATGTTTTCCTTTATACTAGAATATTACACTCCAATTTATATTGCAGTTGCCATCTTTATGTTGTATTTAATTGCCTATGTCCCTTTGTTTGTGCTCTTTATATGGATTATTATTATTATTATTATTATTATTATTAATACTACTACTACTACTAATAATAATAATCATTTTAATGTACTGAAACATACAATATGTTTCAAGATATTGTTAAAAAATATGAATAAGCATTAGCACTCTCTCAATCTTTTAGCTTTTGGTGTTAAAATAACTGCATCTTCATGATCTCAGTGGAAATTGATGTCATATTTGGGTGTAGCAGTAGGGTTGTCCCTTGTAATTTGTCAAATGTAACAATTTCAGATAGTTTAGTTTATGGCACACATTACTGAGTGTGATATATCACAAAACTCCGTATAAAATGAATACTTGCATTGACATGCATCCTCCATCCCACTGTGCCAGTCGGTCATTGTTAGTATTATATTTGTTTACATATTTTGTATACTATATGTAACCCCCAAATGTAAAACACCATTGAATTAATGGTGCTATATAAATAAATAATAATAACAATAATAATAATAATAATAATAATGCTGATGTCATCCATTAATGTTATGTTTTGTACATTTGGGCTCTAGGGTACCACCTAGTGGTAAATATCCTACAACAGTTGATTGACTTTGGTATAAGTTTCACAGCATATGCCCTTTATTTTCTTTTCAAACTATAACACTTTTGTGGTTCTGCTTCATCAGTACACAATGGAGCTCTCAATGATTCTTATACTTTATTTGTAAAGTGCCAGGAGATGACTAATGTAGCAAGTAATGTTCTTCATGTGCAGTCCGTGTTTTCCTATGGATTCAGTAAAGCTTACAATTGGCAGTAATATTAGACCGAGGAAAGAATGATCACTTCTATCCCACATCTATCAGAAGAAATTGAATTAGTCTGCCGTGTAAACTCATCTGTGCTGCAGTTCCCTTCCTGAATTTTATTTCTACCTTAGATACTATCTAAAGAGAGCATTGCCATAGCAGCATTCCTCCCCAACAATGTGTGCTACTGTAGATTCTATTTGCACAGTCACACAGAAACAATTTACCGAATTTCTCTGTGTCCCAGGAGAACATAATCTGGTTGAATTCTTATTGTTTTCTTTACCTATAGACTTACAGTTGAACTGTTTCACACAAAGCTTAGAGCCCCTGTATTATAAATAGCATGTGGAGGAGCAAACCTGAAACAGCTGACATAAAGTTCATTTGTTTGATGATAATTCACATTAAATTACCTATTAACGGAAAGTTATATAACTAACGATGAACGCGTTACTTTCCTGAATATTAGAAAGGAGCCCTGTCTGGAATGGTTGGATGTGGGGTCTCTATATAATGCTGTATAAAATGACACAAAAATCTGAGCAAGTGAATCTTCACCTTTTAGCATCTTGTTGCCTTTAAGATCTATAAAAACTTGTACTAAAAAACTACTATAAAAACTAAAGACTTGTACTGATAAATTTCTTAATTTGTTTTATAGTACTGTTTGTTTTTATACAGGGCTACAATTACTATGAAGAAGAAATTCTAAATATAGAAATTCTGCAAAAATTTTTGTAATCCCTGCACTTTCTCCATTAATCTTTTCCGTACGTTTGGTGCTATTTTCTCTAACATTACGATAAAAACTGAGAAATATTTATAAAAATCTTCCCTTTATTTTGGAGTCACCACTAGTTTAGACTACTGCATACTGTTTTATTATTGATATAAATGTCTAAGTTGTATGTGGCAAACATTCAGCTGAGAAAATTTCAGTTATGTAATGTATGTGGGCAGATTAAAGTGAAAACCATCCTTTGAACATTTTAGGTAAACAATTCTCAGTTTGATATTTATATATATACAGTCCTATGAAAAAGTTTGGGCACCCCTATTAATCTTAATCATTTTTAGTTCTAAATATTTTGGTGTTTGCAACAGCCATTTCAGTTTGATATATCTAATAACTGATGGACACAGTAATATTTCTGGATTGAAATGAGGTTTATTGTACTAACAGAAAATGTGCAATATGCATTAAACCAAAATTTGACCGGTGCTAAAGTATGGGCACCTCAACAGAAAAGTGACATTAATATTTAGTAGATCCTCCCTTTGCAAAGATAACATCCTCTAGTCGCTTCCTGTAGCTTTTAATCAGTTCCTGGATCCTGGATGAAGGTATTTTGGACCATTCCTCTTTACAAAACAATACAAGTTCAGTTAAGTTTGATGGTCGCCGAGCATGGACAGTCCGCTCTCAAATGATCTGAAAACAAAGATTGTTCAACATAGTTGTTCAGGGGAAAGATACAAAAAGTTGTCTCAGAGATTTAACCTGTCAGTTTCCACTGTGAGGAACATAGTAAGGTAATGGAAGACCACAGGGACAGTTCTTGTTAAGCCCAGAAGTGGCAGGACAAGAAAAATATCAGAAAGGCACAGAAGAAGAATGGTGAGAACAGTCAAGGACAACCCACAGATCACCTCGAAAGAGCTGCAGCATCATCTTGCTGCTAATGGTGTCACTGTGCATCGGTCAACAATACAGCGCACTTTGCACAAGGAGAAGCTGTATGGGAGAGTGATGAGAAAGAAGCCGTTTCTGCAAGCACGCCGCAAACAGAGTCGCCTGAGGTATGCAAAAGCACATTTGGACAAGGCAGCTTCATTTTGGAAGAAGGTCCTGTGGACTGATGAAACCAAGATTGAGTTGTTTGGTCATACAAAAAGGCGTTATGCATGGCGTCCAAAAAAAACAGCATTCCAAGAAAAACACTTGCTACCCACTGTAAAATTTGGTGGAGGTTCCATCATGCTTTGGGGCTGTTTGGCCAATGCCGGCACCGGGAATCTTGTTAAAGTTGAGGGTCACAGCAGATTCTTGAGAATAATGTTCAAGAATCAGTGACGAAGTTGAAGTTACGCCGGGGATGGATATTTCAGCAAGACAATGATCCAAAACACCGCTCCAAATCGACTCAGGCATTCATGCAGAGGAACAATTACAATGTTCTGGAATGGCCATCCCAGTCCACAGACCTGAATATCATTGAACATCTGTGGGATGATTTGAAGCGGGCTCGGCGACCATCATGCTCGGCGACCATCAAACTTAACTGAACTTGAATTGTTTTGTAAAGAGCAATGGTCCAGAATCCCTTCATCCAGGATCCAGGAACTGATTAAAAGCTACAGGAAGCGGCTAGAGGCTGTTATCTTTGCAAAAGGAGGATCTACTAAATATTAATGTCACTTTTCTGTTGAGGTGCCCATACTTTTGCACAGGTCAAATTTTGGTTTAATGCATATTACACATTTTCTGTTAGTACAATAAACCTCTTTTCAATCCTGAAATATTACTGTGTCCATTGGTTATTAGATATATCAAACTGAAATGGCTGTGGTAAACACCAAAATATTTAGAACTAAAAATGATTAAGATTAATAGGGGTGCCCAAACTTTTTCATAGGACTGTACTAGCCTCTCCCTGCGACTTTGTCTGCGTGTTGTTGGCGTTGATGATCCACCTATATGCAGGCTGCTCCAGAGTTTCAGCAGCTCTTAAGCTGGCCTGCTGCTGAACTTGTTCCTTGCACCGTGCCTGTGATTGTTCCGGCATCTCAGCAGTCTGGGACGCCATATAATGAGTGTGTTGTTGGCAATGTTGTTGGCTACCAATTTGGATTAAAGGTGTTTGCCTTCCAGTATATTAGCACTGCCTGGAGCAGATCAGATAATATGCAAATGCATGTACAGAATGGACTCAGGGTTAGCTGTGTGTTTACATAAAGAGATAACAGACCTGGCTTTATCAGCAATCTCCAATTAACTGATATAATGCTACTGCCAAGAGCAGTTTAATATAGTATATGAACATAAATTCATAACAGTCATGAAACCATGTCATTTATCGGGATAAAAAGTAGCCTATGTGTTAATTGAGGTTACAAATTATCTATGTGCCAAATTTCATCCAAATCCATTCAGCCATTTTTACTTGAAAGAGTAACGAACACACAATTTTTACATTTATAATATTAGTATATAGTGGCTAAGTTTTTTTTAATACAGTCCTTCAAATTATTTGTAGACTACTGTAGTGTTGCAAAAGCTGAAAGTTATCGATTTATCATTTTTATATATGGGTATTGTGATGAAAGAAGTCAATTTGTGTATGTATCATTACTGAATTATATTGTTTGTGTCTCTATCATTAGTGAATATAGTATTCTGAATGTGTCATCTGTCTGTTACATTGGTATGTGTGTATACAAGTAGGAGGGAGGTCAGAGTTTTGATGTCCAGCTAGGCAGGTTTATTGCTTTATGACTATGTTATATCTTTGCCCGTCCAGGCTTTGGCGTCATCATCCAGTCGCATGCTGCGGTGCAGGAGATGTGTTCAGCTGTGATTTCTTCTTTTGGGTTCATTTTGCATTGTCTGAACACTGTCCTATTCCTTCACCTTCATTGCCCTCTGCTCCTGTAATAGTTAAGTTTAGCCTTGCTCTGTGATTGGCAGCCTGCCTTCCTATCGGGTTCAGGGCGGTTTCTTCCTCCGTATTTATTCTTGGCTCACATTCACATTGGTGCTTGCTATTGCCTTGTGCGTGCTGGCTTTCTCTTGCTGTTATTTCTTGTATTCTGATTCTTGACCTCTGGCTTTCCCTATTGACTACTCTTTTGGATATCGATTTTGACACTGCATTGCTCGACTGTTACTGACTCCTGGCTAGCTGACCTGCCTTGTTGTCGTTTGTCTTGTCTGCGTTTTGTCGTCCAGTTGTTGCCTATTACCTAGGATAGGACCAGCATGCAGGAAGGGACAGTGGGGGGTTTCAGTCCAGGGCTCACTGTCTCTTGTGCCCCTTCCTCCAGGGTTCATCTACCGCACTGGAGAACTGCTGTCTGCACTTCCCTAACAGACTATTTGTCTTTAAACAACCCAGTCAGAAATTGTGTGACTGGACATACATCTTACCAAAGTGCGGATGATACCAGTCATTTCCCAACTCTCCAAGTTGGTGGAAAGGGGTTAGATGGGGGCATCAAGTAAGAGCTGGCTTTGGAGCCAGCAAGTAAGTTCATCCAGTCCATCAGAGAGATCCTCCAAGCTCTATGGAACCAAAAGGATTCTAGGATATCAGGTTTATTCTCTTTTTCTCCTTTTATTTAATTTTTTCTTTGCTTGTTCTGTCATTTTTATTTGTCCTTTCCGTATATAATACTGAAATTGTTATATTTAATGGTACTTTGTGTTTGCTCTGTGAACCCATTACCTTTTTAAAATGTGTGTCTGACTATTGAAGAGATGCGTATATATATATATATATATATATATATATATATATATATATATATATGAGGTTTCTGCTTAGTCCAAAGCCAGTAGTGGTGGCAGCATGCATCTGAGATACGTGCATTGTGTTGGGGTTGATTTACCCTCAATTTGCAGCCTGAGTGGATATTGAGTACAAGATTGATTGAATGGAGTTGACTCCTGACAATACACTCACATCAAGTGATATGGCGGTCCATATATGACAGGTATCTGCCGGAGCTTATAAGAATGCTTTATAATGTTATTCATTGAAACAAAAAAAAATAAAACATTTAGAGTAACATGATCAAGGGAGTCAAGTGACTCCTAAATGTCAAGTCAATACTTTATTTAGTGAAAATGTATTGTTTTTGTGTTACGCCATAATAAGACACATTTATCTGCATTTAACTATATACAGAAGGCCATGCATCAATAAAGACAGGTTCTTCTTTTGAGCATTGGATTTTCAGTTGAGGTTGGGCACTGACTCTCATAAATATTATAAACGAAAGAAAAAATTCTGGAGCAAAGATGCTCCACAAATGTAATATAGGGAATATACCGTACTTATTTATTGTTGGAAGACTTGACCAGTCCTCTTGAACTCATGAACTGTAATAGGTGACATTTTGGTGGTCAACTGGCGTTCCCGGAAAACATGGATGCACAGGCAGATGTGTGTGCTGTATGTAATAAGACACAGCAGGGCCCTAACCAGTGTGCAAGGTGTCAATATAGCCCCAAAGGACTGTAAAAATAATGGGGGACTGAGATTAGTCCCGATAGTGTGTGGAGCTTCCTGGTTAGGAGTGAGATATTGTTTCCAGCAAATTCAGCTTGCTGTAGGTTAGCCCCAGCATGACGTGAGTAAGATATTATTCTAGTACTCTGTGTACATTGTGGCATGCATTGAGCTTGTTTGTTATATGTGCTGCTCTTCTCTGATTTGTGGGACCTATGTATAAAGTGTGCTGCTGTGATTGCATAACACGTGTTGCTGTATTTGCATTTTGTATGTTGCTGTGCTCGTGTGACTTGTGTTGCTTTGTTTGTGTAATGTGTATTGCTGCCATTGTGAATCTTCTGTTGCTGCTTTGTTTTTTTTTTTAATTCAAAGTTTATTGAACAAGAGCAAAGATGACAACAAATAATATTGAAATCAAACTGGGGGGAGGGGTGGAGGCGCAGCTCACACCAACATCCCAAGCAGCAAGTAGCAAAGGAATCTGGAGTTCAATAAACATTTATAAAAAATTTTTTGTTTTTTGAACAACAACAGACACATATCGACAAGAAGAAAGAGAAGAAGAGAGAAGGAGGGAGGAAAGAGACAAGAGGGAGAGACAAAAGGAAGAGGGGAGGGGAGGGAAAGGAGGGGGGAAATGGAAATCGTAGCGATAAACCGAAAATTTCACAGTTTACATTATACCAGACCATAAAATAATACCCCAGATTGTAATAGGCGCAAACAGGAAGGACCGCCACATCTATTGCGTGATGTATTAACGATTTTCTAACCAGGGAGACCAAACTTTCACAAAGACCTTATGATTTCTCTTGGTCCTACTCATCATTTCCTCAAATCTCGCAATTTGATTGGCTTTTGCTAGCCAGTGGGCAAAAACAGGCACCTGTGAAGATTTCCATAGTAATGGGATTTGCAGTTTTGCAGCTGAAAGTAGGTGGTATACCAGAGTCTGTGCATGTGGCTGGAGTCGTGGCACTGGCGTAAATAAAATAAGCATGGCAGGAGTAAGTTCAAAGGTGTCGAATCCAAGTGACTTGATCTTTGACTCCACCGCAGACCAATACTGCCGAATGGATGGGCAAGTCCACCAAATATGTAACAAAGTCCCACTAGCCCCGCCGCACCGCCAACAGAGGTCTGAGTCTATTAGGCCATGTGAGTGCAACCAGGAGGGAGAGCGATACCACCGTGATAGCAATTTATAGTGGTTTTCTTGGAGTCTAACACATGTGGAGATCCCATGAGACCTGGCAAGAACCAACTTCACCAAGTCATCTGTAAGCGTAACACCTAAGTCCAATTCCCAGCTATTGATAAAGAAGGGTTTAGTAGTAGTCGGAGGCCTAATTATTTTGTGGAAAAAGGTAGCGACCTTAAACTTCTTAGTGCTCGCTAAAAAGTACATCTGCTCATAAGGCGTGGGGCCTCTCTTCCAGTCCGGAATTAAATCAAAGAGACGTTTGCAGGTGGCGTAATGGGAGACATGAAGAAAGGTAAGGACTTTTCGTCTGTCAGCAAAAGCAGGCGTTTGTGGGAGTTCTTCCGGAGGAGGCAAGCCTCCCTGCTCACAAAAAGAAGCTAGAGGAACCTTAAGAAGCAGCATCCAAAAATCCTCCAAGGGTCGAGCAATCTCCGGAAGGCATTCAGGTATCAGTGCTGCCGGGAGACAAAGGGAAGGAGCCAGAGCAATCCTGTGTCTAAACTTTTCCCACGTCTGTAGAGCACCCCCCAGAACCGCATCACGTACAGAGACTTTTCTACTTTTCCGCTTAGAAGAAGTCGAAGACCACAGGTCTGCCAGGAAATAGGGACCATACGTAGTCGTCAAGAGTCTACCCAGAGAGGACTCAGGCGAGGTTGTAGCAAGTTCAGTCCAGAAGTGCAATTGAATGGCTTCGTAGGTTTGTTGTAAATCTGGGACATTTAAGCCTCCTTCCTGTTTGCGCCTACATAGAGCAGAATAAGATAACCGGGGTCTTTTACCTTTCCATAAGAATTTCGTAAACAAAGAGCGTAATGTTACAAAAAAGGACGAGGGCAGTAAAATAGGCAGCATTCTGAGAACATATGAAATTTTAGGAGTAATATATGTTTGCAACAAGTTACGTCTACCCAGCCAGGATATGAGAGGGATATCATAGGACTTCAGTTGGGACTGGATATCCTGTAACAGTGCAGCAAAATTTAAGCTATACAACTCAGATACAGAGCGGGGGATCCTCACTCCTAAATACTTGATCGAGGAGCTCGCCCACCGGAGGGGAAGAGATCCAGCCAAAAGCGCCTGTCTAGAATAGGGTAGTGAAATATTCAAGACGTCACATTTATCTAAGTTTATTTTATAGTTCGAAAGCCTGCCAAACTCCTCAATAGTGTCCAGAAGCACCTGTAGGCCCGTGTCGGGGTTTGACACCAAAAAGAGGACGTCATCTGCAAAGGCCAAGGATTGGAGAGAGCCCCCGTTAAAGTTCACCCCTTCAATACTCGGGTGTTCCCTAACCCTCTGCAAGAAAGGTTCCAAGGATAAAATAAACAGGGAGGGGGATAATGGACACCCCTGCCTCGTCCCGTTACTAATAGGGAACGACTTGGACAGTGTGCTATTCACCTTAAGCCTAGCCGATGGACCATTGTATAGAGACAAAACTGCTGTAATGAAGGGCAGGGGAATACCAAATTTCTCCAGGGAGAGACGCATAAATAGCCAACTGACCCTGTCGAAAGCCTTCTCGGCGTCTAGACCGAGAAGGACAAGAGGATCTGGGTAAGACTTAGACAGGTTCAGGACATGAAGAAGGCGGAGAGTGTTAAGTCTCCCCTCTCGGTTCTTAATGAAGCCAACCTGCTCATCACTAAGTAGATGTGGGAGAAGCGGCCGAAGCCGCAGGGCTAATAGTTTCGCCCAAAATTTGAGATCTAAATTTAGCAAAGATATGGGGCGATAATTAGAGCACAACTGCGGATCTCTGCCCTCCTTTGCAATTAGTGTAATATGTGCCTCCAATGCCTGGCTGGGTAAACGTGTCCCGGACAAAGCTGCATTTAGGGACTTGGTAAGAGGAGATAACAGCAAATTCAGGAAAGTCTTATAATAAATCAGAGAATATCCGTCTGGGCCCGGACTCTTATGGGCAGGGAAGGAATTTACCACTGTGCGAACCTCGTCCTCAGAAATAGGATCCAGCAAAGTCTCTGCCTGTTCTTCACTTAGTCTAGGGAGATTGAGGGGCGCGAGGAAAGCAGAGATCGCATCTGTCTTGTCAATCACCGGGGGCGAGCCAGGGGTCTCCAAGTTGTACAGATCTAAATAGTAGCGTCTAAAGGCTTCAGCTATATCAGGGGTGGATGTAAGAAGTGGGCATAAGTCAGGTTTGATAGAGGTGATGTAGGTCCTGGATTGAGCCTTCTTAATCAACGAACTCATCATCCGACCCCCTTTGTTTCCGTGTGCATACAAATTTTGTTTGTAATTGAGGAAATGCTTAGAAGCTTTAGCAGAAAGTAGATCTCTGAGCTCAGTTCTGAGCGCACTTAGCTTGTCTAGATCCAAAATGGACTGTGAGAGTTTATGTGCTCTCTCCAGAGTGGAGATACGGGTAAGTAGGGAGTCTATTTGCTGTTGCTGCAGCTTCTTCCACCTAGCACCCTGGGAGATCAATATCCCACGGATATAATGCTTATGTGTTTCCCAAACAATAGTGGGACTCGTGTCAGGAGTAGTATTAATTTCAAAGAACTCTTTAATGTGCTTGGAAACATGCTCCACCGTGTCTGGGGAGTCAAGCAGTCTCTCATTAAGTTTCCACGTGAGTTCTGGTTTAGGGATAGGGACTAGTTTAATGTCACAGGTAATCGGGGCGTGATCTGAAATTGAGATCTGGCCAATACGCGACTTCCTGACCAGTGCAACAGATTCTTAGAAAACAATAAGTAATCCAACCTTTGATAAGAGGATCGAGGATTAGAATAAAAGGTGAAGTCCTTGGTGGTGGGATGATGAGTTCGCCAGATATCTACCAAGGACAAATCCTGGAAGAGTTTACAGACCCTGCTCAAAGCCCTTTGCGACAGCTGAGATCTACCAGAGGACGAATCCAAAAGAGGGTTTAGCGTCAAGTTAAGATCAGCCCCCAAGATAATCTCGCCTTCAGCAAACAAGTGGAGTGTTTCAAACGTCTTGACTAGCCAATCCACCTGACCCGATGTAGGGACATATAGGTTCACCAGTGTGTAGGTGTCCGATGCGATTTTCCCCTTCACAAAGAGGGCTCTACCATCTAGGTCAGTATATTGCTTAAGACACGTGAAGGGAACAGAGTGATGAACGGCTATAGACACCCCTCTCGAAGCCCCGGAGTCGCTACCATTATGAAACCATTGGGAAAAATAATTAATCGGAAGCTTAGGTATCCTACCCCTCCTGAAGTGAGCTTTCTGCAGAAAAAGGATCTTAGTCTGCAACTTCCGCAGAAGGAGCAGGACCCCGTGCCTCTTAGCCGGAGAATTCAACCCATGAGCATTAAGTGATGTGACTGTCACCTGAGCCATGCCCTGGTAGGAAGACAAGCAAAAGGAGCACCGGAATACCACTACTAAGGGAAAGGGAAGGGGTAGAAGGGTGGGTTAGAGGAGGATAACACAAGGAAGAGCCAAAAGGGAATACAAAGATAAAGAGGAGAGGGGTAGACAGTAGACAGATACAGACAATAAGACAAGAAAACTACAAAGTGAGCTGAAAAAACTCTCTTATAATGAGCAGCTAATTGCTAAGGGTGCTCTAGCCTGAAGAGCACAGCTATAAGGAGATTACCCCCAACTCTATGGAGGTGCAGACGTTCCGGGAGGTCACTGACTTCCGGGAAAGTCTGAATAGGGAGTATGTAGAGCTTGGTGCAACCGGCACCCTGCCGGCCCACAGTAGAATAAGTATGAACAGCAATAAAGAACCAAGTGCCAACGGTCAAAAACAATCGTTGATACATATACAACCAGAATGGGGGAGAAGAGGGGAGGAAAGCTAAAGATTTCCAGTATGAGAGCACATACCAAGTGAGAATGCCGCAAGCTGGGTACAGGAAATCAACATAACACAGCATAATGTAAAGTAATGCAAGTCCCCATATGACAATAACCCTCCAGCAGTTGTAAACCTACAAGGAAAACATGAAAGAAATATACTGCAGATAGTCGTATCCGCTCCCCGGCGATAGCAGGTATCATCAATAAAAAGAAATCAAATAAGACCTGAAAAGGAAAAAGCACATGAACCAGCAATTGGCAGGTTAAACACATAGAGAGACCCAAGAATGGAAGGGGTCCAGAAAGTCCTGACACCGCCATTAGAAACATGAAATCATGGTGTCAGCAAACGAGATTGTTGAAGTGAACGCCGGGCTTTAGGAGATTTAGCACGGTGTATTCTGGTCCCTGCCAGGCAGGAGGATAAATCAGGTAGAGATGCCAAGTCTGGCGTGGGAAGCCATGAAGGTATGTCCAGAGGAGTAATGTTAAGCTGGTTCCAGACGTTAGGCAAATCAGCAGGGGTCTGAACGATAATACGTTTTCCTTTATGCTGTATGGAGAGGCCAAACGGATAAAGCCAGGAGTAGGCCACATTTAGTTCTCTAAGCGTCTCTAGCAGAGGTTTGAGTTGTCACCGTTTAAAAAGAGTGGAAGGGGCGAGGTCCTGGTATAAGGACAAGGTGTCAGATTCATATGTAAGGTCCTTCTTAGCCCGAGCAGCCGACAAAATATCTTGCGTGTCTAGGAAGGATAGCAAGCCACAAATGACATCACGAGGTGGATCTCCCTCTCTAGGTTTAGGCCTCAGGGCTCTGTGTACACGCTCAATCACAACAGACGTAGCTCTATCAGGGTCCAGCAACAAAGCAAATATGGCGGAGGCTCTATCTTTCAGGTCTCCTGGGGCACAGTCTTCACTAATCCCCTTAATCCTTATGTTTTTGCGTCTGGACCGGTTCTCCTGGTCCTCCAGGAGAATCAGTGCTCTATCTATCTGGGCTTTCTGAGACGCCAGCGTGGCCGCCACAATGGTGGCATGATCAGTTAATGCGACACAAGTGTCTTCTACCACCTCCACTCTCTGGCCCAGGGACATCAGCTTGGCCTTAATATCAGCTAAGTCAGCCCTTACCGGTTCCAGGGCCTGCATGATGACAGTCCTCAATAAACGTTCAGACACCGTGGCCGACACTCCTGCACCTCCGCTATCCTCCTCCTCCCCTCCACTCTCACCTCCCCCATCAGCGTCTGGAGCGGGAATCGTCTTGTTCGCGCCTCCCGTCGCCATCTTGGAAAGCAGGCCGCGGCTATGTGGACTCCGTTTTCGAAGAAATTTCTGAAGATCCGATTGCTGGCGGGCCAGTTTGGGGGTACTAGGCGGGTCACCCCCTCTGTCTCTCCCGATCTTCACCATATCGGCCGTGGTTCAGCTAAGTGGGAACCGGCAAAGCACCTAAATGTAGCGGAGCTACAGGCTCATGCGTCCGCTACGCTCGGCAGTCAAGCTCCGCCCCCCCTGTTGCTGCTTTGTGTAATGTGCTTTGCTGTGCTTGTGTGATGTACTGTATATTGCTACCATTGTGAGTCTTCTGTTTCTGTGCTTGTGTGACCTGTGTTACTGCTATTGTGTGACGTGTGCTGCTGTGCTTGTGTAATGTGTTTTGCTGCCATTGTGTGTCTTATGTTTCCGTGCTTGTGTGACCTGTGTTACTGCTAATGTGTGACATGTACTGCTGCGCTTGTGTGATGTGTGTTGATGTGCTTGTGTAATGTGTGTGCTGCACTCATAGCGCTTGTTTGACTTTTGTGCTTTAGTGATATATGCTGTAAAATATAACATTGTGAGTAGCAGCACTGGAAGAAAACAATGAAGGGTTATCTTTTAAACAAGGGGTGTATTAGGACAGATAATTCATTTTAATACCTTGGCTAATCCTTTTAAGGCAGAGGGTGGGGGGTCCATAAATAATCCTTGCACAAGGACCCATTTCTCTTAGTGTCCGCCCCTCCATCAAATAGAATTGTATCTAGACTACATGATATACATATAAAGAAAAACTATTTTAACACATACAAAGTAGAAGAATGATAAAGCTTGTGAACACAGGTCACATCATTCACACCAAATCAGGCAAAGAGGATGAAGCTGCACTTTGCAATCATAATTAAGATAGTTAAGTACATTAGCATAACTAAGTGCAGTAAATTACTTGAGGAAAAGAGAAAGAGGTGGCATCACATACTTGACTTAATAAGTGAACTTTGGGGAAGTTTTTTTTTAATGTAGATTGTGAGCCCCATATAGAGCTCACAATATACATTTTCCCCTATCAGTATGTCTTTGGAATATGGGATGGAAATACATGCAAACATGGGGAGAACATACAAACTCCTTGCAGATGTTTTTTGCCCTTGGCGGGATTTGAACAACAGGACTCCAGTGCTGCAAGGCTGCAGTGCTAACTACTGAGCCACCGTTTGGCCCCTGCTTTGGGGAAGTTTTCTTAGCTACCAGTTTCAGGTTCATTCTATATCCTATCCTATATCCTATCCTATAATACTGAATCGTGTTTACTACAAGGAGAAAGTAACTCTTAGCATCCAGGTAAATGTGAGGCTAAGGCCCCAGCAAAAAAGCGCTGCTGGAAAAAATGCATTGGCAACACATGGCGGTTCTTCCCGTAGCGCTTTAGACAGAAAGTTTGCAGAGGTTTCCTCCATGGACTTTCTGTTACAATCAGTTTTTTTATTAGGTTTTCGTAGGTATAATTGACATGCTGCGATTTCTAATACCACGCCGGTTTTGGATATTGCAGCATGTCCACACTGTGGTAGTTACTGCAAAGTGGGCATCCACTTTGCCCTTACTGTAAAACGCTGTGATTTTTCCGCTGTGTTTCCACTGCAGGCAAATCACGGTGTTTCTGTCCCATGGGGCTCTGGCCTAAAAGTCATTCGGAGTCCTACTCTACTGGAGTCTGAATAGTAGCTAGTGGACAGAGCCTTCTACTTCTGGCACCAGAAGCTACCTGGAACAGTTGATTGATTTAAGGCTTTATTCTCATACTGATGACCTATCCTGTATTGATCAATACTAATACCAATATTTCTCAGGAAAGCCTTTCTCTGAGCCATGACAAATCAATATCCGACCTTTCCCAAGGTTCACACTTTCATTATGAATCATTTAGAATTTTCTATCCACATTTCACACAATTAATGTTCAGAAAATTAATTACACCCACACAATGTTACTTATTGGATCTACACATTCTGGGCTCCATGGGAAGCTTACAATATGCCTTGAGCTGGCTTTAGAGAACGACCATGTAAGAGAAAATGAATCTATCTTATAACCATAAGTGAAAACACTAAGAACTACCAAACTATGGAATTACTTTACAATTGTCATTTCTGCACCTTTATTTTTTTTTTACAGTGATTTGTTGCGTGGGGCCTTAGCCTAAATGTAATTCTGCAGTTACCAGATAAGTTTCAGGTTAGCAGCTTTGGAGCTCCTTTTACATGTGAATCATTATTGTAGGCCTCATGCACATGACTGTATGCTCTCTCCGTGTGCTAACTGTGTCATGGCCAACATTGACCCATAATTTCTATGGCCACATACACAAGAACGTGTATTTTCATGGTCCCGATATGCACACGACCATATGCCTGCTGATGCGCACATGATTGTGTGCATGTCGTCTTATTCATATGCAAAAGTGTTTTGCTCAGGTATGTAGAGCTGAGGCAAGCTAAGATTTGCTCCATTTGCATATGAATACAAGGGATTTACATGAAAATTGGGCTCTACAGATAAATAATGGAGGCTTATATTCTGGACTACAGCTAAATTTAATTGGAAAGAGTGATTTTGTGACAATTTAAAACTTTTATACTTTTATATTTGGAAATACTTTGAAATATTTTAATCTATGAAACATTTAGGCTCAGTATGGGACATACACACTATGGGTTATGAATGCTGATTTAATACACTGTAATACTCCTTTATTGCAGTGCTTTATACTTCTGAAACTAACAGTGACAGTCACTTAGACATTGCCTTCGGAAGAGTCTAGTGCTTTAACCTCAGATAGTAATATGGGGGGCTTTGAGTAGGCCCCGCTATCGCCATTGAAAATCCATTATTGCATTGCAGGGGTACTGATAGGCAGGCACAAACAGTATCAAACCCCGTAGATGCTGAAGTCACTATTGAGTGTGACATCTAATGGATTTCATGATCACAGTGTTACTGATGACAACCATTGTTAATAGTGCTTGCTGTCCAAGAGCTGGCGGCATTTTCATCCTGTACACCTTGGCAGGTTGCATTGATTTCTGCTTGCCCATGCTATAATATGAGTGGGAAGTGGTTAAACACAGTTGGCAATAACAGTTCACACTTTTTCAATTAACCATATTTGGTTTGTTATAGAAGCCAACATTTCTTTTCTTTTAACCAGGAAGACCAGAGATACATTTTAAAGACCCCTGGTATGATGTTCGGAAAGTCTTCATTGCTATGTAAATACTTGGTGCAAAATATAGAAAGGATAGAATTTATTCCAGTGTTGATAGATAATCCCTTAAGAATGACTGATGCCCTGCACCATGGTTTAGCCTTTAGCATAAAAAGTGTATTTATTTTGGCAGGACTTTAGACACAAGAGTTTTTATGCTTTTCAGCTATAATGGGAGGCACATGTTTTTTTGTGTGTCCATGTGCAGGCCTTCAGGGCTGGAAACCAGAGTTAAATATATAACAGAGTAAACATAAAATATGCCGTATACAACACAAGCAAATATAACCAATCCTATAGAAAACATTTCAATGTATATAGAATGTTACGCATTTACATTATATTTATTTGGATCAAAATATTAGTAATAATATTATAAATTATGGTCAGTAGTGACAAATACTAATACATTTAACCATAACAACCCAAAGGGATTAATGGTAGATGGATGGGATCCCAATCCTTCAGATGTTCCCTTCTTTTCCCTAGAGACTGTATAAAGGAGCAAAAACAAAAACCTCATCCTGATGCAATCCTAGTAATGGTTGGGGTCCCAGTAGTCGAACTGATCTAACATTTATCAGCTATCTAATGGATCGGTAGTAAATGCTTCTTCAAATACTCCTTTAAGCCAGGGTGCCATGTTGCCTAAACATCGCATTTTGGTTGCTGCTTAGAGGATGGGATTCTGGGTATTCCCATCCACATATTGCAGAAAAATATCCAGAGCATTTCAATTTCAAAAACTTTTATCTTTTGCAAATCGTGACACGTGTATTATACCTGGACTTTTGCCTATAGGTATAGAGGAAAACTCTGCAAACTTTCTGTAAAAAATGCTGCGAAAAAGAACACACTTTTTGACTGCGACCCTCTATATGGGACCTTAGTTATAGGCTGAAGCCGTGGCAAAAAAAAAAGCTGCATTTTACGGTGCCTGCAAAGTAAAAGGGATTCTGGCTAATCCTATCCACACACTGTGGAAAAAATCTGCAGGGAAAAAGCTGCGTTTTCAAAAATGCCCACGTATTTGAAAATCACAGCATGTCAATTATACCTGTGGTGTTTTCCATATAGGTATAATAAGGGCAGAAAGTCTGCAGAGAAAAAATTTGAGAAAACACAATGAAAAATGATACAGAAAAAAATGTGATGCATCTTTCTTGTGATTTTTTTGAGTTTTTTTTTTTTTTGCTGCATTTGTATATCTGGGGCCTTAAGCTTAAAAGGGATTCCATCATTAAAATGCTATTTTTGTCCCTAAAACATAGGAATAGCCTTAAGAAAGGCTATTCTTCTCCTACCTTCAGATGTCTTCTCCACACTGCCGTTCGGTAGAAATCCTGGTTTTCTTCTGTATGCAAATTAGTTCTCTCACAGCACAGGGAGTGGTCCTGAGCACTCAAACAGCACTGGGTGCGTCCCCAATTCTGCGAGAGAACTCTCCAGTGCCAACTCCATCTTCGCCTGGAACGGCCTCTTCCTGCGTCTTCTTCCGGCACTCTTGTGGCCCCTTACCCCAGCTTACTGTGAAAGCAGTCACAAGAAAATGGCCACTTACACAGGAAAATTACCATGAGCATGCACAGTAGGCTCTGCACAAGGTCCGATGGCAGAGCCGACTGTGCATGCCTAGAAGTTTGAAGCCAGCACCGGAAGAAGACACAGAGAGAGGCCATTTCAGGCAAAGATAGAGGCGGTGCTGGAGAGTTCTCTTGCAGCATTGGGGACGCCCCCAGTGCTGCGAGGGAACTCATTTGCATACCGAGGAAAACCAGGATTTCTACCAAATGGCAGTGTGGAGAAGACATCTACAGGTAGGAGAAGAATATCATTTATTAAGGCTATTCCTATGTGCTACGGACAAAAAATAGCATTTTAATGATAGAATCCCTTTATAGGGCTTGAGACATCCATACTTTACTGTATTATGGCTGTCTATTGTATGTTCTCTCGATGTTTATCAGGGTTTCCTCTGAGTTTTTCACTTTCTTGCTCAGAAAAATGTTCTATCCGTATCAGAGTTATTACGTAAAAAATAAAGCTTTTTATGAAATGGGCCTAAATGTCTGTATCTGAGCAATAGCAAGAAAAAATGTTTAAAAATGTTCTATCCGTATCAGAGTTATTACGTAAAAAATAAAGCTTTTTATGAAATGGGCCTAAATGTCTGTATCTGAGCAATAGTAGAATTAGATTTGGGGCTGATGTGGGAGATGACATGAGATATAAAGCAGTTCTGTTCTTTCGTGCATCCCAGGCAATAGGAAATATGCTGTTAAATACAACAAATGTGTAAATGTGTTAACACCAACCATGAACATATGTATGAGGAGCCTGAGGAACATATGTACTTTACATCACATTAACAAGTGAGCTCAAGATGTATCTCTCGCATTATTCCAACATCTGTGCAATGTAGGCTTCTTAACAGATTCTTTTCTGATTGTTCAGTGATGTTACGTATATCTAGTATCTATCATTGCGCTTTCATACTTCTGGGGTTAGATCCTCTGCGCTGTACTGCTTTGTACCATACAATGCATGTCTGTAGCTTTAAAGAAGGGTTCACACGGGGGTTTTTTGGACTGAATTTTGACACGCAAAACCATTTAGCCGGCATCTGCAAGGAGTTTGTATGTTCTCCCCGTGTTGGCATGGATTTCCATCCCATATTCCAAAAAGACATACTGATAGGGAAAATTGTACGTTGTGAGCCCTATGTGAGGCTCGCAATCTACATAAAAAAAAAAAAAGCAAACCCATTTAGCCGGCATCCAATCGCGGCATACCGCTCTGTTTCTATTTTGTCCTGCAAAATAGAAACTACTGGAGGACATAACCAGTGGGATTGAGGGTACTTGTCATTTGACTAAGTGATATAAATTACAATCAGCAGCAAATACAAAAATACTGTGCGTGGAGAGACGTAGGCTGTCTGGTTGAAGCAGTGGCCTCATAAATTCTGAGAGTTAGAGGAAAGCTCAGTAGGCAGCAAACACCAGAGACAGCCGGTGTCAGCCTAGTCACATATTGCTGGTAAAATGCAGAGGATACATGTTTCCGGGAGTCTGTCAGGGGTTGTAGGTGACTGATGATTCATTCCTGGGTATTGCTGTACAGAAGGGGGTGTTCTCATCAGCAGAAATGGTTTATACTTTTTGGACACGTATGTGAGAGAGGCTCCTCAATGTAAACAGCACTGATGCTTCTCAATTCAGAGCAAAGCTCCTGGGCATGCATGCTAATACAAGTATATTAATAAATGTATTGTTTTTAAAAGCCAGATAACCTTTAACAGTCATTTATTACTATTATTATTATTATTATTTCTATAGGTACAGATATAGATAAAATATTGAATAACAATAAACTTTATTATGTGACTACCATCAAATTGTGCAACTTAAATGTATTGCTATATTAGGGAGCCTTCACACGGAGTTTACGCTCCGCTCATTCTGAACGTAAACTCGTTCAGAATGAGTGGCATTAAAACAGATCCTGTTGACTTCTATGGGTGCTGGCATATTGAAATCAATGGGAGGCTTTTTTACCTATTGCTTTCAATGTGATACGCGCATATCCCGGCACCCATAGAAGTCAACGGGATCTGTTTTAACGCCACTCACTCTGAACGAGTTTACGTTTAGAATGAATGGAGCATGAACTCTGTGTGAAAGCTCCCTTACACTGTTATATTACACAGCTTTATCTTTGCTCATCATTTGCATTTTGTAGTTTATATTCATACAGTGGCTTGAAAAAGTATTCACACCCCTTGAAATTTTTCACATTTGGTCACCTTACAACCACAAACTTAAATGTATTTTATTGAGATTTTAATCAAGTAAAAATCTGAAAAGTGTTCCGCCCCCTGTACTCTGATACCCCTAATTAAAATCCAGTGCAATTAATTGACTTTAGAAGTCACTTAATTAGTTAATAGAGTCCAGCTGCATGTACTTTAGTCTCAGTATAAATACACCTGTTCTGTGAAGGCCTCAGTGGTTTGTTAGAGAATACTGGTGAACAAACAGCATCATAAAGTCCAAGGAACTCACCAGACAGGTCAGAGGTAAACTTGTGGAGAAGTTTAAGCAGGTTTAGGTTATAAAAACATATCCCAAGCTTTGAGCATCCCAAGGAGCACTGTACAATCCATCATTCAAAAAGGAAAGAGTATTCTACATATGCAAACCTACCAAGACATGACCGTCCACCTAAACTGACAGATTGAGTAAGGAGAGCACTGGTCAGAGAAACAGCAAAGAGGCCCATGGTCACACTGGAGGGGCTGCAAGAATCCAGCTCAGGTGGGAGAATCTGTCAACAGGACAACTTTAAGTCGTGTGGCCTTTATGGAAGAGTGGCAAGAAGAAAAACATTGTTGAGAGAAAGGCATAAGAAGTGTTGTTTGCAGTTGGCAACAAGCCATGTAGGGGACACAGCAAACATATGAAAGAAGGTGCTCTGGTCAGATGAGACCAAAGAATAAGTTTTTGGCCTAAATGCAAACTGCTATGTATGGTGGTAAAGTAACACTGCTCATCACCCTGAACACACCATCCCCACTGAGAAACATAGTGGTGGCAGCATCATGCTGTGGGGAGGCTTTTCTTCAGCAGGGACAGGGAAGCTGGTCAGACATGATAAGAAGATGGATGGAGCTAAATACAGGACAATCCTGGAAGAAAACCTGTTGGAGGCTGCAAAAGACTTGAGACTGGGAAGGAGATTCACCTTCCAGCAAGACAATGATACTAAACATACAGTCAGAGCTACAGTGGAATGGTTTAGATCAAAGTATACTCATGTGTTAGAATGGACCAGTCACAGTCCAGACCTAACTGCCATTGTATATCTGTGGCAAGACGTGAAAATTGCTGTTCAGGCACTCTCCATCCAAACTGGCTGAACTTGAGATAGTCTGCAAAGAAGAATGGGCAAAAATCTCAGTCTCTAGATGGGCAAAGCCGGTAGAGACAGACCCCGAAAGACTTGCAGCTGTAATAGCAGTGAACGGTGTCTCTACAAAATATTAATATAATTGAATACTTTTGCATGTCACACTTTTCAGATTTACAGTATATTTGATTAAAATTTTGAAGACCATGTATCATTTTCCTTCCACTTCACTATTATTTGATACTTTGTGCTGTCTAACAAAATTTGACAAAATACGAAAAAGTTCCAGGGATATGCATACTTTTGGAAGGCACTATGAATACACTTCATTAGGGCTAGTTCACACGGGGACATGGACGCTGATTTTGACAGCGGATTTCGCGGCCAAATCAGCGTCCATACAATGTATCCCTATGTGAACTGCTCGCTTTTTTTTTTCTGCTAGCTCGCTAGCAGAAAAAGAAGTGACATGACCTATCTTTCGGGCGGAAGCCGCTCGCGATGAGCCGCGGCTTCCGCCCAGCCGCAGCGCCCTCCATGTCGGCTCATTCATTTGAGCCGACAGCGGAGGTGAAAGCCGCGACCGCGATGGTCGCGGCAGGAGCAGTTCACATAGTGTGGACATTGTATGCAGGGCCGCCGATAGGCCAGTACTACTGGTACTGGCGTCAGGGGCCCGGCCAAATTGAAAAATGGGGGGGGGCCCGGTTTTGGCCCGCTACCGTGTGCCGGCCCCCTGGCGCCCGTAGCAGTCATTGTGTATGTCCTATTTCAACTCAGATCTGCATCCAGAGGATGCAGATCTGAGTTGAAGACATACGCGGCTGAAGCAAGGAGCTGACACAGGTCAGCTCCTCACTTCGCCGCTGCGTGCCTCTCTCGCTGACACATATGCGGCTGAAGCGAGGAGCTGACCTGTGTCAGCTCCTTGCTTCGCCGCCGCCGCTGCTACTGGCTTGTAGACGCGATGTGATCACATTGCGTCTAAAAGCCAGTAGCCGGCGGCAGCAGCGAAGCGAGGAGCTGACACAGGTCAGCTCCTTGCTTCGCCGCTGTGCGCCTCTCTCGTTGTCACATATGCGACTGAAGCGAGGAGCTTACCTGTGTCAGCTCCTCGCTTCGCCGCCTCCGCTACTGGCTTATAGACGCGATGTGATGACGTCACATCGCGTCTATAACTGTGCGCCAGTGAGAGAGAGGCGCGCAGAGAGCTGCGAGGGAACGAAGGAGAAGGTAAGTCAGTCAGTGTAATGTGGAACGTGAAACTGGGGGCAGAGAGAGGACGGCATGACACTGGGGGCAGAGATGGAGAGGACGGCATGACACTGGGGGCAGAGATGGAGAGGACGGCATGACACTGGGGGCAGAGATGGAGAGGACGGCATGACAATGGGGGCAGAGATGGAGGGACATGAATATGGGGGCAGAGATGGAGAGGACGGCATGACAATGGGAGCAGAGATGGAGGGACATGAATATGGGAGCAGAGATGGAGGGGACATGAATATGGGGGCAGAGATGGAGAGGACGGCATGACAATGGGGGCAGAGATGGAGGGACATGAATATGGGAGCAGAGATGGAGGGGACATGAATCTGGGGGCAGAGATGGAGGGGACATGAATCTGGGGGCAGAGATGGAGGGGACATGAATATGGGGGCAGAGATGGAGGGGCCATGAATATGGGGGCAGAGATGGAGGGGACATGAATATGGGGGCAGAGATGGAGGGGACATGAATATGTGGGCAGAGATGGAGGGGACATGAATATGGGGGCAGAGATGGAGGGACATGAATCTGGGGGGCAGAGATGGAGGGCATGAATCTGGGGGTAGAGATGGGGGACATGAAACAAGACAGAGATGGAGGGGACATGAAACTGGGGGCAGAGATGGAGGGGGGGACATGAAACTGGTGGCAGAAATGGATGGGCAGACATGAATCTGGGGGCAGAGATTGGGTGGGAGACATGAAACTGGGGGCAGATGAAGGGTGTATATGAAGCTGGGGGAGAGATAGAGGGGGGACATATAATGTACAGGTGACTGTAGGAGGATTATACTGTGTGCGGGCACATGAAAAATTAATGAGAATGGGTGGAGTCAACATAACAGTGGGTGTGGCTAAATTTGCCGCGGCGCGCGAAGCACATTTTGTCCCTCTTTTGGTTCTTCAAAAGTTGGGAGGTATGGGTACAGGGGGCAGTGGAAAGATGTTAGAAGGTGGACGGGGGGGGGGGGGGGAGGGGGATTGTTGGGGCATCGGGTGTGCGGCACTGCGGAGAGGGAACGTCTGGGGCAATAATATATAATATATAAGTTTTTAGCTGGAGAACTACAAAGCACACAATAGCTCCAAAGGTATGTGTGCTTTGTATTAATAATGATGTAGGCGGCTATGCTACTAGCATAGCAGCCTGTTTGGGGGTGGGACTTTCACTTTAAAGGAGTGTTCACATTGCGTTTTTGGCCTCCCTTGCCGGGATACGTTGGTAACCAGTCACAATCAGCTCCCCACTTATCCCTGCACAGAGAACTGCAGGCCCCCCCTTTTTTTAATGGCCAGTTCTTCGTGCAGGGATAAGTTGGCAGCTGATTCTGACTGGTTACCAACGGATCCCAGTAAGGGAGGCCAAAAACGCAATGTGAATAAACTCTGAGGATTTATTAAGAGAGCTCTTATAGATGGTGTTGGCTCTCTATAGGCGCTGTCACACGTAGCAGATATTACCTGCAAATAGAATCTGATTAAGCCTTGTAATGCTGCTAAATAAAGGGAAATGTAATACAGAATTGGTGTGTCGCAAATTAAAGTAGTTTTAAAATGGCGGCGGGGGGGGGGGGGGCAGACACTTAGGCTGTATGGGGCCCCAAAATTCCTGATGGCGGCCCTGATTGTATGGACGCTGATTTGGCCGCAAAATCTGCTGTCAAAATCAGCGTCCATGTCCCCATGTGAACTAGCCCTAAGAAGTGGAGTGATTTTGCAAATATTTTGCATTGCTTTTCTTGACATGATCCCAAGATACAGCTTATATTATATCCTACAGCCCTTTCACAATACTGCAGGCTTTGCAGAGCATGAAGGGGTTAATAACTATTTTACAATTATTTACAGTGTTTGTAGGATCATATTTTTACTTTCATGTTTTCTCTTGGTGCTGCTGAGAGTGGAGTCTGCACAGAAGAAGTCTCTTTGCACCTCTGGAAGCTGAGAATATAGTTCCTTCTTACATCACCCATAGAAGACTACTGCTGCAGCTCTGTTCCTCTCACAAGCAGGGCAGACAGCAATCAATACAGAATTACCATGCAGAATCTAAGGGTCTGTTCAGATGGTGGGAAATGAAGAGGACCTGAGGTGGCCTTCCGTCTCAGATTCCTCTTAATTTTCTGGTCCTCTCACTCCTCATGGAGCCAAAAGGGCATCCAGCCTGGCATTCCACTGCTGATTAGGCCCAGATGAATCTGTCTTACAATCAGCGCTAGATTTCGCTGTGTGAATATACCCTAATCAGTGACGTAAGTAAAGTCTTGTGGGCCCCGATGCAATCTTTTATCTGGGATCCCCTACCTCATCTCTACTGCGAATTCTTGATAGTGATGGTTACAGATGTTAAGGAGCTTTATTCATTTTAGTGTGGTTAGGGTACTCTGTAGGTCTCCTTGGCTTATGGGCGAGATGGAAACTGAAATCTCAGAACTGATGCCAGCGCTTATGGGCACCCTAAGGCTCCTGGGCGCCGATGCGACTGCACTCTCTGAATCCCATCAAGTTATGCCCCTGACCCTAATAGAATAATAGTTATTGACCATGCATGTTTGCCAGCACTCAGCTCATTAGGTGGATATGTCTATTGCTACACACTTTGAACACTGGGTGGCACTGTACTATGCAGGTAAATAACATCATTCTCTGAATGCATGTACACTCACCGGCCACTTTATTAGGTACACCTGTCCAACTGCTCGTTAACACTTAATTTCTAATCAGCCAATCACATGGCGGCAACTCACTGCATTTAGGCATGTAGACATGGTCAAGACAATCTCCTGCAGTTCAAACCGAGCATCAGTATGGGGAAGAAAGGTGATTTGAGTGCCTTTGAACGTGGCATGGTTGTTGGTGCCAGAAGGGCTGGTCTGAGTATTTCAGAAACTGCTGATCTACTCGGATTTTCACGCACAACCATCTCTAGGGTTTACAGAGAATGGTCCGAAAAAGAAAAAACATCCAGTGAGCGGCAGTTCTGTGGGCGGAAATGCGTTGTTGATGCCAGAGGTCAGAGGAGAATGGCCAGACTGGTTCGAGCTGATAGGAAGGCAACAGTGACTCAAATAGCCACCCGTTACAACCAAGGTAGCCAGAAGAGCATCTCTGAACGCACAGTACGTCGAACTTTGAGGCAGATGGGCTACAGCAGCAGAAGACCACACCGGGTGCCACTCCTTTCAGCTAAGAACAGGAAACTGAGGCTACAATTTGCACAAGCTCATCGAAATTGGACAATTGAAGATTGGAAAAACGTTGCCTGGTCTGATGAGTCTCGATTTCTGCTGCGACATTCGGATGGTAGGGTCAGAATTTGGCGTCAACAACATGAAAGCATGGATCCATCCTGCCTTGTATCAACAGTTCAGGCTGGTGGTGGTGGTGTCATGGTGTGGGGAATATTTTCTTGGCACTCTTTGGGCCCCTTGGTACCAATTGAGCATCGTTGCAACGCCAAAGCCTACCTGAGTATTGTTGCTGACCATGTCCATCCCTTTATGACCACAATGCACCCAACATCTGATGGCTACTTTCAGCAGGATAATGCGCCATGTCATAAAGCTGGAATCATCTCAGACTGGTTTCTTGAACATGACAATGAGTTCACTGTACTCCAATGGCCTCCACAGTCACCAGATCTCAATCCAATAGAGCATCTTTGGGATGTGGTGGAACGGGAGATTCGCATCATGGATTGAGTGTATATGGTGAGCATTTTTTAATTTTGTACAACTCTGATATTTGATGGTGGTAAGTCCCCCTTATGTAAAGTAAAGCTACTACAGTTTCTGAAGATTATAGCTACATAAAAATCCATTAGGATTTTCTACACAAATCCTAATGTATAATTTTCAGTAATGTGCATTTAGGTAGCCTCGCCAATCTCTTTGCAATATGTCACCAAAATGAGCAAATAAAGACATTTTTCTCAAAACAGTGTAAAGACTAAACAAATATACAATACACAGTACCTCATATCATTTTAACAATAGTAAATACTATAGGATACAGATACCAATAGCATTTTATTGCTATGCATATTATCTGAATAGTAAGAAGATCAAGATAACCCCCACCTTATACTAGAATATAGTAGCTATTCTATTCTTAATAATGGCGGCCACTATTTGTTTGCATAAAATATATTATTGTCACCATGACTGACATAAGTGTATAATAATAATAATAATAATAATAATAATAATAATAATAATAATAATAATAATAATGTATAATAATGCAATAACATTGACTATATAAAATATATGTGTTGATTGTGTCTTCTAAACCCATTAAAGAAGAACCTGTAAGAACAGTGAAAGTAAAATCTCATTATTCTATTTATCCAGCTACTGTCAAGTAGTAGCAGCAGCTCAAACTTTTCTAAAGTTTGTGAATGTATTCACCTATAGTATACTGGGTATGAATAAATACAACACACCTTAGAAGATTCTGGAGTTGTCACGGGCCCTTGCATCAGGTTACATGGAGCTTTGAACCCACCAGGGAAAGTCTGCCCTATTTCATGGTGCTGTTCTTAAATTTACATTACTTGAGACCGGCAAGGTAGAGGGAAATATACCAAGCCCTGTAAAGATTTCTATATATTATTTTCTATCTTAAGCACACTTTTTGTTATGTGCGACTTCTCAGAATTAGTTAACATCTCTGCCAGGATTTTCTTTTTTTCTCTTTTCTAAATACAGAAAGCAAGAAGGGAATCCATCATGTTACGGACACCAATGGACTATGATGGATCTCATTGAGCATAATGGAGTCCATTGAGTTTCTCTTACGGTGTCTGTCATTTTGCTGGATAATATAGCACAGCAGTTTTGTCTGTTACAGAATATATAAAGAAACATATGGAGATATGTAAAGAACTTAACCTTCTAAGCTGTAGATAAGATAATAAAAGTAGTTATTCTGGCCATGATATGACTTGTATTTGGTATTGATCGCCAGTTTTTCTCTCTCCAGGTTCTGTATTTAATTCTCAGTTTTTCTCTCATACACTACATATAGAGAGGAGAAGATACTTTAACTCTTGTTTATTTTCATGTCATCCATTGTCACACACAAACATATGTACACGCATACATAAAGTATTGATGAACATAGCTGGGTGAGACACAACATTTAGGAGAAGCTGCTCCATGTCTTCTTCCAGCAGTTGTTTCCATCTTCTCCCATAGACTTCTTTGTGCAGAATAACCTGATGCTTTGGTGAGCTGAAAGTTTGTACTGTCTTTCACGATGGACTTAGCATTGATCAGATAGCACCTATAATGTATGTCATTGGCTTTTCATCACCAGATGATGTATGTCATTGAGCTTTTCAGACTTGGTGACAGGTCCTCTTTAAAGATGGTAAAATTCACAAAGACATAATTTCTTGGTGTCAACCTTGTTTTGTACAGGTTTAGGATGTGCAGAATGCTTTATAGATGAAGAATGCAGATATTGTGTTGAGGCATATTTTTATTCATGTAAAGATTGCAAAAGTGAATAATCAAGATATTAAGGCAAGTATTTTGTTTAGGGCTATGGTCCCACGTAGCGGGCCACAGTGAAAAAGCGCTGTGGGTAAAACTGTGGTGGAAAGGCATCCATGTTTTTTCCCACAGCACTTTTCACAGAAACTTCTGCAGACTTTCTCCTTCCATTATACCTATAGGGAGCCTGCCAGTGTTCCCATTGGTATAATTGACATGCAACGGTTTTGGAAACCCCAGCATTTCCACTGCACATATTTTTCTGCAATGTGTGGATGGATGCGCCATGTGGGGCCCTGGCCTAGAAGAAACTTTTGGACATCTTATGCCTTCAATAGTGTTCTTTACCAGCATGTTACAAAAGTACATTTTTGAGAAGGGAAAATGTAATATTATATACTATAAAGAGAGCTGTAGTTCCTTCATATACAATTAAAGATCTGTATTATAAGGAATCTGTCACTATGCTTTACCTGCATTTTAAAAATGTAATCTTTATCCCAGTACTCAGTTTTCATTCTCTTTCAGTCACCTAGCAAATGCTCTGTGCACTTAACAGTCCTATCCATTATATGGAAAAGCTTAGGAGGATCAGGTATGTTTTAGCGTATATCATGTGGAGCCTTTGTGGGCTGTCTATGGGGGTACGGCAGATATCGGAACTTTAAACATGAGTACCGCCATATTGACTGGGATTGGGGTGGTGATCCATTACCATGACAGCTAGCAACCTACTGAAGGGTCTCAGATCTGTCATTAATACATAGGCAACATGGAATAGAAGTAAAGGAATTTTACAATATAATGCAATTGGACCTCCTAAGGTTCAAAGTCCCTAGTAGGTCAAATATTAAGAGTAAAAAAAAAGAATATAAAAATATATAAACAAGTTCAATTCACCCCTTTTCCCTAGAACACTTATAAAAACGATCAATAATAAAAATATTACATATCCTCATATCCATAAATGCCGAACTATAAAAATAATTATCCCATTGGGTGTGAGAATATGGTAAAAACTTGTAAAAGTGTGGCTTTGATCATACTGATCCACTGAACTACTGTGCAGATTTTACTGTACAGTGAATGCCATTAAAAACAAAATGACTCAATTGCATTTTTTTTTTTGCATTATCCCCATTTCTGATTTTTGTTCAGCTTCTCAGTACTTCATCCAGAATATAAATGGTGCAAAAAATAAACTCTAATATATCTCTGTGAAGAGAAGAAATAAAAGAAGGTTAAGGAGTTTGGAAGTCAAGGAGCAAAAAATGAATCCACAGAAATGAGAGAGGGCGGGAAAGGGTTAATTATGCTCTTCTAATGAAACAGAATCTAAAAAGAATAAATTTCCACAACATCATTTCAGACATGGTAGGAAGAATTTTTAAATACATTAGTGCTATGAAATGCCTTGACATTTTAGATTAATTCTAGGATTCTGGGATTAGTTTCTAATTTCATGGAAACCTCATAACTTCTCATTGCATATTTATAACATTGATCATATTAGTATATTGAATATGCATAGAGGGCTTAACTTTGGTTCAGTTTTGTAGCAACTTGAATACAGTACTTCACAGACCAAATCTTAATGTAAAATGTCTAAACAGTAAGAAGACCATAAATCTTGAAAAGATTTGTGTATTGCACATAAAACAATCATACCGCTAACAATGGAACATACCACTGTATATAGTACCGGCTTGCTACATAATACCGGTATATTACCGCACTGCCAGTGTATTTAGTCCTTAACACATGCAGCTGATTTTTGGCTTAGTAAATCACGAATTGTCCGGTAATAGCTCTTGGTTTTATGAGTTGGACAGGGATGGATGACAACCAGAATACTGTTGTTTCCGATGCCTGGCATTCTTCTTATCCTTCTTATCCTTCTTTTTCTTTGATTTCTTGCTAGAATTCTTCTGCTTTTTACTTTCCTTGTACCAAGGACCCCAAACACCTCCATTTAGTTTAGGATTGCTTCTTGGATCTTTTGGAGGGTATCTCACTGGGACTGCAGATTTATTAAATTGTGCCAATTTTCTAAGCAATTGCTTTACAACATCTGGGTATCTTTCAGACAGATCATCTCTTTCATATGGGTCTGCAGTGATGTTAAAAAGCCACAAAGATTTTCCATTTGTCAGAGACACCCGCTCATTGTGCCAGCGGCTTAGTCCACTGTTGCTAAAACTTTGAGGAGGTACCCAATCTCCATTACCAGGATTTCCTGTTAGCAGTTTCCACTGGTTTACCCGAATGGCAGACTGAATAGCGGTATTCCAAATACCAAAACCAGCCTTCCAAGAGCCATTTCTTGCCTTAGTGTACATAGGATCTATATTATGCAGGATATCAATTCTTGGAGTGCGTTTTCCTTCACTTAATGTCTCCCATATGTCATAGCCATCTAATTTCATGCTCTCCTCTATTTCCCCACCAGCTAAAGTAACTAGTGTTGGAAACCAGTCTGTTATGTGGATTAGTTCTTTACAGACATGGCTCTTGATTTTTAATAACGGGCTGTGGACAAACCCAACGGCGCGTATACCACCTTCCCAGTATGTACCTTTGCTTCCACGGAGTGGCCAGTTGTTGCCTCCTGCCATTGGTTGTCCACCATTGTCTGAAGAATAAATAATGACACTATTCTCATAGAAGCCATATTTTTGCAATGCCATAGTAATGTTATTGACTGCATTGTCTAAACATGACAACATGGCAGCATATCGTCTTCTGTTGATATTTGTAATTGACTTATAATTATCTAAATAATTTACTGGAGCTTGTAAAGGAGAGTGCACAGCTTGGTAAGCAATATAAAGAAATATAGGCTTCTTGGGATTGTGGCTGGCCAAAATGTTTAGAACCCTTTGAGTGTACATTTCTGTAGAATAAATACCACGGTCATGTTCCCATGCTGCATTATCGTTTTCATACAAGTCATATCCACATGTCCCTGGGCTATCACATTTATAATGGTTATAGTAATCGCCACTACCCAAAAGGGATCCGAAGAAAGAATCAAAACCTCTGTGTGTTGGCATGCATTCCTTGCGATAAAATCCAAGGTGCCATTTTCCAACCATGTGGGTTGCATAACCAACGCTCTTTAGTTTCTGTGGTAATGTCAAATTGTCCAGTGGCAAACAGTTTGGCTGAGATGGTCGAATTATAGAATGCTGAAGTCCCGTGTGTATCTGGTACCTAAAAGTGAAAAAAATACAGGATTAAACTTTTATAGTATACACAGTAATAGTAAAGACTGTAGCTCACCACATATGTTGAGATCTTCAGGGTGCATGGCCAGGTTTCTCCGGACTCATGGAGCTCAAAATCCAATGTACTGTTTCAAAAATCGGTCCGCACTCCTGGATTCTCATTAAATGTAACTTTTAATATACCATATTAAAAAATGGGTATACAAAATAGCAAACATAAAAAAGTGACAGTGAAAACACACAAGTGGTTTAAAACCCCATCCGGCTGACGCGTTTCTGGGTACAACTACCCCTTAGTCATAGCCTATGACTAAGGGGTAGTTGTACCCAGAAACGCGCCACCTGGTTGGGATTTTAAACCACTTTTGTGCGTTTTCACTATCACTTTTTTTTTATAAGTGTGCTATTTTGTATACCCTTTTTTTAACATGGTATATTAAAAGTTACATTTAATGAGAATCCAGGAGTGCGGACCGATTTTTGAAACAGTACATTAAACTTTTATAAGATATTGCATTATATTAACAGAACAGTAGCTATTATCTATCTATCTATCTATCTATCTATCTATCTATCTATCTATCTATTTCTTCTATCCATCTAGCTATTTTGTAAAAATAATAACAACTGATTAGATCATTAGTCTTTTGAAGATAACATATTTTTTACTAATATCTATACAAGATACTCATAAAAAGAAAGTGGATGCCTATAGCAGAAGGTCAAAAAAATGTCTGTTTTTTTAAAAAAACCCACAGGAAACATTTCAGTTTTCTACAGCTGGAGTGTTCAAAGACAAACAAGCCATAAACTCAAAAGCACATGGTCTTGATATTTTATCTACTACTCCACATGTGTTGACCTCTTCTTATCTTTTGGGTGGTAAGAAGTCATTAGGTCTGAACATCTTAAGAGCTCACTCATCTTGGGAGAATATAGACCCTGGCCCCAAGCTTGTGTGCTCACTAAAATTACAATGATATGTGTATCTCCTGGAAAGATGGTTATGAAATTGGTTATCTGGTTATAACTGGTCCAAATCGTATATGCAGTTTTCGTGATAGTTTATGCTGCAGAGTTTTAAGGCACTCACACACACACAGATACAGAGAGAGGATATAGATAGATAGATAGATAGATAGATAGATAGATAGATAGAGTGGGGCAAAAAAGTATTTAGTCAGTCACCAATAGTGCAAGTTCCACCACTTAAAAAGATGAGAGGCGTCTGTAATTTACATCATAGGTAGACCTCAACTATGAGAGACAAAATGAGAAAACAAATCCAGAAAATCACATTGTCTGATTTTGTAAGAATTTATTTGCAAATTATGGTGGAAAATAAGTATTTGGTCACCTACAAGCAATCAAGATTTCTGGCTCTCACAGACCTGTAACTTCTTCTTTACGAGTCTCCTCTTTCCTCCACTCATTACCTGTAGTAATGGCACCTGTTAAACTTGTTATCAGTATAAAAAGACACCTGTGCACACCCTCAAACAGTCAGACTCCAAACTCCACTATGGTGAAGACCAAAGAGCTGTCAAAGGACACCAGAAACAAAATTGTAGCCCAGCACCAGGCTGGGAAGACTGAATCTGCAATAGGCAACCAGCTTGGATTGAAGAAATCAACTGTGGGAGCAATAATTAGAAAATGGAAGACATACAAGACCACTGATAATCTCCCTCGCTCTGGGGCTCCACGCAAAATCTCACCCCGTGGGGTCAAAATGATCACAAGAACGGTGAGCAAAAATCCCAGAACAACGCGGGGGGACCTAGTGAATGAACTGCAGAGAGCTGGGACCAATGTAACAAAGCCTACCATCAGTAACACACTACGCCGCCAGGGACTCAGATCCTGCAGTGCCAGACGTGTCCCACTGCTTAAGCCAGTACATGTCCGGGCCCGTCTGAAGTTTGCTAGAGAGCATTTGGATGATCCAGAAGAGTATTGGGAGAATGTCCTATGGTCTGATGAAACCAAACTGGAACTGTTTGGTAGAAACACCACTTTACGTGTTTGGAGGAAAAAGAATACTGAGTTGCAGCCATCAAACACCATACCTACTGTAAAGCATGGGGGTGGAAACATCATGCTTTGGGGCTGTTTCTCTGCAAAGGGGCCGGGACGACTGATCCGGGTACATGAAAGAATGAATGGGGCCATGTATTGTGAGATTTTGAGTGCAAACCTCCTTCCATCAGCAAGGGCATTGAAGATGAAACGTGGCTGGGTCTTTCAACATGACAATGATCCAAAGCACACCGCCAGGGCAACGAAGGAGTGGCTTTGTAAGAAGCATTTCAAGGTCCTGGAGTGGCCTAGCCAGTCTCCAGATCTCAACCCTATAGAAAACCTTTGGAGGGAGTTGAAAGTCCGTGTTGCCAAGCGACAGCCCCAAAACATCACTGCTCTAGAGGAGATCTGCATGGAGGAATGGGCCAACATACCAACAACAGTGTGTGCCAACCTTGTGAAGACTTACAGGAAATGTTTGACCTCTGTCATTGCCAACAAAGGATATATAACAAAGTATTGAGATGAAATTTTGTTACTGACCAAATACTTATTTTCCACCATAATTTGCAAATAAATTCTTACAAAATCTGACAATGTGATTTTCTGGATTTGTTTTCTCATTTTGTCTCTCATAGTTGAGGTCTACCTATGATGTAAATTACAGACGCCTCTCATCTTTTTAAGTGGTGGAACTTGCACTATTGGTGACTGACTAAATACTTTTTTGCCCCACTGTATATATAGTCTTTACTCTAAATGTTTAATATCCTAAGGGTATTTATATAATCTATAGTGGCTGAATAAATTGAAGAAGTTCTCCAATACTATTGTTTATTTCCATACAAACAAGGCCCCTAATTTTACCACAAAAAACTGGGAAAACTTATTGACTCGAGTATAAGCTGAGGGGGGGGGGGGGGGGGATATGCAGCAGCTACTGGAAATTTTCAAAAATTAAAATGGTCGGAGTTTTTGGATGCAGTAGTTGCTGGGTGCTGAGCTTTTTTCCCCCATGTGGAATTCAGCCTGGCTGAATATAGGGTATCTGCAGTGCTCCTATTAACCCCTTCCCGACGGAACAGGAGCTTTGCAGATACCCTATATTCAGTAGACCGGGCACTTTCAGACACAGGATACCTAATGTGTATGTGTTTCACAGTCATTTTCTACTTTTATAGGGATTCTAGGGAAAGGAGGGATTTAGAACTTTTATTTATATTATTTTTTTATTATATTTTTTAAAGCTTCTTTTTTTTCCACAATTTTAAGGGAGATTCTATACATTACTATTGCGGCTGGTCATAGACTCCCCCCCCCAAAAAAAAAAAAAAAAAAAAAAAATGCTGAAAAATTTTGTTTATACTTGAGTATATACACTATACCAAATGCAGAATAGGCTCAAAAACAGTGAATCCACTATATAACTAAATTAAAGTCTATGTCAAAATGACAGGATCACTTATAGATAAAAAATGTAATATTTTATTGAAATACATAAAAACATGATATGACAATAATAATATTGTAATAAAAATGGGAAGGACCAAAAGAAACCAATAATGACCATAATATGGGAGGCTCAATGGTGTACCATGTAAATAGTAAAGCAGGCAAGGTCATAAACGTTAAAAATGTACAAGCACAGCTAATTTACTCAATTAAACAACAAATAAAAGTTACATAGTAACATATAATAACAATAGTGAAGTGAACCACAGTAACAATAGTAAGAATAAATATAAACACACAAAAGGTGAATGCTTATAAAAACCAAACACAGAGCACAAATATAAAAATAATAGTGAGCCTACCCAGATTTGGTGCGCCCGACGCGAGTTTCGCCACTTCCTGGCTTTGATGAAGCCATTGGAATTATTGGCCAGAAACATGACGTCATTGATGTCAACATGTTAATGATCCCTTAACAATGCAGCTTGCTACGTGGAGCCTTAAGTCTTTGACTAAGCTCGGTGCTTTAAAGTTCGAGCAAACTGAATGAGATTTTACTTAATCTCTTCCTCTCATTGCATAAGAAAGTGCTGCAAATAATGCTGCAGAAAAAGTTACTTTTGCCTGTAAAAATCCTGCATTTTCACTAGTAAAAGGCTCAAGCATTTTTCCCCGCATGATTTTTACCGGAGATTTGAATCATGTGTCCGGGATATATATCTTGTGGAAGACTAACATAAGTAGTGGTGGGCATAGCGGGTTCACAACAGACAGAGACAATGACAAAGCAGGTATGGTGTTTATTTTTATTGTCCAAAACCAACAGAAAATATCAGCCTTTTTCAGCAATAAAGAAAACAAAACCTGCTCGGCTGAGCTCTAACTAACATAGATGTTCTTGTCTACACCATGTGCAGTTCTACCAGGCCAGGCACTGGCTATACAGTCGGCCAATCAACGCTGGTTCTTCTCCTACCTTTAGAAGTCTTCACCGTGCAGCTTCCCGGCGGCGTCTTCCGGCTCTGAATTCACTCTGCCAGGCATTGGGTCTGGGCAGAACCGACTGCGCATGTCCGCTTGTAGTGAGGGCATGCGCAGTCGGCTCTGCCCAGGCCCGATGCCTGGCAGAGTGAATGAAGAGCCGGAAGATGCCGCGGGGACACTGCACGGAGAAGACTTCTCGGAGGATCCAGCCCAACCCTCACTCGTGGACTTGGTAAGTATAATTTGATCGAACGTTGCCTACCCCTGAAACGAGCATTTTTCCCCCATAGACTATAATAGGATTCGATATTCGAGTAGTTGAATATTGAGGGGCTACTCGAAACGAATATCGAACCTCGAACATTTTACTGTTCGCTCATCTCTATTTCTAACCAAGACTTTTTTCACTTTTCTGACAGATGGTATTCATCCAGTCTATATTTAGTATTATGATTTTCTCAGATGAAATATGGAAAATAGGATGACGTTAGATGTAATATTAAATATACTTCACTTACTAGGTAGTGAAATCATTTACCCAGGGTATACATGAACACATCCTCTCAGCTTCAGATTTACTTACTTTAAATCCCGGTGGGAATTTGTTCTTGTTACACTGAGATGAATGCCAGATCTAATATCTCAGCATCTGACTTTTGCTTCTGTTACAGAACACCAACAACACAAAGCAACTTGAAGGAATTCCCATAACCCTTTATCAAAGTATGTTCAAGAAGGAGGCCTTGAGCTACAATGGTCCTGCACATCAAGCTATCTCTGCAGAAGAACAGATTTTGCAGGTGAAATTTAAGGGAGATATATAAGTGAGCCCATTAGTAGAAAATTACTGAGCTGGCTTCAAAATGTTCTATATCCTAAAAATAGAAATCTGGGGAAGTTGCAGACATATTTGTATTTTAGGATTAATAGAATGAATTTCTAAACCTGCAACACATTTGGCAACAATTCTAACATCTATGTGAAGTGCTGTCATTATAACCATAAGGGCTTATAGTATCAGTTGTGATACAGATTCAGATTCTTAGAGCCATCTGCTATATTATAGAAGAGATTACATTGGTAAGGTTTGTTATCTCAGACTACCATGGATTTGAAGACTAAAAAAGCTCTATGAGACTTCAAATAACCTTTGGTACCGCCTGTAGATTTCTGTTACTGCCAGTGATTTCATTGCACCAATGATTAAAATAGGGGGAGATTTAATACGCAAAATTCATGAGAATTCTGGTATAATCTGTACAAACAAGCTGTCCAACATGCATTGACACATTTATTTAGTTTTTAATGCACTTTTACAACTTAGACAAATAGGAGTGTAGCTTATTTTAAAGTGAGACTATTGTTAGTTGTGACACTGTGTACCAAACATACCCCAAAATATTGGTGCATAAACTAAACCAAGTGTAAAGTTAGTCTAGACAGTCCCATAATGGAATCATCCAGCATCAGACATTATGATAAATCTGGCATTATTTAAGACTGTCTAGTCTAACTTTACACTATCTACCTTTTAGATAGCATTAATAAGCCTGTTTCATTGTCAGATTCCCAGTAACAGAAATCTACAAGCGGTACCAAAGGAAAAGCTCTTGTTGTAGAAGTTTGTGTTAGTCTGATATTACAGACGTGACCAATGTGATTTTGTCACATAGCTGTGAAATAGCAGAATCAGGGGTGTACATACAAGTTGGGGGAGCTAGCAATGACTATAAGGAAGCCTTCTGCTGGTTAGCACTACCACAGCCCTCAACACCTGGGGCAGTTAAAATAGGTGCTTGTTTGACCCCCTGTGTTTGTGTGGGTTTCCTCTGGGTACTCTGGTTTCCTCCCACTGGGGGCGGGTCTTCTTCGCTCTTCATGTCTACTTCCGGCGGTGGCTTCAAACTTCTAGGGCCTAGGGCAAAGTCAACTACGCATGCCCGCCGGCTACAAGAAAATGGCCGCTTACACAGTATTATAAGTGGCCATTTTCTTGTGGCCGGAAGGCATGCGCAGTTTGGCTGCTCAAGGCTTAGAAATTTGAAGCCACCACCAGAAGAAGACGTGAAGAAGACCCGTTCCTGAAAAAGATGGAGGTAGCGAAGGAGAGTTCTCTCGCAGCATTGGGGACGCCCCCAATGCTGTTTGAGCGCTGGGGACCGCTCCCAGTGCTGCAAGAGAACTCATTTGCATACAGACAAAAAACGAATTATATACCAACCAGTGGTGTGGAGAAGACATCTACAGGTAGGAGAAGAATAGCCTTTCTTAAGGCTATTCCCACGTGGTAGGCAGAAAAAAAATTGAGTTTTAATGATAGGATCCTTTTAAGACATCCCACCATTTCATTATAAATCCCTATAAAGGTTTATGCTAATCAACCCTGGGCGTTCCCCTGGGCCTCTGAGCACCCCCTGACGTTTTTATGCAACAACAAATGTCTCAAATTAAGCAAATGTTGCAGTTGTGTTCTTCCTTACCTCTTCTTTTTGGCTTTAGATATCCTTAAGACAAAAGGTTTTATTTTCAGAGTTGGCGATCTTGCCCTACACATCTCAGGATATCTCCAGCCATAAGGAAAACTAAGGAAGGACACATCAGTATATGTTAGACACATTCTTTTCCGAGGTATAGGTAATCTTCAAGAGAAGCTTCTGCTGCTATGTGGATGAAGCACATCTCATTGTTCTTGGGTATTTGATGAGGCAGTATTCAGAAACATTCAATAGACAATGTTGCATTCGATTTGTGAGCAGCTGAAGTGTAAGAAGCATATTACTTAAGTCAAGCCAGGCAAACTAATTATCATTCATGTAGTGGTTCATTGACATAAAAAGTTGCCTTAAGCAATTACTCTTTGTTCAGTAAAAATTCAAAGACACCTACACTAAGTGAAGCTATGCATTAAGCCTTCAACGTGTCGGTAAAGCTTTTATCAAGCGTCTTTCAATGTCAGATGTATTGGATGATTAACTACAATTGTAAAATGTTATATAGACATCTCCCATAGCGTTACATCCCCATGTCCAAATGCATGGATACAGGCTCCTCTGAATGGAAAATGAAAGAAGTGACATGAATAAAACCTTTTGTGTCTTATGACTTGGATTTATCTTCACAGCAAACTTATATACTGTACTTTTATGTTGTTGATTATGACAGTGAAGAAGGAATAGAGGTAGCTCAATTCACATTTACGTTTCCTTTATATACATTTATCTTAGCATGAGATGATGGAGACTGCTTGTAACCATCTGCTGTTCCTTCAAGTCAACCAATGTAATTAAAGTAATAACAGTCATAACTTGAAGCTCTTGGGCCCCATCTTCAGAATCCTACTTAAGTGTGCATTCACACTAAGTATACGCTGAGCAGATTCTGAATGTAAAACATGTTCAGAATCAGCGCGTACAAAGCAGATCCCATTCATTTCAATGGGAGCCGGCATACGAGCGCTCCCCATTGAAATGAATAGGCTGCTTTTTTCCCTATTGGTTTCAATGTGATACGCGTGTAATACATTGAAAGCATAGGGAAAAAGCCTCCCATTGATTTCAATGGGGAGCGCACGTATGCCGGCTCTCATTCAAATCAATGGGAGCTGCTTTTTACGTGCTCATTCTGAACGTGTTTTTCCAATCAGAATGAGCGCAGCGTTACATCATGTGAAGGCTCCCTTACATAGTAAAACACCAGATGCAGAGTTCTAGGCACACTGAGTATCACTGTATAACTTGATATTGGTCTATATCAAAAGCCAATAGCAGATGTTAATCCTCTGCTGAGTATTCTGTCAACCTGTCTCATTTTACTCAGTGAAGAGCCATTCTTCCATGACTAACCATAACCATATCTGGTTAAATATGTACACTGTAGTTAGGTCATTAAATCACTGTAAACAACCAGTACTTCAGGTCATGTATGGATATCTTGCAAAGTTAAGATCCACTTTGGAGTCACTTTTAATAATATTGTAACTTCTTCATGATTGAAGAGTACTCAAGCCTTGGACCATAGGACTGCAACGCCACTGTGCTGCCCATAATAATACTATTTATATGAAAATGAGGCTTCTAATCAAATACTATAGGCGAATTGGGAAACTGTAGATTCCCCTCTACTGTGGTACTGTCATTGGGGTTATAACCAATTCATTGCTGACAGTTAATTTGAAATGAACTCTACATGATTATAAATATGAGCCATAGATATGTGTTCCTAACATCTTGTCCTAATATTAGTCCCTTATAATTTAATATTTCATGTCCATTTCTATGTTTATCCTTTCAGAATACTCTTACAATAGAGGAGTACTATATGCCAAGTGTGGAAAAAGAAAACTCTGTCATGTTAAAGGGGGTTTTGACATTCTGGAAGCATCCCCATCCATAAAACCGGGAATAAGTGTTCGATAGCTGGGGTCCTGAACGCTGGTCCCCCCCTCCCCAGTAATCAGTAGGCTGGGAGACCGAAAAGCCCCCTGAAGCCTACTTGTCAATGGAGTGTCAATTCACTTCCAAAAGTGGAGACTCATTCACATGGAGGCTTTAGAGGGGCTTTTGGTCCGCTGTCCACTTGATTATTGGAGAACCCGGCATACAGGACCCAGCGAACGAACACTTATCTGCTGTCTTGTGGATAGGGGATTGTCAATAATGCTACAATCTCTTCAAGTGCTTTGTGATACACAAATCAAGTTATGTTTATCAAATACTTAAAGGGGTTCTTCTTTTTTTGTTTCTTTTATACAATTTAGTTTTCTATTTTTCCATTCACATAGCCAGATTAGGGCTTGCTTTTTTTTTTTTTTTTTTTAATGTAGATTGTGAGCCCCACATAGAGCTCACAATGTACATTTTTCCCTATCAGTATGTTTTTGAAATATGGGATGGAAATCCATGCAAACACGGGGAGAACATACAAGCTCCTTGCAGATGGTTTTATGCCCTTGGCGGGATTTGAATACCAGGACTCCAGTGCTGCAAGGCTGCAGTGCTAACCACTGAGCCACCGTGTGGCCCCCTAGGGCTTGCTTTTTGTGAGAAAAATTGTACTTTCTTATGAAACCATTTATTATTCCATATAATGTATTGGAAAGCTGGGGAAAAAAATAATGGGATGGTATTTTGTGCCAATGTTTTACAGGTCTAATTTTTGTAGAATATACTGTGTGGTAAAAATGACATGTAGAAATGACAAGTCACTATAATTATATGAGTATATAATATTGTTATTTTTAAATACTTTTATTAAAGTATAAAACTTTGAAAAAAAATTCTTTGCATAGCCATGTTCTGGCAGTTTTAGGGCTCTTGTTGGGCAGGACAGTTTGTAGCTTTTTTTTTATGATATAATTTTGGGAATATATGACTATTTTGACCCTTTCTCTTCAATTCTTTTTGGCAGTAGAAGTGACAAAAAATGGAGATTCAGTCATTTTTATTTGTATTTTTCTACATTGTTCATTGGGATTAATACACTTATAATTTAACCACATCCAGAACGCCCATTAGGTATATACGTTCAGATAGTGGTTGTCTTGTTCTGCAAGGATGTACTGATTGTGGAAGTGGGGAGCAGGCTGTTTAGTACTGTCCCTGCCTTCCTGATTGTTGTTGTACTCAATGAGCACTGTATAGACAGATATGAGAGCTGCCATGATGCGGCTCCCCTCTGACCCGATGATTACCTTATCCGCCAGGGATCAGAGACTGTTAGATCTGTTGGGTCCTAGAAGACCCAGATGAGCTCAGCAGTCATGGATGATGTGATTGTATTTGTGTTGACCCATGTTGGTTGATTAATCTCTTCTAATATTTATATGTATAATCCTAATGAAGATGTTTATTAATGCTTGCACTAATACTACTCAGTTTTCTGTGCTTATATTGCACCTGAAGCATGGCAGTGTTAAAAAAACCTCCCTCAGTCACAGAATAGCAGAGGGTAGCAGCAGTTATCGGTGTGTGTTTTCCAGCAGCCTCCTCCCCTCCATCCCCTCTCCAGAGATTAATGTGCAAAAAGTAACAGAGCTTGATATTTCCTAAATATTTCAATGTTTCTAATATTCACCCACATTTATAAAAAGTTGTTTCTTAATTCAAGGTACGATTTAAATACAACCCATAACATTTTTAGTCTATGGAGATTTCATGGCTGTGAACTGATACTTTGTACTTGTTTGCAATGGTTGTGGCTAAAAAAAATCTCAATATTTAGGATATTTAGGGTATTCATATATTTTATGAAACTGTAAGGTCCATGGCCCTCAATTGAACTAGTTTCGTATATTACTAAATGATATCTGATGAAAATGATCTATTATCATTTATAGAACAGTATTTCCACCATATGTAGAATAGAGATGTGACACACATAAATGGGCTATTAGGCACAAGCTACCATGTTGAACATGCGGAATAAATGTACTATAGTCCACAATTGTGCTCATTCGGTGTCATGGAAAGTTAATGACACAGCTCAGAGGTTTTATACAATCTACAAATAAATGAGTTTCCTATGTACATGGCTGCATGCATTATTCATCTAACAATCTATTCCAGTGTTCAAAGACATTGCAAGTGTCTTACAAGTAAAAGTTCTCTATAAAAATGCAGAAAAAGTCCTGTATACTAGATTCAGTTAAATCTGGCCATGAACAAGAGATTTTGAAGGGGTCTAATAATAGTTCATTCTGTTATCTCCTGTTGGGTGGGGAATAAGAGCTGGACACTTACCATCTCCTATCTTCTATTAAAGCATTCTCATATGAAGTACACGTTTATGGATAAGTCAGGGAACCTAATGGTTGGAGAGCAGAATTCTTTTGTGTATGAGTGGCTGTAGATGGTAAATACATGCTGTCCTGTAACATTTTACAGGGATGGAGACAAACTGAGTTAAAAGGATTGTACCAATTTATAAATGTATCGCATATCAGCAGGTTAGGTGATAAGAGTCTAAGTGATAAGGGTTCAGATGATGCTGAATACGAAAGGAGCTATGGTCAAGCAGGTGCACAGCCATTCTACTTCTCTTTAGAGCTGTGGAAGAAAATCTGAAAATACTGCACATCTATCTTTATCAGTACCATGGAAATAAATGTAATAGCAGTGCATGCATGAGAGTTGCTTCTTTGATATAATAGAATGCAGGATCACTTTCTTGCAATTGGTGAGAAGCCCATTGACCAGGCTCCTACAAATCAGACACTAAAATGGGAGGGAGGGTGTCATACTGAATTTTTAGCACCAGTTGAGAGTCTATCTGCAGCTCTGCTAGATCATTAGTGTAAAGAGATTTTCTTTCACCTTGGCAAAAATTCAATTGTATGTTTTTTTTTGATTAACCTAAAACTTAACTTCAGAAGCCTATAATAGGGAGAGTAGATTACTGGTAGTCTTTCTAGAATCCAGCCCAAATGCCTTGTAAGTGACCCCTAGTTATTACGTGGCTACTGAGTTATGTTGGCGGGTTTATACTCCATTAATTTATGAGGCAGTCCCATCACCAGAACAGACCCTTCTGGAGAAAATATGTATCCTAAAATCAGAGGTAACATACAAACACACCGAGAAGCTTATCTGATATGGTTATGGGCATTATTAATATTAATGTAGTTTCCATGCCCAGGATAGTATGGAGGCCTTGGAAATTAAAATAAAACAAAAGTAGTGCATCCACTTTTCATTGGATGTGCCATAAATGCTTACAACAGAAATAGCTATTTAATATATCAATGTGTTCTTCATTATTTCTCTTGGCCTAACTTATTTTTATATATGTGTTACAAGATGAGCTTCTTTTCAAAACAACATGATTTATTATACTCTCTCATGACATTTCTATCCTATTTATGACACTGCTTGGCTTCCCAGTGGTGATAGAACAAATCAGCTCATTTTCTCCTCTTTCTTATGTTTTATTATTACAAAGGTAACGTCATACAATTGATTTGTGCAGATACTATGATAAAGCGGTTCCTATAGTTCGAGTTAGATAATCTTAGAGATAATAACATAAAATATATAGAGTTGGTAATGTACTCAGATAAGCTCATATATCATAATGTGTATATGGCAAACGATAACAAAGGACATGACTTATTTTGTAGGTAGATAAGGATTCCCTGTTTTACAAAAAACATAAACATATTTGTTTGGTAATGAATCTTCCTGAAACAATATGCCATCATTAAAGGGAAACGTAGCAAAGCAAGCATAACACTAGCTATTTTGGGCAGATTTCTGTAGGAGCTGTCCGCCTACCAGCCAGCAATCGTAATGATATTTTTAGCTCCCTACATAATGAAGCAGAAGACTGCATAAGTTCTTTCTCTAAATGTAGAATGACTTTCAGTGGAGAGAGGCAGTGGTAGATTTCATTACTCATGGAAATGAGCTTGTTTGTCACAAAAGTAGTGATGACTTTAATGAATCGTCCTGGCCATTAATAAGTCTTCAGGTATTAATTTACTAGGATAGCTAAATAAAACAATTAGCATTTGCTATCCTTGTCTAATCGCTAATCGTCTAATGTATGCAGAATTGACTGTTTAGTAATAGGTATAACAAATATCTACAATTTGAGGGGGATAAAAAGTTACTTACTGAAGTTATTTATGTAATAGCAGAGCTGAGAAATCCTTTCATCTGTAATTTGTGAAATATTGTTTGACAGTGAGGTTACTACATACAGTAAAATTACGAATACAATACAGTCAAGTACAACTTAACAGCAACAGTAAGGTCTCATTCATAAAGTCTTATTACAGCTTCTTACAAGTACATATGCCCATACTACACATTTACATGCCTCGGGTTTTGTGTGGACATGTTCATATTTTTACTGACAAGCTGTATTGTGTTAGAAGAATTATCCAGCTCTAAGGCCTCGTTCACATCTGCGTCGGTAATCCGTTCAGGGGAGTCAGCATGGGGTATGCAAGCACACAGACCCACTTATAGTCTATGGGGTCCGTGTGGTTTCACTGCACACCGCTTGCAAATGTGTTCAGTAGTCCATTCTGGGGGGGTGTCTCCATTTGGACTCCCTGAACGGATTTCCAAGCTCAGATGTGAACCAAGGGTCACCTGATACAGTATTTTACTATATATGAATGGTTGGATTAATACAAAGCTAGATCACTGTGGATACTTTTGTGTTAATTTGTGTGTTTGAAAGATTTAGTCTGTTCCCATGGTTGGGGCTCAAAGAGCAGGGAATGAAAGAGTCCTGATGCTTAGAAGCATCCATCTCATTATCAACATTAATAGTTCATAGCAGAATCAATGTATGACATAAAGAAACATTTTCTGTTAAATGCAACATTTCATTGGTAGTCAATACTGTATGGTAACAATCTGTAAATTGCCTTACATAGTTATACCTAATGGTCTAAAATGTAACGGTCATGATGAGGGTGTTGTCACTCTCTATTTAGGTAAATGGTCGATATGGACACAGATAAGTAGGTGCAATAATATATTATGTTGCAGAGAGTTGTCAAAGACCTCAGTTGTTGCCTGTTTTACCATTTGACTGCCACATTGATCTTTTTTTTTTACAGGTTTACTATGGATTGTATGAACTTGAGAAAGAGCCTTGACCTTGTCTCCAAAAAGATTGTCCTTTACATTATTACAATAATACAGAACATATATACATACTTGACCCAGTGCCAGACCCAGAGTGATTCTTAGTATCTCTGGAGAATAAAAACTATTTTGCTTGTTTCATTTAGTTATGTATTATCCACTGGGGCAGTGTAAACCATGTTACCCAGGGAGAAGGATATATATATAGAATATATATTCCCCATATAGGCTATTTAACAGAGTTGCACCCAATTGCACCCCCTAAAATTGAGGGCACCCACACTTAATTTCTGTTTTTTTATTCACATTTTAAAATGTATGCTTGAAAACAACATTTATTTTTTCATTTATTATATCACTGTACACATGTGGAAATCCATCTACTGTGAATGTAGGATTGGGTTCATGTGATGAAAGAAGCCCAATTGTGTATATATCCTTACTGAATTATATTGTTCATGTATTAGTGAATCACATATATTACTGAATATATTATTTATGTATGCGTCATTGGTATATTTCATTGGCAGTGTGGAATGAAGTGCCTACAGCCCAACAGAAGAATTTGTCTTGGGGGCCCACCCAACAGCTTCCTGCTAATAGCTTATATCACAGCTCCTTCAATGAAATCTTGTATATGTGCTGACTAACTGGCATTACTGAATATTTTCCCTGCATTGTCTTCCCCTATAGTACTGTGCATACTGTAAGGGGAATGACATTGCCATGGAGCACCCCAACACTCATCGTATATAATGCTCTACAAATCAGCGCCGCACCTCCCATGAGGCGACCTGAAGCGACCGCTTCAGGCGGCGCTATGCCAGGGCCTCAGGGAGGGCGGCATTTTTGCTTCCCTAAGCCAGTCCAGGACAGCTTGTCCACTGAGTGGTGGATTGGGGAGGCCCCTGGAGCAGCGCTGCTCCAGCGGCCTCCCCTCACGCTCAGGCAGAGAGCAGGCCCTCTGCGTGCCTGCTCTCTGCCTGCGAACGCAGCTAAGCCCCACCCCCTTCGTGGCACCCCACCCCCTTCCGCTCCGCCCCCTCCTCAAGGGAGGGGGGGCGGCTTTCTGTCGTTCGCCTCGGGCGGCGAAAGGGGCAGGCTCACCCCTGTCTGTAATGCCTCCTCAGTAAAGTGCTCCCGAGTCCTCCACAGTGGTCCCACACAGTATATAATGATCCACATTGGCCTCACAAAGTAGAAAATGCGCCCCTGAGCCCCCATAGTGGACCCACATGGCATATAATGTTCCACACAGTTTAACATACTCCCTAGAGCCCCAACACACTATAATGCCCTACAGTGGCCCCACACAGTATAATATACACCTCAGAGCCCACCCCCACCACCGTATAATGCTCCACAGTGTCCCCACACAGTATAATGCTCTACAGTGGCCCCACATAGTGTTAAATGCTTCTCACATTTCCCCCTACCTGATATAAGGTTCCACAGTGATCCCACACAGTATAATATGCTCCGGACAGTATAATGGTACACAGTAACCCCACATAGCATATAAGTGCACCCCCAGTGATGTCCGGAAAGTGTGATGTTACCGGACCAATGGTGACGTTAGTATAAATGTTTGTTATTTTTAGACACCTGCCCTGGGCAGGCTTTTATTGCACAGTTGGCTGTTCCATCGGCCATTTTGCGCTGGTCTCCTGTAAGAAGAGGAGTGAAAAGGAGGAGAATGACTGATGGAGCAGGAGAAAGGCGGTCCTGGAATGGATGACAATGCTGTGCTCAGAACACAGGGGGAACACCCCCTGTGTTTTCTGAACACAGAGGGATCGCCCCTGTGCTTTCTGAGCACAATGAAGAATGAAAAAAAATTCAAAAATGTGGCGCAGACCTTAAAGATAAAGGTAAGAGATGACTAGCCTTTATAAAGGCTATTTCTACGTGCTTTTAGTTTCAAATATCTTTGATAGAATCCCTTTAACAAAGTCTGTCTTCTACTATGTATTACTAATGTACTCTTATGTGACTTTGGGCACATTCAAACACCAGCAACGAGGTGCAAACCTCTATAACTACACTGCAGTAAATATTGTATATATGTCGCAGGGAAATGATGAAACTAGGGATTTAATCAAATCCCGGAAGATGTTAAAATAACATCTTTGTGGGGTCATTTGCCTAAAGAAAGTAAGTGATTTGATCAAATCCCTGAACTGTTTTAGTGAAATGATGAAATAATATTAAGATATGAAAAGTATTTCTTTAGTAAAGCAGCATTATTACATGTAGAGTAGGTAATACAACAATAGTCATTGAAACTCAAATTATTTATTCAAAACTAATTAACAAAAGAAATCGATACTTAACCTGATATTTTTTTAGTACCTACTTCCATAACATCGTAATTTTTACCATAAGGCCTAGTTCACACGGTCTAGTGACCACGTATTTTGGTCTTGATTTTGACGCGGGAAGCCGTGTCAGAATCAGGACCAAAATGCACCTGTCGCGGCTTCCGACAGTCACGGCTTCCCGCTTTAGAGTAGGCCCAAATGAATGAGCCTAGTCTGGAGGGATCGTCTTGACGCAGACACCGCGGCTGTTTCCGCCGCGGCGTAAGCCTCAAGATAGGGCAGGTCGCTCCCATTGAATTCAATGGAAGGCGGTCTTTTGAGCCGGATTTTGATGCAGATTCCAAGTCAAAATCCGGACTATTTTGCCACGTGTGAACGGGGCCAAATAGTCCTGTGTATGTGTCTGTTGTAGTTTAAGTAGTGCGGCTATTTTTAAATTGTTCAATGACTGTGAAGCTACTTCTATCCTTTCGCGAGTCCACAAAGGTGTTTTCTCTATCAATTTCAACTCTATCAAATTCGGTCAGAGTTTGATTTTTTTTTTTCTATATCTGAACCCATTTTTCGTGTGTCTCATGTCAGAAGCGCGGCGCGCTGGCCAACATGGATGCCAGAGGGTAGCGGTGAGGTAAAGGGGGAGTGGTAACAAGCAAAACATAGAGCTGTGCGAGTCCTGACTTGTGTTATTTCAGGAGAGTTTTTTTTCATGTGTGTTACGTCAGAAGCGCGGCGCGCTGGCCGAAATAGGTGCCGGAGGGGAGCGGTGAGGTAAAGGAGGAGTGGTAACAAGTGAAACATAGAGCTGTGCGAGTCCTGACTTGTGTTATTTCAAAATTTCACTAAAACAGTTCAGGGATTTGATCAAATCACTGACTTTCTTTAGCGAAATGACCCCACAGAGTTTTTATTTTAACATCTTCTGGGATTCGATCAAATCCCTAGTTTCATCATTTCCCTGCGACATATACTCATGCTCTGGTGCATTTCATTTACTGTTCTTCTTGTAATAGTGTTAGTAAATATCATATATTTAGATATAGATGAAAAAGTCTGAAATATACCAGCCTACATCCTTTATATGATATTTTGATGACAGATTTGGGCAGGGATTGCTCAGTCTGTCACTAAAATCAACAATGTAAAACTGAAGAAATGAATCAGAGCATTACAAGAAATGAAAGTAAATGAGACGTTACTGTGCACACATGACTACATGATACCGCCCAGCGAGAAGGTGTAATGTAAAGAAATTTAGTTTGCTGTCTCTGTTTTAGCAGTAGCTAACACTTTTAAATGAAGGGGTCTACCACCACCAAAATAGATTATTTATTTTTATTTTACTTACTTATATCCCACCAACATATTCTGCAGTGCTTTACAGATAGTGTTATCAAAATATCAATCTCTGTTCTGTATATGTTTCCCATAAATTCCCTATCAGTATGCCTTTGAAGTTTGTGAGGAATCCATAGTACCTACAATCTCCATACAGGGTTGCCCTCAGCTGGAATCACTTCTAAACTACTTATGTGTTATTATTATCTGTCTATGTAAACACACAGATAACACAAAAGCTGATCAGACACTGAAATAGGAAAACCCCTTTCATCCAAATTGCTAGATGTAGCAGAGCTATGTATGTACAGATGTAGCAGAGCTTGAAACTGGCTGAACGGATTTGGATGAAATGTGCCATATAGATAGTTTGTAACCTAGATTAACACATAGAATACCTTTTAGCCTGATAAATGACATTGCTTCACGACTCCTATTAATTTATGTTAATACTAGCTACTGCCCGCAACTTCAGAATTGGGTCCAGAGAGAAATGAAAAATGTGTGAGTAATAAAAAATGAATGGGATAAAAAAATGTCACCCGTCATATTGCTTGCGCTGTAATAGAGAGAAATAGCTGAAGTTTTGCATTTAAGGCATTAGGTATTTGATATGGTAATCATTAAATTTATATTGGGGTTTTTTTTTTGGACACACATATGTTAAGTTAATATACTTCTATAGAATGACTTAGGCTGGGTTCACACCAGTGTTGGCTCTTCGTATGGGGATTCCGTTCCTCTCTCTGCTTGAAAATTGGGGAGAGAAATCTCAGCAAGCAGCATTTTTCTCTCCTCATTTTTCGCTGTTTTTGGACAGAAACCGAGCAGAAAACACGCGGACCCCATTATAGCCTATAGGTTCCATGGGTAATCACTTTTTTTTAACCCGAACACAGATGTGAACCTAGCCTTATATGTAGCAAGAGACCCAAACAAATACATTTGTATGAAATCAATGAACTATGTATGATAGTGTTAGTCCGCTGGTTAATGGGCTTGTGTAAGTAATAACCCAGTAAGTACCGTATATACTTGAGTATAAGCCTAGTTTTTCAGCAGTTTTTTTTTAAAAATTTTTTGGTGGTGATGGTGGTGGAGGTCTATGATCAGCCGCAATAGTAATGTATAGAATCTCTCATAAAATAGTGAAAAAAAAAAGCTTTAAAAAAATATTTTTTAAAAAATAAAAGTTCTAATTCCCTCCTTTCCCTAGAATACATATAAAAGTAGAAAATTACTGTGAAACACAAACACATTAGGTATCCCTCTGTCTGAAAGTGCCTGGTCTACTGAATATAGGGTATCTGCAGTGCTCCTGTTCTGTCGGGCAGGGGTTAATAGGAGCACTGCAGATACCCTATATTCAGCCAGGCTGAATTCCAAGTGGGGGAAAAAAAACCCAGTCCTCAAGCTCAGGAAAGGGGCAGACAGACAATCAAAACACCCCCTCCCCTTCCCCAGCATCTACTGCACCCAAAAACTCCGACCATTTTCATTTTTGAAAATTTCCAGTAGCTGCTGCATTCCCCCCCTCCCCCTCGGCTTATACTCGAGTCAATAAGTTTTCCCAGTTTTTTTGTGGTAAAATTAGGGGCCTTGGCTTATATTCGGGTCGGCTTATACTCGAGTATATACGGTAATAATATAAGTAATTAATTTTATAATATGAGCTTATTACCTAAATACCATTATTAAGACATTATAGTTACAATATCTAAAGACTTGTCCCAAATCCAAGCAAATTATGTGATAAATTAGATACGCAGAATAATATACTTTTTTTTTTTTTTTTACAGAAAAGGAAATTATATTGTGATCTGCTATTGACAATGGCAATAAGTATCAAGAATGGCTTAAGAAGAATTTTTCAATAAATATCTGTTATTAGGTCATCTCACTCATACTTGTCATATTAGTGCAGGATATTGCTCCCATATATCAGGTACAACATAAAGTGATTTACACAATTTATGGCTATGCTACTGTTTGTGGATGTACTTTTATTTATATTCCTGGAGACCTATGGATGGACGTATAAGTGTACATAAAAATCATATGGCCCTTGTTACGAGACCTGTTAGGTTTTGTTTGCTGCAAACATCCCAGAAAAGCAAAGGAAGACAAGGACAGTGAGCCCTAATACTAGACCGACTTTGAAGTCCCTACCTATTTGCCTAAGCTACCCAAAGGGTTAGGGGACAACTGGGTGATGCTTCCTTTCTATGTCACAAGTGCAAACACAAATGCAGACAAGACAAAGGAGAACAGTTAGGGAAATAGTCAATGGTCTGAACAGTCAAGCAGCAGAGACAAAACAAGGACTGGAAAAAATACAGCTCTGCAAAAACAGAGGTACAAGAGAAAACCGCTAGCATGTTCAACAGAGACTAATAGCACTAAGGTGTGGGTTAGAAAACTATATATATATGATGTCAGGAATCCACCCCAGGCTTGATTGGAAAGGAAGGATGTCAATCACATAAGATAGGCGTAGGTTAATTGTTTGAGGAGCAGAGGGAAACAAACAATGGAAGAGATGGATGAGGTGGAGGATGAATAGCAGAGGTGAGAGGATAGAGCTGTGTTCAAAAAGAGTAGAACAAGAAACCGTAACGCATGAAATGATATTGGGACACACGTCCTGCACTATACCCTATGGCTGGAGGATAGCAATGAAGTCTGAACAGATACGTACGTTACAGCCCAATAGCAAAAGTCAGAATTGGGCACCCTGCCTAAAATAAAAGGCACAGTAAAAGACATTGGTTGTAATTTCTCTTGATATATTTGAGTAAATGCTTTTGAAGAATAAAACCAATTACAACAGTGATGTGCTTACCTCTGCCTAGAGTCTACTAGTTCATCTGACAGGCAAGAACCCTTTCAGTTAAATTTTCTCCCCAGCCTTCCTTATTTGACTATACTGACCTAGTGCTGTGTCTTCATTTAAGGGTTAGTGAACTCCTGACAGGTTAGGGGGAATCGCTGACAAACAGTATCATAAATCTCAGTATAAGGAAAATGTATGTTTTGTACTGTGTCAGCCAGTGGGTAGGAAATATAAAAAACAAAAAACTTGAGAGTCTTCAGTAGTTGATACCTTTTTTAATGTCTAACTCATAATGATGAGAGATTACAACATTTTGAAGCTCTCAGCTTCTTTCTCAAGTAAATTTAAAAACAATTTCTGATGGCTACATATTTATGTACAAAAGGACACTGGGAATAGAATTTTAGGAGGGAGGGGGGAAGGGGAAAGAAGGTTATTGGTATATACAAGTAAACAATTCCACAGTTCCCAGGTTCAGTGATTTTTGTAGGATTCCATGAATCCACGTGACAGATTCATCCCTTCCTCTAGTGTTTGAAGCAGGGTCATCAGCTTGTACTCATAAATCCGTCGCTCTTTCCTCTTGTCACATGGGTTCATGGCATCCTACAGAAATAACTGAACTGAGACGGCCATAAAGACACTCTGTGAACTGATAAGAACCTGGGAATTGTGTAATTGTTTACTTGTATATACCAATAACCTTCTTTCCCCCCTCCCTCCTAAAATTCTATTCCCAGTGTCCTTTTGTACATAAATATGCATCCTTCAGAAATAGTTTTTAAAGGGGCTCTATCAGCAAAATTATGCTAATAGAGCCCCACATATGCGTGAATAGCCTTTAAAAAGGCTATTCAGGCACCATAAATATTATATTAAATCCCGGTCCCACTTTTAAATAAAAGCATTAAAACATATATGCAAATCTTACCGAACATGCAACATGGGCGGGGATAAATGATGCGACGTCAGCTTCGGGCACGCCTGCCTCTTCTGTCTTCTTGTAGTAACGCCCTCTGTTTCCGTGTGTTCCAGCTTCTTCTCTTCAAATCCCGCGCCTGCATAATAGCGCTTCCCTCCGAAGTGCTACTGCACAGGCTCACTCACCATTTTACTTAATGGCAGGTCGCGAGTGAGCCTGCGCAGTAGCTCTTTGGAGGGAAGCGCTACTACGCAGGCACGGGATTTGAAGAGAAGAAGCCGGAAGAAGACACTCAACCAGAGGGTGTTACTACAAGAAAACAGACAAGACAGGTGTGCCCGAAGCTGACGTCGCATCGTGCATCCCTGCCCATGGTGCATGTTCGGTAAGATTAGCATATATGTTTTATTTCTTTTATTTAAAAACGGGACCAGGATTTAATATAACATTTACGGTGCCTGAATAGCCTTTTTAAAGGCTATTCACGCATGTGTGGGGCTCTATTAGCATAATTTTGCTGATAGAGCCCCTTTAAATTTACTTGAGAAAGAAGTTGAGAGCTTCAAAACTTTGTAATCTGTCATCATTATGAGTTAGCCACTAAAAAAGGTATCAACTACTGAAGACTCTCAAGTTTTTTGCTTTTTATATTTAGGTAGGTTTTCCACAAGCTAGGCGTGCCGCAGCAATTTTTGCTCTGCCCACTTTTATATTGACTCCGCCCATTCTCATTCATTTTTCATGTGCCCACACACACTATAAACCTCCTACAGTCACCCGTACATTATATGTCCACACATTTTATGTTCCCCTCCAACTGCTCCACACTATTAAGTCCTTCTCCTGGTGCCCCAGTTTAAACTGGGGGAAATTAGAGGGGATATGAAACTGGGGAAGCTGGAGGGGGACATTAAACAGTGGGGGCAGTTGGAGGAGGGTAATAAATTAATGGCAACTGAAGTGGGACATTAAACTGGGGGCAACTAGAGGGGGACATTAAACTCAGGCAGCTAGAAGCAGACATTAAACTGTAGGGGTAGCTGGAAGGTGACAATACACTGGGGGCAACTAGAGGCAGACAGGTCCCCTCCAGCTACTCCCACAGTTTAATGCCGCCTCCAGTTGTCCCCAGTTTAAGTGCCCACCTTCATCTACCCCCAGTTTCATATCCTCCTTCATCTGCCCCATTTTATGTTCCCCCTCCATCTTCCCCCAGTTTCATGTCCCCCCTTCATCTGCCCCCAGTTTCATGTCCCCCCTCCATCTGCCCCCATTTTCATGCTCCCCTTCCATCTGTGGCCCCTAGGTTATTGAGAGACACATAGACACACACACACACACACTTTCCACCCTGCATCTCGCATTCCCCTCCCCTCTCAGTACCTTTAGACGGCCCCACCCTTCATCTTCCGGCCGGCACACTAAGACACGCCTCCCTAGTCACGTGACATCTGACGTCAAACACAGATCCTTCAGTTACAGTAGTACAAGCTTTCCACTGATCACCCATCGCTTTTATTGCTGTTATAAGAGGGGGGGTGATCGTAGGAAAGTTTAAGTAAAACACTAAAGGGACATAGCGGGACATGCAAGGAGCTGCGCGGGGGACGCAAACTATTGTCCCGAGGGCTGCAGTTGGTCTGCAGGCCGCGAGTTTGAGACCCCTGCCCTAAAAGTAATGACCAATACAGAGGTGACTGGCCATGCTGCATTTTTCGGGACAGATAAAACTATGTGAGAATAGCAGGATAAGCTAATTATGGCTGATTATTCGCCACATTTGTATTTCTACCATGTTTTTAACTCTTTTTTTATTTGTTAGCTCAGCCTGGTATGATTTTATAATAGTAACAAAAGCTATACTTTACCAAGCAAAATTAAGAAGAAATTCCCTACAGGCGACTGTAGGAAGAAAAATTATATTTTTAATCATCCCCAAGTTAAATTTAATACCTAAGTTTAAGACATGGGCTATAAAGCAAATCTTTGATGTATGAGAAAACTCCATATTATCTGCCAGTCATTTGTCACTTCCACCTACTGTAGCTATAGGCAATAACACAGCCTGGGTTCTGGAAATGAGTAATTATTTTAATTGTGCATGGATATAGGGAGCAGATGTCCACAGTCTCCAAGATGGGGACATTACAAGTTCTTTCCAAGGGCAGCATACCATAAAATATCAGCATAAAATACAATTAAATAGTTGCTGCAAGGTATCCCTGTTCATTTTGTAAAATGTATTTATACAGACAATTTATGACGAGTGTGTATATATTTATAATTGTTGACAGCTGCTGACATTGTAACATCAATCAAGCTATAAGCGGATGGTTCTCAGAAGTACACAAGGACTTGTATGGGAGCAAAACTCTGACACAACCTTGTAATAATGATGTAGAAGATTTGGGGAGGTGTGGCCTGCGGCGCAAGGAGTCAGACGCTTAGTCCCGGAGCTCTGCTATCCATCGTTCATTCAAGTGGCATACACACCCTACTTGGCAGATTTTAGTCACAGAATCTCCCCTTATCATCCTGACTGTGATGGTTTGCAGCGGGAAAAAGAAACTGGCAAAGTTCTTCCCCATGGCCATGTCTGATTCTGTCCAAGATGGTGCCCGTACCTCCTCATCCACAGCGCAGAGGGCCTTCCCGGACATCCTGGAACAATCTCCAGTGATTAATTCACAATACAGCAAAAAGACCCTGCTTATTCCAAAAGCTCTGAGTATGCACGCAGTATGAAATTGATTAATTGCACTTGATAAAATGCAAAAATGTGTTGTACTTTTTACTCACCAATAAACAAGATTTTATTGAACTCAATACTGGGTAGTGTGTTCCCATATACCGTTCAAGATCGTGGTTTGGCCAAATATTGCTAAAAAGAGGTTCCCACTTAGCCATTGTTCATTTAATTCACAATACACTCCCAATGCACTCACTCTACTGCCATCCTCAGCTAGCAGCTCAGCTTCTCCGTCCTCAGCAGACTACTCCACATCCAGCCCTGCTGTAATCTCCTATATTAACGCCAGTAAAGGCGCCATCCATGCCTGCTACACCATGCTCCTTTGGCAGAAGCCGGTGATTCCTCAAGGCCTATTTCTGAAGCAGCTATGAAAGATTTGTTTGATGACTTTAAAGTGGCCATTCAGTCTGAGCTAAAACTCCTGACTGGGACTTTGTAATCTGAATTATACTCTTTGGGGGACTAGTACCTCTCGGTACAAAAGAGCAGTGCTTTGGAAGGAGGCGAAGACCTCCAACTCTGACATTATTTGTCTCCATGAGACACATTTAAACCAAGAGGATGCTCCTCAACTCCACCACAAGTGTTAGGGCGGGTTCACATCTGCGCCCGGTCTCTGGTTTAGCCAATCTGGCCGGTTTTTGTCTTCTGTGAAACTGGACAGAAAAAAGAAACCCGGCGCTCAGCTTTCAAACTCATTCACTTGCATGAGTTTGCAGAGGTGATCGCCCGTGTGTGTCTTCTGCCTGTCCGCAGGGAAACAGTTTTTTTAGCCGAACACAAAATTTAAATTGACGTACTATTGTCAGGGTCACATGCCCAGCGCAGCTCTAGCCAGAAGATTAAAAACCCACAAGACATAAAGTGACATTCCCTTAATTTTTAATGAGTCAGGACAAAAAGTGGTTGACCCTAAAGGCATAGTGGACATCTTAGCGCAGTACTAATCAAGACTATATAATTTACAGTTGTACTCCTCTACCTCTAACCTACTCCAGATGCTATTGCTATTTACCTAGACTCCATCTCTCTTCCATCTATTTTGGTCACTCAAATAGCCTCCCTTCTCTCCCTTTTATTATATTGTGTGTTAACCACTAAGGGGGAATTAGACTGTATGTAGGACATGAGGGGGCATTATGCTGTATGTGAGACCACTAAAGGACATTATTCTGTGTGTGGAGCCATTTAGGGACATTATACTGTGTAGGGACACTGGCAGCATTATATTGTGTGGAGTCCAATAATAGACATTATACTGTGCGATGCTACTAAGTAACACTATAAATTACATTACAATACAAATTCAGAACTGGGTTATGGGCATGGCTTAACACAAATAAATTGTATGTACAAACCTAGACTTATCTCTTTTTATTTCCTATAAAAGTTGGGAGATATAGTGCAGTACTGATTGGCGTAGTGGCAGTCAGTCTATCACTCAGCAATTCAATGCTAGGTAAACACTGCACTCAAATGTACCTGGGCTAGCATTAAGGAAGGTGTTCTGGGGCAATTGTAGAGAGGTAGGTAGTTTGGGAAACTGGTAGTGTCTGTTTGTGAGCCTTTATGTAAATGCGCTATTACTAATTAATGAAGCCTCTGTGGTGTCTCTTCATGTTATCATGACTGCAGGGTTTTGGCTACACTGTAGGTTTGATGGCTACAGTTTTATCTAAAGACAACGATATACAAAAAATAAGATTGCTGCGATTTTCAGTTAAGGCCTCATTCAGTTGGCTGTATTGCATCTGCATCTTAACCTTTGTATTAGTGCCACAAATCCGGGCCTGACCATGGGTCTAAGTCCAGCTGTAAGGAAGTAAATAAATCCTGGCAGGGACCACCATAGCAGCGGTGCAGGGACATTGGGGGAATTAGGTAAAAACTTTTCATTTGTTTTGTAACCTTATCAACGTCCCTACTCTTACATTTATTTAGAATTTCAGACAAACTCTTTAAGTATTGGTAGCTGTTGAGACACCTTATTCTTTCAACGACCGCCAAACACCTCCACTTGATGATTGATGGACTTTAGAGATGAGCGAACACTAAAATGTTCGAGGTTCGAAATTCGATTCGAACAGCCGCTCAATGTTCGTGTGTTCGAACGGGTTTCGAACCCCATTATAGTCTATGGGGAACAGATACTCGTTAAGGGGGAAACCCAAATCCGTGTCTGGAGGGTCACCAAGTCCACTATGACACCCCAGGAAATGATGCCAACACCTCTGGAATGACACTGGGACAGCAGGGGAAGCATGTCTGGGGGCATCTAACACACCAAAGACCCTCTATTACCCCAACATCACAGCCTAACAACTACACACTTTACACACTCAATACCACCTCTCTGACAGTAGGAAAACACCTTGAAACATGTGTATTTGGCACTTGCAGTGAGGAGAGCTTGTCACCAGCAGTGAATTTGGCCCTTGTAGTAAGTTGAGGTTGGCACCAACATTTGTTTTGAAAATCAGGGTGGATTGAGCCTCTAACCAGCAGAGTTTGGGCAAATTCATGGTGGAGGGAGCCTCTAAACACCCCAGTTTGGGCAAATTCATGGTGGAGGGAGCCTCTAAAAACCCCAGTTTGGACCAATTCATGGTGGAGGGAGCCTCTAACCAGCCCAGTTTGGGCAAATTCATGGTGGAGGGAGCCTCTAAAAAACCCAGTTTGGACCAATTCATGGTGGAGGGAGCCTCTAACCAGCCCAGTTTGGGCAAATTCATGGTGGAGGGAGCCTCTAACCAGCCCAGTTTGGACCAATTAATGGTGGAGGGAGCCTCTAACCAGCCCAGTTTGGACCAATTAATGGTGGAGGGAGCCTCTAACCAGCCCAGTTTGAACCAATTCATGGTGGAGGGAGCCTCTAAACAGCCCAGTTTGGGCAAATTCATGGTGGAGGGAGCCTCTAAAAAACCCAGTTTGGACCAATTCATGGTGGAGGGAGCCTCTAACCAGCCCAGTTTGGACCAATTAATGGTGGAGGGAGCCTCTAACCAGCCCAGTTTGGACCAATTCATGGTGGAGGGAGCCTCTAAACAGCCAAGTTTTGGGAAATTCATGGTGGAGGGAGCCTCTAACCAGCCCAGTTTGGACCAATTCATGGTGGAGGGAGCCTCTAAACAGCCAAGTTTTGGGAAATTCATGGTGGAGGGAGCCTCTAACCAGCCCAGTTTGGACCAATTCATGGTGGAGGGAGCCTCTAAAAAACCCAGTTTGGACCAATTCATGGTGGAGGGAGCCTCTAAACAGCCCAGTTTGGGCAAATTCATGGTGGAGGGAGCCTCTAACCAGCCCAGTTTGGACCAATTAATGGTGGAGGGAGCCTCTAAACAGCCCAGTTTGGGCAAATTCATGGTGGAGGGAGCCTCTAACCAGCCCAGTTTGGACCAATTCATGGTGGAGGGAGCCTCTAACCAGCCCAGTTTGGGCAAATTCATGGTGGAGGGAGCCTCTAAAAAACCCAGTTTGGACCAATTCATGGTGGAGGGAGCCTCTAACCAGCCCAGTTTGGGCAAATTCATGGTGGAGGGAGCCTCTAACCAGCCCAGTTTGGACCAATTAATGGTGGAGGGAGCCTCTAACCAGCCCAGTTTGGACCAATTCATGGTGGAGGGAGCCTCTAACCAGCCCAGTTTGGACCAATTAATGGTGGAGGGAGCCTCTAAACAGCCAAGTTTTGGGAAATTCATGGTGGAGGGAGCCTCTAACCAGCCCAGTTTGGACCAATTCATGGTGGAGGGAGCCTCTAAACAGCCCAGTTTGGGCAAATTCATGGTGGAGGGAGCCTCTAAAAAACCCAGTTTGGACCAATTCATGGTGGAGGGAGCCTCTAATTAGCCCAGTTTGGACCAATTAATTGTGGAGGGAGCCTCTAACCAGCCCAGTTTGGACCAATTAATGGTGGAGGGAGCCTCTAAACAGCCCAGTTTGGGCAAATTCATGGTGGAGGGAGCCTCTAACCAGCCCAGTTTGGACCAATTAATGGTGGAGGGAGCCTCTAACCAGCCCAGTTTGGACCAATTAATGGTGGAGGGAGCCTCTAACCACCCCAGTTTGGACCAATTCATGGTGGAGGGAGCCTCTAACCAGCCCAGTTTGGACCAATTCATGGTGGAGGGAGCCTCTAAAAAACCCAGTTTGGACCAATTCATGGTGGAGGGAGCCTCTAAACAGCCCAGTTTGGGCAAATTCATGGTGGAGGGAGCCTCTAAAAAACCCAGTTTGGACCAATTCATGGTGGAGGGAGCCTCTAACCAGCCCAGTTTGGACCAATTAATGGTGGAGGGAGCCTCTAAACAGCCAAGTTTGGACCAATTCATGGTGGAGGGAGCCTCTAAAAACCCCAGTTTGGACCAATTCATGGTGGAGGGAGCCTCTAACCAGCCCAGTTTGGACCAATTAATGGTGGAGGGAGCCTCTAACCAGCCCAGTTTGGACCAATTAATGGTGGAGGGAGCCTCTAACCACCCCAGTTTGGACCAATTCATGGTGGAGGGAGCCTCTAAACAGCCAAGTTTGGACCAATTCATGGTGAAGGGAGCCTCTAAAAACCCGTTTGGACCAATTCATGGTGGAGGGAGCCTCTAACCAGCCCAGTTTGGGCAAATTCATGGTGGAGGGAGCCTCTAAACAGCCCAGTTTGGGCAAATTCATGGTGGAGGGAGCCTCTAACCAGCCCAGTTTGGACCAATTAATGGTGGAGGGAGCCTCTAACCAGCCCAGTTTGGACCAATTAATGGTGGAGGGAGCCTCTAACCACCCCAGTTTGGACCAATTCATGGTGGAGGGAGCCTCTAAACAGCCAAGTTTGGACCAATTCATGGTGGAGGGAGCCTCTAAAAACCCCAGTTTGGACCAATTCATGGTGGAGGGAGCCTCTAACCAGCTCAGTTTGGACCAATTAATGGTGGAGGGAGCCTCTAAACAGCCAAGTTTTGGGAAATTCATGGTGGAGGGAGCCTCTAACCAGCCCAGTTTGGACCAATTCATGGTGGAGGGAGCCTCTAAACAGCCCAGTTTGGGCAAATTCATGGTGGAGGGAGCCTCTAAAAAACCCAGTTTGGACCAATTCATGGTGGAGGGAGCCTCTAATTAGCCCAGTTTGGACCAATTAATTGTGGAGGGAGCCTCTAACCAGCCCAGTTTGGACCAATTAATGGTGGAGGGAGCCTCTAAACAGCCCAGTTTGGGCAAATTCATGGTGGAGGGAGCCTCTAACCAGCCCAGTTTGGACCAATTAATGGTGGAGGGAGCCTCTAACCAGCCCAGTTTGGACCAATTAATGGTGGAGGGAGCCTCTAACCAGCCCAGTTTGGACCAATTCATGGTGGAGGGAGCCTCTAAACAGCCCAGTTTGGGCAAATTCATGGTGGAAGGAGCCTCTAACCAGCAGAGTTGTGGGAAAGCAGGGTGGAGGGAGCCTCTAACCAGCAGAGTTGGTGGAAATCAGGGTGGAGGGAGCCTCTAACCAGCAGAGTTGGGGGAAATCATGTTGGAGGGAGCCTAGTATTAGCAGAATTGTGCAACGCTTATGGTGGATGAGTATGAGGATGCGGAGGAATTGGAGAGGTTGAGTACAGACATGGAGTTTCATGTTGGGGTGCTTTACACAGGTGGGCACAAAAATGAAGGCTCTATCCAGTGGTGGTTCATTTTTATCAAAGTGAGCCGGTCGGCACTCTCAGCTGACAGACGGGTGCGCTTGTCAGTGATGATGCCACCGGCTGCACTGAACACCCTCTCAGATAGGACGCTGGCGGCAGGACAGGACAGCACCTCCAAGGCATATAGGGCAAGTTCAAGCCACAGGTCCAACTTCGACACCCAATACGTGTAGGGCGCAGAGGGGTCGGAGAGGACAGGGCTGTGGTCGGAAAGGTATTCCCGCAACATGCGCCTATACTTCTCACGCCTGGTGACACTAGGACCCTCCGTGGCGGCACTTTGGCGAGGGGGTGCCATCAAGGTGTCCCAGACCTTAGACAGTGTGCCCCTCGTTTGTGTGGACCGGTGAGAACTTGGTTGCCTACTGGAGGAACTGCCCTCCCTGCCGCCACTGTCACATGCTGGAAACATCTCCATCATATTCTGCACCAATTGCCTGTGGCAAGCATTGATGCGATTGGCCCTCCCCTCTACCGGAATAAAAGACGAGATGTTGTTTTTATACCGGGGGTCAAGGATAGCAAAGATCCAGTACTGGTTGTCCTCCATGATTTTGACAATACGCTTGTCGGTTGTAAAGCACCCCAACATGAACTCAGCCATGTCTGCCACAGTGTTAGTTGGCATGACTCCTCTGGCCCCACCGGAAAGTTCAATCTCCATTTCCTCCTCATCCTCCATGTCTACCCATCCGCGCTGCAACAATGGGACGATTCGAAGTTGCCCGGAAGCCTCCTGTATCACCATCACATCATCGGACAACTCTTCTTCCTCCTCCTCCTCCTCCTCCTCCTCCATTAAACGCAGTGAAGCGGACAGATGTGTGGACCTACTCTCCAGCTGTGACGGATCGGATGCTATCCCTAACTCCTCTGTGTGATCTGAGTTATCCCTGATGTCAATCAGGGATTCTCTCAGAACACACAAGAGCGGGATTGTAAGGCTCACCATCGCATCCTCAGAGCTCACCCTCCTTGTGGACTCCTCAAAGACCCGTAGGATGTCACAAAGGTCTCTCATCCATGGCCACTCATGGATGTGAAACTGAGGCAGCTGACTTTGTGGCACCCTAGGGTTTTGTAGCTGGTATTCCATCAAAGGTCTCTGCTGCTCAACCACTCTATTCAACATCTGAAACGTTGAGTTCCAGCGTGTGGGGACGTCGCACAAAAGCCGGTGTTGTGGCACATGCAGGCGTTGCTGGAGAGATTTTAAGCTAGCAGCGGCTACTGTCGACTTGCGAAAGTGGGCGCACATGCGCCGCACTTTCACCAGTAGCTCTGGAACATTGGGGTAGCTCTTTAGGAAACGTTGCACCACTAGGTTGAAGACGTGGGCCAGGCATGGAACATGTTGGAGTCCGGCAAGCTCCAGAGCTGCTACCAGGTTCCGGCCGTTATCACAAACGACCATGCCTGGGCCCAGGTGCAGCGGCTCAAACCATATTGCCGTCTCATCGAGGAGGGCATCCCTCACCTCGGAGGCAGTGTGCTGTCTGTCCCCCAAGCTGATCAGCTTCAGCACAGCCTGCTGACGTCTACCAACGCCAGTGCTGCAACGTTTCCAACTCGTAGCTGGGGTCAATCTAACAGCGGAGGAGGAGGCGGTGGCGGAGGAGGAGGCGGTGGCGGAGGAGGAGGCGGTAGAGGAGGAGGAGGAGGGGGGTGTTCTTCTCGTGTCCCTGCCAGGAATGTTAGGCGGGGAGACGAGGTACACCGGGCCAGTTTGGGAAGCAGTCCCAGCCTCAACTACATTTACCCAGTGTGCCGTCAGTGAAATGTAGCGTCCCTGTCCGCATGCACTTGTCCACGCGTCGGTGGTCAAGTGGACCTTTGTGCAAAGCGCGGAACTAAGGGCCCGCCTGATGTTGAGTGACACGTGCTGGTGCAAGGCGGGGACGGCACACCGGGAGAAGTAGTGACGGCTAGGGACGGCATAGCGAGGTGCCGCAGTTGCCATCAGGTCCAGGAAGGCGGGAGTTTCAACAAGCCGGAACGCCAACATCTCCTGGGCCAGCAGTTTAGCGATGTTGGCGTTCAAGGCTTGCGCGTGTGGGTGGTTAGCAGTGTATTTCTGCCGCCGCTCCAATGTCTGAGAGATGGTGGGTTGTTGTAAAGAAACGCCTGATGGTGCCTTTGATGGTGCAGGAGAAGGAGATAAGACAGGACCAGGGGAGGATGAGGTAGAAGTCAACAAAGTGGCGGAGGCAGATGAAGTGGTGTCCTGGCTCGTCCTCTGGAGTGCATCGCCAGCACAGTCAGCAGTGGCAGTGGCAGAGGCAGAGGCAGAGGCAGTGGCAGTGGCGTGAACGGCAGGCGGCCTTTGTCCTGCCGTTGCTGCCTGCCACTGATTCCAGTGCTTGGATTCCAAATGACGGCGCATTGAAGTGGTGGACAGGTTGCTCTTCTCAGAGCCCCTAATCAATTTCGAGAGGCAAATTGTGCAGACAACACTATATCTGTCCTCGGCGCATTCCTTGAAAAAACTCCACACCTTCGAGAAACGTGCCCTCGAGGTGGGAGTTTTTCGGGGCTGGGTACGAACTGGAACATCTTGGGAGATTCCGGGTGTGGCCTGGCTTCGCCTAAGCTGCTGACCTCTGCCTCTGCCTCTAGCTACCCTTTTTGGTGCTGCACCTGCCTCAACATCCACACTACTTTCCCCGCTTGACATCCCCCCTGTCCAGGTCGGGTCAGTGTCCTCATCATCCACCACTTCCTCTTCCAACTCCTGTCTCATCTCCTCCTCCCGCACAATGCGCCAGTCAACTGGATGCCCTGACGGCAACTGCGTCACATCATCGTCGATGAGGGTGGGTTGCTGGTCATCCACCACCAAATCGAACGGAGATGGAGGAGACTCTAGTGTTTGAGCATCTGGACACAGATGCTCCTCTGTTAGGTTCGTGGAATCGTGACGTGGAGAGGCAGGTTGAGGGACAATGAAAGGAGCGGAGAACAGCTCTGGGGAGCAGGGACAGTTTGGGTTATTGTTCTGTAAAGCTTCGGAATTTTGGGAGGAAGGAAGACAAGACTGTTGGGTAATAGGAGGAGAGGAGGCAGAGTCTGACTGGCTGCTGGACAATGTGCTGTAAGCGTTCTCTGACAGCCATTGCAAGACCTGTTCCTGGTTCTCGGGCCTACTAAGGTTTGTACCCTGCAGTTTAGTTAATGTGGCAAGCAACCCTGGCACTGTGGAGTGGCGCAATGCTTGCTGCCCCACAGGAGTAGGCACGGGACGCCCTGTGGCTTCACTGCTACCTTGCTCCCCAGAACCATTCCCCCGACCTCGCCCACGGCCTCGTCCACGTCCCTTTCCGGGAGCCTTGCGCATTTTGAATTCCTAGTTAGAAATTGGCACTGTATACCAGTAGTAAAAATTGTGGGTGCACGTAACCCCAATATATTCTTTGAATTCCCAGTCAGACACTGGCACTATATGGCAGTAGCAAGAAATGAGGGTATTTGTATTCCCAATATACTCTTTGAATTCCCAGTCAGACAATGGCACTGTATACCAGTAGTAAAAATTGTGGGTGCACGTAACCCCAATATATTCTTTGAATTCCCAGTCAGACACTGGCACTATATGGCAGTAGCAAGAAATGAGGGTATTTGTATTCCCAATATACTCTTTGAATTCCCAGTCAGACAATGGCACTGTATACCAGTAGTAAAAATTGTGGGTGCACGTAACCCCAATATATTCTTTGAATTACCAGTCAGAAACTGGCACTATATGGCAGTAGCAAGAAATGAGGGTATTTATAACCCCAATATATTCTTTGAATTCCCAGTCAGACAATGGCACTGTATACCAGTAGTAAAAATTGTGGGTGCACGTAACCCCAATATATTCTTTGAATTACCAGTCAGAAACTGGCACTATATGGCAGTAGCAAGAAATGAGGGTATTTGTATTCCCAATATACTCTTTGAATTCCCAGTCAGACAATGGCACTGTATACCAGTAGTAAAAATTGTGGGTGCACGTAACCCCAATATATTCTTTGAATTACCAGTCAGAAACTGGCACTATATGGCAGTAGCAAGAAATGAGGGTATTTATAACCCCAATATATTCTTTGAATTCCCAGTCAGACAATGGCACTGTATACCAGTAGTAAAAATTGTGGGTGCACGTAACCCCAATATATTCTTTGAATTCCCAGTCAGAAACTGGCACTATATGGCAGTAGCAAGAAATGAGGGTATTTGTATTCCCAATATACTCTTTGAATTCCCAGTCAGACAATGGCACTGTATACCAGTAGTAAAAATTGTGGGTGCACGTAACCCCAATATATTCTTTGAATTACCAGTCAGAAACTGGCACTATATGGCAGTAGCAAGAAATGAGGGTATTTATAACCCCAATATATTCTTTGAATTCCCAGTCAGACAATGGCACTGTATACCAGTAGTAAAAATTGTGGGTGCACGTAACCCCAATATATTCTTTGAATTCCCAGTCAGAAACTGGCACTATATGGCAGTAGCAAGAAATGAGGGTATTTGTATTCCCAATATATTCTTTGAATTCCCAGTCAGACAATGGCACTGTATACCAGTAGTAAAAATTGTGGGTGCACGTAACCCCAATATATTCTTTGAATTACCAGTCAGAAACTGGCACTATATGGCAGTAGCAAGAAATGAGGGTATTTATAACCCCAATATATTCTTTGAATTCCCAGTCAGACAATGGCACTGTATACCAGTAGTAAAAATTGTGGGTGCACGTAACCCCAATATATTCTTTGAATTCCCAGTCAGACACTGGCACTATATGGCAGTAGCAAGAAATGAGGGTATTTGTATTCCCAATATACTCTTTGAATTCCCAGTCAGACAATGGCACTGTATACCAGTAGTAAAAATTGTGGGTGCACGTAACCCCAATATATTCTTTGAATTACCAGTCAGAAACTGGCACTATATGGCAGTAGCAAGAAATGAGGGTATTTATAACCCCAATATATTCTTTGAATTCCCAGTCAGACAATGGCACTGTATACCAGTAGTAAAAATTGTGGGTGCACGTAACCCCAATATATTCTTTGAATTACCAGTCAGAAACTGGCACTATATGGCAGTAGCAAGAAATGAGGGTATTTGTATTCCCAATATACTCTTTGAATTCCCAGTCAGACAATGGCACTGTATACCAGTAGTAAAAATTGTGGGTGCACGTAACCCCAATATATTCTTTGAATTACCAGTCAGAAACTGGCACTATATGGCAGTAGCAAGAAATGAGGGTATTTATAACCCCAATATATTCTTTGAATTCCCAGTCAGACAATGGCACTGTATACCAGTAGTAAAAATTGTGGGTGCACGTAACCCCAATATATTCTTTGAATTCCCAGTCAGAAACTGGCACTATATGGCAGTAGCAAGAAATGAGGGTATTTGTATTCCCAATATACTCTTTGAATTCCCAGTCAGACAATGGCACTGTATACCAGTAGTAAAAATTGTGGGTGCACGTAACCCCAATATATTCTTTGAATTACCAGTCAGAAACTGGCACTATATGGCAGTAGCAAGAAATGAGGGTATTTATAACCCCAATATATTCTTTGAATTCCCAGTCAGACAATGGCACTGTATACCAGTAGTAAAAATTGTGGGTGCACGTAACCCCAATATATTCTTTGAATTACCAGTCAGAAACTGGCACTATATGGCAGTAGCAAGAAATGAGGGTATTTGTATTCCCAATATACTCTTTGAATTCCCAGTCAGACAATGGCACTGTATACCAGTAGTAAAAATTGTGGGTGCACGTAACCCCAATATATTCTTTGAATTACCAGTCAGAAACTGGCACTATATGGCAGTAGCAAGAAATGAGGGTATTTATAACCCCAATATATTCTTTGAATTCCCAGTCAGACAATGGCACTGTATACCAGTAGTAAAAATTGTGGGTGCACGTAACCCCAATATATTCTTTGAATTACCAGTCAGAAACTGGCACTATATGGCAGTAGCAAGAAATGAGGGTATTTGTATTCCCAATATACTCTTTGAATTCCCAGTCAGACAATGGCACTGTATACCAGTAGTAAAAATTGTGGGTGCACGTAACCCCAATATATTCTTTGAATTACCAGTCAGAAACTGGCACTATATGGCAGTAGCAAGAAATGAGGGTATTTATAACCCCAATATATTCTTTGAATTCCCAGTCAGACAATGGCACTGTATACCAGTAGTAAAAATTGTGGGTGCACGTAACCCCAATATATTCTTTGAATTCCCAGTCAGAAACTGGCACTATATGGCAGTAGCAAGAAATGAGGGTATTTGTATTCCCAATATACTCTTTGAATTCCCAGTCAGACAATGGCACTGTATACCAGTAGTAAAAATTGTGGGTGCACGTAACCCCAATATATTCTTTGAATTACCAGTCAGAAACTGGCACTATATGGCAGTAGCAAGAAATGAGGGTATTTATAACCCCAATATATTCTTTGAATTCCCAGTCAGACAATGGCACTGTATACCAGTAGTAAAAATTGTGGGTGCACGTAACCCCAATATATTCTTTGAATTCCCAGTCAGAAACTGGCACTATATGGCAGTAGCAAGAAATGAGGGTATTTGTATTCCCAATATACTCTTTGAATTCCCAGTCAGACAATGGCACTGTATACCAGTAGTAAAAATTGTGGGTGCACGTAACCCCAATATATTCTTTGAATTACCAGTCAGAAACTGGCACTATATGGCAGTAGCAAGAAATGAGGGTATTTATAACCCCAATATATTCTTTGAATTCCCAGTCAGACAATGGCACTGTATACCAGTAGTAAAAATTGTGGGTGCACGTAACCCCAATATATTCTTTGAATTCCCAGTCAGAAACTGGCACTATATGGCAGTAGCAAGAAATGAGGGTATTTGTATTCCCAATATATTCTTTGAATTCCCAGTCAGACAATGGCACTGTATACCAGTAGTAAAAATTGTGGGTGCACGTAACCCCAATAAATTCTTTGAATTACCAGTCAGAAACTGGCACTATATGGCAGTAGCAAGAAATGAGGGTATTTATAACCCCAATATATTCTTTGAATTCCCAGTCAGACAATGGCACTGTATACCAGTAGTAAAAATTGTGGGTGCACGTAACCCCAATATATTCTTTGAATTCCCAGTCAGAAACTGGCACTATATGGCAGTAGCAAGAAATGAGGGTATTTGTATTCCCAATATACTCTTTGAATTCCCAGTCAGACAATGGCACTGTATACCAGTAGTAAAAATTGTGGGTGCACGTAACCCCAATATATTCTTTGAATTACCAGTCAGAAACTGGCACTATATGGCAGTAGCAAGAAATGAGGGTATTTGTATTCCCAATATATTCTTTGAATTCCCAGTCAGACAATGGCACTGTATACCAGTAGTAAAAATTGTGGGTGTATATAGCCCCAATTCTATTGCTAGGGGACTTGCAGGGTATTTCTGGGGTGAAGGTGGGGGGGCACACCGTTGGAACGGGTATCGGGGTATATATCGGGTATACGGGAATACACTGACAGTGTATTCCATTCAGGATCCTGGGAAAGCTGGGTTGCGGCGATTGAGCCCGTCAGTGCCACGTTACACTGACAAGCTTCTCCCTGGAATTTAGCTCTTACAAGAGCTGTTGGTTGTCTTCTCCTTCCTATCCTAGCCTGTCCCTGCCTACCCAGAATCTAAGCCCTAGCTAGCTGGACGGAAACCTCCGTCCTCGGTGAATTGCAAGCTCAGAATGACGCGAAGCTGGGCGGCGCTGTTCTTTTAAATTAGAGGTCACATGTTTTCGGCAGCCAATGGGTTTTGCCTACTTTTTTCAACGTCACCGGTGTCGTAGTTCCTGTCCCACCTACCCTGCGCTGTTATTGGAGCAAAAAAGGCGCCAGGGAAGGTGGGAGGGGAATCGAGTAATGGCGCACTTTACCACGCGGTGTTCGATTCGATTCGAACATGCCGAACAGCCTAATATCCGATCGAACATGAGTTCGATAGAACACTGTTCGCTCATCTCTAATGGACTTTAATTTTTCTTCTTAAAGAATTAAAGTAAATTAACTAATATTATACTTCGATAGTATAATTTCTCCAAATGCGGTCTTATTTGCTGCTCCCGTTTTTGTAACCCATGTTATCCTTGTTTTGTCTGTTATTATGAAAATATAATAAAAATCGTTGAAAAGAAGATAAGGTCAAGCCAAGTTTCTGTTTAGCAATTAAAGATTCTAAAACCACACATTACAAATGGCGGTAAAATGAAAAGAATACATTTACATAATAGATTAACTGTGCAAGGAAGTAAGCCCAGATGCACTGAGCACTGGGAATTCCACTAAAGTCTAATTAGCATTACAGGTCTTGATTGCTTTGATAAATTAATAACATCAATTAGTGATTTCATGTAAATGTAATGTAGAAGTTTTTCTTTTTTTATGAACTTACAGATAAGTAATTGGCCACATTGGGAAAAAATTAAAGGAGTTGTACAGGACTTCAAGCGTTTGTTCACCTTTAGCATCATTTTACAGCAGGGGTCTCAAACTCAATTTACGCGGGGGCCGGTGGAGGTAGAGTCTGGGTGAGGCTGGGCCTCATCAGGTTTTCCACAAGCTATGCTCGCCGCAGCAAATTTAGCTCCACCCAATTTTATGATGTCTCCGCCCATTCTTATCCATTTTTCATGTGCCCCCACACAGTATAATCCTCCTACAGTCACCCATACATTATATGTCCCCACATTATAATGTTCCCTTCCAACTGTCTCACAGTATTAAGTCCTTCACCTGGTGCCCCAGTTTAAACTGGGGGAAACTAGAGGGGACATGAAACTGGAGCAGCTGGAAGGGAAACATAAAACAGTGGGGGTAGTTGGAGGGGGGCAATAAATTAATGGCAGCTGAAGTGGGACATTAAACTGGGGGCAACTAGAGGGGGACATTAAACTCAGGAGGCTAGAAGCGGACATTAAACCGTAGGGGTAGCTGTATGGTGACAATAAACTGGGGACAAGCAGACAGGTCCCCCTCCAGCTACTCCCACGGTTTAATTCCCCCTCTAGTTGTCCCCAGTTTAAGTGCCCCCTTCATCTACCCCCAGTTTCATCTCCCCCCACCATTTCTCCCCCAGTTTGATATCCCCCTTCATTTGCCCCATTTTATGTCCCCCCTCCATCTGTCCCCATTTTCATGCTCCCCCTCATTTCTGGCCCCAGTTTCATGTCCCCCCCTCCATCTCTGCCCCTAGGTTACTGACACACACACACTCCACTCTGCATCTCACATTCCTCTCAGTACTACATCTCTTCATCTTCCGGCCGACACACTAAGACACGCCTCCCTAGTCACGTGACGTCTGACGTCACACACAGGTCCTTGAGTTTTAAACTTCAGTAGTACTAGCTTTCCACTGATCACCCATCACGTTCTATTGCTGTTATAAGAGCGGGGGAGTGATCGGAGAAAAGTTTAAGTAAAACACTGACTAAAGGGACATAGCGGGACATGCAGGGAGCTGCGCGTGGCCGCAATCTATCGTCCCACGGGCCACAGTTGGCCCGCGGGCCGCAAGTTTGAGACTCCTGTTTTACAGTTTATATTTAGGGTTAATCTTCATATAATGTTGAGTAACTTAATACATATATATTGCATTTAGTTATGGTGTGCGGTTTTAAAGTTGTAATACATTATTTTTTATTATTTATTGTTTAACCCCTTAGTGACCAGCCTATTTTGGACCTTAATGACCAAGCCAAATTTTGGAAATTTGCCCTGTGTGACTTTATCAGTGAATAATTCTGTAACAGTATAGCGCATCCAAGCGATTCTGATTTTGTTTTTTCGTGACATGTTGTACTTTACTGAGAAGGTAAAATTAGACTGATATAACTTGCGTAAATTTATTTAAAAACTCGCAAATGCTGAAAATTTTGAAAATTTTTCAATGTTTTCCATTTTTAGCTGCGATATCTCACATATACACAATAATACAGGGCAAAAAAGTTAGTAGTTATATACTTCCAAATGTTCCTTTTGTGTTTCAAGCATATTTGAAATAATTTTAGCATATTTGAGTAACTTAGACAATTTACAAGTTTATCAAGTTTATAAGCAAATTTTGGAAATTTTGAGTTTGTCATTTTTTCCTGTACCAAGCTCTGTTTGCAGACAGGAATTGGTGGAATAATGACAGAACCTCCCATTAAATGACCCAATTTGGAAAACTAGACCCCTTCAGGTATTCTTTGAGGGGTACAGTGAGCATTTTGATCAAATAAATATTGTTTTGCAAGAATTATTACAAATGATGAAAAAATGACATTTTCATTTTCTTCAAATATATGTCATTTTAAAGCCAGTTTTTTTGCACACAACACATCAAAAAGAAGAAACACACCCCAAAATATATCACCCCACTTCTCCCGTGTTAAAATATGTCCATTTTGTGGCCTTAGTCCTATGTACGCACATATAGTAGGGCCTAAGAGGTAAGGAGGGCCAATTGGATTTCAAAGCACAAATTTTGCTTGCAGATATTTTAGGCCCATTGCACATTCAAACAAGATTCGAGTTACCAAAGCAATTGAAAACCCCCCATAAATGACCCCATTTTATAAACTAGACCCCTTAGGGTACTCATTGAGGGGTATAGAGAGTACTTTGACACCATAAGTTTTGAGAAAATGTGCGTCAAACAAAAAAAAAATCATACTTTTTACACAAGTGTCATTTTATAGCCAGTTTTTTTGCACATAACACATGAAAATGAAGAAAAACACCCCAAAATAGATGACCCCATTTCTCCTGTGTTCAAAAAATTACACTTTGTGGCCTTAATCCTATGTACGGACGCACGGTAGGGCCCAAAAAGAAGGGAGCACCAACTGGATTTCAAGACACAATTTTTGCTTCTAAATGTTTCAGGCCCATTGCTCATTTAAACAAGATTTGAGTTACCAAAATAATTGAAAACCCCCATAAATGACACCATTTTATAAACTAGACCCCTTGAGGTATTCATTGAGGGGTATAGTGAGTATTTTGACCCCATAGGTTTTAAAAGAATTTGCGTCAAACAAAAAATTCTCATATTTTTTTTACACAAAAGAGTCATTTTAAAGGCAGTTTTTTTGCACACAAGGCATGAAAATAAAGAAAAACACCCCAAAATAGATGGCCCCATTTCTCCCGTGTTCAAAAATGTACACTTTGTGGCCTTAATCCTATGTACGGACGCACGGTAGGGCCCAAAAAGAAGGGAGCACCAACTGGATTTCAAGACACAAATTTTGCTTGCAGATATTTCAGGCCCATTGCATATTCAAACAAGATTTGAGTTACCAAAACAATTGAAAACCCCCATAAATGACCCCATTTTATAAACTAGACCCCTTAAGGTATTCATTGAGGGGTATAGTGAGCATTTTGACCCTATAGCCATTTCACAGATTTTACTAACCTTGGGATGTGTAGGTTAAAAATTACTAAAATGTCCCTTTATCCCCAAAGTTTTCATTTTCACAAGGGGTTAAAAGAGAAAAAGCAATTTCTCCTGAACACGGCAATACCCCATATGTGGCCATAATCTGCTGTATGGGGACATGGTGGGGCTTAGAATGGGAAGAGCGCTATTTGGCTTTTGGAGGGCAGATATTGCTGGAATAGTTTTCAGGTGCCATGTCGCATTAGCTGAGCCCCTAAAGTACCAATACAATGGAAAGTCCTCAGATGTGACCCCATTTTAAAAACTACACCCATCAAGGAATGTATCAAGGGGTATTATCATTTTGAGCCTAAAAATGCTTCCCAAAAATTAATGTACAAAATGAAAATTGAAATTTTTAAAGAAATCTGCCATCTCGGTGCCCAATACGTTGCACCCACTTTGTGTTGTCAGAGACCTACACTCCTAAAACTATTAAGGGGCCATCCCGAGGGGCAGAAAATTATATATATATGTCGCTCCATACACGGCAGATGCCGGCTGTATAATACAGCCAGGACCTGCCAATAACAGCAGCGGTCGGTGCCCGAGCCGATCGCTGCTGTTAACCCTTTACACACTGCGGTCAAACGCGACCGCAGCGTGTAAACAGCGCAGGCGGCATGGGCGCCGCCATGTTTCCCCGATCGCCGCCCTCCTGAACGTCACATGAGGGCGGTGATCGGTTGCTATGACAGCCGGAAGCCTATTGAAGGCTTCCAGGCTTGTCTCTGCACTAGATCTATTAGACGATGCCAGAGGCATCGTCTAATAGAAGTGCTGCGATTTTCCTATTCACTGCAATACTGTAGTATTGCAGTGAATAGTATGAGCGATCAGACCCCCTAGGTTTCAAGGTACCTAAGGGGTCTGATCATAAATGTAACAGAAGAAAAAAAAAAGTTTTTAAAAGTATTAAAAAAATAAAAAAAATATAAAAGTTCAAATCACCCCCCTTTCCCTAGATTAGCTATAAAAGTAATTAAAGAACATTAAACATAAACATATTAGGTATCCCCGCGCTCCAAAATGCCCGAACTATTAGAATATTAAAACATTTATCCCGTACTGCGAACGGCGTAGCGGCAAAAAAAATAAAAACAGCCAAAAAGCGTTTTTTTCAACACTTTGCCTCCTATAAAAAATTGAATAAAAAGTGATCAAACCATCAGATCTTTCCCCAAATGGTATCAATAGAAACGTCATCTTGTCCCGCATAAAAAGACACCACAACCAGCTCCATACATGGAAATATGAAAAAGTTACAGGTGTTAGAACATGATGACACAAATTTTTTTTTCTATTTTGCAAAGTTTATCATTTTTTTAAAAGTATCAAAACATTTCAAATACTATATAAATTTGGTATCACCGCATTCGTACTGACACGTAGAACACAGGTAACATGTCATTTGTACCAAACAGTGAACGCTGTAAAAATTAAACCCATAAGAAAATGGCGCAAATGCATTTTTTCTCCAATTGCACCTCATTCTGAATTTTTTTCCAGCTTCCCAGTACATTGCACAGCATATTGAATGATGCCATTACAAAGTACAATTTGTCCCGCAAACAATAAGCCATCAAGTGACTCTGTGAACTGAAAAATGAAAAAGTTATGGCTCTTGAAATGTGAGGAGGGAAAAACGAAAATGCGAAACCAAAAAATGGCCTGGTCCTTAAGGGGTTAATGCCATATGTGGGTAGAATCGGCTGTTTGGGTACAGCCGGGCACAGAAGGGAAGGAGCACTATTTTGGTTTTTGGAGCACAGTTTGGTTTTTGGACATCACTTTTGCAAAGCCCCTGAATTGCCAATAAAGTGGAATCCGCAGACATGTCACCCCATTTTGGACACTAGCCCACAGATGGGATTTATCAAGTGGTGTAGCGAGCATTTTTAACCCTTGAGTGTTGCATTTATTTGGTTTCCAGAAATGAAATTGCGGCTGATAATGAGAAGTTAAAAATGAAGTTTTCCAGAGATTCGCCATTTCAGTATCTGATATGTTGTGCCCGACTTATGTCAGCAGAGATACACACTCCAAACAGTGGTAAGCGAGTATCCCGGGCACAACAGCTTTTAGAGCGTTCATCTCTGATACAAGGCGGGCACAACATATTAGGCACTGAAATGACAGATTCCTGGAAAAATGGTCATTTTCACCTTTCACAATCATCTGCGTATTCATTTATGGATAATAAGTTATAGCAACATTTGGGGGTTAAAAATGCTGTCTGTACCCCTGGATAAATCCTTCAGGGGTGTAGTTTCCAAAATAAGGTCACATATCAGGGGATTCCACTTTACTGGCGCTTCAGCTCTGCAAAAGTGTCATGGCATCCAAAAACCAAACCGTCTGTGCTCCAAAAACCCAATAACCGTTCTTCCCTTCTGTGTCCGGCTGTGCCCTAATATCAGTTTATACCCACATATGACATTACGTACGTTATCCCGGGTACACCAGTGTCATACATGTGTCATACATGGGGCATAATCTGCAGTTGGGGTACACAGCAGGGCGCAGAAGGGAAGGAGCGCAATGCGGCTTTTGGAGTACAGATTCAAATGTTTGGTATCTGGCTGCCATGTCATGTTTGTAGAGCCTGTAAGGTACCAGAAAATTGGATTCCCCAAAGGAGTGACCCCATTTTGAAAACTGCACCCCTCAAAGAATTTCTCAGGGGGTGTAGTGAGTATTAGTATCCCAGACGTGACTGCACGGCGGATGGCGAAGAGGGAATATATAAGCTGTGCGGAGGACATTGGGAACACCAAATTCCCTACTATGTCCCAGTAGCTCCTATGATTGGGGGAGTCACTCTGGGGGTCACTTCTGGTGTCTTTTCGCTCATAAGCTCTAAATCTGGGGTGTCCGCTGATATTCGCTCGCACAGCTTATATATTCCCTTCCTGCCGCAGCCAGTTGTGTTCTAATGATTTGGCGATTTTGGGGTTGTTTGTCATCACATTACTAGATGCTATATTTTCTTTATTTTTCTGGTGATGTGGCCATATAAGGTCTTGTTGTTTGCGGGATGAGATGCATTTTGTAATGACACCATGTTTGGGTGCCTACAACTTATTGAATACATTTTATTAACTCTTTTTTGCTGGATTTTCTAAAGAAAAATCAATTCTGGCATTGCATTCTACCTTTTAAATTTTTCGCCATGCAGTGTACAGTATAAGTAACATGTGTCCTTTATTCTGCGGGTCGGTACGGTTACGGCGATACCTCATTTATGTTATTCTTTAATGCGATACTAATTCTGTAGAATAAAAACACATTTAGGGACATAAATCAATGTTTTTTGTATCGCCATCTTCTGAGAGGCGTAACATTTTTATTTTTTGGTTGACAGTGTTGGTTGAGGGCTTATTTTTTGCGGGACAATGTGCGCTTTTTATTGGTACTGTTGTGCGGTGATTATGACTTTTTGATCACTTTTTATAGCATATTTTGTAAGGTGAGATGGCGAAAAATCACTACTTCCGGCGGGTTTTTTCCGTTTTTTTTTTCCGATGTTCACCGTATACATTAAATATTGTTGCAGTTTTATTGTTCAGATTGTTACGGACGCGACGATACCAAATATGTATTGTTTTTATTAACTTTTAGGTTTTTTTTTAATATAATTCATTTTCTATAGAAAAAAGGGAATTTTGGGGCTTTATAAGTTTATTCATTTTTCTCAGACACTTTATTTATTTATTTTTCACTTTTTTTCTCTTACTTTTTCATGTGTCCCTTTAGGACACTTGAATTAGTGATGCTTTGATAAAAGCATCACTAATTCTCTATTAGACGCTGCAAGACACAGCTGTCAGTGTCTTGCAGCGTCTAGAGGAAGTCAGACGCAGGGGCTGCCTGCGTCTGACTTCCTCTTCCCCGGGCAGGATCAACCAGGTATTGGGGGTCTCTTGGAGCTTGGGGTCACTGGCCAGACCCCAGGCTCCATGTTAGAGACATCGGCACCCCTCGATCTCGCCGCGGGGGGTGCCGATTCAGCCGGCACCGTCACGGAATCGCTTCAGTTTCGTGATCATGTTTGATCACGGAACTGAAGGGGTTAAAACCCCCCGATCGGAGACCCCTCCGATGGGGGGTTATGGAATGGGGTCTTAGCTGTTAGATACAGCTAAAATCCCATCCAATTATGTCGGCACTTACAGGGAATCCTTCCCTGACTGCCCGACGTAGTTTTCCTATAGGGCAGTCAGGAAGGACCTGCAAGTGCCGACGTAGATTCCCTATGGGCTGGTCGTTAAGGGGTTAAATAACAAACATTATGAAGTGTTTTTCTCCCATAGACTTTTTCTCCCATAAACTGCAATTTCATTAAAACTTTCTATGCAGCCTTTTCCTGCCACAGTGCCATGAGCTTTAAACTTCTTGATGACACTGTGCATGGTAGACACAGGAACATTCAGGTCTTTGGAGATGGACTTGTAGCCTTGAGATTGCTCATGCTTCCTCACAATTTTGTTTCTCAAGTCCTCAGACAGTTCTTTGGCTTTCTTTCTTTTCTCCATGCTCAATATGGTACACACAAGGACACAGGACAGAGGTTGAGTCAACCTTAATCCATTTCAACTGGCTGCAAGTGTGATTTAGTTATTGCCACCACCTGTTAGGTGTCTCAGGTAAGTAACAGGTGCTGTTAATTACACAAATTAGAGAAGCATCACATGATTTTTCAAACACTGCCAATACATTTGTCCACCCCCTTTTTATGTTTGGTGTGAAATTATTTCCAATTTGGCTTTTTGACAATTCTTTTTGTGGTTTTCCATTGAAGACAAATTAAATGAAGATAATAATACCAAAGAATGTGTGCTTGCAATCATTTTCTGGAAGAATATGAATATTATCTGAAAGAATTGCAGGGGTGCCAATACTTTTGGCCAACACAGTATCTATCTATCTATCTATCTATCTATCTATCTATCTATCTATCTGTATTTGCTTCTATACATGTCTACCATTATACATACTAGAATTGTATTAAATAATGTGATGTTTAGGCCCGGTTCACATCTGCGTTCAGGTTTACATTCGCGGACTCTGCTTGGGACCCCCGAAACAGAAACCTATATGCATTAAAAAGCGGTTACTTTCAGGGTCTCCAATTATTATACTTTGGGGCCTGAAAAAACCCCAGAGAATAATTGTTCATGGGTGTTCATTATGGGGCATAATGGTGTATGCAGGAGCCACGATGGGGGCATAATAGAGCGCGCAGGAATGCGGCGTAGGTCGTTCGGTCGACGTCTTTAGTGTCAGTCAGGAAGGGGGGGGGCCATGTCAAAAGTTCTCCACGGGGCCCCGCCATTCCTAGTTACGCACTGCCTATAACTATATAAAAACATAAAAACTTTACTCATCTTTCAGCAGCCTCTCTTTCCAGCTCCAGTCGTCAGCTTACATAGCTGCTGAGTCTCTAATGCTAATGCTAGTGCGGGCACTGATCACCATAGTTAACCACTCTGGCGCCTTGGTCAAAACTGATCGGGGTGCCATTTTACCGACAATGTGTGGCGCCGCCATTCTGCCATGGATTGCCAGCACTTGGAGTAAGCTCCGGCGCCCCATTACCATGACAGCTGTGTATGTAGCCTGCAATAAAAAAGCTGGATTTTTCCAATGTATTGCATAATAAACGCAAAAAAAGTAAAAAGAAAAAAAAAATAGGTGACATGTAATTTAGGCTGTATTGTGAATTATGTAAAAATAAAGCCTGTAAGAAAATTGCTCAAATGCACTTTTTCTTCAAATCCACCCATTCTGAAATTTTTTCTAGCCTTTCAGTATATTATACAGAATAATTAATGGTAACATCATGAAGAAAAATTTGAATAATGTCCTGCAAACATTAAGACGCCATATGGCTCTGAGAGCAGAAAAATAAAAAAGTTATGGCGTTTGGAAGGGGGAGAGTCAAAAATGAAAATCGAAAAATTCCTCCAGCTGGAAGGGGTTAAAGAGGACCCTTCACCACATTCAGTAATTCAAGTTCTTAGCATCTGTTAATAGGCGCTGCTCCACTGATTCCAGCATAGTTAGTTTTGGTGCCGGATGTGCTATTTAAGCTCTGTAATGTCAGAAGGGCGGTGTCAGACAGTGGTGGTGACTCAGAGCTCCAATCAGAGGCAGCCAGTGTCAGAGCTCAGAGTTACACCCCTTGTATGCTCCTTCCTCACACCGCCCTCCTGATAGTACAGAGTCTAAATAATATATCAGGCACCAAAACTAACAACACTGACTGCTTGAAGAATCCCAAATGTACCAGAATCAGTGCTTATTAACAGATATTAAGACCTGGATTGGGTGGAGGTGAATAAAGGTCTTCTTTAAGAGGTTGCTGCATATATTGGTTATAGCAATAAAACAGAAAACAGCCAATGAGCTCCCTCTTGTGGCAGCTGTAGGCAGTGCCCATGTTATATTTTAAGTTAATTTATGGTGACAAAAGTTAGACTTCACTTCAAGTCTAATATATTTAGATGACTGTTCACTGTGTGCCATGTCCAATAACTGGAGCCTGGATGTGACCACTTATAGTTGTTAGTACAACATCCCATATAAAATAAAAAGGTAGCAACTTTTACCAAATGTGTACCGATTTTCAGTGTTTTATAAAATGGCTTTCAACTTGTTTTTCTTTTACTGGCAACCATATCAACGGTGATGATTTCCCCTAGGGTATTTAGAACCTTCCTATGTATATAACTATGATAAAAATGTCCCAGTGAAATGCAATATCTTGGTATGTACAATCATACTTTTGGTCAAAGCACAAATGGAAATCATATATTTTTATTGCAAAAATGTTTCAAGGGCTTGTCTGTACACTCATAGTTTTGTCGGAACATTGTGTTTAGTGCACAATGTTATCACTCAGTTTAGGCTGTAATAGTGTTCAGTGATCTTGGATAACAGTTACTTGTGGTTTGTATACAGAGAAATACATGGAAGACACATAATTAAAAGACTGCCATAAAAAAACCCCTGAAAATTAGGATTCACCTTACAAAGTACCTAAACATTTGTTATACATTTCATAAATTAATTGTACAGATGATATTAGTTAATATCTCTTTTCTGTCCCCTCTTCCCCAGTACTGATCATTATTTCTGAATACACTATTCAATTTTGTCCATACATGGAAAGAGAAGTTCCAGCCTGTTTAAGTCTATGGAGAGAAGGAAGGTATTCAGTGAAACGGAGTATTTAGAAACTGTGATTAGTGCAGATGAAGGGGAGGAAAATACAACGATGTAACGCGGCAATGATTCTGACACTTAAACTCAGGTCAGAGTCACCACTTCAAAACAGAATCCCATTGACTTCAATGGGTTCCGTCTTACGCATGCTACACATTGAAATCAATGGGTTAAAAACCCTCCCATTGATTTCAATGTGTAATGCGCGTTTATGTGGCAGAATCAGCATCGCGTTACATCGTGTGCACGGGCCCTAAAGCTCCAAGCAATGGGGCTCACACATTAGCATAGCCATAAAGATGTTTATGCATTTTTATTAAAGGGAATCTGTTACACTTATTTGACCCACCCTGTACTGTCTAAGGGCCCCTTCACACGGCGTAAGCGCTCGGCTCATTCCGAGCCATACACGCGAGCGCTTCTAAACACTTCCCATTCACTCCAATGGGAGCACACGTAAAGCCGGCTTTACGAGCGCTCCCATTGAAGTGAATGGGAAGTGTTTAGAAGCGCTCGCGTGTATGGCTCGGAATGAGCCGAGCGCTTACGCCGTGTGAAGGGGCCCTAAGGTTGTGTTCACACAGAGTTTTTTGGTCAGGAAAAATCCGCTTCAGGAAAATTCATGAGGCGTTTTTTGAAGCATTATTTAAGCATTTTTAAGGTGTTTCTGTGTGAAAAAAATCAATGCAAGTCAATGGGAGGTGGAAAATCCATCTGGCGTTTTTTTGAGGCGTTTTTTGCCAAAAACGCTAGCGGTTTTTCCGCCTCCCATTGACTTGCATTAATTTCCTGAGACGGAATCCGCCTGAAGAATGGACATGTTCATCCTTTTTTCCAGTAGCAGATTTTTTCTGGTAGCAAAAAAAAAAAAAAAAGATTACATAGGACTGTATAGTGAGGTGTATTTTTGGTCAGGCTTTTGAGTCAGTTTCCTGACCAAATTCCTGACCAAAAATGAACACAGCCTTAGAGTTTTATTAATGGTGTATTGATCTTGTGTCCTGCGCAATGTCTCTTTTCACCATCTCCATGATCATCTGTAGATACTGCAACCAAGGTTAGTGATTAAAAAGTCCCATCAGGCTGCTACCCAACCTGAACATAAAAGAGATATTAAGCCCCATGCCAACCTTCTGGCAGACATTAATTTTACTACAATCATACCCCTATAGTCAAGACACGCTACTGAATATTACTGAGAGTATTCAGGAATGTTTACCAACTTTTTTTGTGATTTCATGGTGGTTTATGGAGAAAAAAAAATAATAAATGCAATAAGATAAGATAAGAAGAGATAAGAGGGAGGCAATAAAAGAATCTGATCTTCAGTCTGAGATAATGCTTATTCTCTTATATATGTAAAAATTGTAAAAAAAAAAAATTCAAATAAAATAAGATTTACGAAAAAAAAAAAAAAAGTATCTGATACATTTGATGCAAACTTTGTACTCAATTTTATGGCTCACGTTATGTTGGACAAGCATCGGGCTCTCTATTATCTGGGTCCACAGGGGACTTTTTTTTATCTGCCGGTTTTGGACAGTCTGTGCAATGGAGTCACAAACATAGACTTCGACACAGATGTGAACCCAGCCTTAATCTGATAAATTATGGTAAATGTTGTTTACAAAAAACCAAACTCTTTTCTATCTAAAGCTAAGGCCTCACATACAGTAGTGAGCCACAGCAAAAAAGTGCTGCGCAATAAAATGATCAATCACAATTTTTCCTGCAGCGCTCTTCGCAGATATTCTGCAGAGGTTCTATTTTACCTATCAGGAAACCGCCAGTGTATAATTGACATGCTGTGATGTAAAATAGCCACAACGGTTTTTGAGTTTGCAGCATTTCCGCAGCACATAATTTTCTGCAATGAGTGGATGAGATTCGCTAAATTCCATAGTAACTGTAAAATACTGTGTTGATTCTGCTATTGATTCTGCAGCTAAAATTTTCAAGCTGAACATACTTTTTTTTGAAGACGCAGCTTCTCCACAGCTCCTTTTTTCTGAAATGTGTAAGATGAGAATCAAGAAATCTCCTTTCTGCAGCACAGCACAACATGGGGCCTTAGCAGAAAGGGTTCAGGCTTAAAGGGATCCTATCATTAAAACTCAATTTTTTGTCCCTAACATGTAGGAATAGCCTTAAAGAAGGTAACTCTTCTGCTACCTTTAGATGCCTTCTCCACTCATTCGGTAGAAATCCCGGTTTTTGTCGGTATGCAAATGAGTTCTCTTGCAGCACTGGGGACGTCCACAATGCTGTGAGAGAACTCTCCAGCGCCGCCTCCATCTTCTTCAGGAATGGGCTCTCATCGTGTCTTCTTCCGGCGGTGGCTTCAAACGGCAGCTTACAATACTGTGTAAGCGGCCATTTTCTTTTTGCCAGCAGGCATGCGTAGTCGGCTTTGAAGTTTGAAGCCACAAAGAGAGACCATTCCTGAAGAAGGTGGAGGCAGCGCTGGAGAGTTCACTTGCAGCATTGGGGACGCCCCAATGCTGTTTGAGCGCTGGGGCCCACCCCCAGTGCTGCGAGAGAACTGATAGGCATATTGACGAAAACTGGGATTTTTACCAGAGAAAAAAGAAGAATAGCCTTTCTTAAGGCTATTCTGACGTGCTAGGGACAAAAAATTGAGTTTTAATGATAGGATGCCTTTAATAATTGATAACTTATTAACTGATGCCCTATCTTTAGGATAAATCCCAGATGACACGTTTAGACCAGGGCTCCATATTGTGAAAAAGCAGCGTTTTGTCTTCGGCGGAGACGCCATGACAAAAAAATGGTGCATTTTACATTACAAATGATATTTTAAGATTTTAAAAGTAAAATAATATTTTCAGCTTTATTTTGGCAGATAAAAATTTTAAAGAGAATATTCTGTTGAATTGTGAGTTGAAAAATACCTGTAGTCATAGGGATGAATTTTGGAAATCAGATGAATACATGAATATGAATATACATCAGAAGAAAAGCAGAGGATTGCAAGGCTTTAATGAGGAGAATTTACATTTTACTAAAGATGCAATAGTTATAAATATGTAATCAGTTTTCTTTGGCAGACAAAAGAGCATGTAAAGAAAATAAAGGTACACAAAAATAAAATAAATGAGAATGGTACCAAGAAGATGACGCATGGCAGATGGAACATCATCAACCACCAGCCTGCAGACTATGCAGCTGATTTGGATTAGGGCACAAATAATATGGTATATTTATCAATATTACTGTATCCTAGGAATGTGAGATAACTCTTTAAAATGTTTTCCTTATGAAAAGATTCAATGGAGGAAGTACAATAAAAATGATAGTCCATTGATTAGCCAAAATCCCATCCACTTTGCAAGTACTATAAAACATGGTTTCTGACGCAGCTTTTCCGCCACTGCAAAATCGGATCATTTACATTGCGAGGGGCCCCGACCTAAGAGGGTTTTCAAGGATCAGAATAATGGTGGCCTACATAGACCTACTCACATACGCTGTGTGATATGTGTGAGCACTCTACATTGTTTACCTTGTTCCAACTCTGTGCACACCATAAACTTAGTAGCGCTAACGCATTCTTATTAAAATGTACATGATGGAGCTGTATGGTCACACACCACTGATACTAGGTAGACAACATGCATGTACACATGCATAGACCCCCTTCTTTGACTTAGATTTCGTGATGCTGACACCAGGGATGGTATGATAGGTCTTCAAGAAAGCTGATAATAACCAATTTCAACTGCCTAGGCCACCAGGGATCCTTGCACTAACCCCTTCTCAGCTACAGACCACCATGGATATATCCATATACCTATTACTATAAACAATTTTGTTTTAATATTTGGTACTACACAGCAGTATTTATTGCTTCTGTTTTGTATTACTAGTTGAAAAAGAACATGGGAAGAATATGCAAATCTGACTTCCATGATGTAATTAGGAAACCAGTGCCTCAAGTATGCACACCAATAGAGGGCGCTCACTGAGGATGTGCAAGTCTACCTTCCATGATGTAATTAGGAAGACAGAGTCTCAGTCAAGCAAACCAATAGAGGGCGATCCCTTTAACATCATGCCGACCTTCTCAGAGGCCTTTGTTTGCAATGATGTTGGGATTTTACCAGGTACAGTCTCTCAGCCAAGGACAGCTGTTTCGATGTTCTTGCATCTCATCAGCTTGGTGCAGAGAGGACTGACCTGGCAGAGTTGAGAGGCTTAGACAGGGTTGAGGGGATGTCCAGATCCTAAGATCCCCCTTCAATAGTTATGGTTAGAGGAATCCATGCTTTGGTCCTCCAGTTATTGTGAACTGTAGTTTACAATAGCAGGGTGCACAGTTTGGAGTCCACAGCTCTTGAGTAAAGTAAATGCAATATATATTTAATAAAAAATATAAACATTTCATCTTGAATATATTTTTAATGCATTATGTGTATGAATTTTTAGATTTTTTTTTAGGCACAGATCCAGTTTGCAGTGTGGTGTAGCGCATTTGCCATTTGTGTTAGTTTTTTTTTTTTTTTTTTTTGCCAAAACTGAGATAGTTCCTACGTCAGAGTAAAGTCCTGTCAATCTTCAAATTCTCAACAGCTTGTTGGAGTTTGTAGAGGAACAAGTAAGTTCCATCTCTGGAATCTAAGTAACCAGTCCCCTGACACATAGCAGAACAGGTGCCAAAATATCAGACCACACAACATGAATTACTTCTGGCTTGACATTGTGGACTATGAGGACAGTCTGTTAGAATGTGTTGGCAGGCTTCCGTGTGTAGTACATTCAGTCCTTTTTTGGCTAACATGTATCATAAAGGAAACGTGTAATAAAAAGGTTGTACTATCATACGTGTCAAACCACAAAAAGACAAAATACAAGTTTAGAATATTTATTAATGAAAACAATTATTATTATTAAGAGGTCTCTAAAGGGAAATGAAAACTTTGGCAGAGACATTTTTTTCTAATTTTCCATTTTAATCTCCATTAACGTTGGTTGCTATAGTATTTCTTTCTTTTTTATTAAACAACATTAATTCCTTAGAATAATGAATTCTACATGGAAAACCTACATTAATGATCGCATCATTTTGCCAATTTAAGATACAGTCCACATAATCAACAAAATCAATGGGCAGTGTATAAATTGGTCCCAAGTCCTGTGGGAAGTAGTGATGTCCAGCGGTTATTTGTTACGTGTCCATCTAACCTCACAATAAGTAGAGATAAGTAAAGATGAAGGATGAAGTAGTCCTTCGTCTATGATGTAGGATGATTCTTATTATCGTATTATAAGGTATTATGTCCTATGCAATGTGGCATACTATATACTGGTGCAAAGAATGAATCACACTGTCAGTTTTCAGGTATGTGCCCCAATGCCAGAGATACTGGTGTTATTAGCTTCAGCTCTACCAATATCACTGTACTGCCAGAGAGGCCGGCCTCACATTATCACTGGGCTGTGCCCTCTGATGGTACACTTACTGTATATAGGCCTATACTGTATAGGAGGGTATTCCTAACTGTCTTACACCTGTGAGACCGACCCCTCTGACGGTACACTGATATTGGTAACCGAAACTAACCGCACCAAAATCTCTGGCACTAGAGCACATACCTGCCAAACTGACAGTGAGCTGAAGTCAGCACATGGTAAGCTTTCCAGTAAAATATAATATGTCACATCATAGAGTACATGAACGAGTACATGTGTACAGGATGTTAGAGATCAGAAGTGAACAGTCTGACCTGCCAGTTCTTGTAAAGTTATCACAATAAGGGATATAAAGAGTTTAGGATGATGTTCTTGAAGTAATAGCCAATACTCTCAAGCATATAGTGGAAGGAAGGTTGTTACATGAGTTCTACCTACTACTCTTACTCTTTCTCTCCCCCAACTATTTTTCTCATCCCGCTCCCACTGCCTCCTTGTCATATTATGTTTCATTTGCAGGTTCTGTGTAACCTACATCTTTCATATTGTGGTACTTGTGCTTTCATGCACTTCTTTTGCTAAAACAATAAAATCCATTTTTTTTTTAGAAACCTAAAATGTTTAAAAAAATGCTTTAAATGCTTAATGGAATTAACAACCAAAATGGCTTCTAAACACATATACTGATGTAGGGGCTGCTGGTGATCTAGTAAATGTACCTTTTTATGTGTGAAAAGTATTAACATTTCAATCCATATGCAAGTGAGCAGTTCAGAGCACTGTGGGGATGGGACAACCCCATTCAAATATTTAGGAATGATTTTCAGTCACAGAAAGTTTTGCATCAAATTCAGCAGCATGTTACTTTGAAAGTATATAGTTGGATGGTGTATAAAGTTGCAGGGCCGCCTTAACCATAGGGCCAACATTGCACTTGCACCAGGCACTAAGGTAGCAAGGGCCCCCTTTGGAGAGCAGGACTGTCCAGGGCAGCGGGTCTGGTCTGCACCCTCCGGACACCAATAAGTTGCAGACAGTAATGAAATCTAGATCTGTCTACTCACTGCTTCACCACCCGGCCTCTGTCTTTGCTCCCGGTGTCCTAGGAGCAGGAGGCGCAATGTAGTGATGTCACTTACATCGTGCCTGTTGTTCCTTGAAGACTCTGGGACCAGAGACACGAGTGAACGGGCGAATGGGGAAAGGTGAGTATTATGGTTTGCTTCTTTTCTTTGATTATATACAGTGGAGGGCATGAAACTGTGGAAGAAATCTTGGGGGGGGGGGGACGGGGACATGACACCGTAGGGGACATATTGTGGGGGCATCCTGTGGGTTAAGGACATGATACTATGGAGGCAACCTGGGGGGACATGATACTATGGGGACAATCTTAGGGGGACATGACACTGTAGGGGATATACTGTGGTGGCAACCTGGGAGGTAGGGGGACATGATACTGTGGGGGGAACGGGGGGGGGGGCATGACACTGTGGGGGCAACCAGAGGCAGACATAACAGTGTGAGGGAAACTTGGGGGAGTACATGACACTGTGGGGGCAACCAGGAGGTGGGGATATGAATCTTTGGGGGCAACCTGGAGGGGAACATGAAAATGTGGGAGCAACTTGGAAGACATTATGCATTATGGGGCAACTAGGGAGGTATTAGCCACTAATGGGTTTTATACTATGTGGGGGCCAACTAGGGGAATTTAGAATTTGTGCAGGTCATGTATTTCTTGATGATGGTAATGGGGGGGGGGGGGTGCACTTATGAAACCCTTGCACAGAGTACACCAATGTGTTAAAACGGCCCTGTAAAGATGGTACCTATAGCCAAATCTGGTGATTTTTTTTTGTCCAATAGGGGCTGTGCAGAGGAAGAAAGCAATGAGCAGAGGACTGAGCCCTGAGAAACCCCAAAAGAAAGGGGAAGATGGAAAGAGAAAGAGCCCACAAATAATACACTGAAAGTGCGGTCTGGGATTTTTGAGAACCAAGAGATCACCTGCAAGAATAGCTGCATGTCTCCCACAGCTTTCAACTTTTGCATCTACTATGCTGTTGTATGTTGCAGTGGGTTAGTCTCTGTTGAGTTTAAGATAGCTAATCCACTGCCATTACTGCCTAGGTGTCCTCAACCTTAGCCTAAGTTCACACATTGCAAACTTCTTGCAGAAATTACTATAACTGTGAATGCATTCAAATGATGTAAAAACAAACTCAAACAGCTGTACGGAGTTCTTAGGGTGAAGAAATGTCTGCAATAAACCTATTGTGTAAAAGTCATATCCAGCTGCTCATCTGTTGCTTTTGAATATACAGTCAGCGCCACACCTCCCATGAGGCGACCTGAAGTGACCGCTTCAGGCAGCGCTATGCCAGGGGAGGGCGGCATTTTTGCTTACCTAAGCTAGTCCAGGACAAGCTGTCCTGGACTGGCTTAGCACTGAGCAGTGGATTGGGAAGGCCGCTAGAGCAGCGCTACTCCAGCGGCCTTTCCTCACGCTCAGGCAGAGAGCAGGTCTTCTCCCTGCCTGCTAATGCCGATAAGCCACGCCCCCTTCACTCCGACCCGCCCCCTGCACTCCGCCCCCTCCTATACAGTAGTTTATAATCCAGAACTTTAAAATATTGTGTGGGACATTATGGATACTAGTGGTCAGATCAGTGCAGCATGGTTACATGTGCCAAATTCACCAATACAGCACAGTCTGTTCTGGAATATATGCATGACATGTGCATACTTGATGATAAATTTACACGAGCAAGTAGCATCACAATATCTTACACAATTCTAAATCTAGATCTAAATCATGCCGACAAATACCAAGATATAAGCCTATGTTCCTATTGTTTTCAATGGGAGCCGGTACCATATACGCGGCGTTATTTTGCGTCCGTGATTTTGTGGCGGCCGCAAAATAGCGCCGCGTATACGATCCGCAATAGCTCCCACGGCGTCTACGTACCAAATCACGAGCCAAAATACTCCGTGTGAACCCGGCCTAAGGCCCCACACTGCGGAGTGCAGTAAAAAAAAAAATGCTGCAATATTTTCTCAGGAGCATTTTTCACTAAGATTTTTGTTGTATTTTCTTCTCTGTTTACTTCTTCTTACTTTACTTCTCGGATCACAATTCTGCAACTAATAGTGACTTTTCAGAAATGTGTGTGTTTTTGGGGATGAGATGAAATGTAATCTCATTCACTTTGCTGGTAATGTAAAACACAGAATTCTTATCAGCTGCGTTTTCACAGCAGCCAAAAATGTATGTGTGTATTAATTGTTGCAATGTTAAGTTCACATAGAAATATAAAAAATTGTCCAGGATGAATCTGCAAGAAACTGATGATTTTTCAGTTGTGTGAAGGTCCCTATGACTGCGCAGTAGACGGACTTGAAGACAGCTGGAGACGATCGCATTCATTCTGCAGTTTTTTCCACGCAGTGACTTGGGGTATTGACCTGTGTTACCTGTGTATAGTCTGTTGTAGACAAAGACATCGCACAAACCAAAAATACGCTGATGTGATCACCAATCCTGATTTTCATATATACTCTCTGCATATAAAATCTAATTATCTACAATAAAGTTTAGTATTTTTACACTCTACTGGAAGAATACAATATGGGACCATACTGGTTAATATGGGCAATATGACACTTATACTTGGTGCAGTCCACTGTATTGTATGGTACAGTAATAAAAACTTTGTAGGTGATAGGCTCTTGAAATGGAAAAAGTTCCAGTTACAGAGTACATTATGTTTATGCATATGCTCTTATTTGCTAGCTTTGAGCAGAAAATAATATGTCCACATGTTCCTGATTTTACTACAAAAAAGCTATTTCAGTGACCTTTTACAGTTTTACGAGATTAGATGGAAATGCACGTGGTGAAAATAGTAAAAGTCACACTATTTGCCAAATTCACAGAAGACTGAAGACATGAGAACATTAGTGATTCAGCCATCATGAGGTTCATACATGGTCAGATTCCGTGGTCCAGCTAATTGATCAAATGACTAATACATCCTTAAGCTATAACATGTATCAAATCTTTCCACTGAATTCTGGGGGATGACTCATTTGCATACATCTTATAAAATTCATCTAAATGGAATCTAAAGCTCTGTTGACATCTTCTTATGTGAATAAGTTTGGAGTATGATCCAGAAAAACTCTCATGGAGAATGTAGCCATAGGAAAAATGGTCTCCTGGCATATACTATACCAACACAAAGGTAGTCTTCTTCTTCTTCTTCCCTCTGTTGAGTTGTACCACCACATATCTTTTCTGTAGATGTTTTAGCCCATACAAAGCATAAAGCATAGTATACTCTCAATGAACTATTGTGACCAATGGTTGACCTAAGCCACAGTAAAGCTGTATGATAGCATATGTTGGTAGCATACAATGGTGAGCACGCTAGACATAGATCTTTGATTTATAGATGTGAACACAGCCTAACTGGTGGAAGCTCTTTGTTCCGAGAGTATAGAGTATTACACCCCGATTGTTGTGAGAAGAGGGCTTCTGTTGTAACATTCTATCTAATGTACCAACATGTCCAATATGTCAGGTACAGAAGCCCAGAGCTTTTATGTTTATTTCAATTAGTTAGTACATCCTAGGTATTTTACACCAGTGACTGTCACATGGTGATTGAGAAATCTGTTAGGGTCAGTACACACTGAGTTCTTTGGCGCTGATTTTGACACTGAATCTGCCTCAAAATCAGCCTCCAAAAAAAGCCTCCCAATAGAGCTCTATTGGGAGGTGTGGGGAATCGCTCAGGTAGATGCTTGTAGCAGTGCAGGAAACAGGGACACAGACACTGGATTGTACACAAGTTCAGGCTTTATTCACATGTAGCGCATACACTGCTTTTGCAAAGCCACAGGATAAACAAAACAAAAGCTTTCTTGGCTGAGAACTGACTTAAATGTAAGGAAACTTTTCCCTGACTATACAGGAGAAATGGGCAGGAGATGTAGAGAAAGAAGCATTTTACTTGATATTACAAATATTACAAAGTCTCTTATATTTTCTTGTATTATTTGTAGTGTCCCATTAGGACACTACTGAAATGGTTATTTAGAATTTTATTATGGTATTAGAAGATTTTGTGTCAATTTTGCACTTTAAACTGACAAAACTACTGATATTGGTCACTAATTCATGTTTATATTACTTTAATTGTAAGACTATAGCATTGTAACTTTAAACATAAAGAATAGAGATGATCAGCCGATCCGAACAGCACGCTCCCATAGAAATGAATGGAAGCACCTGTGACGCCGGCTGCCGGCAAAGTCAGCGTCACAGGTGCTTCCATTCATTTCTATGGGAGCGTGCTGTTCGGATCGGCTGATCCGAACAGTGTTCGCTCATCTCTAATACAGAACTTCCCATCAAATTTAGTACATTCCAGCAGAAGGCTGAGTGTAACGTCTCTGCCTGTTCGGGCCTCTGAGCCACTCTCCGCGTGCATGCTGCGGCGCAGGATGCATGTTCAGTTTGAGTCTTTGCTCAGAGTTTTTTTTTGCTCTGTATGAACACTGTTCTATTATCTATCCTCTATAATTGATTTACCCCCCCCCCCCAGCCATCTCCTGCACCTTGTTTCCCTCTGTCCTTCAAATAGTTAATCTTAGCCTTGTCTGTGTGATTGACAGCCTGTCTACCAATCAGGTCTGGGGCATGTCCTGGACTTCCTACATACTGGTCATCACCCCCACAGGTTTCTGGCTATTTTTGACTCTGTTCTGTGACTTTGTTCTCGCTAGCTTCCAACATCTCTTATTATTGTATTACTGACCTCTGACCTTTGGCTTGCCTTGTGACTACTCTTTTGGATTTGATTTAAACTGCTTTGTCTCTCTGGCTTTGACCCTTGGCTTGCTGTCCCTTCTTCTGTGTTGTTTGTCTTGTCTTGTTCTGTGTCCAATGTATATCTAGGAAGGGCTTTGTCGACCAGTTGTCGCCTGTCACTTAGCACAGGACAGGCCAGTAGGCAGGGGCAGCGGGGGGTTCATCTTAGAGATCACTGTCTCTGTCTTCCCTTTTTCCTGGTCAGCAGGATAGTCTAGGTAATCTAAGTAGGCTCCACTCACGTCTTGCTCTAGGTACATTACAGCAGGGGACTGGGATAGTTTAAGTCAGGGGTGCCCAATACGTCGATCGCAATCTACAGGTCGATCGCAAAGGACGTATGGGTCGATCGCAGGATGCAGCCAGGGATCCCCGGTGTCTGCTTGTTCACAGTGCAGGCTGAGAACCGACTCTCAGCTTACGCTGTGAACAAGCACTCCGGACACTTGCAGGCAGCGGCAGCAGCAGCTCCAGGGGATGACGCGCTCCCCGCTCTTAGGGATGGAGGGAGCCAGGGTGCTGCTTGTTCACAGCGCAGGCTGAGAATCATCTCTGGACACTGGCAGGCGGGGCTGCTGCAGCCCCAGCCTGCCAGTGTCCAGAGATAACTCTCAGCCTGCGCTGTGAAAAAGCAGACACTGGGGATCCCTGGGTGGCCACAGAACGCCACTGTCTCCTGCTCTCACACTCCGTGCTGACTCCGCCCACAGACACGCCCCGGCCCCGCCCACAAGAAGTGGGTAGTAGATCTTTTGCCTTGGTCAGTTTATAAAGTAGCTCACATGCTGAAAAAGTGTGAGCACCCCTGGTCTAGGTAGTCTCCACACACCTCCAGCTCTAGGGGAGTTAGACAGCTAGTTGGGCAGTGTGAGTTGGGCAGCATTGTGAGGGAGTTAAGCAGATAAAGTCAGTTAGACAGTTAATGCCTCTTTAGCAGGCTCTGCACATTTTCACATGTATGGGGCTAGCCTTTGAGGAGAATTTTCACAGAGAATCATATCTACGATTTGGTCTTTTTGACCTTCAGCCCAGGTCACTCTTCATTACACCTACATCTATATCCTGCCATCTGGGTATTGTAGGTAGTTTTTGGGACTAAAAAGAAAGAGCACACTTTGGGTGAAGCACAAGATTAAAGGACAGAAACTAGTACCTGCTGACCCACAGGAGAACCAGCTTCATACCCACTGCTCCAATCCAAAAGCCTTAAAGGGGTTGTGCAGGACTCATGACTGTTTTCTTCTACTCAAGAATCATGTATTCTTTGGATATCATGTCCATAGGTCACATGACAATGAGACTGGGATACAGCATAACCATGTGAACTATGGACATAATGTTATTTCCTGAGAAGCACAGTGCAGCCATGTTTTCTAATTCCTACACAACCCCTTTAAGAAACTGTACTTCCATGGTTGGTTTAGTTTTTGCATGTTGTTTGAGGAATGGCATATCTTACTGCTTTCAGTAAAGATCTCTGAGCTATTTGAAAGTTAAAGGGGTATTCCCATAACTCTTGTTCTGCTGCCTGCAGGCTCTGTGCTCTCTTCACTTCCTGGATTTCTCGGCACATTGGTGGGCGGGGTTTCACTTGCTCTGCTATCTGCTATGTTTGCAGTCAGTAATGAGGGATTGGTTTTAAATGCATTACCACAATATAAAGCTGATGTGGAAACTGATGTAGCAGAGCTGGATTTGAGTCAGCTTGCATTACATACAGAGGTACCGGACTCCTTATCTCAACCCTTATCAGCCAAATTCAATTAAACTGACTGATAAGTGGAAAAGCTGAAGATAGACAGCACATTAATCCCGGAGCTCCCCCCTCTCCTATCTGAGGAGCTCTGTTACTTGTCAGACACACACAGCTCAGAGCTGCTCCCAGCACTCAGCCCCTCCCTCCCCCCTGAGAGCAGGCAGCTACATTACTTGGGAACTGAGCAGATAAGCCCAGTGGCCATAGAAACGCAGTGTCAACAATGAAGTGAATAAATTAAGATGATGGGCAAACAAAGAAGTTTTGATAAAGCAATGTATTTAGGAAATGTCTTAAATCCACATAAACTAGCAGTATAGATAGGATGCTTTTCATGGGACAACCCCTTTAACACTGTCTTCTGACTACTTTAATCCTGCACCGCACCATCAACATCACCCGGGAGACCTCACCACAGGGGGTGACGCAGAAGAATCAAGTATTAAACCTAACCACTATCCATATTATAGGATTTCTTGTCATTGCACCATCTTTGAGGCGTTTGGGAGATTGGATGGAAAACTAGCTACCATGACTACACCATGACAAGAGGATCATTATTCCCATACGTGCCTCACTCTCCTTACGTTGTTATATATTGATTTATTCAGAATTTGTGGAAAAGTAAGTGATAATTTAAGGAGGCCATAAGTATTAAATAGCTGTTGTCTGATATCTGTGCTAAATTGTTTGCAAATAAGCGAGTGAGGGTCTGCCCCAAGTATGATGTAGAAAGCATAAAGGAGGAAGCATAAATTAGGCTTTTCTGTCCTAGGTGGCAAGAACACTTTGATCTTATGCTATCCTCTTCTCTTCGGTGTACACCAATGTATTTTGTGCTGCACACCCCTAGTGTTATTAATGCTCTTTAAAGAGTGCCTGTTATTGCCATCTGGATCAAATATCTGCAGATGAAACTTTTTTTAGTAGCCCGAGCATTTATAAAAGAAAGTTGAACCATTATGGATAATGTATTTATATTCATTTCTAAGCATAAAAACAATAAGAATATTCTTTGCACTTGTAGCTGAGTTGAAGCAGAAAACTTCTTAAATATCTTGAGATTGGTATTCTTCATGTCAAGCCTTCCCTGGCTCCTAGACATTTCTGCAGATTGCTAGACACTAGATGTAATTTATTGCACTGGGTTACCTAAAAGCTAATGAGCTCATCATGTACCATACTGAGCAGCAAGCGTTTCCTTTTCAGAAGTGCAGGGATCTAGCGGTGAATCAGTGTCTAGCTCAGCTCTGCAAACTTTACTCTCTGGGAGGAAAAGAAACACTCATGTGCTAACAAAGTCCTGCTCCAAAGTGTAATGAAAAGAAATAAACCAAGGGAAATTATTTTTAATAAGAAGGAGTAATGTGGCGGTGCTCCTGTTACTTACATTGCTCTATAAAAGCCAAAACTCAATAAATTCAAGTCTCTCTCCACATCTATTTCATTATTTCCAGTAAAAGTGTAATCCACGATGTAATGTAAGATGCAATGCATATGATGGATACCAATGACCCCTGACAGACCCCACTGACTTTCATCATGGTATCTATTGTTTTCCTGAAAAAATATGATAAAATCTGTAACGCAGTCTCTGACGCAGATGTAAACAGTGTAAAAAGAATTGACATAGTTTGATCTGACATACGAGCTCCATGTATTGTTTTTCCACTGCCAAAACTTTCTTTGCATCCTGCATTTCATATGTCCCAGCTGTAGCATAGATTTTTTGTTAATTTTTTTTGTTTGTTTTAATTTTTTTCATGGTAAAAAGGAGTGGACTGACAGCTGAGCAGATTTATTAAAATCGCTTTTTAGTTTTTATTTTGGTTCCGGGACGTGTTCTGCATTTAGGAAGCATCTGGGGGCATTTTTTTTCACTTTGGAGGTGTGGTCTAAATAGCTGAAAATGTGAGCCACATTCAAGACCCCAAACTCCAGCCAAATCCAGGTCACTCCAGTTACACTTACACATCTACATTTCTAAAGCAAAACAAGGTAGCAGTTTTGACATTGTCTCCACAATGCTATATACTGAATGAGTCTCCAACACACCCAATTCTCATGTCTCCCAATTTTCTACATGTAATATTTGTCTAAAGTTTGAGGAACTTGCAGATTTAAGCAAAATACCACTGTTTCTACAATGTACCCCTACAGAAGATTACCTTTAACATTCCACATATGCATAGAAGCCTAGAATGTTGCAATGCTATATAATAGCTAGAGATGTCTGTTTGTACATGATTGATGTATGCATCCATTCTCTTTTATTAATATTAATATGAACAGGATGCTTTCAATGTATCCAAGTGTCCTGGAATCAAAACAGAGCAAACTATTGTGTAACCATGTGGTCAACCTTTATTGTGCCATGGTGTCTCAACCCCTCAGATTACCAATAGCATGGCACAACGTCTATATAGGCAGTTAACAACCAGTGGCTCTGTAAGGGTTAATTACAAATAGATGGCTAAAGGTTGCCTAGGTATGCTGGTACTTGTGGTTCCACAGCAGCTGTCTACCTATACAAATAACAGCACAGTGTATTACTAGGGAGAGGAAGGCTGGAAAGTCTGCAGTGGTGCTAGGGGTTGTCACAGTCTTAGCACTTACCTCCCAGTGATGAACTGACTCCTTGATGGAGAGCAGATGGGTTGCACATAGTAGTTCTCCAGCTTCACTCCTTCAGATGCCAGTTTATCCAGTGTAGGTGTACTGATCTCAGAGCCATGGTACCCAATATCTCTGTATCCTTGGTCATCGGCCAGAATGAATACAATATGAGGCTGGCGTCCATCCCCTTCAGCCACATTTAGGTGCAGGGTCTCCTTCTCCTCCAGGTGTGGGCTTCCCTTATCCCAGGACAAGTATCCATAGGTCATGATGCTGAGCATAGAGAATGCAGCCAGTGCCCCCAACATTGTAATGGCGCCCCCCTGCCCCATCCAGCGCTACATTAGCGGTCAGTCCAGCATACTCTCACAGCCATGTGTTGTCCTGTGGTCAGTGTGCTGCTGTCCATCTGGAGGACTTGTCACCCCCCCCCCCCCTTCCCCAGTTTAGGTGAGTCACTTAGCCTGCTCCCTGCACTTCTGACACTTGCACAGCCCAGCAGCTCCACATGGACGGCTTTCTCCTCAGACACATAGCACTGGATGGAGTTCGCTCTCCTTGCACTTCCCAGCTGCACAGCTCTAAAGAGGAATGAACTCAGAGCATCTGGGAGATTTTGGCAATGCCCCCAAAGCGGTCACATATGCAGCATGTCCCATTCTTCCTGCTAGTCCAGTAACCTGTGGTGGAGAGAGCACCTCAGGGCAGGCTAGCCCCCATCAGGACCCCTTCACTCTGTCCTCTCCTCATGCAGACTGAACCGTGATACCAGAGGGAAAGGAGAAGTCCCTGGTGAGGAGAGGGTGAGGGTATAGGAAGTTTCCGAACTTGTGATGGATGTCAGCCCTGCAGCCAGTCACTGCTGTTAATACCTCCTCTCTCCAGTCCTCTCCTCCCTTGGAAATGCTGAATGACCGAGGTGTCAGGGGAACTTGCTCCCCTTCCTGCTTATAGGGAGGTGAGACTTAAGCCTCTCTGTATGAGAACTACAGTACAGTCTATCTATTGCTGAGGACAAAAGGCATCTGTGGAGTCTCCAGCGCAGAATTCTTACAAAATGTCCTAAATGTCCTGGTAACTAAACAATTCATCGCAACAATCTGACTTCGGATAAACTTAGATTATTGTTAATACAATGAAATATTTTTTGTGTCATTCACTATTATCAGTTATGACTAGTTTTTATGTTGATGGAAGAATTAATCATTTTTTATAGGTGATTTTAGTGTTTTCTCCAAGATGAGCGAACATGTGGTGTTACCCTTAAGCCTGAAAAACATTGTGGAAAAAACAACATTTTACAGTACCTGCAAAGTGAATGGGATTGTGGCTAATCCTATCCACACATTAAAGAAAAAAATCTGCGGCGGAAAAGCGGTGTCTTTAAAAGTGCTCCATTTTACATCAATTATACCTGCAGAAACAATCGCGTTTTCCCTATAGATATAATAAGTAGAGATGAGCGAACACTGTTCGGATCAGCCGATCCGAACAGCACGCACCCATAGAAATGAATGGAAGCACCTGTGACGCTGACTTTGCCAGCGGCCGGCCAGCATCACAGGTGCTTCCATTCATTTCTAAGGGACAGTGCTGTTCGGATCGGCTGATCCGAACAGTGTTCGCTCATCTCTAATAATAAGTGCAGTAAGTCTGCATAGAAATATACAACGTAAATGCTGCAGAAAAAAATTGCAGTTTTTTTTTTTTCTGCATTTCGCAGTTGAGGTTAGTGTTGTATACTAAGCCCGAAAGACTCTAGTGAAAGGGGGACTGGTAAGAGGACAGCAGTTAAGTAGGGTGCAGGCTAATTTTTAATGGTGAGGGACGACCGATCACTCTGCGTAGTTTAGATCAATGACTGTATGACTAGATGAAGCTGGTCAATGCCCCGTGACTAGTTACCCCTTGGTGTTTGGCTGATAACATGCATTCCTATGCCGGCAAGGTATTTGATTGAATACTACTCGCTCAACACTACTTGTAACATGACTTTTCAGCAACAGATAGCTTAACAAGGAGCACCAGAGTCGCTGTTGGTGCATACGCAGGGACAAGAGATAAGCCAATCTGTTCACAGCAAACCAGATTGGACCCAAATTTTCAATTTTAAACGAAACTGAACTCATTTATCTTGGACAAACTAAAATGGCTTCTGTGACATACATTTCGGCAAATTATTATACTCTAGGGCCTCTTCAAACCAATGGCTGCACGAATGACCTTTTGTGCAGCTGTTCACCCCTGACAATTGCCCAGTGTAAAGGCCCTTTTACATATGTGACCCAGCAGGCAATAATCATTTAATAGACGTTCCCTTACTGCATTTAGAAACATGAGATCAGTTTGCCCAAGGTGCAATCACCGCGGAAAGAAACGTGGCGTTTTACAGTCACAGCAAAGTAGGTGAGATTCTAGTGAATCCCATCCCCATTTTGCGGAAAAATATGCGCAGCGGACACACTGCAATTTGCAAAACTGTTGCGGTTTTGGAAATTGCAGTATATCAATTATACCTACGGAAACGATAGGTATAATTGAAGCAGAAAGTCCGGTGGGAGGAAACCTTTCTGTGAAAAGTGATGCTGAAAAAATTGCAATGCGTTATTGCCACGGTTTTTGCCGCAGCTTTTTTCCCTGCAGGCCGCTACATGGGGCCTCAGCATTAGGCTGTTTTCACATGGCAGTGTTTGGTCAGTGATTTAGTTCAGTTATTATGAGCCAAAATTAGGAGTGGAGACTACACAGAGATCAGATACAATATAAATATTTGTAGCTGTTCTGTATTTTTAACCCATTCCTAGTTTTGGCTCATAATCACTGATGAAAATCATTGACCAAACACTGACAGTGTGAATTCAGCCTTACTTTGCATTTATCAGCATCACATTGACCTGTATTCATGGGGTGATATGCTGCAACAACCAGAGGTGCAATCTCCTGAAAATTAATCATATGTATGATTGTAGAAGTTTTTGTTCCCCATAAAGGGCTGGATAGCAGGACCCTGAAAAGTACAGTTTTTATCAAGTTTTCGAAAGCAGTTTAGAAGCAGCATGCAGTGAATTTCCAAATAATTATTTACAGTGTGATTTCTCTGAAGGGATCCAGCAGGCTTGTAGTAACTACAATACTTGTTCATGTTTCACTGATTATTGCGACATTTCCCAAATGATTCATTCGTTTATTTATTGAATTTACTTTACTGTAAATCTTGTTTCCCATTTTCCTTCTTATGTCATGCTATGCGAGAAGATAAGAGCCCTCCTGTCTGAAACAGCTGGTGTGTCTCCTAATTGTAGCTATAAACTTAGAAATTCCATAGATAACCCAGAGAGATTCCTTTAAGCATGGCTTACCAACATTAAAAGAAAACTATGTTATATTTTGTAAAGCATAGAGGCTGTAAATACTGTGTATGAGCGGGGGAAAAGTAAGTCAGTTTTCAGTTATTTTTCCTATATATTCCTCTATTATACTTAAAGAGCACCTTTCATGAATTCAGAGCACTTTCAGCTTTGCTGTTATGTGCCCATTGTCAGAGATATTGGTGCCATTAGTTTTGGCACTGATATCCCTCCACTGTCAGATAGGCAGGACGGAAGGTAACTCCCCCTCTGACAGTACTCTTCCATAGCCTTGTACTGTACTGTCTATATTCCTTACATCACTGCGATGACAGGGGTGAAAATAGAGGGGGTGCAGAGGGTGCAGTCGCACCAGGGCCCAGGAGCCTTAAGGGGCCCATAAGCAATGGCATCAGTATTGAAATTGCAGCTTCGATCTGGCCCATAAGACAAGGAGACCAACAGATTACCCTAACCATACTAAGGTAGATTAAACTCCTTAGCACCCGTATCCATCACTATCAAAAATTCGCTGTAGGGATGAGGTAGGGAGCCCTGGACAAAAGAATGCACCAGTCCCACAAGACTTTATTACGCCACTGCACTAAGCTGTAAGGTTGGCCCCTCTGACAGTGGAGGGATATGGGCTCCATACTGGCGCATACTGGCAAAAGCTGACTGTGCACTTAATTCAGCACTGTCAGCTTGCTAGCGTTTTATAATACTACTGATGTCAGAGAACATGAAAGGTCCTCTTTAAATAGATTTTTTTTAAATGTAGATTGTGAGCCCTGTATAGGGATCACAATGTACATTTATTTTTTATATTTTAAGTATGTCTTTGTAGAATTGGAGGAAATCCACGCAAACACAGGGAGAACATACAAACTCCTTGCAGATGTTGTTCCTGGCAGGATTCAAACCCAGGACTCCAGTGCTGTAAGGCTGCAGTGCTAACCACTGAGCCACCGTGTTGTCCCTTTAAATAGATTATTAAAGGTACCCTGAGATAAACTCCAGCTAACAAAGGGCCATCACCGAGATGAGTTATACTCTATGTTTGCCATATGGACTATTAATGGATTTAGTGATCATTATAGGGATAGTGTGCCATGTTCAAAATCAACTTACTTCCTAGTCTAGAATATCATTTTTCTTACCTGCCTTCTTCTGAACTCTCTGCTACACTGTCAATCCTCCCGAGGCTCTCAGTTTGAAATATTCCTGTGTGCTTGATATCTTTATGTATATGTATAGGGTAATCCAGCATCAGATAGTTATATGAATGAATGCATAGGCATAGTGGGAACAATATGGACATATGTTTCCCAGGATTGAAATAGGGAAACACTGCTTCTGTATACTGCCCTCTATGGGAAGCTCCCTTGAACATCATGCCTGACTTTCCAACAAGCCGTTTCCATCTCATCAACACACCCTAGGGAGAACTGACTTGGCAGAGGTGAGGGACTTCTAGACCTGATTATGGGGATATTGTCACTCCTTAGGGAGAGACCACTATGTAGCTATGTGGAGTCTTACAAAGCCATTTTCGCTCCACTGTGGGGGATTGTGGGAACAATATGCAAATGTGTTTCCCAGGATGTAAATAGGGAAACACTGCCTCTGTATGCTGCCCTCTATGGGAAGCTCCCTTGAACATCATGCCTGACTTTCCAACAAACCTTTATTGCAATGATGCGGGATAATCTAGTCTAAAGTCATGGCCAAAAGTTTTGAGAATGATACAAATATTAATTTTTACAAAGTCTACTGCTTCAGTTGTTCTAATGGCAATTTTCATATACTCCAGAATGTTATAAAGAGTGATCAGCTTAACAACAATTACTTGCAAAGTCAATATTTGCCTAGAAAATGAACTTTATCCCCAAAACACATTTCAACATCATTGCAGCCCTGCCTTAAAAGGACCAGCTAACATCGTTTCAGTGATTGCTCCATTAACACAGGTGTGGGTGTTGATGAGGACAGGGCTGGAGATCAATCTGTCATGATTAAGTAAGAATGACACCACTGGACACTTTAAAAGGAAGCTGGTGCTTGGCATCATTGTTTCTCTTCTGTTAACCATGATTATCTCTAAAGAAACACGTGCAGTCATCATTGCACTGAACAAAAATGGCCTAACAGGGAAGAGTATTACAGCTAGAAAGATTGCACCTCAGTCAACAATCTATCGCATCAAGAACTTCAAGGAGAGAGGTTCCATTGTTGGCAAAAAGGCTCCAGGGCGCCCAAGAAAGACCAGCAAGCGCCAGGACCGTCTCTTAAAAGTGTTTCAGCTGCGGGATCAGGCTACCAGCAGTGCAGAGCTTGCTCAGGAATGGCAGCAGGCAGGTGTGAGTGCATCTGCACGCACTATGAGGCGGAGACTCTTGGAGCAAGGCCTGGTCTCAAGGAGGGCAGCAAAGAAGCCACTTCTCTCCAGAAAAAACATCAGGGACAGACTGATATTCTGCAAAAGGTACAGGGAGTGGACTGCTGAGGACTGGGATAGTCATTTTCTCTGATGAATCCCCTTTTCGATTGTTTGGGACATCTGGAAAACAGCTTATTTGGAGAAGACGAAGTGAGCGCTACCACCAGTCTTGTCTCATGCCAACTGTAAAGCATCCAGAAACCATTCATGTGTGTGGTTGCTTCTCAGCCAAGGGTATCGGCTCTCTCACAGTCTTGCCTAAAAACACAGCCATAAATAAAGAATGGTACCAGAATGTCCTCCAAGATCAACTTCTCCCAACCGTCCAAGAGCAGTTTGGCGATCAACAACGCCTTTTCCAGCATGATGGAGCACCTTGCCATAAAGCAAAGGTGATAACTAAATGGCTCAGGGAACAAAACATAGAGATTTTGGGTCCATGGCCTGGAAACTCCCCAAATCTTAATCCCATTGAGAACTTGTGGTCAATCATCAAGAGACGGGTGGACAAGCAAAAACCTACAAATTCTGACAAAATGCAAGCACTGATTGTGCAAGAATGGACTGCTATCAGTCAGGATTTGGTCCAGAAGTTGATTGAGAGCATGCCAGGGAGAATTGCAGAGGTCGTGAAGAAGAAGGGTCAACACTGCAAATATTGACTTGCTGCACTAACTCATTCTAACAGTCAATATAAGCTTTTGTTACTCATAATATGATTGCAATTATATTTCTGTATGTGATAAAAACATCTGACAAACACACATAAAAACCAGAGGGCAGCAGATCATGTGAAAATACAATATTTGTGTCATTCTCAAAACTTTTGGCCATGACTGTATAAGTCGCTCACCTCTGCCAAGTCAGTTCTCCCTAGGCTGTGCTAATGAGATCCAATCAGATCGAAATGGCCCCGTCCACAGTTGGGATGATACTGATTTGGCAAAATCCTACATCATTGCAATAAAGGCTTGTTGGAAAGTCGGGCATGATGTTCAAGGGAGCTTCCCATAGAGGGCAGCATACAGAGGCAGTGTTTCCCTATTTACATCCTGGTAAACATATTTGCATATTCTTTCCACAATCCCCCACAGCGGTACAAAAAGGGCTTTGTAAGACTCCATACACTTACATGGTGGTCTCTCCCTAAGAAGTGACAATATCCCCATATCATGCATAGGCATATGAATACTAAAAGAATGATATGCAATAGGTTGAAATTTTCTGCAAGTTACTCTTTTCTACTGCTGTTCTAGTTTCAAACTGGACTCTCATTTGAACACTTATTTTGTTGACAGTTATTCTTCCCATATGACCACTATCCCATACACATGAATGCTTAGTTCAGCCAATGCCACTGAAAGTGGCTTATATCCATCTGATGTGTATAGTGGCCACCAGACTAAACTCTGATGGCAAATGTAAAAGAATTGGGATGTTGCATTTCAACAGGTGTCTGGGAGTTTCTACCTTCCCTCAACTAACTCACAACACATGCAGACTTGGTTGAGCCGAGTGTGCATGTCTATGACGTGTCAGGAGAATTACTATAGCTGTGCCTGAATTCGAGCTTGACCAACAGTTATCTAATGTATATGCCCAGCCTTATGCAGCCTTATGTTTGATTCTTATTCTACAGAGAAGAGCTTTTTTTTTTTTTTAACATATATAGTTATAGCTACAATGGCAACGTAAGTTTCTTTTTTAGGAGCAGTTATCAGTTTAGTCACTTCTTATGCTGTCTCTCCACACATATCCTTGTGCTTTCTTTCTGGTTTAAATATCACTCAGGTATGTGTCCATGTAAATAATTATTTTATTGCTTTTGTATTCTAACCATTGTGATCTTCATCTCCTTTTACCTTGTTATTGGTAATATTCCAAGCACTGGTCCTTGGAGAACTTTCTTTTTCAAGACATTACGACATCTCTTAAAATCTAGCAATTGTATGTCATACTTATTAAAAAAATATCTGTCCAGGCAAAAACTAAAATTTCCGCTTTTAAAGATTTGATTCTAAATAGGTAATCATTATCAGATCGGCGGGTATCTGACGCTCAGCACCTCTGCCAATCAGCTGTTCTTAGCAGTCCCTATACTGAGAGCTAAGCCAGAAGCAGATACAGTTGAAACTAGAAGTTTACATACACTATATAAAAAGACAGACATGCATGTTATTTATATGTGCACAATGCCAGAATAATTAGAGAGAGAATTTTTTAAGGCATTTTTATTACTTTTTGCAAAGTCAAACGTTTACATACACTAAGATTACTATGTCTTTAAACGATTTGGGATTAAATCATGTCTTTGGAAGTGTCTGATATGTTTATTGGCAACATCTGAGTTAAGTAGGGACACTCCTTTGGATGTTCTTTAAGGCACACCTGAAAAACACTGCTTGTTTGTGTAACATCATGGGTCTAAAGAAATCAGCCAAGATATCAGGAAGAGAATTGTGGACTTGCACAAGTCTAGGTCATCCTTGGGTTCAATTTCCAGATACTTGAATGTGCCTCGTTCATCTGTACAAACAGTTATACACAAGTTCAAAGAAGATGGGAATGCCCAGCCATCATACCACTAGGAAGGAGTTGTGTTCTCTGTCCCAGAAGATGAACGTGATTTTGTACGAAATGTGTATATCAACCCAAAAACAAAAGCAAAAGACCTTGTGAAGATGCTGGCTGATGCTGGTAAGAGAGTGTCATTATCCACAGTGAAATGAGTACTATAACGACATGGGCTGAAAAAAGCATTAAAGCATAAAAAAGTAATAGAGTTTACTTAGAATAGAGTTTGCAAATGCACACAGGAACAAAGACCATAATTTTTGGAGACATGTCCTGTGGTCTGACGAAACTAAAATTGATCTGTTTGGCCATAATGACCATTGTTATGTTTGGAGGAAAAAGGGAGAAACTTGCAAGCCTGAGAACACCATCCCAACTGTGAATCATGGGGGTGGCAGCATCATGTTGTGGGGTTGTTTTGCTGCAGGAGGGACTGGTGCGCTTCACAAAATAGAAGGCATCATGAGGAAAGAACATTATGTGGCAATACTGAAGCAGCATCTCAAGACATCAGCCAGGAAGTTAAAGCTTGGGTCAAATGGGTCTTCCAGATGGACAATCACCTGAAGCCTACTGCCAAACTGGTTACAAGGTAGCTTACAAAGTTAATGTTTTGGAGTGGCCATCACAAAGCCCTGATCTCAGTCCTATTGAAAAGTTATGGGCAAACTTGGCTCAGAATGGGCCCAAATTCCTACCAACTATTGTGAGATGCTTATCCCAAATGTTTGACCCAACTAATACAGTTTAAGGATAATGATGAAATATTAATGAAATGTATGTAAACTTTTGACTTTGCAGAAAGTAATAAAAATGCCTTTAAAAATTCTCTCTCTCCTACTAATTTGGCATTTGGCAAATATAAATAATTTTGGTGATCCTAATTGACCTAAAACGGGAAAGGATTATTCTGATTTCTTGTTGGATAGTGAGAACAACAATTGCAATTGTGTCTTTTTATATAGAATATGTAACCTTCTGGTTCCAACTGTAGATTTGTTCTGTGTGTAGTGGCAGTGTTAACTTACTGCAGGTCAGCTCCCATGCACTTATAAGGCAGCTGAGTTGCAGTAACTTGGCACAGCTGCTATACAGAGTATAAGGCTTTCGGCTTCTGTCTCTGTTTTCCATATATTGGCTGGTCAGAACTAGAGATGAGCGAACACTGTTCAGATCAGCCGTTCCGAACAGCACGCTCCCATAGAAATGAATGGAAGCAGCTGGCACGTACACTTTGCCGGCGGCAGGTAGCTTAACCCCCCGCGTGCCGGCCACGTCCATTCATTTCTATGGGAGCGTGTTGTTTGGTGCTGTTGGTTGACCCATGCCAATCTGATATTGGTGACCTCTTCTAAGGATAAGTTACAAATACCACTCATGAAAATCCCTTTAGGCTAAGGCCCCATGTAGCTAGAAGCAGCTAAAAAATACAGTGGGAAAATGCAGCAGAAATGCATTGTGTTTTTTTCCACAGCATTTTTCATTGTGTTTTGCACAGTTTCTTCCCTTATTAAACCTATGGAGAAAACGCATGCATTTCCACAGGTATAATCGACATGCTGCAATTTTCAAATACACGGGTGTTTTTGAAAACGCAGCTCTTCCATAGAAGATGTTTTTTGCAATGTGTGGATGGGATTAGCCAGAATCATATTCACTTTGCAGGTACTGTAAAACACTGTTTTTTCCCCAATGTGTTTCCACAACTGCAAAAGTGCTGCATGTTTGCGTGGGGTTTTAGCCTTGAGGTTTTAGTGAGGACCTTTCATGTCCTCAGGCACATGCAGTTTTATATACCACTAGAAAGCCAACAGTGCACTGAATTCAGCGCACTGTCGGCCTTCCCATTATGTACCTGTGGCTGGAGATATAGGTACCGCTACTGATCTTGGCCCACAGGCAGAAGGGCATTCCTGACAGTCTACCTGGGCTGTGAAGAATGCCCATCCTGACAGTACTGTCCATAGCTCTGTACTGTCAGAGGGGGTATTCCTTACCACCCAGCCATGACGCTAAACTTTGAAGAACAACCCTATACTGGGCTATGGACAAGTATATTCAGGTTGGGCATTCCTCACAGCTTATCGTCATGGCTGGGTGGTAAGGAATACCCCCTCTGACAGTAGAGGGCTATGGACAGTACTGTCAGCATGGGCATTCCTCACAGTCCAGCTAGACTGTCAGTAAAGCCCTTCTGTCAGTGAGAAGAGATCGGTAACGGTACCTATATCTCCAGCCCCGGGGCACATAATGGGAAAGCAGACAGTCCGATTTCTAGCGGTATATAAAACCGCATGTGCCGAAGGACATCAGAGATCCACTTTATCTCACTGCTGACCTTTTATAGCAGTCACATATATAGTAGGAGAGTCACGTGTTTTCTTCCACTGTTTGCATTCTCTTGTGTGTCTGGCTTAAATTAGTAAAAACTATGTTTTTTGTTTAGGGTGCAACTACATGTATTTTGCATCATTCTATATGTCATGAACAGTTCACTGCATATGAGACTATACGGTGATGGTTACGTCCCATGTGTACATTTTGCATACTTTCCCTTTTACAAACTTTTGGCCAAGTTTCTGGGAACCACTGGTTTTGATTGTTGGTTATGTAAGAGCTTTTTAATTTAATAGTTGAATTTTGTCAAGACTTGGAAAATCTAAGAGTGCATATTTTTCTGAAACCACTGAACAGTCATCTTTCCCTTTGCATTTTTGGTTTCTCAAGGGTAATAGTATTTACTGCAGTGGACTATAAAACTTAATAAGAGATGTGATGAAGACTGGCACAGTCATTCAGGAATAATTGGAAAGTGATGTTCTTATTAATGAAGACTCTGACAATGAAACCTCTGTGATACAGACAATACCATTAAATGAAGACTTGTGCGGTGTCCTAATTGCTTAATGAGTCGAGGATTTTTACTCATTGAACAGCCTTGTTCGCAATCTTATCCAAAATATTTCAGTTCAAGCAAAGTAAAACTCAACAGATCTGCTGGCTTGGTAGCAATAAAAACATACATGAAGTTCATCTATGTCGGTTTCTATCCAACCTGTGTTATTTTCCAAGTTTTGTATATTCCAAGACTATTGCTTAACTGGAGCCATATGCCTGCCTATATGTTTGATGTTGTCATCAACTTCAGAATACACAGAGGTGTCTTCTTCAAAGGTGTCCTTTGTCTAAATAAAGATGGTAGAAAAAGTTCATTTAATCCTTTCCTGCTGCAGAGATTTCTCAATTTTTATTCTCCCCCTTCCAAACTCCATATTTTTTTATTATTATGTTCACAGAGCTGTATGACGGCATAATGTTTATGGGACACATTGTACTTTGTAATGGCACAGTTTAATATTATGTACGATGTACTGGGAAGTTGGAAATGTGAATGGATTGGAATTAGAGAAAAATTGCTTATGCCTGACTTTCTTATGGGCTTTTACTGCAATCACGGTGAAACAGATTTTTTTAAACATTTTAAACCCTTAAAAATCTCAAAGCTTTCCAAAAATAAATCTAAGAAAACAATGCAGTGTTATACAGTCCTGCAAAGTGGATGAGATTCCAGTGAATCCCATCCACACCTTGTGAATAAATATGTACTGTGGACACCATTGTGGTTTGGGAATTCGCAGCATGCCAATTATGCCTATGGAAACACTGGCGGTGTCCCTATAGGTATAATGGAAGCAGAGGTCTCTTCTGTGGACTTTCTCTGAAAAGTGCTGTAGACTGCTACATGGTGTCTTAGCCTAAAATGATTTTCCTGGGATTTACATATTAGAGACCTATCCTTAGGATATGAATCAATACAATATTGGTGGTGGTCGGACAACCAGGATCCTAGCCTATAAGCTGTTTAATGAGACTGTGGAGATCACTTGCTGCCTCTTTCTGTGCAGAAGAGGAAACACCTGCGCCCCCTGCATCAATTGCTCCGAGATAACCAAATACCCTATCGTTGGGGGTTCCCCTTCGCTCTTACGGCTCGGAGAAATGGCCGCTCCGCTACACTCTGTGTTCATGCTGATCTGGTTAATTTCTGTGAGACTTTGGATGTGCCTCTTCCGGAGTTGCCAAATTGGGAAATGGTGCCCCCCCCACACTACCCCTGCCACCGATATGGAATGTGGTGCCTCCTAGGCGTCGCTCCCGTCAATCACCTCGCCATCGTAATGTCTCTGGGAGCCAGCAGGTGGCCCCTCCACCTACCTGAGATATATGACTGTTAATCTCGTCCCCTTTCTAGGATGCCATTGTTTTTCTTAATATTTGCTTCTTCTGGTTGGTCCTGTAATGTTTTCTTTATTAAGAATGTCCTATTATATACTTGGCAGGCAGAGTGGGGTGTAGGCTTGTTTTTTTTACACCCCCCTCCTCCCGCAGTCACCGTTTTTTTTTTTTTTTTTTTTTTGTAGATTTGTGACGGTTCACTGCCCATCCCCCACCTTCCCTCTCGTGGGGCTTGGCCTAACTGCGAGGTGATAATTTGACCTTGTTGGGTGTTTTAGTTTATACCATCTTTGGGTGTTCCTTTTTGGCCCTGGTCAGGAGATATAGTCCCGTCCACTATGTTTCTATTTAATGTTTTCTTGTTTTTTGGTTTGTTTTTTGTCCCTTTGTCTGTTCCCTACCCTTTTGTGTTCTCCCTTTGTTGTCTGATCTACAGGTGTAGCTTCCCAGGACGTCTACTTTGTTTTATTTGGTACGTCTTCCGAGACCTCCTTCCTCTGGCCCTTGCTCCGATGGTGCCGTGTTGGGTGAGATCTTGCTGTGCTTCTTACTGCATTCCATTTGCTACCCCCTTTTTGCTGTCTCCTAATGGCTAATTGTGTCACTCTAAATGTGAAGGGCCTGGGCTCCAATGCCAAATGTCGTATGGTACTCCGAGAGCTTCGATCCCTCAGGGCAGATGTGGCCTTCTTACAGGAGACACATTTCGATGACGGGCTCTTTTAATTTTGCCCGCCACTACTACCCAGTTGCTTACTCTGCTTTTGATAATCGTAGGAAGGGTGGGGGAGCTATTTTACTGTCCAGATCGTGTGCCAATTCTGTTATGGATTTCCATCTAGATCCTAAGGGGCATTTTATCATATTCAAAGGCCTTCTGCTTGGACGTCCCATCGCCCTCTGTAATATTTATGCTCCCAATACCTCCCAGATTTCTTTTCTTCGGAAAGTTTTGATGAGGCTTCGGGATTCCCCGGGTGCGGCACTCCTTTTGGAAGGAGACTTTAATATGGTCTTCTCTGAATGGGTGGACCGTCTGTCCCTTGGCGATACCACTCTGGGTGGTTGCATCTTGCCCGGGAGTTCCAATGCCTTATCCGCTCAGCAGCTCTTTATGATCTTTGGAGAATCGATAACCCCACTGCACGCTCCTATACTTTTTATTCCCACCCACACAGTACCCATACCAGGATAGATTATCTCTTTGGCAACACGTTGACACTTCGTCTCCTGACAAGTGCGGACATAGGGCCTATTGCATGTTTGGATCATGGACCTGTCTCGGTCACCCTGTCCTCTGCCCCCCTCCCTCCTAGGAGATGTCATTTATGCCTCAATAAATCCTTATTGCATTCCCTTGACTATTTTGTCACCAATGCAGGTTCCGTTCAATCTCACTCGGTCCTTTGGGAGGCCCATAAGGCTGTTATGAAGGGACATTGCATTGCCCTAGCTACTCGTATGAAGAGGGATAGGTTGGCTAGAGAAGTAGATTTGCGAACTCGGATTAAATCCTTGGAGGAACGTCTGGGAGCCCGACCCTCTACTGCCCTACTCCGAGAGCTAGTACTGGCCCGGGAGGATTTGTGAGATGTTCTCTAGCAGGCCACTCAGCGTCTTTTATTGTACAGTCGTTAGTGATACTATGAGTGAGGAAATAAGGCTCACACGTTGCTGGCTAGAACTCTCTGGGATCGCCAGGCCTCTTCGGTCCCCCATGCGGTTCAGGATCGTGGGGGAGTGCTTCACCATCATCCTGATGAAATTGCCTCTCACTTTGGGCACTTTTACACTAAACTGTATAATTTACCCTCCCCAGGAGACCAGGCCTCTGAGCGGAGGCCTTGCGATCTGGAGAGCTACTTGGCTGCCTGTGATCTTCCCCAGCTCTCGGCTACGGCTTTGAAAACCCTTAACTCTAAGGTCACCATTGAGGAGGTGACTGATATTTTGAAGGGTCTCCCCAGTGGAAAAGCCCCAGGCCCCAACGGGTTTACCTATCTTTATTATAAGGTTTTTTTGGGAGGAACTGGTCCCCCATTTGTGTGATCTCTTTAATGGGTTTCTGGCCAGTTCCCCGATCCCCCATTGTAGATTGTAAGCTCTTGCGAGCAGGACCCTCAGTCCCATTGTGTGAAATGACTTTCTTTGTAATGTATCTTTCTGTCTGTATTTGAACCCTACAAATTGTACAGCGCTGCGGAATATGTTGGCGCTATATAAATACAATTTATTATTATTATTATTATTACTATGCTTCAGTCTCATTTATCTCTTGTTCCTAAGCCAGGTAAGGACCTTCAGGACTGCTAAAATTACCGACCGATCGCCCTCCTTAACACTGACCTTAAGCTATTTACCAAGCTCTTGGCCAATAGGCTTAGCGGTTGGCTACCTTTACACATCCATAAGGACCAGGTGGGTTTTGTCCCCTGCATGGCAGGGGGGAGACAACACCAGAAGGGCTAACCGCTCGTCTGTTCCAACTCTTGTATTGAATCTTGATGCGGAGAAGGCTTTTGACCGATTTGACTGGTCCTTTATGTTTGCTACTCTTGAGCGTTTCGGTATTTCTGGAGCATTCCTGACTGCAGTCCGTTCCCTATACTCAGTTCCTTCTGCTGATGTTAGACTCCCACATGCGTCTTCCTGTTTCTTTCCTGTACGGAATGGGACGCGGCAGGGCTGTCCTCTGTCCTCCTTAATTTTTGCCTTATGTATTGAACCGTTAGCTGCCAGGATCTGTTCGAATCCAGATATTGCAGGTGTTAAGGTCCGAGACAGAGAGTTTAAGATCTCATTGTTTGCAGACGATGTCCTTCTCACCCTGACCTGTCTCCATACTACCCTTCCCAATCTCCTGACCACTCTGAAGGATTTTGGAAGTTTTTCAGGTTATAAGGTTAATCCCACTAAAACTGAGGCCCTCCCCATCAATGTATCAGCTTCCTCTCTTCAACTGCTGAGGGTAACTATGATTTTCAATGGCGAGTATCGTCCCTTAGGTATTTGGGAGTTCAGTTATCCTCATCTTATAGTGGCTAGTACTCTGCTAACTACCCACGTTTATTTAATGAAGTACGTTAGATGTTGGATAAGTTGCGACCCCTTCATATTTCTCTTTTTGGGAGGATATCGGCGGTCAAGATGTCTCTCCTTCCCAAACTTCTTTATTATTTTAAGACCCTTCCTGTTGCAGTCCCTAGGAGCGAGCTTCGGGCTCTCCAGAAGAGCATGTTCCAATTAATTTGGAATGCTAAACGTCACCGTATACCTAGGTCTGTGATGCTTGCTGGCAAAGGAGAGGGGGGACTCGCTGCCCTGCATTTTATGCTTTATTATTGGGCAGCCCACCTCCGGGTTATCCTATTTTGAGCTGCGCCTCAGGCCTACACTAAGTGGGTCGAAGTAGAGAAGCTTTGGCTGGCCCCTGTCCATCCCAATGCTCTCCTGTGGTCTCGCTCCCCCCCCTCGCTTGCCACCCCTCTTCTTGGTCCAATCAGGTTTACTAGAGATGTCTGGAATATATGATCTAAGCGATTTCAGTTAGCCTCCTGATCGTCCTCAATGATCTCGTTTCTTTATAATCCTCTCCTACCCGAGGGGCTCTCCTCTGCTATGGTTCACCCATGGGGGAGAAGAGGTTTGTTCCACATTGCTAATTTGGTTGATCCCTTGGCGATGAAGCTCAGGCCCTTTGAATATTTTACTTCTACTTTGGGTATGCTGGTCACTGAGTGGCTGCATTATCGACAGATAGCACATTTTGTTAAGGCGCAGTTGGGCTCTTTGCGGGTCTCACCCCCCACGGAGTTTGAAAAATTGTGTCGGGCTGGTACTTCTACTAAAGGTCTCATTTCTGCTATTTACAGACTACTCTCTTTGTCAGAGCTCTCTTCTCCTCCTTCCTATCAATACATGTCTAGATGGGAGGAGGCGTTGGGGTGTCAGATCTCACCTAATGATTGGCGAGTAATTTGGTCTCGGGCTGCTAAGTCCTCCTCATGTATTACCTACCGAGAAACTCCGTATAAAATTCTTATGTTTTGGTATCATACGCCTACATTTTTGCATAAGTTTAACCCTGCTATTTCCCCTCTATGCTGGCGTTGTCAATCCTCTTTGGGCACGGTGTACCATCTGTTTTGGGAATGTCCTCTCCTCCGTTCTTTTTGGGAGGAGGTTCAGCTCATCAAGGAAGGTCTTTTTATCCAGGGAGTTCCGTTGGATCCAATGGTTTACCTGCTTAATCTCCCTCCCAGACAATTGGGTAAGAAGACCTCTCATCTATTTTTGTACCTGTGTACTGGAGCTAAAACGCTTATTGCCCATCACTGGAAAGACGTACTCCCGACCGTGAGGTCTGAATTGATAGCGCGTATGAAAGATGTTCATAGTCTTGAATATATGACAGCGACATTAAACCACACAGTGGATAGCTTTAACTCCATCTGGTCGTCCTGGGATGCTTACTGTATCACTCATGGTTACTGATTCCTTCTGTCCTTGTTCACCTGTATTCCTTGTATTCTCTCCCCTCCCCCTCCTCCTTTTCCTTCCCCTCTTTGCCTTATTTTGTCTAATGTCTCTTGTGTCTTCATCTTTCAATTGTATCAGTTGCTTTATAATGTCATAGGTTCTTATGGATGCTTTTGAGTTTCTTTGTTGGTCTTATTATTCTCTTTTGTTATGTAAATTTATTGAAAATCTTAATAAAAATTACAGTTTAAAAAAAAAAGAAAGAAAAGAAAGCGGAGATATGCTCCATATCCAGTGGACATCCAGGGGACAGGAAATGATATAGACAACACCTATAAGTACCTAGGTGTGCTTATCAGGTCTGCTCAGGAGTAGAATATCAGCTCACAGTACACTGTCTGGATCAGATTGTCTCCTTTGCAATTGCCCAGGTGAATACAGCTGCTTAATGTAGGCATCACCCAGCACTATCTCCAAATAAAGATTAAAAACATCTTTATTTGATCAGATTAAATCCATGGTGGCGCCTGCTGTATGTACAAAAAAATGCTGCCTGCGAGTTTTGAATCATAAAACTGATTCTCACTTGTGACACATAGGTTAAAATTCATTTTACATGAGTGGTGGTAAGGGAGCATTATGTTGGTACAATAAGGCTCAATACACACCTATAATCCATGTATTACACAACCATGCAATGCACTAATAAATTAATAGAACCTATCAACAGTGCACATATTGAAAAACATTGAAGTATGAGTCAGGTCGTCTTCGGTCAATTGGGGTTATAGACACAGCATTTGTGTAGGCCGATACAATTAAAGAGTGAAAAATTACCAGCAAAAGTCAATAGTCTCATGTCCAAAAATATCTCAATACAAAATAATGACTATTCATAGCAACACAACTTCTCAACATATTGCTGTTATTTTACATATTGTAAGGGATGAGAACAAGAGAAAGAATCACTGAAATATATGGCACTGATATCAAACTAGTGTCAACAAGGCACTAACATTTACTTCTTGTGACAAAGCTTTGTCTCCTGTTATCAGAAGCCTGCATTCCTAGACTGTTATTTTAGTGTCTGCCTGTGAGGTTTATTCCCACGCACAATGGGTTGCAGGCAGGTAAAAAACTTATACATGAAGCGTGATTGAATTATGTTACCAGTGTGTAAAAAAATTCCACCTAAATCTTGTTATGAATAGGGAATGAAAGGGAATCTCTTACCAGAAAATAACTTTTGTTTAATACATTTGTTAAATGTAAAAATGTTAAACACATTATAAATTGTGATGGTTTGTATTCAGTATGTCATCATCTTAAAGAGCGTCATTTCATTTTTTTTTTGTTTGATGAACATTTTTGGAATATACTTTTTTAAAGGGGAGTAATAACCTTTACCTGTGCACCAGTTAAGCTTTACTACTTAATACATACCTTGGTGTGTGTCATATTAAATAGCTGTATCTTTGTTTTTTTACAACCTAGGAAAGTACATTGAGTGTTATTTGGAAGCCTAAGGGCTAGTTCAAACGGGGCAAGGGGGGGACGGATTTTGACGCTGAATACACCTCAAAATCCGCCCCCTCACAATAGAGGTCTATGTAGATTGCTAGAGTTCTTTTTTCCATGAGCGGTTTGTTCCCGTTCAAGGAAAAACGAAATGAACTGCCCTTTATTCAGGCGATTCTGTGGCTGATTCAGCTGTGAAACCACCCTCCAGACTAGGCCCATTCATTTGGGCGTAATCCAGAGCGGAAAGCTGCAACGGGATGCCACTGCACTGCACCAATATCCCGTTGCGGCAGCCGTGACGGAATGTGTTCACACGGAGCCCCATGTCAACTAGCCCTGAGAGTCTCTGGCTCAGGATTGTGAGCTCTATATGTAGCAGTATATACTGTATATAAAAATCACATTCTGGATTGTTTTTTTTAAGAAGTGATTTCTCCTTTTATGTTATAGCTAGAACTCTCAGTTTTTATATGACACCAATCTTGCTAGCTTCTGAATTTTTAGACTCTCTACTTTTATATTAAATAAGAAGCACATTTCTAGGTTGTGCAAAATAAGGGATAAAACTATTTGTATTTGTTGAAGTTATCCCACTTTGTAAACTGCTATATCCATACATACTGGCAATACACATTACATATAGAATTGATCTCCATACATATACTCAGAGCAGTGGCCAGGGAGAACTTTAGTGCCTATTTTCTAAGGCCTCCAGCCCTGACTGTGTGCAGACACCTGGAAAAGTGAAAACGGTACGGATGACACATGGATTCATGGTTTTCACTGACCTATACAAATCCAAATGAATTGACTAAGCCTCAGTTACGGACAGCTTATTTTATATTGGACTTGCTCCATAATTTGCGGCTCTACAATTCGTCCCAGACACACAATCGCAAAAACTACGGCTGTGTGCCTGGGCCTTTTGAAAAGCATGTGTCCGTACTTTGATCTGCAATGTTGGATCCACAATTGCAGATCAAAAGTAGTTTAAAGTGCCTGAGGCCTAACAGCTAATAAAATAGGTTAACAAACTATGTTACAAAAATGTTCACCAATCTCTCCCTACACATTAAAAAATAGAAAAAAATTAAGCATTCAATGTGTGGTGGCTGATCAGGCAGGCGATCTGTGAGATCTTCCTGAGAAGATGGGAAATTTGTGCCAACTTTGTTTTCATATGTCCAAGTGCTTGCTGGAATTGTTGATCACAGTTTAGAGCCACAACTCAAAATGGCAGATTTCGTAACAAAAAAAACAAACAAAAACAAATAAGAAATATACAATGAAGAAAACAGATCACAGAAAAGAATATCATTTAAGATAGATTTCCTTTTAGAAAAATTAATAAATAACCTAATATAATCTTTAAAAGGATTCTATCATTCAGAAAACTCATTTATAACTAATCACATACTTGCATAGCCTTTTAGAAAGGCTATTCCACACCTACCTTTTGTTTGTTAATCCCCTCACTCATTTTTGAATGAACCCATTTTTAATAATATGCTAATTAGCCTCCAGCGAGCACCGGAAGTCTCAGTGAGCACTCCTCTCTGCTGTGTGCTGTGTGTTGTGTGTGAGAGCAGGGAGATGAGTTATCTGCAGCAGCAGCCTGTGCTGTATACACAGGAGAGAGACAGTACTCGCTGAGATTTCCGGGTGCACACTGGAGGCTAATTAGCATATGAATAAAAAAAATGGGCTCGTTCAAAAACTACTGAGGGGATTAACATACAAAAGGTATGTGTGGAATAGCCTTTTTAAAGGCTAATCAAGTATATGCTTAGTTAAAATGAGTTTTTCCAATAATAGAATCCCTTTAATTGGTTAATAGGCTTAGACAATGATGGTCACCTATTCTAACTGCTACATAACTTTGTGGGGGCACTAAGGAGCTTGATACTGTGTGAGTGGGTACAGTATAATTCCCCATTAGTTACCCCACACAGTGTAATGGTCTTCACTCCCCCCCCCCCCGTATAATTATTCTGTCTGTCCCAACACATTTTAATGCTCCTCAGTCTCAACCCCCATACACAGTATATTACATTGTTCCCCCACACATACCCCAGCAGCGGTCAGGATATACACTTACCTTCTGTCTCCTGTACTTCAGTATTAATACATAACTACAGCAGCAGCAGGGATAGGTAATTGTACAGGCAAAAGGGAAGATGACTAATCCTGTCTGCCATGGCAGTAATGTATTAATGATAGAGGGACACTTAGAGTCAGAGGACCAGATAGCTAGTGGCCATGGTCCCCATTTGGACTTCCTCCAGCTGAATTATCCTATCCCCTGCTCTGCACTAATCTGGCAGATTGGTATCTGGCAGGGGATGCAAGAACAGCTCTCTATTTGGGAGAAGCACTTTATTCCAATCATTAAGCAACCGATCAGCAGGGCCTACCATTGCTGGACCCTACTGACTTCAAGCTATAAGACAGTGACTTTTTAGCAAGGTAAAAACTTATAGTCCAAAAATGAGGTAGATGAGACATGAGGACAAAAGTATTAAGTGTTTTGGTAGATAAACACTGTTTCCAAACCGGTCTCAGACCGCCCTTTCTTGCTTAATACGCCGGTCTCGTATATTCGTAGAAATTTTTTTACCTACGGACAGAAGTGCTTTAGTCATCTTTCACGCTCGTATTGCTGTGTTAGTTTAGTTTGCGCAGTATTTGCAGTTATTCACTACGCGTTATCCGAAAAACATTCCTAATTTGGTTGTTCAGCAATGGATTGCTGGTTGAAGACTGGATCCTTCAGAAAAGCAGTTAATGCCACTGACACAGACCCTCGAGTAGGAGCAGTGGTTTCAACATCCAACAGGTATGTTCTTCTTCCTTTTGCAACAACACACTTATGTGAAGCAGCATTTACCTATGTGGCAACTAAAACAAAATATAGATCTTATTTTAAATATGATTTTTATTGAAAAGAACAAAACTTTTACAATACAATAGAAAAACAATTACAAACATAAGGAAAATCGGCATAGGTCCAATCAGTAGAACAGGAATTGCAAGTTTTAACTCTGGGCTGCAACCCAAGTGCATGGATGACACAAGCATGACCAAATAAACAAAGACCAAAGGACCAGACATACAAACGCTACAAAGACACCGATTCCACGAGAAGACATGAAAGGACTGAAGAAGGGAACACAACCAGAGAGGTACAGGAAGGGAAAGGGGAAAAGAAAGAATAGGGGGGATGGAATAGGGACAGAAGAGAACAAGAAAACCAAACAATAACATAAACAACATAACCACATACCTGAATACAGTACTAAAGAAACACAAGGTACATCCAAAAAAGAAAATAAAATAAAGCCACCTGGGATAACAACCTAGTAGGTAGACAGTAATCAAGGGGTCCCCACGGGAGCAGCCTGAGGCCGAGGAGAAAGAACTCCCTGATTAGACTCCATGTACGAAATCCAAAGGGACCACTGGGATCGAAACTTGGCGTAAGTGTGGTTTTTGTTGGACAACAGACGTTCCAAGGTGCATGCCAAGTTCACATGGTGGAGTAGTTCAGCTACAGTCAAACAAAGAGCAGACTTCCACTGACGAGCGATCATGGCCCGAGCTGCGAGCACGATCTGTCCCAAAACGACCTGCATCTCTGTGGGAAAACTACCAACGTCTAAGAAGCAAAGGGCGAGACCAGGAGAAGGACTGATATCAAAACCGGCTATGGTGGACATGAAGCGAAATACCGCTATCCAGAAGGCTCGAACCGGAGGGCAGTCCCACCACAAATGCAAGAAGGAACCTACTTGGCCGCATCCCCTCCATCAGAGTCTGGAACAAGAAGAATCAATGTGCGCCATTTGGGTCGGGGTCCTATACCACCGCAGCATAATTTTCAAGGCCGTTTCCCAATGAGACGCTCCCTTAGATACACGTTTAACAAACCCAGCTGCCGTGTACCAGTCCGACAGAGGGATGGTTCTGGCAAGATCCGTTTCCCAACGCAGCAGGTGAAGAGGCTTGACCCGCTCCGGAGGGACAGAGAAAAAGCCATAAAACACAGATAACCCACCTCTAACAGGCGAGGACCTATTCCACAATTTTAAGGCTAGCCTGGGAAAGGTCAATCTAGAGGGCTCGTAGGACTGAAAAAAATGACGCAACTGCAAGTATTTAAAGAAGTCTGTTTTAGGGAGATGGAACTCTTCCTGTAACATGGAGAACGACTTAAATCCGTCATCAGAGTATAGATGGGCCACTTTATAGAGACCCCTAGAGACCCATCCACGGAGTCGCAGCTGGGGGAGAAAAGAGGTCAAATATAATAGGGGTAACTTCGACAAAGGGACCAAGTCCTCTCTGGAGGTATATGACAAAAAGTAACGCCAAGCAGACACTGAGGCCCTAAGACTCAGCAAGGGAGGGGGAGTGATGGGGGGGCTCACATCCTTAGGACGTAAAATACTCATAAGCGGGGCATCTAGAAAGCTTTCCTCAATTTCGGCCCAACGCCATTTATAAGTCTCATCCCACCCAACCTTAAGTTGATCAAGGATAGACGCCATATAGTATTTTCTAACATCTGGGACGCCCGCACCCCCATGGGACCAAGGACGCGTCATCACCTTAAGTCGGACCCTGGACCTCTTACCCTCCCATATATAATTGGAAAGAATAGACTGAAGCTTAGTAAAATATGAGTCAGGGAGGGGGATGGCAACTGTACGGAACGTATACAAAATTAGAGGTAACACCATCATTTTGACAATGGCGATTCTGCTAGCCCAAGACAACATCGGTCGTGAGAAAGAGGCAAGGAGAGAAGTAATTTTGGTCAGAAGGGGGGTATAATTGGCAGAGAACAGATCCGAACTAGGGGCTGTCAGGGAGATACCAAGGTAAGCTATACGGGAATCATTCCATTGGTAGGGGAATTGAGTACTGAGATCCCGTCTCAACGAGGGAGAGATGGTAACAGGCAAGATCTGTGATTTGGAGGAATTTACCTTATAATAAGAAACTTTACCAAATCTCTGTAGGACCTCCGTGGCAGCACTCAAGGAGGGACCAGGGGAAGTCAGGGCCAGTATAACATCATCGGCATATAGGCCAATTTTATGCTGCTGGCGGCCCACAGTAATACCCTCAATATTTTCCGCCGACCGAATGGACTCCGCCAGAGGCTCCATCACCAGCGCAAAGATAACAGGGGAAAGAGGACAACCCTGGCGGGTATCATTCGAGATCCGAAAGGGCTCAGACAAGAAGCCCGATGAGAGCACACGAGCCGACGGTTGGGAGTACAGAGCTAGGATAGCAGATTTAAAGACTGGCCCCATACCAAACTTATCCAAAAGGCTATCTAAATAATCCCAGTGGACCCTATCAAAAGCCTTCTCAGCATCCAAAGCTAGAAGCAAAGAAGGCGTACCATCTCTTTCGGCTTTTTGAATAAGGTCTATGAACCTTCGCGTGCCGTCTGGAGCCTGCCTACCGTACACAAAACCTACCTGGTCAGGGCTAACTAACTGGGGGAGAAGGAGGAGCAACCGCTCAGCAAGGATTTTAGCGTACAATTTGATATCTGTATTCAGAAGGGAAATAGGTCGAAAATTAGCCGGGGCCGTGGGAGATTTGCCGGGTTTAGGGATGGTCACTATAGTGGCCGACAACATTTCCTCCGGGAAGCATTGCTCCTCCGCCGCCTTCCGGAACACAGCTAAAAGATGAGGGGATAGAATATCTGCATATTTCTTGTAATAGATCCCTGAGAAGCCATCAGGGCCAGGAGACTTTAGTGGTTTCAGTGAGGCTATAGCTTCCGTAACCTCAAACAAAGTGATAGGCGAGGCCAGGGAGACAGATTGTGCAGGGGAAAGGCGGGGCAGGGCCACAGAGTCTAGGAATCTATCTATTTCCTCCTTAGATGGCTGGTATGTCTGGGGATCATCCCTAAGATTGTATAGGGACCTATAATATAAGCGAAACTGTTCTGCAATAAGGCGGGGGTCAATAACTTTAGTACCCGAGTCATCCACAAGGTAGGCAATACGGGTTTTGGGGCGTGATTGTTTGATCTTTTTGGCTAAAAAGGCACTAGCTCTACTGTTATGCAAGTAGGCCTGACATTAAAAACGCTTAAAAGCCAAGTCCTGTTGGCAAGCCAGAAGGCCCTGCAATCGGAGTTGACATTGTCTAATCTCCGCAGAGACAATGGGGGTGGGATTAAGCTTATTAATTGCGGAGAGAGAAGATAGGGAGCGAAGCGTAGCATCTATATCTTTAGATCGTTCCTTTTTTGCCCTCGCGCACGCCTGAATAAGCATCCCTCGCATATATGCCTTATGGGCATTCCAGAGCACATAGGGATCCGACACGGAGGGGGAGTTGAGGGAAAAATATTCCCTCAGGGCCTCACGGAGGTGTTCACCATAGGAGGGATGATCTAGGATATACTCATTCAAGCGCCACTGGGTAGGCATAGCAGTGGAGAACTTCTCATGTAGAGAGAGGGACACCGGAGCATGATCAGTCCAAGTGATCAGCCCAATATCCGTAGATTCTGCCTGCATCAGCCCAATTTTATCAGTAAGGAAAAAATCAATACGGGAATAGGAAGAGGACGAAGAGGAGAAATAACTATAATCTCATTCCCCGCCATGTTGACAACGCCAGACGTCATAAAGGCCCTGATCAATCAAAGAGGAGGATAATATAGGGGAGCGTCTCTTGGGGTTGGAAGAGTCCAGAGAATTATCTACTAAGCAATTAAAATCCCCTCCAATAATCAACACACCAGTAGCAAAAGTTCGGATTTTGGAAAGCACAGATTTCCAATATTGCGCCTGGGAACGATTCGGGAGATAAACAGTTACCAAAGTGTATTTAACATTGTTAATAAGACAATTAAGCCCCAAAAACCGACCCCCGGGATCAACTAAAGTGGAGTCAAGACGGAGTCCCGCACAGCAATAAGAACACCCTTACGCTTAGCATTACAGGAAGCCTGATATATATGAGGAAAAGAAGGGTTAGAGAACTTAGGGCTTTTAGCAGCACAGAAATGAGTCTCCTGGAGAAAAAGCACATCGCAGCGAAGGCGACGGGCCTCCCTCCAGACAGAACTCCGTTTACAGGGGCTATTCAGACCTCTAACATTAAGTGAAGATATACGAAGTACCATAATAACAAATTAAAGAAAAATGGTGGAAGACCCAGGTGGCTACACACAAAATAACAAGGATGCATAAAGTATGTATGAACAGGCATAATAACAATATGACATTCCAGGTATGAGATAAGAACAAAGAATGCAAACAAAATAGCATAGTGTCAAAAAACACCGAATAACCAAAAGTAATCAGCTGGGGGGGGGGGACAGGTCAGTAGCACTCAGTGAGAGTGAGTATTAGGAAGGCACACAGGTCACCTAAATCAAACAATGTAGACAAATCAATGTTGGGCAAGGCGGGTCAGTCCGCCGAAGCGGATAGATGGTTCACTTACGACCACCCACCACAGTCCATTCCTGAGTAAGATGGGAGGGCCGCGCTGAGGATTCAGGAACAGATGAGAGAGATTCAACAGGGGCAAGTTTCCATTTACGGAGGAGGGACATGCCCGCCTCCACATCAGGGACGGAATGGAAAACCCCATTGCGGGGGATCAGCAGTTTGGTAGGAAAGCCCCAACGATACCGCATGCCCCTGTCTCTGAGGATCTTGGTAATGGGAGCCAGTTCACGCCTGGCCTGCATAGTAGCTGCAGATAAATCGGGAAACAAGGAAATGGATGCAAACGTTGCTGGTAAGGTACCACATTTTCTGGCTTCCGCAAGAATCGAGTCCTTAACTTGATAGAAATGGACCCTTGTTAACACATCTCTCGGGACATCCACAGGAGCAGAGTTCGCTTTTGGAATACGATGAGTCCGATCCAGAGTGAGCTCCAGATCGGTAAGCTGTGGTAGAATTTTCTTAAAGAGACGCTGAACATAGGCCACCAAGTCCTCCGATGCCACATCCTCAGGGACTCCACGGATCTTAATGTTATTGCGTCTAGACCGATCCTCAGCGTCCGCAGCCTTAATTTTGAGCCATCTGACCTCCGCCTCAAGGGTGTTATGGGCGTCAACCAATTCATTGTGAGCAGATGAAAATTCCTCCATTTTATTCTCAAGATGGTCAGTCCGTTCCCCCAAAGCGTCGATATCCTGTCGCAAATTACCCACCACAGAGGAAACAGTCTTGGTGATCCCCGCCTGCAGGAGAACAAGCATCCCTTTCAAAGTATCACACGTTACAGGGTCTGAGGAAGCTGGGAAGTCAGAGATATCTGAGTGAGCAAAATCAGGGAGAACACCAGAGGCAGGTAGGGCATCAGCGACCCGTTTACACACCGGCTCCTTACCAGAAGGGGAACCCTGAGGGGACACAGCAAAACTTCTCTTACCACCATCGACCAGTACAGGGGGACGCTCGGCTGCAGGGGAACCCTCCTCAGGCAAAGAGTCCACCAATTCAGACCGTGGAGGCGACTTCGCTGGGGAGCGGGAGCCAGACGGTGAGGAAGGTAGAGAGTGCGATATGGTGCTGGAGAAAAAGTCAGAAAGCTTCCTGGGGGTTTTGGAGGAGGATGGTTTCTTTCGAGGCATAATAGAAACAGCAGGAAAGGTCAGGGACGCAACTGAGGATATCAGGACAGGAGAGCAGATTGATGCGACCGGTACAGAATTTGCAGAGCAGCGCCACAGATCACACAGCAGCAAGATCCGGCAGGGACGTGGGGGTCAAGCAGCAGGAAGCCCAACAATCAGCTGAGAGCCGCCAAAGGTGACACTGTTGGTGGTTTAATCAGGCATGTTTAAAGAGATGGCATGCAGTGGAGACATACAGGCATTTACAGTTCCATGGGAGCCCAGTGTGAGGAGCCCCCCCTGATGTTGGAGTAGGGGCTCAGCACTCACAAAGAGCTCAACCAGAAAAGCAGGGTGCAAGCCAGGTGATACACAAAGTCCAGCCTAGGGGAGAGGAGAGGAGCCCCCCCTGATGGTGGTGTAGGGGCTCAGCACTCTCCTGGACTCCCCAGTCAGTATCAGCAAACAGTCACTTACTAATAACTCCAGGACCAGAGAGATCAGTGACAGGCAGTGGTGCAAGGAGCAGGAGGAGATCACAGTCTGTCCTCAACACAGGTGCACAGGCAGCAGGAAATCCACAGCAGGGGGGAGCAGGCAGTGCAGCAGCCAAATCAGTCCAGGGTAGGAGTATCACCGCAGGGTCCACTCAAAATGGCCGCCGCCTCACATCCGGCTATAGGCCGCAGACTACACGCCGGCTTCCACCAGCGCAGGAGGATCGGAGGAATCACAGCAAACCAGCGCCCCGCAGCTGGACGAGCTCCGCTCACCACCAGGGAGGATCCGGAGGAAGCAGGACGGGACCCGACCGCCGCACAGCACGAGGATGAAGAAGGCCCGGACACCAAGATGGCGGCGCGCTTCGGAGCGGTGAGTAGGCCGCAGGCCGCAGGGAGTCCGCCGGGGTTCTCAGGGAGGGAAAATGGTCCCGCAAAACAGTCTCCAGGGGTCCGGGGGAGACCACGAAGTGCCACTGACCCAAGGCAGGTAGGATAGTTAGGGATGCCGAGGAGATTCGGGCAGGAACACCGGGAGCTCCAGTGAACACGTCCGCACTCCTAGCCGGCTAGCCACGCCCCCCAACAAAATATAGATCTTGGCTGAATGCGGAACCTGACATTCAATTGCAGTTTTCCCAAATTCAACCAGATATTGCTAAGCTGTGCAAATCAAAGCAGCCTCATTCTTCACATTAAAATGAAGACATTAAGTTTTTTAAGATTTAAGAAATAGGATGTGTTTTCAGGATTTTTGTTTTTCGTTATATGTAGTTAAGTTCCTTATTTTTTAACTGTGGCTGAAAAAGAAAAAAAAATTGAACAAAGTTAATAGAAAATGTAATATAATATAAATATAATATAAATTCATTAGAAATCCCCCCCCCCATCGTTAATATCGCTCGTTATCTTTGGCACCTATGTAGGTTTTAGGTAAAATATGTTAAGTGCTCCCTACAGAATTTCTGTCCTGAATAGTGCTCCTCGACTCAAAAAGTTTGGGAAACGCTGCTTTATAGCATACTCATGGCTACAGGTAGTAACAGACTGGAGCTAACTCATTGAGGCCCATGAGAGAATTTTCTAAACATGCTCTTTGGAGGAAGAGGTAGTAGTTTGTGACAATGTCAGTCATGGATTCAATGATGGATCAGTGAAGTTTACAGAGTTGTTAACTTCTATTGTAATCCTGTTTGAGATATAAATGAGGTGAATTGCATAATGAAAACCACTACAAAACTGGCAAATCTCAGCCCATTATTAGGTTTAATGGCCAGAGTGAAAACTGAAATATTTTGTCTTTTTTTTTTTTTTTTTTTTGTTCAATATAAATAGTGAAATGGAAAATGTTAAACATAAAAAATTGGCTTACAAACTAGGTCATTTTCTGGTGACATATTTAAGTGAACATAGCTAAGTCAGAACGATTACACTTTTCTCTATAGTTATTAAGATAGTATACCATACACACCAACCATACCAATGGCAAAAAGACAATCTTTCTGTATAGAGTGCTATGGATACTTTTGGTGTATGCTCTTGGAGCTTTCCTGGGGTATATTCTGCATAAAGGGGAAAACTCATGGTGTCACCTTAGACTATATTTTGATTGTGTTAGGCTAAGGTTACACATTGTGTAAATTCAGCAGAAAAGATGCTGTGTTTAAAGGGGTTGTTCCATGAAAAGCATCCTATCTATACTGCTAGTTTATGTGGATTTAAGACTTTTCCTAAATACATTGCTTTACCAAAACTGCTTTGTTTGGCTGCTATGTTAATTTATTCACTTCATTGTTGACACTGTGTTTCTATGGCCACGGGGCTCCTCTGCTCATTTCCCAAGTGACGTAGCTGCCTGCTCTCAGGGGAGGAGGGAGGGGCTGACAAGCAACGGAGCGCCTCAGATAGGGGAGGGGGGAGGTGAGAGCTCCAGGATTACTGTGTTGTCTATTTTCAGCTTTTCTACTTATCAGCCAGTTTAATTGAATTTGGCTGATAAGGGCTGAGATAAGGAGTTTGTTACCTCTGTATGTAATGCAAGCTGACTCAAATCCAGCTGTGCTACATCAGTTTCCACATCAGCTTTATACTGTGGTAATGCATTTACAACCAATCCCTCATTACTAACTGCAAACATAGCAGATAGCAGAGCAAGTGAAATCTCGCCCACCAATGTGCTGAGAAATCCAGGAAGTGAAGAGAGCACAGAGCCTCCAGGCTGCAGAACAAGAGTTATGGGAATACCCCTTTAACAGTACCAGAAAAGTGAATGAGATTTTGTGCATTCTCATCAACACATCTATGGTCTATCACCTGCTGCAATAGCAACATACCGAAAATCCCATATACTGCAATACAGTTGTATTGCAGGCTATGGGACTTGCAATCAAACAATTGAAGGTTCAAGCCCTCTAGAAAAAAAAGTTTTAAAAAATATAAGCAAAGCAAAAAAAATCCCTAAATGTTGAAATCACCCCCTTTCCCTAGAATATATATGAAATTAAAAAAAATACTGTCAAACACATACACATTAAGTATCCCTGTGTCCAAAAACGCCCGGTCTACAAATGTTTTTTCCATACAGTGAACACGATAGCGGAAAAACAAATGTGCCGAACCACCGTTGTTTCGCCACTGAGAAAAATTGAATAAAAAGTGTTCAAGGCAATAGACATTCACCAAAATGGTGTAACCAAAACCTGCCTCCCCCACAAAAAAGACTATGCATTCAGTTACTCGGAAACATAAAAAAAATTTATTGGCGTCAGAATATGGCGACTTTAACAAATTGTTATTGCAAAGTTTATTTTTTTTTTAAGGGGTTAAAATGTAAATAAGACTATATAAATTGATATCCCCGAAATTGTACCGAAACATAGAGAGTGAAAACCGTAAAAATGAGGCCTGTAAGAAAGTCGCACCAATTCACTTTTTCTCTAATTCTACCCCATTCTGATTTTTTTTCCCAGCTTCACAGAATACAGAATAATAAATGGCACCATTATGAAGAACAATTTGTCCCTCAAACAGTAAGCTCTGATACGGCTCTGTGAACAGAAAATTAAAAAAGTTATGGGAAGATGGGGAGTCAAAAATGAAAATTGAAAAAATGTCACCAGTGGGAAGGGGTGAAAGAGATTACGCAATAGAGATTTTTATTGTGCATATGTCTAACAGCCACCATGTACCAAAGTTTTATGGTATATATATATATATATATATATATATATATATATATATATATTTTAAAGAAAATTTAATAAGAGGTCAGTGGTTATTTTTATTAAAAAATACAAGTTCCTGATCTACTTATGTTTCCTTTTGTGGTTATATGTGGCACATAAAACTGGTTCTTTGTCTCTGACTAATCCGATAAGAATGCAGCAGCATTTTCCACACTTCACAACTTCTTGGCTCCCTGATTTCTATAGTTTGATTTGTTTCTCAGAAATTTATCATAGAACTATCTGTGTTAAATTCCCATTTCCTGTATGTGTTCCAGGGACTTCTTGTGGACTAAACCACATAATTGAGGCACTCCTTGTTTGGCAAAGTGAAGATAACAATTTATTGTGTTTAACAATCAGTGATAATAGTACCTGTGTCCAAGCGGCAACAAAGTTCATATACAATGTCAAATAGAATAAATATCACATGTAGAGTTGAATTGAATTTACCATATCTCTGATTTATGTTGGCATCCAACTTAATATTTGTAAGACACTGACCTGGAGCTCCCAGGAATCCATGGCCAAGGAGAGTTCCCGACGTCCCTGTAGCCTCTTGACCTGGATTGGTTACGGCTAGGTGCAAACCCAGGAAGGGAGGAAAAAGGTGGGAAACTTTCCCTAACAGAACCCCTGACTGAACCTGCCTAAACCTCAGAGTAACATCCTTACAAGGATGCCCCTCATAGGAACCTAAAATAGATTCCCTATAGTTACCCTAACAGTGGGCAGAGATGTAAAAAGAAACTAACAGAGTATTGCTAGTAGTGGCAGATTAAAGAGAACAATAGCTGTAAAGAGTAGGCAGGCTAGACCAGTGGTAGAACTAGGTAAACAATTGAATACAGAAACAAACAAGGAAACTAAACAGGCAAAACACAGGAGGGGTGAGGGAAAACAAGGCTAAAGGACTGTAGCAATTGCACAGATAAAGTGTACAGAACCTGGAAGTAACAAACTATTTTGAAACTATAGCAGGCGAAAGAAGATGAGTGAGTGGAGTTAAATAGGAACAGAGATACAACCCCACCCATCACAGATAGGAATGACTGGCCAGACAGCCTACCAGTCAAACCAACACCAAGGAGACACCTTAACCCCTTAGTATACTAAATACAGCCAGAGGAGTCTCTGACACGCTGTTAGGATTGGGTCCCGCAGGTTGCTCTCCCAGCGCACAGCGCCACCTGCGGGTCAGGCTAAGTCCAGCTTGTGCCCTACTCAGCATGCTCAGACTTTTGGAGCCACTCACAAGCTAAGTGCTTTTTCTCCCGTATTGAGCATGAGCGGTGAGGTCATGACCACCGCCCCTATTGGGCGGGGACTTCCCTTTAAATAGTGTGAGCCGACGCCCCCCTGACGCTCACACTTTGATTGAAAGTCCACGGAATCTTGTTTAATGACAGTAGTCTCAGGGATAGGCTCCAGTATTAAGGCAGGTTGCCAGACTAGGCCTCTGTGTGGGGTTTCTCTGCTTCTATCTGGGTACTGTTAGTTAGGACCTGTAAACCCTAAACTGTCAGCTCTACATCAGGGCTAGGAGCAGTAGACACTGTTCCAGCCTGTGGAGCTGCAGCAGGTTTGGTCTCTGAGATAGCCTTATTTAGACTGTCAAACTTCATTGGTAACTCCTAGCTGTTTGCAGGAGCATGTTCAGACTTCCATGGTGGCTTCTAGCTGTTGCAGAAGCGCTCGTAGCTGTGTGTAGGAGCACCCCTAGCTGTGCAGTGGTAAGTGTGTTTGCTGACCTGGGGTGAGTGTTAACCCTTGTGTATCGCACCACATCACTGTCACTGCCGTTTTTCACATTGAGTACTGCGCCGCACCTCGGCCAGTGTGTGTTGCACCCTGTTCACATTTAGTTCAGACATACAGCCGCCCATATGGACCTGTGGACCTTGCTACAGTGTCTTGCAGCCCAGAGGTTCTGTTGTTCAAAAAAAAAAATTATATATACATATATATATATACACAGAACCGTAACACATGCCTCCGGGGCATGCGCCACATAGCAGGAAGGCCATGGCGTCTCCGAATCCTGACAATATTTAAATTTTTTTCAAACATTATAAGTCAAACGACAATTTTCCAATTTTTTGGCTAAATCCCTGTGTAGCGAACCGCAGCTAAAAAAAGCACAGTGGAAATGTATTTTTCTGCTGCATTTTTCATTGTGTTTTTGATGCGTTTTTCTTTTTTTCTTTTATTCCCATATTAAATCTGTAGGAAAAATGCAAGCATTTCCCGAAGATAATGTTAACATATATACCACATTTTACAAAATCTGTCACCTTGCTGATGAAGTAAATCTCAGCATTTTGTTTTGTTGCATTTACAAAGCAACCCAAAACACTGTGTTTCCGTATCATGGGGCCTTAGCCTTAAGAACCAAAACCCATTTTTTGAAGGGGCCAATTCAGTTCTGAAGGGACTTTGAAAGGCCTCTGTATTAGGAACCCCCATAAATCTCTACAATTTCAAAACAGAATCCTTTAAATAAGTCAACACAGCATAGAAGAATTGTTAACCCTTTCAATGTTTCCCAGAAATATACACATTTCAATTTCTTTCACTAATACATTCATTTGAATTTCTAAAATTTACACATGCACAAGGGGTTAAAGGAGAAAATGTTCTTGCAATTTGTTATGCAAGCTCTCCTACAAAAATACCCCACGTGTGAATGTAAAATTATATATAGGCACAAAGGAACAATGGAGACACCAAAAAAAGTGACCTTGTTTTGGAAACTAGATTCCTCAAGGAATTTATCAAGGGGGATAGTGAGGTGTCTGAGCCAACAGGCTTTTAACTGAATCTATTACCACTGGCATGTGAAACTGAAAAATTACTTTTTTCCAATTATTTGTCACTTTATCCCCAAATTTTTCATCTTCACAAGGGTTTAAAGGAAGAAAAGCACCCCACGGTTCATTACACAAGACAATACCCCATATGTGGTTGTAAACTGCTGTATGGGTACAAAGCGATGCTTTGAATGGAAAGAGCGTTCATTTTGGAAACTGCACCCCTCAAAAAGTTTTTTTGTTTTTTTAAAAAGAGTATAGTGATCATTTTGACCTCAGAGTTGCTTTCCAAAAGCCTATGTATGTGTATATATAAGTATGTAGTGGATAGTACAAAATTAAAAAAAAAACAAAAAAAAAAAACTGTTGAGTGGGTTATTCTGGGTATAACAGCTTTTTAGCATATGTCTCTGCTGACAAAAGCTGGTCACAACATATTTGCAGTTTTCACTTTGCTCAGCTGGTGATTAATTCATTTCTGGAATATAAATGAATGCAACACGTACAGGGTTGTGAGGGCTTTGGTAAAAATGCTCACCACTGATAGATTCCTTTAGGGGTATAGTTTCTATAATGAAGTCAAAATGTCAGGGGATTCCACTTTACTGATATTTCAAGGTCTCTACAAAAGTGACGTGGTGTCCAAAAATCAAACTGTCTAAATTTGTGCTCCAACAACAAATAGCACTGCTTCCCTTCTGCACCCTGCTGTAATCCTAAACAGCAGTCAATACCCAAAAAAAATAAACCCATTTTGCAAACTACACCCTTTATCAAGGGGTATGGTGAGCATTAGTTTTGCAGAATTGAATATGTAAGCTGTGCAGAGCACATTGGGCACAACAAATCCCAAACTAATTTACCACTAGCTTCTATCACTCAGGGGGCATCCTAGGGCATCAGTTCTGGTGTCTATTCTCTCATAACCTTTAGGTATAAGATACAGTCCTATGAAAAAGTTTGGGCACCCCTATTAATCTTAATAATTTTTAGTTCTAAATATTTTGGTGTTTGCAACAGCCATTTCAGTGTGATATATCTAATAACTGATGGACACAGTAATATTTCAGGATTGAAATGAGGTTTATTGTACTAACAGAAAATGTGCAATATGCATTAAACCAAAATTTGACCAGTGCAAAAGTATGGGCACCTCAACAGAAAAGTGACATTAATATTTAGTAGATCTTCCTTTTGCAAAGATAACAGCCTCTAGTCGATTCCTGTAGCTTTTAATCAGTTCCTGGATCCTGGATGAAGGTATTTTGGACCATTCCTCTTTACAAATCAAGTTCAGTTAAGTTTGATGGTCGCTGAGCATGGACAGCCGGCTTCAAATCATCCCACAGATGTTCAATGATATTCAGGTCTGGGGACTGGGATGGCCATTCCAGAACATTGTAATTGTTCCTCTGCATGAATGCCTGAGTCGATTCAGAGCGGTGTTTTGGATCATTGTCTTGCTGAAATATCCATCCCCGGCGTAACTTCAACGTCGTCACTGATTCTTGAACATTATTCTCAAGAATCTGCTGATTCTGAGTGGAATCCATGCGACCCTCAACTTTAACAAGATTCCCGGTGCCGGCATTGGCCACACAGCCCCAAAGCATGATGGAACCTCCACCAAATTTTACAGTGGGTAGCAAGTGTTTTTCTTGGAATGCTGCTTTTTTTGGACGCCATGCATAACGCCTTTTTGTATGACCAAACAACTCAATCTTTGTTTCATCAGTCCACAGGACCTTCTTCCAAAATGAAGCTGGCTTGTCCAAATGTGCTTTTGCATACCTCAGGCGACTGTTTGTGTCGTGCTTGCAGAAACTGCTTCTTTCTCATCACTCTCCCATACAGCTTCTCCTTGTGCAAAGTGCGCTGTATTGTTGACCAATGCACAGTGACACCATCTGCAGCAAGATGATGCTGCAGCTCTTTGGAGGTGGTCTGTGGATTGTCCTTGACTGTTCTCACCATTCATCTCTGCCTTTCTGATATTTTTCTTGGCCTACCACTTCTGGGCTTAACAAGAACTGTCCCTGTGGTCTTCCATTTCCTTACTATGTTCCTCACAGTGGAAACTGACAGGGTAAATCTCTGAGACAACTTTTTGTATCCTTCCCCTGAACAACTATGTTGAACAATCTTTGTTTTCAGATCATTTGAGAGCAGGCTGTCCATGCTCGGCGACCATCAAACTTAACTGAACTTGAATTGTTTTGTAAAGAGGAATGGTCCAAAATCCCTTCATCCAGGATCCAGGGACTGATTAAAAGCTACAGGAAGCAACTAGAGGCTGTTATCTTTGCAAAAGGAGGATCTACTAAATATTAATGTCACTTTTCTGTTGAGGTGCCCATACTTTTGCACTGGTCAAATTTTGGTTTCATGCATATTGCACATTTTCAGTTAGTACAATAAACCTCATTTCAATCCTGAAATATTACTGTGTCCATCAGTTATTAGATATATCAAACTGAAATGGCTGTTGCAAACACCAAAATATTTAGAACTAAAAATTAAGATTAATAGGGGTGCCCAAACTTTTTCATAGGACTGTATGCCCTGATGTACACTCGCACACATTATACAGTTACCTTTTTGCCACAGCCAATTGGGTCCTAAAGATGCAGCAATTTTTCATTTTTATTTTTTATTTTTTGTCATAGTTTTGTTTCTGAACAAACTATATATTTTTTTTTCATTTTTCTGAGGTTGATCGCTTGTTTTTTGCAGTATGAGATACTTTTTCATGTTACCATGTTGAGGTGCCTATAACTTATTACCTACATTTCTGGGTGGGATTGTAAAAAAAAAAAAAAAAACCCAAAAAATCTCATTTGGTACTGCTTTTTAACATGTAATTTTTTTTTTTACTATCACCATATACAGTATAAGTAAAATGTTAACTGTATAATTATGGCAATTCCTAAAATATGTTTTTGTTTTTTTTTTAAATTGTATTCAGTACTAATTTTGTAGAACAAAATTCATTCATGGGAAAAAAATCAATTGTTTTTACATCACCATGTTGTGGGAGGCATAACATTTTTATTCTATTTTTTTCTTGATGGAGTATCTTGAGGGTTTAATTTTTTGTGTGGAATGAATTGTGCTCTTTATTGGTAGCGTTTTGGGGTTCATAACTTTTTGATCAGTTTTTTTGCATTCCAATAGCCCATATGGGTTAGATAAAGAGTTTTTTATAGGTTTTAATTAGATTTTTAGATAAAACATTTTATTTGGATTTCATACAATTATATTTGAACCCGTTGATCTTTTCTTTCTTAAACTTTTTTTTTTTTTTTTAACATTTATTTTGTCCCACAAAGGAACTTGAACCAGCGATCCGATTGCTTGTTCAGTATTATACAGTGTAATGCACATGTATTGCAGTGATTGATGTAAGACCTCCCAGGCAGATCTTGGGTCTCTGATCAGACCCTTGGCTGCTATTAAAGGGGTTTTCCCATCTCAGTGTTTCAGCAGTCTGCCTGCTGTCTCTTCTTCTCACTTCCTATTTTTCCCCTTCCTCCAGCTTGCTGAACAGGCCTGAGAAGGATCACAACACCTATGCAGATCAGGTAATATGCACATGCTTGTAGAGAATGTACTCAATGTTATCTGTGTGTTTACATAGATAACAGACAGGCTTTATCAGCAAACTGCAGTTAGCTGAAGGATTGTATGCTGACAAGAGCAGTGAATGAGTGACGGCACTTGTCCTACAAGTCCGTGGTTATAGCAACACTGTGTAAATAATGAGAGGAATAAGTTCACATAGCAGCCAAACAAAGCAACATTTCTAATGCAATATATTTAGCAAAAGTCTTCAACTTATATATAGAATGTATATATGTATAGAAAGGATCCTTGAGATTGGACAACGCCTTTAATGGAGATTGGTACCTTCCCAATAATGCCATTCAAAATACATATAACAGCTCGTTAGATGCCTTGGTCATGTTTGTCTGCGTCATCTTATGGGTTAACACCCATGATTGGAGCTGGAGTAGGATATCAGCTCTATGTAATGGCTAACTGCTTAGCATCTGAGCGGCCACCAGAATGCAGGAAACCCTTGCTGGCCATGTGATAATGAAATGGTATATAATCAGGCTTGAACTGGCCCACAGGTGACTTGATGGGCCTCAAACTCACCATGCCATAGCATAGTACACTCATTGCACTTCACACAAATACTCATAGCACAACATTTCAACTAGGGCATGCTTTGGTATAATAAGCGAGGAAAGTTATTTAAGAAAGTTTATTGTTTATATATAGTATTCACATTGGGTGACTGAGATGACCCCTAGGTGTATTGGGCCCCAACTTCTCAATCACACTACAGAGGCCCCAATCACCACTTTATGTTAGTGAAATTTTTGGGAATTAGCAAACTAGTGTCAGGTAATATTTGCATGTAGTTGAACAGTGGATCCCCAAAATGAATTTTACTGGTGGGTCATAGGTAACCCAGTATGACACTGCAAATAATCTATGTTTAGGGGCCTGACATTTATCTCATATCTATCTGATTAAATATCAATACAGAAATACTACAATGTCATGAATTTTATACCTGTCTTTGCTATAACAGTATATATTCACCTGGGACAACTGCAGGAATTCACATCTATTCACCTACACATGACTCCTGATTTGCTCTAATTTTTTTTCTTGAGGTCAGGGATTTCTGTAGGCCATTTTTTTTTTCTTAGTAAGTCAATTTTTCAAAACAATTGTTTATAGAGCTTTCAATTCAAGCAAATACAGATGAAACAGTCAGAGAGCACATGGCCAAAGATAAACAATTGCAAACTGATAGTTTATAAGGATACAGCTGTTTTAAATCTATCCTCATACAGTAGGTGCATATTGCAGAAATGTACCAGTCAGCATATATAAACTACAACAAAAAGATATCAGGCGAATGCAAAAAAATATAAAGGGTGCATCAATAAATACAGTACAATTCAGTCACTAACATCATTTCTATGTATAGTACTTTGATTTGTGCATCACTGAAATGCTGAGTATTCTTCCAATGAATGTCACGAAGATAAAAGTTCTGAATCTTCGAGAATGACATGTATGAATGTACAGTATGCCGTAAGAAGTTATTCCTATTTGCTGGAATTGACAAGTGAATAGACACTGACCATTTTCCTTCTTTACAGTTGGCACTACAGAAAGCGCAGGAAGTGTTCTCATAGCATCTGTCCATCCCAGATTCTTCCATCAGGTTGCCAGATGGTGGTCCGTAGTCTAATGATGGTGTTTTTTTTTTTAAACACTCCAGCTTGGCATTGTTTATGGTCACCAAAGCCTTGAAATCTGATGCCATTGAAACTCAGCTAATGAAGCTTCTAACAGTTCTTGTGATGCTTTCAGACTTGGATTGTGAGTGTTGCACAGAGGCACATTTGTGTATTTTCTATTACATTGCTCTACTTTCAGTGCTGAAGAGTATTGTCTTGTGATTTATTTGCCTTGGCAACATAAATTGATCATGGGGGAATTCAGTAGCCAGATCTATGGCAATATGCTGACAACTGGAGTTGTTTGTGTGTGAGATGTTGGAGCGTCCTCTTCCGATTTTCACTGGATGTACAGGTGAATGGTGTACAGGCTCTTAATTAATACCGAGAGGCTGGCCTGGGGGGGTCACTTAAATCAGACATCTCTCAGGAATTATAAAGCCTATATAAGTGTCATAATTCATATGACGAAAGATTTCAGTTCTACATGTATTATTTCCAGAGATGTCCAATCTTGAAAACACAGTTGGGATTGAAGCACTTATATGCAGCTGCTCCCAATCCTGACTGCTGATATCTCCGGAAATAACACAGATAGAGCTGTAGTCTTGGAGTCAGAAAAGATTCTCATCTTTCATACACCATAAAAGTTGTATAATTTTTTAGAATACCTGAGATATAACTGTTTGAACTAACCCCCTCGCTAGCCTGAGCTTCCCGGTATACAAGACCACTACCCTACCATCTGACAAAAACAGTGTACAAATTTCAGTTCTCAATAGAGAAATAAAAGAAAAAGGTTCCACAGCCAAAATCTGTTAATAAAGTATATTACAAAATGTATTAATAACACAAATACTACCAGAAAAATCAAAATTTATTATGTATTAAGGTCTTAAGGTGTAGCCCTCTGTTGGTGCATCAGAGTTTCCCAGCATACCCTGCCAGTGATCCATTCAAAAACTAGAGGTAGCTGTAAATAGAGAATTCTGCTGACAGTGCCTTCAGGGCAATGAGGAATATGATTTCCCCACAGGCCTACAGGCATATTGTCTGAATCACTCAGCTTCTAAAAAATGTTTCCAAGACCAACATTACATTAGGAAAATGCTCATAATGCAGTTCTTTGATATATTTATGTGGCTCCAAACGCTACATATTAAATAACCAATTGCAAGTAAATATAATATTCCTTTAACTTTCAGCGTTTATCAGAAGACCATGATACTATACGGATGTCCATAACTACATATTAATTACAGTTAATATTCATTATCTGTGCTATATTCACAACTACAACATGACAGCAATCCTATTCTCTTAATCCGATGTGTCAACACTGCAGTAAAGAAGGAAATATTTTTGTATTTGCCTTTATGCTTAAAATGTTACTTAAAAGTTTGCCATGATGTAATAGGTATAAATACTAGCAAGGGGAGTTACAATTTGGCAGCTTTTCTTGGCTAGGAGGAAGGCTGATTACAGAAACATGTAATGTAGAAGAGTGACTCAGTAAGTGTGTCTATCAGTAAAACGCAAGGAGCATTGGTGAAAACACAGGATTCTAGGTGACTGTGGCAAATAAGCTTTTCTATTCCTGCTCCCGTTGAACTAAAGCCTGGCGCCTCCTTTCACTTTTACTGGCTGCCTCTGTGAAAGAGAGCCTGTTGTGATTTCTATGAATAGAGTGTTATATTGTAATGATTAGGGATGATGTGCAATGAAGACTGTGTATGGGATAGAAAACGCAGAACATACAGTGTAATAAATAACTCATACACATGAACAAGCAATGAATGGAAAATAGAAATATAATGGCAGAATAGCTAAAGTACTATAGATGTATATAACAATTTACTTAGATATACTCAGTTATACTGATTTTACTGTCAATCGCTTATATCCTGGAAGCACACAAAAAATTGTGAGCACTACCAAACAATATGAATTAAATGTATAAGTGCAAGTTAACATGGCTTCAATGTAAACATAACATATTTAACAGTGCTGACTATTTTGTGTGTTTGTTGCATTGTGAATTATAGAGGGGTGGCTGAATCAATTTTCGTCTTGCACAGCACCAGTCTGCTCAAAGCTGATTACAACTAGAGCGTAATGTGGGTGATCTACACTTTCCCTAAATTCATTTAGAGGTCCAGAAAAAGGAGACCATTTGTTGTATATGGTAAGCATAATATGGCGGAAATACACTTACCCTGAATTCATCAGAAGTCAAGACCCCAATAGAGTCATTACAGTGTACGGTCCCAACTATAGAGGACCCCTTGTTGCTGACAGATGCGCTAATTGTCAGTAACGGAGGTATTTATAAAATGGTTGTGTGTTTTTTGGGTGGTGTTTGTCTGGGGATTTGAGCCAGTGTCCTGTGGTTCTTTGGTCGATTCTCTTGGCCACTGAGCTGTTGGGATAGTGGTTGGGTTTCTGCCATAGTGTCTACCTGAGCTTGCTTTGTGTCTTGGTAGATGTAAGCTTCAGGTGTGTGTAATTGTCGTCAACCTATCAGGTCTTTCCAGAGTCTATATCAGGCTGACTGCTGGCTTCAGTCTTTTATCGGTTTTCGTGGTTATCAGCTAGGATTCTTGGCCTAGTGTAGAAGGTGAGTATTGTTGGAGTAGTACGGCGTTTAGTGCTGAAATGGTGTGAGTTGTGTTCTGTGTAAGAGTCTGTTTAACCTCAAACATTTCTACTCCACCCCTGTTCTGTATTCCTGTCTGCCAGTCTCTGTTTGGTATCAGTGAATTTCTGTTTTGGGTTCCAGGTTTGTTTTGCACCTGTACTGGGATACCTATCCTCACCACTCTACTCTTCCTCCTCTCCACAATTCTTCTTACATGTTTAGTGGTTGTGTTGCACCTGTTAGTTCTCCAGAACGTTCCATCCTAGCTTGTACTGTTTGCTACTGCACTTATCCTTTCACTAGGAGGTGACCGCCTTTAGTTTCCCAATTCCTAGCCTCTTTCAGCTCTCATCCTACCTGTCCGTAAGTCTTCGTGTTTAGAGAGCCAGTAGTTGTCGGGGCTGAGCTTAGCTCAGGAACAGCTGACCAACACCCTCAGGCAGGGCCTAGTCAGCCATCGCAGCGCTAGGGACAGCTTACCTACCCAGTTTCCCTAGTAGTGCAAGCACCATTCAGTATGACGGTTGTCGGGCATCTACACAACTGTGACACTAATACTATTTATCAAAATTTTAGCCAAGAACCTCATTTTCAAGTATTATAATACAGTAGGTATTGACAGGTGCTAGCAGAGTGTGGTTGCAATTTTTTGTGTTTTAATTTATATGTCAGGTCTCTGAAATAAAATTTAAAACCCTTGGATAAGGCCCCAGGTTTTGGAAACATAGTGCCTTTGGATGTTACTGATGCATGGCTGAAGAAAATGCTGCATTTTACAGTCCCTGTAAATTGAATGCGATTTTATTGAAACTCCTCCCCATATTTCAAAACAGCTGCAGAAAGTGCAGAGTGTTAATTTTACTTGCAATCGTGCTGTATCCTCTATAGACTAACATAGGTGGGTGGGGATTGGGGAGTAAAAATACAAAGTGCTGGTGTACAATTGCAAAAAAGTAAGTACACCCTTTTGAATTACCTGGATTTCTGCACTGATGACTAAGAAAATATTGTCTGAAGGTTATCTCCTTTTACTGTAGATGTTTTCTCAATGTGTTTAATACAAGACACAAATAGGACAACTGTTTGTGTATTATTTAGCTAGATTATATGTGAATTATGTGTATATGTATTAGTTAAATGACATGTTATTAGTATGCAGTGTTTACTATCTACTATATTGCTACAATCCTGGCAATTCCAAACGGTTCAATTACTGAATAACAGGTATTAATTTGTAGTAAATGAACAATGACTAAAAGACAATTTAAGTTTTTCTGGAAATAAACCTTGATTAACCTGTTCCTGCTCTGCACCATACTATTATGTCTTGCTGAGCATATAGTTACAGTGCCGTAGTAGTACAGCACTGTAATGCCGCAGGTACAGAAGCAGTATCTGCAGCATTACATCCTGCTCTCAGCTGTGTTAAGCAGCTAAAGACCAGGACCAGCCTTAACCCCTTGAATGCTACAATATAATTACGGGTTTTGAGGGGTTGCCATAGTAAAAAAACAACAAGAACTCTATAAAGACAAAATGCAAAAAATTATGATAGAATTGTGTGTTGTTTCACATGGACCCCCAAATATAAATAAAAGCTAAAAAAAAATTATATATAGCCCAAAATGGTGGCAAAAAAATCACTGAGCATTAACGTACAAAGTACCCTGCGCACTTAGGGCCAGTTCACACGGAGTAAACTGGCGCGCAATCTGGCACGTACGCGCATATCAGAGTTTGCGCGCTCAAAAAAGATCCCATTGATTTCAATGGGAGTTATGATCGTATACGGCGCGTAATTTTGTGCCTGTAATTTTGCAGCCGCAAAAATTATGGGTGCAAAATTACGCGCCGTATACGATCGTAACTAGAGATGAGCGAACAGTGTTCTATCGAACACATGTTCGATCGGATATCAGGGTGTTCGCCATGTTCGAATCGAACACCGCGTGGTAAAGTGCACCAAAATTCGATTCCCCTCCCACCTTCCCTGGCGCCTTTTTTGCACCAATAACAGCGCAGGGGAGGTGGGACAGGAACTACGACACTGGGGGCATTGAAAAAAATTGGAAAAAGTCATTGGCTGCCGAAATCAGGTGACCTCCATTTTAGACGAATAGTGGATTTCAAATCCGGGTCATATGAGAATGTGAACTTTGTGACTATGAGACAGGGATAGCTGTACAGGCAGGGATAGCTAGGGATAACCTTTATTTAGGGGGGAATGTTATTAAAAATAACTTTTTGGGGCTCTATCGGGTGTGTAATTGTGATTTTTGTGAGATAAACTTTTTCCCATAGGGATGCATTGGCCAGCGCTGATTGGCCGAATTCCGTACTCTGGCCAATCAGCGCTGGCCAATGCATTCTATTAGCTTGATGAAGCAGAGTGTGCACAAGGGTTCAAGCGCACCCTCGGCTCTGATGTAGGAGAGCCGAGGGTGCGCTTGAACCCTTGTGCACACTCTGCTTCATCAAGCTAATAGAATGCATTGGCCAGCGCTGATTGGCCAATGCATTCTATTAGCCCGATGAAGTAGAGCTGAATGTGTGTGCTAAGCAGACACATTCAGCTCTACTTCATCGGGCTAATAGAATGCATTGGCCAGCGCTGATTGGCCAGAGTATGGAATTCGGCCAATCAGCGCTGGCTCTGCTGGAGGAGGCGGAGTCTAAGATCGCTCCACACCAGTCTCCATTCAGGTCCGACCTTAGACTCCGCCTCCTCCAGCAGAGCCAGCGCTGATTGGCCGAATTCCGTACTCTGGCCAATCAGCACTGGCTAATGCATTGTATTGGCGTGATGAAGCAGTGCTGAATGTGTGTGCTTAACACACACATTCAGCTCTACTTCATCAGGCTAATAGAATGCATTGGCCAATCAGCGCTGGCCAATGCATTCTATTAGCGTGAACTGAGTTTGCACAGGGGTTCTAGTGCACCCTCGGCTCTGCTACATCAGATTGCTACATCTGATGTAGCAGTGCCGAGTGTGCATCAGATGTGTAGTTGAGCAAAACTGACTCAGCACTGCTAAGTCTCTGCATTCGCATAGGAATGCATTGGCCAGCCTTCGGCCAATCAGCGCTGGCTCTGCCGGAGGAGGCGGAGTCTAAGGTCGGACCTGAATGGAGACTGGTGTGGAGCGATCTTAGACTCCGCCTCCTCCAGCAGAGCCAGCGCTGATTGGTCGAGTTCCGTACTCTGGCCAATCAGCACTGGCCAATGCATTTCTATGGGGAAAAGTTAGCTTGCGAAAATCGCAAACTGACAGGGATTTCCATGAAATAAAGTGACTTTTATGCCCCCAGACATGCTTCCCCTGCTGTCCCAGTGTCATTCCAGGGTGTTGGTATCATTTCCTGGGGTGTCATAGTGGACTTGGTGACCCTCCAGACACGAATTTGGGTTTCCCCCTTAACGAGTTTATGTTCCCCATAGACTATAATGGGGTTCGAAACCCATTCGAACACTCGAACAGTGAGCGGCTGTTCGAATCGAATTTCGAACCTCGAACATTTTAGTGTTCGCTCATCTCTAATCGTAACCCCCATTGAAATCGATGGGATCTTTTTTCAGCGCGCAAACTCTGACACGCGTATATGTGCCGGATTGCACGCCAGTTTACTCCGTGTGAACTGCCCCTTAAGGGGTTAAATGTGCATTAAGTCAGGTCATGGTGTACGACATAGCAATTATTATTAGAACAGGAAGGAAAGCATATTGGGATTTGTTTTATCAAAGATCTGTAATTAAAAGCTGTGGGACTTCTACCGTAAATTATGTCACAACTAAAATGGTTCTGCATCACTGAGCACTTGGAGAATACTTGGAAAACCCAGTTATTACAATGTATTAATTGTGGATTAGTGAACCATTAATGCAGAATAATTGCAGTCAAATTAATAAGGGGTGATGAAACTTAAAGAAAACGGTTTATCTAATATCAATTCAGTCTTGAGACGAAAATTGCAGTCCTGTCTACAGATTCTACCTAGTCATCATTATGAAGGCCTCCTATTTTCAATATGGTAGAGGGGTGCATTATTTGTCACTGGAATAACTTGATTTCTAACAGGACCCACACCGACCCTGTGTAATTTATAATATAGTACTGGTTCTTCCTAATGTGGTAGTAAAGCCCTTGAGACCCTCAGGACCCACAAAATGTGTACAACTGTTACCGCTGCACCACCTATAACTATGCCTCTAAATTCCGAGTTTGGAAGTCTTTTTGGGTTTTGTGCAGCATTGGTTTTAGTGGATGACAAACTGAGCAATTGCCTTTCTGTAATGGGTGAGCACTCCACTCTTCAGCAACTAGGTTGTTACTTTAACTACCCAATGTGGATCAGGGTAGCTAGTGCCCAGCTCTATCATCACTCTTCTGTATGTGATGGATTAAGGACTCAGGCTCTCAGGACATGATGTCACCTGGTACTTTACTTGAGGTAGTTTCAGGTTCTGATTAATATCAGTAATTTGGCAATGCATAAAAACTTCAAATTAAAGGGGTTGTCCAGGATAAAATAAAAATTAAACCCTAAATTAAACCCCCTGTCATCGCCTAACTTCTAATTTACTTAGTTAAAAAAAAAAAATGTATAATTACCTGGATCACCAGGGTAACGGGACAGAGGAAACTGACCTTAGGACACAGAATACAGGTACGTATCATGGTGGGGAGGGATGGGGGGCTGAGTTAGGTAGGTAGAGCCAGTAGTCTGTGGGCTAGCTAGGGAAGCAGGGAGGGGAGTGAGAGAGGAAGGAAGTGAGAGAGGGTTCTGAGGCTAAGATGGCAGGAAGCTACTCATGTAAACAAATGTAGAAGTTGCCAGGAACTCCCAGAGAAACTCAAAAACACTGCTAAAGTTATTAAACCCCCCCCCAAAAAAAAAAAAAAAAAAAAAAGTTTTTGCCAGGAAAACCCCTTTAAAGACAGGCCTTTTCTCACAGCATTAAAGTTGCAAGGGCCATAAAAACAGCAGCATTCCTGTTTCCACAGGGGTTGCAGAGGTGGTTTCTATAACCTTACCTTTTTTTAAGGGGCAACTTAACGCTGGGCCCCTAGGAGCAACCTGATTAAATCTTTAGTTGCCTTCGCCCCCATGGACTTTACTATAAACCACTTCAATTCTTTAGACCACCATGGAGTGTACCATTATTTTTTGGATACTGGATTGCAGTTTAATATAGACATGAATATTCATATTATATAATACTCATGGCTACAGGTAGTAACAGACTGGAGCTAACTCATTGAGGCCCATGAGAGAATTTTCTAAACATGCTCTATGGAGGAAGAGGTAGTAGTTTGTGACAATGTCAGTCATGGATTGCATACTAGGCTTGAAAAAGCGTTTGACTTAACGCGAAATGGCTGTTGCCTGTTTTTTCTGCCAACTATGTCATCTATCCCTCCCTGAGGACTTGTTTCATTATATTCCAATAAAGTGTTTATTTTTATATAAAGAAGAAAAGTGCCGTCTACTGATTGGTGAGTGCCCACCCACATCTCTTCATTTTTGCATATCTTCAAACTGTTGTTCTAAGGGTTGTGAGCACCACCGTTCATCAGAAGTGTTTCCGATCTATAAGGATTTATCATTAATCAGTGGATTACTATTTTTGCTTATACTATTGTAGTGAGCAGTGCCGTCTACTTTTGTCTTTTGTTTTTAGACATGAATATGATACCTAGACATTGAATGGTTATATCATTTGAGAACTGAATTTTTTTTATTTTTTTATAAAACAGCAACTTTAAGAATCTCATCCTTTATATGACACCAGAAACACTGTTCTACGTCTTATAATGGCGGAGATGCAACTCTTTAAAATGACCCCTCTGACTTAGTTTTTCTGCCTTAATAGAGCCCATACACCTGAACTCCAGTACTAAGTCAATAAGAGAAACAAGGCAATGAATAAGAGTGAACAAAGCTGATTCCAGTGCAGGATTTCACAGAAAGGAGCCAAAATCCATTAATAAGTTATGAAAAGTGGAAATGTTTGGTACAACACACATGGAAGACAGAGTAACATAGGAAGGCAGAATTGTAAGTTAAAATGGTATTTACTGGATTTCTTTAACCCCTTCCCGACATGCGCCGTAATAGTACGGCGCGTGTCGGGTCTGTAACTATGGCGACCGCCCGGGAGCCGGGCGGCCGTCATAGCCGCCGGGTGTCTACTGCTTTAAGCAGTAGACAACCGGCTCTCATGCCTCCGATCGGTCCCCGGACCGATCGGAGGCATTAACCCCTCCGGCGCTGCTGTCAAAGGCGCCGGAGGCGCCATTTTCCCGGCGGCGCATGGGCGCCGCCATTTTGGCAGGGATCGCCGGCTCCTGGAGCATGCTCCAGGGCCGACCCCACGTTGCCATGACAGCAGAGAGCCTTGTTAAAGGCTCCCAGCCGGTCTGCAAATTCTCTCTTTTGCAGGCTGGTGTATACAGCCTGCAAAATAGATGATGATTTTTTGCAATGCATTGCAATGCATTAGCATTGTAATGCATTGCATTAGTGATCAGACCCCCTGGGGTTCAACACCCCTAGGGGGTCTAATAAATGCAAAAAAAAAAATAAAAAAAGTAAAAAAAAAATATAAAAAAATATAAAAAGTATTAAAAGTTCAAATCACCCCCCTTTCCCTAGAACACATATAAAAGTAGTTAAAAACTGTGAAACATATACATGTTAGGTATCCCCGCGTCCGAAATCGCGCGCTGTACAAATCTATAAAAATATTTTTCCTGTTCGGTAAACGCCGTAGCAGGAAAAATAGTCAAAAGTGCCAAACCGCCGTTTTTTCACTGTTTTAATTCTGATAAAAATTTGAATAAAAAGTGATCAAAGCAATAACATTTCCCAAAAATGGTAGAACTAAAAAGTACACCCAGCCCCGCAAAAAAAGACGCCCTATGCATCCCTGTACACCTATGTATAAAAAAGTTACGGCCGTCGGAATATGGCGACTTTTAGAAAAAAAATTTTTTAACACCGTTTTGGAATTATTTTTAGGGGTCAAAATGTAAATAAAACCATATAAATTTGGTATCCCTGGAACCGTACCGAAACACAGAATATAGGGGACATGTCATTTTGGCTGCACAGTGAACGCCGTAAAACCAAAGCCCGTAAGAAAGTCGCAGAAATGCATTTTTTCTTCAAATCCACCCCATTCTGAATTTTTTTCCTGCTTCCCAGTACATTATATAGAATAATTAATGGTGGCATCATGAAGAAAAAATTATCCCGCAAAAATTAAGACCTCATATGACTCTGGGAGCGGAGAAATAAAAAAAGTTATGGGGTTTAGAAGGAGGGGAGTCAAAAACGAAAAACGAAAATCAAAAAATGCGATCGGCGGGAAGGGGTTAATACAATAAAATTAGTGTAACTTCACCTGTATATATTTTACTGAGAGTTAAATGAAGATAAATTTCTATAATATAATATATATAATATATATAATATAATATATATAATATATATAACTATAATATATATTAGTAAATTCTCTTCTGGTAGAATTAAATGTGATCCATTCAAATTAGTTTTTGATGGACTTGGTCTTCTACAGAAAACATAGTCACGCTTCACTGTGGCTCATAGAGTCTCTTATAACCATATATCCTAATAAGATTAACTGAAAGGAAATGCTTTCATTGCCCTTTAACCCAACCTGTTGTTCAGCTGAATCTTGCAGGATAAGCTTCTGAAAACACTACTGAACTTGCCAGAGAAATCCACATTTTTTTTTTTTTAATCTTTTTTTTTTATGTAGATTATGAGCCCCATATAGGGATCACAATGTACATTTTCCCTATCAGTATGTCTTTGTAGAATGGGAGGAAATCCACACAAACACGGGGAGAACATACAGACCCCTTGCAGATGTTGTTCCTGCCGGGATTTGAACCCAGGACTACAGCGCTGCAAGGCTGCAGTGCTAACCACTGAGCCACCGTGTTGCCCCTAGAGAAATCCACATCTGTCCCTAAATGTTCTCTGAATGGCGGAGCATGTAATACATAGCCATATCTGCCAGGCTGAAAGCTTGATCTGTTAGCTTGCCAATAAAGCATAGTTGCAGATTGAGGATTCACCTCTGTGACATCTATATGGTATTCCAGTAACAAGTTAGGCCCTATTCAAAGAAAATGGGGTTAACTTTCTGGTCAGTGGGAGGTCAACCACTGGGACCCCCACTGATCTAGAAAACTGGGGTCATTTCTAGTCCAGTCTTAATGGTGCAGCATGTCAGAAATACACATCCCTATCATTGTATGGGATAGCTGAGGGTTGTAATTTGGTTATCTCTACTGGTCAGATCACCATCAATCAGATTTTATGCCCCATCCTTTGGTTAGGGGATAACTTATTGTTACCAGAATACCCCTTTAACAGGCCATGTGGAAACAGTTGTACTTTAATGCAGCCTATATTCTGCATCTAATTGAAGGTTGTTTTCTTGTCTTATATCTGCTTGTACAGGAAGGAAACCATGTAAACATTGGAAAACGGATAGCTATTTAGCAATATGTACTAGTTTAGTAGATAGGTTCGGCCCTTGCATTGTATATATTTAAAGGCTACAGCACAAATGATAAATACTTTAAGGATTTACATTAGATTGTAGGTTATGATTCTGTTTAGCTATACTCAAATCAACGTGTTCCATTAGTTACAGACTACAGTCAAGTCACAGAAATTTTCAAAGTAATTCTGTCATCATCGGTTTCATGTGGACTAAATCATAAACACTCCGTAAACCTTGGAAAGCAATTTAGAAGAAAGTCTGGGATAGACTAGTAATCCCATCTGACATAAACGTTCAAAAGCCGAAATTCAACACTGGCCAAATTAATTTCAAATTCCATGTCATTTGTCCAGCCTTACACCATGGTGACTGGATACTGGCAAATGTACTGTCAGGATACAGACGTACCCTAATAATGGATTGTCAATCTCTTGTAATGACTGATACATTAATAACATTTTACATATGGTATAATGACTAACTTGCTGAACTTTGCTTATTCAAAATTAACCCTTTCATGAATACATTTTATTTTCATTGAGGAATCATTGAGATAGGATGAGAACTTTTGTATCTTTGGTGCTAAAAAACTGATTTAGAACAATTTGTTGTAATACCCATTGATTTAAATGGATGGTTACAAGTGGATTACCAATAGATAGTAATCTGTTTGTGTCATTTTGCAAAAAAAAAAAAAAAAAGGATTTGTCAAAAATGGACACAAAAGGACAGTATTTCTGACAGACATCCATTGACTAATCCATCAAAAAGACATACTATGGTAAGCGCTGTCTAACCGATTGAATCCGTTTTTTGACCCATCCGTTTTCTTTTTTTATATACAGATTGACAGTGGACGTATACCAGGTGCAAGTATAAACCTAGCCTGAAAGGGATCTCCAGACAAAAACAAATTTACTATAGAGCAAGTCTTTATCAGAGATAGTACAATTGACATTACTCCTCTCTTTACTCTGGGCTCTTTACTCTGCTGTCCATCTCTTTCTAGAAGGGCAATGATTATAGGTAAGACAGATGCAAAGAGCAGGATCCAGTCGTTTGTGTTACCTTGTGATCAGTGGCGTAACTAGGAATGGTGGGGCCCTGTACTTTTGACATCCCCCCCCCCCCTTCCCGACTGACACAGAAAACCTCCCCCTCCTCCGCATGCCTGTGCGCTCTATTATGCCCCATAGTGGCCCCTGCACACAGTACTATGCCCCATAGTGGCCCCTGCACACAGTATTATACCCCATAGTGGCCCCTGCACACAGTATTATGTCCCATAGTGGCCCCTGCACACAGTATTATACCCCTTAGTGGCCCCTGCACACAGTATTATACCCCTTAGTGGCCCATGCACACAGTATTATACCCCATAGTGGCCCATGCACACAGTATTATACCCCATAGTGGCCCCTGTACACAGTATTATATCCCATAGTGGCCCCTGCACACAGTATTATGTCCCTCATTGGCCCCTGCACACAGTATTATGTCCCTCATTGGCCCCTGCACACAGTATTATGTCCCTTAGTGGCCCCTGCACATAGTATTATCCCCAATAGTCGCCACTGCACACAGTATTATGTCCCTTAGTGGCCCCTGCACACAGTATTATGCCCCACTGTGGACACCCATAAACATTTATTATACTCTGGGGTCTTTTTCCAGGGGGGATAAAAAATAAAAAAACACTGTTACTTACCTATCTCGCGGCTTCACTGCAGTCCTCCGCTGTCGGCCTCTGCTGTAGTCCATCTTCTATGACGTCAGACGGGACACAGGTTGGGGTCATGTGACGTCAGAGACGACATACGACTAGGCCTGAAGCCTGCCCAGATTATGGAGAGTTAAGTAAGTGTTTTTTATGTTTCTTAGACCCCCAAGTATAATGATAGTGCTTGTGGGGCCCGTGGCAGGGCAGGTAACGGCCCTGTGGCAGCTGCCTCTGCTGCTACAGCGGTAGTTACGCCACTGCTTGTGGTGGATGATATACTGTAGCTTTGACTGGATGGCATTTATAACTTAATATAGTGTTTTTAGGCTGAATGCAAAGCTGAAAGCAAGATATATTTACGGCCATTTGCCATATTGTGAAATAACCAATTCCCCCAATATTCTTATAACCATTCATGAGCAGTGCCCAATATTTCTATGTCACAAAGATGCTGAAGCAGTAAGAGGCAAAAAATAATACATTAAAATATAATACAATAAATTACAGTATTTGGGGAGTTGGGCTCCCTCTGGATAAATATTGCTATGTACTTTTTGGGTGGTGGATATAAAATCTTTCCATATTTTTGTTGGCATTTTGCTAGATTAGCTAAATTGATTAAAGAACAGTCACCAAGCTATGTATGGTTTTAAAACATGTGAAAAAATTTATATAATAAGAAATATATATAATATATATATACTCATAAAACACAATGGAGAAATAAATCTTCCATTAGAACAGGTAGGGGCCCTTTATTAGAAAAATCTTTAGTTAAGGCAAACGCTTGTAGATAGTTTCCATCATTAGAAACATAGTAAACTTAGATTTATCCTGAGCTGCTCAGATTATCCATATCATAGATTATAATATTTATTATTTAAACAGCATCATGTAGTAATGTAAACTTAGAAGTAGCAAGACATATAAACATGTATGTTTTTGTTAACATTACCCTTTCCTTTAACCCCTTCCCGACATGCGCTGTAATAGTACGGCGCATGTCGTGTCTGTAACTATGGCGACCGCCCGGGAGCCGGGCGGCCGCCATAGCCGCCGGGTGTCTACTGCTTTAAGCTTTAAGCAGTAGACAACCGGCTCTAATGCCTCCGATCGGTCCCCGGACCGATCGGAGGCATTAACCCCTCCGGCGTTGCGGTCAAAGGCGTCAGAGGCGCCATTTTCCCGGCGGCGCATGGGCGCCGCCATTTTGGCAGGGATCGCCGGCTCCTGGAGCATGCTCCAGGGCCGACGTGATGTTGCCATGACAGCCGGGAGCCTTGTTAAAGGCTCCCAGCCGGTCTGCAAATTCTCTCTTTTGCAGGCTGGTCTATGCAGCCTGCAAAAGAGATGATGATTTTTTGCAATGCATTGCAATGCATTAGCATTGTAATGCATTGCATTAGTGATCAGACCCCCTGGGGTTCAACACCCCTAGGGGGTCTAATAAATGCAAAAAAAAAAAAAAAAAAAAAAAAAAAAAAAAAAATATAAAAAGTATTAAAAGTTCAAATCACCCCCCTTTCCCTAGAACAAATATAAAAGTAGTTAAAAACTGTGAAACATATACATGTTAGGTATCCCCACGTCTGAAATCGCCCACTCTACATATCTATAAAAATATTTTTCCTGTTCGGTAAACGCCGTAGCGGGAAAAATAGTCAAAAGTGCCAAACTGCCGTTTTTTCACTGTTTTGATTCTGATAAAAATTTGAATAAAAAGTGATCAAAGCAATAACATTTCCCGAAAATGGTAGAACTAAAAAGTACACCCAGCCCCGCAAAAAAAGACGCCCTATGCATCCCCGTACACCTACGTATAAAAAAAGTTACGGCCGTCGGAATATGGCGCCTTTTAGAAAAAATAATTTTCAACACAGTTTTGGAATTTTTTTTAGGGGTCAAAATGTAAATAAAACCATATAAATTTGGTATCCCTGGAACCGTACCGAAACACAGAATATAGGGGACATGTCATTTTGGCTGCACAGTGAACGCCGTAAAACCAAAGCCCGTAAGAAAGTCGCAGAAATGCATTTTTTCTTCAAATCCACCCCATTCTGAATTTTTTTTCCTGCTTCCCAGTACATTATATAGAATAATTAATGGTAGCATCATCAAGAAAAATTTGTCCCGCAAAAACTAAGACCTCATATGGCTCTGGGAGTGGAGAAATAAAAAAAGTTATGGGGTTTAGAAGGAGGGGAGTCAAAAACGAAAATCAAAAAATGCCATCGGCGGGAAGGGGTTAAGACTTTGATGTTGCTACAATATTCCATCAATGTAGTATCTGTGTGGGCCTGGATTTTCTGTAGTTATTATAATTTAAAGGAATTCTATCACTAGAATCCGCTCCTCTTCGTTCCTTTCCCGTTTGGTCACAGAAAAATGGCTGGCGGACATGCGCAGTTGGCGCTTTGGAACGAAGAGAAGAGGAGCACGCAAGAAGGCAGCAGAGGTGGAGAAGAAGACAGAGGCTGTCGCTGGAGAAGCAGCATTGGGGATGCCCCTAGTACTGCGAGAAAACTCATTTTCATAAGGTAGACGTAAAATATTTCTAAGGAACGGCGATGCGGATCAGAATAATAAAGTTAAGAGAAGAATAAACTTTCTTAAGGCTATTACTACGTGTATTTAGTTTAAAAAGGGATTCTAATTAAAGTTGAACGAATAGTGAAATATTCGAGATTCGATATTCGTTTTGAGGGGTCCTCCTGCGGACTCCTTCCGGACGGGAGGCAAGCGCTTATGTGAATCGGCCCTTACTTGTCCTGCAGAACCGGCATTGATTGGCCGAATGCTATATACTGTATAGCATTTGGCCAATCAACTCTGGTTCTGCAGCAGGCTCATCTTTGCTAGTCGGGAGAGCTGTCAGCGTGTGGTTATGCGAGAGCTGACTTTTTCTCATAGGAATGCATTGACCATCGTTGATTGGCCGAATACTATACAGTGTACAGCATTCGGCCAATCAACGCTGGTTCTGCCGGAGGCTCATCTGTGACAAGGCGGAGTCTAAGATCGGACCACAATGAAGACTGCTGTCGTCCGATCTTAGATTCCGCCTCGTCACAGACGAGCCTCCGGCAGAACCAGCGTTGATTTGCTGAATGCTGTACACTGTATAGCATTCGGCTAATCAACTCTGGTTCTGAATCAAATCTTTACTGCGAATAGGAGTAGTATTCGATCGAGTACGAGTATTTTGAATACTGTAGTATTTATTCGAATACCTAGTCAATCGAATACTACTTGCTCATCTCTAATTCTAATGATAGAATCTAGGGCAGAGCCTGTGTAAGCAGCTATTTTTCTTGTGGCCGCAGGCATGCGCAGTCAGCTCTGCCTGAGGCCTAGAAGTTTGACCGCCCGCGCAGGAAGAAGACGTGTGAAGAGGCCATTCCTGAAGAAGATGGAGGTGGCGCTGGAAAGTTCTCTTGCAGCATTGGAAATGCCCCCAGTGCTGTTTGAGCACTGGGGCCCGCCCCCAGTGCTGCAAGAAAACTCATTTGCATACCAACGAAAATCAGGATTTATACCGAACGGCGGCACGGAGAAGACATCTAAAGGGAGAAGAAGAATAGCCTTTCTTAAGGCTATTCCTACGTGTCAACGAGAAAAATTTCGATTTTAATGGTAGAATCCCTTTAAATGAATTAAAATCTTCCTACTGTTATACACAAATGTATGAATATACTGTAAGTACTGTAAAGGAGGCAGAATTCATGCCATACATATTACTGAGTAAAATGTAGTTTGCTTTTGCACTTTTCTGTTTGCTTGGATTCATTTCAGTTACAATGGAAAATGTATAGATGACTGTGATATGTCTTTATATAGTCAGAGCTTGGCTCAATTAACCGACGGCTGTGTAAGTGAAAAGTAATTTGCCTACTTGGAACACGCAATAGCTATGAATGTATTATGCCAAGCATTATAAAGATCCTGTTGTTTTATAGGCCAAGAAATCTTTGTATGGATTTGCAGAAGCAAGAACAAAGAGCAAATAGATTATCTTTCATCTAAGATAATTCAAAATAAAGTAGAATAGAGAAAAGGACAAAGAATCATTCTGGAAAAAACATATCAATATCAGTTTTTGTCCATGTCCTTGGTTCTCTTTCTGTGCTTAGTATTATCAATTTTTTTTACCAGTTTTCCCACACCCACAAAGAAAAATTCTTTGCTTTTCATTTACAGTATGTATACTGGTTTTTGGTGTTTAGTACTGAATTTTTATAATCTAGGGGGGTATTTGTAGCTGGATTGGGTCATTTGGAAAAGCCTGTCATTGGCACATAGGGGAGCATTTTTTGCAAGCTAACATTAATAAAATGCTGCTTAAGACTGAGGCCCCACGTTGCAGAAAGGTTTTTTTTTGTTGCACATTTTGTTGTGTTTTTTTTTAGCTAAAGTCAGGAGTGGATTGAGCAAAAGGTAAAAGTATAAGTACGTCCTATGTATTTCCCATTCTTTTTGAAGCCATTCTTGACTTTGGTTCAAAAAAAATTCAACAAAATCTGCAACAAAAGAAGCTGTGTTTCCTCAATATGGGGCCCTAGCCCAGTGGTGTACCTAGCCTCTCTGCTGCCTGAGTTGGACTCTCAAAACACCCCCCCCCCCCCCGACTAAATCCCAGGGGGGTAGGGGGTGGGGTGGCGATGTTAATCTTTTGATCGTCAGGCAGAGAAGGGGGGAGCTGTGCTAGTGGTAATGTTACAGTTAATACAATGCAGTAATATTTTGTGCAGTAATACAGGGGGACGTCTTCCCACATTTCCCGTCTCTTCCCTTTGGACCGCCATGACCACTTCTTCAACCTGTGATTTGACTCTGTAAAATTTACAACACAGACAGCTTTGACTCCTCACTTCTCCACAGCGGCCCCTGCAGCACCATAAAATGTGGGGCCGTAAGAAAGGTTGCAGGGGGGTCGCTGTTAGGCATAATAGAGGTTACGGGGGCCACAGTGGACCCTGCAACCTCTATTATGCCCTACAGTTGTCCACCCAACTATTATGCCCCACAGTGGCCCTCCCATGAACTATTATATTCAGGGTTTTTTTTTTTCAGACCCCAATTATAATAATCAGAGACCCAGGGGAGGTGAGGGAACATACTAAACAGTTTAATTCACCTCTCTGAGATCCGATGTTAATCCTAACAGGCTGCAAGCCTGCGCTTGCAGTAACATACAGGCCTGAAGCCTGTACTAGTAGTAACAGCCTGTTACTGCAAGTGCAGGCTTCGGGCCTGTATGGTAATGTCCTAGACTCGACTGGCCCAAAGCCTGCTAGTATACCCCACGTGACGTCTGGGACATTGCTGTACAGGCCCAAAGCCTAATAGTATTAACATCTGATCCCAGAGAGGTTAGTAACACAGTTTATTATGTTCCCTCACCTCCCCTGGGGCTCTGATTATTACACTTGAGTGTCTGAAAAGATCCCCCCGAGTATAATAATAGCAGTAGTGGGTTCGTGGCCTGGGCCCAGGCATGCTCACAGCCTCCCTCCGTGTTCTATAGTAGAAGGGGAAGTGGGGGGCAGCTATGAACAGGCCCGGGGAGGTAGGTAAATAGGCCGCTACCTACTGGGGATACTCCAGCAGGTAGCAGCCTATTATAAAACAAAAAGAAAATGTATGTAACTTATAAATCTCACCGCTGCTCCTGCTGCTGCCGCCTTTTCAATTCTTGGGCAATAAGAAATCTGCGTATCAGCGCTGACACGCAGAGGTCTAAACCAGCACAGGATAAGGCCTGGGTTGTTTTCAGAGCGGCCCCTCTCCTGCGATAGTTTAGAAAAAAAAAGTAAAAAAAAAATCTGGCTGCCGCTTGCCGCCTCAATAGAGGTGCGGCCCTGCCCTAGCCTTAGTCATCTTTCTCAGAATACCGAAGAAGAGCGCAAGATTAAGTCACACAAACTCAGACTGAATGGAGCAGCAGTGCACATGTCCTCAATTCCAACAGAGGAATCCTTGCTCAGTGGAGGTCGCAGTGATTCAAGTTCTATTCATTTGGGGTTTAAGGTGCTATAATTGAGCTGACCTCAAGAATAAAGGTAAGGTTATTTTTTTTATTGCAAAGTGAACACTGTAAAAACAAAAACTAATTTTTTTTTCTAATTCTGTCCCATTTATATACAATACTTTCTAGCCTCCCAGCACACGATATGAAATACTAAATGCTTCCATTACAAAGTGCAATTTATCCTGTAAAGAACAAGACCTCATGCAGTTATGTGAATGGGAAAAAATATACATGGCTTTTGGAATATGGTGAGTAAAAATCAAAAACTGAAGCATCTTCAGTAGCACGTGGTGAAGTAAGTAACCTAAAATTCATTGAGTAGCACAAATGCATTTGATATCAGATGCTGAAGTAGACAAAATTTACATTGTGGAACTGAAAAAAAATAGAGGAAGATATCACCTACTAAACATTGTTATAAGCAAACACATATTGCATTCATTTATACTTCTCATATGTATGCTTGCCTTTGACCTGCTCCCCTTATTACTCATTTTAATGTTTGACTTAGATTTCTCAAAGACTATTTTTCATATAAATTGAGGAAATGGATAAATAAGATGTTTTTCTTATGAGCTGGATTTATTATTAAAATCTACCAGCAAATTTCACATCCAACCATCAGAAATTTGGCAATAAGCTAAGAACTACAATGTCAGTGGGGGACATAAAAGAAAAACAAAAAAAAAACAAAACAAATGAAGCTTTGGAAGTTGCAGTTATGAATGGTAAATCATAGTGCAAAATGAAGTTTTATCCATCTTATTTATTTTCTTACAGTGCACAGGTTTACCGGGAAAAATATTGCGCAGTATGGCAGACCAGTTATGGTTTGGGATAACAATCAAAGCACATAAGTGAAAATGTAACACCTTCTATAGATAAAAAGGCATGAAATAATTTAAATATCCAAAAGTGGACTGCAAAAAGCAATACATTCCATGGATCAACAGAATCATTTTCCTACTATACATTACCTTTCGCTGTATAAGTCCTCATGCACACATCAGTGAAAACGGATATGTGACAGATGTTTTTGCAGGATCCATCATACATCCGTTTATACAGTACAACACATTTAATTCAATGTGCCTATTCACATGTCCATTTTTCATATCTGTCAAAAAAATTTTCTTGAACTATCTTTATTCATTTTGAAGGACACACAAACCCATTAGAAATCAATGGATTTCTCCATTGGGAGATTCCGTTCCCCTCTTTGCATGAAACATGCAGAGAGAAAAGCGCTGCATTTGTCACCCTTTTCAGGAGGAAACCAAGTGGACTGTTTTATAGTCTATGGAGTCTGCAAGTTTCTTAAGGTATCTGCTTTTTTTAAGTGGATTAGGTTTCCGTCTGGTGGATCCTCAAGCAGACCCCTTAAACGGAAACCTGAACGCAGGTGTGAATTTTTAACAGATGTAAATGGATGCCAGTCCGTCTTAATCAGTGGGTTGGATCAAAAACAGAAAGACCAATGAAATTCATCTGTTGCTTTCAATGACCGTTAAAGACTGATGCAAATCTGAAGATGCCTGGCCATCAAAAATGAAAAGACTTAATGGACTTCACATCCATCAAAAATGCAATGGTCATATGCAAGAGGTCTTACAGAATATGGATATTGTAAGTAATATATCTTTGAGAACTTAGAAACTGCTCTATCCTGCAGGGTAGGAAGAAATGTGGTTAAGAGTGGAAGAGAGTAGAATTTTAATAGAAGTACTCAATAAAGCTATACTAACAACCCTGAAGGACTCATTGAACACAGCAAATCATGAAATAGAAGCCAGCTCCCCATTTCATTTCTTTCTGACATATAGGATCACCTATAAAAATAAAAAAAAAAACTTTATTATTAGCACATAAGCTAAATTTAGGACCAACTAGTTCCCACTGGGCAAGAAAAGTGTATACTATGACCCCACATAGCGAGCAAATGTAAAAGTACATAATCCATTGTGCAGAAAGGGTGTAGAATAAAGCCTACTCGTTTTGGGGCTACAAACTCCCCCTTGTCACGGCTTGTGCGAGCCACAGGCAAAAAGCGCTGCAGAAGAAAACGAGGCAGGTACACATTGCATCTTTTTCTGCAGTGCAGTTTTCTGTTTCTATTATACCTATATGGAAAACGCCAGCATTTCCGTAGGTATAAGTGACATGCTGCAATTTGCCAAAACACGACAGTTTTTGAAGTCACAGCAAATCATTTCCACGGCGGATATTTTTCTGCAATGTGTGGATGGGATTAGCCAGAATCCCAGTAAAAACATGGCCTTAAATTTTTCTGAATTTGATGTCGGTTTGATGTCTCTTGCTCCTTGCACTCAGTTTCTATGATGACTGTGTTACTTTTTTTTTTATTATCAGTACTGCCTGTTACATCGTGCTTGTTTCATTTACTTGGACAGCACATCTGGAAACTTCTGTCTGCCGGGAAATTTCTGTGGGAGAGACCTAGTTGGTAGGGGACTCCAATTTACAACATTTTCTGTTTCTAATATCTTACATTTTCATGACAAGCTAATGAATAAAAATTGCAGTTCCCTCTATTTTTGTACTAATGTTAAAGACATAAAATAAACTTCTAATCAAAATATGTATAAATAAATCTAGCCATAACTTTAGACTTTGTACGGCATTATATATGACATTTTACTAAGACTGAGTTCACATTTGTGCCAGAGTTTCCATTGCAGAAACTTCCAAAGATTGTTGAAGAGATTAATCCTGCAGAATATCAAGCAGACCTCATTATAATCAATGGGGTCCACTGGTGTAGGGGGCATTCACATGATGTAACACGGCGTTGATTCTGACACGTAAACTCATGTCAGAATCAGTGCTGCAAAACAGAATCCAATTGACTTCAATGGGTTCCTTTTAGTGCGCATAACACATTGAAATCAATGGGATGCTATTTAACCCATTGATTTCAATGTGTTACGTGTGCTAAACGGATTTTTATTGTTTTTTCAATAATATGTAAAAAGAACTAAGGGGATATAGGTGGAGTCAGACAATATAGGAATGTAAATGGCGACGAGACAGGAAAGTCCCACATGCAAACGATCCCCCACAGGAAGGTAGCCAAGGGCTCCTATAGAGTAAGGGGACGTGTAGCGATGGGAGACACTCAGCATTAGTAGATTCCTCCATAACTTGCCCCACAAAGGGTTACAAACAAGAACTACGTACATGTCAAGTATTAGAAGGAGGGAATAAAAAAAAGAAAGGGAGGTAATGAAGGGGTAGAGGGATGAGGAAAGAGTTAGGGAGTAAAGGTAGTGTGTCCCAGAGCCTAGTGTGAGTCCTTCATGAAGGAGGTGGTCGAGAGTGAGCAAAATGTTCAGAGTAAAATCCTCTGATTTCTGAAGGATTATATTGAAATTCATGAGGCGTCCATAAGTGTGGAACTCCCCCACCAGATTAGGGAGGGAGATATGAGGGTTTGTAAGGAAAAACAGAAGATCATCCACGTAAGCAGCAACCTTGAGTACCCGGTCTTTGATGGAAGGGCTAATGATGTTCATCCGTATCTTACAGAGGAATGATTCCAGGGACAGTACAAAAAGTAATGGAGAAAGGGGCAATCCTGGGGTCCCTCATAAATTTGTCTTTATTGAGGGATCCATGAAAGTGGGCAAAAGTTGAATATGATCTTGTTTTTACGGTTCATTATTACATAGCCTCCAGTCACATAAATGGATTTTAATGCAGCCATGTGATGGCTGTTAAAAAAGTGTCCATCAAATGGCCAATTATGACATTCATGTAAAGTTACATTCACATAACAGTGAATAGTGGACGATTATTTTTAACTGGTCAAACGGCAGTATTAAATTCAATGTCAGTGAATGGGGGCTATTCACATGATCAGTATTTTGACAAAATATAGGTCATGTCCTATTTTTGTCCATTTTCACAGATCCCTCCATACACTGTAATCCCTAAAATATCCCTAAAAATGGGTGCCCTTGGGTGCATGACAAAATAAACGGTTTTTTTTGTGGCTGTTTTACACCTTGGTCCATTTATGTAGCTTAAGAATGGATGAAAAACTGATGCAAGACTGATATTTAAAACGGACAGACGGTCAGAAGATTGATGAAAAATAAGTGACACGGATGAAAAATGGAGGATAAAAACTGACTGCTTTTCCTTTTTTCACTGTCAGCATAAAGGTGATTATTAGAGATGAGCGAACAGTGTTCTATCGAACTCATGTTCGATCGGATATTAGGCTGTTCGGCATGTTTGAATCGAACACCGCGTGGTAAAGTGCGCCATTACTCGATTCCCCTCCCACCTTCCCTGGCGCCTTTTTTGCTCCAATAACAGCGCAGGGTAGGTGGGACAGGAACTACGACACCGGTGACGTTGAGAAAAGTAGGCAAAACCCATTGGCTGCCGAAAACATGTGACCTCTAATTTAAAAGAACAGCGCCGCCCAGGTTCGCGTCATTCTGAGCTTGCAATTCACCGAGGACGGAGGTTTCCGTCCAGCTAGCTAGGGCTTAGATTCTGGGTAGGCAGGGACAGGCTAGGATAGGAAGGAGAAGACAACCACAACAGCTCTTGTAAGAGCTAAATTCCAGGGAGAAGCTTGTCAGTGTAACGTGGCACTGACGGGCTCAATCGCCGCAACCCAGCTTTCCCAGGATCCTGAATGGAATACACTGTCAGTGTATTCCCGTATACCCGATATATACCCCCGATACCCGTTCCAACGGTGTGCCCCCCACCTTCACCCCAGAAATACCCTGCAAGTCCCCTAGCAATAGAATTGGGGCTATATACATCCACAATTTTTACTACTGGTATACAGTGCCATTGTCTGACTGGGAATTCAAAGAATATATTGGGAATACAAATACCCTCATTTCTTGCTACTGCCATATAGTGCCAGTGTCTGACTGGGAATTCAAAGAATATATTGGGGTTACGTGCACCCACAATTTTTACTACTGGTATACAGTGCCATTGTCTGACTGGGAATTCAAAGAATATATTGGGGTTATAAATACCCTCATTTCTTGCTACTGCCATATAGTGCCAGTTTCTGACTGGGAATTCAAAGAATATATTGGGGTTATAAATACCCTCATTTCTTGCTACTGGTATATAGTGCCATTGTCTGACTGGGAATTCAAAGAATATATTGGGGTTACGTGCACCCACAATTTTTACTACTGGTATACAGTGCCAGTTTCTGACTGGGAATTCAAAGAATATATTGGGGTTACGTGCACCCACAATTTTTACTACTGGTATACAGTGCCAGTTTCTGACTGGGAATTCAAAGAATATATTGGGGTTACAAATACCCTCATTTCTTGCTACTGCCATATAGTGCCAGTTTCTGACTGGTAATTCAAAGAATATATTGGGGTTACGTGCACCCACAATTTTTACTACTGGTATACAGTGCCAGTTTCTGACTGGGAATTCAAAGAATATATTGGGGTTACGTGCACCCACAATTTTTACTACTGGTATACAGTGCCAGTTTCTGACTGGGAATTCAAAGAATATATTGGGGTTACGTGCACCCACAATTTTTACTACTGGTATACAGTGCCAGTTTCTGACTGGGAATTCAAAGAATATATTGGGGTTACAAATACCCTCATTTCTTGCTACTGCCATATAGTGCCAGTTTCTGACTGGTAATTCAAAGAATATATTGGGGTTGCGTGCACCCACAATTTTTACTACTGGTATACAGTGCCAGTTTCTGACTGGGAATTCAAAGAATATATTGGGGTTACAAATACCCTCATTTCTTGCTACTGCCATATAGTGCCAGTTTCTGACTGGTAATTCAAAGAATATATTGGGGTTACAAATACCCTCATTTCTTGCTACTGCCATATAGTGCCAGTTTCTGACTGGGAATTCAAAGAATATATTGGGGTTACGTGCACCCACAATTTTTACTACTGGTATACAGTGCCAGTTTCTGACTGGGAATTCAAAGAATATATTGGGGTTACAAATACCCTCATTTCTTGCTACTGCCATATAGTGCCAGTTTCTGACTGGTAATTCAAAGAATATATTGGGGTTACGTGCACCCACAATTTTTACTACTGGTATACAGTGCCAGTTTCTGACTGGGAATTCAAAGAATATATTGGGGTTACGTGCACCCACAATTTTTACTACTGGTATACAGTGCCATTGTCTGACTGGGAATTCAAAGAATATATTGGGGTTATAAATACCCTCATTTCTTGCTACTGCCATATAGTGCCAGTTTCTGACTGGTAATTCAAAGAATATATTGGGGTTACATGCACCCACAATTTTTGCTACTGGTATATAGTGCCAATTTCTAACTGGGAATTCAAAATGCTCAAGGCTCCCGGAAAGGGACGTGGACGAGGCCGTGGGCGAGGTCGGGGGAATGGTTCTGGGGAGCAAGGTAGCAGTGAAGCCACAGGGCGTCCCGTGCCTACTCCTGTGGGGCAGCAAGCATTGCGCCACTCCACAGTGCCAGGGTTGCTTGCCACATTAACTAAACTGCAGGGTACAAACCTTAGTAGGCCCGAGAACCAGGAACAGGTCTTGCAATGGCTGTCAGAGAACGCTTACAGCACATTGTCCAGCAGCCAGTCAGACTCTGCCTCCTCTCCTCCTATTACCCAACAGTCTTGTCCTCCTTCCTCCCAAAATTCCCAAGCTTCACAGAACAATAACCCCAACTGTCCCTGCTCCCCAGAGCTGTTCTCCGCTCCTTTCATTGTCCCTCAACCTGCCTCTCCACGTCACGATTCCACGAACCTAACAGAGGAGCATCTGTATCCAGATGCTCAAACACTAGAGTCTCCTCCATCTCCGTTCGATTTGGTGGTGGATGACCAGCAACCCACCCTCATCGACGATGATGTGACGCAGTTGCCGTCAGGGCATCCAGTTGACCGGCGCATTGTGCGGGAGGAGGAGATGAGACAGGAGTTGGAAGAGGAAGTGGTGGATGATGAGGACACTGACCCGACCTGGACAGGGGGGATGTCAAGCGGGGAAAGTAGTGTGGATGTTGAGGCAAGTGCAGCACCAAAAAGGGTAGCTAGAGGCAGAGGCAGAGGTCAGCAGCTTAGGCGAAGCCAGGCCACACCCGGAATCTCCCAAGATGTTCCAGTTCGTACCCAGCCCCGAAAAACTCTCACCTCGAGGGCACGTTTCTCGAAGGTGTGGAGTTTTTTCAAGGAATGCGCCGAGGACAGATATAGTGTTGTCTGCACAATTTGCCTCTCGAAATTGATTAGGGGCTCTGAGAAGAGCAACCTGTCCACCACTTCAATGCGCCGTCATTTGGAATCCAAGCACTGGAATCAGTGGCAGGCAGCAACGGCAGGACAAAGGCCGCCTGCCGTTCACGCCACTGCCACTGCCTCTGCCACTGCCTCTGCCACTGCCACTGCTGACTGTGCTGGCGATGCACTCCAGAGGACGAGCCAGGACACCACTTCATCTGCCTCCGCCACTTTGTTGACTTCTCCCTCATCCTCCCCTGTTCCTGTCTTATCTCCTTCTCCTGCACCATCAAAGGCACCATCAGGCGCTTCTTTACAACAACCCACCATCTCTCAGACATTGGAGCGGCGGCAGAAATACACTGCTAACCACCCACACACGCAAGCCTTGAACGCCAACATCGCTAAACTGCTGGCCCAGGAGATGTTGGCGTTCCGGCTTGTTGAAACTCCCGCCTTCCTGGACCTGATGGCAACTGCGGCACCTCGCTATGCCGTCCCTAGCCGTCACTACTTCTCCCGGTGTGCCGTCCCCGCCTTGCACCAGCACGTGTCACTCAACATCAGGCGGGCCCTTAGTTCCGCGCTTTGCACAAAGGTCCACTTGACCACCGACGCGTGGACAAGTGCATGCGGACAGGGACGCTACATTTCACTGACGGCACACTGGGTGAATGTAGTTGAGGCTGGGACTGCTTCCCAAACTGGCCCGGTGTACCTCGTCTCCCCGCCTAACATTCCTGGCAGGGACACGAGAAGAACACCCCCCTCCTCCTCCTCCTCTACCGCCTCCTCCTCCGCCACCGCCTCCTCCTCCGCCACCGCCTCCTCCTCCGCTGTTAGATTGACCCCAGCTACGAGTTGGAAACGTTGCAGCACTGGCGTTGGTAGACAGCTTCAGCACAGCCTGCTGACGCTGATCAGCTTGGGGGACAGACAGCACACTGCCTCCGAGGTGAGGGATGCCCTCCTCGATGAGACGGCAATATGGTTTGAGCCGCTGCACCTGGGCCCAGGCATGGTCGTTTGTGATAACGGCCGGAACCTGGTAGCAGCTCTGGAGCTTGCCGGACTCCAACATGTTCCATGCCTGGCCCACGTCTTCAACCTAGTGGTGCAACGTTTCCTAAAGAGCTACCCCAATGTTCCAGAGCTACTGGTGAAAGTGCGGCGCATGTGCGCCCACTTTCGCAAGTCGACAGTAGCCGCTGCTAGCTTAAAATCTCTCCAGCAACGCCTGCATGTGCCACAACACCGGCTTTTGTGCGACGTCCCCACACGCTGGAACTCAACGTTTCAGATGTTGAATACAGTGGTTGAGCAGCAGAGACCTTTGATGGAATACCAGCTACAAAACCCTAGGGTGCCACAAAGTCAGCTGCCTCAGTTTCACATCCATGAGTGGCCATGGATGAGAGACCTTTGTGACATCCTACGGGTCTTTGAGGAGTCCACAAGGAGGGTGAGCTCTGAGGATGCGATGGTGAGCCTTACAATCCCGCTCTTGTGTGTTCTGAGAGAATCCCTGATTGACATCAGGGATAACTCAGATCACACAGAGGAGTTAGGGATAGCATCCGATCCGTCACAGCTGGAGAGTAGGTCCACACATCTGTCCGCTTCACTGCGTTTAATGGAGGAGGAGGAGGAGGAGGAGGAGGAAGAAGAGTTGTCCGATGATGTGATGGTGATACAGGAGGCTTCCGGGCAACTTCGAATCGTCCCATTGTTGCAGCGCGGATGGGTAGACATGGAGGATGAGGAGGAAATGGAGATTGAACTTTCCGGTGGGGCCAGAGGAGTCATGCCAACTAACACTGTGGCAGACATGGCTGAGTTCATGTTGGGGTGCTTTACAACCGACAAGCGTATTGTCAAAATCATGGAGGACAACCAGTACTGGATCTTTGCTATCCTTGACCCCCGGTATAAAAACAACATCTCGTCTTTTATTCCGGTAGAGGGGAGGGCCAATCGCATCAATGCTTGCCACAGGCAATTGGTGCAGAATATGATGGAGATGTTTCCAGCATGTGACGTTGGCGGCAGGGAGGGCAGTTCCTCCAGTAGGCAACCAAGTTCTCACCGGTCCACACAAACGAGGGGCACACTGTCTAAGGTCTGGGACACCTTGATGGCACCCCCTCGCCAAAGTGCCGCCACGGAGGGTCCTAGTGTCACCAGGCGTGAGAAGTATGTTGCGGGAATACCTTTCCGACCACAGCCCTGTCCTCTCCGACCCCTCTGCGCCCTACACGTATTGGGTGTCGAAGTTGGACCTGTGGCTTGAACTTGCCCTATATGCCTTGAGGTGCTGTCCTGTCCTGCCGCCAGCGTCCTATCTGAGAGGGTGTTCAGTGCAGCCGGTGGCATCATCACTGACAAGCGCACCCGTCTGTCAGCTGAGAGTGCCGACCGGCTCACTTTGATAAAAATGAACCACCACTGGATAGAGCCTTCATTTTTGTGCCCACCTGTGTAAAGCACCCCAACATGAAACTCCATGTCTGTACTCAACCTCTCCAATTCCTCCGCATCCTCATACTCATCCACCATAAGCGTTGCACAATTCTGCTAATACTAGGCTCCCTCCACCCTGATTTCCCCAACTCTGCTGGTTAGAGGCTCCCTCCACCCTGATTTCCACCAACTCTGCTGGTTAGAGGCTCCCTCCACCCTGCTTTCCCACAACTCTGCTGGTTAGAGGCTCCCTCCACCATGAATTTGCCCAAACTGGGCTGTTTAGAGGCTCCCTCCATCATGAATTGGTCCAAACTGGGGTTTTTAGAGGCTCCCTCCACCATGAATTGGTCCAAACTGGGGTTTTTAGAGGCTCCCTCCACCATGAATTGGTCCAAACTGGGGTTTTTAGAGGCTCCCTCCACCATGAATTGGTCCAAACTGGGGTTTTTAGAGGCTCCCTCCACCATGAATTGGCCCAAACTGGGCTGTTTAGAGGCTCCCTCCACCATGAATTTGCCCAAACTGGGCTGTTTAGAGGCTCCCTCCACCATGAATTGGTCCAAACTGGGGTTTTTAGAGGCTCCCTCCACCATGAATTGGTCCAAACTGGGGGTTTTTAGAGGCTCCCTCCACCATGAATTTGCCCAAACTGGGCTGTTTAGAGGCTCCCTCCACCATGAATTGGTCCAAACTGGGGTTTTTAGAGGCTCCCTCCACCATGAATTGGTCCAAACTGGGGTTTTTAGAGGCTCCCTCCACCATGAATTGGTCCAAACTGGGGTTTTTAGAGGCTCCCTCCACCATGAATTGGTCCAAACTGGGGTTTTTAGAGGCTCCCTCCACCATGAATTTGCCCAAACTGGGCTGTTTAGAGGCTCCCTCCACCATGAATTTGCCCAAACTGGGCTGTTTAGAGGCTCCCTCCACCATGAATTGGTCCAAACTGGGGTTTTTAGAGGCTCCCTCCACCATGAATTGGTCCAAACTGGGGGTTTTTAGAGGCTCCCTCCACCATGAATTTGCCCAAACTGGGCTGTTTAGAGGCTCCCTCCACCATGAATTGGTCCAAACTGGGGTTTTTAGAGGCTCCCTCCACCATGAATTGGTCCAAACTGGGGTTTTTAGAGGCTCCCTCCACCATGAATTGGTCCAAACTGGGGTTTTTAGAGGCTCCCTCCACCATGAATTGGTCCAAACTGGGGTTTTTAGAGGCTCCCTCCACCATGAATTTGCCCAAATTCTGCTGGTTAGAGGCTCAATCCACCCTGATTTTCAAAACAAATGTTGGTGCCAACCTCAACTTACTACAAGGGCCAAATTCACTGCTGGTGACAAGCTCTCCTCACTGCAAGTGCCAAATACACATGTTTCAAGGTGTTTTCCTACTGTCAGAGAGGTGGTATTGAGTGTGTAAAGTGTGTAGTTGTTAGGCTGTGATGTTGGGGTAATAGAGGGTCTTTGGTGTGTTAGATGCCCCCAGACATGCTTCCCCTGCTGTCCCAGTGTCATTCCAGAGGTGTTGGCATCATTTCCTGTGGTGTCATAGTGGACTTGGTGACCCTCCAGACACGGATTTGGGTTTCCCCCTTAACGAGTATCTGTTCCCCATAGACTATAATGGGGTTCGAAACCCGTTCGAACACACGAACAGTGAGCGGCTGTTCGATTCGAATTTCGAACCTCGAACATTTTAGTGTTCGCTCATCTCTAGTGATTATCAAATTTTTCCTCATCACAATCAATATTATTCAGCAGTGATGACTTAATCTACATCTGCCTCTGTGTCCTGTGGTGCGATAATGTAGTGAGCATGTGCAGGTCACAAGGAGACCCTTCCCTCCCCCAGCTGTCAACACTTTTTACTGACAAGATAATCTGCCATCATCAAGTGGCTTTAGAAACCTTGAAAGTTAGGTTGTTAGTTCCTGGTCCTCTAGGACCAAAAGGCATTGCTGTAATACATGTCCACTGCATGATGTATGACACAAGCCTGCATGTAATATACACGAATGGAAGATTCACTTTAGATTGAGTCTTTTCATAAAAGTCTCCTATACTATAGGTAAGCCCAACCTGGCAAGGATATATTTAGCTTTTGTGAAATGCTAATAATTGAAACCTGCAACCAGTCTAGCCGAACAACTTGAAATGCCAGATGTTTCACTCATATTCTAAACACCAGGAAAACTCAGTATTCTACCATTGTACTCGGTAGTCTATTCCTTCAGTCAAGTACTTGTACGAAATGACCTAGCTATGGGCAGTATGCACACATAGAACATTTGTGGTGAGCTGGTAAATTCTAGTAAACATGTTGCATAATCCTTTATGCCTGTATTGTATTTACAATCTAAATACTAAATTACAAAGAAGTCGCTCTTAAAACATCCAGCTGGAAAAAGTCACACAAAGTCTTATATGTTATACTCTGGAGATCGCAGCTGGAGGACTCTGAATGTTTAGGAAACCAATTACTATCTCAGGAGAAGACATTCATTGTAATTCTTACTAATGTGATGAGGATGCAGATGGACAATGCAAGGGCTGGGACTATGCATGGAAAACTGTGGTTGGTAAATTAATATTAATATTAGTTCTTGAGATTTTACTGGGTGAAATATATCTTGTGAAATACCACATCCTGCTAGAAATGAGTTTCAAATGTTTTCATGAAGCAATTACTAGAAGCTGCTGCCACCGGGGTTTAGGATGTGCACAAAGTGTTCTGACCCGCAGGGGGCAGTGATCCCACCCAAGTCAGGGATTCTTTTCCTGATGCCAGATGTCTTTGAAAGTTGGCCAAGGTATAACACTCATTATTGTCAAAGCAGCCCTCTGGGTCACAATATAAATTTCACAATAAATGTACAGCACAGTCAAAATACCTGGTGCCCTGCTTTTTAATCTTTTTGATGTTCTTATGAGTTTTAGCTTCATGTCTATAAAAATTTCACCACGGGATAGGTCATCAGTATCTGAACTGTGGCGGTCCAAAACCTGAACCTCGCAAAGATCAGTTGTTCTGGCAGTTTTCGTATGGCAGAAGTTACAGCAGTGAATGCGGAGCAGAAGCTAAAGTAATAAGTGCAGGGCTGCAGCCATATCCAATGTATAGTGATAGTGCTTGAGGTATAGTATAGTGATGATACTTGGGGTATAGTATAGTGATGATGCTTGGGGTATAGTATAGTATAGTATAGTGATGATGCTTGGGGCATAGTATAGTGATGATGCTTGGGGCATAGTATAATGATGATGCTTGGGGTATAGTATAGTGATGATGCTTTGGGTATAGTATAGTGATGATACTTGGGGTATAGTATAGTGATGATGCTTGGGGTATAGTATAGTGATGATGCTTGGGGTATAGTATAGTGATGATGCTTGGGGCATAGTATAATGATGATGCTTGGGGCATAGTATAGTGATGATGCTTGAGGTATAGTATAGTGATGATGCTTGGGGTATAGTATAATGATGATGCTTGAGGTATAGTATAGTGATGATGCTTGGGGTATAGTATAGTGATGATACGTGGGGTATACTATAGTGATGGTGCTTGGGGTATAGTATAGTGATGATGCTTGGGGCATAGTATAGTGATGATACTTGGGGTATAGTATAGTGATGATGCTTGAGGTATAGTATAGTGATGATGCTTTGGGTATAGTATAGTGATGATACTTGGGGTATACTATAGTGATGATGCTTGGGGCATAGTATAGTGATGATACTTGGGGTATAGTATAGTGATGATGCTTGGGGCATAGTATAATGATGATGCTTGGGGTATAGTATAATGATGATGCTTGAGGTATAGTATAGGGATGATGCTTCGGGTATAGTATAGTGATGATACTTGGGGTATACTATAGTGATGGTGCTTGGGGTATAGTATAGTGATGATGCTTGGGGCATAGTATAGTGATGATACTTGGGGTATAGTATAGTGATGGTGCTTGAAGTTTAGTATAGTGATGATGCTTGGGGCATAGTATAATGATGATGCTTGGGGTATAGTATAGTGATGATGCTTGGGGTACTGCAGCTGCGTTCTTATTACTTGAATGCTCCCCATTCCCTGCTTTAGCTTCAGGTTTCTGGAGGTTAAGTATGGATGCTGCTATTCCGTGGAAACTCTATGGACCATATGGTAACAAGCAAGTGCACTACAATGAGGTTGGTGTCACCAAAATATTCAAGAGCAGATCTATTGACTAAAAATAAATCTCTGCATACTGTGCCTGCAAAATAATCCATGCCTGTTTTTAAACAAAACAGTTTCTGCAAAATTACAAAGATTTACAGTTCTACACAATGGTGGAAAAATATTATAAGAAATTTTCTAATATACTTACATAATAGATGCTTTTCTGCTTTTCATGACTCTCACACTTTACCTCCTTGTCCACTACAGTACCTGCCTATAGAGGCCAGGAATTCTCCATCCAGTAATGTACTGTACAGTCACTGGTGTAACCATAGGGGTCACAGCTGCATAAGGAGCTATAAACCAAAGGGCCCACAGGTCGCTCACTCTCATTACACTGAAGCTGATTCCATTTCTTTGACCTTCCTTGTCATTTCCTTTGATGGCTGGCTGTTGTATTGGAGTGAGAACATTTATAACATACAGCCTTCCACTGTAAGAAAGGAGAATATTAACCCTTTTATTAGCAAAAATAGCAGTTAACAGCATTAAAGGTGGGATTCTATGGGATATGCTGAGGCACAAAGAGGGAAGCGCTAATAGTAGATGGAAATGATTGGGAGCTTGTATGCACAGACATGTTGTCAACATGTTTTCATGACAATCTGGGCCCAGAAAACGAAGGAAAGGGGCCACATGGTGGCTCAGTGGTTAGCACTGCAGCCTTGCAGCGCTGGAGTCCTGGAATCCCGTCAAAGGCATAAAAAAACCATCTGCAAGGAGTTTGTATGTTCTCCCCGTGTTTGCATGGATTTCCATCCCATATTCCAAAAAAGACATACTGATAGGGAAAAATGTACATTGTGAGCTCTATGCGGGGCTCACAATCTACATTTAAAAAAAAAAATGCAAATACATATGGAAGAGACAGAGCTGACAACTGTAAGGAGAAAGTGTACACGGTGTCCCATCTGAGCTTGCACTAGGGCACATAAGCCTGTAGTTATGCCTCTGTGAATCGTATAATAAAAATGTGGACCCTGTCACCAGATTTCTTTCTCCAGCAGTGCACGCAGTGAGGTATCAGTGCTCAGAACAAGGGAAATAACTAGAGATGAGCGAACACTAAAATGTTCGAGGTTCGAAATTCGATTCGAACAGCCGCTCAATGTTCGTGTGTTCGAATGGGTTTCGAACCCCATTATAGTCTATGGGGAACAGATACTCGTTAAGGGGGAAACCCAAATCCGTGTCTGGAGGGTCACCAAGTCCACTATGACACCCCAGGAAATGATGCCAACACCTCTGGAATGACACTGGGACAGCAGGGGAAGCATGTCTGGGGGCATCTAACACACCAAAGACCCTCTATTACCCCAACATCACAGCCTAACAACTACACACTTTACACACTCAATACCACCTCTCTGACAGTAGGAAAACACCTTGAAACATGTGTATTTGGCACTTGCAGTGAGGAGAGCTTGTCACCAGCAGTGAATTTGGCCCTTGTAGTAAGTTGAGGTTGGCACCAACATTTGTTTTGAAAATCAGGGTGGATTGAGCCTCTAACCAGCAGAGTTTGGACCAATTCATGGTGGAGGGAGCCTCTAAAAAACCCAGTTTGGACCAATTCATGGTGGAGGGAGCCTCTAACCAGCCCAGTTTGGGCAAATTCATGGTGGAGGGAGCCTCTAAAAAACCCAGTTTGGACCAATTCATGGTGGAGGGAGCCTCTAACCAGCCCAGTTTGGACCAATTAATGGTGGAGGGAGCCTCTAACCAGCCCAGTTTGGACCAATTAATGGTGGAGGGAGCCTCTAACCACCCCAGTTTGGACCAATTCATGGTGGAGGGAGCCTCTAAAAACCCCAGTTTGGACCAATTCATGGTGGAGGGAGCCTCTAAAAAACCCAGTTTGGACCAATTCATGGTGGAGGGAGCCTCTAACCAGCCCAGTTTGGACCAATTAATGGTGGAGGGAGCCTCTAAACAGCCAAGTTTGGACCAATTCATGGTGGAGGGAGCCTCTAAAAACCCCAGTTTGGACCAATTCATGGTGAAGGGAGCCTCTAACCAGCCCAGTTTGGGCAAATTCATGGTGGAGGGAGCCTCTAAAAACCCCAGTTTGGACCAATTCATGGTGGAGGGAGCCTCTAAAAAACCCAGTTTGGACCAATTCATGGTGGAGGGAGCCTCTAACCAGCCCAGTTTGGACCAATTCATGGTGGAGGGAGCCTCTAACCAGCAGAGTTGTGGGAAAGCAGGGTGGAGGGAGCCTAGTATTAGTAGAATTGTGCAACGCTTATGGTGGATGAGTATGAGGATGCGGAGGAATTGGAGAGGTTGAGTACAGACATGGAGTTTCATGTTGGGGTGCTTTACACAGGTGGGCACAAAAATGAAGGCTCTATCCAGTGGTGGTTCATTTTTATCAAAGTGAGCCGGTCGGCACTCTCAGCTGACAGACGGGTGCGCTTGTCAGTGATGATGCCACCGGCTGCACTGAACACCCTCTCAGATAGGACGCTGGCGGCAGGACAGGACAGCACCTCCAAGGCATATAGGGCAAGTTCAAGCCACAGGTCCAACTTCGACACCCAATACGTGTAGGGCGCAGAGGGGTCAGAGAGGACAGGGCTGTGGTCGGAAAGGTATTCCCGCAACATACTTCTCACGCCTGGTGACACTAGGACCCTCCGTGGCGGCACTTTGGCGAGGGGGTGCCATCAAGGTGTCCCAGACCTTAGACAGTGTGCCCCTCGTTTGTGTGGACCGGTGAGAACTTGGTTGCCTACTGGAGGAACTGCCCTCCCTGCCGCCAACGTCACATGCTGGAAACATCTCCATCATATTCTGCACCAATTGCCTGTGGCAAGCATTGATGCGATTGGCCCTCCCCTCTACCGGAATAAAAGACGAGATGTTGTTTTTATACCGGGGGTCAAGGATAGCAAAGATCCAGTACTGGTTGTCCTCCATGATTTTGACAATACGCTTGTCGGTTGTAAAGCACCCCAACATGAACTCAGCCATGTCTGCCACAGTGTTAGTTGGCATGACTCCTCTGGCCCCACCGGAAAGTTCAATCTCCATTTCCTCCTCATCCTCCATGTCTACCCATCCGCGCTGCAACAATGGGACGATTCGAAGTTGCCCGGAAGCCTCCTGTATCACCATCACATCATCGGACAACTCTTCTTCCTCCTCCTCCTCCTCCTCCATTAAACGCAGTGAAGCGGACAGATGTGTGGACCTACTCTCCAGCTGTGACGGATCGGATGCTATCCCTAACTCCTCTGTGTGATCTGAGTTATCCCTGATGTCAATCAGGGATTCTCTCAGAACACACAAGAGCGGGATTGTAAGGCTCACCATCGCATCCTCAGAGCTCACCCTCCTTGTGGACTCCTCAAACACCCGTAGGATGTCACAAAGGTCTCTCATCCATGGCCACTCATGGATGTGAAACTGAGGCAGCTGACTTTGTGGCACCCTAGGGTTTTGTAGCTGGTATTCCATCAAAGGTCTCTGCTGCTCAACCACTCTATTCAACATCTGAAACGTTGAGTTCCAGCGTGTGGGGACGTCGCACAAAAGCCGGTGTTGTGGCACATGCAGGCGTTGCTGGAGAGATTTTAAGCTAGCAGCGGCTACTGTCGACTTGCGAAAGTGGGCGCACATGCGCCGCACTTTCACCAGTAGCTCTGGAACATTGGGGTAGCTCTTTAGGAAACGTTGCACCACTAGGTTGAAGACGTGGGCCAGGCATGGAACATGTTGGAGTCCGGCAAGCTCCAGAGCTGCTACCAGGTTCCGGCCGTTATCACAAACGACCATGCCTGGGCCCAGGTGCAGCGGCTCAAACCATATTGCCGTCTCATCGAGGAGGGCATCCCTCACCTCGGAGGCAGTGTGCTGTCTGTCCCCCAAGCTGATCAGCTTCAGCACAGCCTGCTGACGTCTACCAACGCCAGTGCTGCAACGTTTCCAACTCGTAGCTGGGGTCAATCTAACAGCGGAGGAGGAGGCGGAGGAGGAGGCGGTGGCGGAGGAGGAGGCGGTAGAGGAGGAGGAGGAGGGGGGTGTTCTTCTCGTGTCCCTGCCAGGAATGTTAGGCGGGGAGACGAGGTACACCGGGCCAGTTTGGGAAGCAGTCCCAGCCTCAACTACATTCACCCAGTGTGCCGTCAGTGAAATGTAGCATCCCTGTCCGCATGCACTTGTCCACGCGTCGGTGGTCAAGTGGACCTTTGTGCAAAGCGTGGAACTAAGGGCCCGCCTGATGTTGAGTGACACGTGCTGGTGCAAGGCGGGGACGGCACACCGGGAGAAGTAGTGACGGCTAGGGACGGCATAGCGAGGTGCCGCAGTTGCCATCAGGTCCAGGAAGGCGGGAGTTTCAACAAGCCGGAACGCCAACATCTCCTGGGCCAGCAGTTTAGCGATGTTGGCGTTCAAGGCTTGCGCGTGTGGGTGGTTAGCAGTGTATTTCTGCCGCCGCTCCAATGTCTGAGAGATGGTGGGTTGTTGTAAAGAAACGCCTGATGGTGCCTTTGATGGTGCAGGAGAAGGAGATAAGACAGGAACAGGGGAGGATGAGGTAGAAGTCAACAAAGTGGCGGAGGCAGATGAAGTGGTGTCCTGGCTCGTCCTCTGGAGTGCATCGCCAGCACAGTCAGCAGTGGCAGAGGCAGAGGCAGTGGCAGAGGCGTGAACGGCAGGCGGCCTTTGTCCTGCCGTTGCTGCCTGCCACTGATTCCAGTGCTTGGATTCCAAATGACGGCGCATTGAAGTGGTGGACAGGTTGCTCTTCTCAGAGCCCCTAATCAATTTCGAGAGGCAAATTGTGCAGACAACACTATATCTGTCCTCGGCGCATTCCTTGAAAAAACTCCACACCTTCGAGAAACGTGCCCTCGAGGTGGGAGTTTTTCGGGGCTGGGTACGAACTGGAACATCTTGGGAGATTCCGGGTGTGGCCTGGCTTCGCCTAAGCTGCTGACCTCTGCCTCTGCCTCTAGCTACCCTTTTTGGTGCTGCACCTGCCTCAACATCCACACTACTTTCCCCGCTTGACATCCCCCCTGTCCAGGTCGGGTCAGTGTCCTCATCATCCACCACTTCCTCTTCCAACTCCTGTCTCATCTCCTCCTCCCGCACAATGCGCCGGTCAACTGGATGCCCTGACGGCAACTGCGTCACATCATCGTCGATGAGGGTGGGTTGCTGGTCATCCACCACCAAATCGAACGGAGATGGAGGAGACTAGTGTTTGAGCATCTGGACACAGATGCTCCTCTGTTAGGTTCGTGGAATCGTGACGTGGAGAGGCAGGTTGAGGGACAATGAAAGGAGCGGAGAACAGCTCTGGGGAGCAGGGACAGTTTGGGTTATTGTTCTGTAAAGCTTCGGAATTTTGGGAGGAAGGAAGACAAGACTGTTGGGTAATAGGAGGAGAGGAGGCAGAGTCTGACTGGCTGCTGGACAATGTGCTGTAAGCGTTCTCTGACAGCCATTGCAAGACCTGTTCCTGGTTCTCGGGCCTACTAAGGTTTGTACCCTGCAGTTTAGTTAATGTGGCAAGCAACCCTGGCACTGTGGAGTGGCGCAATGCTTGCTGCCCCACAGGAGTAGGCACGGGACGCCCTGTGGCTTCACTGCTACCTTGCTCCCCAGAACCATTCCCCCGACCTCGCCCACGGCCTCGTCCACGTCCCTTTCCGGGAGCCTTGCGCATTTTGAATTCCTAGTTAGAAATTGGCACTGTATACCAGTAGTAAAAATTGTGGGTGCACGTAACCCCAATATATTCTTTGAATTACCAGTCAGAAACTGGCACTATATGGCAGTAGCAAGAAATGAGGGTATTTGTATTCCCAATATATTCTTTGAATTCCCAGTCAGACAATGGCACTGTATACCAGTAGTAAAAATTGTGGGTGCACGTAACCCCAATATATTCTTTGAATTACCAGTCAGAAACTGGCACTATATGGCAGTAGCAAGAAATGAGGGTATTTGTATTCCCAATATATTCTTTGAATTCCCAGTCAGACAATGGCACTGTATACCAGTAGTAAAAATTGTGGGTGCACGTAACCCCAATATATTCTTTGAATTCCCAGTCAGACACTGGCACTATATGGCAGTAGCAAGAAATGAGGGTATTTGTATTCCCAATATATTCTTTGAATTCCCAGTCAGACAATGGCACTGTATACCAGTAGTAAAAATTGTGGGTGCACGTAACCCCAATATATTCTTTGAATTCCCAGTCAGACACTGGCACTATATGGCAGCAGCAAGAAATGAGGGTATTTGTATTCCCAATATATTCTTTGAATTCCCAGTCAGACAATGGCACTGTATACCAGTAGTAAAAATTGTGGGTGCACGTAACCCCAATATATTCTTTGAATTCCCAGTCAGACACTGGCACTATATGGCAGTAGCAAGAAATGAGGGTATTTATAACCCCAATATATTCTTTGAATTCCCAGTCAGACAATGGCACTGTATACCAGTAGTAAAAATTGTGGGTGTATATAGCCCCAATTCTATTGCTAGGGGACTTGCAGGGTATTTCTGGGGTGAAGGTGGGGGGGCACACCGTTGGAACGGGTATCGGGGTATATATCGGGTATACGGGAATACACTGACAGTGTATTCCATTCAGGATCCTGGGAAAGCTGGGTTGCGGCGATTGAGCCCGTCAGTGCCACGTTACACTGACAAGCTTCTCCCTGGAATTTAGCTCTTATAAGAGCTGTTGGTTGTCTTCTCCTTCCTATCCTAGCCTGTCCCTGCCTATCCAGAATCTAAGCCCTAGCTAGCTGGACGGAAACCTCCGTCCTCGGTGAATTGCAAGCTCAGAATGACGCGAACCTGGGCGGCGCTGTTCTTTTAAATTAGAGGTCACATGTTTTCGGCAGCCAATGGGTTTTGCCTACTTTTCTCAACGTCACCGGTGTCGTAGTTCCTGTCCCACCTACCCTGCGCTGTTATTGGAGCAAAAAAGGCGCCAGGGAAGGTGGGAGGGGAATCGAGTAATGACGCACTTTACCACGCGGTGTTCGATTCGATCATGCCGAACAGCCTAATATCCGATCGAACATGAGTTCGATAGAACACTGTTCGCTCATCTCTAGAAATAACCCTTTTCCTCATTTGTTGTTCCACATATGTTTTTGGCTGACACAAATACATCAAAAACTGTTATGAAACCAGCCATACATGTGGAAACTGTACATCTGAACTATTATTTCAATTATTAAAGCTATTCAGTCTCATGTGTTGCCCTACATCTATAGATTGTATTCAACTTACTTGTATTGTACTTTTTCATCTTTACACATTCTCTTTCTTGAAGATTGGAACATGTTGTTCTGAACCATGTAACCACTGCTGTGTAGCCAAAAGGAGCAAGCTGCTATTAATAGAATAATGAATGTATAGCATACAAAACACAAACATGATCAAACCGAATGTTTATGTATTATCATAGTACATACCTCCTGCTGGAGCTGCAGTGGATAAAGAACCATATATATGAAATATATACAGTTTCTATCTATACATAATTTATAGCAACAAACCAGGATGTGAGTTTACAATTTAGAAGGAACAAGCTTACATGCAAATAACACATGTAAAGTACAAACCGCGATTCGCCGAGCAGTGGACAACATCAAGAATGCCCAGGGCTTTATTCTGCTTTCTTAGAAAGCCCGTTGTCTGTAATAATGGTGATACTTCATAAGAATTCATGCTTTTCCTTTTTCGGTAAACTTCATGCATTATTTATTCTTAATGTTACCTTCTACCAATAATGTTCAACTGCAGTATCTTTAGGGATTTAAAAAACATTACTATTGCTATTCCTAGAGTATATATAATATATCTGATAAATGGATCCATTGGGTATTTCTGAAACAGTCTAAAGACAAATATTATGATATATACAGTATATATATATTCTCTTTTGTTCATTAAAAAAATACAAACTATGGACAATTTTATTTTTGCGGACATTCTTACTTTGCATATAATATTCACTGTATAATAATTGGGACAGTATAACTATGCATTACCCAACAATTTTCTAAATATAAGAATTGTTTTATAAATATGTTATTGAACACAAGAATGACATTAAGAATTCTTTCATGTCATAGTCACACATATTGGTAAACCCTAGTGACAACTAAGTAGCAGAACAGAAATAGTTGGAGAAGCTTGCTGGCTTTGTTTTCATACTTACTTGCCTTGGATTAGATGTATACCTTGAAGCTCCTAGGCCCCAATCAAAACTTGTGACAAGGCCCCCTTCACCTATCTGAAAAAATGGTATATTTGATCATTGGGCCCCCTAAGGCGCTTTGACATACACTAGTGGCCAAAATTGTGGACGGTGCAACACAGGAACACGCTAGGGGCTCAGCTGTTGTAACAATTAATCAATATTGATATAAAACTTTATTTAAAACAGCATAACAAAGTAAAACGTTTAGCAATATCTAATCATTAATGTTTGACTAAAATGAAGAAATTCACATACCTGTCCACAAAACAAGAAATTCTTCCGATATCTTGTATATGCAACTAATACCTATCCAACCTCTTTATCCACTCCCCTGTCAAAAATAAAAATTGTAAGCCCTTGTGGGCAGGGCCCTCTACTCCACCGTGCCAGTCGGTCACTGTTAGCACTATATCTACCTGTATATTTTGTGTATTGTATGTAAACCCCCAAATGTAAAGCACCATGGAATTAATGGTGCTATATAAATAAACAATAATATAAATAATTATTAATAATAATAAAATGATGTTAATAGCATGTCTTTAGCCAGAGGGGGGCAATAAACTTATTCTCCAAGTTGGACATTTGGGGTGAATGTTGACCCTTTGCTTGGTTCACTTAAATACATATTGTTTCCAAACCTCCAGCAAAAGATTTCCTAAATGGAAATTGTTATTGTACAATATGTGTACTCAAAAACATGAGGACTTGTTACCCCATGATATTCCAGGTTGCCTCTTATCTGTTACTGACTGAAATAAAGGAAGAAATGCAAAAAATAAAATGTCTAGCAGAATCTGCTACTATGTCTTTGTTCCTTTTTCAGATCATTCTTAAAGGCTCAGTGGAAGCGACCCCTCCTCTTCCTCCATATCTGCTTTCATTGTTCTGCTAGAGATGCGCATTTCACATACTTATAACTCTGACAGTTTATGTTGGAAAGTTAACATATAAATCATGATGTCTGGTGTGCAGAATAAAAAAAACTAAAACACAATGGTAGAATAGCTTTTTTTCTAAATGAATCCATTCCTATATTTCATTAAATTATATAATAGATATTATGTATGCCATAATCTCTGTTCATATCTGTGTCTGAGGCTCCATTTGGAAACCTCATCATAGGGTTCTTTTAACTGGAAGAATAGCACCACATTCATCCCTTTGTGAGGAAGAACTGTAAAAGAGCACAGCAATCCTTTCATCCTGAAGAATTATCGGTGTCTTGACAGTCACACCCCGCTGATCAGAAAGTGCAACACACTTTAGTCTGTGGGGAGACTTGCCTATAAGAGTTAAATTGGAAACGAGTCCCCCAAAATGAGACACTCTTTGTAGTCGCTCTCTGTTCTCACTTCTAGATGAGGGTCTTGAACACAGGATATACTCTTTCTACTCAGAATTACCTAATAAAGTATATGAAAATTGGTTTCATAAACTAGACTTGCAGTAGGGACCATGTGTTACATAGTGGTTAGAGATGAGAGAACGATTCGTAACGAGCCAAGTTCAGCTTGAATATTTCAATTTTTTTTTGGTTTTAACAAAACTAAACAAATGGTGGTTCGTCTTGGACTAATATGTATTTCACTGGAAAATACAGAATAGACAAGTGTCATTTGAGTTATTTAAGCACTTTTTTATTATTGTTGTTCATCCAATATGCAGTCTCACATCCTGCGCTAATCTGAAAACAAACTGCGAAAATGCGTTGTGTTACATTGCCTGCGAAGTAGTTGGGATTCTGGCCACTACCACCACTGTCATCATTCAGCCAGACATGTCCTGCAGCCTGGTCCATTATAGCTTTCCATGCTGTACTGCCGCTCATATTGTCACAGCTACCACATTCCACCAGACATGTCCTGCAGCCTGGTCCATTATAGCTTTCCATGCTGTACTGCTGCTCATATTGTCACAGCTACCACATTCCACCAGACATGTCCTGCAGCCTGTTCCATTATATCATTCCATGCTGTACTGCCGCTCATGTTGCAACAGCTACCACCTCTCAGCCAGACACGTCCTGTGGACTGGGGAATTATATCATTTCATGCTGCACTACAACTCACGTTGCCACAGATAACACCACTATGCCAGTCATATCCGGCAGTCTGCGTATTATGTAAGCAGCCACAATAAAAGGGCCGCAGACATGAACACTCATTTACATACCAAAGAAAACTGGGATATCTATGGAACGGCGATGCAGAGAAAACATCTACAGGTAGGAGAAGAATAGCCTTTCTTAAGGCTATTCCTACGTGTTAGTAAGAAAAAAATGGGATTCAAATGATTGAATCTCTTTAATGTCCTCTAGAGCCTGGCCACTATGGTTGATACGTGTGGTATCTGTGTATTGGACCCCTGCTGAGATCCTGGACAGCCCCTTCAAAGGCTTTAGAAGCATTAGCACCATTTGTTTTTTAGGAAATAAATTTAAACACTTAAAATTTTTCCAAAAGGACACATTGTTATGCTGCTATTGGATAATATAAGACCTTATATGTAGCTTGTTCATCTACCACAAGTGAGGTTTGGATGGGTGGACTTGCTTTACACAAGCCTGTACTGTGAGTGAAGAAATACCTAAGAACAATCTATCACTATAATGATTGGAGGAAAACTACCTCTATATTGGCCATTAGTACAGTCTTCTCAAGAAAATGAATGTTCTTCTTAAACTATGGATATATTGTTTCTACCTACAACAAGGACTCTTTATGCAAAATGGCAGTGGATGTGAAAAGAGGCTGGGTAATGTGTTTTCTTTCCATGTTTGATCTAAAAAAAAAAAAAATCAAGCAGACCTCTGGAAAACCAGGACAGAACACTGAGTGTTATGGAACATTTTGTAGTTCTCTCTGCAATACTTTCATTCATGCAGATGGCTTTATGAATCTTACAGTAAAAGGATTTCCCTTCTCTATGGTTTGTGTTTTCCTATTAAATGTGATAGACTGCAGATCTGTGTACAGCTGAGAATTTACCCTGTGCTCAGCTATAGCTGCAGTGTGCTATCTACAAATAACCATACCACATTTATCCGTGCAGAAACAGCATTCACTTCTGAATTATACAACCACAAGAAGCCGACCGGACTGGGACTTGTGCTTTTAATTAAAATACATGTAAACAAAGAACATGGGAGGCTCCAGTGTGTAAAGGCCCATTTACCCTAGCAGATTTCTGCCAGAAAGCAGTGCAAGTGGATGATATAATAAGTAGATCAGTGCTTGTTGAGCTTCATTTTTATGGTTATATCATACCTCCCAACTTTTGAAGAACAGAAAGAGGGACAAAATGTGTGGCACACATAGCACGCTGCAGCAAATTTAGCTCCGCTCACTTTTTTGTTTACTCTGCCCATTCTCATTCATTTTTCATAGGCCCCCACACAGTATAATCCTCCTACAGTCACGCGTACACTATATGTCCCCACATTATAATGTTTCCTTCCAACTGCCCCACAGTATTAAGTCCCTCTCCAGGTGCCTCAGTTTAAACTGGGGGCAACTAGAGGGGACATTAAACTGGAGCAGCTGGAGGGGGACATTAACAGAGGGGGTAGTTGGAGGTGGACATTAAATTAATGGCAGCTGAACTGGGACATTAAACTGGGGGCAACTAGAGGCAGACAGGTCCCCCTGCAGTTACTCCCATGGTTTAATGCCCCCTTCAGTTGTTCCCAGTTTAATGTCCCGCCAGTTTAAGTGCCCCCCTTCATCTTCCCCATTTCATGTCCCCCACTCCATCTCTCCCCTCAGTTTCATGTCCCCCCTCCATCTGCCCCCAGTATAATGACACACAGACACACACTCACACTCTCTCTCTCTCCATCCTGCATCTCACATCCCCCTCTCAGTACCTTACACACATCTCTTCATTGCACAGGACACTGACACGTCCACCTAGTCACGAGACCGTGTGATATCACACAAGGTCCTTGAACAATAGTGAAGCATTCCTCTGATCACGACAGCCTTTTATCTGTTATAAGAGCAGGCGGTGATCAGAGGAATTATTGTTCAGTAGCAGGACATGCAGGGAGCAGCACGGGACTGCGGGACAGGGGTATGAAAGTGGGACTTTCTCGCTAACTGCAGGACGGTTGGAAGCTATGGTAATATATATGGATGAACGATTGTTAGCGCAATTGTTTGGGCACATACAGTTACATTACTGTTAGGAGCACATCACTGTATTTACATGGAGCAATAATAGAGAACAAGCATTTAAAGGGCTACGTACGTTTATAATACTGATGGCCTATCCTTAAATCTGGGAGATGGTCCAGAAGCCAGGCCACCTGCAGATTAGCTGTTTAGAACATTGTGACTCCTGGTAATGTTTACATGTTGGGAGTTGTACTGCTCACTTGCGGTACAAAGTTTAGTGCCGGCTTTAAGTATTGCTGGTCTATGGGACAGCGTTGCAGTACCTAAAGCTGCCGCAGCACTTTATATGGCAGGTCAGAAATGCTGCTTCTGGCATTAAAACATTACCATAGGTGCGTTGCCCCGGAACAGCTGATCTGCAGGGGCTCCAGCTGTTGGGTCATCAATATTACAATGGTAGCACCTTTATCATCAATGTCATTACTCTCCTGGTCATTGGCGCATTGCGTGAATGTTGGGGTGAAGATGCAAAATGCAGTGCTTGTCATACGCTAGGCTAGGCTACCAGTCTTCACCCACATTGTATTCTTTATTCACCCGTTACCTGTACAAGTAAACAGCAGGGGAGCAAGGAATGATCATAGGACTAACAGTCTATGTGAAGAAACTTGTGACCCAGCTTTGTGTTTTCAACAAAATCTATTAATGGATAGTCTTAATGTATAATTACATAGTATAAAGATGTGTTTGAGAATAGGCAAAACTAAAGAAAAAATATCATAGTACCTGCCATGACACCTAACTGCATCCTTTCAGTAAGATGTTGAAGTTTGTTTTGCCTCTAGGAATATGATTGTGTAAAAAAATAAATAAATAAATAAAAAATAAATAGATGCCGCTGTTCTTCTTTATATAAAATCCATCCTGAGAAGGTTGTCTGCTGCTAGAGGGGCTGAAGTTACAGGTGTAGCTTAACACTGTGGTTTCAGTTCAGGTTGTGTATCAGATTTTGGGTTATTGGTCTTTATTACAATTTCCATGGCATGTTACCTAGGTTCCCTGGAACCCTGCAAGGAATGTCTGGCAAGTTATTGTACAATTATGGAACTAGAAGTGGGACTTATATACATATATTTAGTACTCCGCAATACCAGTATTACCTACTATGTTACCCAGCTTTCCAGAGAGCAATGAAAGGAAAATCTAGCAATGTATGGCACAATCATGGAGAAAGGAGTTAGATTTATTTAGATACAGTTTTCAGTATTCCTTTTTCCAGTTCCACATGCCATGTTATTCAGTTTTCCCATAACCTGAGAAGGCAAAGATACCTTTGGCATGATTTGAGAGCAAGCGGGAGGATTTACTTAGGTATATTAAGTATTTATAAGTCAATATTAATGCATTACCTTGTATGCTACTCTGTTTTCGTAGGACCCTGAAAAGCACTTTTAATATGACTGTGAACACTGCACCATATGTCACATAGTGGCCCCTCCACACAGTATAATGTTACATAGCGGCCCCTCCACACAGTATGAAGTCCCATAGCTGCTTTTGCACACAGTATAATGTACCATAGCAGCCCCTCCACACAGTATAATGTCACATAGCGGCCCCTCTATACAATATAATGTCCCATAGCGGCCCATCCACACAGTATAATGTCACATAGTGGCCTCCACACAGTATAGTGCCCCATAGCAGAGCCTCTATACTGTATAATGTCACATAGTGGCCCCTCCACACATTATAATGTTACATAGCGGCCCCTCTATACAGTATAATGTCCCATAGCAGCCCCTCCACACAGTATAATGTCACATAGTGGCCTACACACAGTATAGTGCCCCATAGCAGAGCCTCTATACAGTATAATGTCCCATATTTGGCCCCCTCCACACAATATTATGTTCTACAGTGGCCCATACAGTGTTTGTTGCTAACTGCCCAACCTGAAATTTTTGAGGTACTCCACCCATGAACTATTATACCCTTGGATCTTTTCAGACCCCAGAGAAGAATGATCAGAGGCCCATGGGAGGTGAAAAACAAATAAAACTGTGGTACTCACCTTTCCTGATTTCTGGTGTGGTACTCCCGGCTCTTTTCGGCTCTCTTTAATGATGTTACAGATGTGAGTTACGTCAGCGTCATTAAACATCATGAAGCAGGCCTGACCAACGTCATGTCTGTGACATGAGAGCAGGTATTCATGCCAGAGACTAGGAAAGATAGTCGCTGGGACTTCTGATCAGTATACTCTGGGTTCTGTAGAGACTCCAGTGTATAATAATTGCATATTGCAATTGAATACTTCCAAATGGAACCACTAGGTGAACACCGTGTGATGAATTTTGTGGAGTTTGTTTAACAAATACTTTTGATGCAGACCCACAGACTTACTGATCTCTGTTCCTGCAGACTGCCTCCTCCCAGAGCACCCCATATCACCTTGCTGTTAGGATGCATGGGCCACCTGGATGGCAGAAGGGTAAGCAGAGGCGGCCATGTCCACGAAGAGGGATCAGTTAGTAAATAGGGGTTACTCCAGCAGGTAACATCCTGTTGAAAAAAAAAGCAGCAGAGACACTAAAGGCCACGGGCCCTGTGGCAGCTATGGTGGTAATACACCACTGAGCCTGTACATCGTTAAGGGGCTAATAAGACTCATAATCTGTAAACAACACTGGGGCGCAGAGTGTTAACTCAACCCTTTGGGTTTTCATTGGCTTTTGTTGTCTTCTGAGATTTATATACGATAGGTATCTTGGCACAGAGAATTAAACAGTGCTATATCTGTATATTACAAAGTTTTTCATTTTCATTATTGATTTATACATAAATTGTTGAAAGCTAATGAGCATTTAAATATCATTTACTACCAAAGCCTATGGCAGTTTGATGTCATTTACTTTGTTTTTAAGTTTATAGAACATATTCATTTCAATAGACCAAGATAGCTGTTTACTCTCTGCAAATAGGGACCATTGCTCTCTTGGGGGATTGCTATAATGCCGGATCTGAGGGCAACCACTCCCAGGTTCTGCTGATGAGATTCTATAGAAATGACATAAATACATGGGATAATTTATCTAAAACTAGAACATCCCTTTAACTTCAATATTTTAATAAGAGAAACCTATGGAGATGTATGAATACAATCTTGTAATTCTTTAATTCATGTGTATAACTCACATTATGAATATGATTGTTCTCGGCTTTTAAGCAGCCTTTGAAATCACAAGATTACAATTAAAATTTCAACATGGTTGTTTATTCTTAGAATAAAACAAGACAGACTCCTTTTTCCAATCAAGCGGCATTAGTAATCCACAAAGATTGTATGTGTAATCCCGTACTTCTCTGCCCAGCTGCAAACTGTTACGGAAAGCACAAGCATTACATGGAAAATGTTCTGGCAATTGAAGCAAAGGACGTATGAAAATACAACAGACATGATTCACAACTGACTTGCCCTCAATATAAGGAGGTATAATCCTTCCTGAAGACATATGTCTATATTGTCTAAATATATTATTTCTTTAAATAGATCCTGGGTCAACAATTCTTAAAACGTACCATGAAAACCATACGTTCTCTACAGGGCTTCAAACATTTTTTTTTTAGGAATGTCATAGAAGTCAGACACATAATTTGAAGCTCCTGGGCCCCAGAGCACAATCTGTAATGGGTTTTCTGCCTACCTTTAGAATGGTGTTATATTTTATGTGGCAGAGGGATTTTTAGGGCCTCTTAGGGACTGCTACCGCTTCACCCCCCACAGCTATACCTCTGTTCAACATGGGGAATTTCTACTTTTTTCTTTTTTAAGAGATGAGCGAACACTGTTTGATCGAATAGATATTCGATCGAATATCAGGCCGTTCGAGGTATTCGATTCCAATCGAATACCACGAGGCAAACGCACTAAAAATTCGTATCCCCTCTCACCTTCCCTGGCGCTTTTTTTGCACCAATAACTGTGCAGGGGAGGTGGGACAGGAACTACGACAACGGAGGCATAAAAAAAAAAATCGGAAAAAGTAATTGGCTGGCTAAATCAGGTGACCACCTCCACTTTATACGAATGGTGGATTTAATAGATGATGCATTTATTTTTAGTTGGGAAAGGGGAGTACAATGCTCTCAGATACCAACATTATTGTGTTTGACTGACTTAAAGGGTAACTGAGTTTTCATGGAAAGTTGAAATAAGTGCAGGGTCTTGCTGGGCAGTCTGCTCTATCATTGTAAACATTTTCATACATATTGTCCTATCAGTTTTCCTGCTACTAATATCCCCATTTTGGCTCTGGGTGTGTACATATAAGTAGCAGTCTGCACCCACCTCTCTCCATTATAACTTATTTGGTTTGTTTACATGCTATTTTGCCAGAAGTAACTGTACATGAGCAAAAAAATAGTCCAAATGACCATCATATAAGGGATTCAGGAACACTGAACTGCAAATATAGAGAAAATTTATGTAGGTACCCACTAAATTCTAATACAGTCCTATGAAAAAGTTTGGGCACCCCTATTAATCTTAATCATTTTTAGTTCTAAATATTTTGGTGTTTATAACAGCCATTTCAGTTTGATATATCTAATAACTGATGGACACAGTAATATTTCAGGATTGAAATGAGGTTTATTGTACTAACAGAAAATGTGCAATATGCATTAAACCAAAATTTGACCGGTGCAAAAGTATGGGCACCCTTATCATTTTATTGATTTGAATTCCCCTAACTACTTTTTACTGACTTACTGAAGCACAAAATTGGTTTTGTAACCTCAGTGAGCTTTGAACTTCATAGCCAGATGTATCCAATCATAAGAAAAGGTATTTAAGGTGGCCAATTGCAAGTTGATCTCCTATTTGAATCTCCTCTGAAGAGTGGCATCATGGGCTACTCAAAACAACTCTCAAATGATCTGAAAACAAAGATCATGACAACTCTCTGACAGTAGGAAAACACCTTGAAACATGTGTATTTGGCACTTGCAGTGAGGAGAGCTTGTCACCAGCAGTGAATTTGGCCCTTGTAGTAAGTTGAGGTTGGCACCAACATTTGTTTTGAAAATCAGGGTGGATTGAGCCTCTAACCAGCAGAGTTGTGGGAAAGCAGGGTGGAGGGAGCCTCTAACCAGCAGAGTTGGTGGAAATCAGGGTGGAGGGAGCCTCTAACCAGCAGAGTTGTGGGAAAGCAGGGTGGAGGGAGCCTCTAACCAGCAGAGTTGGTGGAAATCAGGGTGGAGGGAGCCTCTAACCAGCAGAGTTGGGTAAATCAGGGTGGAGGGAGCCTAGTATTAGCAGAATTGTGCAACGCTTATGGTGGATGAGTATGAGGATGCGGAGGAATTGGAGAGGTTGAGTACAGACATGGAGTTTCATGTTGGGGTGCTTTACACAGGTGGGCACAAAAATGAAGGCTCTATCCAGTGGTGGTTCATTTTTATCAAAGTGAGCCGGTCGGCACTCTCAGCTGACAGACGGGTGCGCTTGTCAGTGATGATGCCACCGGCTGCACTGAACACCCTCTCAGATAGGACGCTGGCGGCAGGACAGGACAGCACCTCCAAGGCATATAGGGCAAGTTCAAGCCACAGGTCCAACTTCGACACCCAATACGTGTAGGGCGCAGAGGGGTCGGAGAGGACAGGGCTGTGGTCGGAAAGGTATTCCCGCAACATGCGCCTATACTTCTCACGCCTGGTGACACTAGGACCCTCCGTGGCGGCACTTTGGCGAGGGGGTGCCATCAAGGTGTCCCAGACCTTAGACAGTGTGCCCCTCGTTTGTGTGGACCAGTGAGAACTTTGTTGCCTACTGGAGGAACTGCCCTCCCTGCCGCCAACGTCACATGCTGGAAACATCTCCATCATATTCTGCACCAATTGCCTGTGGCAAGCATTGATGCGATTGGCCCTCCCCTCTACCGGAATAAAAGACGAGATGTTGTTTTTATACCGGGGGTCAAGGATAGCAAAGATCCAGTACTGGTTGTCCTCCATGATTTTGACAATACGCTTGTCGGTTGTAAAGCACCCCAACATGAACTCAGCCATGTCTGCCACAGTGTTAGTTGGCATGACTCCTCTGGCCCCACCGGAAAGTTCAATCTCCATTTCCTCCTCATCCTCCATGTCTACCCATCCGCGCTGCAACAATGGGACGATTCGAAGTTGCCCGGAAGCCTCCTGTATCACCATCACATCATCGGACAACTCTTCTTCCTCTTCCTCCTCCTCCTCCTCCTCCTCCATTAAACGCAGTGAAGCGGACAGATGTGTGGACCTACTCTCCAGCTGTGACGGATCGGATGCTATCCCTAACTCCTCTGTGTGATCTGAGTTATCCCTGATGTCAATCAGGGATTCTCTCAGAACACACAAGAGCGGGATTGTAAGGCTCACCATCGCATCCTCAGAGCTCACCCTCCTTGTGGACTCCTCAAAGACCCGTAGGATGTCACAAAGGTCTCTCATCCATGGCCACTCATGGATGTGAAACTGAGGCAGCTGACTTTGTGGCACCCTAGGGTTTTGTAGCTGGTATTCCATCAAAGGTCTCTGCTGCTCAACCACTCTATTCAACATCTGAAACGTTGAGTTCCAGCGTGTGGGGACGTCGCACAAAAGCCGGTGTTGTGGCACATGCAGGCGTTGCTGGAGAGATTTTAAGCTAGCAGCGGCTACTGTCGACTTGCGAAAGTGGGCGCACATGCGCCGCACTTTCACCAGTAACTCTGGAACATTGGGGTAGCTCTTTAGGAAACGTTGCACCACTAGGTTGAAGACGTGGGCCAGGCATGGAACATGTTGGAGTCCGGCAAGCTCCAGAGCTGCTACCAGGTTCCGGCCGTTATCACAAACGACCATGCCTGGGCCCAGGTGCAGCGGCTCAAACCATATTGCCGTCTCATCGAGGAGGGCATCCCTCACCTCGGAGGCAGTGTGCTGTCTGTCCCCCAAGCTGATCAGCTTCAGCACAGCCTGCTGACGTCTACCAACGCCAGTGCTGCAACGTTTCCAACTCGTAGCTGGGGTCAATCTAACAGCGGAGGAGGAGGCGGTGGCGGAGGAGGAGGAGGGGGGTGTTCTTCTCGTGTCCCTGCCAGGAATGTTAGGCGGGGAGACGAGGTACACCGGGCCAGTTTGGGAAGCAGTCCCAGCCTCAACTACATTCACCCAGTGTGCCGTCAGTGAAATGTAGCGTCCCTGTCCGCATGCACTTGTCCACGCGTCGGTGGTCAAGTGGACCTTTGTGCAAAGCGCGGAACTAAGGGCCCGCCTGATGTTGAGTGACACGTGCTGGTGCAAGGCGGGGACGGCACACCGGGAGAAGTAGTGATGGCTAGGGACGGCATAGCGAGGTGCCGCAGTTGCCATCAGGTCCAGGAAGGCGGGAGTTTCAACAAGCCGGAACGCCAACATCTCCTGGGCCAGCAGTTTAGCGATGTTGGCGTTCAAGGCTTGCGCGTGTGGGTGGTTAGCAGTGTATTTCTGCCGCCGCTCCAATGTCTGAGAGATGGTGGGTTGTTGTAAAGAAGCGCCTGATGGTGCCTTTGATGGTGCAGGAGAAGGAGATAAGACAGGAACAGGGGAGGATGAGGGAGAAGTCAACAAAGTGGCGGAGGCAGATGAAGTGGTGTCCTGGCTCGTCCTCTGGAGTGCATCGCCAGCACAGTCAGCAGTGGCAGTGGCAGAGGCAGAGGCAGTGGCAGAGGCAGTGGCAGTGGCGTGAACGGCAGGCGGCCTTTGTCCTGCCGTTGCTGCCTGCCACTGATTCCAGTGCTTGGATTCCAAATGACGGCGCATAGAAGTGGTGGACAGGTTGCTCTTCTCAGAGCCCCTAATCAATTTCGAGAGGCAAATTGTGCAGACAACACTATATCTGTCCTCGGCGCATTCCTTGAAAAAACTCCACACCTTCGAGAAACGTGCCCTCGAGGTGGGAGTTTTTCGGGGCTGGGTACGAACTGGAACATCTTGGGAGATTCCGGGTGTGGCCTGGCTTCGCCTAAGCTGCTGACCTCTGCCTCTAGCTACCCTTTTTGGTGCTGCACTTGCCTCAACATCCACACTACTTTCCCCGCTTGACATCCCCCCTGTCCAGGTCGGGTCAGTGTCCTCATCATCCACCACTTCCTCTTCCAACTCCTGTCTCATCTCCTCCTCCCGCACAATGCGCCGGTCAACTGGATGCCCTGACGGCAACTGCGTCACATCATCGTCAATGAGGGTGGGTTGCTGGTCATCCACCACCAAATCGAACGGAGATGGAGGAGACTAGTGTTTGAGCATCTGGACACAGATGCTCCTCTGTTAGGTTCGTGGAATCGTGACGTGGAGAGGCAGGTTGAGGGACAATGAAAGGAGCGGAGAACAGCTCTGGGGAGCAGGGACAGTTGGGGTTATTGTTCTGTGAAGCTTGGGAATTTTGGGAGGAAGGAGGACAAGACTGTTGGGTAATAGGAGGAGAGGAGGCAGAGTCTGACTGGCTGCTGGACAATGTGCTGTAAGCGTTCTCTGACAGCCATTGCAAGACCTGTTCCTGGTTCTCGGGCCTACTAAGGTTTGTACCCTGCAGTTTAGTTAATGTGGCAAGCAACCCTGGCACTGTGGAGTGGCGCAATGCTTGCTGCCCCACAGGAGTAGGCACGGGACGCCCTGTGGCTTCACTGCTACCTTGCTCCCCAGAACCATTCCCCCGACCTCGCCCACGGCCTCGTCCACGTCCCTTTCCGGGAGCCTTGCGCATTTTGAATTACCAGTTAGAAATTGGCACTATATACCAGTAGCAAAAATTGTGGGTGCACGTAACCCCAATATATTCTTTGAATTCCCAGTCAGACAATGGCACTATATACCAGTAGCAAGAAATGAGGGTATTTATAACCAATATATTCTTTGAATTCCCAGTCAGAAACTGGCACTGTATACCAGTAGTAAAAATTGTGGGTGCACGTAACCCCAATATATTCTTTGAATTCCCAGTCAGACAATGGCACTATATACCAGTAGCAAGAAATGAGGGTATTTATAACCCCAATATATTCTTTGAATTCCCAGTCAGAAACTGGCACTATATGGCAGTAGCAAGAAATGAGGGTATTTATAACCCCAATATATTCTTTGAATTCCCAGTCAGACAATGGCACTGTATACCAGTAGTAAAAATTGTGGGTGCACGTATCCCCAATATATTCTTTGAATTACCAGTCAGAAACTGGCACTATATGGCAGTAGCAAGAAATGAGGGTATTTGTAACCCCAATATATTCGTTGAATTCCCAGTCAGAAACTGGCACTGTATACCAGTAGTAAAAATTGTGGGTGCACGTAACCCCAATATATTCTTTGAATTCCCAGTCAGACAATGGCACTATATGGCAGTAGCAAAAATAGTGGGTGTATATAGCCCCAATTCTATTGCTAGGGGACTTGCAGGGTATTTCTGGGGTGAAGGTGGGGGGGCACACCGTTGGAACGGGTATCGGGGGTATATATCGGGTATACGGGAATACACTGACCGTGTATTCCATTCAGGATCCTAGGAAAGCTGGGTTGCGGCGATTGAGCCCGTCAGTGCCACGTTACACTGACAAGCTTCTCCCTGGAATTTAGCTCTTACAAGAGCTGTTGTGGTTGTCTTCTCCTTCCTATCCTAGCCTGTCCCTGCCTACCCAGAATCTAAGCCCTAGCTAGCTGGACGGAAACCTTCGTCCTCGGTGAATTGTAAGCTCAGAATGACGCGAACCTGGGCGGCGCTGTTTTAAATTAGAGGTCCCATGTTTTCGGCAGCCAATGGGTTTTGCCTACTTTTCTCAACGTCACCAGTGTCGTAGTTCCTGTCCCACCTACCCTGCGCTGTTATTGGAGCAAAAAAGGCGCCAGGGAAGGTGGGAGGGGAATCGAGTAATGGCGCACTTTACCACGCGGTGTTCGATTCGAACATGCCGAACAGCCTAATATCCGATCGAACATGAGTTCGATAGAACACTGTTCGCTCATCTCTATTAGGGACCATTTGAGTCTAAAGTGTGTGGCCACTTATGTGTTAATCCAGGCTGTAACAAACACTAATAGATACAGAAACTGCTATTGGGTCTCTCTCCAATGTAAAAGGTAGATAGATATGAAGAGGCAGATGGAGAGCGATACTGCAGGCCATGCATAGCTATGTCACTACAAATACATTTCCAATCTATATTTGTGTAGTACCATGTACATTTATGACCAATATTAAAGCTGTAATGAAAGTATTTCAGATGTAGCAAGTGACAGATTATTGCTAGGATATGCATCTACTTATTGACTGATCAGGGTCGGAACACAAAGATCCTCACCCATAATAGAGCCAAGTGCTCCATGATTTTTTCTATGTGCAGCAATAATATAGCGAACTAGGTGTAGTGAAAGCCCCCGTATTCTGAACTATTTAGCCCTGTGACCATTAGAGCACCATTTGGTTATACTACGCACAGGGGAAGGTTTTCATCTTCCAGCAGATATTTCTTATTATCCTGGATGTATGGCTTTATTAGTGTTAGTGATGGTTGAGCCTCTCAAGCTTCGCATTGAATTTGGCCTGTTCGGTCCCAAAATTTGTCAGTTAAAATAAATTTGTTGTGAATCTGTGTGTAAATTGGCTTCAGCATAGTTCTCAGGGATTCTATGATCCAAACTCATGTCTCGCCCTCTAACTTAATCATATACAAGTTAATGTAAAAGTGGCAATAACACATACGTCTATGGAAAAAAGGATGCTAACCATATACTGCACTGTCATGTTTTTTTAGTGTTTTAGATTTTTTATACCTTTTAAAATCTAAAACACTCCTAAAATTAGCCAGAATCATGGAAAGATGCTTGACCGTGTGTGTGTGTGTGTGTGTGTGTGTGTGTGTGTGTGTGTGTGTGTGTGTGTGTGTGTTTTTAAATTAACATAATCTTTATTCGAAATTTTGGAAATAAAACATAAATGGAATGAAAGGAACAAAAGAGAGAAAATCAAGTAAATAACCAAATAACAGTTGAGAGATCGGCATGTGCTGTGACAGCAGGAGGTCATGAACACTCAATATAGATCAGAATGCTTATGACAAGCTCTAATAGCATTTCAATCTGACAAGTATCTAGTGCTAGAGCGCAATAGACCTAAGTTAGATAAATGGCTTCAAGTACAACGTAAGGTGTGGGGGAGGCAGGTGGTGGGGACCCCTCAAATCAGAAAGGCATAACCGGAAAGGGGGAGGGGAACATGGGTATTATTGAAAGTGTTGGGGACATTAAGAGGTCCCCATGATAGAGTATGTTGCTGAGTTCCAAATTAAATATCAGGCCTGAAGTAATTACGCCCATTATCAGGTCTGGAGAAGTCACACACACACAGCTGATGGTGTATCAAGTGAGTTCTAATTTAATGGTGCACAAAGGTGGTTTAAATACAATACAGACAAGAGCAGGTTGGACTATTCTAACATGGTTGGCATAAAATGATTGGTTATAAGATAAACCTGGCACATGACTATTGGCTGAGGCCTCATGTATTTTGCATCTCATTATTGCTTAATGGACTTTGTACTTTGTCCTTAAACAAAGAAAGTTTCAAAAATACTTATGTGTGAACTAACAGCTTACACTATGTCTATATGCATATATCATGGAAACAGAGATAAGATGTCATGTTGGTGCTAAATGAGTCTCAGTGACCTCCATATACCATGAAGATAAGATATACAAATAGCCAGCTGCGACTTACTTATACAGTTTATGTGTGAAAGGTTACAAGATGACTGACGAAATACAAAGATGGAGGATTTGACTCTAACAAAAGATTCTACCCAGGGGAGGGACAGAATGTGGCATCAAATTCAGAGGAAAATCGGAACACATCCACAGGTCCATGGGTGTATATCAGGGTTTGATTTTAATTCATAAATTTTGCTTCCTATGTATCTAGGATGTAAAATCTCTTGAGGTCAGTCAGACTGCTATAGTCCGAATATACTTCCAAAGTTTAGGGGTCTATGGGGTGGCTGGATCAGCTTCGAGAAGAAACCCAGTTACCTTTTGTATAATCTTGCATACCCTAGATCAAAACTGTAAGAGTGGTTGGGATTCCCACCATATGTGAGCCATGGTTCCCTTCTCCTGACCATATCTCCAGCACAGATCAGAGTAAGATGGTTAGATTGCGTGAAGAACCTCAGACATTGTATGACAGTACAATAAGATTTTGTAATTAATTTCCTGTGTTGTGCAGGAAATTGAGAATTTGTGGCATAGTTAGAAAGCTGCTCGCCATTTCTCAGGGGGAGTAGGATACCCCAAGTCCCCTTTCCCAGTGCAATACAAAAGATGGCAATGTGTTTAATTGGGTATATTGAGAGACATGTTGGATTTTAAGATGTACACAGAGATACAAAAGGTGTCTGTGGCTTATGAAGTTGTAGATCTAATTTTGTTGTGTAGTGCAAAAATTAGGTATCTTGCCAACAGGAGGTCAATGTTAGTTTCACGAGTGGTACCAGATCCTTGTAGGTAGCGTGTCCTGACTTAGAGCCTGACAAAATCTGACTGTTGTATGCCTTGATGGGTGTATTAGGAATTTGGAAGAGAATGCTGCAGGGAAGTCTGGATTACCTGAGATTGCTGTTAGAGGTTTGGGAAGAGATTAATAGACTGTAGATACTGTCTCACTGACCTACTGTTTCAATGACCTGGTTTGAAACATATGCCACATTGGCCAGAGCAAGATAGTAGTCCAATATCACTTGTAAAACCACAGAAGAGTTTCTAGGAAGAGTTGGAATAGGTTGTGCTCCAGCTCAGCTCTGAGCTTGGAGCGTTTGCAGTAAAGTCTGTTCTCTACTCTTTCTGCTTTCTTGCTCATTGCTCTATGATTGGGGATATGCATTTTAAACTAAGAACAAGTTGAAATAGCCTTTAGAAAGGCTATTCTACTCCTAACTTTGATTCAGTCCTCCATGCTGCTGTTTTTTTTTTTTTTTTTTTTTTTTTTTAAATAAACTGCTTTTTCCATTTAAGCAAATGAGGCTCAGAGAGCACAGGAGGCATCTCCCTTGTGGCAGCACTTCTGTGCAGGTAAGTGGACACCAGGGGGGACTAAGTAGCCAGAGGATTTTTTTTAAATACTACACAGAGTGGAGTCTAACAATTAAAGTGTTCAATTTTTAGACTCCATGCTGTGTGGTGAATAGGATCGTTTTTAAAATCAGATCTTCGATTATTAAAAAAATCCCATTGGGATCGGAATTGGGATCGGGTTTGAATGGAAAATGATCAGAAATAGGATTTTAAAAACGATCCTGAAATCTCAAGATTGGCTCAACCCTAGTCATGAGGAAGCTGTGTTCGGAGCTTAAACTGGTTGTCCTAGAATAAATATAGTTGCAGATGGCAAATTTAAAGGTGACAAGTACTTTCAGGAGGCACCTAAAATTGGAGTCCAAATGAACTCTCCACTCTTACTGGTTAATTTTTCCTATGGCATCTGTTCTGTACGCAAGTGTGTACTTATACTTGAGACCGAGGGCAAAATATATTAGTGATATAAAACTTTCCAGATATTTAAACAAGTAAATGGTAAGATATTTAGCAAGTTGTCATTGTTAGAGAAACATTGTATTATATCAATTTACTTGGTCAGGATCAACTGGCATGTATCAAGTCATTCTGATATGATTGTATAGTATTCCAAGCTCTTATTCTTACTCCTGCATTCAGTACAATAGAACTTGGCAGGCACAGTTTATCATTCATATTACTGAAGTACAGTTATTCGCATGAGAATATTTAACCCCTGCCTGGTGTTGTAGTGTATGGACACATCTTTGGCTCAGACCCAGTGCATATTACTTGCAGATCACATTATTCTGAATTGGAAAATATGAAATTATAAAATGAAAGGAAATCCCTTTAAAAACCTGTCATGCAAGCCTTTGATCTCACAAATCATTTACATTAATATAATTGTATTCTGCAAAGGCAGCATAATAAGATGAGTCCCTTCATTTACTAACTGAAACCATAGATGTTATGATCAGGTAAAACCATAGAACTATACAAGTCCCATTATTTATTGTAATGCATAAAATGTGTTTAGATCTTCAAGACTGCTATAGAAATGAAATGCACTTACTGAATAGGACAGTTTATACATAACATGCACATGTGTTGCAATATTAGATATAGTCTGCATATGCATGTCATTAGAAGCCACCATATGGTGAGACTGTATAGATGTTTTAGATAAGAAATGTTTTATTTTAGGACTCAGACACACTTCCTCTTGTGTATATAGGAGAGGTCAAGAATTGGTTAACGTCTCGTTGGTTTGTTCTCAGTACCTGAATTTTGCAAATTATTCCCTGGAGTTTTCTGAATGTCAAGAGGGATGATGGAATCAAATAAACAAAAGAGAAAACACAATCATATTTTCAGGAGAGAGACAAATTCATTACTGTCATGGCAATTGCAAAGCCTGGATATTATTGATGAGAATTTGCGTTAGCGACCTTTGTGAGAGTTTTCTATGTAGTTGCCATTAATGAGGCAGTGCATGGAGATTGAATACAATTATTTGGAGAAAAGACAATATTCTTACAAACACTGAAATTCCAATATTGTGTACTATGGAAATGTTATTAAGGAGGCACGGCGGGTGACCAAAACAGAATATTTTTTATTCAATTTCATGCATTATTTTGAAAGCTGACATGCGTTTTTGTCTGGGGACAGTTTAAAGGGGTATGGCATTTTTTTATTTTTTTTATTTATTTGTCTATAGATTATCCAATTTTCTACTATACATGTATTTATGCATGTATTTAAAAGTCTGTTGGCATACATTTATTATATCTAACACCTATCTTTACAGTAGAATGGTATAGCTAATGGATCATTCCTGCATAATACATCTATGGGTCAACAGAAATGGTTTAAACTTGGTGACAGTCGTGTGACACATTATGTGACCCTTGGCACTCAGTAAGCAACTGAGTTACATGCAAGTATTTTATAGGTTTGCAAGATATATCCATGGGTGGACTAAATAGGACTAGTGGTGGAAACAGATCTTTATGGTACTACTGCACTGTATGCGTGTATTTAAATGGTGTCTGTCTAGTGATGCTTCATAACAGGGATGTCTATCTTTAGGTTATAATGCCATGTTGATAATAAAGTTAACGCTAAAAAAAAAAAAAAAAAAAATCAACAAAACAAAGAAAGGGTAGCAAAGAAAAGATACGAGATCTGATTCTCCAAAGACACGGACAGGCATGGGGGAATGCTGCTATAGTAATACTGTATACCTGCTGCTCCTCCATACTACTACTACTTTTACATGCCTGGACAGTTAAATAGATTGAACAGGACTTTGAACACATGGCTGCTTTCTTCTTCCCAGGAAGTGACATTATGTGTTTTGGTCACATGGCCATGCTGCAGCTCGGTCTGATTAATTTTAATAGGATGGAGCGGTAGCAATGTCATATCATGTGGGGTCACTTCCTGAAAAGTAAAAAGCAGCCATGTTTTAGAGATCCGGCACAACTCCTTTCAATGAATGTCAGGAGTCAAATGACAAATTTCACAGGACTAAGAATGGATCATAGAATTTTTTTTCTTTAGAGACAGAATACTGCACTGATAAACTAAAGATGTATTTAAAGGCAGTCTATCACTGCCCACAGCTACTTTAAACTGCTACTATATTGCTGTAGATACTGTTAGCAGAATAAAAACCATACCTTTCTTAAGTTTCAGAGTCCCAGGGATGCAGAGAAAAGGCACTTTTATATATTCAAAGGAGAATCTTTGAGCAGAGGTGGAATTTTCTTCTATTACTGAGCACTGCTGCATCATCACTAAACATGCCTATCATACATTCAGCTCCTTCCCCTGGACAATGGGAGGATCAACTGACACTGAGAGGATCAAATCACATTGCCCAGAAGGATGAGCTGATTGCAAGATGAGCATGTTTAGTGATGATGAAGCAGTGCTCAGTAATTGAGGGAAACTCCCCCTGTGCTCCAAGATACTCATTTGAATAAATAAAAGTGCTTTTTCTTTGCATCCCTGGAGCTCTAAAACATAAGAAAGGTTTGTTTTTTATTCCACTAAAGTATATACAGCATTATGGGAGCAGTTTAAAGTAGCTGGAGGCAGTGACAAACTCCCTTCAAGTACTTGTATATTATAAAAGGTTCTGATATTCTTTACACAAATAAATTAAGTCATGGAAAAAACTTTTTAATGTACGTGTTAGCAAGTTACCTTCTAATAGGCACATGATTTTATTTTGTGTTTTGAACTCAAATTAAGTAAAATTTCCATTCCCATTATTAAAGTTTGTTCCTTTCATCTGTCATAGGATGAGAGAAATGGACTCAAAAAGTGCTGGAATGACTTAGGGTTGGTTCACACTAGCGCTTATATTCTGTCCTGAAGGAGTCCGCATGGACACCCCCAGACGGAATACAATCGCAATTGGAAGCGATGTACTGTCAAAGCACACGGACCCCATAGACTATAATGGGCACAAATCATTCATGCGGGCAGTGCGGGCAAGCACACAGAGCCCATTATAGTCTATAGGGTCCGTGTGCTTTGACCGCACATCGCCTCCAATTGTGATTTTATTCCGTCCGGGAGGTCCTGATGTCCACAGTATTGGTATAGGGGCTGTATAGTAAGTTACAAGACACATGATCTGTAACGTACAGACCTGGAAAAGATGTCAACGGACTGTCAAAATAATGTCATGTGAATAGCCATTATTCACTGACAGCGAAATAAATGCTTCAGTGTGGAATCTGTTAAAAAAAACGGAGGTCCACGGCCAGTTTTCACTGTTATGTGAATATAGCCTAACTGTATTAAAATAATTAGATTTAGTTATAGTAGTGCTGAATAACTTTAGTAATGAACTATGCCAGTATTATGCCAGTCCATTACTGTAGCGATAGGCCTGTTCAGGAGCTCAGTGCATCATGACTGACTATTATGCAGTGATTCCTATGCACACGGCCAAGTTCAGCCCGGAAATACAGCCCATACACACACTGTTTTCCACAGACAGGACTTGGTTGTGTGAATGGGCCTGTACAATTTCACAGTTAAAATTGTACAAAAAAAAAAAGTACAATTACCCAAAAGAAATGTTCCTACCTCTTTCCTAAATACTCCATTTATCTTTATCAGAGACTAGAATATATAATAGTCCAATGGGTTTACATCATCATCTGATATAGAACTCCTTAAAAAAACAAAAAAAACAAAAAAAAAAACAGACAAACAAAACAATTGTCTCTTTTAAACTCCATTGGATAATCTAACTCCTCAAACTATTTATTTTTTTCTGTAGAACATTTGTATTTTTGGATAACTCAGCTTAACCTCAGCCAAGTGAACACTTGGATTTGTTTCCTGTGAGATCATGTACTACTAAACTGAATAGTTAGATTTTCTCATTTTCCTAAATAAAAAAAGAAAAAAAAAAAGAAAAAAAAACAACCAAAAACTAACTTTATACATCTTCATATAGAATTCATTGATACAGCAATGATTATAAATGTCAGGGACATTCTTATGTGATACAAAAGTATGTGAATAATATCAAAAGAACGACCTGATGGAAATGGGCCCATGCTAGACAGTGGAAGTCAGGTTAGAACAATCTTTGTTTGCAGTGGTTAGTGATGAGCACTGTCCCATCTAAGTTGTGTGCTCTTCAGTTACAAACCCCCAAACCTTGCAGGCAGGTAAAGCTGTTATTGGGCGAGTTACTCCTCAGTAGAAGATTGCTTTAACATACTTAAGTCATGCTGGGAACAACAATTTAGTTGCCAGCATGTGGAGAAAATGGGCCCAAAAACATACATTAAAATTGGAACCAGTGGCGTAAATACTGGGATAGCAGTCATAGCGGCTGCCACAGGGCCCGGAACATTAGGTAACGGGCCCTATTTAATCACCAGTCTTCACTACTACTCATGGCCACCTGCACTTCCCCTTCTGCAGGAGCGGAGGCGGCTGTGAGCAGGAGCGAGGATCAGTAAGTAAAGCCATGGGCCCACAAACCCCACAAACACTGCTATCATGATACTCTGGGGTCTTTTCAGAACCTGGAGTATAAAGATCGTAGGACCAAGAGAGGTGAGGGAATATAAAAAAATACTGTTACTTTCCTCTCCTGTGGGGAGTGTACTGGAGTCAGGGAGACTTCACACGATGTAACGTTGCGCTCATTCTGATCGCAAAAAGACGTTCAGAATGAGCTTGCAAAAAGCAGCCCCCATTGACTTGAATGGAAGCCGGCATACACGCGCTCCCCATTGAAATTAATGGGAGGCTTTTTTCCCTATGCTTTCAATGTATTACACGCAGCGTTACATCATGTGAAGGCTCCCTAACAGAGTTTTTTTTTATGTTTGTATCCTCCCCTCGGTCTCCAATCATTATTGCTCATGAGTGGTCCACAATGGGACATAACATTGTCCTAGTTCTGATTGGAACTCCCCACTTTTGTGTTGATGACATCTAAACAAGTAGTTATAAATTAAACCCTAACTCTATTTCATGATCTCTAGGTTGATTTTTCTGAGATTTGTTTGCTAATAATAATGTAGAGACAAGGGAATTCTTGAACATGTTTTCCCCACTGATTAGAAGAAGGAACAACACAAACCAAGTCTAGGATACCTGGACGGCCTCGATGATCCTTATGTATAGAACAGTTTTGCACTAAGGTATCATCATTGTGCTTTTCATATGTTTCTCATGCAATAATTTGGATTTTTCTATGATCCTCTATCACAGTTATTCAATCACATTATCAGTGTACTGGTATCATTCTACTTTTGACTTCCTAATTGATTAAAGACGCCATACAACCTTATAGTGTGATTTGTGTCTAACTGCTGGGACCCCACTGATAATGAGAACAGTCATCCCATCTCACTGTATGAATGGCGGCACAGATTGAGCATGTCTATGATCCTGTCAAACATGGATGAATATTGTTGCACACAGACTGACTGGGGCCAATGGTGGACACCACTTATACCATACTGAAGTAAAACAATCACTAGGGGGGTTATAGTGTTGTTTGGCAAGAAAAAACATTCCAAATAAATGACATGCCTACTTACAAAGAGGGTGTGTTTTCATGTGAACTAGCTCAGACTGGAACCGATCTTTTGGTCCAATGTATGGTGGATGAATTTGTTTCTAACTTTTGCGCAGACCAAGTAAAATGTAGACAATGTGGAACATATAATGAATTACTAAAAGCACAACATTTGGTATCTATGTATATAAATACAGCACTTGGTTTCATTTATATTCTTTTGTAGTGAAGCTTCTTAGCCTCAGGCAAGTCATGCAATTTAGATCTATATGACTGGGAGCGGTACATGTGCTGGAGGCAACACAGCACAGTATAAATAAAATATGCACAGCGACATAACTAAGAAGACAGAGCGTCGGAAAACTTAAATGTTTTACATATCAGTCTTTTCCATCACAACACAATCCACTGACAAATTTTGCTGTTTTTGAAGTTTTGCTGATACTGTAAAACCACTTATTCCCTTTTGCCATAAATACCTGCAGAGTATAATATCTGTGTCTAATTGCTGTTAGATGTTTGTACCCATATAGTATATATAAGGCTAGCACTGTGTGTTCTTGTAGAACATGTGATCAATGAATTATAATAGAACCAGACCAAATAAAACCTTAGTCAGCTAAGGCTGGATTCACACCAGCACTTGGTTTCCATTGGGGAATTCCGTCCTTCCTTCCACTTGAAAAATATGGAGAGAAAAGTCTTGCAAGTAGGACTTTTCTCTCCACAATTTTTAGGCAGAAACCATGCAAAAACCCGTGGGTCCATGCAAGCGTATTGGATTTCTGTTTTACAGGTGCCCAAGCAAACCCGATCACAGGTGTGAACCTAGTATAAGTACTACAGTAATAAAAAAGGACCTGTGAAATGATGTGCTTGTACTTAGGACCTATAGTCTCCAATAGATCTCATAGATTAGCTACGAGTGTATGTATACAGCATATAGGTGGAGGTAAATGCTGAAAATGCCACAGCTCCTAGACAAATGCCATGCCAGCCACAAATAGCTGTTGGCAGGAGAGATATGAAGTGTACAAGGGGTAAGGTATTACCATCAATTTAGATTTGAACAACTTGGGTAACCCTGAACAAACAAGTAATAAAACATAACTTTTATTGTATAAAAAATAAAAAACATGGGACTTGTCCCTAAAGTGAATAAAAACTTAACTTTCGGACAAAGATTCACTTGATACAGGATACCCGATCTTTCTCCTGTATTATTCTATGCAGGTATATAGTCACCCACCCCTTCTCCTTTAAAACCCTTTCTATTCCCAATTCAGGTATTCATGGGTTTATGCATAGACGGATTACAAAGGGTTAATTAGACTTTCACTGGGTTAACTCTTCCTGCTGATAGCCAAAGTTTCCTCCCTGTTAGTCTTGGAGGGCCGTGGTCCTTGACCTAATTAAATCGCACCCATTCACAGTGTATATTGAAGGGGTATAAGGGCTAGGGTAATAAATTCTGCTACACTGACTCCTCTGTGTCGTATGGTAGTCAGCTCATGATTCAGTGTCTCTGGGTCAGACTGTTTGAGATCCCCAGTCCCTGGTCAGTTACCCCTCTGCCCTGCAGATACAGTGGTGTGCTTAGGTCAGGTCATAAACAGAGCCCTTGTAACGGTTTTGGGTCTGGTTTGGAGTCTAAGGTTGCTACCACCTGGATGGAGACTTACTTGTAAGGCTGGAAACGTGGTCGGGAGCTAGCCAAGGGTTCGGTAACAGTCGAGCGGTGAGGTGTCGAATCAAAGTCCAAGGAATCGTCAGAAGGGAAAGCCAGAGGTCGGTACACGAGGTGAGCGTCAGAGTTGGAGGAGAGAGCAAATACCGTGGTCAGGAACAGGCCAGTACACGAGATGAGATGAGCGTCTGAGTCAGCAGCAGGGCAGTAAGGAAGCTTGATCACATGCAGAGCACAATAATCTCGCAAAGCAGGAAGTCCAAGGCTGGGCTTAAATAGGAAGCACAATCAGAGAACAGGGTGGAGCAACCCAGAGAGGCAGGAACTGGAATTAGAGCCAGCGGGAACTAGGCTCGGATCAGCACTGGAGCTGTCCAAGAGGCTGAATAGCTCAGTTTGCAGAGCTGCCGCCTGGGACACTGAAGTCCCTAGGTTCAAATCCTGACAGTAGTCCCCTCCTTTCAGGATGGCCTCTGGACATCTTAGGAGCTGGTTTCTCAGGATACCTCAGATGAAATTCCCTTGTAAACCTAGGAGCGTGAACATTGCTTTCTGGTTCCCATGAGTTCTCTTCTGGTCCATAACCTTTCCATTGCACCAGATATTGTAGCTGACCTCTGAAAAGTCTGGAGTCCAAGATTTTTTCAACAACATATTCTTCCTCCCCTTGAACTTTTACTGGGGCAGGAGGTGGCTGATTTCTCCCTGGAAACGGGTTTTCATTGAATGGCTTGAGCAATGATACGTGGAATACAGGGTGTATTTTCAATCTATTAGGGAGTTCGAGCCGGAAAGCAACTTGGTTGACTTGTGCAGAAATCTGGAATGGTCCTATGAATTTTTGGCCCAATTTTGGAGATGGAACATGTGTTTTCAGATTTCTAGTAGATAGCCAAACCTTATCACCAATTTTATAGGTAGGAGATACTTTACGACGTTTATCCGCTGCTTTTTTATAGACTTCTTGGGCTTCTTGTAGCATCTCTCTTAGTTTCCTCTGGGTTTCTTGCAATTTTGTTAATCTGTCAGTAACAGCAGGAATAGGAATACTAAGAGGGAGGTTAGGAATAAATACTGGATGTAGGCCAACATTGGCAAAAAATGGACTTTGAGATGTAGCACTGTGTTTGGAGTTGTTGTAGGCAAATTCTGCTGTTGGTAAATAGTCCACCCAGTCATCTTGAAGGTAAGAAACAAAACAGCGGAGGTATTGTTCAAGAGTTTGGTTTGTCCTTTCCGTCTGGCCATTAGACTGAGGGTGAAAAGCAGAAGACAAATTTATTGTTACTCCTAAGGCTGTACAGAAGTTCTTCCAAAACCTTGATGTGAATTGAACACCTCTATCTGAAATTACATTGTCAGGAATTCCATGCAACCTGAATATCTCCTTAATCATTAATTCTGCAGTTTGTTTTGCAGTAGGAATTCCTCTGACTGGAATGAAATGGGCCATCTTTGTGAGTCGGTCCACCACAACAAGAATGGTAGTCATTTCCTTAGATGGGGGAAGGTCTACAATAAAATCCATGGAAATTGATCCCCAAGGCCTAGATGGAACTGGAAGTGGTTGAAGAAGACCTAGAGGAGAAGATCGCGGTGTCTTATTTCGTGCACATGTTAAACAGGAGGATGCATATTTTTTAACATCGTTCTTACAGTTAGGCCACCAAAATGAACGAAGCAATAAGTCGTAAGTTTTCATCACTCCAAGATGCCCTGCAAGCTTAGAATCATGGACCAATTTGAGGACTTCAAGTCGAGCAGTTTCAGGAACATATATTCTGTGTTCCTGCTTCCAAAACCCCTCTTTAAAACAAAGGTCCACATCTTTAGAAGGATGGTTGAGGAAGGAGTCATTCTGATATCCTTCTCTGAGCCTGGTTAAAAGATCTTTGGAGTCCAGTATTCCTACAAAATTTTTGGAAGATAAAATAGTAGACGCTGTTTTAGACCCCTCCTCTGGTTCGGCAAGTTTCCTGGACAAGGCATCAGCCTTGCCATTTCTTGAACCTGGACGATAAGAAATGATGAATTTAAATCTAGAGAAAAACAAGGCCCATCTTGCTTGTCTTGCAGACAGTCTTTTAGCTGTACGGATGAACTCTAAATTTTTGTGGTCAGTAAGCACAGTTACTGGATGATTAGCTCCTTCCAAAAGATGTCTCCATTCAGAGAACGCAACTTTAATAGCCAACAGTTCTTTGTTTCCTATGTCATAATTTCTTTCTGCCGATGACATGGTATGAGAAAGAAAAGCACATGGATGGAGTTGCATCTTGTCTCCAACTCGTTGAGACAGGACAGCTCCCACAGCATAATCTGAGGCGTCCACTTCAACCACAAAAGGTAATTCAGGATTTGGATGGACCAGTATGGGCGCCGAAGTGAAGAGAGTTTTTAGTTTGTCAAAAGCAACTTGTGCCTCTGGGGACCATAAAAATACTTGTCTTTTCTTTGTGAGTAAAGTGATTGGTAAGATGATTTTTGAAAAGTCTTTTATGAATCTCCTGTAGAAATTCGCAAACCCTATAAATCGCTGGATATCTTTAAGATTTCTTGGAGTGGGCCAATCCATTACAGCTTTGATTTTACTAGGATCCATACTCAAACCTTCTGGAGAGATGATATATCCAAGAAATTGGATCTTTGTTTGTTCGAATTCACATTTTTCCAGTTTGATATAAAGATTATTCTCCAATAGACGTTCCAAGACTAATTGAACATGTCTGCGATGTTCCTCCAAGGTGTCTGAAAATATAAGGATGTCATCAAGGTACACAACAACAAATTGGTCCAAGCAATCCCGAAACACATCGTTCACAAAATGTTGAAAGGTTGCAGGGGCGTTACAGAGACCGAAAGGCATAACCAGGTATTCAAAATGTCCATATCTAGTTCTGAAAGCAGTCTTCCACTCATCACCTGGACGAATGCGTACAAGATTGTAGGCTCCTCTTAAATCTAGTTTGGTAAAAATGTTAGCAGAACGGAGTCTTTCTAGCAACTCCGGAATTAGAGGAAGAGGGTAACGGTTTTTAATAGTCATCTTGTTTAGTTCTCTGTAGTCAATACATGGTCTCAAAGTTGAGTCTTTCTTCTCCACAAAGAACAAAGGTGCCCCAGCTGGGGATGAGGAGGGTCGAATGAAACCTTTCTTTAAATTCTCATCCAAGTATTCTCTGAGCACTTTTAATTCTGGTTCAGAGAGATTGTAAATTCTGCCAAAAGGAATAGTAGCTCCAGGCAGCAACTCAATGGGACAATCGTAAGAACGATGAGGAGGTAGTTGATCAGCTTTTTTCTTGCTGCAGACATCACTGAACTGTTGGTACTGTGGTGGTAACTCATAATTCTGGTGAGGAATCTTGGAAAATTTTGGTTGCTCTTGGATGGATAAACACATATAACAATTGTCCTTACAGTATTCAGAAGGAAAAGTAACAGTCCGTGATTCCCAGTTGATAGAAGGATTATGGACAGCAAACCATGGAATTCCTAAAATCACGGGAAACTTGGGAGAAGAAATCAAATGAAAACTAATAGTTTCATGATGAGCAGGTTCTATACAGATTCCAAGTTCCATTGTTTCATGAGTTACAGGTCCAGATGACAAAGGTGAACCGTCAACAGTTTCCATATCAATTGGCACGGATTTTATTCTACGTGCAATGTTATTGTCAAGCGCAAATTGTAAGTCCATAAAATTTCCACCTGCGCCAGAATCTAACATGGCAGAACACTGTATTTTATGGCTCCCAACCATGACCTGTATTGGAATGACAAAATGAGAGGATGCTGAATACATTTTGTTTTCATTTTGGGTCACAGATGAGATGGTCTGCATAACTGAATCCGGCAGTTCAGAGAGTTCAGGATTGCTGTCTGCCTTAGCACTGGTGCAGGCTATAGACCTTTGAAACTTGTTGGGACAATTAATGGCGTAATGTCCTGATCCCCCACAATAGAGGCACAGATTTGCTGTACGACGCCTCTCTTTCTCAACGGCACTAAGAGGTTTTCGGATTACATCAATCTGCATAGGTTCTGATAAGGGTTCAGTCTTTTGCTGAGTGTTCAATTCTGAGTGACTGAAAGAATAGGTGGGTTGGTTTCCAAATATACGCAGTCTCTCTTTTCTACGTTCAGTAAGTCTCTGATCAATACGGATACTCAATTGTATAAAATCCTCCAGACCATCAGGAGCCTCAACTCTGGCAAGCTCATCCTTTACAAGCTCTGATAAACCTCATCGATATTGACTCTTTTGGGCTGCTAGATTCCATGTGGTGTCAGCTACCCAACGTCGAAATTCCGCTGTGTATTCAGCAACTGAGCGACGTCCTTGACGCAGGTTATGTAATTTGATCTCAGCTGTGGCACAACGATTTGGGTCATCAAAGACTTGATCCATAGCAGTGATAAAGTTTTCAAAATCATTGAGGAGCTCAGAGTTCTTTTCCACATAAGGGGATGCCCATGCTAGAGCTTCATCTGACAGCAGGTTAATGATAAATAGCACTTTTTTCCTGTCACTAGTAAAAGGAGCAGGTTGCATTTGGAAGTAGATACGGCATTGGTTAAGAAATCCTCGGTAATGGTGACGGTCCCCACTGAACTTTGATGGCAGAGGCATACGAGTATTTAAATCTGAACCTGAATTGCGCATTTCCAGGAGTTGTTTTTGCAGTTCCATGATATCTCGTTGTTGATCCAGCACAAGGGTTTGTAACTTACAAAATTTTTCTTGGTAAGTAGAACCAAATTCTTGAAGCTCAGCCACTTGCTGCCTCAAGGTAGTCACAACAGACTCCATTTTTGGGCGAGATTATTCTGTAACGGTTTTGGGTCTGGTTTGGAGTCTAAGGTTGCTACCACCTGGATGGAGACTTACTTGTAAGGCTGGAAACGTGGTCGGGAGCTAGCCAAGGGTTCGGTAACAGTCGAGCGGTGAGGTGTCGAATCAAAGTCCAAGGAATCGTCAGAAGGGAAAGCCAGAGGTCGGTACACGAGGTGAGCGTCAGAGTTGGAGGAGAGAGCAAATACCGTGGTCAGGAACAGGCCAGTAGTCAGTACACGAGATGAGATGAGATGAGATGAGATGAGCGTCTGAGTCAGCAGCAGGGCAGTAAGGAAGCTTGATCACATGCAGAGCACAATAATCTCGCAAAGCAGGAAGTCCAAGGCTGGGCTTAAATAGGAAGCACAATCAGAGAACAGGGTGGAGCAACCCAGAGAGGCAGGAACTGGAATTAGAGCCAGCGGGAACTAGGCTCGGATCAGCACTGGAGCTGTCCAAGAGGCTGAATAGCTCAGTTTGCAGAGCTGCCGCCTGGGACACTGAAGTCCCTAGGTTCAAATCCTGACAGCCCTATAGTTTCATGGATGTTCAAATTCTCAACGCACATTTTGCTAACTGAATTAGCTCATCAGGAGAGATTATAGGTTGGGAGATAAATAGCACAATAGATAAAGATGTGCGGTTAAAACCCCATTTCCTGTGACCTTAGTGGTAGGTCCCAGTACTCCAGCAAGTCCGACGGACTTGGTCGGACTTGCTGGAGTACTGGGACCTATCACTAAGGTCACAGGAAATGTGGTTTTAACCGCACATCTTTATCTATTGTGCTATTTATCTCCCAACCTATAATCTCTCCTGATGAGCTAATTCAGTTAGCGAAACGTGCGTTGAGAATTTGAACATCCATGAAACTATAGGGCTCTGTTTATGACCTGACCTAAGCACACCACTGCATCTGCAGGGCAGAGGGGTAACTGACCAGGGACTGGGGATCTCAAACAGTCTGACCCAGAGACACTGAATCATGAGCTGACTACCATACGACACAGAGGAGTCAGTGTAGCAGAATTTATTACCCTAGCCCTTATACCCCTTCAATATACACTGTGAATGGGTGCAATTTAATTAGGTCAAGGACCACGGCCCTCCAAGACTAACAGGGAGGAAACTTTGGCTATCAGCAGGAAGAGTTAACCCAGTGAAAGTCTAATTAACCCTTTGTAATCCGTCTATGCATAAACCCATGAATACCTGAATTGGGAATAGAAAGGGTTTTAAAGGAGAAGGGGTGGGTGACTATATACCTGCATAGAATAATACAGGAGAAAGATCGGGTATCCTGTATCAAGTGAATCTTTGTCCGAAAGTTAAGTTTTTATTCACTTTAGGGACAAGTCCCATGTTTTTTATTTTTTATATAATAAAAGTTATGTTTTATTACTTGTTTGTTCAGGGTTACCCAAGTTGTTCAAATCAGGAGAGATATGAGTCAGACCCTAACAAAACTGATATCATGATCCTGGAAACCCTGATTGGCCCATGTCAAAGAAAAAGATAGAAGAACAAGTTCACATTTGTGAAATTAAGTCCATTGTTCTTTTGCATCTTTTAGAATGCATATAGGATTTTTATTTCCATCTGAAAAGTAAATTAATGTGATGGAAGACACATTATGCTTTTTCTAACACTGGAGGGAATGCAGACAGGGAGCTTCACCTGGATCAGCCATTCCAGGGCCATTTCAATTCTATTCTTCTCATCCTATGACAGTTGAGAGCAACAGACTGTAATAACAGGTATATGAACTTAGTCTAAGAGCATCAAATGCATTTTATTGTTCCAGATCAAGTGTATTTTGGTTATAGTGAGTGATAAGTAGTTCATGACCTTAAAGATTTATTCCTAATCCCTCAAAATGAAGGGACCATGGCGCTGGCTTGCAGCTGCCTACTCTTTACTTTTTTACCTGCACAGTGGTGGAACAGACAGCAGGTTGTGGACTCACTGCCTCCTCAAACCATTTGGTTTTGCATTACACTTATGGGTGTTGTCTGAGTGGCCTCCCTAGTCTTCAACTATTAACATCTGTACAGGAATCAAGTACTCCTTGTGCTAGTGACAGCTGGACAGACATGTCAGGAACTATAGTGCAAAGCATTAAGGGGTCAGGAAACAAATTTATAAATTTTTGGGGTTCGCACCCACAAACTCAGACCCCAGAGTATTATGAGTGGAGGCCCAGGAGAGGTGAGTAAGCATAATAAACAGTGTTACTCACCTCTCCTGGGCTTTGGTGAAGGTCTTCCAACCTCTTCTAGTCACAGAGACATAATGAATGATGTTACAGACCAGACAGGTTATGTCATTGTTTTGATGCCATTTTGCGTCAAGACACTGAAGTGAGTTGCAATCATAGGCCTCAGTGGCCTCTGATGTCATTCATGACATCTCTGTGACCAGAAGACCGCCTGCGCCAGAGCCCAAGAGAGATGAGTAACACTATTATGTTTAATCACTCTCCCTGGGACTCTGCTCATTATACTTTGGGGTCTGAAGAGATGCTAGAGTATAAAGGCAGTTTCATTTTGGACCTCAAAACAGCTGTGTGAACCAACTTTGTGTATTGTGTGAAGCTACAAGCCCACCTCAGGCAGCAAAGGTTCACCCCTGTTGGTGGTATACCAACACTATGTAAATTGAGACTACCCTTTTAATTTAACCAACTGTAAATGACTCTCAGTCTGCCACCCAGGGCAATAGGACCATATAGGGTGCTCTCCTGCACCTCAAGGTCTTAATTCTGCTCCATGAACTTCTTCTATAGTATGTACTGTATTGTTTTACAATGCACAGTACTCATTAACACTACCAGTCACAGAGGCCTCATTGTAGTATCATTGTAGTATCAATCACAGTGCTACATAATAATGTCTGGGAGTGTCCACCCATGGAAAATATTTCACTTTACTAGATCCATGCATCGTCCCGCTTAACTTCTAATGTGAGTCTAGCACCTACTCGATGCTATATCTCTCTTTCGTATCAATATCTTCAGTAAAGAACCTACAGTACATAGCCTGTTCAGTGCAAGTGAAGTATTGGTGATAGTAAAGTGTCTTGAGACAGTGGGAAAAACTACATAATTGAATCCATGGGAGTCATAGGTCTCTACAATTTTATTTTTTTTTCAGATTATATTCCTAAGAACTACGTCTGGCATTCCCCTATAATTTAAGCTTCATTGGATGGATCGAAAAATATTAGAATGGAATGAATTCCTGCAACGTGGATGAAGCGTTACTGTTCGATAATCGATAATTCTATGACAGTCCTGTTTGTCCAACAGAATTGACTTGAAGAAAGACTCTGAATGAAGCTCAATAAGTTAAATGTCAAAACTATAAATCCATCTGTTAGGGGAATTACCTTGAACTTTATTATTTACCTGGATAGTAATACTGCTTAATGATCTATTATCATGGTTTCTGTTCCAGGTTATAACATTTAAGGATATTTACTGGGTGCTGTAGAATATTAGCCATAGGATTTTAATACTGCAATAAATGCTCAATAAAATAAGGGATGTTTTTTAGCTGAACATTAATGTTCAGTTCACAGGGTTAGTGCTCTTTTAATTGGATAAGATCTTTGCTATGCACATGTGTCAAGCACATAAAGTTTATATAGTGCTAGTTAGACTCACACTAGCACTAAAGGCTTGCTTATAACAGGGAATGACAGAGGAGAATAACACCATATTTTATTAATTTTTCCTACTAAAATACAGGTAGTCTATGCAGGGTCCTGAAAGGACATGAGATAAATAAAGCTTACCCTTCGTTCACATCTGCGTTTGGTAATCCGTTTGGGGAGTCCACGTGGGGACCCCCTGAACGGAATACCAAACGCATTTGCAAGCAGTGTGCAGTGAAAGCCATAGACTATAATGGGCTCCGTGTGCTTGCCGCGCACTGCCCACACGAATCATGCGGACAGGAAAGTAGATTGTGAACTACTTTCCTATCCGCATGTTCTGTGCGGAGATCTGGTGGTAAGCACACGGAACCCATTATAGTCTATGGGGATCTGTGTGCTTTTACTGCACAGCGCTTGCAATTGCCTTTGGTATTCCGTTCGGGGTTTCCCCATGCGGATTCCCCTGAACAGAATATCAGCGCAGATGTGAACCAACCCTTAGTTATTACAAAGTGAAAGCTTCTGCTGCATTCTGTGTGGCTTCATTCCAACATACAAGCACTCCACCGCATATGGCCGACTGGTCACCAGTAGTGTTGAGCGAGTAGTATTCAATCGAATACCTCGCCGGTATAGGAATGCGTGTAATCCACCGAACACCAAGGGGTTAAATGCTTCGAATATTCGATGCGTTTAACCCCTTGGTGTTTGGCAGATTACACGCATTGCTATCCCGGCGAGGTATTCGATCGAATGTTACTCGCTTAACACTAGTCACCAGTGGTCACACGATTTTAGAGACATATACTTGTATAATCAAGTGATCATTGGCAGCCAGATGAAGGCAGGGTTTTATCTATATGTGGATTCTACTGTGTATGGGTAGATTCATAGAGAGAAATTTTTGCCTGGACTTCGCTGCAAAAATAGCGCCTCTCATTTATTTCAATAGGAGGTAAATGCTTTTTTTTGTCACTGGTTGAAATAATGAGCTGGCGAAAAAATAAGCATCCTGACCGATCTCTGGATGGATTCGGCCTGAATTTCCCACAGAAGTGAGTAAGAGTAAGAATCTTTCTGTTGAGGGCAGGAGGTTTTCTGTGGCAGATTTTTCATGGTGAGTCCTGCAAAATCCACCGTGTGAACGCAGCCTAAGGCTAATGCTCCACATAGCGGGCAGTGGCAAAAAAGCGCTGCAGGAAAAAACACATTGTGTTTTTTCTCGCAGCACTTTCCGTTTCAATTATACCTATTCTATAAATAAGTAGCTAGTGAAGCTCATTTATGGAGCAAGAAAGAACCGTGGGCCAAAAATGTTACATATTAACACCCATCTATGCCAAAAAACTGGGGTAGATGGGTTAATAAATACCCGCAGTGTCTTATGGATGTGTACAAGAACTGATCCATAAATGGGCAGTATAGGTCAACCTTTTTATTAGACTCAGAGGTTGAAATCCTGACACACCTAAAAGTTCTTACAAATGAGAGTTTGCTTCAATGTATCCAGTCTAGACAATCCTCTCTAAGCCAAATTCAGCAGCAGCAGAAATGCATTTCCTAACCTGATAGTTTGCTGATAGGGTCCCAACGCTACTCAGGGCATATATAAATAATGACGTGATCTGACGATTGTATATACCGCTGCATGTCATATAAACTGTTGGTAACTAGGAAATGAATACCTTCTATATCCTTAGTGCCATGGAAATGTATAGCTAAGTGTATATAAAACAACATTTGTAGAATGAATTTTTTGAGAAATATCATCAATAAATTCTTTAAAATGATATTAATTTATTACTATAAAGGGCTATCAAGAGTCCTGAAATTCTTGGCAATTCCATGTTCTGTGGGGAAGGTTTTCAATAGCAAAACTTGTATTGAGACATATGGGAGCCATAGTCATAATGTGGTTTCCCCTTACATATTTGCTTTGATACTTAATTGAATACATTTTGTAAGCCAAAGTATATAAACAGTCAACTACTGTTGACTACCCGTGGCTGCGTTTAACAGAAAGTATGTGCAACTCACAAAGATTTTAAGTCTGAAATTAAAGGTAATGAAATATGCTTGTGCAGCACCACAATGTTAACCAGTTACTGTAAGACTATCCTCAAAGCTGACTTACAGCTACTGTATTTCGTTAACATTTCTTGTACAGATGTGCCTCTGCTTGTAACCATCTAAATGATGGAATTGTGAAGCTGGTAGTAGAGTCATAAAACATCATTAGAAAGGGCACTAGCTATGTTGCACTTAATACTTACAGACTATATGCACATTTGTAATCATTTTATTGCTCCGATGCTTCTGAAAAAAAAGATACTACTTTACAAATAATCTTAAGTAAAAATGTTCTACCATTTTGTGTCTACAGCTAATGTGCAACTATGGGTTAACAGGTTACAAACTAACCATAGGTGTATCCAACAGTTAAGTATTGCCAGCTATGTCCAAGAGGTGATAGATGGATGTCCACGGTAGAATTAAAATTTAACTTTTATTATATCATCTCTTAAAAAAGTTACATGGTAACTATACAGGGTACATCTTAACCATAGGTGTAACCTGCAGTCATGTTGTTACTCTCATCTTCCATCCTTTTACTGTATATAGGTTAGTTTGTAGCCTCTAGCCATGAATATTCGTAGGTCTACCTATTTGTAAACACAAAAGGGTAAGATATTGTAAGACTGTAAATTCCCTTAATTTGGTATTTTGTTATTTAGTTTAGTACTTTATTACAATGGCGCTTTATTAGTTTTTTCAGTGAATGGCTATGCTTCCTTCATGAAGATTTTTGACTCAAGTATGATATGCTTTCTATCACATTTATATGTCGCTGAATTCCTGGGCTAAAGTTTATTTTAGAATAAATGTCAGTTCACACATGCATTTTCCCCCTCTTGTGTCACCAATTCCAGTATTTTTGCTGAAAGGAAAAAAATTCTTGACATTCAAAGTATCAAAATGCCAGTACCAGATTGTTAGGGAAATGCCCGTTAAGCAATTCCCCAGTTGCCACTGCTGGAACCTGGGAGGCGGGGGAAAGATGGGGACAGTGAGCCCTGATACTAGACCCACCCTGTATGTTATGTCCTCTGCTGTCTCAGCCTGTTAGGTTCAGGCGTAGAGTGTCTGAATGACATTCTGTGCGTGGATCATCTGATGCACTGCAGGGGAATGTTCACACTAGGCATGCTGTTTCTGCAGTAGTACTCAAGCATGGATCACGTGATGAGTCACCTTGTGGATCAGAGCTTGGTGTGTTTTAGCCTCTGACGGGGGTTAAGTCCTCTGCAGTGCTGACGGGTTACAGGCTGTGGGCAGTTCTAAATCCTGCTCCTTCCTATTTAGATCCGCTGTGCATGCTGTCTGATGCCGGTCTTAATCTTCAGTGCCTGTGTCCCAGACATGCAGCGCCGCACCTCCCATGAGGCGACCTGAAGCGCTATGCCAGGGCCTCGGGAGGGCAGCATTTTTGCTGACCTAAGCCAGTCCACGACAAGCTGTCCTGGACTGGCTTAGCGTCACCGTGTCTGCAGCCCAACACGGGAAGCGAGCGGTATATTGGGGCGGCCCTGCTGGACACCCCTCACACTCAGGCAGAGAGCAGGTCCTCTCCCTGCCTGCGAACGCCGCTCGCTCTGCTCGGCCATGCCCCCTTTCCGCTCGACCCCGCCCCCTTCCGGTCTTCCCCGCCCCCTTCCGCTCTTCCCCGCCCCCTTCCGCTCTACCCCGCCCCTTCTTGCGGCCCCGCCCCCTCAGTCCCGCCCCTCCTCCTCTGGTCTATCTGAAGCCTGCAATTCCATCTGCATCTGAGTCCTCGCCCATTCAGCTTCCATACCAGCCTGTTCATACTATTTGGATCTTTTGTTAAGTATTGAGTTCCCTTATCCAAACATAGTTGTTCCATGTGAAGAGAACCCTGGTTTAATTTTCTGTTTGGAGGTTTGGATTTTTGTAGGGTTTTTTGCATGTGATACTAAGTTCACACATTTATTTTCTGCACTATACTTTGTGTTCCTCATATTCACCGTTTGTCCAGTCGGACATCTGTGGGGGGCTTTTCTGTATCTTCCCTCTCCTCATGAATGTGAAACTAGTCTAGTTTCTGTTTCACTGGTAGGTGAGTTATTTCTCCGGCTGTGTCCGCGCACACTCAGGCAAGTTAGTCGGGCCCACGGCTACTTTTTTTTTTTTTTTTCAAATGTAGATTGTGAGCTCCACATAGGGCTCACAATGTACATTTTTTCTAATCAGTATGTCTTTTTAGAGTATGGGATGGAAATCCACGCAAACATGGGGAGAACATACAAACTCCTTGCAGATGGTTTTTTTTTGCCCTTGGCAGAATTCAAACCGAGGACCCCAGCACCTCAAAGCTGCAGTGCTAACCACTGAGCCACCGTGTGGCCCTGAGCCCACGGCTACTTCTAGTGCACAAGGCAGGGTATAGGAGTATCACACACTAGGTATTCCAAACTGCTCATTACTCTTGTTTTTTTATGTTTTCTATTTTACTTAACTGAGAAGTTATCAGTCAGGGGCCAGTCCATGGTCAGAGATCCTCAGACCATAACACTGTAGTCCCTACCTACTTGCCTCAACTACCCTAAACGGTAGAGGACTATTATAAGTGAAACAGTGAACGCAGACAAGACAAAAACAACAAGAACGGGAGGTCAAACTAGCCAACGGGTTGGAACCAGACAGATAACTAGGTACAAAATGGGAATCCGAAGTATAGTCAATAGGTCAAAGCAAAGATCAGAATACATGAAAACACACAAAAGAAGAAATATGCTAGCACGCTCAAAGAGGCTAATAGCAAGCACTGAGGTGTGGATAAGAAAGCCATATATAGGCTGTCAGGAATCCAACCCAGGTAATGGGAAGGTAAGATGTCAATCATAAAGCAACTAACGTTAACTCTTTGCGAACCAAAGGGAACTAGCTGGACTGATACTATGAAACAAACTCTCAGCTGTGCTAAAAGAGACTACAACAGGAGGCCCAGGAGCAGGAGATCATAAGTGGACATGTCTCCTGCGCCATACTATGCGGCCGGAGGATGGTGCAGAAATCTGAAAGGACAAGGATGTTACACAGATCTACAATCAATAACTTAGTGCGACTAGCACATTAGACATAAATCCTGCTTTATGTCACGGTGTTGTTGAGGATATTTCAGATATGTGATTCCATATCTCAGAAACTCAGAAATGGAAACTATGATTTACAGTGCCTGCATGCATCATATTCCCTTTCCAATGCTATATGTGCTATTGAAGAATAATAATGTCATAGAAGGGGTTCTCTTGGAAGCACTCCCCCCCCCTTGCTGAAAAGATCAGCTATATTGCAACCATGATTGCTCATTCACTTCATTGGGTATAGTGTTAAGACATGTATGGTTATTAGCAGCTTCATAAGCTGTACTCAACTAATTGCTGGGATGGATTCCATATTTAAATATATGTGTATCGTTGCATTGCACAGGGGTTTGACTCCGACTCAGGCAGGGGTTTAGCAGTGACTAATGTGCATCCACTGAAGGAATGTGGTTAAACACTGATTTTACATTCTTTTAAAGAGATTTTAAAATACTTACAAAGTACTTTTTCATTGAAGTGTATCACGTATATTGTATAATAACCTGCATATTTTATCTTCTAAATGAACAATAGTTCATTTTGCATTATTCAAGATGTGTCATTAAAGCACCCACACACATGAATGCGAAAATAATAAGCATTATATTATACTCTGGCACTTTGAAGATGAATATGTTACGATGCCTCTGAATCTCACTGTAATAAATGTTCCTAAGTTGGTGTTCAGGGAAGATGTTACATTAAGATTAATTGAGATGCTTTACCCATTGTGGGATGCATTACAAGCTTATTAAGGTGACAATTGAAACGTGAATGTAACTGTACCAGCCAGTCTGTAGAGATATATGGAAATATGGATGAAATTATTTGGCCTCATGGATTATTCATGGAGAATGATACTATTACTTGAGGATTTGTAGATTCAATAACAGCTTAGGGACTCCCCACCATTAATATATGGCTGGTAGTTGTGGTCCCTAAATCTTCAGCTATATGTATATTCATGTGTATGTATATTTACAGCACAGGTTAAAATGGCAGGCATGAAGAGATGGAAGACAGTGGAGGAAGCTCCTGGGTGTAACTAGAACCAATATAGCTTTGACATTATATTCACAAGTTCTCAATTCTAAAAAATTATTTTTTCTAAATGGTGCTGTTGCAGAGATGCCCTGTTGCCCCCTACTCTGACATCCACAACAACAGTGCAGTGCCTTTGAACTCTGAATGGAGTTGTATGGGTAGTAATGTCTTAAAGGCTTAGAATGTTTAAAGTAATAGCAATGCCACTGATCTCCCACCACTCGTCTTCCATCATTTCCTGGATCCCCTGATGGTTTCTGTATTTTCTGGTCATGCTCGACATGGAAATGTGAATGCCCACCCAGTCACTGAACACTCTGAGCTTTTTTACATTTCAGTCTTCATTGTATTATTTATGTACAATATGTAAGGTCAGTGTAAATTCCTGACATTGGCTGGGTTGTGAACTACAAAAAAATTGATAAATGCTAATACATTGTTGTGTCTCTTCGTAAGGCACACATTACCACAAATAATGCACATGTAATATATAAGAGAGCCATTGGTTTGCCTAAAACAGAAACTAAGGCTATATTTACATGATACAGATGTAAATATTCTGTGAAAGATGCAGGAAACAGTTTGTTTTCACAGTCAACTTGCATCCATTTGGCACCCATTTTCAAGGATCTCTCATAGACTTGAGTTTTTCAGTGATCCAGGAAAATGCACACAGTCCATCAAAAAAACTTACAAGTTAACAGCTCCATAGACTTTCATTGTTTTCTATCAGATAATCAGGTAAAATTAACACTTAACAAACTTACCACAAACAGAAGGACCAGAATAGGAGTGGGATGGATTTTTTTTTTTTAAATTTAATGTAAAGACAATTCCCAGGTTTTTAAATAGATGGGCATAGAATTATGAAATTGGACAAAATAACTTAGACTAAAACCAGTTCCATCAATATTATAGGAAGTGGCATAACTAACATAGACTGGGCCCCCCAGCAAACTTTTGACTTGCCCCCCCCCATCCCCATGGAATAGCACACTCTTTCATGGCCTCCAAACAGTGTAATGCCCCATTGCCCCATTTACACACACTATAATTTCTTAAAGTGGCCTCCAGACAGTATAATGTCCAATAGCAGTTCCTCCAAACAGTATAATGTCCCACTGTGGCCCCTGCACACACAGTATTATGCTCCACCGTGACCCCTGCACACACAGTATTATGCCACATAGTGGCCCTTGTACACAGTATTATGCCCCATAGTGGCCCTTGTACACAGTATTATGCCCCATAGTAGCACCTGCACACACAGTATTATGCCCCATAGTGGCCCTTGTACACAGTATTATGTCCCTTAGTGGCCCCTGCACACAGTATTATGTCCCATAGTAGCACCTGCACACACAGTATTATGCCCTATAGTGGCCCTTGTACACAGTATTATGCCCCATAGTGGCCCTTGTACACAGTATTATGCCCCATAGTGGCTACAGCACACACTATTATGCCCAATAGTGGCCCCTGCACACAGTATTATGCCCAATAGTGGCCCCTGTACACAGTATTATGCCCAATAGTGGCCCCTATACACAATATTATCCCCATAGTGGCTCCTACAAACAGCAATATGCCCCCTGCACACAGAATGATATCCCATAATGGCCCCTGCACACAGTATTATGCCCCATAATAGTTCACCCGCAAACAATTATTATACTCTGGGGTCTTTCAGCCCTAGGGGAGGTGACAAACATAAAAAAAACTGTTACTTACTAGAGATGAGCGAACAGTGTTCTATCGAACACATGTTCGATCGGATATCAGGGTGTTCGCCATGTTCGAATCGAATCGAACACCACGTGGTAAAGTGCGCCAAAATTCGATTCCCCTCCCACCTTCCCTGGCGCCTTTTTTGCACCAATAACAGCGCAGGGGAGGTGGGACAGGAACTACGACACTGGGGGCATTGAAAAAAATTGGAAAAAGTCATTGGCTGCCGAAATCAGGTGACCTCCATTTTAGACGAATAGTGGATTTCAAATCCGGGTCATATGAGAATGTGAACTTTGTGACTATGAGACAGGGATAGCTGTACAGGCAGGGATAGCTAGGGATAACCTTTATTTAGGGGGGAATGTTATTAAAAATAACTTTTTGGGGCTCTATCGGGTGTGTAATTGTGATTTTTGTGAGATAAACTTTTTCCCATAGGGATGCATTGGCCAGCGCTGATTGGCCGAATTCCGTACTCTGGCCAATCAGTGCTGGCCAATGCATTCTATTAGCTTGATGAAGCAGAGTGTGCACAAGGGTTCAAGCGCACCCTCGGCTCTGATGTAGCAGAGCCGAGGCTGCACAAGGGTTCAAGCGCACCCTCGGCTCTGATGTAGGAGAGCCGAGGGTGCACTTGAACCCTTGTGCACCCTCAGCTCTGCTACATCAGAGCCGAGGGTGCGCTTGAACCCTTGTGCACACTCTGCTTCATCAAGCTAATAGAATGCATTGGCCAGCGCTGATTGGCCAATGTATTCTATTAGCCTGATGAAGTAGAGCTGAATGTGTGTGCTAAGCACACACATTCAGCTCTACTTCATCGGGCTAATAGAATGCATTGGCCAGCGCTGATTGGCCAGAGTACGGAACTCGACCAATCAGCGCTGGCTCTGCTGGAGGAGGCGGAGTCTAAGATCGCTCCACACCAGTCTCCATTCAGGTCCGACCTTAGACTCCGCCTCCTCCAGCAGAGCCAGCGCTGATTGGCCGAAGGCTGGCCAATGCATTCCTATGCGAATGCAGAGACAGCAGTGCTGAGTCAGTTTTGCTCAACTACACATCTGATGCACACTCGGCACTGCTACATCAGATGTAGCAATCTGATGTAGCAGAGCCGAGGGTGCACTAGAACCCCTGTGCAAACTCAGTTCACGCTAATAGAATGCATTGGCCAGCGCTGATTGGCCAATGCATTCTATTAGCCCGATGAAGTAGAGCTGAATGTGTGTGCTAAGCACACACATTCAGCACTGCTTCATCACGCCAATACAATGCATTAGCCAGTGCTGATTGGCCAGAGTACGGAATTCGGCCAATCAGCGCTGGCTCTGCTGGAGGAGGCGGAGTCTAAGGTCGGACCTGAATGGAGACTGGTGTGGAGCGATCTTAGACTCCGCCTCCTCCAGCAGAGCCAGCGCTGATTGGTCGAGTTCCGTACTCTGGCCAATCAGCGCTGGCCAATGCATTCTATTAGCCCGATGAAGTAGAGCTGAATGTGTGTGCTTAGCACACACATTCAGCTCTACTTCATCAGGCTAATAGAATACATTGGCCAATCAGCGCTGGCCAATGCATTCTATTAGCTTGATGAAGCAGAGTGTGCACAAGGGTTCAAGCGCACCCTCGGCTCTGATGTAGCAGAGCCGAGGCTGCACAAGGGTTCTCTCTGCTTCATCAAGCTAATAGAATGCATTGGCCAGCACTGATTGGCCAGAGTACGGAATTCGGCCAATCAGCGCTGGCCAATGCATTCTATTAGCCCGATGAAGTAGAGCTGAATGTGTGTGCTAAGCACACACATTCAGCACTGCTTCATCACGCCAATACAATGCATTAGCCAGTGCTGATTGGCCAGAGTACGGAATTCGGCCAATCAGCGCTGGCTCTGCTGGAGGAGGCGGAGTCTAAGATCGCTCCACACCAGTCTCCATTCAGGTCCGACCTTAGACTCCGCCTCCTCCAGCAGAGCCAGCGCTGATTGGCCGAATCCCGTACTCTGGCCAATCAGCACTGGCTAATGCATTGTATTGGCTTGATGAAGCAGTGCTGAATGTGTGTGCTTAGCACACACATTCAGCTCTACTTCATCGGGCTAATAGAATGCATTGGCCAGCGCTGATTGGCCGAATTCCGTACTCTGGCCAATCAGCACTGGCTAATGCATTGTATTGGCTTGATGAAGCAGTGCTGAATGTGTGTGCTTAGCACACACATTCAGCTCTACTTCATCGGGCTAATAGAATGCATTGGCCAATCAGCGCTGGCCAATGCATTCTATTAGCGTGAACTGAGTTTGCACAGGGGTTCTAGTGCACCCTCGGCTCTGCTACATCAGATTGCTACATCTGATGTAGCAGTGCCGAGTGTGCATCAGATGTGTAGTTGAGCAAAACTGACTCAGCACTGCTAAGTCTGCATTCGCATAGGAATGCATTGGCCAGCCTTCGGCCAATCAGCGCTGGCTCTGCCGGAGGAGGCGGAGTCTAAGGTCGGACCTGAATGGAGACTGGTGTGGAGCTATCTTAGACTCCGCCTCCTCCAGCAGAGCCAGCGCTGATTGGCCGAATTCCGTACTCTGGCCAATCAGCACTGGCTAATGCATTGTATTGGCTTGATGAAGCAGTGCTGAATGTGTGTGCTTAGCACACACATTCAGCTCTACTTCATCGGGCTAATAGAATGCATTGGCCAATCAGCGCTGGCCAATGCATTCTATTAGCGTGAACTGAGTTTGCACAGGGGTTCTAGTGCACCCTCGGCTCTGCTACATCAGATTGCTACATCTGATGTAGCAGTGCCGAGTGTGCATCAGATGTGTAGTTGAGCAAAACTGACTCAGCACTGCTAAGTCTGCATTCGCATAGGAATGCATTGGCCAGCCTTCGGCCAATCAGCGCTGGCTCTGCCGGAGGAGGCGGAGTCTAAGGTCGGACCTGAATGGAGACTGGTGTGGAGCTATCTTAGACTCCGCCTCCTCCAGCAGAGCCAGCGCTGATTGGTCGAGTTCCGTACTCTGGCCAATCAGCACTGGCCAATGCATTTCTATGGGGAAAAGTTAGCTTGCGAAAATCGCAAACTGACAGGGATTTCCATGAAATAAAGTGACTTTTATGCCCCCAGACATGCTTCCCCTGCTGTCCCAGTGTCATTCCAGGGTGTTGGTATCATTTCCTGGGGTGTCATAGTGGACTTGGTGACCCTCCAGACACGAATTTGGGTTTCCCCCTTAACGAGTTTATGTTCCCCATACACTATAATGGGGTTCGAAACCCATTCGAACACTCGAACAGTGAGCGGCTGTTCGAATCGAATTTCGAACCTCGAACATTTTAGTGTTCGCTCATCTCTATTACTTACCTCTACCTGGCTCCAGTGCACTCCCTGCTGCTTTAACATCTGTTCAACGTTGGAACAGGCGTCACATGAGCCAGGCCAGCACCGTGACAAATAATGACGCCAGCCTGGACCACATGACGTCTGGGACATCATCAAATAGGCCTGAGGACTGCTGGAGCGTAGGAGAGATAAGTAACAATGGTTTTTATGTTCCCTCACTTCCCATGGACCTCTGATCATTATACTCCAGGGTCTGAAAAAATACAAGAACATAATGATAGCAGTGTTTGTTGGGGTTCGTGGGCCCACAACTTCAATTACCGATCCCCGCTCCTGCTCACAGCCGTCTCTGCTTCCAGTGAGCAGGAGCAGGGATTGGTAAGTAAATAAGACCTGTTACCTTCCAGGGTTACTCCAGCGGGTAAGGGCCTATATAAAAAAAAAAAAAGCCCAGCACAGCATATAAAAGTCCCAGGCCTTGTGGCAGCTGCTACCGTGGCTACCTTGGTATTTACGCTACTGATTGTAGGTCTCTGCCATGCTGAATGGTGTTGAACAGCAAGATTCTATACCTGCTTCTTAAGGAGTTAAACATTATCCATATGAATGGAAGTCCAGATTGCAAAGCTATTTTCATTTCTATCCACAAATTATTTATTTTTTAATTATATAAACTCTAATGTGGACCCTGCAGGATATTTATAATGAATGCTTTCATTCCATTCCACTATTGAGTAGGGGGTCACTGTCTTGCTGAAGTGTAAAGATACTTTCAATTAAATGTTTTCTTGAATACTGCAGGTTTTTATCTAGAGTTTCACTATATTCTCTTGCATAAAATACAACTTCACAAGCCTTTCAGGGTCTGCTACGAGAAACATCCCCATTACTCTTTTTGATAAAGATCGTGTGTTTCTGGTGCTCTATTGTGTTTTCCTTATATCATTCAGCTTTTGTTATATTTTTGCAAAGAATTTTTAAATGCAGATAAAACCCATATGAAATAGGCCAGGTTATTGTGCAAATCATTTTAGCATCAAGCAGAATTACAATGTGCAAGAGATCATTAAAATGTGTGTATATATATATATATATATATACAGTCCTATGAAAAAGTTTGGGCACCCCTATTAATCTTAATCATTTTTAGTTCTAAATATTTTGGTGTTTGCAGCAGCCATTTCAATTTGATATATCTAATAACTGATGGACACAGTAATATTTCAGGAGTGAAATGAGGTTTATTGTACTAACAGAAAATGTGCAACATGCATTAAACCAAAATTTGACCGGTGCAAAAATATGGGCACCCTTATCATTTTATTGATTTGAATACTCCTAACTACTTTTTACTGACTTACTGAAGCACAAAATTGTTTTTGTAACCTCACTGAGCTTTGAACTTCATAGCCAGATCTATCCAATCATGAGAAAAGGTATTTAAGTTGGCCAATTGCAAGTTCTCCTATTTGAATCTCCTCTGAAGAGTGGCATCATAGGCTACTTAAAACAACTCTCAAATGATCTGAAAACAAAGATTGTTCAACATAGTTGTTCAGGGGAAGGATACAAAAAGTTGTCTCAGAGATTTAACCTGTCAGTTTCCACTGTGAGGAACATAGTAAGGAAATGGAAGACCACAGGGACAGTTCTTGTTAAGCCCAGAAGTGGCAGGCCAAGAAAAATATCAGAAAGGCAGAGAAGAAGAATGGTGAGAAGAGTCAAGGACAATCCACAGACCACCTCCAAAGAGCTGCAGCATCATCTTGCTGCAGATGGTGTCACTGTGCATCGGTCAACTATACAGCGCACTTTGCACAAGGAAAAGCTGTATGGGAGAGTGATGAGAAAGAAGCCGTTTCTGCACGTACGCCACAAATAGAGTTGCCTGAGGTATGAAAAAGCACATTTGGACAAGGCAGCTTCATTTTGGAAACAAAAATTGAGTTGTTTGGTTATAAAAAAAGGCGTTATGCATGGCGTCCAAAAAGAAACAGCATTCCAAGAAAAACACATGCTACCCACTGTAAAATTTGGTGGAGGTTCCATCATGCTTTGGGGCTGTGTGGCCAATGCCGGCATCGGGAATCTTGTTAAAGTTGAGAGTCGCATGGATTCCACTCAGTATCAGCAGATTCTTGAGAATAATGTTCAAGAATCAGTGACGAAGTTGAAGTTACGCCGGGGATGGATATTTCAGCAAGACAATGATCCAAAACACCGCTCCAAATCCTCAGGCATTCATGCAGAGGAACAATTACAATGTTCTGGAATGGCCATCCCAGTCCCCAGACCTGAATATCATTGAACATCTGTGGGATGATTTGAAGCGGGCTGTCCATGCTCGGCGACCATCTAACTTAACTGAACTTGAATTGTTTGTCCAAAATACCTTTATCCAGGATCCAGGAACTGATTAAAAGCTACAGGAAGCGACTAGAGGCTGTTATCTTTGCAAAAGGAGGATCTACTAAATATTAATTTCACTTTTCTGTTGAGGTGCCCATACTTTTGCACTGGTCAAATTTTGGTTTAATGCATATTGCACATTTTCTGTTAGTACAATAAACCTCATTTCAATCCTGAAATATTACTGTGTCCATCAGTTATTAGATATATCAAACTGAAATGGCTGTTGCAAATACCAAAATATTTAGAACTAAAAATGATTAAGATTAATAGGGGTGCCCAAACTTTTTCATAGGACTGTATATAATATATGTTTGTGCTTAATCTTTTAGTCTAGCTTCTCCAGTTCTGTTCCCCAGTTTGTCAAGCGGCAATTTCTACTACTTACCATCATACTCAACATTATGGTACACTTGTATTGGTAGTCAAAAGTATTAACATTGGTATCTCTGGAATTGGGGAAGCTAGACAAAAAAATAAAAAGACGGCCATATTGAGTGTATGCTTTGGTGGCAGTATAAAGGTTTATACCATTAAAGAAGGAAGAGTGAATAACAGGTAAAATGAATATATTCTCTAATGTCATCATTAAACCTAAGACATGAATCTAGTTCTTAAGCAGAAAATACACAGTACGGTGAAATGTCATATTTTATTTGGAACATTAATAAAAAGCTTTAAAAATGGAAACCAGATGGGCTTACCTAAATACTAAAGATATAAAATAACAAAATGGTTCATTGAGGCACTAGAAATTTTCAATGGTTTGCTTAGCAGATTTGTAAAACCTCTCCAACCTCATGCTCATAGGTGCCAATAAAGCATTGAATAGATATACAAAAGTTTGTCTGTCTTTGAACATGCTTATAGTATTGTCTATTTTTAACTTTCAGATGTTTCCTTACAGTTTCCTTTAGCATTCATGTGTACCTAAACCAATACTAAGCTGCAGTTAAGAAAAATAAAAGAAATGTGACGGTAGTGTTGACTGTGAACATTTAGATGTTAGATTAAAGCCCCTTGCAAACGACTGTGTTAGGTCAGTGTGCTATCTGTTTTTTTTTCCCAATAACACATTCATTTCTGTGGGTTCCTGCACATGAATTACACGGTCCCGTGTGTGGACTAACAGTCCGGGCTGCAAAATATGGAACGGGTCCTACTCCTGTCCGATTTTGTGGTCGTGTTTCTGGGGCTCCTATTCATTGAATGAATGGGGCCGCAGAAGCACAGCCAGTGCACGGGCGCCATATAGAAGACATGGCCATGTGCAACCTGCGAAAAGGGAGATTTATATATATGATGAAGGGGGGACAATAAACTGGTGGCAAATGAAGGGAGAACATCGAACTGGGGGCAGATGAAGGGGAAACATTAAACGGGGGCAGATGAACGGGGGCATTAAAATGGCGGCAGACGAAGGGGGGACATTGAACTGGTGGCAGATGAAGGGAGACATTAAATTAGTAGCAGATGGAGGGTATACATTAAACTGGGGGGAGATTAAGAGAGACATTAAACTGGGGACAGCTGGAGGAGGACATTAAACTCTGGAAGTAGCGGGGGGGGGGGAGGCATATCCATCTCTAGTTTCTCCCAGTTTAATGTGACCCTTCAGCTACCCTTGCAGCTTAATGTCCCCCTCCAGCTGCCCTAGTTTCATTTCCCCCTTTAGTTTCCGCCAGTTTAAACTGGGGCACCTGGAGAAGGACTTAATACTGAGGGGCAATTGGAAGGGAACATTATAATGTTGGGGTATATAATGTTTAGGGTGACTGTAGAAGCATTATACTGTGTGGAGGCACAACGGAAAATGGATGAGAATGAGCGGCATACATTTTGTACCTCTTTCTGTTCTTTAAACATTGGGAGATATGGATAAACTCATAGTTTTGTCTGACAGATGCATTGGGAGTAAAGTATAATATGTCAGAAGTGACATTAAAAAGACTTCTGATGCCTCCACCTGTCCTCTTTAGCATTATTATGTATATTGTTTTCCAAATTTGGATTTTACAAATATAAAGTCATTAACCCCTTAGCGACCCTTGACGTAACTGTACGTCATGGGTCGCATGGGGATGTATGGAGCGAGCTCACACGTTGAGCTCGCTCCATACACGGCAGATGCCGGCTGTATAATACAGCCAGGACCTGCCAATAACAGCAGCGGTCGGTGCCCGAGCCGATCGCTGCTGTTAACCCTTTACACACTGCAATCAAACGTGACCGCTGTGTGTAAACGGCGCCGGCGGCATGGGCGCCGCCATGTTTTGCCGATCGCCACCCTCCTGAACGTCACATGAGGGCGGTGATCGGTTGCTATGACAGCCGGAAGCCTATTGAAGGCTTCCAGGCTTGTCTCTGCACTAGATCTATTAGACGATGCCAGAGGCATCATCTAATAGAAGTGCTGCGATTTTCCTATTCACTGCAATACTGTAGTATTGCAGTGAATAGTATGAGCGATCAGACCCCCTAGGTTTCAAGGTACCTAAGGGGTCTGATCATAAATGTAACAGAAGAAAAAAAAAAGTTTTTAAAAGTATAAAAAAAATAAAAAAAATATAAAAGTTCAAATCACCCCCCTTTCCCTAGATTAGCTATAAAAGTAATTAAAGAACATTAAACATAAACATATTAGGTATCCCCGTGCTCCAAAATGCCCGAACTATTAGAATATTAAAACATTTATCCCGTACTGCGAACGGCGTAGCGGCAAAAAAAATAAAAACAGCCAAAAAGCGTTTTTTTCAACACTTTGCCTCCTATAAAAAATTGAATAAAAAGTGATCAAACCAGCAGATCTTTCCTCAAATGGTATCAATAGAAACGTCATCTTGTCCCGTATAAAAAGACACCACAACCAGCTCCATACATGGAAATATGAAAAAGTTACAGGTGTTAGAACATGATGACACAATTTTTTTTTTCTATTTTGCAAAGTTTATCATTTTTTTTAAAAGTATCAAAACATTTCAAATACTATATAAATTTGGTATCACCGCGTTCGTACTGACACGTAGAACACAGGTAACATGTCATTTGTACCAAACAGTGAATGCTGTAAAAATTAAACCCATAAGAAAATGGCGCAAATGCATTTTTTCTCCAATTGCGCCTCATTCTGAATTTTTTTCCAGCTTCCCAGTACATTGCACAGCATATTGAATGGTGCCATTACAAAGTACAATTTGTCCCGCAAACAGTAAGCCATCATGTGACTCTGTGAACTGAAAAATGAAAAAGTTATGGCTCTTGAAATGTGAGGAGGGAAAAACGAAAATGCGAAACCAAAAAATGGCCTGGTCCTTAAGGGGTTAAAGATATCTATCTCTATCATATAAAATATGCCTATATGCATACCATGGAATATAATCCTACTTACACAGTATTATGAAAGATGCGGTTGTACAGTAACTGCAATAACAATGATTAGTGCTGTATAACTTATAAATAAATAACGCATACAGTATCTTGATAAATCAGGACAGTACGTAGAATTTGTAAGTTTCTACAACAAAAAGTCTTTGGGAATGAAAGAGTGATGGTAATATCTCTGGAGGTGCAGAACAGTCAATGAATTGACATTACTTTCAGGGGCAACACAGTGGCTCAGTGGTTGGCACTGCAGCCTTGCAGCGCTGGAGTCCTGGGTTCGAATCCTGCTAGGAACAACATCTGCAAGGAGTTTGTATGTTCTCCCCATGTTTGTGTAGATTTCCTCCCATTCTACAAAAGCATACTGATAGGAAAAAAAAAAAGTACATTGTGATCCCTATATGGGGCTCACAACCTACATTAAAAAAAAATGACATTACTTTCCCAGTTGTCAAGTGTAGTGAAGAGGTTAATATTTAAGACCCCCAGTGATTTATTCACCAGGCTCCAGTGTTGCAGCTATGATATGAAGCTGAACACTATTCACATGCTGCTTCCTTTACGGCCCTGCACAGATAATAGAGATTGGTATGGGAAGGATATAGAAAGTACTTGTGAACATCTGCACTTCTGACTCTAAACGTAAGCATCTGTCTGAGAACTAAAGTGGGAATTGTGATGTCTGAACAGGGATAGATTTTCCTCATATAGATTAGGTATATATAGGTAGGTTTGAAGCTGCATGGCTGCATACTCTCTCTGAGATTGAATGTTTGCAAAATATATTACACAGTGAGCATGTCACGATCTTCTTCTAATGAACTTACTTATACAAAGCTTAAAATCACTCTCAAACTAAATGAAAATAATACCTGAAAGAAGAAAGATAGACGCAGGACTGGATTGTAATTTTTTAAAAGTTTTTATATTTTTTTTTCATATGTGTCTATTAGGATGTGAAAGGAGAAACCTACTGAGTTCTTTTTGTCTTTTGTTGACCTTACTTTTTATATAGAAGTACATTGTATATTAATTGTTCTTGATAGATTGCTGAAAATTGCCTAATTTTACCCCTTACTAAGTAATATTATACTCCACTATTGTATTTCACTACTTGAAACTTTGTTATATCGTGCTGAGTGTAAATGACAAGTAAAAGCCTAGCAGTGGCGGCATAGGGAACGTTTCAATAAGCTGGCTTCTCTCTGGTCTAATACGTGTAAGGGGACACCTAAGGACAGCGAAAGTTCAAATCTAGGACACAGGTGTGTATTACTCTCAGAAAATGGGACAGAAAATGACCCTCTATATTGTGAACAGAAAACCTAAACTTCTTTTTCAGAAAATACAGAAAAACAATTGTTACTGCAATACCTAACAAAAAAAGACAAAAACAGAACAAATAATTCAGACTGAGTAACAAACATGACGTGTTTCTCGGTATGTATGTTCTGTATAAACATTTAAAAAAGTTTAACATGCATATTTTATTGTATCCCACATAAAGAACGCTTTGTTTGCATTTTAGGTAGCAAACGTCATCAACCTACCTTTATACATAAGTGTCATACATAGTACTATTGTCAATAGTATATTGTTAATATTAGCAAATAACATATACAGCAATTCTAGGGAGTCCGCATAGGAACCTCCCAAATGGACTACTGTACGCATTTGCAAGCCGTGTGAAGTGAAAGTACACGGATCCCATAAACTATAATGGGGTCCAGGTGCTTGCCGTGAGATCTCCGCATGAGTTATGCGGACAGGAAAATAGATTGTGAAGTACTTTTCTGTCCGCATGTTCCCTGCGGAGATCTCGTGGCAAGCACACGGACCCCATTATAGTCTATGGGGTCTGTGTGCTTTCACTGTACACCGCTTGCAAATGCGTTCGTTAATCCGTTTGGGGGGGGGGGTCCCCATGCGGACTCCCCCGAATGGATTACTGACATAGATGTGAATGAGGCCTGACTCCTGGCAATTTTTTTTTTTTTTTTCTGATCTGCACCAATCCAGAGCAATCACTAAAGTTAGTTTTGGTCTCTGATATGCTAACTAGATTGTCTAATGTTATGTGAGTAACAGGAAGCTGGCAACAAAGTATGGAGCACAGAATCACTTCCGCTTGCTTCTGCCTGCCACCACCCACTTGATATTAGATAGTCTAATTACCATTTCATGCACCAAAACTAGCTGCACTGGTTGCTCAGGAAGGGTGTGTGTGAAAAATTACAACCGAATCAGTAGAGGGGCTCCTATTAAACGATGAAAATATGAGTGATTTTTATGATTTACTGTTGCTCTGTGTGTATCTCTGTGATGCCCTTGTCTGCTTATGGACTGAAGGGGAAAAAGTGTTACCTTATTTTTTCCGTAGCCTCCCTAGCGTATTGATAGATATCACCTGTAATGATTCTTATGTTTTATTCATATATCCTTCATACTGCAGTTTTCCTGTGCTGTGTGGACCATTTCTCTATACATCATTATATGCAAATTTTGATACACAATTAACATTACTGTGACCAGATTCTACAAAGGAAAAGAAGAAATCAAAAGCAATTACAAATTGAAAACATAAAAAAGAATGGAAATTACAAATTAAAATTGACATATACAAAATTGATACATAACCTGAAAAAGCAAATGCATAAATCTATTAACAAGAGTTTTACTTTGTTCTGAGATTTTGGAGGAGTTTTCATAAGAATTTTAGATGGTTACAAATTCTGCTATAGATGTAATAGAAGATCCCAGTATTGTTGGTTTTATAGATGATATTGTTGACTCCATTGCAGATTGTATTAATGATAATATTATACTTATCATAACTGATGGTATTTTTATATTCTCTATAGATGGGAAATAACCTACCTAGTAATGATAAGCAATAGATGGATGTATGGTATTATGGTGTTCAAGTGTTCTTCTTTTCTCTTCAGAGAATAAGAAGCAATTACATACTGAATGATACAATCTCTGTTGTTATAATAACACAATGTTTGATCTTTAAAAGAAGATGTTACCATTAACTATACTGTATTCACTTCTACAGTCTGCATGACACTGGTATAGAACTGGTTCTAACAATATAAGATCACCAGATAAACCATAAACTACAGTGTTGGCCAAAAGTATTGTCACCCCTGCAATTCTGTCAGATAATACTCATTGTCTTTCAGAAAAAGATTGCAATCACACATTCTTTGGTATTATCTTCATTTAACTTGTCTTCAATGGAAAACCACAAAAAGAATTGTCAAAAAGCCAAATTGGATATAATTCCACAGCAAACATATAAAAGGGGGTGGACAAAAGTATTGGCATTGTTTGAAAAATCATGTGATGCTTCTCTAATGTGTGTAATTAACAGCACCTGTTACTTACCTGAGGCATCTAACAGATGGTGGCAATAACTAAATCACACTTGCAGCCAGTTGAAATGGATTAAAGTTGACTCAACCTCTGTCCTGTGTCCTTGTGTGTACCACATTGAGCATGGAGAAAAGAAAGAAGACCAAAGAACTGTCTGAGGACTTGAGAAGCTGAGAAGAAAAATTTTGAGGAAGCATGAGCAATCTCAAGGCTACAAGTCTATCTCCAAAGACATGAATGTTCCTGTGTCTACCGTGCGCAGTGTCATCAAGAAGTTTAAAGCCCATGGCACTGTGGATAACCTCACTAGATGTGGATGGAAAAGAAAAATTGACGAGAGATTTCAACACAAGATTGTGCAGATGGTGGATAAAGAACCTTGACTAACATCCAAACAAGTTCAAGCTGCCCTGCAGTCCGAGGGTACAACAGTGTCAACCCATACTGTCCATCGGCGTCTGAATGAAAAGGGACTGTATGGTAGGATACCCAGGAAGAGTCCACTTCTTACCCAGAGACATAAAAAAGCCAGGCTGGAGTTTGCCAAAACTTACCTGAGAAAGCTAAAAACGTTTTGGAAGAATGTTCTCTTGTCAGATGAGACAAAAGTAGAGCTTTTTGGGAAAAGGCATCAACATAGAGTTTACAGGAAAAAAAAGAGGCCTTCAAAGAAAAGAACACGGTCCCTACAGTCAAACATGGCGGAGGTTCCCTGATGTTTTGGGGATGCTTTGCTGCCTCTGGCACTGGACTGCTTGACCGTGTGCATGGCATTATGAAGTCTGAAGACTACCAACAAATTTTTCAGCATAATGTAGGGCCCAGTGTGAGAAAGCTGGGTCTCCCTCAGAGGTCATGGGTCTTCCAGCAGGACAATGACCCAAAACACACTTCAAAAAGCACTAGAAAATGGTTTGAGAGAAAGCACTGGAGACTTCTAAAGTGGCCAGCAATGAGTCCAGACCTGAATCCCATAGAACACCTGTGGAGAGATCTCAAAATGGCAGTTTGGAGAAGGCCCCCTTCAAATCTCAGTGACCTGGAACAGTTTGCCAAAGAAGAATGGTCTAAAATTCTAGCCGAGCATTGTAAGAAACTCATTGATGGTTACCGGAAGCGGTTGTTCGCAGTTATTTTGTCTAAAGGTTGTGCTACCAAGTATTAGGCTGAGGGTACCAATACTTTTGTCCGGCCCATTTTTGGAGTTTTGTGTAAAATGATCAATGATTTGACTTTTTTTCATTCTCTTTTGTGTTTTTTAATTGCAAGTAAAATAAATGGAGATATTAATACCAAAGAGTTTGTGCTTGCAATCATTTTCTGGAAGAAAATGAGTATTATTTGACAGAATTGCAGGGGTGCCAATACTTTTGGCCAACACTGTATACTGTATTCACTTTTTCAGTCTGCATGACACTGGTATAGAACTGGTTCTATGAATATGAGATCACCAGATTAACCATTAACCATGTGATATGAGACATTTTGAATACATTATCATATAGTATTAGTGGAAAGTTGATTTTGGTATAGTGATCTACTGGCATATTTATCTGCGTTCATTTCTAAAAATAGCGTATCCCAATGACACTTATTCTTGACATAGCTCTATGATTTATGACTATATAAGGCAAAAGATAATGGAAAACATTGAAAATGAGCTGTGAAATTCTATATTGTAGACAAAGAAAAAAGGTTCAGTTTTTCTAACTCTTACATGAATTTATATTGCCAGGAACAGGATTAAGTAGTTATCCATAATAGCCACATGCAAGTTGCTTAAAATGACATTCCTGCAATGGACACCCCATAAATTATTTATATTAATCCAGTCGACATACAAATAGCCATATAGAAGATAATGCATTAAAAAGATGATTTGTAAACATACTTTTTCTCACTACAATCCTATTATATCTGTATATTCACAAATCCTGGTAGTGAAGACTCATTCAGCTTCTGTTATATGACCTTCTTTATTAAAGGCTCGACCATTGTACCAAACAAGCACTTTTACAGCTTGTGTCTCCCCATTTCCTCATAGATTATAAGCTCTCGTGACCAGGGACCTCACTCATGTATTAATTTCTTTGTGACATTGTAATGTGAAATCCTGTTTATTCATGTACCCTGTTGGCTTGTAAAGGGCTGCAGAATATGTTGAGACTATATGAATAACGTTATTATTAGGGATGAGCGAACAGTGAAATATTCGATATTCGATATTCGTTTCGAGTAGCCCCTCAATATTTGACTACTCGATCGAATATCAAATCCTATTATAGTCTATAGGAAAAAATGCTTGTTTCAGTGGAAACTACTATTTGACTAAGGGAGAGTCCACGAATAGCAGGAGGAGAGTGTTTAGAAGGAGCGCTGTGCAGTTAAAGCGCAAGGACCCCATTATAGTCTATGGGGTCCGTGCGCTTTAACTGCACAGCGCTTACAATTGTGCTGATAAAAAATAAGCTCCCTTGTAACTGCAAGCTGCCAACTCTCCCGACTAGCAAAGACGAGACTGCGACAAATCAACGCTGATTCTGCAGCAGGCTCGTCCTTGCTAGTCAGGAGACTGCTGTGGTCCGATCTTAGACTCCGCCTCCTCACAGTCGAGCCTCCAGCAGAACCAGCATTAATTGGCCGAATGCTTTACACTGGCCAATCAACGCTGGTCAGTGCATTCCTATGAGGAAAAAGTCAGCTCCCTCGTAACAGCAAGCTGCCACCTCTCCTGACTAGCAAGGACGAGCCTGCTGCAGAAGCAGCATTGATTTGCTGAATGCTATACACTCTATAGCATGTGGCCAATCAACGCTGGTTCTGAATTGAATATTTACTGGGAATAGTTAGTAGTATTCGATCGAGTACGAATATTTCAAATACTGTAGTATTCTACTGAATACCTACTCAATCAAATACTACTCGATCATCTCTAGTGATTATTATTATTATTATTATTATTATATGTTGCACTGATGCATATGTTTTATTCATTTATTGAAGTAAGAAATTTTACATTACTATGACATTCCACTATACCGCACTGTTAGTGCCACAGTGTTGGCATAAAAAAAAATCAAAGAGAGATTCAAAAAAAGTCCCCAACATAAAAAAAGTGCCATTGCATGTTTCATTACCAAGGGTGCCATTTTGTTTACACATCTGCTCCCATGAAGGGATACCGTATATACTCAAGTATAAGCTGATTTTTTCAGCACATTTTTCATGCTGAAAAAGCTCTCCTCGGCTTATACACGAGTCAGGGTCCAGGGAGCACAGAAAACTGGAAGGACCTGGACCAGTGGTTAGCACTGCAACCTTGCAATGCTATAGTCCTGGGTTCGAATCCCACCAGGAACAGCATCTGCACGGAGTTTCTATGTTCTCCCCCTATTTGCATGGATTTCCTCCAATTCTACAAAGACATACTGATAGGTAAAAAAAAAAAGTACATTGTGATTCCTATATGGGGCTCACAATCTACAATAAAAAAAAGAAGACTGGAAGGGGGAGGTACTTTAGTGCTACTGCTCTGTGATTGGCTTGTCATGAGGTCACGTGACTGATGTCATCAAAGGTCCTGTAGCCACTGGTATGTAACATCTGCAGATAAGGTTGAGTCTAAATCCTAGTAGCTCCGCCCACACCAGAGTCTAGAAGAGATCTAGAAAACTGTGAGGAATTGATACAGAAAGTATATTGGAAAATTGTACAACTATTTATTATACAAACCATAACATTTGTCTCTCAATCCTGGTCTGAAAGTGGCCAACCCCTTTAAGTAATCTGTAAAACAATTGCAGCAATTGTAAGAATAATTATTTTCTGTGTAGTTATGTAAAAAATGGTGACATTGTGTTCTGATAATCCAAATATCAATCCAAAAATTGCAGGTCTTGAAGTGGATTGCAGTCTCTTATTTGATCTTCCTCATTTGTTGAATTGTTCTTGCTGTTTCCACATTTTTATCACTTTTATCCTTTGCCTCAGTTGTTGAAACCTCTCCAGCTGCCCTGAACATGTTACTTGTACTACATCAGTCAGCTATCAGAGCATATTTTAGTGACATGGTGAAATCCTGGGACCAGAAACGTTGTTTCACAGCAACAAGCAATATCTAGGATTGTCACCTCATTCATCTGTTCATTTTAATTAGATTTTATCCTTTAAATGTTATTCCAGCTGTTATAAAGCCGTAGCTGTAGCTTACTGTTGTGTTAGGTGGTGAGATCACAGAGTATGATGTGTGTAATAACTATATATATAATATAGAGAAGGAAATGATTATTTGATTTATAATTTTAAGGGTATGTTAATTTTAACAGAATATCAAAAATAAAATCCACAAAATCACATTGTACAAATTTTATAAATTGATTTGCATTTTGCATATGGAAATAAGTATTTGATCCCTTTGGCAAAGACTTACTACACCCCAACACATCAATAATAATTGGGGTTTACAGCTGGCCATATTTGCACTGCTATATTGCCAATCAAAGTATTTCACATGATTTCTAAGGCTTTGTTTGTTACTAATCCTTATCAAATTTCTTATTCCAGCCTGTCATGAGTCCCTTCTTATCTCTACAGCTCCAAAAGACCAAATGTCATGCCTGAAATACATTCGTTTCCATGGCATGCAACTTGATGAACCAAGTCACTTAATTTATGATTGAGAATTTATCAAGTCAAATGTGCAGTTTTTTTTAGTGTAATATTCACCTTTTATCTACAGAATTTTCAAAGTGTTTTCTAGATTTATCATCTGTTTGTGTCAGAATACAAGACATTTATGCAACATTTGTCATTTTGCCTTTATGCCAATGACAGTGTGGGGGGGGGGGGGGGGGGGGGGGCTCAAGGCTTCCACCGGAATAAATCAATTATATAAATATCAAGAATAAGTGAAAGTCAATCAGTTATGAGTATTCGTAGTAATCAGTTATGATATATTGCTCATCCACTGTAACAGGACCCCCACGTACTATACATCATGTATACAATAATACTGTCATCCCTGTATATAACCATAACATGTGCATGAGCTCCTGGCCCTGTATGACTCTACTTCCTTGCCAAGCTGGTCCCACAAACATCAACTCCCAAAACTCACCACTGTAACAGAATTTTTTTGTGACCTCAATCTGTGTAGCGTTCAATCTGGCAGGACGGTATATTTGTAGAGGAAAGTTAAGTCATTTAGTTTCCACTGGAAGAAAAAAATGACTAAAGATGATAATGCAGGGTTAGTAATAGTTAGTAGAGTTCTCATGATTCTTAAGATTTAAGGTTTTTTTGGCTATGAATAAGCTATTAATCTACATTTACTTGGATACATTCTTTTCACATGCGTCACATTTATGATTTTTTTCCCAGTGATATCATAGAATTCACGTTGTCCTCTTGATATTGCAACAAACAGTCAGCACTGCCAAACAATGTGGAGAAGCAATGCAGGTACAAGTAGGCATGGTTGCAATAGAAATACAAACAGCACTCTGCTAGCACCAATATCATTCTACTGAATCTACAACTACTTGGAGATAAGGTCCTTGGTCCACATTTTGATGAAAATCTATATGACTGAGGCCCCACATTGCAGAAATGCAGCTTTTTTTGAGACTGGGATAGACTATTTGAGGAGATAACGCTGCAGGGAGGAGGGAGAAAGCAGCAGTGTGAACCAATGATTATAGATGAGGTGTGTCCCAGACCATCTAACCAATGATTAGAGAGGAGGTGTGTCCCAGACCATCTAACCAATGATTAGAGAGGAGGTATGTCCCAGACCATCTAACCAATGATTAGAGAGGAGGTGTGTGTTATAGTCAGCAGGGTTTATTAAAAAAAACAAAACAACTAAACCCTACGGAGCCCTCTGGGCTACTGACTGCTAAACAACCTGGTGTGAATGCTGTCTAACAGTTACTGTCACTGCCAGCTAAATAAAAGGACCAGGTGTGCTCTGTTACTATTCACAGAGCCCTGTGCAGTCAGAGCAGCCACACAAATAAACTAACTGGCTAGCCAGCACTCCTGGACTAGCCAGAGACCAACAATCCCTGTGTGCTTCCAGCCACCTAACCCCCAATGCAGCTACAGCCAAACAACTGGTCAGTGTGAACATGGACTGAAAACTCACACACACCAGGCAGCATGTTGTCCAACTACAAATGGCATTGCTGTCTCTGGGGATGATTCTAACTAGAGCCACTGAGTATTTACAGGCTGGAACCCAAACACACACACACGTTAGGGTTTGGGATTTGAATTAGATTTGATCTTAGAGCACCGGGCGTCCAGACCAGCCATCTTATATAGGCAAGGGGCGGTCACCAGCAAATAGCCCAGCTGCCCAATCCGAGCGTCCATTGGTCGACACACATGTCGATCAACCAGTCGACTACGCCCGGCTGTTGCAAGGCAAATTAACCCCTGCAACCCTGGATTGTGCAGTGGCACAGACATCGACGCCCATATCATGGCCGCAGTTACTGCACAATCCTAACAGTGCGTCCCAGATCATCTAACCAATGATTTGAGATGAGATGTGTCCCAGACCATCTAACCAATGATTAGGGAGTAAGTGTGTCCCAGACCATCTAGCCAATGATTAGAGAGGAGATGTGTCCCAGACCATCTAACCAATGATTAGAGCAGAGGTGTGTCTCAGACCATCTAACCAATTATTAGAGAGGAGGTGTGTCCCAGACCATCTAACCAATAATTAAGGAGGAAGTGTGTCCCAGACCATCTAACCAATGATTAGAGAGGAGGTGTGTCCCAGACCATCTAACCAATGATTAGAGAGGAGGTGTGTCCCAGACCATCTAACCAATGACTAGAGAGGAGGTGTGTTCCAGACCATCTAACCAATAATTAGGGAGGAAGTGTGTCCCAGACCATCTAACCCAGGGGTCCTCAAACTGCGGTCCGAGGGCCACATGCGGCCCACCAAGCACTTCTGTTTGGCCCCGCCGACAACGCCGGCAGGTGTGCATTTATAATGAAGTTCCTGGGGAGCTCGGGCCAGGCCATGGAGCGCACTTCACTTTACCTATTGGAGGGCACCACTCCTGATGTCTGTGCGACCTGCTCTGCCTCCGGCCCACTGTTTAAAAAGTTTGAGGACCCCTGATCTAACCAATGATTAGAGAGGAGGTGTGTCCCAGACCATCTAACCAATAATTAGAGAGGAGGTGTGTCCCAGACCATCTAAGACTCCTTATAGGCACTGTAACTAATCTGTAGCTCTGTAATGGAGCTGAGCTGCCAAACAGAAGCAGGAAAGTAAACAGCAGTTAAGCACAACCTAAACGTACTAAAATATAATTTTCAAACTTCCTAGTAGACACTTGCTTTAATGGAGATGTCCCTGTTTAGAACCTCCTCTATTAGTCTAAGAAGAGAATGGTTTCAAATAGTGTCTCTCACTTTAGGTGACAGTGACCTAGCTATAGGGAGAACGGAGGTAGCAGTTGCTATTGGGCCCTGGACCTTCAGCAGCCCCAAAGGTCCTTCTGCCCCATAAAATATACCACTATACTAAATGACAAAAGGAAGTTAAAGACCCCATTACAGATTTTCGATTGGGGCCCAGGAGCCTCTGTTGATGGACATATCTTGCATCATTTTCTGTTAGTACTGTGTGATGATTTAGTACTGCAGGATTTGAGTATTCCTCCTCCATACAGTTTACTGTGGTCATGTCTCCCCCATATAGGTTCAGCTGAAAATGGAGCATCTTTTACTCTGTATAAAACATCCATCTGATGATAGGCCTTTACATGGGGCAATTACAGAAACAAGTGTTTATATGAACGCTTGTCCCTGATTCCTGATAATTTTAGCCCCCAAAAAATAGATTTTATTGTTATTACAGTTTACTAAACCAATTCAACACTATATACTCTATTTTAAAGACATATTATATTACACTTTATATTAACCTTTAACCCCTTCCCGACATGCGCCGTAATAGTACGGCGCGTGTCGGGTCTGTAACTATGGCGACCGCCCGGGAGCCGGGCGGCCGTCATAGCCGCCGGGTGTCTACTGCTTTAAGCAGTAGACAACCGGCTCTAATGCCTCCGTTCGGTCCCCGGACCGATCGGAGGCATTAACCCCTCCGGCGCTGCTGTCAAAGGCGCCGGAGGCGCCATCTTCCCGGCGGCGCATGGGCGCCGCCATTTTGGCAAGGATCGCCGGCTCCTGGAGCATGCTCCAGGGCCGACCCCCCGTTGCCATGACAGCTGGGAGCCTTGTTAAGGGCTCCCAGCCAGTCTGCAAATTCTCTCTTTTGCAGGCTGGTGTATACAGCCTGCAAAAGAGATGATGATTTTTTGCAATGCATTGCAATGCATTAGCATTGTAATGCATTGCATTAGTGATCAGACCCCCTGCAAAAAAAAATAAAAAAAAAAGGAAAAAAAAATATAAAAAAATATAAAAAGTATTAAAAGTTCAAATCACCCCCCTTTCCCTAGAACACATATAAAAGTAGTTAAAAACTGTGAAACATATACATGTTAGGTATCCCCGCGTCCGAAATCGCCCGCTCTACAAATCTATAAAAATATTTTTCCTGTTCGGTAAATGCCGTAGCAGGAAAAATAGTCAAAAGTGCCAAACCGCCGTTTTTTCACTGTTTTAATTCTGATAAAAATTTGAATAAAAAGTGATCAAAGCAATAACATTTCCCGAAAATGGTAGAACTAAAAAGTACACCCGGCCCCGCAAAAAAAGACGCCCTATGCATCCCCGTACTCCTATGTATAAAAAAGTTACGGCCGTCGGAATATGGCGACTTTTAGAAAAAAAATTTTTTAACACCGTTTTGGAATTTTTTTTAGGGGTCAAAATGTAAATAAAACCATATAAATTTGGTATCCCTGGAACCGTACCGAAACACAGAATATAGGGGACATGTTATTTTGGCTGCACAGTGAACGCCGTAAAACCAAAGTCCGTAAGAAAGTCGCAGAAATGCATTTTTTCTTCAAATCCACCCCATTCTGAATTTTTTTCCTGCTTCCCAGTACATTATATAGAATAATTAATGGTGGCATCATGAAGAAAAAATTGTACCGCAAAAATTAAGACCTCATATGACTCTGGGAGCGGAGAAATAAAAAAGTTATGGGGTTTAGAAGGAGGGGAGTCAAAAACGAAAAACGAAAATCAAAAAATGCCATCGGCGGGAAGGGGTTAAAAACAATTCCTTATTAAGGAAAAAAAATGCTCTGTAAAAATAGACATTACAGAATTACACAGCGGGTTTTACAACCTTTGGTGATATAAAAGAAGAAATGTACTGACATTTTAAATGGTTCTGGAGTCCCTTTGGTTTTCTCTTGACATTGCAATATTCTCCAGCTCCTTTCTAACATGTAGAAAAATATTATTTTCATAGTTGATAACATGGAGAGATTGGCAAAGAGCTGTTTCGATAAATCAGTGAACAGTATAATTAGACTTTACTGAAACAGACAGAATGGGTATAACTTACACTGTCTTGCTGTTTGCATAATGCATAAAACTTCTAAAAGAAATATGAAAGATCTACTGAGTTAATAGAAGTCTGAAGTCTTTACTGTATTAAAAACATGTCAAATAATAGCAAATATTATATATATATATATATATATATATATATATATATAAAGCAATCCGGTCTGTCAGCAACTTGTATGGATGGAAATTGTCCTAAAGCAGTACACCACGTATCGGTCCACACTGGGACCTTTCTCAAGTGCAAATAAACACATCCACCCCAGTGTAATTTATATAAGAAACCACCAATCCCCGCCCTTGTAACAGAGGGCCAATCATTAGTTTCTTATAATCACCGAATCCTATATACAACATACATTTTCATTAAAATCACATGAAACAGGGTATAAATATGAACATACATAACATATACAATATAGTGCATCAAACCATGGTTATAACCACATATGATCTAGCAAAGGATGTAACATGTCCTGCTCAGCTACTGCTTGTTGCTCCAGAATATAAGAAAACTTAAATGTGTCTGCAGGAATCACCTGGACTGGTGCACAACTAACTAATGCCCCACCAATGTATATACCATAGATCCATAGCACAATGGAAAACCCCCCACTATCTGACACATCTGTTAGAACCACATGGAGAAATAGGGAATCTGTCATAGAAGCTCTTACAAAAAAAAAGGAACAAAGGTCCCATATATTATGCAAAACAAAACAAAACTAAAAAAAACTTTTAGGTTTAAGTTACTATATATATATATATATATATATATATATATATATATATATATATAAAGAGTACTTAGAACTGGGGTGCTTAGATCATGCAAATAGGGAATGGGAATAAACTACTATTTATTATAACTGAAAACCCCAGAAGCATCATGACTGTAGGCAACCCTACACCCGAAATGTAGCAGAGCTGAGTGTGCGCTGAGCTCTGCTACACCAGAGATGTAGCAGAGCTGAGTGCCGAAGGAGGCAGAGTCTAAGATCGGTCCATAGTCCGATATCAGATGTAGCAGTGTTGAGCGCACAGCTCTGCTACACCTCTGCTACACCAGAGATGTAGCAAAGCTGAGTGTGCACTGAGCTCTGCTACACCAAAGATGCATCTCAGGTGTAGTAGAGCTCAGTGCATGGCCAGCTCTGCTACATCTCTGGTGTAGCAGAGCTCAGCGCACACTCATCTCTGCTACATCTCTGGTGTAGCAGAGCTCAGCGCACACTGAGCCTGCTACATCTCGGGTGTACTAGAGCTCAGCGCACACTCAGCTCTGCTACATCTCTGGTGTAGCAGAGCTCAGAGCACACTCAGCTCTGCTACATCTTGGATGTAGCTGAGCTCAGCGCACGGCCAGCTCTGCTACATCTCAGGTGTAGCAGAGCTGTGCACTCAACACTGCTACATCTGAGATCGGACTGTGGACCGATCTGAGACTCCGCCTCCTCCGGCACTCAGCTCTGCTACATCTCTGGTGTAGCAGAGCTCAGTGCACACTCAGCTCTGCTACATCTCTGGTGTAGCAGAACTCAGAGCACACTCAGCTCTGCTACATCTCGGGTGTAGCAGTGCTCAGCGCATGGCCAGCTCTGCTATATCTCAGGTGTAGCAGAACTGTGTGCTCAACACTGCTACATCTGAGATCAGACCACAATGGAGACTGCTGTGGACTGATCTTAGACTCCGCCTCCTCCGTTAGAACCAGCGTTGATTGGCCGAATGCTGTACTCTGTATGGCATTCGGCCAATCAACGCTGGTCAATGCATTCCTATGTGAAAAAGTCAGCTCCCGCATATCGCAAGCTGACAGGGATCCCGATGAGATAGTGGTGTTATACAGGTATTTGGGCATGTTAGATGCCCCTAGGCATGCTTCCCCTGCTGTCTCAGTTGCATTCCAGGGTGTTGGCATTATTTCCTGGGGTGTCATAGTGGACTTGGTGACTCTCCTGAGTTGAAGGGTGGCTTCCCCTGAAACAAAGCATTTTTCCTCATAGACCATAATGGGGTTCGATATTTGTTCGAATAGTCGAATATTGAGGGGCTATTCGAGACGAATATCAAATCTTGAATATTTCACTGTTCGCTCATCTCTACTTAGCAAAGTTACCTTGCATCTCTAGTGTCCAGCCAAATCTAACCAAGGACAACATCTGCAAGAAGTCTGTACACTCTTTTGTCTGTACTTGAACCTTACAAATTGTACAGTCCTTCAGAATATGTTGTTACTATATAAATAGGATGTATTATTATTATTGTTATAGCACATTACAGACATTGGATAGTCCCATAAAGGGCTCACAATCTGAATTCCCAGTCAGTATGTTGTTGGAGTGTGGGAGGAAAGCCATGCAAACACAAAGAGAATATGCAAACTCCTTGTATATAGTGTAAGATTTAAACCTGGGACTCCAGGGCTGGAAGGCAACAGTGCTAACTACTGAGTCTCCATATTGCCTCTTAAAATGTGGATGTGTCTATTCAAATAGTTGATGTTTCATGTCAGGCAGAAGGAATTTACAGAAAAGTAGTATGGTAGAGAAGAACTATTGTATCCATAAAGTAGCAATATAGTAACTTCTGTTCTCATACTCATTTAGGATACCTGCCTAACCAATGTTTCACTACCCTATTCATTGCTGTACTAGTGTTTCCAATAAAGTGCATCATCAGGGGTGTAGCTGCCAAACATACAGTCCAGGCAAAATTTCATCCTATAGTATTTTGGTTAGCATAGCCGCATTTGGGTGCAGCTGTTATGAGCGTATTTGTTGAAGCCTTGAAGACCTAAAACAGCAAGCAGTGCAGATCTACATTGTTTGTGGCTAAAATCAGATATCTGCACTGAAACATTTAGATCCAGGGTTATTAATTTTCAGAAATTATTAAAATGCCCTTCTTGTAAAATCTTGGATCATTTTCTATGCTCTTAAATACTTTGTAATCACATAAAATCCTAAATGTGGCTTCTTTTTCCTCTTCAATGGTAGTTAATAGTGTGTTAATAGAGGTTATTAGCGTTCTGGGAGCTGTTCTCCTCTAACCCCAGCTTACCTTTCACATCTACACAAGGCTGAATAGAAGCACTAACACATAAAATGCTCATTTAGCCAATATCCTTAATTAAGCTCCATCTCTCCATCACTCTCTGATGGGCTGCCACTGAATGAAGGTCATGTACAATAGATAGAGTAGCCTTTTCTTGGAAGGCTTGGATACCGTCCAGTGTTCCATAAGTGCAAGGTCTTGTGGGATTCATTGAAAGTTTGTCTAACTGAATCCATTATCCTAGGCTCAAATAGAGCACCTTTGTGAAGATATTTTCCATCTGATATTCTGTACAGGTTTGCATTTTCTGCATGTAGTAGGAAATCATACTATTTCAATTAGCTAAGATTCTTACTGGAGTACTTGTGTTTATGGAGAGGTTTCTTTTTCATATCACTTTTAGCTTAGGCGGTCATTGTCCAAATACAGTGTACTGTACCTTTTTAAGAAAAGCAGTTTCTTATGAGGAACCTATTATAACAAATGTCTACTTGGCATAGTGTTATTACTTTGAATGAATAGAGAGACCACAGCAGTAGACCACAACTTTTCAAGATAAAAGAGTATTACTATACACAGTAGATGCAAAAAAGCCATAAATTCGAAAAAAATCAAACACACAAAAACGGTGGTTAATGTAATATCATATAGTGTGGCATGTTAAATGATGTGTTAGAATGGTTAATTCTGGGCCAGAAGAGGTCTGACATCTGCACAAGCTGATTTAGACTATGGTACTTACTCACTGGGGTGAAATTCATTTTGGGGCACACAATACAACTATGTGTAAATATTTCCTAACACTCTTTAGCAAATTTCTAAACTTTCACAAACATAAATTGGTGCTTGGCTCTTGCCTTTACCTAGGGCTGTCTTAGGGCCGTGAGCTGGACATATGTACCCACACAGGAGAAGACCAGAAGAAGCTAAAAGGTGACTGGTGACGTGGGGCCCTGCAGTGTGATTGAGAAGATGGGGCCAAGGGAGGAATGATATTGGTTGGCCTTACTTTGCACTTAGAAGTCAAATCAGTTACCCATGGTGTGTACAGTATATAAAAATAAATTTGGTAGTTTCTAATCTGGCCAGTATATTATACTGAAGCATAGCCTGGTTGATGAGTATCTGTATGAAGTATAATAAGTGTACTGTTCCAGGGTGAGCTGTGGGCCCATCTGGTTCAGGGGCTCACTGGGGATTCACCTGTTCACCTGCGACCAACCTCAATAGCTCTATTGCTATGACAGTAACATTCTAATATGGCTCCTGCGATCTTGCTGCGCGGGAGTTGTCCTGCATAGGAGAAAGTACAGAGAAGATGGGGATCAACATATGGGAGCTCAAGGGAATTTTTAACAATTAGCTCCATTTTTATGAAAATCAACATTTTATTATTATGCAAATTTAGCTGGAAAGGGATTTAGGAGCGTGTATTCTCCTGTTGGGGCTTCACTCTATGCTCTAGATACTTGTGCCAGAGCCAGATCTCAGTCTAGGAATTAGGGTGGAGCTGGGTGGCACTTAGTGGTGATTATAATGACATGTCTCCATTAGGACACTTCTGAGTTCAGGACTGAATTGGTGGGTCTCCTGTTAACACTCTATTCAGATACCAAGTGGTGTTACCAAATATGTCTCAAAGTTTTTGTAGAATTGACAGACTCCCTTTAAAGACCTGGCTACAGCTGTACTATTACAGTGGATGTCGGGAAAGTGTTAATGGAAAGTGCCATTCATTCTATTAGCTAACTACCTATTGTACTGTTAACTGGTGTTTTCTTTCTATCTTTCTTTTTTTTTTTTTTTTAAATACAGTTTTTATTTTATTGTAGTTCCAGATAACTGTACGCACAACAAATTTAGAAGATGCAATAAAGAACATAAAAGTCACTGCTCATCAGTGGCGTAACTACCACCATAGCAGCGGTAGCAGCTGCCACAGGGCCCGGGACATTAGGGGCCCGGTGACAGCTGCTACCGCTGCTATCATTATTCTCGGAGGTCTTTTCGAACCCCCGAGTATAATTATCGGGGCCCCCTGTTGGTGGAATACTTTCCACCAACAGGGGGCCCCGAAGCTGCAGCAACGGCTGAGACACAGGAGCTGCAGCTCTGGCTCCTCTCAGCGCTTCAGGACGCTCCCCCTCTCTCCCCCCCTCCCTTTCTCTGCCTGTCCTCTGCCCACCAATGAGAGGAGGAGGCGGGGCTTATCCCTGCCGAGCTCCTGCCGTCCTGCACTGAAGGGGAAGAAAGGAAGAAGGAAAGTGAAACTAAAGCTACACAGGTACGTACTGGGGTTACTTATTAATGTCAGGCATATGGGGTGATTACTTGTGTTTTAGTAACTCCATGTGCCTCATATTAATAGCAGTTAACCCCATCATCTCCCTCACATTAACCCCTGTGTGCCTCAGCATAAGAGTTACTGATATGTGAGACATATGGGGGTAATAATAATGAAGATACTTTATTATTACCTCCATGTCTCTCACATATCAGTAACTCTTATGGTGAGGCACACAGGGGTTAATGTGAGGGAGATGATGGGGTTAACTGCTATTAATATGAGGCACATGGAGTTACTAAATTGTAATGCACATGACCAGATTTTTTATCCACAATTTGTCCTGGTATAGCGGTCAGCGGGTGACGTGACAGTATTTAGTCCTGTAGGGGCCACTATTGGGTATAATACTGTGTGCAGGGGCCACTATTGGGTATAATACTGTGTGCAGGGGCCACTATGGGGTATAATACTGTGTGCAGGGGCCACTATGGAACATAATAGAGCGCGCAGGAATGCGTAGGAGGGACTCGGTCGAGATCTTCGGTGTCGGGGGGGCCCCATGTCAAAAGTTCGCCACGGGGCCCCACCATTCCTAGTTACGCCACTGCTGCTCATAATAGATTCAATAAACAGTAGAATTTATGAACAGTATGAGATGATGCCATATGCATCTGAACTGAGAGGAGGAGGTGGGGAAACCGAGGAGAAAGCAAGTGGAGGAGGAAAGGGAAGGAGATAGAGAAGAGAGATGAAAAATGGGAAGGGGGTGTTATTGGGTAGTAAGGAGAGGGGGAAATAAGGTGGGGTGAATAGTAGGAAAGCAAAGAAAGGGAAAAAAAGGGGGTGGAAACCATGGTTAGATCAGATTATAATTCCAGATTTCACAAAGGGGCCCATATTTTTAAGAATTTCAGGTGGGTTCTATTTTTCCAGCTAGAAAGTTCCTCGAAGCGAGCTATTTGATTAACTTTGTTGAACCAGGCCGTTTTTGTTGGTGGTTATGTTTGAAGTTAGTGAATTGGAATGAGATAGCTTGCAGCTAAAAGAAGTATGGATACAAGATTTGTTTCACCTGGCTGATAAGAAGCAGATGGTAGTGCCAAAAGAATCATGGAGGATGAAAGCTCAAAGTCAAAGGCTTGGTACCTCCTGCAGAGATCTGAGGTGGACAATCCCATACGATACATCCAACTAGGAGTGCAATACCATGTGGTTAAAAGCTTGTAATTTGCAGGACACACACAAAGGGAGAAACCATGAAAAGTCCTGAGAACTTGCTTAGTCTGTTCAGCCAATAGGGTAATGTTAAGTACAAGTTCCCACAAAGTACTGAAGGCAGGTTTTGATACAGAATTATGGTGAATAAAGTTGGAGAGAATATATGAGGTCTTGTGAAGAAGCTTGTTTCCAAAGAGGACAGCACGTTCGAAAGGAGTGAGGGTAGTTTGCAAAATAAATTTCTTGGCTATTGCAGAAAATTTTTTCTATGATCTTAGGCTTCTTCCTAGTGTTTGGCAGTAATGATGATTTCAGTTGGCAGTAGTGGTGAAATATAATGCTAGAACTGAACTCTACAAAACGGCCATGATGTGACTCCAGCGCCCATCCATTCAGCCAGTGAAAAGAACTAAGCATAGTTCAGAAAAGTACCTGAAGAGATGAGTTCTATGTAAAAAAAAGACAAAGGCATTTTATGTAGACTGCAGTTTGGTCAAGACAGGGCCCGAGTGCTCCTCTATAAGATTAAGTAGATGATGCGGCATTAGTCGAAGCCAAATTTCAGCATATGCATTACTGTGAGTTCCTAGGAATTCTGGTATGAGACCAACAGGTGGAAGGGGGGAGGGCATGGGTGCCAGTGAATCTTTGAGGTGGTACCAAATTTTGCATGCTCCTTTAAGCAGTTGGTCAATATTGTGGGATCTAAAGTCTTACTTGTAAAGCCAAAGAGTTGCTGTAGAGGATGAACCAAAAAGTCCAGTAATAAGTTCAAACATGGGACTGCCTTTGGAGAGTGTTGATAACTTAATCCATCTTTTTAATTGAACTGCTTTATAGTAGTCTGATACATCTGGCAACCCGATGCCGCCTGTATATTTTTTCTTCATAAGAAAAGAGGCAGACAAGGCCTTTTCATTTTTCATAGGAAGGGCAAGAACAAGCTTTGTATAGTTTTGAAGAAATGTTGAGGAGACTAAATTAGGATTGTATGTAGGCAGTAAAGAACCTTAGGGAGGATATAGGTTTGAATCAGGTTCCTTCTTCAGAACCAGGAGAAGTAGAAGTGCTGATATGAATGTAACAGAAAGCAGAGTTCTCCTATGAGGGAATGAAAGTTTTCAGAGTATAGTCCAGACAGTTTTGCTGTCAGGTAGACACTAAGGTATTTAAGAGATTTGGAAGTCCAGCGAAAGGGTGTGAGTTTAGAGACTGAGGAAGGCCTAGTGTGAGAGAGCACAATATATATCAGACCAAAGGTCTGAGAGTTCCGCAAGGACTGGAGTCACAGACTGAGAGACTGCCTTATGGAGTAAAGACTTGGTGATGATTCGTGAGGAGGTTCTGGCGTGTCTGTTCCCGGGATGCTGTCTAAGTCAGAGTCCTCTGTTGTCTCTCCATTGCTAAACTCATCCAGCAAGCATGCAGTCTTTTTTCCCCTAAAGTATTTCTAGACATCTTATTGATTGTTTCGTCCACCAGGGCTACCAAGAGGGTCACCACACTTGTCCCTTCCGATTTTACCCATGCTAGCCAGTTGTAATAAATTAGAGGAGAGTGTTTGAGCTTTGTCTGATAGAGCTGCAGTCTCAGATGTCCATCAGGTTCAGTGGTTAGGCTCAATCCCCCTGTTAACTGGTGTTTCTTGCAGCACCTTCTGCATCTATTCATCACCGGTACTGTCTAATCCCTAGAGGCGCCACATGATTCACTATATGCTCTTTGTAAAGCCCATAAATGATTGGTTATGCTTGCTATGACGTCTCATGACCGTGCCATTGTTTTATGTGAATTCATGGTACACTCATAAAAACAGAGCACAAAATCATTGATTGCACAAAGATTATCCTTTTTGAGGATAATCCAAAGCCAAGATCATCCTGTTTGAGGTATGACCTGGGACATGTCTCCTATGTTCTGACACTACATCTGCCATGGTGGCTGAAAAACAGTCAGTCAAAAGCATGGCTGGTGTTTAGCTATGTGGACTTGTGCAATCAAACAGGGTGACAGATTATAGGGGATCCTTCCAATCTCAACTCCCTTCTTTGAATTCAATTATATCTGGGTCCATAATATGTGGAATATAATAGCAGCCAGGTGCTACTAGGTGCAGTGGAACACGATTAGGTTCCCTAAATCACCAACACTGTGATGTTATCAAGCCATGCTGTTCTGTAAGAGCAGGCCATAAGTGGCTAGCCGTGCTTCAGGAGGTGAGTATTGTATACTGAGGTGGTAGGGGGTGGCTTTTTTAAATTAAAGGCATAGTGTGATGCATAGTTTATTAAAGGGAACAGTGGGGCATTGCTTATGTATTCAGGAGACGCTGTGTGGCAGTTATCTTAAACAAAGGGCACAGTATAAGGAAAAATACCTTTGTTCCGTGTTAGCCAGTGGATATGAAATATAAAAAAGTTTTTTGAGGAGTCTTCAGTAGTTGATACCATTTTTAATGGCTAACTAAAAACAATGACATATTGCGAGCTTTTGGGACTACTAAAATGGTCCCAGGTACCAGCCTGAGGAAGGGACCTTTTTAGTAGTCCAGAAAGCAATATGCCATCATTTTTAGTTAGCCATTAAAAAAGGTATCAACTACTGAAGACTTCTCCAAAAAATTTTTTTAAAGGGCACAGTGTGAGATTTACATTTATGTAGAGGAATTATCTTCATCAGAGGATATAGTGGGAGCACTTTTTTCATTAGGTGGCACAGTGGGGCAGTTTTCTAAATCAATGTTGGTATTCAGAGGGACAGTTAATGCATTTTTTTAGATCACTGGAAATATTTTCATTAATATTTGTGTAAACAGAAGCACAATAGGACATTTTTCAAGTTAACAGTGTGGGGCCTTTGTAAACTGGGACACAGTATGTGTTTGTTTTTTTTATTCAGGGACACAGTATATAGAACTATTATATTCAGAGGGCACACTGTGTGGAGCATAGATTTTTCAGGGTCGTAACATGGGGATATGGAGCAAGAATAGCCAAAGATATCTGGGTGTCTATGACCTAAAGATTAGCATCTTATTTTTATTGCACGGTATGTGGCTTAAAGGGAGTCTAAAACCATGAAAAGGCCCCATGTAGCGAGCCGCTGTGCTTTTCACAGAAAGTTCACAGATTTTTCCTCTGTGGATTTTCTGCTTCCATAATACGTAAATATTCCCAGCGTTTTGTCACTGCCAGTGTCAAGACAACCTCTTCAAGCTGCACTACAAAGAGAAAATTAGGCCTACACTTCCAAATGAGTTCATCAGAAGTGTACTTTAGCTATATAATAGCCCAATTATAAACAGCCTTGTGCAGATGGGTGTCGTGCATGACCAAATTGTCTAATATCATGTACTTTTACTGTATATACTGTAGGAATAGTAATGCTCTTAGTGCTAGCAGAGCATTGTTGCAACTTTTTATACTGATGGCATATTGATGACATACTGAAATAGTATGAGCTGCAATATGATCTTACTGTGATAAAATACTACACAATTTACTAAAGCTTCGTTCACATCTCTGTCGTAGTCTCCGTAAGGGACTCCATAGCATATCCGTAGCCTCTGCTTTAGTGGGCGAGCCGAGTGCAAGAATGAACCTAGCCTAAAACCATCATGTGTAACTGGCAAACAGACAACACTTTACACTGCTTTCAGATATTGCATTTGTTGCAGATTGGTAGTTCCTTTTGTAATAGAAATACTAATTTGGCAATTAAATCCGCATCATGATAGTAGGCTTAGTAACTGAGTCATGCATGATGTTAAGGAGGCTGCCCTCTAGAGGGCGGCATACAGAGGCACTGTTCTCTTAATTACATCCTGGAGAATAGATTTGCATATTTTTTACTGGTAGTTGTATGAGATACTTCAGTATCCTGTCTCTCACCTAGTTGATGTGCAATTTACACAATAATGACATTATCCCCCACAACAAGCCCCGGTCTGTAATATGTACAGAATTGTGCAACAGCTTGTTCCTATAAAGCTGTCTGTGTGTGCCAACATCTTCCCATCTCGGCTCTAGCTCGTAATAGATGAGGTAAAGTTTTGGAAACCTATTACATCCATAACTTTTGAATGCCATAAGCAAAACAAACTTTGACACATTCTCACAAGAGCAATGAATTTTTAATGCATAAACAAAATGCTAATTTTATAGCTTCACTGACAACTGATTCTTTTTAGTGTTTGCAATATGATCTCACAATAGCTAGCCAAGACCAACCATGTAAAGCAAAGTTACAGTATGTCTACACTCAGGCTTACAGACATTCATATTACATAGATGATGTGTTCACATCATGTCTCTTAATTGAAATAGATACATAAAAGGAGTAAATAAATCCTCTGACATATTTTAAAGGGAATCTATGCCTGTTTTATCTACTTTAGCTTGTTACATATTACATACTGTTGGATTTACTACAAAAAGACTTCTTTAGCCTCAAAAAAAAAATGAAAGTGGGCTAAGGCGTCCCTTGAAAGAGAAAGCTTTAAAGATTATGTGGTCCAGACATCTGCGTCTCAGCGCAGGTGGCGTCATCACGCCACGATCGGTAAGTAACATAATTTTTTTTTGTTTTGTTTTATAATAGACCGCTACCTGCTGGAGTATCCCCAGCAACTAGCAGCCTATTTATCAACCTCACAGGACCAGTTCACTGCCGCCCCCACTTCACCTTGTACTATAGGCCGCGGCAGGTCCCATATAGGCCCGAAGCCTGTGCTAGTAGTAATAGCCTGTTACTGCTAGCACAGGCTTTGGGCCTGTATAGCAACAGGCTGTTACTGCTAGCACAGGCTTTGGGCCCATATGGTAATATCCCAGACCCTGTGACATCTGAGACATTACCATATAGATCCAAAGCCTGCTAGGATTAACATCAGATCCAAATGTGAAGCACCATGGAATTAATGGTGCTATATAAATAAACAATAATAATAATAATAATAATAATAATAATAATTAATAATAATAATAGGATATGGAAAGGTAAGTAAAACTGTTTATTATGTTCCCTCATCTCCCCTGGGGCTCTGATTATTATACTAGTAATAATAATACTAGTATTATACTATACTATTGTGCCACTGTGGGGCATAAGATAGGCTGCAGGGGCCGCTGTGGGATATATATACGATATATATATATATATATATATATATATATATATATATATATATATGGGTTGGGTGTGTGGAGAAGTGAGGAGTCAAAGATGTCTGTGTTTCAAACTTTACAGAGTCAAGTCACAGCTGAAAGAAGTGGTCATGGCGGTCCAAAGGGAAGAGAAGAGAGATGTGAGAAGACGTCTCCTGTGAGTATTACTGCACAGAATATTACTGCGTTGTATAATGTTACTACTAGCATCCCCAACCCCCCTGCTGTCTGAGGTGGACGATCAAAAGATGAACAACACTCCCCTCTCCGTAGGAGATTCTGCCGCAGAATCTGCTAAATATTGGTGGAGAGAAAAGTCCTGCATGGAGGGCTTTTCTCTCCGCTGGTTTCAGTATAAAAACGGTGTAACCCCGACAGACACTTGGCAGGTGTCTTTAGGATCCATGGGTGTCCATGAGTAACTGCTGTATTAGCGGACAGGTTCTGCGTTCTTTTGGTTCTCCCTATGGACCTGAATGATGGAGAACCTGGCACAAGTCTGAACCTTTACTTAATTCATCTTTAAGATTCCAGCCCTTGGTTTTCAGATGCAATAAATCTGAATATTCATTAGGTTTTGCTCTCCAGTTCATTTGAGGCCAAACTTGTATTATTATTATACTCTGGGGTCTTCTCAGATCTCAGAGTATAATAAGTGGAGGTGAGTAAAGATAACAACCATTTATAATAACCTTGCCTCACCTCTCCTGGGCAACCTCACTATGTGTGATGCTATTACGCTGTCCTCTTCAGGCCACTCGGGAGTCTAAAGAGGATCCCGAGGGACTGCTGGACAACCTCTAGAGGTGAGGAAAGATGTGTATAACTGTTTTATTTTTACTCACCTTCCCTGGGTCTTCACTTATCATACTGTGGGGTCTGAGAAGACTCTAGAGTAAGATAGTGTTTCTAGGGTGGTGAACCTCAAAGGTTTTGGGTTCAGGTCGGACACAAAACTTTTGGAAAATTTGGGTCAAATTCAGAATGATCCAAACTACAGTTCTCTCCCTACATCTTTTCACAACCTCCAATATGATTTTAATATGCTCCAAAACTGGAGTATGAAGAGAATTAAACTGGAGTATGAAGAGAATTAAACTGTGTGGGTATTTCACCACATCCAATAAGTCCAGTTCTTTACATCAAGTTACTTTACACTGATTCAGGCACAGTTGAAATTTTTTTCTGTATCATACCATGCCCCTGCTATACCCGAGCTATCAATGCTGTTAGTGTTGTAGTTTTGGTGCTTGATATATCCGGTACTGTCAGGAGGGCAGTGTCAGGCAGGAGCAAGCAGGGGGTGTGATTCTGAGCTCTGACAATGGCTGCCTCTGGTTGGAGCTCTGAATCCCACCCCCTGTTTGACACCACCCTTCTGACATTACAGAGCTTACATAGCACATCAGACATCAAAACTAACTGTGCTTGTTGCTCGTTTATTAAAGAATTGCTCCTGAAAACAGAAAAACCCCATATGTGGTTATACTCTGCTTTATGGTACATGGTGGGGCTTGGAATGGGAAGTGGCGTAACTACCGGGTAGTAGGGGTAGCGGCTGCCACAGGGCCCCTGATATTAGGGGCCCGGCGACAGCCGCTACTGCTGCATTTTTTCTTTTCTTTATAGAGTTACTCCAGCCGGTAACGGGCCCTATTTACTTACCAATCCTGGCAGTGGCCGGGATTGGAAATTGATGCCACGGGCCCCACAAACATCATTATTATACTCAGGGGTCTTTTCAGACCCCCCCACCCCCCCAGGTTCAGGCAGGCTTCGGGCTACTTCTGTGACTTTCCCTGACGTCTGTGGCCCGGATCATGTGATGTCCTGCACATCATTGAAGATAGCCGACACCACCGAGAACTGCAGCATAGCCGGGGGACGGATAAGTAACAGTGTTTTTTATGTTTTTATCCTTCTTTTGGAGCATAATAGAGTGTGTAGGGGCCACTATGGGACATAATACTGTGTGTAGGGGCCACTATGGGGCATAATACTGTGTGTAGGGGCCACTATGGGGCATAATACTGTGTGTAGGGGTCACTATGGGACATAATACTGTGTGCAGGGGCCACTATGGTGCATAATACTGTGTGTAGGGGCCACTATGGCACATAATACTGTGTGCAGGGGCTACTATGTGGTATAATAGTTTGTGCAGGGGCCACCATGGGGCATAATACTGTGTACAGGGGCCACTATGGGGCATAATAGTGTGTGTAGGGGCCACTATGGTGCATAATAGAGAGCGCACAAATGCAGGGGGGGTGTCAAACATTTGCCACTATGGCCCCGCCCTCCCTAGTTATGCCACTGAGTACTGGGCAGACCTGGGCTGCAGAAAATACATATCGGAAGCTCCTAATCTTAGCGCAGGTAGGGAAGGAAAGCTAAGTGATGGGGGACATTTGTATGACAGAATCCCTTGGGTTTAAAACCCTTGATTGGTGCTGAGCACCGATTAGGGATTATTCAGTTCCAGTCACAGTACGTCCTTGGCGTCACTGTCTTAACAACCAGAGATGTACTATTACTGTAACTGATATCTGACATTACGCCCTTGGTCATTAAGGGGCTAAATGATAAACTAATGATAAAATAGATATGTCAGTTTTTTTCAGGCTTTCAGGAAATGTTTTGATGTTTGCTGCTTGGCAGGTGAGGTGTGGTGCAATATAGAGAGCAGTGCCAGGGGTGTGTCATCAGGCATTGACATTGCAAGTTTGTGGTGTCGTGGGTGTGTTGTTCCGTGGTGCTTTCCTGGCCTCGCTCTCAGTGCGACACCCCATTGGATGAGTGGGCGAGTGCATGTTGGCGATGTAATCTGACATCATTTTCAGGCAACAAACCAGAAAGAAGTGACGTCATATTTTTGTAGGATGTATTTTCTGCCATATGAATATAGAACACGGGTATATGGACAGAAAATATCTTTATGATACAAATCCTCTATTCTGTAAAAGTTAATTTTATGTGTCATGATGATAGTGACTTAATACCATATGGATTACTGCTGTGTCACTATATTATAGTGGAGTTTTTTGGGGTGTACTACTATATGGCATTAATAACATGTATTTGAAAACTTGGGCTCAATGTTCCGTTTCACTGATCACGTACAGGATCCTTTCACATTAGATCTTTTTCATTTCTGACATACAGGACAACAAACTTGGATAATCTTTAGAATTTAAAGAGTGTAATAAATCTTTGTAAGTATGATGAGCTCTGAACATATTAATTATACATTACAAGACAAAAATAGAATTCGTACCATTGTTACAGAAAATATATTTCTGCCTAATATAAAGCTTGGAGTGCCACCTAGTGTACTTTATACACGCTCCTTATAAGCTTTGGTTTAGTGTCAGTAACTGTATGTAATAAAGGAAGGACATTCAGGCAGAGTTTATTCTTTATTATATATTTTTTATGCAGAGTAAGACAATGTAATGTCCCTTATTCAAGTAGTGTGTATATATAAATTACAAATTCACTTTACGGACTGTTTATTAACCCCTTCAGCTGATGCCAATTTTTATTATTGCTTTTTTTTTTTTTTTTTTTTTTTTTTACTCTCTGCATTTCAAAAGCCATATTTTTTTTTATTTTCCATTCACAGAGCTATAAGGTGCTTATTTTTGTCAGGATAAATTGTACTTCATGGGGGCACAGCCTGCGGCGCATGGAGTTGGACGCACATTCTGAGAGCTCTACTGTCCAGTGATCATTCCAGCAGCACATAGCAGCTCAAACACACCCTACCAGGTAGATTACAGTGACGGCCATGTCTGATATCGTCCAAGATGGCACGCATCATCCCTCATCCACAGCAGAGAGGGCCTTGCTGGCCATCCTCGAGCAAGAGTCGGTGAGTAGTTTACGTTATACTCCCAATGCACTCATTCTACTGCCATCCTCAGCTAGCAGCTTAGCTTAGCGTCAGCAGACTCTACTCCACATCCAGCCCTGCTGTAATCTCCTATACTAACACCAGTAAAGGCGCCATTCATGCCTGCTACACCATGCTCCTTTGGCTTCCTCCCTCAGTCATTCCCAGGCCCAGAACTCGGTGATTCCTCCAGGCCTATCTCTGATGCAGCGATGAAAGCTTTGTTTACTGACCTTAAAGTGGCCATTCAATCTGAGATGAAACTCCCGATCGGGACTTTGCAATCCAAATTACACTGTTTGGGGGGGCTGTACCTCACATTTGGAGAATATGATGGCCAAAATAACTGCAGATCATAGTGACCTAGTTCATATTTCTAATGACATGGAGAAGGAAATGAAGGCCCTGAAATTGAAAATAGCAGACATGGAGGACCGGTCCTGACACAATAAGGCTGTATTCACACAGAGTAACGCCAGCCGTTTTTTGTGTACTTTTTGCACATAGTGCCGCGTAGCGCTGCGTTAACGCAGCGTATACGCCGGGCAACGCCACCGCTAAATAGCGCGGCGTTAACGCGGCGCTATGTGCAAAAAGCACACAAAAAAACGGCTGGCGTTACTCTGTGTGAATACAGCCTTACATGCAGTTCAGAGGCATCCTGGAATTGGTGAAAGGTGATGAGATTGTGTCTTTCTTAACAGTCTAGTTTGCCCTATTTCTACCTGCTGCGACTTCTAAGGACTTGCTCATTGATAGGACCCAGAGATTGCCCAAACCTAAAAACTAGGGATGAGCCGATCTTGAGATTTCAAGATCAATTTTAAAATCTGATTTCCGATCATTTTCCAGCCGATCTCGATCCCGAGCTCGATCGTGAAATTTGCTCAATCACCGATCGGAATCCGATCTTTTCCGATCCCGATCCTCAACCCTAGTCAATGCTTTTCTATGGGAAAAGTCACTTTTAGGGTTGAGCCGATCTTGAGATAACCTCCGATCTCAATCCCGCTGGAAAAGATCGGGTCGGAATTCTGATCGCGATCGTGAAATTTACTCAATCGCCGATCAGAATCTGATCTTTTCCCTACTAAAAACATACCAATAGAGTCTCCTTGCGATATTATTGTACAAATCCACTTTTACCACACTAAAGAAAAAATAATGGCTGTAGCCAGGATTACTCCTACCGGATTGTTTTAACCCCTTCCTGCTGATGGCATTTTTTGATTTTCGTTTTTCGTTTTTGACTCCCCTTCTTTTAAACCCCATAACTTTTTATTTTTCCGCTCCCAGAGCCATATGAGGTCTTAATCTTGCGGGACAAATTTTTCTTCATGATGCCACCATTAATTATTCTGTAGAATGTACTGGGAAGCTGGAAAAAAATTCAGAATGGGGGGAATTTGAAGAAAAAGTGCATTTCTGCTACTTTCTTAGGGGCTTCGGTTTTATGGTGTTCACTGTGCAGCCAAAATGACTTGTCCGCTGTATTCTGTGTTTCGTTACGATTCCGGGCATGCCAAATTTATATGGTTTTATTTACATTTTAACCCCTTAAAAAAAATCCAAAACTCTGTTAAAATATTTTTTTTTCTAAAAGTTGCCATATTCTGACAGCCGTAACTTTTTTTATACGTCCGTGTACGGGGATGTAAAGGTCGTGTTTTTTTGCGGGGCCGGGTGTACTTTTTAGTTCTACCATTTTCGGGAAATGCTATTGCTTTGATCACTTTTTATTCAAATTTTTATCAGAATCAAAACAGTGAAAAAACGGTGGGTTGGCACTTTTGACTATTTTTCCCACTAAGGCGTTTACCGTACAGGAAATTTTTTTTTAATAGATTTGTAGAGCTGGCTATTTCGGACACGGGGATACCTAACATGTATGTGTTTCACAGTATTTAACTATTTTTATATGTGTTCTAGGGAAAGGGGGGGTGATTTGAATTTTTAATACGTTTTAATTTTTTTAAAATTTTTTTTACTTTTTTTTTTTTTTTGCATTTATTAGACCCCCTAGGGGTGTTGAACCCCAGGGGGTCTGATCACTAATGCAATGCATTATAATACTAATGCATTGCAATGCATTGCAAAAAATCATTTCTTTTGCAGGCTACATAGACCAGCCTGCAAAAGAAAGTGAATGCAGACGGGCCGGGAGCCTTTACAAGGCTCCCGGCTGTCATGGAAACATGACGTCGGCCCTGGAGCTTGCTCCAGGCGCTGGCGACCACCGGCAAAATGGTGGTGCCCATGCGCCACCGGGAAAATGGCGCCTCCGGCGCCTTTGACCGCGGCGCCGGAGGAGTTAATGCCTCGGACCGATCGGAGACATTAGCGCCAGTTGTCTACTGCGTAAAGCGTACTACTACGGTGGTTATCGGGAAAGAGTTAAAGAGGTCGCCTTGTTTGCTGATCTATCAGCAGCTACTATGGCCCGCAGATGGACATTTGTAACGATTACAAGAGCCATATTTCCCTAATGCATGGGTAATTTTTGGAGCGTTTTAAATGGTAAATGTGTAAAAGCAAATGTCAACATAGTATTAGTTAAACTCAGAGTTTGTGTCCACTGCTTACAATTTGTTTTTCCATAGACATACATGTCACATTCACTTTGACATAGCTTCAGCTGGAAATTGGATAGATAGCTCTGCTCATGACGAGCCGTACACGCGGACACTTTCCATTCACTTCAATGGGACTGCTCGCAGTGAAAGAAGCAGCCCATTCATTTCTATGGGGAGCGCTCGTATGCCGGCTCCCATAGAAATGAATGGAGCTGCTTTATACGCCGCTTATTCTGAACGTGTTTTACGTTCAGAATAAGCTGCCGTATACGTAGTGTGAATGCACCCTTAGGGTGTATTCACATGGAGGAAAATGGTGAGGTATTTGGTTTGGAATTTTTCACGTGAAAAAAAAAAAGCCTCCCATTGATTTCAATGGGTTTTGCTAGCTTTTTTTTTTCTGCTAGTGGAATTTTCCACTAGCGGAAAAAAAATCTGTGTGAACTCTGCCTTAAGGGTGTATTCACACAAAGTTTTTTGGTGAGGAATTTGGTCAGGAAACTGACTCAAAGTCCTCCTTCAAAAAACGCCTCACCATACAGTCCTATGATGAGGCGTTTTTAGGAGGAGGAATTTGAGTCAGTTTCCTGACCAAATTCCTCACCAAAAAACTCTGTGCGAATGCAGCCTAATAAGGGTAAATTCACACAAGTTTTTTGGGTAGCCGCGACTGAAAGCTGGTGCACTGCACCGACATCCAGCTGCGCACTCTGCTCTGGATTAGGCCCAATGAATGGGCCTAGTCCGGAGGAGGGAGGGAGTGTCTTCAGGCCGAATCGCGAGGCGACTCGGCCTGAAGAATGAGCATCTTGCTTCTTTTTTCTGGGAGCCGGAAGAAACGGCTTCCAGAAAAAAAACCTCAGCAGTTCCCATTGATTTCAATGGGAGCTGTCTTTTTGTTCAGGGTTTTAAGGCAGATATGGCCTCAAAACCCTGACAAAAAAACTCTGTGTGAACTTACCCTAAGAGTGTTCTATACTATGTTTTAAGCCAAGTGTAGTTTATACCAAATTTATTCATCTCGAAACAAACTAAGGACCCGAGCCACTGAACCTGAACATGAAAAGAATTTTGAGATGTTCACTCATCTCTAGTTGGTGCAAAAACTCAAATGGGAAAGCCAGCAATGTATTGACTGAGGAGGAGTGTGACGCTGACCACAGTAGAGTCTGGAGCAAGCAACTATATTGCCCATCAGCACCTTCACAGTTTTATTTGTACTTTATAAATTGAGCTGGGATGTATAAAAGAATACTGTTACAATGTATTGTTACTTTGTTTCCACAAACTGGAAACATATGCAAAACCTCATACACACTTGATTACATAACCAACAAGGCTGCTTTGCATTTGGTGAAATCTCTTATGAGAAAACTTTTCCTTGTATAGCTGAAAAAATTAATCTTGCTTCATAATGTGTGACCAGTGTAGACATGAAAGTCAAAGAAAAGTGCTGTGACTAGCATATCCTTTAGGTTTATGGATCTGCTAGTTCAAGAGAAAAAGGAATTGGCACATTCTATCACTTTAGGCTAGGTTTCCTTGTTTAGTACTGAACAACAATGAAAATATGACGAATCTTGCTGCCAAATGGGTAGAATGAATGTATAAAAGGTATTTTCTAACTATAGTCTTTTTTTAGGTGTTTCTCTCCTTGCAAGACATTCCTTGATAACTTTCTAAAGGACCCCAAGTCTGACTCCATAGCTGTAATTTGCTGATATATAAAATGTGCCCTGGAACAAAAACTAATTTTGTAAAAGGACCACATGTAAAGGTTTCCTATATAATGGGATAACTCCAAGATCAATATTGGAACGACTCAATAATATTTGGACAGCATTAAGACTTTTTTGATCTACTATAGATGTATACAGGCTGTTACACCAGAAGTGTAGCCTCACCGCAGAGTGGCTGCATACGGAACACGGGCAGTTTGCTTTATAAACCTATTCAAATGAAGCTGTCCCCTATCCAATTTCTCCAGGGATTAGGACGGAAACCCCTGGGCAGACAGTAGGCGCTAGTGTGAACGTTGCATTACGTTTAATATTGGGGTCAAGATTTTCTGCAAAAAATACTTCCTGTGGAGAGTAGCTGTGTTAGATTGAAACTTGTATCTTCTCTTTTCTAAGTCTTGCCTAAATTCATCTTTATGCATGCTTTCAAGACCAATAACTGTCTCCAGTGGGGAAACTTTTTGGTGGGTAGACAAAGCTTTAGACTTTAATTTGCTATCTCTTAGAGGAAATGAGAGGTCTAGCAGTCTTCAGATTCCCCAGGTGAGAGAAGTGGTCGACTGAGTAACCTACCAAAGTCGCAATGTCAAAAGTGCAGAGTCAGAAGAGGTAAGGAACAAGATGGGGTTAGACACAGTAAATGGCAAAATGGAGGTCGTGTAGCAGAGAGCACAGTCTGGTAACAAGTACAGGTATTCATTTGGAATGCAGTATAGGAAACTAATAGGAATCTAAATTGAGGTGGGGCAGCCAAACAGTTGTTAAAAACTACACAAACCAAAACATTACCGCTGCCTATTTATTGTTTTTAAGGACAAGCATAATCTTTTGTATTCAAGAATAATGTAGTACACAAGTGTATACACTTAAGTTAGATGTTGTGCTATACAGTCATGGCCAAAAGTTTTGAGAATGATACAAATATTAATTTTTACAAAGTCTACTGCTTCAGTTTTTCTAATGGCAATTTGCATATACTCCAGAATGTTATAAAGAGTGATCAGTTTAACAGCAATTACTTGCAAAGTCAATATTTGCCTAGAAAATGAACTTTATCCCCAAAACACATTTCAACATCATTGCAGCCCTGCCTTAAAAGGACCAGCTAACATCGTTTCAGTGATTGCTCCATTAACACAGGTGTGGGTGTTGATGAGGGCAGGGCTGGAGATCAATCTGTCATGATTATGTAAGAATGACACCACTGGACACTTTAAAAGGAGGCTGGTGCTTGGCATCATTGTTTCTCTTCTGTTAACCATGGTTATCTCTAAAGAAACACGTGCAGTCATCATTGCACTGCACAAAAATGGCCTAACAGGGAAGAGTATCGCAGCTAGAAAGATTGCACCTCAGTCAACAATCTATCGCATCATCAAGAACTTCAAGGAGAGAGGTTCCATTGTTGGCAAAAAGGCTCCAGGGCGCCCAAGAAAGACCAGCAAGCGCCAAGACCATCTCTTAAAAGTGTTTCAGCTGCGGGATCGGGCTACCAGCAGTGCAGAGCTTGCTCAGGAATGGCAGCAGGCAGGTGTGAGTGCATCTGCACGCACTGTGAGGCGGAGACTCTTGGAGCAAGGCCTGGTCTCAAGGAGGGCAGCAAAGAAGCCACTTCTCTCCAGAAAAAACATCAGGGACAGACTGATATTCTGCAAAAGGTACAAGGAGTGGACTGCTGAGGACTGGGGTAAACTCATTTTCTCTGATGAAGCCCCTTTTCGATTATTTGGGACATCTGGAAAACAGCTTATTCGGAGAAGACGAGGTGAGCGCTACCACCAGTCTTGTCTCATGCCAACTGTAAAGCATCCTGAAACCATTCATGTGCGGGGTTGCTTCTCAGCCAAGGGAATCGGCTCTCTCACAGTCTTGCCTAAAAACACAGCCATGAATAAAGAATGGTACCAGAATGTCCTCCAAGATCAACTTCTCCCAACCGTCCAAGAGCAGTTGGGCGATCAACAATGCCTTTTCCATCATGATGGAGCACCTTGCCATAAAGCAAAGGTGATAACTAAATGGCTCATGGAACAAAACATAGAGATTTTGGGTCCATGGCCTGGAAACTCCCCAGATCTTAATCCCATTGAAAACTTGTGGTCAATCATCAAGAGACGGGTGGACAAACAAAAACCTACAAATTCTGACAAAATGCAAGCATTGATTGTGCAAGAATGGACTGTTATCAGTCAGGATTTGGTCCAGAAGTTGATTGAAAGCATGCCAGGGAGAATTGCAGAGGTCCTGAAGAAGAAGGGTCAACACTGCAAATATTGACTTGCTGCATTAACTCATTCTAACTGTCAATATAAGCTTTTGTTACTCATAATATGATTGCAATTATATTTCTGTATGTGATAAAAACATCTGACAAACACACATAAAAACCAGAGGGCAGCAGATCATGTGAAAATATAATATTTGTGTCAGTCTCAAAACTTTTGGCCATGACTGTACACAACTAAACAGTAACTACATTGCCATGGTAGCTCCATCCTTTACGCACTTCTATATAGTGTCCAATGTGTGGAACCGCTCAGGTAGACGCTTGGTAGCAGTGCAGGAAACAGGGACACAGAGACTGAGTTGCACACAAGTTCAGCGTTTATTTCACTTGTATTGCATAAACTGCCTTTGCAAAGGCATAAGCAAACAAAATAAAAGCCTTCTTGGCTGAGAACTAACTATAACACAAGAAACCACTCCCTGACTATACAGGAGCCTGGTTGCCAGATTCTCGCTCTGGATACATCAAACAGTGGCACAGTACCTGGTTTGTAGGTTCAGTTCACACAGGAACTGTCAGCTCTGTCAGTGTGGTGCCACACTTCCTAGTAGTGGCACCACAGTACTACATCAGGCATTAATCACACAGCTCACCTCCCTGGTGTGGGTCTTACCATACAGCCTTTAGCTGCCTGGCTGGAACATACCTGTTCTCCCACACCTAGTACTACATCAGGCGTTAATCACACAGCTCACCTCCCTGGTGTGGGTCTTACCATACAGCCTTTAGCTGCCTGGCTGGAACATACCTGTTCTCCCACACCACACCCATCACTTTCTCACACCATCTATTGCCATCCTTCATCTGCCTCAGATGCTCCCCCTTAAAACATTAGTATGCTTATGTTTGGAGATACAGTAGATAAAAGATAAATATCATAGGTCCATACCACTTACCATTTGGGACTATCAAAAAAACCCAAAAACATAGTTCATTACATGAAGGTTTAAAATGTGTTTGCATATTTATATTCTTTGTCATTAAGCGTAACAAGTGAAAAAAGTTTCAACATTAGAAGGGTTATCTACTTCTAAATTGACCCATTCCCATTAATTTCTCTTTGTTATCCCCACACAGTATAATGCTCCTACAGTTACCCTAATATTATATGCCCCCACATTACAATGTTCTCCTCAAATTGATCCCATAGTATAAAGTCTCTCTCATGGTGCACCCACAGTTTAATATCTCCCTCCAGCTGCTCCATAGTTTAATTTTCCCCCTTCAGCTGATCCAGTTTAAACTGGGGGCAACTAGAGGGGGACATTAAACTGGGGCAGCTGGAGGGAGACATTAAACTGAGGGGGCAACAAGAATGGGACATTAATGTTCCCCTCCAGCTTCCCCCAGTTTAATGTCCTCCTCCAGTTGCCCCAGATTAATGTCCCCCTCTAGTTTCCCCCAGTTTAATGCCCCCTCCATCTGTCCCAGTTTAATGTCCTTCTTCATCTGCCCCCACCCAGTTTAATGTTCCTCTTCATATACTTTCCCAGTTTAATGTCCTCCTTTTATGCCCCCAGTATATTGTCCCTCCTTCATCTAGAGCTATGAAGGTTGGGATTATACTTGGTGGGTAAGATAAACAGAGTCAAGAGGAAGGGGTGTAGAAGGACATCCAGAAGGTAGCGGATTAGTAGAATGTGTTCCATTGGAGCCATACTTTCTGATGTGTACTATTGTCCGGCCGGAGTTCTGTGACGAGATCCTCCATATACCTTAGGTAAAGGATCTGTTGAAGCCAGTCTAACGGTGGGAAGCAAGGTGGACTTCCACAACTGGGGTATTATGGATCTGGCCGTGATGAGCAAGAAGCCAATCAGTTTATGGACGTGTTTTTGGAATTTGTAGGGGAAGCTAGGAGGGGAGAAGCTGGGTCATCCCCCAATGCAACACCAGTAACAAGTTTGATAATTCTACAAACCTCATGTCAGAAAGGGTGCAGTAGAGGTCAATTCCACCAGATGTGTAGCTTTGTGCCCCGACCAGAGGTACATCTCCAGCAATGGTCAATGAAAATATCTCATGGAGGACAGAGGGGACTCTGTATCAGCGTGAAACAATTTTATAGTTGGTCTGCTGAGCTTTGAATGAGATAGAAAATTTATGATGAGACTGGAAGGTGGAGAGCCATACATTCGGAGGAAAACATGTCCTAATTTCCCTCTCCCAACCTGCAGTAAATGGTGACAGAGGGTCATCCTTATTGTCAGAAAACAAACTACATATAGTCGAGATAGGGAAGAGTGTGGTGTTACCGTACGTTCGTAGGAGCTCAAATGAGGATAGGGGTCTGCGGAGATTTCGCTTCTTTTTAAGGCAGAATAGAAGCAATACAGCTGTAGGTATTTCTAGTGTGTTGTAAGATTCCTAGCACTCTGAGGGATAAGATCAGAAGAGGAGTGGGGTTTAGGACAGCATGTGAGAGAATGTGAGGCATATTTACAGTGGCAGCCAAAAAAAAATGCACCACCAGTGGATTTTGTCAAATGTATGTGATGTGTATTAAGAGAGTCCCTGCAGATTATATGTATTCCTTCTACTAGGAAATTGACTGAAAAATGTCACGTGACATGTACAAAATTGCCAAATACTCGTCATCCAGGAGAGACAAGGATAGAAATGGAAAAAGACAAGAAATCATTTCCGCTACAATCATTACATTTTGTCAAATGGTGCTGTTTTTTGGCCACCACTGTCTATTCTTATATGAATAGGGTTTTTTAATTTAAATTTGACCACAAACAATATCGGAGTATAAATATTTTAAGGTCTAAAATGCTCCAAAATATCACATATACAAGGTGAGGTCTACTATATAGCAAAGGACTAGATGGGACTTTGGGACTTAGGTCGAAAATAGGGACTGTCCCTTCAAATGAGGGACATTTGGAAGGTATGTAATGGTCTTAAGAATCCTAATAGAGAACAGTTAGGGGTATGTGGCATTCACAGATTTTTTTTTTGAGCCTAAAATTAATTTCTAACGCATTTACATGCGAATGAAAAGGCTGATCCACTAGAGGGCGACATTGTAACAGAAATGCGGAAACGCTCTATTTCTGTTTTGTACTTTTATAATAGACTCTGTTTGACATTGTTTAGCTTTAGCTTTCTTATCTTTTTTAATCTTTATGTTTTCAGCTGATAGAAATTTATTAAAGAGTGAGTTGGTGCTTAGTGCTCTGTAGACTTTGTTAGGATCTCAACATTGCAGAATCTATTGAGAACACGGGTCATACTACATGTGTGTAATTTTCACATGCACACATGGCAGTTATATTGGAAACGGCTTTACATAGAAATTAGCCTGTTTTGGAGAGTTGTAAGTACAACAGGCTTTTTGAAGAACAATTTGTGGTCATGTGCGTGGTTGAAAAATAATTTAGAACAATGGCTTTTTACTAAAAGAAAAAAAAAGACACCAAAAATGATGCCTTTGGAGGAGCAGAATGCCGCACCAACATGGCAACAAGAATTGGTGTTTTTTTGTTTGTTTGTTTTTTGTTTCATTTTGTTATGCCAAAAGTGGCAACTATGTAATTTGAAGAAAGGTTTTTGTATTCTGTCGGTGTGTTTGCCATTTGCAAAGTGATAAAGAATTGTCTTTATAAAAAAGCTACCAAAATTGAACCCATTATAAGAGCAGATGTAGCATGAAGGAGTGACAAATATAAAATTTCAATAAACATTTGTTGGAAAATAATGGCAGTACAATCTAATGATTGACCAGACCGTATGGCTTGTCTGGCTGAGTGATGATAGTTGTGGAAATATGAGTTGCAATACAGTATAGAAAAAATAATGTCCAACTGTTTAGGAGGAACAGGCATCATCCTCAGTACAGTACATGGAAGATGATTCAGGGAGACAGACGCAGCATCCAGAGGAGTGTACATATCCTCATCGATCCATGCCTGATTAATATTTACAGAAGTAATTTTTTCACAGACAGTTTGGTCTGCATAAGTGTTACAACGCACGTGGCAGCACTGAACACCTTCTCAGCCATGACACTTGCGGCTGGACGAGATAAAACGCCCATGAAAAACTGGGAAAGCTCCCTCCACTACTCTAACCTATTGGCCCAGAATTCCATGAGGTCACTGATGCTGCTCCTTATCCTCCTGCTACTTGTAGATGTGCACTAGCAGAGGTGGTGCAGCACTGAACAAGGTGGACTATAAGCGGGGAGACCACCTAGGCAGACATATGACTTGCACTGGCAGTGGTCTCTCTAAAAACTTTGAAAAGCTATGTATAATATTCCATTTGAATTCCCCCATTTTGGCTTTATAGCGAGGAGCTAAAAGTATAGTACTACTCCAGGAGTCCTCCCTCTGCTTGCTCCGGCTGCCTGCGATCACCAGGATCACCCAGATGCCACCGATAAAATAGCGCCTCGGTCAGCTTTGACTGAGGTGCCAGAGGATTTAATGCCCATGATCGGCGCAGGCACCGATCACAGAGGGCATTAGCGCGTGGTGTCTGATGTATAAAACAGCAGACACTGAGCAGCTATTGTGGCCGCCTGGCTCCCGAGCGTCCGCCATAGTTAAACTACTACTATGGCAGATGTCGGGAAGGGGTTAAACAGGCTGTTTGTTAGTTACCACTAGATAACATCCGTTTACCTATGGCCATAACTGTTGCTGTCACTTTAAAATGACTAAGGCCTTGTTTGCATAAGAGAGTCATACACAGCTTTATAAAACAATTTATTTGCACTTCCGTTCTGACTGACTGGGAATTTGGTTTGAACTGATGAACCTGTGCACTGGGAGAGAGGAGTAAGGGTAAGTTCACACAAGGATTTTTGGTCAGGATTTTGAGGCCATATCTGCCTCAAAATCCTAATCAAAAAGACAACTCCCATTGAAATCAATGGGAGCCGGTCAGGTCTTTTTTCCGGGAGCCATTTGTTCTGGCTCCCGGGAAAAAAGAGCGGACATGCTCATTCTTCAGGCCGACTCTTCAGGCCTTCACCCACTCCTCCCAACTAGGCCCATTCCTTGGGCCTAACCTGGAGCAGAACGTGTGACTGGATGCCAGTACAGTGCACCGGCATTCAGTTGGGGCTACCCGTATTTTGAACTGGAACCTGAGGAGGCCTCCGCCTCAGATTCCGGTCCAAAATACTCCGTGTGAACTTACCCTAAGCCATTGCCAGACACATGTAGGACTGGGGAGGTAAAATCCAACTGCCAGATTGTTATTTTAATCGGAGGGTCCCCAAACATGTTAGACACCATTCAGATCACGTTTTTCTCATTCGTTTAGCCGATCCATTTAGCCAACCAATGGCCATTTGTTTACATAGACATCAATGTTTAAATCAATGTATCCGTTTCTGTCTGTTTAAAGACAGACACAAAAGTATGGTAATGTGTTCTTCAAGAAATCAGTCAAAAACAATACAATTTTTTTTTTTTAATATTGATGTCCATCAAATTGTTTCTGTTTTTTGCATCCAGTAAATTGATGTAAAAACATGATCTGAAAGGAGCCTTATACAGTGGGCAATCCCATGAAAAATAGTGGGGTTATTTGATGCACATGTAATGTATACGGCAATCTTTAAGTGAGATGGTCCTCAAGAGTTAAAAGATCTTAATTACCTGAATTGTAAAACAAGGCATACTAAAACCATTCCCATTTTATAACAATGATAAACTTGAGCAACCGACTCATTCTTATTGCATTGCAGATATGTTTGTAGACAAGATGTTCTTATAGGACATGCGGGTATCAGTGTGACCTGTGCAGCTCACCGGTTTTTCTTGGTTGTAACCTATATCATACCGTAAGTGACGTCTGACATTTCATGTACAATTGGTGGTATACTCTTGTGTCATCGGGGCATGAGCTGTGTATTGGGTGATTTGTATTTATTACACACATGCACTTGTGTAACAGTTTTATATGTTAGGGAACAGACTTTCATTGTTACATGCAGGGTTACTTCAGGTGTCTTTTATTAGTCGACACAATAGGTTCAAATATCAGGATGGTTTTAGTTTTCTTCTCTTACTGGAAAACAGAAATAAATAGGCCTTTTTGATACATTAGTACGAGATTCATCGCCTACATTACAAAAAGTGAATTGTAACTGGAATACATGAATTGCTGAAATCCTGCAGGTAACAACGCTTCAAATTTCTAGGACACCTTTGTTGGCAGTGGGATTAGTTATCAAAATACACAATAGTTGAAATAATTTTAGTATTGTGTATGTTTTGCACAAAAAAAGGCAAGTAAATTTTATTCAAAAACAAAAAAGAAGAAACACCGAGCAACCCATAGTAGAGTATGTAAATAAAACAGGCAGAAGAAGGGGGATATATATATATATATATATATATATATATATATATATATATATATCTCACCTTGGGCGGTTGTGAGGAAGGTCACAACTCCTATATATACATAGGGACCACTTAAATAGAGGGCCCCTTCTCTGGGTGAAAAACAGCTGCCACGTTCCTGACACCCCCTAGAAATGTAACTAGAAATCCTCAAATGACCAATACACGGACAATGAAGTCGATGTAGTAGAAGGAACTGTGCTCTCACCAGGATTTTGGTATGACTTGAATTTTATTAAAGAAATAATGACAGCACTACGCGTTTCCGCTTTGCAAAGCGGAAGGATATGAGATTATTTGTACCTGATGAAGGGCGTTTTTGAAAGCCCGAAACGCATAGTGCTGTCATTATTTGTTTAATAAAATTCAAGTCATACCAAAATCCTGGTGAGAGCGCAGTTCCTTCTACTACATCGACTTCATTGTCCGTGTATTGGTCGTTTGAAGTAAATTTTATTGGTATAATTCCTATCAGTACACTTGAAGCTGGACAAGGAATTGAGGTATTAAAAGGCAAAAATGTAAAAAAATGTGCACCCCGTCCACTCACTGTGGTCCAGATGAGGTTTGCATTTCCACAATTATAGTCCTGTAGAATAACCAATTCCCGTATTGCTGATCCCTGGATTCTAGCTGCTGGAATCCCTGTTTGCCAATTACATAACTGGTATGTATATGGCTTCTCATAATACATGGCACCCATTTAATTCAACATGAGTGCTTTATAATGGTAGCACCAAGACCCTTAAAGCCAGTCCTCTTCTTCAGTAGCATCCTGCTATGGCTAATAGTGAGGGTCTTCACTGGACACCACCTATAAGCAAGCTGTTTGTACAATTTGTAAAGCTGGGGAAAAGTGGTTCCCTTACTGGTGCACCATAGGTTAAAATGGCAGCCTACAAATGTGGCCTTACCAGCAACAGTCTGTTTTTTCCCCACAATAATAACAGCAACAGTTCCTTTAGTATACTGCGCTGTTCAGCCATAAAATTAATACACAACATTTACTCTTATTTTAGCAAAGTAACAACTCACAGTCTGTCCTGGTTGTGGATAGTGGATTGTCCAGCCAGTATAAAGATGCCACTAACCTCACAGATATGACACAATCTCTTATATTACAATATCAATGCTACAGGAGGCAATGCTAAATCTCAATCTCAGAGTCCACAATGCCATATTGAACAGGGCATGTCTGCTTCAACTAATATGGAAAGTCACCAGAATCTTACAATAAATGCATTAAGCAGTAAACATATAGCAATTAAAAGCATAGTATAACAGCTACAAATAAAACCGTTACCTACATTACAATGAACTGTATTTGTATATTAAAGTAAAAAAATGGCATGGGGTCAGGAGATGGGGTGCGTAAGTAGCTTATAGATAAATAGTAGCTAAACAGGGGATTGGTAACATTATCATTATCTGTCATGTATTTTCTATGGTTGTCTATGGCATATCTGTCATCTAGGTGTATTTTTTGTGTACTTACAATCACTTGTAAATCAGAAACTTTTAAACCGTTTTAAAATTTAACCACTGAACTACTGTAATCTGTTGTATCAAAGCAGGGAAGTATCTGGTGTCACTGTGTCCCAATGTATTAAACATTTATGCAAGAGGTACTCTGACTAATGAAGAGGCACAGATAATGAACAGAGCTTTAATCTGCTTCAGATTAGTATTATTAAATATGGTATTTTTCAGACAATAACATGCACTGCTCCATGAGGAGCACCATCTTTTAAAGTAAAATATTTCAGGCCAAAAGATCAATTCCTCAATGTATCAGTGTACCTGTCGGCCTATGATTTAATGGCAGAAGGGAAGGAACACAGTATTGGATTGCTGAATCACTAAGTTACCATGTCCACCTTAAACGGCACATTCAGAGCTTTACAAACAGGAATAACACACATTGTGATTTTTACAGTACAGGTAATGCACACAGTGATGTCACAGTATGAGAATAATTTACACAGTGATGTCACAGCACAGCGATAATAAATACAGTGGAGTCATAGTACAAGAATAATGCATACAGTGATGTCATAGTTCAGGGATAATGCACACAGTGATGTCACAGTACAGTGATAATGCACACAGTGATGTCATAGTTCAGGAATAATGCACACAGTGATGTCATAGTTCAGGGATAATGCACACAGTGATGTCATAGTTCAGGAATAATGCACACAGTGATGTCACAGTACAGTGATAATGTACACAGTGATGTCACAGGACAAGGATAATACCCATAGTGTAATGAATTATTCTGTGTATGTATTTATGCCCATACATTCCATATCTGTGTTTACAAAGCAATCACAGTAATTGCCCTTGCTGTTAAAATATGATTTTCCCAGCCATTATATGAGCTAGGAAAAATCCACTAGAATTCTTAATTTGGATTTATAATAAATAGGCATCAAGCTTGTTTTTTTTATGGTAACAGGGATTATGGTAACTGGGATTATTCCTATTCCGAAAAGTTCGTTTGCAATATTGATTCATACCACTGAGGGTGCTATCTATAGGTGGAACTAGAGAGACGACTTGGATTCTTCTGGAGAAGAGGACATTTACATACATTATTCTTTCAAGGTTGTATTTCCTGTGAAACTTCCTACATTAGTTGAATCTCCAGTACTTTCAAACAAATGCACCAGGATTTTGTCCCTGTATGCCAATAGAGAATTTACATTGTGAGCTGTATATAGAACAGTGTTGACAATATCTGTAAAGCGCTGTAGAATATGATATAAGTAAACAAAATAAAATTATTTTCCAACTGCTTTAGCTATAGCTAGTGGCGCAACTACCGGGGTAGCAGGGGTAGCGGCTGCCACAGGGCCCAGAACATTAGGGGCCCGACAACAGCCGCTACCTCTGCAATTTTTTTTTTTCTTAATAGGAAGGAGCCGGGATCGGTAAGTGACCCCACGGGCCCCACAAACGCTATTATTATACTTGGGGGTCTTTTCAGATCCCCGAGTATAATGATCGGAGGCAAAGGAGAGGTAAGCGAACATAAAAAACTGTGTTACTTATCTTTCCACGCTGCTGACAGGCTTCAACCCACTACTGTGAGGTCCCTGACGTCACATGACTGGGGCCTGCGTCTTAGGTCATGTGACGTCCGAACGTCAAGGAAGATGGCCGACACCACCGAGGACTACAGCGGAGCCAGGGAGAGGTAAGTGACAGTGTTTTTTTATGTTTGTATCCCCCTCGGGTCTTCGATTATTATACTATAGGGTCTGAAAAGTCCCAAGAGTATAATAATTGTTCATGGGTGTCCACTATGGGGCATAATACTGTGTGTAGGGCCACTATGGGGCATAATACTGTGTGTAGGGCCACTATGGGGCATAATAGAGCGCGCAGGAATGTGTGTGGGGTGTCAGTCATTGGGGTCTCCAGCGTCGATCGGGGGGGGGGCAATGTCAAAAGTTCGCCACAGGGCCCCGCCACTCTTAGTTATGCCACTGGCTATAGCCAAATGGTAAATCCCTCCCCGGTCCCCACTTTTGTCCTACATTGTCATCTTTTAGTCTTTTGTAGTTTTTTTTTTTCTTTCTGTACGGTTTACCATACTCCATTACAATAAAACTGATATGTCGTTCTTTTTTAATAACTGTGGATTCTAGGCTGGGCATAATGTCAAACTCTCAGTACACAAGTGTCTATAGAAACTTGATACGCTTCATCCTATAGTTTTGAATGAGCAGGATTCGGGGCTTGAGCTAAGTGCATTACAGTTCACCCCGAGTAGAACATATAACTTTAAACCTCTAACTTCGGAGCCGCGATGGCTAGAGCTGCAAGATTGGACTTGTTTTGAAGACAAGACCAAGATCCTGCCATGTCCTCATAGAGTTAGTGATATCACTAGTTAAAGCAGAGGTAGATGTACTCACACTTTTGGTTTACCCAGTGTACAGGAGAACATGAACAGCTGAGAGTGCAGAGAGAGATTATAATAATTTTATTATTTTATTCATATAACAAAATCACTAATACACATCACATTCAAAGTAGGCGCCGTTTAGTTGATTTACCTTTAGGTCACGTGACCATATCTGTGACGTTTTGTTTTAGGCTTCCTGCAATCCTCAAGGTCTGCAAATAAAAAAAAAATCTGAGTATCATGAGACCTGTTCTAAGCCAGCCACTCACCTGCCCCCCTCTACTCACCTAGGGAATGAGCTCAGACAGGCAGTATACACTTACTGAAGTTAGCTCTGCCCCTTTGCCTATTGCTGCAGCAACACACACAATATCATAGAGGTATCTATAGCAATAGGGAATGGGCTACAGGCAGTAAGCGTACACTGCAAGTGAAGCGAGGCAGATGAGTGGGTGGCTTAGAACATGTGACATGCCTCAGTAATATTTCGTTGGCAGACTTCGGTGCTTTCAGGGAGTCCGAATAAGAAGCATCACAGGTGTGCTGAAGTGATCTAACGCTAAATCAGCTAATTTTAAAGTGATGTGTATTAGGCCAGGGCCCCACGGGCCGGAAACGCCGCAATTTGCCTGTGTTTTACAGTATCTGCAAAGTGGATGGGATTCATGCGAAACCCATGCCCACATTGCGTTTCAAATTGCAGTATGGACACACTGTGATTTCCAAAACTGGTGCGGTTTTGGAAATCGCAACACGTCAATTATATCTACGGAAAAGCCGGCGGCTTTCCCGTAGATTTAATTGTAACTGAAAGTCCTCGGAGAAAACCTCAGTGAACTTTCTGTTCAAAGCTCTGCGGGCAGAACCGTGATTCGTTCTTACCGCGGTTTTTCCCACAGCACTTTAGCGCTGTGGATCGTCCCCTGGGGCCTTAGCGATTTTTTTTTTTATATTGAGGAATCTTGTTATATGAGCTATATACTTGTGTTTATACTGAATAATCCCTTTAAACATTGCACATAATATATCATTTTGATATGAAAACTACCCTTGCACTTTGTAGCCAGATAGTTCCAATAAAAAATATTACAATGTAATCCCAATGTTTATAATGACATATTGCTTTAACCATCAGGATGAACAGCATGGATTTCAGAAAAAGAAAATGAAATATTAAACATAAGCACACAACCTGTAATGTCTGTCTGGAGAGAAGATCTATATAATTTACATCTGTTTCTATTAGTAGTGTTTTCTACTTTAGGTATCTGGTTTAGGGCTCAGTAGCCAATTAACAATTGATAATGGTCTCAAATAGCTCACTTGATATGTCTCCTTTTTCTTCTTATATGCATATTCCTCTCTTTCAATGATGCAGTAAGGTCACGAAAAGGAAAATGGGCATCAAGCAAAACAAACACGTTCTAATATCTTCTCTCTATGATTTTATTTAACAGACACAACACCTAGACAACCTATAGTTCATTAGAACCAAAGATAATAGCACCGTGCTCTTATACGGAGATCAAAGTTTGGTACTGATGACCCTTGAGATGTTTGGGGGATGTATCTATAATACAGTGCCTTGCAAAAGTATTCATAGTCTTGAACTTCTTCACATTTTGTCACCTTACGACCACAAACTTCAATGTATTTTACTGAGATTACTGTGATAACCAACACAAATAATGGCGAAGATAATGGCGAAGTGGGAGGAAAATGATACAAGGTTTATCAAGTTTAAATCAAATAAAAATCTGAAAAGTGTGATGTGCAAAAGTATTCATCCCGTTTATGAATACTTTCACTGCAATTAAAGGTTTTTCTCTACCAGATTTGCACATCTAGAGACTGAGATTTTCACCCATTTTTCTTTGCAAAAGCTCAGCCAATTTGGATGGAGAGTGTATGTGAACAGCAATTTTCATGTCTTGTCACAGATGCTTAATGGGATTTAGATCTGGACTGTGACTGGGCCATTCTATCATGAATATTCTTTGATCTAAAAACTATTCCGCTGTAGCCCTGGATATATGTTTAGGGTCATTGTCTTGCTGGAAGGTGAATCTCCTTCCCAGTCTCAAGTCTTTTGCGGCCTCTGACAGGTTTTCTTCCAGGATTGTCCTGTATTTAGCTCCATCCATATTCCCATCACCTCTGACCAGCTTCCCTGTTCCTGCTGAAGAAAAGCCTCCCCCCAGACTGATGCTGCCACCACTATATGTCACAGTGGGGATGGTGTGTTCAGGGTGATAAGCAGTGTTACTTTTCTACCCCACATGGCGCATTGCATTTAGGCCAAATAGTTCAACTTTGGTCTCATCTGACCAGAGCAACTTCTTCCACATCTTTGCTGCATTTCCGATATGGCTAGTTTTTTTGTGCTTCATGGTCTACCTTACTCCCTTATAACCCCTGCTTTTTTTTTCCTGCCCTCTTTTATATATCATCCTTTCTTTTCCTTAATTTTCCTGCATGTGCCGTGATGTATGATTGAATGTTCAACCTTTGGGATCCAAGCTTATCAGCTAAATGAAGCAAACTCAATTTTACATAGATACAACATTTCATCTATACAGGTGGCTGTGGCTGGTACTACAGTTTGACTCATTTCTATGGGACACCACAGCTCCTTCATTATGCTGATCCCCACTGGTCGCACAGGTCAGAACCTACAACACTAACTAATTATTTTGAGGATAAGCTATCAAAATTTATAGTCTTATAGGTCCCCTTAGGTAATTCAAAGAAAAAAAAATATTCTGTATTAATAGTCTTGCTATTAAGAGTACACAATCTGAATAAACTGAAGTAAAGGAAGTACACCCATGAAAACCTTTATAGAATAACAAATACTCAGTTGATAGGTAACTGCTTAAACAAATGCTAGCAGACAAAAGCGTAGTGTGGGCCAACATTTGGAAATGCTCCAGTCTTCATGTATGATTTGTTGTACAATCATTTACGCATTTGCAGTTGTTCAGAAATGACATCAATAAAGTTTTGTAATAAGAAATTGTTTACAAATAGATTGAATCAGTGGCATAATAATCCTCATAACAATAACATTAGTTATCCTTATAACGAAGCCTTGCCAGTCAGAATGCGGTTATTAAAGAATGTCTCCACTACAAAGGTCTAGGTATTGCATCTGTACAGCACCCATCTCTAAGCAGCCATCAACAAAACAATCTAATACCTAGAATAATTCTACTACAAAGGAGCAACATCTTGTTGTCAAGTCTTGGCCACCACAGGTAAACAATTTATGAACGGATGATTGTTCAGGCCCTCGATTTATTATTTTATTGCTTCATGTCCCTATCTACCTTCTTAAAGGGGCTCTGTCAGCAAAATCATGCTGATAGAGCCCCACATGTGTGAATAGCCTTTAAAAAGGCTATTCAGGCACCGCTAAAGTTATATTAAACTACCCCCCAGTTTTAAAACAATACCCTAAAAAATAATGTGATCAACTTACCCATCGTGCACGGTGGGCGGGCATTCAGGGTTCGCCGTCTTCTTCATCCACGCCTCCTCTTCCTGCGATGTCCTCGGGTCCCGTCTTCCTCCGGCACTCGCGAACTGACATTGCTAAAAAAAAAATGGCCTGGGCGCAAGCGCAGTAGCTGTAGTAGAAGCAGCATGCTACTGTGCATGCGTCCACGCCTTTTTTTTTAGCAATGTCAGTTCGCGAGTGCCGGAGGAAGATGGGACCTGAGGAAATCGCAGGAAGAGGAGGCGTGGATGAAGAAGACGGCAGACCCTGAATGCCCGCCCACCGTGCACGATGGGTAAGTTGATCACATTCTTTTTTAGGGTATTATTTTAAAACTGGGGGCTAGTTTAATATAACATTTACAGTGCCTGAATAGCCTTTTTAAAGGCTATTCACGCATATGTGGGGCTCCATCAGCATGATTTTGCTGATAGAGCCCCTTTAATGTTCTATCCTGCTCCTCTCATAAACCCTGATTTTTTTCCCCTGCCCTTCCTTCTTTTGCTTTTTCTCCATCCTTTTTTTTTCATTAAATTTCCTTAAATGTTCAGATGTATGATCGTGGGTGTTCAAACTTCAGGACCCTGGCTGATCAGCTAAATTAAAAGGCTTAAAGGGATTCTACCATTAAAACCTTTTTTTTTTTGTGGAGAAGACGTCGGAATAGCCTTTAGAAAGGCTATTCGTCTCTTACCTTTAGACGTGCTCTCCGCTGTGCCATTACTTAGAAATACAGGTTTTTACCGGTATGCAAATGAGTTTTCTCGCAGCGATGGGGGTGGACCCCAGTGCTCAAACAGCGATGGGGGCGACCCCACCTCTGCCAGAGAATTGTCTCCAGGGCCGCCGCCTTCTTTGTCCGCAGCGTCATCTTGAATGTCTTCTTCTGGCCCAGCATACCATCTGCAGGGTTGGCTGTGCCTGGCACTGTGATTCATTATGAGCACCACGGCCCCTTCATTCTGCTGATCGCTACTGGTCCCAAAAGTCATACGCCCACTATGTAAACATTGATGGCTTATTCAGTCTTGGCAATCCCCTTTATCTTGTATTATTCATTTTACAATTACTGGAACCAGGTGAAGCCAAGCAAGTATAAAATGAAAACATCTATAGAATAGAAAATATTCAGCTGAGCAGTAACTGCTTCTTGACTTGCCAAGAAAAATATAAACAAATACTAACAGACAAAAGCATTATAGTGTGGGCAAATACAAGGGTTCCAGTCTCCAGGTCTGAACAGTCGCACACTCACCTACGCTATTGCAGTAGCTCAGACTTGTCATAAATACACTTTTGCAACAAGAAACTGCATATATATATATATATATATATATATATATATATAGATATAGATATAGATATATATAGTGAGAAGGTGACAGGCATAGTGTTGGAGTCATGATGTATCAGCCTCCTGAGCCTGCTCTCAGTGTCAGGGCAGACCCAGGCACCTCCTCTTCTCCCAGGATCTGCCCTGACACTGAAAGCTTTGTGTTACGGTAAAGTGTTGTTTTGGTTGATTCATGTGGCTAGTAGTAAGCCACACGTACTGTTTAGTTAGCGCTGACGAGCAGGTTTTGTTTTGTCTTTTTGTCTGAAGTTAAGGCTGTATTTTATTTTGCTTTTCCTGTGCCTGATGTAAAGGTTTATTTATTTAGCTGTTTTTTTTCAATGAACTGTTTTTTGCTGCGAGAGTCATGTCCCTGTCTCTGACTGGTTGGGTCCGCATCACCTCTTCTACCGAGCTACCTTCCCCAGTATACAGGGTGGGCCATTTATATGGCTACACCTAAATAAAATGGGAAAGGTTGGTGATATAAACTTTCTGTTTGTGGCACATTAGCATACGGAAGGGGGGAAGCTTTTCAACATGGGTGGGGACCATGGTGGCCATTTTGAATCCAACTTTAGTTTTTTCAATGGGAAGAGAGTAATGTGATGCATCAAACTTATTGAGAATTTCACAAGAAAAACAATGGTGTGCTTGGTTTTAACATAACTTTATTCTTTCATGAGTTATTTACAAATTTCGGACCACTTATAAAATGTGTTCAAAGTACTGCCCATTGTGTTGGATTGTCAATTCAACCCTCTTCTCCCACTCTTGACACACTGATAGCAACACCGCAGAAGAAATGCTAGCACAGGCTTCCAGTATTCGTTGTTTCAGGTGCTGTACATCTCGTATCTTCACAGCACAGACAATTGCCTTCAGATGACCTCAAAGATAAGAGTCTAAGGGGGTCAGATCAGGAAACCTTGGTGGCCATTCAACTGGCCCATGATGACCAATCCACTTTCCAAGAAACTGTTCATCTAGGAATGCTCGGACCTGACACACATAATGTGGTGGTGTACCATCTTGCTGGAAAAACTCAGGGAACATGCCAGCTTCACTGTATAAAGAGGGTAACACATGATAATGTAGCAATTTCAGATATCCAGTGGCATTGAGGTTTCCATTGATGAAGAATGGCCCCACTATCTTTTGTACCCCATATACCACACCATATCATCAATGATTGTGTTCCAACAGTCTTGAAGAGATCTATCCAGTGTGGGTTAGTGTCACACCAATAGTGGTGGTTTTGTTTGTTAACGTCACCATTCACAAAAAAGTTTGCCTTATCACTGAACATAATGTTCTGTGTAAACTGAGGGTCCTGTTCCAATTTTTGTTCTGCCCATTCTGCAAATTCAGTGCGCCGATCTAGGTCATACTCGTTTTTCCAAATGCATAACCTTATATACCTGTTTCATCCACATTACCAATAAGGGTCTGTTCACATAGAGTTTTTTGGCAGCGGATTTTGACGCTGAATTTGCCTTAAAATCTACTGCCCAAAACGGCTCCCATTGACTTCAATGGGAGCTGCTCGCTTCTTCTTTCCACTAGCTAGTAGCAGAAAAAAGAAGCGAGATGACCCTTCTTGCCACAGATTCCACAGCAGACTCAATCGCGGCATCCACAGCGCGAGACTCCCTCCCGCTTGGGCCCATTCATTCGGGACTAATCCGCGCAGTATGTTCACATGTGGAAGCCATTTTGTGCCGTGTGAACGTAATTAACAGCACCTGCTACTTACCTGAGGCACCTAACAGGTGGTGGCAATAACTAAATCACACTTGCAGCCAGTTGAAATGGATTAAAGTTGACTCAACCTCAGTCCTGTGTACTTGTGTGTACCACATTGAGCATGAAGAAAAGAAAGAAGACCAAAGAACTGTCTGAGGACTTGAGAAGCAAAATTGTGAGGAAGCATGAGCATAATTTAAGGCTCAGTGTGAGAAAGCTGGGTCTCCCTCAGAGGTCATGGGTCTTCCAGCAGGACAATGACCCAAAACACACTTCAAAAAGCACTAGAAAATGGTTTGAGAAAAAGCACTGGAGACTTCTAAAGTGGCCAGCAATGAGTCCAGACCTGAATCCCATAGAACACCTGTGGAGAGATCTCAAAATGGCAGTTTGGAGAAGGCCCCCTTCACATCTCAGGGACCTGGAGCAGTTTGCCAAAGAAGAATGGTCTAAAATTCCAGCAGAGCGTTGTAAGAAACTCTTTGATGGTTACCGGAAGCGGTTGTTCGCAGTTATTTTGTCTAAGGGTGAGTTCACACTGAGTATACACCAGCTTATTCTGAACATAAAACACGTTCAGAATCAGCAGCGTATAAAGCAGTTCCCATTCATTTTTATGGGAGCCGGCATACAAGCATTCCCCATAGAAATGAATGGTCTGCTTTTTTCACTACGAGCACTCCTATTGAAGTGAATGGAAAGTGCTCGCATGTACGGCTAGCTCTGCTCATGACGAGCCGTACACGCGGGCACTTTCCATTCACTTCAATGGGAGTGCTCGTAGTGAAAAAAGCAGCCCATTCATTTCTATGGGGAGCGCTCATATGCCGGCTCCCATAGAAATGAATGGGAACTGCTGTATACGCTGCTGATTCTGAACGTATACTCAGTGTTCTGGCGTATACTCAGTGTGAACTCACCCTAAAGGCTGTGCTACCAAGTATTAGGCTGAGGGTGCCAATACTTTTGTCTGGCCCATTTTTGGAGTTTTGTGTAAAATGATCAATGATTTGACTTTATTTGTCCATTCTCTTTTGTGTTTTTTCATTGCAAGCAAAATAAATGAAGATATTAATAGCAAAGAGTTTGTGCTTGCAATCATTTTCTGGAAGAAAATGAGTATTATTTGACAGAATTGCAGGGGTGCCAATACTTTTGGCCAACACTGTAGCTGGGAGTCTCTTATCCTCACATGGTCTTAGCCTTAAAGGGGTATTCCCATAACTCTTGTTCTGCAGCCTGCAGGGCTCTGTGCTCTCTTCACTTCCTGGATTTCTTGGCACATTGGTTGGCGGGGTTTCACTTGCTCTGCTATCTGCTATGTTTGCAGTTAGTAATGAGGGATTGGTTGTAAATGCATTACCACAGTATAAAGCTGATGTGGAAACTGATGTAGCAGAGCTGGATTTGAGTCAGCTTGCATTACATACAGAGGTACAGGAGTACTTATCTCAGCCCTTATCAGCCAAATTCAATTAAACTGGCTAAGTGGAGAATCTGAAGATAGACAGCACAGCAATCCCGGAGCTCTCACCTCCCCCCTCCCCTATCTGAGGAGCTCCATTGCTTGTCAGCCCCTCCCTCCCCCGCTGAGAGCAGGCAGCTACTTCACTTAGGAAATGAGCAGATAAGCCCAGTGGCCATAGAAATGCAGTGTCAACAATGAAGTGACTAAATTAAGATAGCGGCCACACAAAGCAGTTTTGATAAAGCAATGTATTTAGGAAAAGTCTTAAATCCACATAAACTAGTAGTATAGATAGGCTGCTTTTCATAGGACAACCCCTTTAAAGGAGTTTATATGTTCTTTGGAGTTTGTGTGGGATTTCTCTGGGTACTCTGACATACTGATAGAGAACTTAGATTGTGAGCTCTATGTGAGATAATGACTGACAATGTCTATGAAATGTAAAGATTGAGTCTTCAGTGGTTGATACCTTTTTAATTGGCTAACAAAAATGATGACAGATTGCAAGCTTTTGAGACTACTAGGTCTTTTCATCAGGCATGGTATGACAATTTCTGAAGGCAAGTATACTTATACACGAAAAGGGCAAAGAAATCCAGTGACAAGTGATGGAAAGCAGTACACACAAATAAATAAGTTAAAAAAAACAAAATATCAGTTCACAGGAAGGTTCTCTGAGTTTTGTAGTCACTTTGATTAGTAATCGGATGCCTAGTTGTTGTCAAATGACATAAAACCATGGGACAGATTTAACCCCTCTGGAATGTGTCAAAGGTGGTCATGAGTTTATATTTCCATATTCTTCTGTCTCTCTTTGATTTGAAATTCCCCCTTAACACCAAAATCTTCATGTCATTGATGATATGATGATTTTGATTGCAGAAGTGTTTTGGCACAGGGAGGTCCATTCTCTGCTCTGTAGTGGTATGGCGGTGTGAGTTCATCTGCATTCTGAGTGTCTGTCCTGTCTCCCCTACATAAAGGCTGCCCGTGGGGCATTTTCCCAAGTGACAATGTCTGTAAAGCACTGTGCAATATGCTGGCCCTTTACAAGTAAGAGAAATAAATAGATAAATGGATAATATCCCTGTACTGCAACATCACTATGACTACTAGTTGTACATCATTCTTTTTATCTTTTCTATTTGTTGATATCACTGTGCACATTACTTCCATTACTGGACATAATGTGGTCACCCCTATTCTAGAGAGAATTTAAAGCATGCGACTCCCATCATGCTACCAAAATTGGCAGGCGCCTTAAGACTCTATCAGTCATATTAGTGAATGAAGATGCAATATGACCCCAAGCGTCCTGTGACTTAAAAAAAAAAAAAAAATTGAACAATGCCTGTGGCCAAAGTTGCCATGTAGCCCTAGCCTAAAGGTACATTTTTTTTTTTACATGCCTGGACACACAAATTTCTGAAATTTATTAAGTTTACACTATTCATATATATTACATTAAATTTACAATTAACTTACACATTGGAATGAAGTTTGCTTTCTGCTCACTTTAATTTCACAGACAATCTAAGACATGTTTATGACATTTACGTTAACTGTAAGCGCCATACATTTTACATGACATTCACTTCTATGGTACTGTCGACATAAAGAATAAGTGTCTGATCACTGGAGATCTATGGGAAGGTTAGAAGGAGACTGCTGATCATCAACAAGTAATTTATTATATTATTGTGGGAGATTTTTCTCTTATCAAACATCAGGAGTAAGAATACAATGTTGAAATTTAGTAAGAGAAAAACATGCCATAGAGAATAATGAAGGCAGTGGCTCAAGCAGTATAGTGGCTTCCTAACATACATCACCATTGGCTGATATCCCAGCAACCTCGTTGTTAGCATTCAAAGCACTGAGGTGACGTCACAATGAAGTATGTACTAATGAGTTAGTGAATGCTCATCAAGTGAGTGGGCCTGAAAACTGGGATACTCCCAGGAAAGCCAGAACAGTTGACATGTCTGACACAGGTGTGTACGGGGCCCTAGAAAATAATGGGTGAATATGCTAGCCGTGTTTTTAACAAACCACATGTTCGTATACATAGAGCCTTACTAAGGCCAGCAGCAGTCCCGTCTTTGTATCAGACTGTCAGTCCTTATCCAGTCTCCGGATATGGATTCTTTTAGTGATAATAGACTGTCTGAAGGAACCAGGGTAGAAAAGCAGTCTGATAACTGGAACATTTATCATTTAATAAGATATATTACATTTCTATATACACTTACATATTATAATTGGAGTATTTAAAGGGGTTTTCCTCCAATTTTTTAATTTACCTCTATTATCAAATATTGGTGGGTTTTGTCTTCAACTTATAGGTCATGTGACTGCCTTAGGCCATTTTTTTTTCCATTTGCACTGTCGTTGTAGGGACTTGGTGTAATTGATATCTGGACCCACAACGGAAAGGATCCGCCCCCCAGCCTCATTATATTTACCTTTTCTTTCCATGAGATCTGGAAACCAGGATATCACTAGCTGAAGGCCGCCTCCTCTCCACTGTGTGTGCTGGCTGCCCACACATGTGCAAACAGTGGACAGCCAGCATAAGTCACAAAGAGGAAGTGCTGGCTTGCGAGGTACAAGGTAACGTTGGCTGGCACCTCCCTAAAACGGGCGCCTGGCAGGGGAATGTAGCTCATTATAATATGAAACTTCTAGAAGAAAAAAGTAAGGGGGGCACTGACCCAGCCGAAGATGTTTCTTAAAACTTTGTTTACTTTATTAGAACATAATGATTAAAACAAATCAGGAGAAAGAATTGACATACAATGGCGTGGGCAACAGTGAAGGTCCAGAGAGATATATTTGATATATCATCAGCATAGCAGTGGTATTGAAAGCCGTGAGATTCTATGAGTTGGCCAAGGCCGAGGGTGTAGATGGCAAACAGGAGGGGTCCTAGGATGGAGGCTTGGGGGACACTACGGAGAGAGTGCGTGGTGAGGAGGTGGTATGCGAGTGGGTGATGCAGAATGTGCGGTCGGTGAGATATGAGGAGATCCAGGAAAGGGCCAGGTCTGAGATACCAAGAGTTGAGAGAGTCTCTAGTAAGAGGGGGAGGTCAACTGTATCAAAGGCTGAGGAGAGGTCAAGGAAGAGGAGGACAGAGTAGTGACGCTTGGCTTTGGCAGAGTGACGCAGTCTGAAACCTGACTGTAGAGGAATAGGGCAGGACGGCGCTCACAGGTCCAATAGATTTTATTAATAAGAAGAACTGCACAATTGTGCAATTCTTCTTATTAATAAAATCTATTGGACCTGTGATCACCGTCCTGCCCTATTCCTCTGCTGTTTCCCCGGTTGACACAACTGGTGCCTTTGACACGTGCTACTCCCCATACCTGATATCATATACACCCTAGTACGGAGTTGTGAACGCTGTCACAACCAAACCAGGTGAGAGGCCACCAGGTCTGATACATTCATTGAGCATTCTTGAGCAACACGTCCACTCAGAACTCTCCTCCTATCTCTCGTCCAACCTGCTCTTTGACAGACTTCAGTCAGGCTTCAGACCCCGGCACTCCACTGAAACTGCCCTAACAAAAGTCACTAACGACCTGCTAACCGCCAAAGCCAAGCGCCATTACTCTGTCCTCCTCCTCCTCGACCTCTCCTCTGCCTTTGACACAGTTGACCACTCCCTCCTGTTAGAAATTCTCTCATCCCTTGGTATCTCAGACTTGGCCCTTTCGTGGATCTCCTCATACCTCTCTGAACGCACATTCAGCGTCTCGCACTCGCACACCACCTCCTCACCACGCCCTCTCTCTGTAGGTGTCCCCCAAGGCTCCGTCCTAGGACCCCTCCTGTTCTCCATCTACACCCTTGGCCTGGGCCAACTCATAGAATCTCATGGTTTTCAGTACCATTGCTATGCCGACGACACCCAAATATATATCTCTGGACCAGACATTACCTCCCTGCTGGCCAAAGTTCCAGATTGTCTAGCGGCCGTAGCCTCCCTCCTCTCCTCCCGCTTTCTCAAACTCAACATGGAAAAAACAGAGTTTATCATCTTCAGCCCATCCTGTATGGCCCCTCCATCTGACCCATCTATCAAAGTTAATGGAACCCCACTTACCCCTGTCCCACAGGCCCGATGCCTTGGGGTAACCCTGGACTCCGACTTATCCTTCAAACCACATATTCAAACCCTCAACACCTCTTGTCGCCTCCAGCTCAAGAACATCCACCGAATCCGCTCCTTCCTCACCCCAGAAACTACCAAGATGCTCGTCCAGGCCCTCATAATCTCCCGCTTAGACTACTGCAACACCCTTCTGCATGGACTCCCGGAAAACACCATCGCCCCCCTCCAGTCCACCTTAAACTGTGCTGCTCGCTTAATCCACCTCACCCCCCGATCTTCATCGGCTGCTCCCCTCTGCCAGTCCCTCCACTGGTTACCCATAGCCCAGCGAATTGAGTTCAAGCTACTGACGCTAACATACAAAGCCATCCACAACCTGTCCCCTCCATATATCTCTGACCTCATCTCCCGCTACCTGCCCACACGTAACCTCAGATCCTCCAACGACCTCCTACTCCGCTCTGCCCTCATCCGCTCCTCACACAACCGTCTCCAAGACTTCTCCCGTGCATCCCCCATACTCTGGAACTCCTTACCACGACACATAAGACTGACCCCCACAATCACAGGATTCAAGAAGGCCCTGAAGACTCACCTATTCAGGAAGGCCTACAACCTCCAATAACACTATCAATGCACTGCCATCTGTACAGTCTCCCCCTCTCCTTCTGTCTCTACCCCCCTTCCCTCATAGATTGTAAGCCCTCGCGGGCAGGGCCCTCTACCCCACTGTGCCAGCCGATCACTGTTAGTATGATATGTACCTGTATATTTTGTGTATTGCATGTAACCCCCAAATGTAAAGCACCATGGAATTAATGATGCTATATAAATAAACAATAATAATAAACAATAATAATTCATTACAATTATCTAAACAGGTGAATAGACTATCTACACTATAAAGTGTGCTCGGTGTTTTTCTATCTTTTACGAAACCTGACTGTAGTCTGTCAAAGAGCAGGTTAGATGGGGCCACACGGTGGCTCAGTGGTTAGCACTGCAGCCTTGCAGCGCTGGAGTCCTGGTGTTCAAATCCCACCAAGGGCAAAAAACCATCTGCAAGGAGTTTGTATGTTCTCCCCGTGTTTGCATGGATTTCCATCCCATATTCCAAAAAAAGACATACTGATAGGGAAAAATGTACATTGTGAGCTCTATATGGGGCTCACAATCTACATTAAAAAAAAAAAAAAAAAAAAAAAAAGAGCAGGTTAGACGAGAGGTAGGAGGAGAGTTCTGAGTGGACGTGTTGCTCAAGCAGCTTTGAGGCGTACAGGAACAGTGAGATGGGATGGTAGTTAGCTGGAGAGGACGGGTAGAGGGCCGTTTTTTTGATTATGGGAGTGACAGTGGCATGTTTGAAGGCGGAAAGGAAGGATCCAGTGACTAGGGATAGGTTGAAGAGGTGGGTTAGGGCTGGGATGATGACTTCAATGAGTTTTGGGAGGAGATGTGACTGGATCAGGTCAAGCGCGCAGAAGGTGAGGTGGGATTTAGAGATTAGGGAGGAGAGCTTTTCATCAGTGATGGAGGAGAAACAGGTTAAGGAGGAGGAGCAGCGAGTGGTTGGGTAGAGGGGTTGCTGGGGGTGTAGGGTGAGATTGTCTCTGATGGTGTTGATTTTACTCATTGGTGCTACAGCTAAGTAATTAAAGTCAAATGGGAAGGACTACAAAGGTGAAGATGGAGGGGGAATAACCGGTTAAGGACCAGGCCCAAAAGTATGTTAAAGACCAGGCCTCTTTTTTCAAAACTGACATGTGTCACTTTAAATGGCAATAACTTTGAGACGCTTTAACTTACACAAATGAATTTGAGATTGTTTTCTCGTAACACATTATACTTCATGTTAGTGGTAAACACTAGAGATGAGCGAACACTAAAATGTTCGAGGTTCGAAATTCGATTCGAACAGCCGCTCAATGTTCGTGTGTTCGAACGGGTTTCGAACCCCATTATAGTCTATGGGGAACAGATACTCGTTAAGGGGGAAACCCAAATCCGTGTCTGGAGGGTCACCAAGTCCACTATGACACCCCAGGAAATGATGCCAACACCTCTGGAATGACACTGGGACAGCAGGGGAAGCATGTCTGGGGGCATCTAACACACCAAAGACCCTCTATTACCCCAACATCACAGCCTAACAACTACACACTTTACACACTCAATACCACCTCTCTGACAGTAGGAAAACACCTTGAAACATGTGTATTTGGCACTTGCAGTGAGGAGAGCTTGTCACCAGCAGTGAATTTGGCCCTTGTAGTAAGTTTAGGTTGGCACCAACATTTGTTTTGAAAATCAGGGTGGATTGAGCCTCTAACCAGCAGTTTGGGCAAATTCATGGTGGAGGGAGCCTCTAAACACCCCAGTTTGGGCAAATTCATGGTGGAGGGAGCCTCTAAAAACCCCAGTTTGGACCAATTCATGGTGGAGGGAGCCTCTAACCAGCCCAGTTTGGGCAAATTCATGGTGGAGGGAGCCTCTAACCAGCCCAGTTTGGACCAATTAATGGTGGAGGGAGCCTCTAACCAGCCCAGTTTGGACCAATTAATGGTGGAGGGAGCCTCTAACCAGCCCAGTTTGGACCAATTAATGGTGGAGGGAGCCTCTAACCAGCCCAGTTTGGACCAATTAATGGTGGAGGGAGCCTCTAACCACCCCAGTTTGGACCAATTCATGGTGGAGGGAGCCTCTAAACAGCCAAGTTTGGACCAATTCATGGTGGAGGGAGCCTCTAAAAACCCCAGTTTGGACCAATTCATGGTGGAGGGAGCCTCTAACCAGCCCAGTTTGGGCAAATTCATGGTGGAGGGAGCCTCTAAACAGCCCAGTTTGGGCAAATTCATGGTGGAGGGAGCCTCTAACCAGCCCAGTTTGGACCAATTAATGGTGGAGGGAGCCGCTAAACAGCCCAGTTTGGGCAAATTCATGGTGGAGGGAGCCTCTAAACAGCCCAGTTTGGACCAATTCATGGTGGAGGGAGCCTCTAAAAAACCCAGTTTGGACCAATTCATGGTGGAGGGAGCCTCTAAACAGCCCAGTTTGGGCAAATTCATGGTGGAGGGAGCCTCTAAACAGCCAAGTTTTGGGAAATTCATGGTGGAGGGAGCCTCTAACCAGCCCAGTTTGGACCAATTCATGGTGGAGGGAGCCTCTAAACAGCCCAGTTTGGGCAAATTCATGGTGGAGGGAGCCTCTAAAAAACCCAGTTTGGACCAATTCATGGTGGAGGGAGCCTCTAACCAGCCCAGTTTGGACCAATTAATGGTGGAGGGAGCCTCTAAACAGCCAAGTTTGGACCAATTCATGGTGGAGGGAGCCTCTAAAAACCCCAGTTTGGACCAATTCATGGTGGAGGGAGCCTCTAACCAGCCCAGTTTGGGCAAATTCATGGTGGAGGGAGCCTCTAAACAGCCCAGTTTGGGCAAATTCATGGTGGAGGGAGCCTCTAACCAGCCCAGTTTGGACCAATTAATGGTGGAGGGAGCCGCTAAACAGCCCAGTTTGGACCAATTCATGGTGGAGGGTGCCTCTAAAAACCCCAGTTTGGACCAATTCATGGTGGAGGGAGCCTCTAAAAAACCCAGTTTGGACCAATTCATGGTGGAGGGAGCCTCTAACCAGCCCAGTTTGGACCAATTAATGGTGGAGGGAGCCTCTAAACAGCCAAGTTTGGACCAATTCATGGTGGAGGGAGCCTCTAAAAACCCCAGTTTGGACCAATTCATGGTGGAGGGAGCCTCTAACCAGCCCAGTTTGGGCAAATTCATGGTGGAGGGAGCCTCTAAACAGCCCAGTTTGGGCAAATTCATGGTGGAGGGAGCCTCTAACCAGCCCAGTTTGGACCAATTAATGGTGGAGGGAGCCGCTAAACAGCCCAGTTTGGACCAATTCATGGTGGAGGGAGCCTCTAAAAACCCCAGTTTGGACCAATTCATGGTGGAGGGAGCCTCTAAAAAACCCAGTTTGGACCAATTCATGGTGGAGGGAGCCTCTAACCAGCCCAGTTTGGACCAATTAATGGTGGAGGGAGCCTCTAAACAGCCAAGTTTGGACCAATTCATGGTGGAGGGAGCCTCTAAAAACCCCAGTTTGGACCAATTCATGGTGGAGGGAGCCTCTAACCAGCCCAGTTTGGACCAATTAATGGTGGAGGGAGCCTCTAACCAGCCCAGTTTGGACCAATTAATGGTGGAGGGAGCCTCTAACCACCCCAGTTTGGACCAATTCATGGTGGAGGGAGCCTCTAAACAGCCAAGTTTGGACCAATTCATGGTGGAGGGAGCCTCTAAAAACCCCAGTTTGGACCAATTCATGGTGGAGGGAGCCTCTAACCAGCCCAGTTTGGGCAAATTCATGGTGGAGGGAGCCTCTAAACAGCCCAGTTTGGGCAAATTCATGGTGGAGGGAGCCTCTAACCAGCCCAGTTTGGACCAATTAATGGTGGAGGGAGCCGCTAAACAGCCCAGTTTGGGCAAATTCATGGTGGAGGGAGCCTCTAAACAGCCCAGTTTGGACCAATTCATGGTGGAGGGAGCCTCTAAAAAACCCAGTTTGGACCAATTCATGGTGGAGGGAGCCTCTAAACAGCCCAGTTTGGGCAAATTCATGGTAAAGGGAGCCTCTAAACAGCCCAGTTTGGGCAAATTCATGGTGGAGGGAGCCTCTAACCAGCCCAGTTTGGACCAATTAATGGTGGAGGGAGCCGCTAAACAGCCCAGTTTGGGCAAATTCATGGTGGAGGGAGCCTCTAAACAGCCCAGTTTGGACCAATTCATGGTGGAGGGAGCCTCTAAACAGCCCAGTTTGGGCAAATTCATGGTGGAGGGAGCCTCTAACCAGCAGAGTTGTGGGAAAGCAGGGTGGAGGGAGCCTCTAACCAGCAGAGTTGGTGGAAATCAGGGTGGAGGGAGCCTCTAACCAGCAGAGTTGGGGGAAATCATGTTGGAGGGAGCCTAGTATTAGCAGAATTGTGCAACGCTTATGGTGGATGAGTATGAGGATGCGGAGGAATTGGAGAGGTTGAGTACAGACATGGAGTTTCATGTTGGGGTGCTTTACACAGGTGGGCACAAAAATGAAGGCTCTATCCAGTGGTGGTTCATTTTTATCAAAGTGAGCCGGTCGGCACTCTCAGCTGACAGACGGGTGCGCTTGTCAGTGATGATGCCACCGGCTGCACTGAACACCCTCTCAGATAGGACGCTGGCGGCAGGACAGGACAGCACCTCCAAGGCATATAGGGCAAGTTCAAGCCACAGGTCCAACTTCGACACCCAATACGTGTAGGGCGCAGAGGGGTCGGAGAGGACAGGGCTGTGGTCGGAAAGGTATTCCCGCAACATGCGCCTATACTTCTCACGCCTGGTGACACTAGGACCCTCCGTGGCGGCACTTTGGCGAGGGGGTGCCATCAAGGTGTCCCAGACCTTAGACAGTGTGCCCCTCGTTTGTGTGGACCGGTGAGAACTTGGTTGCCTACTGGAGGAACTGCCCTCCCTGCCGCCAACGTCACATGCTGGAAACATCTCCATCATATTCTGCACCAATTGCCTGTGGCAAGCATTGATGCGATTGGCCCTCCCCTCTACCGGAATAAAAGACAAGATGTTGTTTTTATACCGGGGGTCAAGGATAGCAAAGATCCAGTACTGGTTGTCCTCCATGATTTTGACAATACGCTTGTCGGTTGTAAAGCACCCCAACATGAACTCAGCCATGTCTGCCACAGTGTTAGTTGGCATGACTCCTCTGGCCCCACCGGAAAGTTCAATCTCCATTTCCTCCTCATCCTCCATGTCTACCCATCCGCGCTGCAACAATGGGACGATTCGAAGTTGCCCGGAAGCCTCCTGTATCACCATCACATCATCGGACAACTCTTCTTCCTCCTCCTCCTCCTCCTCCTCCTCCTCCATTAAACGCAGTGAAGCGGACAGATGTGTGGACCTACTCTCCAGCTGTGACGGATCGGATGCTATCCCTAACTCCTCTGTGTGATCTGAGTTATCCCTGATGTCAATCAGGGATTCTCTCAGAACACACAAGAGCGGGATTGTAAGGCTCACCATCGCATCCTCAGAGCTCACCCTCCTTGTGGACTCCTCAAAGACCCGTAGGATGTCACAAAGGTCTCTCATCCATGGCCACTCATGGATGTGAAACTGAGGCAGCTGACTTTGTGGCACCCTAGGGTTTTGTAGCTGGTATTCCATCAAAGGTCTCTGCTGCTCAACCACTCTATTCAACATCTGAAACGTTGAGTTCCAGCGTGTGGGGACGTCGCACAAAAGCCGGTGTTGTGGCACATGCAGGCGTTGCTGGAGAGATTTTAAGCTAGCAGCGGCTACTGTCGACTTGCGAAAGTGGGCGCACATGCGCCGCACTTTCACCAGTAGCTCTGGAACATTGGGGTAGCTCTTTAGGAAACGTTGCACCACTAGGTTGAAGACGTGGGCCAGGCATGGAACATGTTGGAGTCCGGCAAGCTCCAGAGCTGCTACCAGGTTCCGGCCGTTATCACAAACGACCATGCCTGGGCCCAGGTGCAGCGGCTCAAACCATATTGCCGTCTCATCGAGGAGGGCATCCCTCACCTCGGAGGCAGTGTGCTGTCTGTCCCCCAAGCTGATCAGCTTCAGCACAGCCTGCTGACGTCTACCAACGCCAGTGCTGCAACGTTTCCAACTCGTAGCTGGGGTCAATCTAACAGCGGAGGAGGAGGCGGTGGCGGAGGAGGAGGCGGTGGCGGAGGAGGAGGCGGTAGAGGAGGAGGAGGAGGGGGGTGTTCTTCTCGTGTCCCTGCCAGGAATGTTAGGCGGGGAGACGAGGTACACCGGGCCAGTTTGGGAAGCAGTCCCAGCCTCAACTACATTCACCCAGTGTGCCGTCAGTGAAATGTAGCGTCCCTGTCCGCATGCACTTGTCCACGCGTCGGTGGTCAAGTGGACCTTTGTGCAAAGCGCGGAACTAAGGGCCCGCCTGATGTTGAGTGACACGTGCTGGTGCAAGGTGGGGACGGCACACCGGGAGAAGTAGTGACGGCTAGGGACGGCATAGCGAGGTGCCGCAGTTGCCATCAGGTCCAGGAAGGCGGGAGTTTCAACAAGCCGGAACGCCAACATCTCCTGGGCCAGCAGTTTAGCGATGTTGGCGTTCAAGGCTTGCGCGTGTGGGTGGTTAGCAGTGTATTTCTGCCGCCGCTCCAATGTCTGAGAGATGGTGGGTTGTTGTAAAGAAACGCCTGATGGTGCCTTTGATGGTGCAGGAGAAGGAGATAAGACAGGACCAGGGGAGGATGAGGTAGAAGTCAACAAAGTGGCGGAGGCAGATGAAGTGGTGTCCTGGCTCGTCCTCTGGAGTGCATCGCCAGCACAGTCAGCAGTGGCAGTGGCAGAGGCAGAGGCAGTGGCAGAGGCAGTGGCAGTGGCGTGAACGGCAGGCGGCCTTTGTCCTGCCGTTGCTGCCTGCCACTGATTCCAGTGCTTGGATTCCAAATGACGGCGCATTGAAGTGGTGGACAGGTTGCTCTTCTCAGAGCCCCTAATCAATTTCGAGAGGCAAATTGTGCAGACAACACTATATCTGTCCTCGGCGCATTCCTTGAAAAAACTCCACACCTTCGAGAAACGTGCCCTCGAGGTGGGAGTTTTTCGGGGCTGGGTACGAACTGGAACATCTTGGGAGATTCCAGGTGTGGCCTGGCTTCGCCTAAGCTGCTGACCTCTGCCTCTGCCTCTAGCTACCCTTTTTGGTGCTGCACCTGCCTCAACATCCACACTACTTTCCCCGCTTGACATCCCCCCTGTCCAGGTCGGGTCAGTGTCCTCATCATCCACCACTTCCTCTTCCAACTCCTGTCTCATCTCCTCCTCCCGCACAATGCGCCGGTCAACTGGATGCCCTGACGGCAACTGCGTCACATCATCGTCGATGAGGGTGGGTTGCTGGTCATCCACCACCAAATCGAACGGAGATGGAGGAGACTCTAGTGTTTGAGCATCTGGACACAGATGCTCCTCTGTTAGGTTCGTGGAATCGTGACGTGGAGAGGCAGGTTGAGGGACAATGAAAGGAGCGGAGAACAGCTCTGGGGAGCAGGGACAGTTTGGGTTATTGTTCTGTAAAGCTTCGGAATTTTGGGAGGAAGGAAGACAAGACTGTTGGGTAATAGGAGGAGAGGAGGCAGAGTCTGACTGGCTGCTGGACAATGTGCTGTAAGCGTTCTCTGACAGCCATTGCAAGACCTGTTCCTGGTTCTCGGGCCTACTAAGGTTTGTACCCTGCAGTTTAGTTAATGTGGCAAGCAACCCTGGCACTGTGGAGTGGCGCAATGCTTGCTGCCCCACAGGAGTAGGCACGGGACGCCCTGTGGCTTCACTGCTACCTTGCTCCCCAGAACCATTCCCCCGACCTCGCCCACGGCCTCGTCCACGTCCCTTTCCGGGAGCCTTGCGCATTTTGAATTCCTAGTTAGAAATTGGCACTGTATACCAGTAGTAAAAATTGTGGGTGCACGTAACCCCAATATATTCTTTGAATTCCCAGTCAGACACTGGCACTATATGGCAGTAGCAAGAAATGAGGGTATTTGTATTCCCAATATATTCTTTGAATTCCCAGTCAGACAATGGCACTGTATACCAGTAGTAAAAATTGTGGGTGCACGTAACCCCAATATATTCTTTGAATTACCAGTCAGAAACTGGCACTATATGGCAGTAGCAAGAAATGAGGGTATTTATAACCCCAATATATTCTTTGAATTCCCAGTCAGACAATGGCACTGTATACCAGTAGTAAAAATTGTGGGTGCACGTAACCCCAATATATTCTTTGAATTCCCAGTCAGACACTGGCACTATATGGCAGTAGCAAGAAATGAGGGTATTTGTATTCCCAATATACTCTTTGAATTCCCAGTCAGACAATGGCACTGTATACCAGTAGTAAAAATTGTGGGTGCACGTAACCCCAATATATTCTTTGAATTACCAGTCAGAAACTGGCACTATATGGCAGTAGCAAGAAATGAGGGTATTTATAACCCCAATATATTCTTTGAATTCCCAGTCAGACAATGGCACTGTATACCAGTAGTAAAAATTGTGGGTGCACGTAACCCCAATATATTCTTTGAATTACCAGTCAGAAACTGGCACTATATGGCAGTAGCAAGAAATGAGGGTATTTGTATTCCCAATATATTCTTTGAATTCCCAGTCAGACAATGGCACTGTATACCAGTAGTAAAAATTGTGAGTGCACGTAACCCCAATATATTCTTTGAATTACCAGTCAGAAACTGGCACTATATGGCAGTAGCGAGAAATGAGGGTATTTGTATTCCCAATATATTCTTTGAATTCCCAGTCAGACAATGGCACTGTATACCAGTAGTAAAAATTGTGGGTGCACGTAACCCCAATATATTCTTTGAATTACCAGTCAGAAACTGGCACTATATGGCAGTAGCAAGAAATGAGGGTATTTATAACCCCAATATATTCTTTGAATTCCCAGTCAGACAATGGCACTGTATACCAGTAGTAAAAATTGTGGGTGCACGTAACCCCAATATATTCTTTGAATTCCCAGTCAGACACTGGCACTATATGGCAGTAGCAAGAAATGAGGGTATTTGTATTCCCAATATACTCTTTGAATTCCCAGTCAGACAATGGCACTGTATACCAGTAGTAAAAATTGTGGGTGCACGTAACCCCAATATATTCTTTGAATTACCAGTCAGAAACTGGCACTATATGGCAGTAGCAAGAAATGAGGGTATTTATAACCCCAATATATTCTTTGAATTCCCAGTCAGACAATGGCACTGTATACCAGTAGTAAAAATTGTGGGTGCACGTAACCCCAATATATTCTTTGAATTACCAGTCAGAAACTGGCACTATATGGCAGTAGCAAGAAATGAGGGTATTTGTATTCCCAATATATTCTTTGAATTCCCAGTCAGACAATGGCACTGTATACCAGTAGTAAAAATTGTGAGTGCACGTAACCCCAATATATTCTTTGAATTACCAGTCAGAAACTGGCACTATATGGCAGTAGCAAGAAATGAGGGTATTTGTATTCCCAATATATTCTTTGAATTCCCAGTCAGACAATGGCACTGTATACCAGTAGTAAAAATTGTGGGTGCACGTAACCCCAATATATTCTTTGAATTACCAGTCAGAAACTGGCACTATATGGCAGTAGCAAGAAATGAGGGTATTTATAACCCCAATATATTCTTTGAATTCCCAGTCAGACAATGGCACTGTATACCAGTAGTAAAAATTGTGGGTGCACGTAACCACAATATATTCTTTGAATTACCAGTCAGAAACTGGCACTATATGGCAGTAGCAAGAAATGAGGGTATTTATAACCCCAATATATTCTTTGAATTCCCAGTCAGACAATGGCACTGTATACCAGTAGTAAAAATTGTGGGTGCACGTAACCCCAATATATTCTTTGAATTCCCAGTCAGACACTGGCACTATATGGCAGTAGCAAGAAATGAGGGTATTTGTATTCCCAATATATTCTTTGAATTCCCAGTCAGACAATGGCACTGTATACCAGTAGTAAAAATTGTGGGTGCACGTAACCCCAATATATTCTTTGAATTCCCAGTCAGACACTGGCACTATATGGCAGTAGCAAGAAATGAGGGTATTTGTATTCCCAATATATTCTTTGAATTCCCAGTCAGACAATGGCACTGTATACCAGTAGTAAAAATTGTGGGTGCACGTAACCCCAATATATTCTTTGAATTACCAGTCAGACAGTGGCACTATATGGCAGTAGCAAGAAATGAGGGTATTTGTATTCCCAATATATTCTTTGAATTCCCAGTCAGACAATGGCACTGTATACCAGTAGTAAAAATTGTGAGTGCACGTAACCCCAATATATTCTTTGAATTACCAGTCAGAAACTGGCACTATATGGCAGTAGCAAGAAATGAGGGTATTTGTATTCCCAATATATTCTTTGAATTCCCAGTCAGACAATGGCACTGTATACCAGTAGTAAAAATTGTGGGTGCACGTAACCCCAATATATTCTTTGAATTACCAGTCAGAAACTGGCACTATATGGCAGTAGCAAGAAATGAGGGTATTTATAACCCCAATATATTCTTTGAATTCCCAGTCAGACAATGGCACTGTATACCAGTAGTAAAAATGGTGGGTGCACGTAACCCCAATATATTCTTTGAATTCCCAGTCAGACACTGGCACTATATGGCAGTAGCAAGAAATGAGGGTATTTGTATTCCCAATATATTCTTTGAATTCCCAGTCAGACAATGGCACTGTATACCAGTAGTAAAAATTGTGGGTGCACGTAACCCCAATATATTCTTTGAATTCCCAGTCAGACACTGGCACTATATGGCAGTAGCAAGAAATGAGGGTATTTGTATTCCCAATATATTCTTTGAATTCCCAGTCAGACAATGGCACTGTATACCAGTAGTAAAAATTGTGGGTGCACGTAACCCCAATATATTCTTTGAATTACCAGTCAGACACTGGCACTATATGGCAGTAGCAAGAAATGAGGGTATTTGTATTCCCAATATATTCTTTGAATTCCCAGTCAGACAATGGCACTGTATACCAGTAGTAAAAATTGTGAGTGCACGTAACCCCAATATATTCTTTGAATTACCAGTCAGAAACTGGCACTATATGGCAGTAGCAAGAAATGAGGGTATTTGTATTCCCAATATATTCTTTGAATTCCCAGTCAGACAATGGCACTGTATACCAGTAGTAAAAATTGTGGGTGCACATAACCCCAATATATTCTTTGAATTACCAGTCAGAAACTGGCACTATATGGCAGTAGCAAGAAATGAGGGTATTTATAACCCCAATATATTCTTTGAATTCCCAGTCAGACAATGGCACTGTATACCAGTAGTAAAAATTGTGGGTGCACGTAACCACAATATATTCTTTGAATTACCAGTCAGAAACTGGCACTATATGGCAGTAGCAAGAAATGAGGGTATTTATAACCCCAATATATTCTTTGAATTCCCAGTCAGACAATGGCACTGTATACCAGTAGTAAAAATTGTGGGTGCACGTAACCCCAATATATTCTTTGAATTACCAGTCAGAAACTGGCACTATATGGCAGTAGCAAGAAATGAGGGTATTTGTATTCCCAATATATTCTTTGAATTCCCAGTCAGACACTGGCACTATATGGCAGTAGCAAGAAATGAGGGTATTTGTATTCCCAATATATTCTTTGAATTCCCAGTCAGACAATGGCACTGTATACCAGTAGTAAAAATTGTGGGTGCACGTAACCCCAATATATTCTTTGAATTACCAGTCAGAAACTGGCACTATATGGCAGTAGCAAGAAATGAGGGTATTTATAACCCCAATATATTCTTTGAATTCCCAGTCAGACAATGGCACTGTATACCAGTAGTAAAAATTGTGGGTGCACGTAACCCCAATATATTCTTTGAATTCTCAGTCAGACACTGGCACTATATGGCAGTAGCAAGAAATGAGGGTATTTGTATTCCCAATATATTCTTTGAATTCCCAGTCAGACAATGGCACTGTATACCAGTAGTAAAAATTGTGGGTGCACGTAACCCCAATATATTCTTTGAATTCCCAGTCAGACACTGGCACTATATGGCAGTAGCAAGAAATGAGGGTATTTGTATTCCCAATATATTCTTTGAATTCCCAGTCAGACAATGGCACTGTATACCAGTAGTAAAAATTGTGGGTGCACGTAACCCCAATATATTCTTTGAATTACCAGTCAGACACTGGCACTATATGGCAGTAGCAAGAAATGAGGGTATTTGTATTCCCAATATATTCTTTGAATTCCCAGTCAGACAATGGCACTGTATACCAGTAGTAAAAGTTGTGGGTGCACGTAACCCCAATATATTCTTTGAATTCCCAGTCAGACACTGGCACTATATGGCAGTAGCAAGAAATGAGGGTATTTGTATTCCCAATATATTCTTTGAATTCCCAGTCAGACAATGGCACTGTATACCAGTAGTAAAAATTTTGGGTGCACGTAACCCCAATATATTCTTTGAATTACCAGTCAGACACTGGCACTATATGGCAGTAGCAAGAAATGAGGGTATTTGTATTCCCAATATATTCTTTGAATTCCCAGTCAGACAATGGCACTGTATACCAGTAGTAAAAATTGTGAGTGCACGTAACCCCAATATATTCTTTGAATTACCAGTCAGAAACTGGCACTATATGGCAGTAGCAAGAAATGAGGGTATTTGTATTCCCAATATATTCTTTGAATTCCCAGTCAGACAATGGCACTGTATACCAGTAGTAAAAATTGTGGGTGCACGTAACCCCAATATATTCTTTGAATTACCAGTCAGAAACTGGCACTATATGGCAGTAGCAAGAAATGAGGGTATTTATAACCCCAATATATTCTTTGAATTCCCAGTCAGACAATGGCACTGTATACCAGTAGTAAAAATTGTGGGTGCACGTAACCCCAATATATTCTTTGAATTCCCAGTCAGACACTGGTACTATATGGCAGTAGCAAGAAATGAGGGTATTTGTATTCCCAATATATTCTTTGAATTCCCAGTCAGACAATGGCACTGTATACCAGTAGTAAAAATTGTGGGTGCACGTAACCCCAATATATTCTTTGAATTACCAGTCAGACACTGGCACTATATGGCAGTAGCAAGAAATGAGGGTATTTGTATTCCCAATATATTCTTTGAATTCCCAGTCAGACAATGGCACTGTATACCAGTAGTAAAAATTGTGGGTGCACGTAACCCCAATATATTCTTTGAATTCCCAGTCAGACACTGGTACTATATGGCAGTAGCAAGAAATGAGGGTATTTGTATTCCCAATATATTCTTTGAATTCCCAGTCAGACAATGGCACTGTATACCAGTAGTAAAAATTGTGGGTGCACGTAACCCCAATATATTCTTTGAATTACCAGTCAGACACTGGCACTATATGGCAGTAGCAAGAAATGAGGGTATTTGTATTCCCAATATATTCTTTGAATTCCCAGTCAGACAATGGCACTGTATACCAGTAGTAAAAATTGTGGGTGCACGTAACCCCAATATATTCTTTGAATTCCCAGTCAGACACTGGCACTATATGGCAGTAGCAAGAAATGAGGGTATTTGTATTCCCAATATATTCTTTGAATTCCCAGTCAGACAATGGCACTGTATACCAGTAGTAAAAATTGTGGGTGCACGTAACCCCAATATATTCTTTGAATTCCCAGTCAGACACTGGCACTATATGGCAGTAGCAAGAAATGAGGGTATTTGTATTCCCAATATATTCTTTGAATTCCCAGTCAGACAATGGCACTGTATACCAGTAGTAAAAATTGTGGGTGCACGTAACCCCAATATATTCTTTGAATTACCAGTCAGACACTGGCACTATATGGCAGTAGCAAGAAATGAGGGTATTTGTATTCCCAATATATTCTTTGAATTCCCAGTCAGACAATGGCACTGTATACCAGTAGTAAAAATTGTGGGTGTATATAGCCCCAATTCTATTGCTAGGGGACTTGCAGGGTATTTCTGGGGTGAAGGTGGGGGGGCACACCGTTGGAACGGGTATCGGGGTATATATCGGGTATACGGGAATACACTGACAGTGTATTCCATTCAGGATCCTGGGAAAGCTGGGTTGCGGCGATTGAGCCCGTCAGTGCCACGTTACACTGACAAGCTTCTCCCTGGAATTTAGCTCTTACAAGAGCTGTTGTGGTTGTCTTCTCCTTCCTATCCTAGCCTGTCCCTGCCTACCCAGAATCTAAGCCCTAGCTAGCTGGACGGAAACCTCCGTCCTCGGTGAATTGCAAGCTCAGAATGACGCGAACCTGGGCGGCGCTGTTCTTTTAAATTAGAGGTCACATGTTTTCGGCAGCCAATGGGTTTTGCCTACTTTTCTCAACGTCACCGGTGTCGTAGTTCCTGTCCCACCTACCCTGCGCTGTTATTGGAGCAAAAAAGGCGCCAGGGAAGGTGGGAGGGGAATCGAGTAATGGCGCACTTTACCACGCGGTGTTCGATTCGATTCGAACATGCCGAACAGCCTAATATCCGATCGAACATGAGTTCGATAGAACACTGTTCGCTCATCTCTAGTAAACACTAATCAATATTTTTGCATTTATTTATAAAAAAAACTAGGAAATTTGATGGAAATTTGAAAAAAATTGCAATTTTCAAAATGTGAAATTCTCTGCTTTTCAGGCGGATAGTCATACCATCCAAATACATGAATAAATATTATCTCCCATATCTCTGCTTTATATTGGCATCATCTTTTGATTGTATTTTAATTTATTTTGGACGTCACAAGGCTTACAAGTGTAACAGCAATTTTCCAGATTTACAAGAAAATTCTCCAAACCAATTTTTTAGGGACCACTTCAGTTCTGAAAGTAATTATAAAGGCCTGTATAATAGAAACCCCCATAAATTACCCCATTTTCAAAACTGCACCCCTCAAATTATTCAAAACAGCATTTGGGATGTTTGTTAACCCTTTAAGCATTTCATAAGAATAAAAATAATATGGCAGTGAAATTTAGACATTTCATTTTTTTTCACTAATACATTCATTTAGACCCAAAATTAACACATTCACAAAGGGTTGAAGGAGAAAATGCATCTGACAGTTTATTGTGCAATTTCTCCCGTGCACAGAAATACCCCACATGTGGGTGTAAACTGATTTTTGGGCACACGGCAGTGCATGGAAGGGAAGGAGCGACACTGTGTGTTTGAACAGCAGATTTTGCTGGAATAATTTTCAGCGCCATGCCTTATTTGCAGAGACCCTAGAGTACCAAAACAATGGAAACCCCCCAAAAGTGACCCCATTTTAGAATCCACACCCCTCACAGAATTCATCAAGGGGTATAGTCAGCATTTAGACCCTACAGTTGTTTCACAGATTTTACTAACATTGGGATGTGTAAATGAAAAATTACTAAAATGTCACTTTATCTCCAAAGTTTTCATTTTCACAAGGGGTTAAAGGAGTAAAAGCCCCCCACAGTTTGTTAAACAATTTCTCCTGAACACGGCAATACCCCATATGTGGCTATAATCTGCTGTATGGGAACATGGCGGGGCTCAGAATGGAAGGAGCGCTATTTGGCTTTTGGATGGCAGATTTTGCTGGAATAATTTTAGGTGCCATGTCGCATTAGCAGAGCCCCTAGAGTACCAATACAGTGGAAACCCCCTAAAAGTGACCCCATTTGGGAAACTATACCCCCCACAGAACATATTAAAGGGTAGAGTGAGCATTTTGACCCTACAGCTGTTTCACAGATTTTATTAACATTGGGCCATGAAAATGAAAAATTACTTTTTTTTCAACAAACTGTCAATTTAGCCCCAAATTTTTAATTTTCACAAGAGGATAAAGGAGAAAAAGCTCCATAAAGTTCGTTACACAAATTCTGCTGAACACAGAAATGCCCCATATGTGGTCATAATCTGCTGTATGGGAACATGGCGGGGCTCAGAATGGAAAGAGGGCTATTTGGCTTTTGGAGGGCAGATTTTGCTGGAATATTTTTCAGGTCCCATGTCGCATTTGCAGAGCCCCTAAAGTACCAATACAGTGGAAACCCCCTATAAGTGACCCCATTTTGGAAACTACACCCCTCATAGAATTTGTCTAGGGGTAGAGTGAGTATTTTGGCCTCACAGGTGTTTCACAGATTTTATTAACATTGGGACGTGAAAATGAAAAATTACTTTTTTTCCCAATAAATTGTCCATTTAGCGCCATAGTTTTAATTTTGCAAATAGTTTAAGAATTAAAAGCCCCCCACAGTTTGTTACACAATTTCTTCTGAACACGGCAATACCCCATATGTGGCCAAAATCTGCTGTATGGGTACATGCTGGGGCTCAGAATGGAAAGAGCGCTATTTGGATTTTGGAGGGCAGATGTTGCTGGAATAGTTTTCAGGTGCCATGTCGCATTTGCAGAGCCCCTAAAGTATCAATACAATGGAAACCCCTCAAAAGTGACCCCATTTTAGAAACTACACCTGTCAAGGAATGTATCAAGGGGTATTATCATTTTGAGCCTAAAATGCTTCCCAAAAATTAATGTACAAAATGAAAATTGAAATTTTTAAAAATATGCCATTTCGGTGCCCAATACGTTGCACCCACTTTGTGTTGTCAGAGACCTGCACTCCTAAAACTATTAAGTGGGCCATCCCGGGGGTCAAAAAATTATATATGTGGGTGTAAACTGCTGCTTGGGCACACAGCAGGGCTCAGAAGGGAAGGACCACTGTGCGTTTTAGCTTTTGGGATACAGATTTAGAGGGACCCTCTGGGCGCCATGATGTTTTTGCAGAGCCCTGGAGGTTCCAGTAAACTGGAATTCACCAAGAAGTGACCCCATTTTGTAGGGGCAATTTTAGGGTCTCTGCAAATGTGACGTGGTGTCCAAAAACGAAGAATCTAAATCTGCACTCCAAAAGCACATATTGCTCCTTCACATCTGCACCCTGCTGGGTACCCAAATAGCAGTGTATGCCCACATGTATGACACTGGTGTACCCCGGATAACGTACTTAATGCCATATGTGGGTAGAATCGGCTGTTTGGGCACAACCGGGGACAGAAGGGAAGGAGCGCTATTTTGGTTTTTGGAGCACAGTTTGGTTTTTTTTGCCACTTTTGCAAAGCCCCTGAATTGCCAATAAAGTGGAATCCGCAGACATGTCACCCTATTTTGGACACTACCCCACTGATGGGATTTATCAAGTGGTGTAGCGAGAATTTTTAACCCTTGAGTGTTGCATTTATTTAGTTTCCAGAAATGAAATCGCAACTGATAGAGAAGTTAAAAATGAAAATTTTACAGATTTGCCATTTCAGTATGCAACATGTTGTGCCCGACTTATGTCAGCAGAGACACTCCAAAAACTGTTAAACGGGTATCCCAGGCACAACAGCTTTTAGAGCGTTCATCTCTGATACAAGTCGGGCACAATATATTAGGCACTGAAAGGACGTATTCCTGGAAAAATGGTCATTTTCACCTCTCACAATCCACTACAGTTATAGTTATATATATAAAGTTATAGCAACACTTGGGGGTTAAAAATGCTGTCTGTACCCCTGGATAAATCCTTCAGGGGTGTAGTTTCCAAAATAAGGTAATTTATCAGGGGATTCCAAATTACTGGCATTTCAGCTCTACAAAAGTGTCATGGCATCCAAAAACCAAACCGTCTGTGCTCCAAAAACCAAATGACCCTTCTTTCCTTCTGTGTCCGGCTGTGCCCTAGTATCAGTTTATACCCACATATGACATTATGTCCGTTATCCGGGGGTACACCAGTGTCATACATGTGTCATACATGTGTCATAAACTGCAGTTTGGACGTACAGCAGGGTGCAGAAGGGAAGGAGCGCTATGCGGCTTTTGGAGCACAGATTCAGATGTTTGGTATCTGGACGCCATGTCATGTTTGTAGAGCCTGTAAGGTACCAGAAAAGTGGATTCCATGGGGTACCAGGAGTGACCCTATTTTGAAAACTGCACCCCTCAAAGAATTTATCAGGGGGTGTAGTGAGTATTAGTATCCCGGACGTGACTGCACAGCGGATGGCGAAGAGGGAATGTATAAGCTGTGCGGAGGACATTGCAGACACCAAATTCCCTACTATGTCCCCGTAGCTCCTATGATTGGGGGAGTCACTCTGGGGGTCACTTTAGGGGTCACTTCTGGTGTCTGTTCCCTCATAAGCTGTAAATCTGGGGTGTCCCCTGATATCCGCTCACACAGCTTATATATTCCCTACATGACGCACCCAGTTGTGTTCTAATAATTTGGCGATTTTTGAGGGTTTTTGTCTTCACATTGTGAGATGCTATATTTTCTTTATGTTTCTGGTGACGCGGCCATATAAGGGCTTATTCTTTGCGGGATGAGATGCATTTCGTAATGACACCATTTTTGGGTGTCTACATCTTATTGAATACATTTTATTAACCCTTTTTTGCTGGATTTAAAAAAAAAAAATCAATCCTGGCATTGAGTTTTACTTTTTTAATTTTGCGCCATGCAGCGTACAGTATAAGTAACATGTTCCCTTTATTCTGCGGGTCGGTACGGTTACGGCGATACCTCATTTATAGTATTTTTTTATGTGTTACTAGTTCTGCAGAGGAAAAACACATTTGGGGACATAAATCAATGTTTTTTGCATCGCATCTTCTAAGAGGCGTAACATTTTTATTTTTCGGTTGACAGAGTTGGTTGAGGGCTTATTTTTTGCGGGACAACCTGCGCTTTTTATTGGTACTGTTGTCGGATGCATATGACTTTTTGATCACTTTTTATAGCATATTTTGTATGGTGAGATGGCGAAAAATCATTACTTCCGGCGAGTTTTTTCCGTTTTTTTTTTCCGGCGTTCGCCGTGTACATTAAATATTATTTCAGTTTTATTGTACAGATTGTTACGGACGCGACAATACCAAATATGCATTGTTTTTATTACTTTTTAGTTCTTTTTTTATATAATTCATTTTCTATTGAGAAAAAGGGATTTTTGGGCTTTATAACTTTATTAATTTTTTTCATACACTTCATTTTATTTTTTTTACATTTTTTTTTTACTTTTTCATGTGTCCATTTAGGACACTTCAATCAGCAATACTTTGCTGATATAGAATGCCATGTGAGACACAGCCTGCAGGTGTCCCACATGGCATTCCGTAGCAGGATGTCAGGCTGTGTAGACGCACAGCCTGACATCAGAAGGTCCTGGCAGGATCACCAGGTATGTGGGGGCTTCGGGCAGTCTGGGGTCACTGGCCAGACCCCAGACTACCTTTTACTGCTATCGGCATCCTCCGATCTCGCCGCGGGGGGTGCCGATCTGATTCAATTGTCGGCGGATGCCTTTCGATCGCGCCGTGATGTTTCACGGCGCGATCGAAAGGGTTAAAACGTCCAGTCGGACTCAGTTCCGACTGGACGTTATTGAGGAAGGGGTTAGGTGTTAGTAACACCTAACCCCCGTCCTCCCAGCACCCATCCCCCCGCGAAATAGGTACCTAAAGACAGGACGTATTTTTACAATAGTCCGGTCTTTAGGTACCTGGACCGCAGGCCGTAATTTTACGTACGGCGGTCCTTAACCGGTTAAACTGGGTATAGCTTGTTTTTTATTTTACCAAAATTCTAGATCAAAACAAGTTACATTTGCTGTGGAGAAGTTAAGGTCAGTAGAAATCCTATTTCTACACCCTGCTTGTTGTAACTATGATAGGTGGAAATCCAGTTGTCCTGGATCCCAAGGCAGTGTTGCCCCATTGAATAAATATCCACAAGCACTTATTGTAACAGGTCAGTTCCTCTTTTCCTCTAATCAGTGAGTTGATAGCTATAGTAAGTACTTTGTACTCCAATGATGTAACTTGAAGCTCCTGGGAATAACAGGGACCCCACCGTACAATGTGTCATTTATAATTAACTGGTGCGTTCTTATGTGACAGAGGGGTCTTTATGCCATCTCAGTAACTAGGGTCTGGGTAAGATTGATAAGTTACAACCCCCTTCTTATGCCCTGTCCACTAGGTTATGTCTCATTGAGACATGCAATGAATACAATAATTATCATGTGCACTAAAAACTACTTCACTGCTTCCATATACTACATAGTAAATGTATGCAAAATGGACCACATTAAATCTTTGGAGCCGGGTGATTAGTATAAGGTTCCCTATAATTGTATTCATAATGACTGACTTAACCAAAACTGACAACATCAATGTGATAATTGAGAACACTGTGTTTTAACGGCTGACTTATTCAGGGGTATGGGAAATATAGTATTTCAGGTAGCTAAATAGCTATAAAAACCGTGACTAACTGACTAGTGAGCCTAATGGTTGGCAATGATTAACCCAGGCTGGCAACGAATTGAAAAGCAGCATCCACATTTCAGATGTATTCTGAATGCATTTATATTGGTAGCCTATGTGAGTTTCGCAATTATAGTCAACAAGCTGGGCCTGGGTACTGGAGGACATTGTAGCCTATGAATTACTGTATACAATGCTACCTGTATATCACACTGTTATTAATAATGAGTCTTTCAATTGCTTTGGAAAGTCCTTTTAGTAAATGCTGGTTAAAATTAAAATTCCCATAATTAAAAAAAGACAAAATAATTACCCAAAGGCCTCATGCACGTGGCCACATTATAATTCTATACAACTTCCAAGCAAAAAAATTTGTCACGTTACATCAGATGTTGTATTATCTCCTTAAAGACAAAAATAGACTGGGAGCTAAGGCTCAGCATCTTTTTTTGTATGTTCCATCTCCGCCTTCCAAAATTCATAGCGTCTATATATTTCTGTCAACATACAGTCATGGCCAAAAGTTTTGAGAATGATACAAATATTAATTTTTACAAAGTCTACTGCTTCAGTTTTTCTAATGGCAATTTGCATATACTCCAGAATGTTATAAAGAGTGATCAGCTTAACAGCAATTACTTGCAAAGTCAATATTTGCCTAGAAAATGAACTTTATCCCCCAAAACACATTTCAACATCATTGCAGCCCTGCCTTAAAAGGACCAGCTAACATCGTTTCAGTGATTGCTCCATTAACACAGGTGTGGGTGTTGATGAGGACAGGGCTGGAGATCAATCTGTCATGATTAAGTAAGAATGACACCACTGGACATTTTAAAAGGAGCTGGTGCTTGGCATCATTGTTTCTCTTCTGTTAACCATGGTTATCTCTAAAGAAACACGTGCAGTCATCATTGCACTGCACAAAAATGGCCTAACAGGGAAGAGTATCGCAGCTAGAAAGATTGCACCTCAGTCAACAATCTATCGCATCATCAAGAACTTCAAGGAGAGAGGTTCCATTGTTGGCAAAAAGGCTCCAGGGCGCCCAAGAAAGACCAGTAAGCGCCAGGACCGTCTCTTAAAAGTGTTTCAGCTGTGGGATCGGGCTACCAACAGTGCAGAGCTTTCTCAGGAATGGCAGCAGGCAGGTGTGAGTGCATCTGCACACACTGAGGTGGAGACTCTTGGACCAAGGCCTGGTCTCAAGGAGGGCAGTGAAGAAGCCACTTCTCTCCAGAAAAAAACATCAGGGATAGACTGATATTCTGCAAAAGGTACAGGGAGTGGACTGTTGAGGACTGGGGTAAAGTAATTTTCTCTGATGTCCCTTTTCGATTGTTTGGGACATCTGGAAAACAGCTTATTCGGAGAAGACGAGGTGAGCGTTACCACCAGTCTTGTCTCATGCCAACTGTAAAGCATCCTGAAACCATTCATGTGTGGGGTTGCTTCTCAGCCAAGGAAATCGGCTCTCTCACAGTCTTGCCTAAAAACACAGCCATGAATAAAGAATAGTACCAGAATGTCCTCCAAGTTCAACTTCTCCCAACCGTCCAAGAGCAGTTTGGCTATCAACAATGCCCTTTCCAGCATGATGGAGCACCTTGCCATAAAGCAAAGGTGATAACTAAATGGCTCAGGGAACAAAACATAGAGATTTTGGGTCCATGGCCTGGAAACTCCCCAGATCTTAATCCCATTGAGAACTTGTGGTCAATCATCAAGAGACGGATGGACAAACAAAAACCTACAAATTCTGACAAAATGCAAGCATTGATTGTGCAAGAATGGACTGCTATCAGTCAGGATTTGGTCCAGAAGTTGATTGAGAGCATGCCAGGGAGAATTGCAGAGGTCCTGAAGAAGAAGGGTCAACACCGCAAATACTGACTTGCTGCATTAACTCATTCTAACTGTCAATATAAGCTTTTGTTACTCATAATATGATTGCAATTATATTTCTGTATGTGATAAAAACATCTGACAAACACACATAAAAACCAGAGGTCAGCAGATTATGTGAAAATATAATATTTGTGTCATTCTCAAAACTTTTGGCCATGACTGTAGAAGCGTGTAAGCGAGAAACAGCCCGTTGCTGTGTATACTCTGTACAGGTTATACCTTATAAGGGTGCTGCTACTTTTCTTGTTTCTTTTGCACTTTTGTAGATACACTGCCAATGATAGTTGCCTGTGGATCCAAAGACATCCCAATATTACTAGAAGGCGGAGACCCCACTTTGTGGAAAAGCAGCTTTTTTTTTTGCAGATTTTTGATGCATTTTTTTGAGCCAAAGCCAATAGTAAGGGGTTAGATATAGGAAGCTCTTATACTTCTCCCTTCTGCTCAATCCACACCAGGCTCTAACACAACCCCCCCCCACCCCCACCCCAGCATAATCTGCAACAAAAAAGCTGCAATGTGGGGCCTTAGCCTTATATAGCACAATTTTTGGCCAACATGAAATGTTTTAATTAGCTTTTATTAACCTTACGAGGGGACCTGTATTTTTTATGGCATTAACTGTGCATTAAAAATAACTTGGCCATATTTCCAGCGGGTCATTTCAAATACAGTGATACCATATATATGTTGGTTTTAACACTATTACTAAATAAAACATATGGTATGTATCATGTGGAATCATGTGAAGGGTGTAATGTTTTGACGAGGAGAAGAAGACTTGTCTTTCTCTTTTTTAAAACCCTTGGGCAATAACTGCTATGCCAATATGGTAGACATGAACTGGGACAGTATGGCACCAGCTTAAAAGTTAAAGGGGTTGTCCCATCACAAGGATCCTATCTATACTGCTTGTTAATGTGGATTTAAGACTTTTCCTAAATATACTGCTTCAGCAAAACTTCTTTGTTTGTTCACTATCTTACTTTATTCAAATTCATTATTGACACACCCCTTGGGCTTATCTGCTCAAAAGTCAAGTGATGTATCTGCTGCTCTCAGGGGGAGGGAGGAGGGGCTAAGTGCACGGGAGCGAGCCTGTGTTTCTAGCTATTCCTGTGTCTACACCACGTGACCAAGCTTCCTGCAGTATAGCATAGGAGCTTGCATTTCTAATGGACAGCACCATTTACAGGAGGAATCAGATAGGGGAGAGGAGCCGCTTTCATTTCTGAATGTCTTCTGTTCTCCCAGTTATCAGGCTAGCTAATTCAATTGTGTTCATTATGGCAGAGACAGGCAGTCTCTGTATGTAACACAAAATGGAGTTGCTCCTGCCTGTACTTCATAGTCCAATATTGTGCATATAGTGTTTTTTGAGGACCTTTGATGACATCACAGGCCCCTCAGCCACCCCATAGGATCACGCTATGTGGTGGGCGGGGCTACACGCTAATATGGGGCAGAGCTATACGACAGGTTGCATGTGAAACCCTGCCCACCAAATGACACAAGAAACCAGGAAGAAAGATTTTACAGCAGGGAAGACTGGTGAGTATGCGACATGGGAATACTCCTTTAAGGCAGTGTCAAATGCAGCAGATTCCAATTGTGTTATATAGCAGACACCTGTGGCTAGCATCTGCAAATGAAAATAGTACAATTTGACTTCAGCATCTAAGCAGGTAGATTATGGGATGGGATGGGATGGGATGGGGGGGGGGGGGGGTCACATCCAGAATTGGCGCACAGCCCAATCACACAGGCACATTATCACCAGCATTTACTAAGATGGACAATGGTTGGCACATCAAATTCTTAGTAATAAGGAACAGCCAGGATCAATATCATGGAACATAACAGGAACCATACAACACATACAGTGTGACAATGGCAGTCCTGTGGCACACAACAATTGCCCAGGTCTAAAAGATAAAATAAAGGTTTCTCAGGCACATATCAGGTTCACACAACGGCCTTCAGAATTGCTCCATAGACAGCCAGAACGACGAGGGACGAGACAGAAGATCCAAAGGTGAGGGAAAGTTTTCTTTCTTTTCTTTTCCTGGACTGAAGACTATATATCGAGCAGTGCATGTGGGACATTGTTGGGCACAATGCAAGTGGCAGTGTAACATCATACAGTGTAACAAGTCTTCAGTATAGTCAGTGCAACACACATCATAAAATGAACAATAAGATGCACAAGTAAATGTACAACACAGTCATACAGGCCAATATTAGTTAAGAAACTAACAAAGTTACTTGCAGAATTGTGCTTCTGGGCTATGTTGGTATGTCCCGTCCTTTATGCTATAGGTTTTGTGGGCAGCTATCCCTTTGTTTTCCCCCTGCACTGTTCAAATCCTTGCCTTGGTTCAGCCCTGACCTATCACAGGTCTCTGGGCGGGGTTTTAGGAGACCCGTCTCCTTGGTGACCCTTGGTCTGGAGTTTCAATTTAGAGCTAGTGTCGATAGAGTGCAGAACCTTCCTGCATCCCAACTGGACTCTGGGCCATTGGTCGGCCATTATAGCCTTGAGGAGGACCATTTTATGGCCCAGGCTCATCCAAAGACAGCCCTGCATTAAGGGAAGAGCTTGCCTGTACTTTTGATAGCCATGCCAGGAGGAACTACAGAGGACTCAGACAGGAGGAACCTATTCAGGCCTAGTATCCAGGTACCCAAATCCCTGTCAGAGCTCCCTGTTCCACTACTAGCCCCAACATCCTCAGGTGGGAGTGGCACAAGGAAAGGAGTCGTGGAGAATTGTATTCTAGAGCTTGAATATCCCTGGGCAACCTCCTATGACCAAGGCTGGGGTTTGGACAGTGTACTACAACCCCCATCATCAAGCTGCTCTTTTCCCTCTATTCAGTTGTGAGTAATAAACTGTTACCTGAGAAGAGCTTGTGCGAGGCAGTAGATAGATGGGCAAATGGGAAGCAGTGGTGCTAAGTGCAAAAGGGAAGTGTCCAGTGCCCCCTTCGGACATAGTTTAGGGAAGTGTAACTTGCCACACTATTGTGTCCAGCAAAGACCTACTATAGATGGACAAAAGGTCAAATGGAGTTGAAGGAGGACTTCAAACGTGAGGATACAAGATGGCAGACATTCGAATATTTTTTGTGTGTGTATTCAAACATTTCTGACACAGAATTCCCACTGGATGGGAATGTAGCCAATAGTTCTTGCACTGACCCAATTAAAAATACCCTGTGTTTCTGTTCAAGTGCATGGACGGCCCTTATTCACATGGCCATATGATGGCCATTTTTTGACCATTGATGCACTCATCCCACGATATTGGTCACATCGCAGCTTCTTTAGTCACCACTAATTCTCTCCACTGCCGAGTACCTAAGAGATAACAAAAAAGTTATTGGAAGCAGAATATGGTGATGTAAATTTGGTTTTGAAAAAACTTTTATATTTAACTAAAACTATATACATTCAGTAAACCCATAAGAAAAGAGCAAGTATTTTCTCAATTTAATTCCAGTCAGAATTAGACTCAGTGACTATTTACTAGTAGTTCTGAAATAATTTTCCACAAATTGTACCGCAAACACCCAACACGGTTTGGGATATACTTACAGCCTATACCCACCTGTTTTTGTCCACATAAATCTAAAATAAGACTTAACCTCGTAAACAGGCTTACACTAGGTTCACGCTAGCATTGCCTTTCAGTTGTTCTGGGAATATACAGGCCTGAATAGTTTATGTGGAAACAAATCCGCAGGAAATTTTGTTGGTTAAGACTACAATTGTATAATTAATTTAAAGGGGTTGCCCAGGAATTACAGATCTCTGGCAGGAGGCGAAAAAATAGAGAAACATACTTATCTGTCCCCGGCGCTCTGGTGTCCCCCACTGCTGTCCGGTCCAGTGGTGCCCCAGGGTTTGTTTGGGTGAAAGTCCTCACTGCATGTGACTCCTGATGTGAACCAACCCTTATATGTATCTATATATGTAGATAAATAATCAGTCCTGCAACAGTAACAGAGATCGGACCACTCAAAATGACAGTCATTGAGGTATAGCCAAGATTGAAAATAACTATATGTCTAATACTCTATACAATAAAAGCAATTCTTTCATTTGGTGAGCAGCGACTGTAAATACCAGTAATTCAGCATTACAATATATAAGACTATAATCAGGTAAAATTCTGGACTTTCCAGACACAGAGTGTTAATTGTACTTGTGTAGCCCACATTGATGTCCCAGTCTGTGTGTAGATGTATTGTTATACTGATACAGGACAACTCAGGCTCCTTGCACTGGACGCCCCTGGTTGCATTCCACTGAGCACAATGACATTTTGAAGGGATGTGCTCTCAACAAAGACTTATTCATGAGATTAAAATAAGGAATTGTAAAATAATGACGAGAGCACATACTTTGTATTCTGCCTCTTTTCTTCAAAGGCTTAATAAATGTGATAGCATTACAATTGCTTAGAAGCATTTTACTTGTAAAATCTAAATAAATGCCATCCTCTGTATTTCCACTTTTAAAGTCAAAACCATGTCCCACTAAAATGTGCCTTATTTTTGTCCCTCATGTCCACAACATGGGGGATATTTATTAAGACTGGGGATTTGTACGCTAGTCTTGCCAATCCCTGAGACACTGGAGGAGGAGTCTGGTTTATGACTAGGCCACATGATGAATCAGTTGCATCCACCGGCTGGTCATGGCTTACACTCTTACACAGGGGCTTGTAGCTGGCATAGATTTCAGACATTATTTATACCCACAGCACGCCCTAGTCACAGCTTTTCAGAAAGACAGAGTGGCAAAGAACGGCACCTTCAATACTTTTTGTAGCAAGTGCAAAAAAGCTCTGTGGGTAAAAACCATGGCGCTTTCACAGGTTTCCTCAGCGGACTTTTTGCATCAAATATATCTATAGGAAAACTGTTTTTTGTAGGTATAATTGACATGCTGCAATTTCCAAAACTGCAGCTGTGTTGGAAATCGTAGTGTGTCCGCTGCATATTTTACCACTACGTACAGACTGTAAAACGTCACATTTACGCCAGAAGGGGGCACCTCGGCCTAAAATGTCTCAAACCTGAGGCTTATTACTCTTTTACACCACCAAAGTAGTGTAAGGGCTTGATGAATCTGCCCTATAAAGGTTATGGCGGACATTTATCAATCCTCTTGCACCTTTATAGTAATATTTTACAATGGGACAGAGGTGTGTGATGAAGGTGTGCAAGGGGTGGAACCATTGCCCCAGCCAAATTTATGATCATTTATGCCAGAAATATGGCATACATGAGAGCAGAAATATATATCAGCTATGAGTTGCCATATATTTTTCCCCCAAAATCACAATCTCCTCATAAATTAGACACCTCCCTATTAACACTTCAGGCCGGAGCCTCCACAGCGCCATGCGGAGGCTGCCGGCCCGCTCTGCTGTTGGCGCACGTCAGCGCTTCTGGTCCTATGGAGGAGGGCCGGAACCTCTGCAAGAGTCTGCAGGGATTCTGGTCTCTTCCTGGGACCGGAAACCATACTTCCAGGGTCAGGGAAGTCAGCGGCGGGCCATAGGCTACTTAGGCCTCATTCTCGCTCTGGCCCGTTGCTGGCTATTCAGTATACCTGGTGACCGCTCCCTCCTGTACTCCTATTCTAATCCTGACCCTGAACCTCCTGTTTGTCCTTCTTTGTTCCTGTGTATGACCTCAGCTTACCTTCCAGACTAACTCTCCTTGACCTCCTGATTTGGCTACCTTCTGACCTTGGCTTGTTTCCTGACTACTCCTGCTTGACCTCTAATTGGCTACTCTGTGACCTCTTGTGCATGACCCGGCTCTCCTGACTATGCATTTGCTTCTCCCTTTTGCTACCTCATGACCTCCTGTGTACCGACTTGGCCTGTACGACTTTGCTGCGGTGCTTCTGATATCTTCTGGCATACCTCAGAACATCTCTCTCCTTGCTGACCAGCTGACCAGTGTTTCTGGTTTTTCTGGGTCCTCTGCTACTTGGGGTGCGCTTGGTGTGTGGCACTCTCTGGGCAGTTACGGTTCTGAGTCCCAGAATTTACCAAGTCCAACTCTACCATCAGGAGCTCTGGTGAAGACCTCTGGGGCCTGGTTCCGCTCTGGTTAGGAGAGCGTCGTACACTCAGGACTGTTTTAGCCTCGGTGTTTGGGGATTCTGGTTGACTAGGACTGTCTGATACTGTCAAATAAGGTTCCTAACACCTCCCCCTTCCCACTGCTGGCTCTGGGGTGCGTAATCTTTATGATCTACCCCTTTAAAAAAAAAAAAAAAAAAAAAAACAACTGCCAAACATGGGGCAATGGCAGTTTTAAAAACCATATATCTGACATTAGTGGAATCACCATTTAAATGAGGTGAATTTTGCACAAGGTTTACAACGCAATTACACCTTTTTAGCAAAATAGGACCACTGAATGATGAGACATAAAAGGTGCATGCCAAAAATGGTACAAAAAAAATATTCAAATGATAAATGATTCCCTGTGAGTCCACACAATACACTGAAAGTTCCTTAGCAGTGGCATTATTGGAATTACAGAAACATATATAGACAGTCAATGCCACTGCAGACTACAGAAAAAAGTTAATTAAATTCTAAAAAATGATAAATTTTGCCCCCTTATATTTAAAAAAACAAAACAAAAACAAAAAAAACACCCAACAATATAGAAACAATAAAGCTATATTAAAAAAAATTTATATATATATATATATATATATATATATATATATATATATATATATATATATATATATATCGTATTTTTCGGACTATAAGACGCACCCAGGTTTTAGAGGAGAAAAATAGGGAAAAAAAATTTTCAGGCAAAAAATGGTAAAATATTTAATATATGGGAGTTGTAGTTTTGGAACAGCTGCAAGGCCACATTGACAGGTGACCCTGCAGCTGTACGGGGATGTATAGGGCGTTTTTTTTGTGGGGCCAGGTGTACTTTTTAGATATACCATTTTGGGAAATGTTTATTGCTTAGATCACCTTTTATTTAATTCAGAGGCAAAACAGAGAGAAAAACCCGGCAGTTTAGCACTTTTGATTTTGACGTTCACTGTACATAAAAATATTAGTAGACCGGGCATTTTCAGACACAGGGATACCTAATGTATATGTTTCACAGTAATGTTATACTTTTATATGTATTCTAGGGAAAGGAGGTGAACTTTTATTTATTTTATTTTTTATTATATTTTTTTAAGTGTTTGTTTGTTTTTTTTACTATTTTATTATCCCCCGCCTAGGGGGCTTGAACCTGCAATCATTTGATTGCAAGTCCCATAGACAGCAATACAAGTGTATTGCCGTCTATGGGAGATTCTATACATTACTATCGCGGAGGGTCATAGACCAGCCGCAATAGTAATATATATCTATGACAGGCCTGGGAGCCTTCATTAGGCTCCCAGCTGTCATCGGAACAGGTCGGCTCCTGCGGCCTCGCCGTGCAGGAGCCGGCCTGCATCACTAAAGGTATGGGGCCGGTGGGGACCGGCCCCGGGGCTAACTGACTGCCGGGACCTGTGGAGGAGGAGCGGATTTGCAGCATGGCCACGCTACTGCCACCGCTGGCAATCTGCAGGCCCCGGCAGCTAAGACAGTCCCCGGCATCCGCCGGTCTATTACAGCAGATGCCGGGGACTGTCTTAGCTGCCGGGGCCTGCAGATTGTCACGCTCCTGCCGCTGAAGAAAACCAGCGGTGGCAGTAGCACGGCCATGCTGCAAACCCACTCCTCCACCCACATTCAGACTATAAGACGCACCCTCATTTTCCTCTGAAATTTGGGGGGAAAAAAGTGTGTCTTATAGTCCGAAAAATACGGTATAATGAATTTAGCTTTATATAATGCCTAAATTGCTGGCATGAGTAAACAAGGGAAATGCAAACACAGCCCGCTTACATGTCTATGGTTCCAGGAGACTGACGGTATCCGATGTTCAAGTGCTCAGAAAAAGGCCCCTTGGTTGAGGGTGTAGTAGACACAAGTGTACACAAAATAAAAAAAAAAAAATGAATTTCCATGCTATGACCAAGGGGCAGACACCCTGAAACATGTAAGCAGGTGAATATGAATTGACATGCATGCCAGGAGGAGAAGCGCTTCTCCTCCTGGTGTGCATGCCATGTTCTTCAAGCGCCCGGCTTCTATATAGGCTAAACCCACTCCATACTTCTTTTCTGCGGACCCTGACCGGGAACCAATGGAGTAGATGCTGATATCCATTTAATCCATTGCAATACGGCAATACAGCTGTCGTGTAACAAGCACTACGTGCTAAGAGTCTGAAGGAGGTCTTTACTGAGACTGAAAAACGTTTAGCTGTACTACTATAACGAGTGTGAACAATAAAAGAATTATCACTGGCACATCTCAAGTGTGACATTCATCCTTATATGACTGCTACCGATTGGGACCCTACGTCTACACATTAGAATCCCCAGCTACATCCCTCAGCACTACCATCTGCCTTGCAGTTACTGTAAAATGCAGTGTTTTCACAACATGGGGCTTCAGCCTAAATGTGTTGTGACCATAATCATACTGACCCACAGAATACAGGTAACATTTTCATTTTGGCTGCATAGTACATACCACAAACATTATGGCTCTGTGAATGGAAAAATAAAAAAAGTTATGGCATTTGGAGAGCAGGGAGTAAAAAATGAAAAATAGCTGTTAAATATTTATTTGAATGTGTAAATTGTGCAGGTGCCCAGAGGTCATTGTATCCGTTTCTGGATTAAAGGTATTTAAAATTGCCACTTTGTGTACAATATCAATGTTTGAGAAAGGAGGGTTTTCCTCCTCGAAGATAATCGTACAACCTTTTATGTATTTATTTATTTAGTACCATGTGCTTTTTATTTTATTTTTTTAAATGATAAATATAATTTCCTGGTACTTGCGCTCCTTTGAAGACTGATCTTTTTAGTTCAGTCCAGTTCACTGCTCACTACTTGTGGAATATATTCTATTTTGATGTCACATTATCCCATTGTGATGTCATAATACACAGATGGGATTATATAGTTTGGTCAAAATGCAGACCAAGAACCTCATGATCATGTATTTTTATATACAGTAGGTATTTTAAGTAATGGTCTTGTTGAAAGAGTTCTTGTTGCAACTTTTTGTGTTTACATGTGATGTCACAATACCCCTTGCGATATTACAATTCCTCATTGTGACCTTTTGTTATGTAGAACATTATTTTTTTCCACAATCATTCCTGTTCATAACATTCTGAATGCATTGTTATTAGTTGTGACAATACTATTTTCATAATTCTGGAAAGGTGAAAAATGTTTTATTGTTTCTCACAGCATTTTCTATATGAATTCTTTATGTTATCCCTTGCCTATAAACATAACTAAGTAAAGTAATTTAGTTACCGAATGACAAAAAATTTGGAGTAGATTTATCGTAAAAAGTAAAGTAAAAGCAGAGAGACTATGAAATTTACTGCTACAAGATGTAGTGCTGAATGATATCTTGTGCATCTCGAAGAGGCACCTGGGTGCCTTTCTTTAAAAAATATCATAGGTTATGGACCTAGAATTTTTGGTATAGGATGTTGATCTAGAGACTAAGTCCCATTTGCAATCTTTCGAGTTGGGAAGGAATTCTTTCTCTAATGAGGCAACTGGCATCGGCCTTGTAGGGTTTTCTTTATCTTCCTTTGGGTTAACTTGGTAGTTTTATAGATTGGACAGCTTTGCATCTTTATTAGAGATGAGCGAGTAGTACTCGATCGAGTAGGTGTTCGATCGAATACTACGGTATTCGAAATACTCGTACTCGGTCGAGTACTACTAGCTGTTCGAAGTTAAGATTCAATGCAGAACCAGCGTTGATTGGCAGAATGCTATACATTGCCAATGTTACCATGTTATTATGTTACTATGTAAATCAAACAAGCTAAATGAAAGGGATTCTGCCACCAAAACAAGTTCTGACCCATCTCCAGCAGACCCTTAGAGATTGAGTATACAACTAATTATGCGCCACTTTACTCCACATTCAACAGGGGGAGACAGGACCTTGTTCTCAGGAAAAGTTAGGTCCTATTTTGCCAGTACATTTCAGAATTCTGGAGATATTGGTGCTGAAACGAACCTCCATACGCTTGTAAACAGTACGAAATATAGGAGTGCAAAATTTCAGTGTTCAGCTATGGGAAGAGTGGATTCCAGCAATGGATGAGTGTACTTGGCAATGATATGGCTCTGGGAAGAAAGTGAATGACCCTCTGTGCTCCTGGAGCTTCATTTACATACTGCTAAAAACGGATATTACAAGAAACCTGGTGAGATAATCTGTATATAAAAGATATGCCTGGACTTGTATTTTTATCGCCTACATTACTGTGGCAGTTTTAAAGGGATTCTACCACTAAAACACATTTTTTTCTAGTTAACACGTCGGACTAGCCTTTAGAAAGGCTATTCGTCTCTTACCTTTGGATGTGCTCTCCGCCGCGCCGTTCGTTCAAAATACCGGTTTGTACCGGTATGCTAATGAGTTCTCTCGCAGCGATGGGGGCGTCCCCATCGCAGGAGCAGCGATGGGGGCGTCCCCATTGCTGCTCGAAAACCGACCGCAGCGCCGCCTCTATGGTCTTCTGTATCCTCCCCTTGCTTCTTCAGCGTCCTGTCGGAGGCCTGCGCAGTACGCTCTGTTCAGCGAAGATTGCCGAACGTACTGCGCATGCGCGAAATTGCAGTGCCCGCACTATGGCTGGGACTGCAATTTCGCGCATGCGCAGTACGTTCGGCAATCTTCGCCGAACAGAGCGTACTGTGCAGGCGTCCAACAGTGACGCTGAAGAAGCAAGGGGAGGATACAGAAGACCATAGAGGCGGCGCTGCGGTCGGTTTTCGAGCTGCAATGGGGACGCCCCCATCGCTGCTCCTGCGATGGGGATGCCCCCATCGCTGCGAGAGAACTCATTAGCATACCGGTACAAACCGGTATTTTGAAGGAACGGCGCAGCGGAGAGCACTTCTAAAGGTAGGAGACGAATAGCCTTTCTAAAGGCTAGTCCGACGTGTTAACAAGAAAAAAATGTGTTTTAGTGGTAGAATCCCTTTAAACATATGGCATAGGTGATAGACTCCCTTTAAGTCAATCTCCAAGCCAGATATGACAGCACATCCATGGAAATTCTACTGCAAGTATTTAGTAGAGAAAACCTGGATCAAAAGTCTTATACAAATCTGCCACATAAAGGGTATGCTATGGATTTGGAAATGTAGAGCATGCCATAAAATCCAACCAGGTTTGTGTTTATTGTAAATGAGTTTTTGTAGATCCCATTTACTAGGATTATACTGTATTTTTAGCATGTCTTAACATGGTTTTAAACTGAAGACCAAGGAGTACAATTTCTTCTTGGTTTGTAATCTGACAGGGTGAATAAGGCAACCTGAGAGACAGGTGTATTGATGCCTCTTATCAATGATATCTGATCACTGGACACATGAACTTTCTTGTTGGTTCACTTCTAAGTACTCATGTATACTTTACTGAACACTAATACAGGTTACTGAATAGCCATATTATTATAGTCATTACAAATTCTCCATACCTAACAAGCATAATCATATATTTCAGTGTATACATATTTCTTTTGCATATTTTATAAAACTTGAATGTAATTTTAAGTCGGATGAAAATCACATTCTATGGAATTTGTTTTAAAATTAATGTGGGGAAGTTAGCTCGGTAGCAGCAGTGATGCAAATTGAAACATTCAAGACAGGGACAAAAAAATATGCAGCAAACTGGTTTATTTAGAAAAACAGGAAAATAAATAAACCTTGACCTCAGTCACAAAATGAGCAAAACAAAGTACAGCCTTAACTTCAAGCAAAAACAAAATAAAAACCTGCTCGTCTCGCCTAATCAAAGATGGCTACCATGCATCTTAGCTTCTGTGCCAGCGATATATCTTATACCCCCACTTTGGCTTGTGTTTTTATATTGTAGCTCATGACCGCACACTCACCCTGCTTGATATATGGTACTTGATCTGTGACTAAATTCACTATGCTTATTTCTGTTCAATGGTAGCAAATCCTGGTTCTGCCTCCCCTCCATGACTGAACACTTGTCATGTTTGACTGTGCTTGCACCAGTTTTAGGCTAAGGCCCCAAGGCGTAAAAATGCTCGAGTACCCCTTATAGACTTTGTTATCAAAGAAAAATTTAGGAGAAAAACGCTGTATAAACACAATGAAAAATGCGGTGGAAAAAAAACGTAACACTTTTTTTTTCCCGCAGAGTTTTTTTTAGCTGTGTTCCACAATGTGTGGCCTTAGCCTTAAACAGTTTCTCCTGACCACTTGCAATATGGCCTGGTCATCTATGCTCAGGATTCCCCCACTCACCCATCCTACCCTCACTAGTGTCATTCATTCTGATTACCTCTAGTGGATGAAATTCTGACCATGGTCATGTGATATACAGTCCATGGTTATATGATGAGCACACATATGATGAACACACTAGACATTATTGGACTTGGGCATGTATAATTTATGTTGGTTTATTTATTTTTATTTCAACTATAGGGAAGGGGAGGTGAGTTGAATTTTTTTAAAAAAATTTCATTAGCCCCTCCTAAGGCACTTGATCCTGTATTCTTTTGATTGCAAGTCCCATAGATCGAAATACAGCGTATTGTAGTCTGTAGGAGATTCTCTATGTAACTATGATAGGTCGACGCCCACGATCTTGCTGCACGGGAGCTGCCCTGTAACATATGGGTTTTTTTTTTCTTCCAAATTTGGAGCGACATATCTGAATGCAATGACAGCGATTGTCTGTTGATTTCTATTGGGTTTGTGTGTCTGTCAAAATGGACAGAGATAGAGCATGCAAAAAAACAGACGTGAATACATTCACTTGCTCTCACTGTTTTTTAAACACTGTTGTGTGAATAAGGTCTTAATTGGCTGTGTTTTAAAGGGCTTTTCCAGGACTTTTAAACTGCTGACTAATAGACCCCACATAATTAGCCGCAGCCAAAAAGCGCTGTGGAAAAGACAGTGGCAGAAACGCATTGCGTTTTCTTCTGCAGCATTTTTCACAGAAAGTTTTCCTCTGCGGACTTTCTGCCTATATCAGGGGTGATCAATACGTCAATTGCGATCTACCAGTCGATCGCAAAAGAAGTATGGGTTGATCGTGTGACGCTGCGAGAAGCATTCCCTGCAGCTGCGGTCTGCTGTGTGGACGGGGCCTGGGCCGCAGCCCCGCCTAGTTTCCGTGTCAGACTGGAGAGCGCATCATGCCCCGGAGCTGCTGCATGCCCCTGGACAAAAGCAGCAGCTCCTGCCCGCTCTCCAGTCTCCAGGCGGCCGCGAGCAGGAGCCTTTCAGGCTGGGGGTCTGTGCTGCGGGCAGTGGTGTCGGCTCTGTGCTGGGTGCCCGGGCAGTGCCATGTGAGCTCTGAGCCAATCAGAACGTCTGCATCAGAACAGGCCCCGCCCCTTAGACTTGTTAAGCTCCACCCAGTCTTGTTAGTCTTGTGTGCCCTGCCCACACAGTAGATCATTTTGACTTGGTCAATTTATAAGTAGCTCAACCCTTGTACAAGTGTGAGCACCCCTGGCGCATATATATGAGTGAAGGGTGTATAGAGTTGAACTGTCCAGACCGGACCTCCAAAGCAGGTACTGTCCCACCCATTGTTGTTGCCTAGGTGGGAGACTGGTAGCCAGTCTCCTGCATAGTCAGGGAATAGTTTCCTTACTTTTAAGTTAGATTCTCAGCCGAGAAAGCTTTTGTTTTGTTTATTCTGTGCCTCTGCAAAAGCAGCGTATGTGTTACATGTGAATAAAGCCTGAACTCGTGTGCAATCCAGTGTCTGTGTCCCTTTTTCCTGCACTGGTACAAGCATCTACCTGAGCGATTCCCCACTATATATATATCTACACACACACACACATACGCGTGCACACGCACACACAGGTATAAATTAACACTGCAATGTTTTACTGCAATATATGGATGGGATTAGCCAGGCTAAGACCCACACATAGAGAGAAGCATAAAAAAAAAAAAAACGTGCCGGATACCGCAGAAAGTTTTACAGAAGGGACACAAAACTTTCCTATTATACCCATAAGGTAAACACCAGTTTCAAAACCGTATAGCTTTTTTTTCTGTAGTGTTTTTCATTAAGTTCTTGCTGAGTTTTTCACTGCAAATTTTCTGCAGCATTTTTTCGCAGAAAGTTCACAGAATTTTTTGTATTAAACCTATTGGGAAAACACAAGCATTTCTGCAGGTATCATTGATATATGTATATATATACCGTGTTTCCCCGAAAATAGGACACCCCCTGAAAGTAAGGCATGCGAGGGTTTCTGTTAAATTGCCTAATATAAGGCATCCCCCGAAAATAAGTTATGCCGGGCAGTGGTGTGCGGGGTTTTGGGGGGCGGGGCTTTGCAATCTCCACTTCACTGACACAGCAGCCCGGCTCTGTGCTCCGTGTGCACAGGAAAGCCGGCTGCTGCCTCTGCTGTTGTAGGATGAGCTCTCCCAGCTCATCCCAGAGGCAGAGACAGCAGCTGCCATACAGAAGAGACAGCAGCCGGCTTTCCTGTGCACACGGAGCACAGATCAGGGCTGCTGTGTCAGTGAAGTGGAGCTTGCAAAGCTCCGCTAAGCCCCGCCCCCCGATGCTCTGCTAAGCCCCGCCCCCCGAAGCCTAGCTAAGCCCCGCTCACCACTTCCAGGACGAACAGCAGCACCAGCGCTGCTAGGAAGATTGGAAAGGTAAGTACCTCCCCCCCCCACCTTGCCTACACTACCTACAACCTGCAGTCATGCTGACGCTCCACTAAGGAAGTGCCGGCATGACTGCCGGGTGTAATAAGGCACCCCCCGAAAATAAGACAGGTCCTATATTTAGAGTGACAATTTAATATAAGACACTGTCTTATTTTCGGGGAAACACGGTATATATATATATATATATATATATATATATATATATATACACACCAATGTGAGTAGAAGAATAAACAAAATAAAACGTAACTTTTAATAATTATAAGTAAAATAAGGCGTTCCCAAATATAAAAGTGTTAGGAGGAATACAGAAATAATGAATCGAATAACTGGTCCTTTGTGAAATCACATAGTTCTTATATTATATGGTCTCTGCTAGAACATATAGTTAATAACTGCTTGCAAATGATTTAGAAATAATGACAAGCAGTCACAGGTTAGCCCTGCCAACAATGGGAAACATTCTTAATCTGTATCTATTAAGATATTAGTTCTGAGGAGCAAATGAAAACAATCAGCTCCGAGAGAACAACACAACATAATTCAGTTGCCAATACCCAACCCAAAGTCACTCTAGAGTCACTGAACACTGAGTATTACACGGTGGGCCATCATACAGACTTGCTCACAATGTTTCTAATAGAGAGCAGTTAGATATGCATGCTCCCATAAACAAATAAACATCAGGGACCCCTCAATACGTTTCCCCCCCACTTTATTTTCATAAGTGGGGTTCTTCAGGAGGCTCACATAAGCAACATAGAAAGATAAATTTCCCCTACAATAATAAGAGTGTGCAGTTAAAACTGTGTGTTAGGAACCTGATGCAATGAATAACTCAGTAAGTCCTGCGCAAGTAGAACTCCAAAGTGCTGAGGCAAAAACAGTCCCGGGTGTGCTATGCTCTCCTAACCGGAAAAGAACCAGGCCTGGAGTTCTTCACCAGAGCTCCTGATGGTGGAGTTGGACTTGGTAATAGTCCGAGGCCTGGATCTGCAACTGCCCAGAGAGCGACGCACACCCAGTGAGCCCCAATTAGGAGGACCCAGAAGGAGCCAGACACTAACCTTAAAGTGAAGTCCAAGAGAGCAGGCAAAAACGGAGTAGCAGATGAGCAGGAGGGTAATCCAAGGAATACATGAAGATACCAGAGGATCAAATCCGTGGTCAAGCAAGCCGGGTCGGTAACTGGAGATCATGTAATAGCAGTAGGCAGAGGCAGAAGCGTAGTCAGGGAAGCTGGGTCATACACAGGAGGTCATTGGAGTAGCCAAATCAAGATCCAAAAGGAAGGTCAGGTGGAAGCCAAAGGTCATACAAAAGGAGGTCAAGAAGGTGCCAAATCAGGATCATGGAGGGCAGGTCTGTAAAGCAAGTCAGGGCAAACTATCCAGGAATCCTAGAGCAGGGACAGGAGGCAGGAAACAGGTGACAGAGAAGCAGGAGAGACTTGTCGCTTAGGGAGCTGATACTGTGGGGAAAACGAATAACCAGCAAAGGAGCGAAACCGAAATGAAGCCTAAATAACCTCAGGCCCGCCGCTGACCCCCCTGCCAGTCCTGGCGCTAAGGGGAAATCAGAACCTCCGCACACTCAATCAGAGGCTTCCAGCCTACCCCAGCGCCAGAACAGGCCGACACTCCAGCGCTGGACAGGGACTGGGTCAGGCGCCTCCACACAGTGGAGGCCCTGGCCCATCTTAACACTGTGTTTCATGGCTCCCTGATGGTGGGAAGAGGTAGTTAGTGATAAAGACTCCAAGCATTATCACTGTGAAATTCAGACGTGTTTAGAAAGTGGGTGGTCTTCTCGACATGAGATATTGCTGATATGATCTAACACCCTCCACCTCAACTCTCTTTTCGTTTTGCCAAGATAATTTAATGGACAAGGGCAAGTTTCCAGATATATTACTCCAGATGTGCGACAGTTTATAAAATTGTGATTCTGATATGTCCTCCCTATGGAAATACTTACAAAAGCTCTACTATTAGTAATGTATTGCCACATTCTACAATTGCTACTGTTGTATATATATCCGTGGGAGAATGGATCTATCCAGCCACATGCCCTTATTGGACATTGGGGTTAGATGACTGTGAACAAGATGATAGCTGATGTTCCTCCCCCTATGAAATATAACAGCGGGATAGTCCTAAATAAGGCCTTTATGGTCGGGGTCCAAGTTCAAAACACCCCAATAGTACCTCAGGATGTTTGAAACATTCCTGTTGTTCTGGTCAAAATTACCTATGGTACGGATGGGATTCTGGATTGACTCTTGTTTTCTAGTTACTAGGATGTCATTCCTGTCCTGTGTACCAGCAGAGTGGAGGGCTTATCTGAGTATCTGTGGGGGATAACCATGTCTCACAAAATGTTCTATTAAATCATATGCCATTTTATTGTAATCCCCATCACTGGAGAAATTTCTCCAGGCCCTAAGAAATTGGGCCATAGGGTTTCCTTTCCTAAGTGGAAGGGGGTGATGACTGTTCCAGCAAAGGAGCCTGTTAGTAGCAGTCTCCTTGCGGAATGTTGAGTTTCTGATTTTGCCCACTCCATCAATAGTAATAAACTGATCCAAGAAGATAATCTGTACTGGATCAATAGTGACAGTAAATCGCATGTTGATGCAATTAAGAATGGAGATGAACTCCCAGAATCAATGGTGTCTGAAATGAAGACTAGGACATTGTTGATGCACCTATGCCATAGGATCATCAACGGTGTCCAGGCATCCATCTCCTCACACAACACCAGACATTATTCCCACCACCACAGCAGGACTCCCAATTGCTGTACCAACGTATTACAGAAAGTAGCGGCCAAAAAAGAGGAAATAATTTTTGTGAGGACAAACTGGAGTAGTTGCAGTACGAAGTCACTATGTGGTTTAAGATGGATAACCCTCATGTCAAAAAAGTTATAGTTATATAAAGCCTCAACATCTGACTAGATATAAATGTACCCCCCGGAAAAGGCGTATCCTTCAGATATTTCAGGGTGTCCTTCATGTCTTGGACAAGTGATGGAAAGTCAACAAAAGGTCTCAGACTGGTATTGATCTATGTGCCCATTCCAGACGATGCCTGAGATAACTGGATATGTTTTAAGGGGTTCATACCCTTTATGGACTTTTGGGAGACAGTAAAAGGTTGGTGTCTGTGGATGTTGGGGCTTCATATATAAGAGCTCTTTTTTCGAGATGAAGCCAGATTTAAAGGCTGTATCCAGCAAAGAAAAACCAGGATGTGAGATAGGAGATTGAGACACTTGGTTTTGTGTTTACGTTAGTCCATGACCTCAAAGTTTCTCCCTTTATCGGAGAGTTTAATAACAATACTGTCATTATGTTTCAAACTCTATAACGCTAGATTCTGTACGTCACTGAGGTTTTAATACATACCGTATTTTTCGGACTATAAGACGCACCCAGGTTTTAGAGGAGAAAAATAGGGAAAAAAAATTTCAGGCAAAAAATGGTAAAATATTTAATATATGGGAGTTGTAGTTTTGGAACAGCTGCAAGGCCACATTGACAGGTGTTCCTGCAGCTGTACGGGGATGTATAGGGCTTTTTTTTTGTGGGGCCAGGTGTACTTTTTAGATATACCATTTTGGGAAATGTTTATTGCTTAGATCACCTTTTATTTAATTCAGAGGCAAAACAGAGAGGAAAAACCCGGCAGTTTAGCACTTTTGATTTTGACGTTCACTGTACATAAAAATATTAGTAGACCGGGCATTTTCAGACACAGGGATAGCTAATGTATATGTTTCACAGTAATGTTATACTTTTATATGTATTCTAGGGAAAGGAGGTGAACTTTTATTTATTTTATTTTTTATTATATTTTTTTTAAGTGTTTTTTTTTTTTTTTTTACTACTTTATTATCCCCCGCCTAGGGGGCTTGAACCTGCAATCATTTGATTGCAAGTCCCATAGACGGCAATACAAGTGTATTGCCGTCTATGGGAGATTCTATACATTACTATCGCGGAGGGTCATAGACCAGCCGCGATAGTAATATATATCTATGACAAGCCTCGGAGCCTTCATTAGGCTCCCGGCTGTCATCGGAACAGGTCGGCTCCTGCGGCCTCGCCGTGCAGGAGCCGGCCTGCATCACTAAAGGTATGGGGCCGGTGGGGACCGGCCCCGGGGCTAACTGACTGCCGGGACCTGCGGAGGAGGAGTGGATTTGCAGCATGGCCGCGCTACTGCCACCACTGGTTTTCTTCAGCGGCAGTAGCGCGGCAATCTGCAGGCCCCGGCAGCTAAGACAGTCCCCGGCATCTGCTGTAATAGACCGGCGGATGCCAGGGACTGTCTTAGCTGCCGGTGTTAGGAGTATTTAGGTTCTTTACTTTCTATTTTTCTTACCTGGGGAGTTTTTGGCTGCGCAGTGTCTGGGGTGGCGTCCTGGCGCTGCGGGGTTGTCCTGTCGTGAGTGTTGGTGCACACCTTCTGACTTGCACGTGCGCACTGATGGTAGGCAGCTTTATTTCCTGGTTGATTAGTCTGTCCTCCCATTTGCACCTGGGAGGAGTGGTCTCTACTCTGTATTTAAACCCATGCCTCCCATGGTTCTGTGCTGAGTGTCTCTTTTACAGTGCTAGGCCTTAGCAGGAGGAGTAGGTGGTTATCTTGGATAGAGGAAGTTCCGTGGTTGGTTTTTTTGGGAGGTTTGGGTGAACGAGTTGGTTTGTGTGTTTTCCCTTCTGTGTTCACCAATCCTCCCTCTGTGTATAATTGACTGTGTGAGTGAATTGCCTTATCCTTTGATTTCTACTCAGTTTCCCTGTGTTTGTTTCCTAGTGTAAGGTACCTTCCCATATTGGTTTGGGGGAATCCTTTCCCACATTTTTCCTGTGTGCTGCTTGTGTTGTTAGTCAGCGCACACCCTTGTCAGTCCCTGTCAGTAGCAGCTTCACTTGTTCGTTAGGGGTGACCCCCTTTAGTCTCCAGTCCCTAGAGGTCTTATAGGGCATTCCTTCTCCCACTTCCCTCTAGGCCTACGGAATCAGTGAGAGAGGAGCTGTCGGGGTCAGGCTTAGCCTGAGTACAGCCGACCCACACCCGTGAGGCAGGGACCGGGATAGCTAGTGGGAGTAGTGCAGGGCGAGATTCCCTACTGCTATCCCTTAGCCCCGTTGCAGCTACCTGGACTGACATAACAGCCGGGGCCTGCAGATTGCTGCGCTACTGCCGCTGAAGAAAACCAGCGGTGGCAGTAGCGCGGCCATGCTGCAAACCCACATTCAGACTATAAGACGCACCCTCATTTTCCTCCGAAATTTGGGGGGAAAAAAGTGCGTCTTATAGTCCGAAAAATACGGTATGTCTCCACTTCTTAATATTACCCAACTGATGAATAATTTTCTAGGAGTCCATATTTTCTAGGAGCCTATGTCTTTGAAAATGTAGCTTTTCTGCAGCGTTTTTATTTTCTACAATGTGTGGATGGGATTAACCAGAATCTAATTTTTTCTGCGGCATTTCTGCAGCATGATGTATGGAATCTTATATACCGCATATAAATTTAGAAAGAGAGACTCGGTAGTAACCGGTAAGAGTATTCACTTTTACTTAATTGAAACATTTTAGCCTTTGCTGAAATATTCATGTCAGCATGATTGTTATCTAGATCATGTTTCCTTGCTGGCTTGAATTTATCACAATGCTGATGCTGTTAGGAGGAACTTGGTTGCATCACAGTCTATACAAGACATCTATTCAACTGTATACAGAGACCTACAGAATTGTTAATATACTGATAAATGTGCAATCTTTTTTAAGGATTATTCATTACAAACTCTACCATAGAAAGGTCTAGAACTTGACTTGCTTAGGACAGGTTGCTTTTAGATGGTTCCCACTGCTAAAAGTAGGATTCCAATAATAGAATTACTTTATAGAGTATTTTCAGTGAACTGAAACATTCTGTGTATGAGTTTATAAAAATTAACCTCTGAAGTGAGGAAGAGACTAAATCATTTGCATGAAGTTTCTTCTTTTCTGACATCATCACAATCTACAGTATATTGTCATCTATGTCTGTACCTTACCCTGACAAAAGTGCAGGCTGAGCTGCATGTTCTACAGAAATACAAGCAGCTAAGATTGTGTAGCTGAATAAATAATTGCTGAATACTATAGCCAGCAGAAATGTAATTGAATATAACAAACCAAAATCCCTTAAGCAGTAGTAATAATTACAAGAAAAGCTTCAGAGTACATATACATAAAAAGTAAATGAAATGGTTTGCTTAAGGCAATGTGCGCAATAGAATAAGATGCCACAAATCTCAACAGTATATAGTGAATATCAATCAACTAGAACCTCAAAACCAACTGCCTAATGTTGTGTAAGTATATCTGTCCTGGTGGAACATGGACTCTACAAGACCTCTTACGGTGTCCTGTCATATTTGGCATCAAAACATCAGACCTATTTTTCTAAAATATTTCACAGATGCTGAATTATCTTTGGAAAATCTGGTCAACTCTTTGAACACTTTTTAATGTTCCTTGTACTTTTCCTACACTATTTACAGTGACAGAGCCAATGTGACACTATTGCGCTTAGGGACAACCATTACCACCGCAACGGCTTTGCAAATTGCAGCGTGTCCGCGCTGCAATCTTTTCCGCAAAGTGGGGATGGGATTCGCATGAATTCCATCCACTTTGCCTGCACTGTCCAACGCCGCGATTTTTCCAAATTGCGGCGTTTACATCCCGTGGGGTCCCGGCCTAAAGAGTTCTGTGAAAAACTAATCAATACAATTAGTTAAAGCCACCTGGGCATATAGAGTGGTACAAAAGCTTATCATTGATGTAAACAGACAGGCCTTACCAGAATGCTGCTAACAAGGTCTCCTTAGGCCGGGTTCACACAGAGTATTCTGGCTCGTCATTTGGTACATAGACGCCGCGGGAGGATTTGTGGGCCGTATACGCTCCCATTGTTTTCAATGGGAGCCGGTACCGTACACGTGGCACTATTTTGCGGCCGTGATTTTGCGGCGGCCGCAAAATAGCGCTGCGTGTACGGTACCGGCTCCCATTGAAAACAATGGGAGCGCATACGGCCCGCAAATCCTCCCGCGGCGTCTACGTACCAAATGACGAGCCAGAATACTCCGTGTGAACCCGGCCTTAGACCTTTTAGGTTTAGAAGGTAGTGTGTGGAATTGTATGGCATACCAGCCTACAGATATTTCACCCTGTAAACTGAGAAGGGCAGAAGCAGCAGAAGAAACATAACCAGGTATTCCACAGCGGTGCCAAAGCTGGCAAGAAAAATCTGCAGGTTTGTGGTTACTGAATGATCAGGTTAACAAGTGGTTAATCCAATCCAGGGTTTCTTCAAACAACAGAGAGCTCTGTCTGAATGAACCAGGTGTGTATTAAGAATTGGATCAGAAACTTTTTTTTTCCGTATGTCTTTGGAATATGAGAGTAAATCCACGCAAACACAGGGAAGAACATACAAACGCCTTGCAGATGTTGTCCTTGGCAGGATTCAAACCCAGGATTCCAGAGCTGCAAGGCTGCAGTGCTAACCACAGAGCCACTGTGTTGCCCATAAGAATTGGTTCAAAAACTCTCAGGTTATACAATTCCCATCATAAGGGGTGGTAGAGGCAACTGAATAGAAGAACTGCTGCAGTGTGAACAGGGTGCAAATTGTTACATTGGCTGCTGTAAATTGTGGTATATATAGCAGGAGTTTTGCCATGTGGTCCAGATGATCTGTAATCACATTGTAAGGGTCCCTTCACACAGAGTAAATGCACGCTCATTTTGGCAAAATACACACGTAAAGAATACAAGTGTAAAAATAAGACTCCCATTGACTTCAATGACATTTTCACGTGTATTTTGACATGTTTTTTTACAACGTGTAAAAAAAGTCATTGAAGTCAATGGGAGTCTTATTTTTACACGTGTATTTTGCCAAAATGAGCGCGCGTTTACTCTGTGTGCAGATTCTGTGCAGTTTTGCTATGTTGTCTTGTCCAGGACTTCTCAAATGTTTTTGACTTGGGCCTCACCAATCTGTTGTGATGCTGAAACCTCACCAACAAGGAAACAATACTGCAGAGTGCTGTACACCTATTACCCTCACCAGCTGCAACTGAATACCACAGTATAGCACACATACTACCATTAGCAAAACCAAATGCCTCAATGCAGCAAAAATACGTCCCTGACAGTGTGGGAACCATCAGCCAGCAGACAATACCTCCCAGAAGAGCCGAACACCAAAGAATAACACAAAATACTTCTGTTAATGTGCTAAACACCACAGTGCAACACAATATCTCACCCCGACAATGCCACACAAATACCAATATGAAGGACAAAATACCTCGGCAGAAGCGCCAAACACCACAGTGCAACACTTCTAGAAGCACCACCACCATCTTCTTTCCTCCTTCCTATTGGCAGATACAGTTGCCCCTTTTCCATGTCTAGTCCATTGGCAGCATCATTCTCCCCAAATTAAATCTTCAACACTTGCAGCAAATTATTCCACAATTCCACACCTCCCCCCACTGTCAAGAAAATCCCACAACAGAGAGAGAGAGGAGGTAAGAGAAGAGCCTCCTCCCTCCAGTAGTAGTCTATGGTGTTCCTGCCTCCAGATTACAGCACGCAGCCTACAGACTCAGACAGAACTGCAACCTGGTAAATGACTTGTAGATGCCTGGTGATGATGTCTAGTCATTGAGACTGCAGCGATAACATAAGGCTTTGCACTATAGCTGACACTGTCATGGATTTGCGTCTCACAGAATCGCTGGTCTAAGTGAAAATGAGACCTGAGCCTTATCTAACATAAGGAGCATGGCTTGCTTAGGGTTAAATGTATATGAAGAGTCAAAGAAGGGGGTTACAATATCCAGGCAGATTTTCTAATCCTGTCTAAGATTTAGACAGTTTCAACAGACTACAGAGCCTAAAAAGGCGCCCAATTTATTAAATGGTTAATGCTAACAGCGGTACAAAACGGCATAAAAATAGCCATCTTTCACGGCTGCTTTGCACCCAAGGTGGGGACTGTTTTCATAGATCCCTTACATGTCTGAATGTATAGAGGGTTCTGAAAAAAACAACAAAAATAGGACACATTTCTTTTTTTGAGAGTCCTTGGAAACGAAACGTTGAAAAATTAGTCATGTGAATAAGCCCTATTCACATGCATGGAATTTAATGCTGCTGTGTGACATGTTAAAAACCATCCATCGCATGTCTGATATTCACTTTCACGTGAAAGTAGGATTATACCACTAGTTAATGTAGATGCCAGAAGTTTGGGGCATATTGTTGGTATATCTTTGTTATACTCGATCCAGTCAAACATTTCAAAGTATTTTCTGTTGCCTTGCAGTTGGGTTCAGTAAAGTTAAATTGCTTGTACTTAAAAATTAATGTGCATCCATTTTTTTTTTTTATTAAAAGCAGAATTGTCTTACCTTTTTCTAATCTGTTTAATTTCAGATTGTATTTTTTTTTTTTTTTTTTTTGGTATTCTATTTTCTGTACATAATTATGGGTTCTGCCATTTTTGCCTGAAGTTCTCCTCTGTTCTGTTAACAGCATTTGGTAATATGATTTAGGGCCCATTCACACGGAGTAAACGCGTGTGTATTTTGGCAAAATACATGTGTAAAAATAAGACTCCCATTGACTTCAATGACATTTTACACGTGTATTTTAACGTGTTTTGTTTTTACACGTGTTAAAAAAAAAAAAAGTCAAATCGAGTCTTATTTTTACACATGTATTTGGCCCCGATACACGCGCATTTACTCCATGTGAACAGGCCCTTAGAGGAGTTTCATGGCCACAGGCAGTAATAGTCTGCAGCTGACTATACTATAGGGAGGGGAGAAGAGTAGGGACTTGAATTTTCACTTCCTATGTTTTTTGAGGTCTCAACATGTGAGAGTAATTATCCATTTGTTTCTGATCATGGACACTGCCAGTGGATCTCTGCATTCAACTAATGGCACCTGGTCAATTTAGAAAATGGCAGTCAAAAAACATCTTGAGGCTAAGGGTATGTTCACACATCAGTATGCCATCTGTCCGTTTGAATTCAGTTTGACACTTCAAAACGGACTGATACACATACTGATTGTATACTGACACCTTTTTATGCTGATAGCAAACGTTCTCTGGCCCCTAGAGGACAGATAAGGGGATTAAAAGTAGCAATTGTAAACAAAGTAGAGATAAGGAGGACATAAGGACATTTATTATAAGTCCTTATCTCTACTTTGTTTACAATTGCTACTTTTAATCCCCTTATCTGTCCTCTAGGGGACAGAGAAAGTTTGGTGTTAGTATACAATCAGTATGTGCATCAGTCCGTTTTGAAGTGTCAAACTGAATTCAAACGGACGGATGGCATACCGATGTGTGAACACAGCATGACGCTGGGTTCACACCTGCGTCTGGAGTCTCCGTTCTGTGGTTTCCCTCTTCTGCATGCCAGAAGACGGAAACCACAGACCGGGTCCGGCCGTGCGCGGCGGTGAGCGTTTTGCGCTCTCCGCCGCGAAACCGGATTTTTTTTATCCGGACACAGAGTACTGCATGTCCGACTCTGTGTCCGGATTATAAAACCCGGTTTCGCGGCGGAGAGCGCAAAACGCTCACTGCCGCGCACGGCCGGACAGCTTTCTCACCCATTCAAATGAATGGGTGAGAAAGTCTCCTGCAGGCTTCCGTCTCCTGCATCTGTTTTATGCAGGAAACGGAAACCTGCAATAAGGACCGACGACGCAGATGTGAACGAGCCCTAAGGCCCCACAGGACGACCCGCAGTTATAAAATGTGATTCTTCCCGCAGCTCTTTAAACAGAAAGTTCTCAGAGTTTTCCTTCGTGGACTTTCTGTTACAATTATATTTACGGGAAAGCCGCCGGCGTTTCCGAATATATAATTGACATGCTGCGATTTCCAAAACAGCACCAGTTTAAAATGCCGCAAATTTTCCCACGGCGTTACTGCCGCAGCAAATCACAGTGTTACCAACCCGTGGGGCCCCGGCCTTACAATGCAATAAAAATAAAAAATAAATTCCCAAACACATTATCAAGCATAAAACACTTCTTTAGACTAAGAATTTTTTTCCTGCAATGTGTGGAGGGGATTGCAGGAAAAAAAAACAACATTCTGGACGTGTAACACGTTCCGCATCAGTGGCGTTAAAACAGATCCCATTGCTTTCTATGGGTGCCGGCATACACGCGTATCACATTGAAAGCAATAGGGAAAAAAACAGCCCATTCATTTCTATGGGGATCGCATGTGTGCCAGCTCCCATAGAAAGCAATGGGATCTGTTTTAACGCCGATGATGCGGAACATGTTACACGTTCAGAATCAGCGAGCGTATACTCAGTGTGAAGGGGCCCTAAGGGTGTTAACAATATATATATATATATATATATATTTTTAATTGTAGGAGGATTTTTGATGCAGAATCCGCAACAAAACGTGTTTCAAAAAATTCCAGATTCATGGGCCACATGGTGGCTCAGTGGTTAGCACTGCAGCCTTGCAGCACTGGAGTCCTGGTGTTCAAATCCTGCCAAGGGCATAAAACCATCTGCAAGGAGTTTGTATGTTCTCCCCATGTTTGCATGGATTTCCATCCCATATTCCAAAAAAAAAAGACATACTGATAGGGAAAAATGTACATTGTGAGCTCTATGTGGGGCTCACAATCTACATTTAAAAAAAAAAAAAAAAAATGCCAGAATCACTTTAATAGAAGTCAGACAGATTTTTTTCCTCTAGTGTTTTTTTTTTTTTTCAGGTCGAGGCAAGTAAATGTGTCATAACTTAACTTCAGGCGGATTCTGCTTTGCCAACCCCACTGAAAGACTACAAATACTGCTGCAAAAAAAAAAAAAAAAAAAGCTAGTGTTTTTTTTTTTTTTTTTTTTTCTGCCATTCATTCATTTAAACGTGGTTTGAAACAGAATCATCTAGAGGAAAAAAATCTGCTCCTGACTTCCATTGAATGAATGGGAAAGTTGGGATTAATTTTTGAGGGGTAATCCAACTGCAAAAAACTCAGTGTGAACTTTCTCTTATGTGGCAAATTTGTCCAGCATAGTGTCAAACACATTCTTCCTTCAGTGGGACACGCAGCCCTGTTCATTCTGTTCTTTTTGGTTCATGACTAAAAGGTCAAAATTACAGGGTAGATTGAAACAGGCAGATAAGGTAATGAAAAGGGACATTCTAATGTAGATCTCGCTGGTATTCACAGGCTGTAGATGACTCAATGACAAGCCATGTCAAAATGTAATGACCCTAGAACTGTAATGAAGATGAATTGATTAATCATAAGCACTATATAAAGGGGGAAATTATATATGTACCATAATTTTTTCTACAAAATAAAAATAATAGGGAAATACGATAAGCGAGGACTCTGGTGTGAGCAGTTATCCTCATATGCCAAATTGTAGAAGAAGAATGCAGTGGATTTCAGAGAGAGGGTTTGGCTGCTAATGTTTGTTTTTATGTGGTTCTTAGGTGGTGCTGGGGAACTATGAATGTTATAAGGCAATTGTAGCTTTCACTGTTCTACTGCATAACACTGTCTCAGGAATTGTTGGATCCTGCAGAAAGAGAATCATTAAAAATCAAAATACAGTAATTGGAGGACAGTAACTATTATTGAGGGGATTATGTGTTTTATGACACTTCTCCTTGTAGATTGATTCCTTTAGGCTTCACGTACATGCAGATTTTATCTGCATTCTGGTTAAAAGAATGGTCCCATTCATTTCTAAGGGCCCACACAAAACCGCAATTTTTGCGGCTATGTGTCTGTGCCATATTCACTAGAGACCTGTCCTACTTTTGGCCACATTTGTTTCACAAACCTGTGTAGGGAAGGATCTGTGATTGTGGATGACATACTGATGCAATGCAGATGTGTTTTTTTTTTTTTTTTTTTTTTTTTGCAGATCTGTATTGGCAAGTAAACTGTATTAACAGTAAATCCACTATGTTTGGATGCAGAAGGCCTTAGGCCAAAACCCCAAGTTGCAGAAAAGCTGCAGATTGCAGATCGTATTGCTATTTTTTTTTTGTTTTTCTTTTCAGTCAAAGCCAGGAGTGGGTTGAACAGATCGGAGAAATATAAGTGATTAGAGATGAGCGAGTAGTGAAATATTCGAGATTCGATATTTGTTTCGAGTAGAGCCTCAATATTTGACTACTCAATCGAATATCAAATCCCATTATAGTCTATGGGGAAAAAAATGCTCGTTTCAGGGGAAACCACTATTCAACCAAAGGAGAGTCACCAAGTCCATGAGTAGCAGGAGGAGAGTGTTTAGGAGAAGTGTTGTGCAATTAAAGCGCATGGACCCCATAGACTATAACGGGTCCGTGTGCTTGCAGCGCACTGCCTGCAATGCGTGGCAAGCAAACAGACCCCATTATAGTCTATGGCGTCTGTGCCCTTTAACTGCACAGCACTTGCAGTTGCGCTGATATTCCATTTGTGAGTCCTCCTGCGGACTCCTTCCGGACGGGAGGCAAGCGCTAATGTGAACTTGCCCTTACTCATACAGCAGAACCAGCGTTGATTGGACGAATGCTATACACTGTAGGTTCTGCAGCAGGCTCGTCCTTGCTAGTTGGGAGAGTTGACAGCTCGCGGTTATGAAGGAGCTGACTTTTTCTCATAGGAGTGCATTGACCAGCGTTGATTGGCCGAATGCTATACAGTGTACAGAATTTGGCCAATCAACGCTGGTTCTGCCGGAGGCTCATCTGTGAGGAGGCGGAGTCTAAGATCGGACCACAGCAGTCTCCGTTGTGGTCCGATCTTAGACTCCGCCTCGTCACAGACGAGTCTCCGGCAGAACCAGTGTGGATTGGCCGAATGCTGTACACTGTATAGCATTTGGCCAATTAACGCTTGTTCTGCATCGAATCTTTACTGTGAGTAGTATTCGAATGAGTACGAATATTTCGAATACCGTAGTATTCTATCAAATACCTACTCGATCGAATATTACTCGCTCATCTCTATAAGTGATCACTTTATATTTCCCATTCCCATTGTAGGCTAAGGCACCACGTAGCGGGCTTCAACAATAAAATTCTGTGGGAAAAACCGTGACAGCAACAGAGTGCAGTTTTTCCTGCTGTCCTTTCACAGAAAGTCCACAAAGGATTCTGCTACAGTCTTTCTGCTTCAATTACACTTATAGGGTAACAACCGGCGTTTGCGCAATGATTTTGTAAATCGCAGCGTGTCCACTGCACATATTTTCCTGCAATGTCCTTTGCAGGTACTGTAAAACTCCACAGTGTTTTCTATGGCAATTCTGCTGCAGCCAAACTGCAGTGTTTACACCGCGTGGGGCCTGGCTGTAGCCACTACTGGGTGTGGCTCAAAAGAATAGCAGTAAAATCTGCAAAAAAAACAGCAGCTTTTCCTTATTGTGGGGCCATAGCCTTATGATTTACTGAGGATGTCACTTTTATTTTATATTTATATGGCTGTATTTTTGATGGTCCGTTTTTCCCTATCATAAAAAAAAAAAAACATCAAACGGACATAGTGCCAAATGAAAAGACCCACTAAAAGTCAGAAACTCTGTAATGATACAAAAAAAACCCTCAAAATAAACAAAACCGGAGCTAAAATAACATAGACCACACAAACAACAGAACTAGCCCATAAAAGGTAAATAATCACAATAGAAGTAGTAAAATACTAATGAAGTTTATTAGTGAATAGTAAAATCAATAGTAACTAGCAGCAAAGATAGATTGGAAAAATCACGATACTAAGACAACAATTACCTCCTGAGGAAGCCTACTTATGTAGGTGAAACGCATGGAGGAAAGTCTTTGAATTGTTGTGTGTCCGTTGTGTGACGCCTGACCGGTGGTTCCATCATGTCCACAGGTATCACAGTTATATAGCTATATTTTTGCTTATTTGGTTTCAGGTGTTATACTTTTCATTATGACTGCTATACACTGTGCACCGTATTTTTCTTGCTGGTAAGGGCACTTTATGTACCTTTATTGATCTGTAGGCTATTCACCCGATTGGGTTGGCTTGTATGCTGTGATTATTGGTTATACTGTTGGGTGTTTTTTATTAGTGTGTTACTCACATATGTGTCTAACGTTGCTCCTTGCAGTATTTAACCTATATCTCACATATTATTGCCCTGATTATATGTGCCACTTATAAGGGAGCTTTAAGCATTCATTCTGTCATTTGATATATTATGCACAGTTCTCCAGCAGCCCTGTGGTATTGTCACTGGGGTATTTATTCATATAAGTATTTGCATCTGTGTATTTACTTTAAGATCACATTGTGATATCTTGTATTTACCCAGTCTAGTGCTTCACACAATTGTTGTCTTGGTATCGTGATCTTTACCATCTACCTTTGCTGCTATTTACTATTCATTTTACTATTCATTAATAAACTTCATTAGTATTTTACTACATCTATTGTGATTATTTCTAGAGATGAGCGAGTAGTACTCGATCGAGTAGGTATTTGATCAAATACTACGGTATTCGAAATACTCGTACTCGATCGAGTACTACTAGCTGTTCGAAGTTAAGATTCGATGCAGAACCAGCGTTGATTGGCAGAATGCTATACAGTCGGCCAATCAATGCTGGATCTTCTCTTACCTTTAGAAGTCTTCTCCCTGCGCAGCTTCCCCGTGGCGTCTTCCGGCTCTGAATTCACTCTGCCAGGCATCGGGCCTGGGCAGAGCCGACTGCGCATGTCCGCTTGTAGTGCGGGCAGTCACACTATCAGTCACACTAGCCTGGGAGGCGGGGGCACGCACAGCGCTCTGCCAGCGTGTGAAGAGAGAGAGAGGAGAGAACAACGGCCTGGAGCTCCGGGAAGTGGCGTTCACATATGGAGAGGAGGCAGCAGCAGTTCTGTGCAGGTAAGTGGGGGGGACTAAGTAGTCGGCGGATTTTTTAATCAATACACAGCGTGGAGGCTTCAGTTTTTGGACTCCAAGCTGTCTAGTGAACAGGATCATTTTTTAAATCCAATCTTTGATTATTAAAAAAGTCCCATTGACTTGCATTGGGATTGGGTTCGAATGGAAAATGATCGGAAATCGGATTTTAAAATTGATCCTGAAATCTCAAGATCGGCTAAACCCTAATGGCCATGTGTATTTCATGGTCGTTATTGCTATCTGAATAAGCCATATGTGGACTTGCATAGACAGATATGGCTGAAAAGACTGCAGATTTTCTTTAAAGCCTAGGCAACTTTTTAAGAGTTTTTTTTTTTCCTTACATACAACTCCTTAACTATGAATGCTATACAGTTCATGGCACCTCCAGCAAACCATTGACCTTGTCTGGAGAGATTTGGGTAAGATGTTTAATTTTCTTGCTGTAACAATTACAGGGGGAATACAGTGAAGACCACCTCTTTGAGAAGACCACCCCTAGGAGACTACTTTTTGAAATCAATTTGGGGAATTCAAGCTTTCTTCTTTTTCTCAAATGGTACTTGCAATTGCTGGAAGTGACCTACTACATGGACTACTCTGTATGGCTTATTAAACATCTCCCACTCTTATAAATGTATACAAAAGTGATCCTATAAAAATATAGCTAGATGTCACCATGTCACCTTAAATAATATTGTACACTTAGTGAATTCAGGTCTTTCTAGACGCACCATTGAATATTTCCTGTTTTTACTACAACAGGGTCTATGTTATTGTTTTGCACTTTTACCAGCAGCACCTGTTATTTTCCTACAAAACAGGTTTTGGTGTAAAAAATGCAGGATGGGACTGTCACAGTGTCACGATGAGCATGTCTCTGCACAAGAGAATTGAGGGAAGGAGGAGTTAGATGTAGCAAAGTAAGTTATAAAGGACACAGAAGCCTGAGAGAAGGGAGGGCACAGCCAGTGACTATCAGCATTACACCCATTGCTCAGACACAAGCAGACAACATCACACAAGCAAGTAGCAGAGGATTACTGTGACATCAAGCTGGGATCTCCACCTGGATAACACTGGCCACCTGGCTTAGGACTTCATTATCTTGCACAATACAGTGCAAGGAGGAGCTTTACCTGCCTTCAATTTTCACCTTGCTCTCAGTCATTTAGTGAACTAACTACAAGGACACTCCAGGACTCTACATACTGATCTTGTTACCTTAGGAAAGTTTATTCCACGACATAGATCAATCATATGAGGTAAGACACCAGCTTAGTATATTCGCAGTTGTTCCAGTATTATAGGAAGAATTGGTGTAATAGTGTCATCCTATAAATGGTGTCGAAGTTGTGTAAAGGGTCATAGAGAACATGTGGTTTTCATGGCATTTATAGATTTAATATGAATCAATTCAAATGTAAGGATAAAACGGCATCCTTTAGCCACGTTAATACTATAATGCACTATGTATAATATGGGGAATAAACTAGATGTTACCTATACATGGAAACTGTGAAACGACTAAAAGGTCCTTTGGGTGTTCAGTAGATTCCCCTGGTTATCTGACACATTGGACCCTCAATTGGAAATGGATTGTGCAGCCACCTATTACTTAATGAATTGCTAGAATGTAACGATAATGGGTATTTTTATTTTTTACCCGACTGCCTGAGGAGATACTGTCATCACTTCAACATAGGAAGAGACTTGTAAAACTTCTAATTGTGTCTAATTATACTTTCTGGGATACTTTACATACATTAGAATGTGGTACAGCCTGAAGGAGATAATATCTAAAAGCATTCCACCCTCCTAGGGTGTAACATGTCACCGTCATGACTATATTTGTGAACCTGTTGTAAAAATCACTTTGCATGCATTATGTAAGACGGGGACTTCACGGTATAGCTGTGGGCAAAGTACAATGTTCAGTAGATTGAGAAATTCTCAGGTCATAAACTACCTGCCTTTTAGGCTTAAATGATGGTCTCATTTTCAATAATCCTGTGCCAAGATATAGATGTATACTCCACATTCTTGATCTCGTACTATGAATTTTATTATTTGCGAGCGCTTTATATATATATATATATATATATATATATATATATATATATATCATAATTTTATTTGACTCTATTTGCTTTGGACTCAGCTTAGTAGTGAGTGGAGCTTACTGGCATCCCGTTGCCATGTTTTTATGTATAGGTCTTACTTCTCCCCAAATAAAAGATAGGGTATCGCCTATGTCAAGCATTTACATTCATCTTACCTAGCAAAGAACGTGGAAGTATGGTGAAAGGAAAGCTCTATTGTAACTAAGACCTTTTAAAATTGTAGATTTTCTGCTTGGCATTGCCTTATAATAGGTACACTCCTAGCAGAGACAGGATCTTTAGGGTGAAGTCACTCTCACACAGCAGATTTAGTTTCAAATAGTTCTTTGACTGTCCCATTCAATTCAATGGAACTTGCAAAAATCCATGTTCTTGCTGACGAAACAACCCGTGATGTTCAGTGACGGGACATTTCTGCATCAAAGTCTGCTGTATGAATACGCCCTTTTACAACATCAGAGGTTATAATGTCATAAAGATTGTCTTTTCCACTGAAAATCCTCAGCATTTACAATATTTAGCTCAGGTTAAAATACCATGAATTTAGTATTTCCATTGTGTGAATACTAGATGGACTAGTTATTTATTGTAGATCTCTGTGAACTATGACATGACAAGGGGAACAAACCACAACCAGAGGAATAACTTGAAGCTCCTGGGCCCCAATGCAAAAATCTGTAATGGAGCCCCTGCCTACCTTGTGACGTTTTTGCAGCATATTTTATGGTCGTTCTTTCTCAACATAATTTTATTGTAGAGGAGTAACCATGTTGTTCTGTTAATAACTAGTTAATAATTGACAGTTCATACATTTTATTGTACCAGTCACCAGTTTCCACCTGGTGGCAGCGATCATCTGAAATGCATCTTATTGCAAAGCTCAAGCAGTATGGGACAATATTTAAGGAATGACAACTGAAGTAGCGTTGTCTAGGGTAAGCAGTAAGTTTGCTGCTTTCATTGTCATTCTATGAGAGTGAAATATATTGTATAGCTGGTCATAGATGAGAAGATTTGCACCTGATCCACAACAGGAACTCCAGGGCTATGCTTCAAAATCTGTGCCAGAGCTCTACATCATAATATCTATGGTACTGCTGTATTTGTGGCAGGGGGGGATCATGACTCCATCTCAGCAACTAGGGCTTGAGTGCAACTGCAACTTCTGCATCCCCTTTACTTTAGATTATAAATAAATACTAATAAATGACCTGTCAAATTATCTTTTGGGCCAGTTGTAACTCTTATTGTAAATTAACATTTTTGTACATGTTACTTTTATGTTTTCCTGTGATATAGTTATGGCTAGGTTTAGAGATATGATGAACAATTGGTGTTCTGATACATCAGAGGATCAGAACAGCCATGCAAATTTCCCTAGTTGAAGGTTAAAAATGGAAGGTATTGTATTTATATCCATCCTCAATCATTTCCATGATAAACTAATAATGGAGGGTCCTGTCCATCTGCTTCATCAAAATAAGTGTATACTAATGGTCAACTGATCAGACAGATGTCTATTGTACCGACCATCTCCCTGATCTGGTCTGTCATTGGTAATAATTTGCCTGTCAGTCGCATTGATTGTAGTGTGTAAACCGTATCAGAAATATGTCTAAAAGACAATCCTATTATAGGAAATAGAAAGGTTTTCTTGTAAGATAATTATAACAGATAGGGAAGGTGAGAATTGGTTCCATCCTAACAAAATATCTGTGTGCAAATGGTTGACCAATTTCATAATTTGTAAAGTCAATGTGATAGACCAAAAAATCTGTGTCCTAGATTTGTTACCATGGTTAGAACTAGATCCTGGTGTAAAAGAGTTACATCTTGGGCACATCTTATACTCCTCATTGCTCATCTAGATTGCGCTAAAATTTTTCCGTCTTGCTAGTCTTGTGGGTGAGGCATCTTGGAAAAGGGGAATGGCTTAAATATGCTGAGATACACGAAAGCTGTATTGCAAAATTATGTCTGGTTGTAAGCCAACTATAAGACTGTATAATATTAGATTACATAGCCTAAAGATATGTCAGATTTCTCATCTAGGATAATGTGGATTTACAATCAAATTAACGGAAAACTTGATTTTCTGGGCCATCCCAGAGTCATGAGCCTAATTTCCCTACAGGGATGTTCCAACAGTAAAATGGCAGGTTCCCTTTCACTATTGGAACACCTGCCCTTACACTATTGGAGCTTCCCTTTAGGAAAATTAGATGTAAAGTAACAGTGGTACTGCACACGCTCAGTAAATTATGGTGCTAACAAAAAGGGGTCCTCCGACCCACGTAAACCATGGGGATAAATTTTGCTGCACACACCAAAATTTTGAAAAGGAGTGTAATCATTTATTATACAACAGTGAATACGCCATAGTGCAAAAAAGTAGGTTTGAATAGGTGGTTAACTAGATCAAAATAATGTTGACGTTTCGGTCATTTTGACCTTCATCAGACACATTTCTCCCTCCGCATTCCAAAACTAGATCATCTTTAAGAATATTAGAGACATGACTCTAGAATACAGCATAAAATCAAGTTAATAACTTTTCCATGGAAGTTCAGTGTACATCCAGATTGAGAAATGTTTTTTTTTTTTTTTTTTTTCATGAATAGTGTTAGGAGCATAAAGAGAATGAAATGGCTAAAGAAATTAACAGAAAAAGGTGCAATCCAGCTGATGATGGGGGTTAGAGGTGTAGGTCAAGAGCATATCAGAAAGCACAAGTGGTCATTTGATAGCATGCATGGGCTATGCTGCAATAGCAGATGACCAGTTTGAGTCATTACTGTTTAAGGGAAACAGAAAGGAAAGACTCCAGTGGGCCACAGCGCACAAATATGAGATCAATGAAGATTAGAAGTATATTGCTGGGTCATTCAGGTTTCTGTTGCACAATGCTGTCAGAATTTGACACAATCCTTCTTCTCAGATGTCAATAGCTCAGACAGGCAGGGCTTCAGTAATGGTGTTTGGTAGATTTGTTTTCTTGGCACATTTTGGATTCTCTAATATCTGTGGGTGGAAACTGTGCATGTAACAACAAATTATTGTGGCACTGAAGGCCAAAAGAGAGCCAAAGCGCTACTAGATCAATGTGTCTAATAAAGTGACTAATCAGTATTTTCATTAGGGATTTAAGGAGTTTCCTAAGCATTCCCATGGAGTATCTGAGGACCCAACACATTGTGCAATACATTGTCAGTCCTTTGTTGTCAATGAGAACTGTGTAATGATTCTTTTTCCCTGAAGGAGCACTATAAGTGAATTGAGCACTTGTCAGCCTCTTCTACAGATATCATCTAACTACGGTAGTAGGAGTTTCATTTAGCTAGAAAGGACCCTTTAATGGTTTGTTAACCATGTAAGATTCATTACACCATTAGACACAGATTTCTGTCCATTGCAGTGCTTGTCAAACTATGAGAGCAGGTAACTGTCTAATATCAGATTATGCATGAAGCAGGGACTCTGTATCAGAAACTGCTCTAATAATGTCAGACTTACATTATGTGTGCAGTCTTTGTGGCTAGAAAGTCTGAAGGATCTGAGATGATATCATCACCAAGAGTCCTTCACCCTGGAGCAGTACAGCTGAAGTCTGCAAACTGATTGCTTTAGCCTGAAGACAGGAGCCTTATAGGCTGGTTCTGGAGGTAGGAGGCTCTTCTTTTTTTTATTTGTTCTCTCTGTTAAAGGGGTATTCCCAGGTCACATACTCACCAGTCTTCACGGCTGTAAAAGCTTCTTTCTTCCTGGTTTCTTGCGTCATTTGTTGGGCGGGGTTTCATATGCAACCAGCCGTATAACGCCGCCCCCAAATCAGCGTGTAGCTCTGCCCACCACATAGGGTGATCCTATGGGGCGGCTGAAAGGCCTGTGATGTCATCAAAGGTCCTCAAACAACACTATATGCACAATATTGGACTATGAAGTACAGGCAGCAGCAACTTCATTCTGTGTTACATACAGAGACTGCCTGTCTCTGCCATAATGAACACAATTGAATTAGCTAGCCTAATAACTGGGAGAACAGAAGATTAGTTCAGAATATATATAATATCTATCTGAGTGCAGGAAGCTAGGTCATGTGGTGTAGACACAGGAATAGCTAGAAACACAGTCTCGCTCCCGTGCATTTAGCCCCTCCCTCCTCCCCCCTGAGAGCAGCAGATACATCACTTGACTTTTGAGCAGATAAGTCAAGGGCTGTGTCAACAATGAATTGAATAAAGTAAGATAGTGGACAAACAAAGCAGTTTTGCTGAAGCAGTGTATTTAGGAAAAGTCTTACATCCACATTACCAAGCAGTATAGATAGGATCCTTGTCATGGGACAACCCCTTTAAGGTGGTTCTCCTAACAGTATGGGAGGAATGGAATTGGGGAATTGTTTGTTGCTAGTTTGGAAAACTTGGGGAGAATTCTACTGTCAGTGAGCTAGGGATGGAAAGATGGAGACTGTACTTGCCATTAGCAGAGGGAAAGATTGAGGGACAATGAAGATACCAATGATGCTGTACTGTGGTGTTTGGCACTTCTATGGTGATATTTTGTGTTGTACAGTGGTATTCATTTGGTACAATTGAGGTGAAATGTTGCATGTTAGCAGTGGCACTGCTGAACTATGGTATATAACCTTTCGAGGTGGTATTTTCTGCTGTATGCTGGTATTTCACACTACTGGGAAGGTATTTTGTGCTGCTATATTTTTTTTTTTTTTGGTGTTACTATAGGTATTATGTGTGCCATACTGTGGCATTTGGTAGCCACTGGTGTGGCAAACGGACAGTATTTGTACAGTAGTATACTAACAAATTATATTGGGTATGTTTCTGATATGGGTATGATCCCAACTCTTAAAATGATGGGGGTCTAACTGGATGCACGCTCAATTAAATAGTAAAGATGGATATGAATAACTTCTGTCAGGGGGACAAAATGTTTAATTATATACCGTATAATGTATAAGGGCATCAATCCCCTAGTAGCGAAGATTGGTAAGTGTCAAAGTCTCCCCTCAGAATAAATCAATAAACACTAAACATGCAATATTAGTAGAGATGAGCGAACACTAAAATGTTCGAGGTTCGAAATTCGATTCGAACAGCCGCTCAATGTTCGTGTGTTCGAACGGGTTTCGAACCCCATTATAGTCTATGGGGAACATATACTCGTTAAGGGGGAAACCCAAATCCGTGTCTGGAGGGTCACCAAGTCCACTATGACACCACAGGAAATGATGCCAACACCTCTGGAATACAACTGGGACAGCAGGGGAACCATGTCTGGGGGCATCTAACACACCAAAGACCCTCTATTACCCCAATGTCACAGCCTAACAACTACACACTTTACACACTCAATACCACCTCTCTGACAGTAGGAAAACACCTTGAAACATGTGTATTTGGCACTTGCAGTGAGGAGAGCTTGTCACCAGCAGTGAATTTGGCCCTTGTAGTAAGTTGAGGTTGGCACCAACATTTGTTTTGAAAATCAGGGTGGATTGAGCCTCTAACCAGCAGAGTTTGGGCAAATTCATGGTGGAGGGAGCCTCTAAAAACCCCAGTTTGGACCAATTCATGGTGGAGGGAGCCTCTAAAAACCCCAGTTTGGACAAATTCATGGTGGAGGGAGCCTCTAAAAACCCCAGTTTGGACCAATTCATGGTGGAGGGAGCCTCTAAAAACCCCAGTTTGGACCAATTCATGGTGGAGGGAGCCTCTAAAAACCCCAGTTTGGACCAATTCATGGTGGAGGGAGCCTCTAACCAGCCCAGTTTGGGCAAATTCATGGTGGAGGGAGCCTCTAAAAACCCCAGTTTGGACCAATTCATGGTGGAGGGAGCCTCTAAAAACCCCAGTTTGGACCAATTCATGGTGGAGGGAGCCTCTAAAAACCCCAGTTTGGACCAATTCATGGTGGAGGGAGCCTCTAAACAGCCCAGTTTGGGCAAATTCATGGTGGAGGGAGCCTCTAAAAACCCCCAGTTTGGACCAATTCATGGTGGAGGGAGCCTCTAAAAACCCCAGTTTGGACCAATTCGTGGTGGAGGGAGCCTCTAAACAGCTCAGTTTGGGCAAATTCATGGTGGAGGGAGCCTCTAAAAACCCCAGTTTGGACCAATTCATGGTGGAGGGAGCCTCTAAAAACCCCAGTTTGGGCAAATTCATGGTGGAGGGAGCCTCTAAAAACCCCAGTTTGGACCAATTCATGGTGGAGGGAGCCTATAAACAGCCCAGTTTGGACCAATTCATGGTGGAGGGAGCCTCTAAAAACCCCAGTTTGGACCAATTCATGGTGGAGGGAGCCTCTAAAAACCCCAGTTTGGACCAATTCATGGTGGAGGAAGCCTCTAAAAACCCCAGTTTGGACCAATTCATGGTGGAGGGAGCCTCTAACTAGCCCAGTTTGGGCAAATTCATGGTGGAGGGAGCCTCTAACTAGCCCAGTTTGGGCAAATTCATGGTGGAGGGAGCCTCTAACCAGCCCAGTTTGGACCAATTCATGGTGGAGGGAGCCTCTAAAAACCCCAGTTTGGACCAATTCATGGTGGAGGGAGCCTCTAACTAGCCCAGTTTGGGCAAATTCATGGTGGAAGGAGCCTCTAAACAGCCCAGTTTGGACCAATTCATGGTGGAGGGAGCCTCTAAAAACCCCAGTTTGGACCAATTCATGGTGGAGGGAGCCTCTAAAAACCCCAGTTTGGACCAATTCATGGTGGAGGGAGCCTCTAACCAGCAGAGTTGTGGGAAAGCAGGGTGGAGGGAGCCTCTAACCAGCAGAGTTGGTGGAAATCAGGGTGGAGGGAGCCTCTAACCAGCAGAGTTGTGGGAAAGCAGGGTGGAGGGAGCCTCTAACCAGCAGAGTTGTGGGAAAGCAGGGTGGAGGGAGCCTCTAACCAGCAGAGTTGGTGGAAATCAGGGTGGAGGGAGCCTCTAACCAGCAGAGTTGGGGGAAATCAGGGTGGAGGGAGCCTAGTATTAGCAGAATTGTGCAAAGCTTATGGTGGATGAGTATGAGGATGCGGAGGAATTGGAGAGGTTGAGTACAGACATGGAGTTTCATGTTGGGGTGCTTTACACAGGTGGGCACAAAAATGAAGGCTCTATCCAGTGGTGGTTCATTTTTATCAAAGTGAGCCGGTCGGCACTCTCAGCTGACAGACGGGTGCGCTTGTCAGTGATGATGCCACCGGCTGCACTGAACACCCTCTCAGATAGGACGCTGGCGGCAGGACAGGACAGCACCTCCAAGGCATATAGGGCAAGTTCAAGCCACAGGTCCAACTTCGACACCCAATACGTGTAGGGCGCAGAGGGGTCGGAGAGGACAGGGCTGTGGTCGGAAAGGTATTCCCGCAACATGCGCCTATACTTCTCATGCCTGGTGACACTAGGACCCTCCGTGGCGGCACTTTGGCGAGGGGGTGCCATCAAGGTGTCCCAGACCTTAGACAGTGTGCCCCTCGTTTGTGTGGACCGGTGAGAACTTGGTTGCCTACTGGAGGAACTGCCCTCCCTGCCGCCAACGTCACATGCTGGAAACATCTCCATCATATTCTGCACCAATTGCCTGTGGCAAGCATTGATGCGATTGGCCCTCCCCTCTACCGGAATAAAAGACGAGATGTTGTTTTTATACCGGGGGTCAAGGATAGCAAAGATCCAGTACTGGTTGTCCTCCATGATTTTGACAATACGCTTGTCGGTTGTAAAGCACCCCAACATGAACTCAGCCATGTCTGCCACAGTGTTAGTTGGCATGACTCCTCTGGCCCCACCGGAAAGTTCAATCTCCATTTCCTCCTCATCCTCCATGTCTACCCATCCGCGCTGCAACAATGGGACGATTCGAAGTTGCCCGGAAGCCTCCTGTATCACCATCACATCATCGGACAACTCTTCTTCCTCCTCCTCCTCCTCCATTAAACGCAGTGAAGCGGACAGATGTGTGGACCTACTCTCCAGCTGTGACGGATCGGATGCTATCCCTAACTCCTCTGTGTGATCTGAGTTATCCCTGATGTCAATCAGGGATTCTCTCAGAACACACAAGAGCGGGATTGTGAGGGTGCATTCACACTACGTAACGCCGGGCGTGTATGAGAGCCGTACACGCCGGCATTACGGCAGACTGCCGAACACTTCCCATTCACTTCAATGGGAGCGCTCGTAAACGCCGCTGTTACGAGCGCTCCCATTGAAGTGAATGGGAAGTGTTCGGCAGTCTGCCGTAATGCCGGCGTGTACGGCTCTCATACACGCCCGGCGTTACGTAGTGTGCTTGCACCCTAAGGCTCACCATCGCATCCTCAGAGCTCACCCTCCTTGTGGACTCCTCAAAGACCTGTAGGATGTCACAAAGGTCTCTCATCCATGGCCACTCATGGATGTGAAACTGAGGCAGCTGACTTTGTGGCACCCTAGGGTTTTGTAGCTGGTATTCCATCAAAGGTCTCTGCTGCTCAACCACTGTATTCAACATCTGAAACGTTGAGTTCCAGCGTGTGGGGACGTCGCACAAAAGCCGGTGTTGTGGCACATGCAGGCGTTGCTGGAGAGATTTTAAGCTAGCAGCGGCTACTGTCGACTTGCGAAAGTGGGCGCACATGCGCCGCACTTTCACCAGTAGCTCTGGAACATTGGGGTAGCTCTTTAGGAAACGTTGCACCACTAGGTTGAAGACGTGGGCCAGGCATGGAACATGTTGGAGTCCGGCAAGCTCCAGAGCTGCTACCAGGTTCCGGCCGTTATCACAAACGACCATGCCTGGGCCCAGGTGCAGCGGCTCAAACCATATTGCCGTCTCATCGAGGAGGGCATCCCTCCCCTCGGAGGCAGTGTGCTGTCTGTCCCCCAAGCTGATCAGCTTCAGCACAGCCTGCTGACGTCTACCAACGCCAGTGCTGCAACGTTTCCAACTCGTAGCTGGGGTCAATCTAACAGCGGAGGAGGAGGCGGTGGCGGAGGAGGAGGCGGTGGCGGAGGAGGAGGAGGCGGTGGCGGAGGAGGAGGAGGGGGGTGTTCTTCTCGTGTCCCTGCCAGGAATGTTAGGCAGGGAGACAAGGTACACCGGGCCAGTTTGGGAAGCAGTCCCAGCCTCAACTACATTCACCCAGTGTGCCGTCAGTGAAATGTAGCGTCCCTGTCCGCATGCACTTGTCCACGCGTCGGTGGTCAAGTGGACCTTTGTGCAAAGCGCGGAACTAAGGGCCTGCCTGATGTTGAGTGACACGTGCTGGTGCAAGGCGGGGACGGCACACCGGGAGAAGTAGTGACAGCTAGGGACGGCATAGCGAGGTGCTGCAGTTGCCATCAGGTCCAGGAAGGCGGGAGTTTCAACAAGCCGGAACGCCAACATCTCCTGGGCCAGCAGTTTAGCGATGTTGACGTTCAAGGCTTGCGCGTGTGGGTGGTTAGCAGTGTATTTCTGCCGCCGCTCCAATGTCTGAGAGATGGTGGGTTGTTGTAAAGAAGCGCCTGATGGTGCCTTTGATGGTGCAGGAGAAGGAGATAAGACAGGAACAGGGGAGGATGAGGAAGAAGTCAACAAAGTGGCGGAGGCAGATGAAGTGGTGTCCTGGCTCGTCCTCTGGAGTGCATCGCCAGCACAGTCAGCAGTGGCAGTGGCAGAGGCAGTGGCAGTGGTGTGAACGGCAGGCGGCCTTTGTCCTGCCGTTGCTGCCTGCCACTGATTCCAGTGCTTGGATTCCAAATGACGGCGCATTGAAGTGGTGGACAGGTTGCTCTTCTCAGAGCCCCTAATCAATTTCGAGAGGCAAATTGTGCAGACAACACTATATCTGTCCTCGGCGCATTCCTTGAAAAAACTCCACACCTTCGAGAAATGTGCCCTCGAGGTGGGAGTTTTTCGGGGCTGGGTACGAACTGGAACATCTTGGGAGATTCCAGGTGTGGCCTGGCTTCGCCTAAGCTGCTGACCTCTGCCTCTGCCTCTAGCTACCCTTTTTGGTGCTGCACCTGCCTCAACATCCACACTACTTTCCCCGCTTGACATCCCCCCTGTCCAGGTTGGGTCAGTGTCCTCATCATCCACCACTTCCTCTTCCAACTCCTGTCTCATCTCCTCCTCCCGCACAATGCGCCGGTCAACTGGATGCCCTGACGGCAACTGCGTCACATCATCGTCGATGAGGGTGGGTTGCTGGTCATCCACCACCAAATCGAACAGAGATGGAGGAGACTCTAGTGTTTGAGCATCTGGACACAGATGCTCCTCTGTTAGGTTCGTGGAATCGTGACGTGGAGAGGCAGGTTGAGGGACAATGAAAGGAGCGGAGAACAGCTCTGGGGAGCAGGGACAGTTGGGGTTATTGTTCTGTGAAGCTTGGGAATTTTGGGAGGAAGGAGGACAAGACTGTTGGGTAATAGGAGGAGAGGAGGCAGAGTCTGACTGGCTGCTGGACAATGTGCTGTAAGCGTTCTCTGACAGCCATTGCAAGACCTGTTCCTGGTTCTCGGGCCTACTAAGGTTTGTACCCTGCAGTTTAGTTAATGTGGCAAGCAACCCTGGCACTGTGGAGTGGCGCAATGCTTGCTGCCCCACAGGAGTAGGCACGGGACGCCCTGTGGCTTCACTGCTACCTTGCTCCCCAGAACCATTCCCCCGACCTCGCCCACGGCCTCGTCCACGTCCCTTTCCGGGAGCCTTGCGCATTTTGAATTCCCAGTTAGAAATTGGCACTATATACCAGTAGCAAAAATTGTGGGTGCACGTAACCCCAATATATTCTTTGAATTACCAGTCAGAAACTGGCACTATATAGTAGTAGCAAAAATTGTGGATGCACATAACCCCAATATATTCTTTGAATTCCCAGTGAGACAATGGCACTATCTACCAGTAGCAAAAATTGTGGGTGCACGTAACCCCAATATATTCTTTGAATTCCCAGTCAGACAATGGCACTATATACCAGTAGCAAGAAATGAGGGTATTTGTAACCCCAATATATTCTTTGAATTCCCAGTCAGACAATGGCACTATATACCAGTAGCAAAAATTGTGGGTGCACATAACCCCAATATATTCTTTGAATTCCCAGTGAGACAATGGCACTGTATAGCAGTAGCAAAAAATTGTGGGTGCACGTAACCCCAATATATTCTTTGAATTCCCAGTGAGACAATGGCACTGTATAGCAGTAGCAAAAATTGTGGGTGCACGTAACCCCAATATATTCTTTGAATTCCCAGTCAGACAATGGCACTATATACCAGTAGCAAGAAATGAGGGTATTTGTAACCCCAATATATTCTTTGAATTCCCAATCAGACAATGGCACTATATAGCAGTAGCAAAAATTGTGGGTGCACGTAACCCCCATATATTCTTTGAATTCCCAGTCAGAAACTGGCACTATATACCAGTAGCAAAAATTGTGGGTGCACATAACCCCAATATATTCTTTGAATTCCCAGTCAGAAACTGGCACTATATAGCAGTAGCAAAAATTGTGGGTGCACATAACCCCAATATATTCTTTGAATTCCCAGTGAGACAATGGCACTATATACCAGTAGCAAAAATTGTGGGTGCACGTAACCCCAATATATTCTTTGAATTCCCAGTGAGACAATGGCACTGTATAGCAGTAGCAAAAATTGTGGGTGCACGTAACCCCCATATATTCTTTGAATTCCCAGTGAGACAATGGCACTATATACCAGTAGCAAAAATAGTGGGTGTATATAGCCCCAATTCTATTGCTAGGGGACTTGCAGGGTATTTCTGAGGTGAAGGTGGGGGGGCACACCATTGGAACGGGGATTTGGGGTGTATATATGGGGTATACGGGAATACACTGTCAGTGTGTTCCATTCAGGATCCTGGGAAAGCTGGGTTTCGGCGATTGAGCCCGTCAGTGCCACGTTACACTGACAAGCTTCTCCCTGGAATTGAAGTTATATGTAACCCCAATATATTCTTTGAATTCCCAGTCAGACAATGGCACTATATGGCAGTAGCAAAAATAGTGGGTGTATATAGCCCCAATTCTATTGCTAGGGGACTTGCAGGGTATTTCTGGGGTGAAGGTGGGGGGGGGCACACCGTTGGAACGGGTATCGGGGGGTATATATCGGGTATACGGGAATACACTGTCAGTGTATTCCATTCAGGATCCGCGGAAAGCTGGGTTGCGGCGATTGAGCCCGTCAGTGCCACGTTACACTGACAAGCTTCTCCCTGGAATTTAGCTCTTATAAGAACTGTTGGTTGTCTTCTCCTTCCTATCCTAGCCTGTCCCTGCCTACCCAGAATCTAACCCCTAGCTAACTGGACGGAAACCTCCGTCCCCGGTGAATTGCAAGCTCAGAATGACGCGAAGCTGGGCGTCGCTGTTCTTTTAAATTAGAGGTCACATGTTTTCGGCAGCCAATGGGTTTTGCCTACTTTTTTCAACGTCACCGGTGTCGTAGTTCCTGTCCCACCTACCCTGCGCTGTTATTGGAGAAAAAAAGGCGCCAGGGAAGGTGGGAGGGGAATCGAGTAATGGCGCACTTTACCACGCGGTGTTCGATTCGATTCGAACATGCCGAACAGCCTAATATCCGATCCAACATGAGTTCGATAGAACACTGTTCGCTCATCTCTAAATATTAGACAATATTAAGGGATGATATATATCACATCAAAGCTCCCACATGAAACATGCAAACAAAATAATTCCATTCATCCCCCATGGTTTCATTGTTTGTAACATAAAGATCCAGTGTGCCTTTCATTGAAATACCTTGTGGTCAAAATTGCCACACCGTCGTGATGGTTGTACTACCTCAATCCCCTGAAAGTGTAAGTACTCCTGGTTACCGGCATGGAAGTCCCAAATGAGACTTATCACTGTAGTATCTGTTTCGCTTTCCCAAGTAAAAAGTATCCACCCATTAATAATGTTACAACAACTGATACCTTCCTCAAGTGATACGAATGAACTCCAATATAGGTAAAAAGATTCTTAACTTGACCCCTACAAAAATCAAAGAGATAAATTCCTTGGAGGAAGTTACGTCAAATATAATTTAGCCTTTGGTTAAGAATGGAAAGTTGGTTGTAATGGACTGCAATATGTTAGGTAGGGTTCACACTACTGTTGGTGTCCGTTTAAAAAGAAAATAAAAAAAAAAAATGGATTCCTATCATACCGGACACAGCCATCATAGCCATCAGTTACTGTCCATTATATGTCAATTGCCCATAGACCTCAATGTAAAAAAAAAAAAAAAAAATACACTTACTGTCGGTCTTTTCAAAAAGAAAGAAAAGTCCTGTATGTAGGACTTTTTTTTTTTTTTTTTTTTTTTTTTTTTTTTTTTTTTTTGTCCGCTTGAAAAAAATGGACATGGTTGTAAACGGACACTGAAGAACACAAGATAAAATCCCATAGAGATGAATGGAAATTGCAAACGGTGTGTCTGTTGCTAGAATCTTGTATGGGCAATAGCCATGGACACTGTGGAGCGAACACCAATGGTACTGTGAATGCCCCTTTAAAATGTGTTGCAACATCCTGAATGATACTCTGGCAATCCATTAAATATTTATCTGCTGTAACTAGGCTGAATATTTATTCAGGCTAGGCAAGACCATCATATCAGTGAGGGTGAATTTAAAGAGGACATTTCAAGTCCTCCTGCACGTGCGGTTTTATATGCTGCTAGAAAGCTGACAGTGCGCGGAAATCTGCGCACTGACAGCTTTCCAATGAACTCCCTCGGACTGGAGATATCGGTGCCATTGCTTTTGGCATCAATCTCTACCCACCGTCAGAAGGGTGTTCCTGACAGTCTAACAGGGCTGTGAGGAACGCCCCTCCTATAAATATTTGTCCATAGCCCTCTACCGTAAGGGGGCATTCCTTACCACCAAGCAATGACACTGAGCTGGGAAGAACACCCCCTCCCCCCCCAGTACATGTCTGTGGAGGAGTACTATCGGGGGAGTTGAATTTGAATGGGTTTGTAAGGGTGGCTGTAGGTATCTGTATGCAGCCTCTCTGCCTGGAAACTGTTTTCTCTATAGCTACAATGAAATGTCCAACAATCTTGCATATAACACCAGTTATCTTTGATATGTAATATGATGTAGACTAGAATCCTAAGGAGCAGTATAAGCAGCCGTGGTCTTGGCCTTCTCTCCACACCTGGGGCACAGGCAATAGTTTGGATCTTGTAGTAGTCAGATTAATGCAAGGCCGATAAGTGAACCAGTTCTATGCGGCTCATGCACAGACCTGACTACGTCCACTGCGTTGCTTCGATACTGCAGCCTGTACCATCTGACATGCCTTTTCAAAAATAATGAAAAAGTCAATATTTGACCACTTCTTTCTTCTTTGTTGCTTGAGAGATTTAATATTAATTTGTGGTTGCAGCAGTTTAGAGGGGATTTAAAGTGCTGACAGGTTCTTTTTATGGGTATCCTTAAATCTGTCTTTTCCTATTTTAGGGTTTGGCACAGCTAAATTTAGCATGTTTAAAAAAAAAAAAAGTCAATTTTTCACAGTTGTGTTGCACACAAGGGGTACTCATTTTCATGGATACCCCATACGTTTGAGTGTATGGAGGGATCCATAAAAATGGCCAAAAATAGGACTCTAACTATATTTTGACTGTCTGTTGTCATGATGTTTGACATGTGACTAACCCCAATTCCCTGACATTGAATTTAATGCTGCTATTTGTCGTTACTCAGTGACGTGTGAATGTAGCCTTAGAGAGGAAGACAGAAATTAGAGTATATTTGATTTTCATTACTGAAGAAAACACGGCAGGGGTGGAAAGTGATGCAGAGTGAAAATTGGCAAGCATGTCAGTCCTTTAGGTTGCAGCTAGTTATTACTATTTAATGTCTCATAATTATTATAATTAGTATGATCCATATTCTGACAGATTATAAAGTGTGACAACCATAATACATACATAAGTGTCATGTAATTAGGTGTACACGTATATATGCATATATAATTTTCTTCAAATACAGGGCAGACTTGGGCTGTTGACATATCATATACTTGTCACATTTGCCTGAAGTTGTCCGCCCATCTGAGATGGCCAATGACAGCATGATTTTGAAGGTGAATCTGAGGTATTTTCTCCTAGATCATGCTGCAGTTGGCCATCACAAGTGAGCAGAACTTAGCCACATTTGAGTCGGACAGTGTTAGTATAAAAAAAATCTGGCATTGCTCTATGGATGCAGCTTGTATCCATTGTGAACATAAACAACCATGTGAATGAAATGTTCTTTTTATTGGAATATTCTGATAAGGAAAGGCTATGCATTTCGATGCTGAACCATCATCTTCATCAGGACAACTGCATAAAAACTAGGGAAACAAAAAGTAGAATTAAACATAGAAATAAAAATGGTTATCATGCAGTTGTCCTGATGAAGATGCTGGTTCAGCGTAAAAAAACCCCAAAAAACAGTTGCCTTTGTTTATTAGAATATTGCAATAAAAAGAACATTTAATTCACATGGTTGTTTTACATCCACCTTGGATACCAGCAGTGCCCATACAGTAATCCCCAGATTTTTGAAAACTAACACTGCCTTACTGTATTACCCTTACGCTGGGTTCACACCTGCGTTCAATGTGTCCGTACTATGGTTTCCGTCTTCTGCATGGCAGAAGACGGAAACCATAGATCGGGTCCGGCCGTGCGCGGCGGTGAGCGTTTTAGGCTCTCCGCCGCGAAACCGGATTTTTTTATCCGGACACAGAGTACTGCATGTCCGACTCTGTGTCCGGATTATAAAACCCGGTTTCGCGGCGGAGAGCGCAAAACGCTCACTGCCGCGCACGGCCGGACAGCTTTCTCACCCATTCAAATGAATGGGTGAGAGAGACTCCTGCAGGCTTCCATCTCCTGCATCTGTTTTATGCAGGAAACGGAAACCTGCAATAAGGAAAGAAGAACGCAGATGTGAACGAGCCCTTACCCGCGTGTTGAGTGGTCTTATGGAGGAGTTTGATTGGTACTTCCATCTTCTCACCAGCCAGGACAGCAGTGGATTAGCTTTATCTTTAAGTGTAGGTTCACACAGGGTTTTTTGGATTGGAATCGCCTGTGCTGCATCGGCATCCAGCCAATGTTGTTGATACTTTTTCTTATCTAGACAGTGGGAGCATGTCCACAGCCTTATTTTATTTTACTGGTAAGCTAATTGGCTTTCTATGAAAATGCTCCATGTGTGTTTTTAATATAGGAGAATTAGATTTTGAGCCCCCAATTGGTACAGTGGCAGTATCTGTAAAGTGCTAAGTAAAAACATGAAAATATTTAGTTTTTTCTCTGCATGTCTGTAAAGGGGATTGGTAAGGAAAGATCTGTAGATGCCACATTTCCATTGAACTCTGTGTAAAGATTTAGCTTGGCTGAGTTTTAAATTTGCTTGTGGTGTTTACTGGAATAAGGGGGCGTTCACACTACCGTCAGTGTCCGACAGGTAGTGTCCGCTCCTAGTGTCTGTTCAAAATCTGGCACGGACATTAGGAGCGGACACTAGCTGTCTCCGTGGCACTTGTCATTCATTTAAAAGGCGATCGAGTGCGTTCTTTTGCACTCCGTGCCCTTCCTTCTCTGTCTGCTTGTAAAGCTGTCTGACTATTCAAGCGGACAGAAAAACCCGACATGTAGGGTTTTTCTGTCCGCTTGAAAAGTCGGACATCTTTACAAGCTGACAGTGAAGGAAGGGCACGGAGTGCAAAAGAACGCATCCGATCGCCATTTAAATGAATGACAAGTGTCACAGACACAGCTAGTGTCCGCTCCTAATGTCCGTGCCAGATTTTGAACAGACACTAGGAGCGGACACTACCTGTCAGACACTGACGGTAGTGTGAACGCCCCCTAAACTTCAATAGCTTTAGAAACAGTCCCATGAAAAACCTCAGCTATCAGCAATTGTCAAATGTTAGGAGAGGGAAGAATGGTGATATGGGCCAACTCCAAGTAGAAAGTCCTATTTTGAATTTAATACTCTGTCAGTCTTCCATTGCACTGTATTTATCTTTATGGGTACTTTTGCACAGATCGAGAAACACTGTCCATGCATCTGTGAAATTTCTGTCTCTTAATGACAATACAGTGCAGGAGAACCACTGTAGTTCTGAAGCTAAGACAACCTAAGGCCCTGTTCACGTCTGCGTTTGGTTTTCCATTTGGGGACTCCCCAAATGGAAACCTATCCACTTAAAAAAGCGATTACCATCAGGTAACCCACGGACCCAGTAACTAAAATGGGGTCTGTGTGGTTTTCACTCAGTTTCATCACGAAAAATGTGGAGACAAAAGTGCTGCTTGCAGGACTTTTCTCTCTGCATATTTCATGCGGATAGGGGAACGGAATGGCCAGAACGCCAGATGTGAACCGGGCCTTAGCTTGGAAAAAATATTCTTTCCCACTATTGAATGGACAAGTATGTAAAATAAGCTTATTGTATATGATAATAATCATTATCTAGGTGTCAGCATGGCACTATTCCAGACTAGTTAACATATAGCAACACTATGTGATCACAACTATGTTTTGAATGACGATTGGATATGAAAATGAATCAGGTGTGCTCATGTTGTGTTAAAGGTGTGTTATCTTATTCATTCAGATCAAAGTCAAGGAGACAAACACCTTGGCATAACTTTATTTGAGGGTTGATCTACTATAGTCATTAAAGTAATGGCTGCCCTGCACCATTCTTATCAGTGATCTTTGACTCATACATTTTTGCTGTGTAGAGTCTGTTGACTTTGTCCTTTCCTGTTGACTTTGTTTGAGTATTTATTGTACATAGTGCAATCTCACTATGGTATTAAAGGATGTGATAGGAACTTGTCAAACCAAAAAGTCTTTTGGTCAAGATACAAAATTCAGATGATAATAACCTAAAGAGCGCGTTCACACTGCAGTTTTTGGAGAGGATTGTGAGGTGGTCTTCTACCTCAAAATCTCCTTCAAAAAGGGGGGCCTAATGTTTCCGATGGGAGGCAGTGATGGACGCTTCTTTATTCAGCATGCTGAAAAAAGTGTCCTGCCTAATATTTCCATGATTTGTGCAGCACAAAACACCACTAAAACAGTGGCTTGTGACCACCTTCTTCTATTTTGCTACCATGCTATAGAATTGCACTCTAGGAAACATAAAAACATATAGATGCATCATCCTGTAGTAAACCTAAATCAACAAATCGTATAAAACCCTGCGGTTTTGTACAGATAAAACTGGTACAATGCCTTGCTAAGGTGAAAATATCTGATTTATACATAAGAAAAGTCTAGAAAGACCAGGTCTGTCATTTTAACCTTGTAGGCTGAGTAACTTTAGGTGATCAAGCCCTAGGGTAGAGTCCTTAGAATCAAAAGAAGGACATATGAGTCAAGTTCTAACTATTTTTCTCATTCTTCCCACCCTGTTCTTATTTTAACAGTCATCATTAAGAATACAGAAGTTTCAAATCATGTACTTTATGACCATAAACACATTTATAGCTTGGTGGCATCTACAAAGAGTTTGTATGTTTTGCCATAGGGTGAAGAACCTCTGTTGTCACTCCAACTTTTCAGAGGAAAGCTGGAAAGTTTTGTATTAATTTATTCAACATAAAGATCTGTGTAAATCTCTCTGAATTGAGTCTTCTGATCATATGGAAGCTGATCCAATCACCATAATAGGAGCACACATAAATAAATAAATATCTGCCCGCAACTTAGTCAGTGTGGACTTCAGATTTGGGTCCAAAGAGAAATGAAAAATGAATGTGTTTAAAAAAAAACAAAAAAAAAAAACCCTGCTCCGGTGCTTCGGCAGCTCTCAAGCTGGCCTGCCACTGAACTTGTTCCTGGCACCATGCCTGTGATTGTTCCGGTATCTCAGCAGCTCTCTGGGACGCCATATAATGAGCATTTTGTTGGTGTTGGTGATCCTCCTGCTCCGGTGTTTCAGCTGGTCTGAGAGCTGCTTGACGCCTAGCTTCTCAATCCTCCTCAGCTCTGCTTGAGGAGAAGTCTAACTTCTGGGTTTTTGAGAATTTTGTGACAAATTAGATTTTCTTTTTCCCGGAGTGTTTTCCCATCTCAGTGTCTCAGCACACTGCCTAGAGCGTCTGCTTCACGCTTCCTCTATTTGTCCCCCCCCCCTCTGGCTGAACTGGACACAGAACACTTATGCAGATCAGATAATATGCAGATGCTTGTACACAATGGACTCAGTATTATCTGTATGTTTACATAGAGAGATAACAGACCAGGCTTTATCAGCAAAGTGCAATTAGCTGAATTGTCCTGCCGGCAAAAGTAATTTAACATAGTATATTAACATAAGTTCATAACAGTCGTGAAGCCATGTTATTTACTGGGATAAAAAGTATCCTATTTGTTAATCCAGGTTACAAACTATCTGTGTCAAATTTCATCAAAAGACGTTTTTGCGTGAAAGACTAACAAACATACAAACTTTCACATTTATATTAGTAGGATATAGAATAATCTAACATTTAATCAGCTAATTAATTGGTTGCTGATATGGATTGGGTTATATGACTTTCATATAGAGGTCAATATCCTTACAATTATCATGTGGCAAACTGACTACTTTGTCACTAATTTAAAAAAAACAAACAAACAGATCATACCATAAAAAAAGGCTTTCTGACCCCTGCTTTACCCTTTTGTATGCACAGCTTTTCTAGATTCCGGGAGACAGCATACAGATTCTTTGGAGTAACATTGTACTTTTTAAAATTAAAATTTTTTTAATTCTTAAAATAAGCCTTTAATTTGGAGGTACAAAACTAATACATTAAAATAACTGCATCAATTACAGAGATCCCAGCGTTTTCCTAATGTTGTATTGTAAAGTATCTTCCAGCAGCTTCAATGAGCACTTTACATTAATGTTTGAGCTGTAAAACTATCTGTTTCATGTCGTATTTCTGACCTTTTATACATATAACAGAATACTTTGCATGTCTTACTCTTCTTTTTTATCTACCCATAAATAATAATCTGTTTTCTTCTGGTATTTTCCTGTTTGACTGGTTTCTAGCACGATATCATTGACTTGACTTTCACATAGGCCCCATGCTTACTGTACTCCCCATTTAAGAGTTTCTATTTGCTTGCCTGCTTTCATAAAATGGAGTTTGATCCTATCTACGGCATTAAATATATCATTCCTCCATGGAGAAATATTACTGCGGTGTACATGAAGCCTACTAGTGTGATCATGCAGCAATGAACTAGCACTTGTGGATTGGAAGACACGTCTAAATACTGGCACAAAATGCAAATCTGTATTTACCTTTCCATTTTGTTGTTCGGTTCTAAGCCTTTTGTAATATAAGCTTTGAAAGGATATTGTTGCTAGGCAAAAGCTTGTGTTATCAAGTACAGGAGTATTTAGTATGGTCTAATGGAAAGCTCAGACAGAGGTGTACAGTAAATCGAGTCTCCTGGGTCCCAAAGCAAAGTGTGCCATATGTTACCATGTACTGTCTATAATACCTGTACTGATGTTGTAGAGAAGCCTTTGGCACACCTCCCAACTTTAAAAGGACAGAATGTGTGGTGTTTTGTGCAAGCAGCGGAAAATTCAGCCCTACCCACTTCCCATTCATTTCTTCTTATGTCCCTAAAGTCACCTTAACTTGGAATGTTACACTTCATAATGTCTCCTCCAGTTTCCCCCACAGTATATTCTCCCCCTCCATCTGTCCCCAGTTTAATGTCTCCCTTCATCTGCTCTCAGTTTAATGACCCCCTCCAGCTACCCCAACAGTATAATGTCCCCCTACAGCTACCCGCACAGTGTAATTTCTCTCTTCAGTTGCCCCCAATTTAATGTACCCGTCCAGTTGCCCCTAGTTTAATGTCCTGTTCCAGCTTCCCCCATAGTTCAAAGTTCCCTTGCAGTTGCCCCTTCAACATTATGTCCCTCTTCTGGTACTAAACAAGCAAAAAAAAAAACCTTTCCCTTTTTCCCTTCTTCTGTCTGTGGTCTGGAGGCTTCAGTGAGCTGCAGATGCAATGTAAGTGATGTCACTATATTGCGCCTAGAGCTTCCAGAGCAGAAACAGGGGCAGAATGATGAAGTTGGAGCAAACACCATCACTATTGTATTCAACTCCTCTGAACGCAGACGAGTTGAAATGGAGACCTAACTCCCACTGACTGGGACAGAATCCTGAGCTGTCCCACGATTCCTGGACAGTTGAGAAGTATGCCTTTGGGCCTCCTGAGGCAGCAGAGCCTGGTAACTATTACTACCTATGCACCTTTTATAGCTAAGGCCCTGGGGATGATATATGTAGCCTAAAAGTGATGCAAAGCATGATCAAATCAAGAAAATTTGTATTCACTTCAGATACAATAGGGCGAAAGTGAACATCTACATGGACACTATCATATGTCTTATAAACAGAATATTTGTATTGGTTGATAGGTCTTAGTAGATAAATAAACATAACTTTTATTAATGAAAACAAAATAATAACAAGACATCACAACATATAAGAAACTGTGAAAGTCTGCCTTAGTATCAAATAATGCACTATAGTGTCTCTACCCTAGCCATGGAGGGATAGTTAAAGGGAAAACAAAAAGCTCAATAGGAAAATTGATGTTTATTATGTGGATCAAGCCACATTTAATGAGATTCTATCTGTATCATAGGAACTTCATAGAAATTCTCCCCAACATTTCCAATAGGTACATAAGTGTGAGCAACCCACTTAGGAATTTGTGATCCCAATTACATAAGCCCGTAAGCAAAGTTTAACGGTATCTTCAATGACAATGGAGAAAGGACCCAAATATACCGTAACTTCAGGATCCTACTAGTATATAAAAAAGTGCTGACTATCAACATATGACTGCACACTATTCCCTATTACACTACCCCGCTATCTGGCCAATTCATTGTGATCAAGTGTTTGTCGAAATGTTCATTTCTGGTTAATGGACTGTATAAATGGCCTCACAACTAAATGTCATAACATATGAAACATCTGTGTGCTGACATACTGGGTATGTGACTACTGAAGTTTGTGGGCATGATAGACATGTACTCTTCATCTGGGCATGTTCCTGTTTTATTCTATGAACCTTCACCAGATGTGGTATATACCTTGTCTTATGTTGCATTAAAGAGATACTTGATTTTTCTTATTTAGATGATAGGCTACAATGGTTGAAGTTGTATGAAACTCCCAGGTATGAGGTTTATTAGAACTGTACATGTTTTCATTTATTGACAAAGATCTTGAAATGACAAGGAAGTAAAATCCATATTAGACTACAGAATTGCAGAACTTATTAAAGGTCTTTTGCTAGGGCTGAAATGTCACTGAATGGGCGAGTAAACACTTTCACTTCTCCACATTAATGAATTGTTCTCTTTGCTTCAGGTAAATGTCACTTTAGTAAGGCATTCCAGTACATAATAAATGTGGAACTGAAACAAAATTCTAAATAAATAATGTGACACACAAATATTTTGTGCTATTACATGTCTGGGCCTAGTTATATGCTAATATCTGGGGATATGATTTTGGGATAGTTTACATTTTTTACATGCTTCATTGTACGCATGCTAAGTTTTTTTTTTTTTCTATGAGCATGTTTACTGTACTTGCATTCTGTACCATTAACAAGTGACATGGAAATCTACAATTTTTTAAATATTTTTATGAAATCTTAATATTACCAAGATTTGTCACTTAAAGATGTAGCAGTTGCTAAACATTTTTTCCTGCAGCACTCTTTCTCTCTAGGTCTGCTACGTGGAGCCTTAGGTCCAGTGGCGTAACTAGGAATGGCGGGGCCCCGTGGCGAACTTTTGACATGGGGCCCCCTCAAATAGGGGTACATGAGCGTGCAGTGAATAAGAAGGTGACGTGGGGTGCAGGGTGTGTATAAGCAATTGGGGAAATGCAGTAAATAGGGCTGGTTACGTGCTGGAGTTACACCAGCAGGTAACGGCCTATTTTAAAAATAAATAAATAAAAAAATCTGCAGCAGTAGCAGCTGTCACCGAGCCCCCTAGTGTCCCAGGCCCTGTGGCAGCTGCCTCCGCTGCTACCACGGTAGTTAGCTTAGGTCCTTTAATATGGTGTTTTTCATGTGTTTTTTTTTTTTTTGGCGGGGTAAAAAAAAAGTTACATTAAAGGGGCTCTCACTGGGAAAAGTAATTTTTAACTAATCACATCCTTGCATAGCCTTTAGAAAGTCTATTCCACACCTACCTTTAGTATGTAGATTGCCTCATTGGTTTCGTTTTTATTCATATGCTAATTAGACTGTTGCACGATACATCGTGCACTCCTCTCCTGTTGTTTCCTATGGGAGGCTGCTGCTGATGACTCAGCTTCCTGTTTGCCTCACACATATAGAAGATAATAGGAGAGAGGAGGCTGCTGGGAACTTCCTGTACTGGCTGAAAACTCATTAGCATATTAATAAAAACAGACTTATTCAGAAACCACTGACGCTAGGTTCACACCTGCGTTCTGGTCTCCGTTCTGTGGTTTCCGTCTTCTGCATGGAAGAAGATGGAAACCACAGACCGGGTCCGGCCGTGAGCGGCGGTGAGCGTTTTATGCTCTCCGCCGCGAAACCGTTTTTTTAAATCCGGACAGAGAGTACTGCATGTCTGACTCTGTGTCTGGATTAAAAAACCTGGTTTCGCGGCGGAGAGCATAAAACGCTCACTGCCGCTCACGGCCGGACAGCTTTCTCACCCATTGAAATGAATGGGTGAGAGAGTCCTGCAGGTTTCCGTATCCTGCCTCTGTTTTGTGCAGGAAACGGAAACCTGCAGAACGGAGAGGGCAACGCAGATGTGAATGAGCCCTGAGCCAATTTACATACTAAAGGTAGGTGTGAAGTAGAATTTCTAAAGCCTATGCAAGCATGTGTTTAGATAAAAATGACTTTTCCCAGTGATAGAGCCCCTTTAAGTATTTAGCAAACTGTCAAAAAGTCTAAACACATCTGTTTGGTATTTTACATGCTGTATTTTTTGGGGTGTTGCCATGGGCATTTCTATAATATGAAAAATGTTATAAAATTTTACAAAAAATTTACCAAAAATATGTTTTTATAAGGTGCTGCAGATAGGTAGCATGTTGGGGGGAGATGTTACAGCTTTGTTAAAAGCAAATGATTATAACTTTGTAAAGTATCTTTTAGAAATGGTCTAAAAAGTTTTTGATGCTGTAGGATGGCAAGTATACTTGAAATAACAAATCTTCAATATGTTAAAAAGTATGAAAAAAAAAAAAATCTAACCTGCCCACTTGGAGCATCCAATCTAATTTACATATAACCTTCTAGGACCATATATTTTGATTGGATGGACAGATTATATTGCGAAATTGTTCAGGTTCACAGCAACAATCAAATGATGTATGTCTTGATGACAGGTTGGCTTTAAGCAAATAAATATGCAGCGTTCTGCTATGGTTTATAAGGTATACATATTAGTATGACTACTATTTCATTTTAAAACTATAATATCCCACACTTTTCTTACCTTGGAAATAAACATAAACAAATGAATATCCAGCAAAACAGAAGCTAAAAGCGAATCGTTCGGGCTCAGGATTTTCTATTAAAGTCTTTGGATTCAATGTGGGGGTATGTTTAAATTTGTTTTTACTATAGAATTAAAGGAGCCAACTGGTGATGTGAAGAAGACCTTAGATATTATTAAACTTTCCTTTCTAAATTCCATCAATCTGGCTTGACCTGAAAAACATAATGAAGAAATGTAATATACTTCTGTTAATTGTCTTATTTGTTTCAGCGCACTCTCAGCTTTCTTGCAATATATAAAACCGCACTTTCTTGAGGACATGAAAGGTCCTCTTTAAGACGCCAACCTAGCTTATTTAAAGTGGTTGTCTTTAGATATTCTTAGGATAAGTCATCAATATCAGATATATGGAGTTTTGACACCCAGCTCCTCTCTGATCAACTGAAAGGAGTGTGAGCCAAGCTGCATTATCCATCATGGGAACCATACCGTGCAGATATTCTTCAGATTACTTGTGAAATTTCAGCTCCAGCAGATGCTGATATTAGTCGATTGCTTGGAGGAAGGAATGGGTGGGGGGCTTTAAAAGCATAGAACACAAATATGATTTTTTTTGCATTGATAATGATTAGAGATGAGTGAGTAGTGAAATATTTGATATTCGTTTCAAGTACAGTTTCGTTTCGAGTCTAAGATCAGACCACAATGTAGACTGCGCTACTATCCTGCGGGTGTATCGTTCTCCCCACGCCATGTCCTACTCCTTCCACTTTGCTTTTAGGGCCAGTTCACATTAGCTCTTGCCTCCCGTCCGGAAGGAGTCCGCAGGAGGGCCCCCCCCCCCCCCCCGAACGGAATATCAGCGCAACTGCAAGCGCCTAACAATTAAGCACACGAACCCCGTAGCATATCATGGGCTCCGTGTGCTTGCCGCACACTGCCCGCATGAATCATTCGTACCTACTCGATCGAATACTACTCGCTCATCTCTAATAATGATATCTCTATGATGTGTTTAAAAAGTATTTCAACTATGTGCTAGGTCACTGTTCTTACACCATTAGTTTCTCCTATATTGCTGGTGCATAGAATTAGATTAATAGCTGGCTGCCTATTGGCAGATCTTGTAAAGTTCTATATAAAAAATAAGTTGCCAGCAGAAGTAATGTTAGAACCTGCCCCAAATAATCCAGATAAACTGGCTCCTGCTTTCTAGGGATCTTGGTAATTTGCCATCATACCATGTTTGTTGTTACTTTACACCTATTATAAAACTGAATTAAATCTGTTAATATTATAATGCAAGTGAACGGAGTTTATATATCACGTTTATATTTCTTCTAAAGAAAGTAAGGATTTTAGTAACTTCTTTGCTACTACAGCATAACTTGACTTCTGATGTAAGACATTATACAGGGTGGGCCCTAAGTATGGATACACCCAGATAAAATGGAACTGGTTGCTGATATCACCTTAACGTTTGTAGCATATTGTTACATGGGAGGGGGAAACATTTGAGGCTGGGTGCTGCCCATGGCGGCCATCTGCAAAGCTGCCTTTTTGGATTCAACTTTACTTTTTTCAATGGGAAGGGGGTCGTGTGACACATCATAATATGGAAAATTGCACAAGAAAGACAATGGTGTGCTCATTTTTAACATAGCTTTATTCATTGTCAAGTTATTGACATGGAGCAACAACAGTAAGCCACTAAAGGATGTTTCAGGTGCCCCATCCTGGATCTTCACGGAGCACACCATAGCCTTCAAATGGCTCCAGAGATAGAAGTCCAAGGAAGTGAGATCTGTAGACCTTGGGTGTATCCATATCTGGGTGTATCCATACTTATGGCCCACCCTGTAGTTTAACAGAACGCTTGTACTATCCGAAATTGTTTCACCTCCAAATCAAATCACCAAGAGTTATCCTACAGATAGGTATTGACTGAATTGTGTTTGGGTTTAGTAGCTGTATAGAAGGCAATTACAACCTTATATATTTATTGTGCTTACATTATTTCTCATTTTTGACAACAGCCATGAAGTCTACTGCATCTATTACTCTACTATTCTGGTTCACTCTTGCAATGACAAAGGCTGCCAAAATTATTATTGTCCCGCCAATAATGTTCGAAAGTCACCTGTATATATTCAAAACGGTTGCTGCTTCTCTACACGAAAAAGGCCATGAGACTGACTTCCTGGTTTCAGAAGGAAGGGACATGCCACCATCAAGTCACTATAAAATTCAACGCTATCCAGGGATTTTTAATAGCACCACATCAGATGAATTTCTACAGTCTAAGATGAAGAATATATTCTCGGGGAGGTTCACAGCATTAGAAATGTTTGACATTCTTGATCATTATTCTAGCAATTGTGACATTATGGTGGGAAACCAAGAAGTGATGAAACGTCTAAAGAAAGAAAACTATGACTTGGTGATAGTTGATCCAAACGAAATGTGTGGACTAGTCATAGCCAATATTTTGGATGTTAAATATGTTGTGTTTTCTACTGGACTTTGGTTTCCTGTCGAGGTCGGTGCCCCTGCACCTTTATCTTATGTCCCAGAATTCAATTCACTTCTCACTGATCAGATGAACTTGCTGGATAGAATTAAAAATACAATTGTCTATTTAGTCTCACGATTTGGAATAAATTTTATTGTCCTACCAAAATATGATCGAATAATGAGGAAGCACAACATTCTGCCAGCAAGATCTATGTATGAATTAATTCAAGGTTCCTCTTTTTGGATGCTTTGCACGGATGTTGCACTGGAATTTCCTAGACCAACTCTCCCACATGTTGTTTATGTTGGAGGAATTCTCACCAAACCAGCCAACCCACTGCCACAGGTAAGATTTAGTTACTGCTATAATGTATGATATTTTTTTTATTTTTACATGAAATTATCATTCATACATATACTTAAAAAAAAGTAAACTACACTGAATAGTTTTCTGTATTTGTATTAAATAAATTGTCCTATTTATTTGAATGTGCCCTGTTCAGCACATTGAAAGGTTAAGCTATTTGAGCACAGCTTTTTTTTTTTTATGCAGCTTTTGCTGCGTTTTTTTGAGCCAAAAGCGAGAAGTGGATTCAGCAGAAGAGAGAAGAATAAGAACTTCCTATATATTTCCATTCCTCTTGTAGCCACTCTTGGCTTTGGCTCAAAAAACTGCAGCAAAATTTGCAATAAAAAAAGCTGCATTTCCATAGCTTGGGGCTTCAAGCAATAAATGTTACACTGTTTGCTGCACCTACATTTTTCCTATGACTTGGACAGCCCCCTAAAGACTAAATTCCTCTTTAGGTTTCCACAGCCTCTGAATGACTGACTTGTTTTTTACACAAGATATGATATAGGTGGAGTTCACCTGCCGTAAACTAAGGGTAGTGCCACACGATGTATCTGACATAGCTGTGTCTTGACCTGTTGGTGCTTTCACTTCTCACATGACCACGTGCTAACCGGCTGCTGTTAATAAACAGTATGGGCGGCGCATGAGGAACAGGTGTCCCCTGCCCGTGCACTGGCCATACTTCCACGGCCCCTTTCATTCAATGTAAGGAGCCGCAAAAGCAGGTCTGCAAAATCGGACAGAAATAGGACCTGTAACATATTTTGCAACCCGTCTGCCTGCATACATGACCGAAATGAAATGAAAGGGTCAGTGTGCTATCTGGGAAAAACCTGGATAGCACACTGACCAGTCATATGGTCATCTGCACAGAGGCTAAGTCAAACAGAATAATTTTAGTTTTGCTGTTATTCTCGGCCAGCAATGATGCATAGGTGAGGTGAATTGATGCTTCACTAAGGCCCGGTTCACATCTACGTTCAGGTTTCTATTCGGGGAGTCTGCTTGGGGACCCCCTGAACAGAAGCCTATCTGCATGAAAAAGCGGTTACCTAAGGAAATCTGCAGACCCCGTAGACTATAATGGGGTCCGTGTGATTTCTGCTCAGTTCTGCATGAAAAATGCAGAGAGAAAAGTGCTGCTTGCAGGATTTTTCTCTCCGTATATTTCATGCGGATAGGGAAATGGAATGGGCCGTACGCAGATGTGAACCAGGTCTTACTGAAAACTAAAAGCAGCAGAGGTGACAAAGGCCTCAGGCTACGTTCCCACGGAGTAACGCACCGCACATTCAGACACGTATACACGTGTCAGAGTGTGAGCGTTCAAAACAGATTCCATTCACTTTAATGTGTGCCAGCTTACGGGCGCTACACATTGAAATCAATTGGTGGCTTTTTAGCACATTTTCCGCAACAAGTCACCTTAACCTAAATGTAGCTATAGCTCCATTAAGTGCATTGCCTGGAACCACCATAAAGCCAACTATCATATCTATTTCTGCATTGCTATTGTGCAGGTCATCATTTTATCTATTCGTTTGTAAAGAACCAATCCTATGCTTATCTTTTTGACTTCCATATATGGAAATTACATAGAATTTTGTTACACTAGTATTCTCTGAAAAAAAGCATTCTGTACAGAAGATCATTGGGATACACCCCTGGTAGGAATTAGAACAATTCAAGTAGTTTCAGGAGAAAGTCTATACACCTAAATTGGCCTCAGGCAATATATGACTCACTTGCATATTCTTTAAGGTACTCTGAAGGTACGCCTAAATGTACAAGTTTTTTCCATACATTTTTAGAGGAATCTGCATACCTCACAATAACCATAAAATTAGATTTACACACTTTTCAGGGCTTGGTGATCAATGTTTTTACTTGAGACTGGACTAGTGTTATAAAGCCAGTGGCGTAACTGGGAATGGCGGGGTCCCGAGGCGAACTTTTGACTTCCCCCGCGCACCCCCCCCCCACGCGCTATTATGTCCCATAGTGGCCCTTTTATACAGTATTTTGCTGCATAGTGGCAATGAATGGGTTTTAAAGCTGACTGCCGGCAAGTCCTCTCCAGTTTTCCCGAGGTTTAGGAGGGCAACTCCAGGAGGGATAGCGGCGGTAGTGTGAACCCAGCCTATCAATCGAAGAGAACACTTCTACACTGCCTGGCCAAAAAAAAAGTCGCGAGTGTTAATATTTAGTTGGGCCACCATGAGCACGAATAACAGCACGCATCCGTCTCGGCATGGAGTAATGTTCTGTAGTGTAGACTTAGGGATTTTAATCCAATTCTCGAGTATCAGGGAGCCAAGGTTACGCAGATTCGTTGGGGGTGGTGAGTGACATCGCAGGTTCCTTTCCAGCACATTCCAGTGTTTCGTGTGCTTCTCGTCACACCCGGACGCGACCATCACTCTGAAACAATGTGAAACGTGATTCATCTGACCACATGATAAAAAGAAAAATACGGCACCGAGCCGACCCTAGTGTAGTAAATTCAGCACAAGTATGAGTAAAGGTAAGCAAATGGAAAGCCGCTCACCTTAGGGGGTTGTGTAGGACACAACAACCCCAACAGTTAAAAAGATGTTAGAAACCGAGAGGGAAGCAGCTGGAAGAAACGTCACTGGGACGTAGAGGCCTCAACAGACTGGGACCAAAATCTTTAGAAGGTTTGGCAAGGAGAAGCGCTCACCCAATTGGATAACGATATGTTTATTAAGGCACGAAGCGTTTCAGGCACTTAGGCCCTTTATCAAGTGCAATAAATCACCTTCCCAGAGCAGCTGGGAGTCTTAGTGGTTCCGAGTTCAGGCTCTAGATATAATAGAGCCTGAACTCGGAACCACTAAGACTCCCAGCTGCTCTGGGAAGGTGATTTATTGCACTTGATAAAGGGCCTAAGTGCCTGAAACGCGTTGTGCCTTAATAAACATATTGTTATCCAATTGGGTGAGCGCTTCTCCTTGCCAAACCTTCTGAAGATTTTGGTCCCAGTCTGTTCATCTGACCACATGACCTTTCTCCACTGCTCTAGGGTCCAATCCTTGTGGTCTCTTGCAAATAACAGGCGTCAATGTCTGTTGGTCTCTGTCACCAATGGCTTTTGTGTGGAGAGACAACTGTTGAGACCCATTCCTTTGAGTTCTCGTTGCATTGTTCGCTCCGAAATGTGTCACTCCGTCAAGTTGAACATCTGTGTGAGCTCAAAGGTGGTTTTCCGGCGGTTATTCTTCACCAGTCGCTTTAGGGACCTACGACCTCGAGTTTTGAGTATAGTCTTAGGCCCACACTTTCCACGGTTGGGGGGGGGGGGGTTTCTCCACCATCTCGCCATGCTCGTATGATACGTTGAACAGTTCTCTGTCCGATACCAGTTACTTTGGCTAGCTCCTTGGTCGATTTGTTGGCCTGATGCAATCCAATAACTTGCCTCTTCTTGAAGGCACTAACATCTCTTCTTCTGGTAGCTCTTCCGTTGGTAGACATCGCCTCACACCTTTAATTATGATCTGCACTTGACAGACTACAGCTCAATTATATATATTCAAGAATATATGCAAATTCCTGTCATGAACAGTTCATAATTATATTAGGGGTGGAACGGTACCTTGTTACACAACGTGACTTTCTTTTTTTGACCAGGCAGTGTATATATAACACCACTAGCCTCTGCCGGCGACTTCGTCTGCGTGTTGTTGGCGTCGATGATCTGCCTATATTCAGCAAATTGCTGCCGTCAATGGTTTGCCTGCCCCGGCAGTTTGGCAGCTCTTAAGCTGTCCTGTTGCTGAAGTTGTTCCTCACACCGTGCCTATGATTTTTTATTTTTATTTTCCAGCATCTAAGCAGCTTGCTGGGGCGCCATATAATGAATGTGGTGTTGGCATTGATAATCCACCTGCTTCGGTGTTTCGGCAGCTGTCAAGCTGGCCTGCCGTTAAACTTGTTCCTTGCGCCGTGCCTGTGATTGTTCCAGCATCTAAGCAGCTCACTGGGATGCCATATAATGAGCGTGTTGTGGATGCCGATGATCCACCTCAGCTCCACTTGAGGAGAACTCTGTGACTTCTGGCTACGTTCATAGCTCTCATTGTTTTTGAATTTTGCGATAAATTGGATTTTCTTTTTCCAAGCATTTTTAAAAGTAGCAAACTGTCACTTTGGATTAAAGGTGTTTTACCATCCAGTGTGTCAGATTGTTGACTGGAGCAGATCAGATAATATGCAAATGATCGTACAAAATCCACCCAGGGTTAGTTGAGTGTTTACATAGAGAGATAACAGACCTGGCTTTATCAGAATCTGGGATAAGCTGCTACAAGAGCAGTTTAATATAGTATATGAACATTGTGAACAGTTGTGAAGCCATGTCATTTACCAGGATAAAAAGTAGCCAATGTGTTAATCGAGGTTACAAACTATCTATGTGCCAAATGTCATTCAAATCCGTTCAGCCGTTTTTGCGCGATTGAGGAACAAACACACAAACGCACAAACTTTCATATTTATAATATTAGCAGGATAGGATTAACTAGAAATGTGTGATCAGGTTAATAACAAACCAGCTTTGACCTGAAAGTTTAGACTACTAACCAACCCATTGATGACGTTGCAGAATGTTTCCCACCAGAACATGAGGTACAGGAAGATTACATAGTCTGTGTGACCTAGGCGGACTTCTGACATTCTTTCATCCAATAATGAGTGGTCGGTGGGGAGGTCACATTAGATTATGCACAGGTAAGTGAGTCATTTTGTGAGATAATAGCAGGAGGGAGAGAACTCATAGCCAGCAGTGCCAGCTAGTTTGTGCCAGGTAGGTTGGGCACATTCACAAGTAAATTTTGATAATTGCCCTCGCATTAATTTCTTGCAGGTTCGTTCATGCCAAATTCTCCATTGTACACTGCGATCAGTGTTATTTCTAACTGCATAAATAACCAATGTGCATCCACAACTATGATTTTGAGTTACTGCTGAGAATGAAAATGAAATGTTTACTTGGCTCACTCATTTCAGCCATAGCAGAATATTACATCTGACTATGATGTAGTCACTTTGAGTCTGGGTTGTTGGTGTGTGTCCCCTCCTCTGCTATAGTAACACGTAATTCCCTATGTGGCCTCTCTGCCATGTCCTAATCCTTACTAGCACTGACACCTAGTAGTGATCTGGACCTGCTGTAAAAGATCTTCCTCCAGTGGATAGGGCAGTGGTGGAAGACATGACTGTAGCTAATGGCGGCAGTAGTGAAGGCGTGGCTATTGAAAGTCGTATTGGTTGGGGCATCCAGTACAAATAATAGAGGTCAAAAGTCTGAAAAAAGTGGCAAGGAAGAAGGTGACATTACCGATGATATGAATGCAAACAGGATTTGGTAACCAAGTCAGGGTGAGAATAACAATAGAGGATGTGGGTGTTGGTTGGCGTGCCAGTAATAATCCAAACCAACGTGTATAAACAAATTTGCCTGGGTTATGTTTAAGGCAAGTTAGGGTGGAGATGGCACTGACAGACACATTTACACAGGTAAAATGTTGGAACCATCTAGCCATGCTCATGTGAAAAGGCATCACTAGCTGATATGGCAAAATAGAATTGGCAGTGGCAATGTGAGCAAGACTGTTCTACTCCTATCCCCCACACGCTTCCTTGCAACCAAGCCACATCTACGTGGTCATCATTATCATGATGATCTTCACTGGCTCTTTTTCCTACTCCCCAATGCTAATGTCAGGCATCCATAAGGAAATGTTTGTCTAGTAAATTTCCATTTGTGCCCAGTCCGTTCAATGACTTAACTGGATTCAACTTAAAGGGGTATTCTCATGATCATAATTATTTTGAAATTTGTAGATAATTAAAAGTTAAGCATTTTTGCAAATATAAGTAGTTAAAAATTCTGCAGAATTTTTAAAGATTTTCTCTAAATATCTTGTGGTCACAGTCTTGTTGTCTTTCTAAGGTCAGAAAATCTGTTATTTCCTTATTGTGGCCGGGATATCTTCTTATACATGTAGTGTCCCTACCTGATAACACAGCTACAATAAGAAAATCATAGCTGGGTTCCTGACAAGTCCCAGACCATAGAAAGTTTCTGCATTTGTGGTCGTATCCATTGGCAACCAATCAAGATCACAGACTGTCACCACTAAGATGGTTAGAAGAAATCTTTAAAACTTTGCAGAATTTTTAACTACTTGTATTTGCAAAAATGTTTAACTTTTAATTATCTACAAATATAGGTTTATGTACATGGGAATACCCCTTTAAGTTCTGCTACTGATGGCATGTACTCAGCCTCCATAGTAAAAACCTCACTGCCATTATTTCTCTAGCAAAGCTGATCATACCTTATATCACCATCTTTTGGAGAATGTGGCCTGCTCCTTGGATCTGTCAGTGTGGAGAAAGGTGCAGGGACAAGACATAGCTTTCACAGCTCACTGGATCAATGTTTTGACTTGTAACTTTGACAGGCAACAAATGCCGTTTATGCAAACCCAGTTCTAACACCATTGGTGGCCTATCTGCCCCCCCCCTGTTCTTCCTAACTGGACCACTTACCGCTCCAAACAAGAGCAAGGGAAGTTGCTGCTTATGCTCGACCTCCATCATTTTATGGTTCTAAGGTAAAGTGCTACCACTTGTTTTTGACTCCTTTCCCATCCCCCTCCAAACCCCATAACTTTTTTTTATTTTTCCGCTGTCAGAACCATATGAGGTCTTAATGTTTGTGGGACAAATTTTTCTTCATGAGGCTACCTCTTATTATTCTGTACAATGTACTACGACGCTGGAAAGAAATTCACAATAGGGTGGATTTTAAGAAAAAGTGCATTTGTGCGACTTTCTTTTGGGCTTTGTTTTTACAATATTTACTGTGCAGCCAAAATAACATGTCACCTGTATTCTATGTGTTGGTGTGATTCCAAGGATACCAAATTTATATGGTTTTATTTACTTTTTTTTTTTTTCTAAAAGTCACCATATTCTGACACCTGTTATTTTTTTTATACTTCTGTCTATGGGGATGCATAGAGCATCTTTTTTTGCGGGACCAGGTATACTTTTCAGTTATACCATTTTAGAGAATTGCTATTGCTTTAATCACTTTTTAATCAAATTTTTATCAGAGGCAAAACAGTGCAAAATACGTCGGTTGACAATTTTGATCCCCCCCCCCCCCCCGGGAAAAAGTATTGTGTATGTTTCACAGTATTTAAGTGTTTTTATATGTGTTCTAGGAAAAGGGGGGTGATTTGAATTTTTAATACTTTTTATTTTGTTACATTTTATTATTTTTCTGCATTTATTAGACCACCTAAGGTCTGAACCCCAGGGGGTCTGTTCACTAATGTAATGCATTGCAAAAATCTGGCATTTCTATTGCAGGCTATAGAGTAGCCTGCAATAGAAAGTATAGAATAACAGGCCTGAGAGCCTTCAAAAGGCTTCCTGCTGTCATAGAAACGGGACACAGGCCCCGGGTGTCTGCAGTCGCTCGGAAAAAGGCGGCACTTAGGCACCGGTGGTAAAATGGTGTCTCTGTCAGCTTTGACTGAGGTGCAAGAGGGGGTTAATGCCCGTGATCGGTGCAGGCATTAGCGCCGGGTGTCTGCCATTTTTCTTTTGTTTCTTAGGTATCATTCACATGCTACAATTTTCAAAAATGCTGTGGTTTTGGAAATCGCAGCATTTCCGCTGTGCATATTTTTCTGCAATGTGTGGATGGGATTATTTTATGTCACGTGGGGCTCAGGCCCCATGTTGCAGATATGCAGAGGTTTTTTATTGCAGATTTTACTCCAAGTACTATATATTCCATTCCTTTTCAAACCACTTCTGACCTTGGCTCAAAAAAACCACAGCAAAATATGCAAAAAAAAAAAAAAAAGATGCATTTCCGCAACATGGGGCCTTAGCCTAAATATGTGGATCACAACAACTATCTTTTGTATATCCATTTCCTTGTTCATGACATCAGATTAAACAATACTTTCTTAGAATTCAGATATAAAAGTAGGGGCACACCCAACTAAGCCTAAGTCATGCTCAGATTTGAATAGGTGAAGCTGAGGATTAAATTGCTTGTTGTTCATAGTTTTACATTTCTTGTATTCTTGTCTAATTGTTCTAACTATATGGGAAATTCAGTTTTACAAGTTTGTACTGACACTGGAAGCTGGTAATCACCATATCCCAAATATACGTGTAAGGCCTCGTTCACATATGCATTGGTATTCTGTCCGGAGGAGTCCGCTTGAGAACTCCCCCCTCCCCCCCGAACAGAATGCTGAACGCAACTGCAAGCAAAGTGCTAGTGAAAGCACATGGACCCCATAGACTATAATGGGGTCCTTGTGCTGGCCGCCAGATCTCCGCAGGCATCATGCGGACAGGAAAGTAGTTCACAATCTACTTTCTTGTTCGCACAATTCGTGCGGGCAGCGCGCGCCCAGCACACGGACCCTATTATAGTCTAAGGGGTCCATGTGCTTTTACTGCACAGTGCTTGCAATTGTGTTTGGCATTCCGTTGGAGGGGTCCCCTTGCGGACTTCCCTGGACGGAATACCAATGCAGATGTGAACCAAGCATAAGATCAAAATGAATGCTCTGGTTCTAAAAGCTTTTACAGGGATGAAAGATGTTGGCAAGTTCCCTTCATGTCTGACCATGGGCAAGTCATCAAACGCAACTGCAATCCCTGCTTCCCTATGATGAAAAGTGACCTTGATGATATATTTTTTTGCAATGTTTACAATATAATTTACAACCTTTATCTCATAAGGAAATTGTAAAGCTGTGGCACAGTTAAGATTTTACTGTAAGTAGTTGACCTGTCTGTACAACAGATCACTATTGGATAACATTTATTCATTGTTTGTGTTTGTTCCTTCCCAGTTTTGCATTCCCAGATCAATCTGCATCCCTGTATTTTAACAGGGAATGCTGAAATATGTACATATAAGAAAAAAAATAAAATATATATATATATATATATATATATATATTATATAATATGTATGTGTAATACTCCATGTAGCTATAAAACCAGCAGCACCCCTATTAAATCTCTCTACATAAATTATCTGCTGGGCACAGTTACTGTAAGTGAGTACTCTTTTATTATCATACTGACAACACAATACCTTCACACATAAAGAAAAAAGAGATTACATACTTCATGGGAGTATTTTACATCGGCAACCTGTTTTTCTTGTTTTTCAGCATGTTTAGTAATTGTCTGTGGTGATTGAACCAGGAGGAAGTATGTGAAGTGCTGGGTCTCCATTGTTGATTGACTTTGCATATAAAGATACTTGTCTCCTTATTAAGACTTGTTTTTCTATTGTAAAAATGTTCCCTATTGTAATTGTGTAATCCTGGTCAAAGTGCCAGCTGAAATGGATTCCAGCCTGAATGTCAGCCATTATTTAAGCACATAGTCTATTAGAGCGCAAGCAGAAAAAAATTCTCCTTTAGATTGAGGCCCCACGTTGTGGAAATGCAACTTTTTGTTGCAGAATTTGTTGCGGTTTTTTGAACCAAAGCCAAGAATGGCTACAAAAGGAATGGGAAATATATAGGAAGCTCTTATACTCCTGCCTTCTGTTCAGTCCACTTCTGATTTTATCTCAAAAAACCACAACAAAAAAAAGCAGCATTTCCACAATGTGGGGCCTCAGCCTTAGGCTAAGGCCCCACAATGCTGAAACGCAGCTTTTTTTTTTTTTTTTTTATTGCGGATTTTGTTGTGGTTTTTTGAGCCAAAGCCAAGTATGGATACAAAAGGAATGGGAAATATATAGCAAACTCTTATACTTCTCCCTTCTGATCAATCCACTCCTGGCTTTGGCTCAAAAAAACGCAGCAAAATCTTCAACAAAAAAAGCTGAGTTTCCGCAATGTGGGGCCTTAGGCTGAAGACACTCCCTCCTCCCAACTAGGCCCATTCATTGGGCCTAATCCAGGGCAGAGTGTGCGACTGGATGCTGGTGCAGTGCATTGGCATTCAGTCGCAGCTAACCGTTTTTTGGTCCAGAACCTGAGGCGGCCTCAGACTGAAAAACCCCGTGTGAACCCGGCCTCAAGAACATTTGGCTACGTGCAGGACACTTTATTATAGGCATAATCCATGTTTGATGAAGGTCAATAATGTGACTGAAACATTACCAATACAATTTGTTTGGATTGCCACTTTTTATATAAACCTATCTCTGAGACAAATTTTCTGAATCGTGCCATACTTCTAAGTTAAGGCATTCACCTCTACGTACCAGTACTCTTTGCCTGTAGTGTCTCTAGAGAAGAACATTGCTAAAATGCTTTTGGACTGAAATCTTTTCTTGAGTAAAATCTTTCCTTGAGCTTGTGGCTCATCTAACTATGCTATTAAGCTGCATACCTGTGGTCCTAGGTTCAGCCTCTTCAACCCATAGCTTTGATCCTGGATTCAACTACTGTTTGCTGAAAGGCTTTTAGGCTGAAAAAAATCTTTCCTTGAGCTTGTGGAGATGAAGGAAGAGTAATAGAAGCAATTTCTGTCAAGAAAAAAAGGGGCAAAAATAATTTTAAGATGTTATTTTTAATGACAGTGAATTAGAAAAGTGATTTTGAAACTTTTTTGTTTTTGGTTAACCCGTTTCACCTATTGGAGCAGCATACTGTAATGGTATGGCATGGAAACCTGTTAACTAGAAACCGAGATATCTTTGATCATGAAAACAGCATCTAAGTGGTTTCTAGGGTTGACAATGGCCTAATCAACCCCCCTTCCATGCCACTTCCGGGTGTCCCTTTAGCATTCTGTTAGGCAGCCTCTGGGTGCCTGCGGTGTCTATCCGGGGCCTGTTCCATCACCCTGTGTCTGCCATCAGCTGCTCTAGTCTGCAGTATTGATTAGTTATGACTGACAGCTGTTAAAAACTTCAATACTTCTGTACTGGAGTATTCAGTAATGAACCAGTGATCAGAAGACTGTTGGTTCAAGTCCTCCAATGGGATTAAATTTGTAAAATGAAAACCTTTTAAAAATTCAAAACCATTAATAAAATAAATTCTGGAAAGCAAATTGTTTCAACACGTGGGGATAAAAATGTTCACTACTTCCCTGGTTAAATTCCTTGAGGTACAGTTTATAAAATGGAGTCACATGTCAGGGGATTCCATTTTACTGGCATTTCAGTGGTAGAGCTTTTTCTTTACTGGGCTCTGCTGTGTACCCAAACAGCAGTTTATACCCATATATACTGATACACGCTCACACAAATTACACATTTCCCTTCCTGCCTTAGCCAGTTTGCCTTAAAGATGTGACTACTTTTAATGTTTTGGTTGTTGCATTGTATGCATTGTTGCATTTTTTTATTCAAATGATGAGAGGCACCTTTTAGTGACATCGTTGTGGGATGCTTCTAAGCTATTGGTTAAATTATCCAATTATTCTTTCTGCAGGGGGTAAAAAAAAGTCAATTGTGGCTTTGCTCTTTTTTTGTGTAAAGTGGCAAATATTTGTGAAATTTTTTTTGCATCACTGTTTTCTGAAAGGTGTACTTTTTTTTCTATATATGGAGCTAGTTGTGGGATTGTTTTTTTTTTTTTGTAGAATGAGATGTACAGTGTTGGCCAAAAGTATTGGCACCCCTGCAATTCTGTCAGATAATACTCGTTGTCTTCTAGAAAATGATTGCAAGCACAAACTCTTTGGTATTAATATCTTCATTTATTTTGCTTGTAATGAAAAAACGGTACTATTCCGTTATCGGGCCAGCAGCAGCGCATTTCAGCACCAGCTTTCGGGACAGCAGTTCAGTTCAGCAGCGGGAATTACAATGACATCCGAGGACTGCTGGCCCGATGCTTGTGCCCAGTAGCCAGTACATCAATGACCCCCCCTCCATCTCCTCCTCCTTCCAGTGCTGCCCCCCAGCTCTCCTTACATCTACCCCGTACCCTCTCCCCGCCACATGACTAAGCCGATGCTGGCCCGATGATAGAGGCCGTGCTTGTGTGTAGTAGGCAGTACATCGATCGATGCCCTCATCCTCCTCTTCCTTCCAGTGCTGCCCCCCAGCTCTTCTTACATCTGCCCCGTACCCTCTCCCTGTAATAGGCCTCACCGTAAATCTTGAGCAATGAATGCTACTAGATAGCCGCCGGACGCTGCAGAAAGTTTGTCCCTCCGGCTCGCTGTAGCTCACCGTTCCTATAGTCGGCGTGTTTCTTGTCAGGGCCTGGATTGAGCCCCGGTGTCTTTCCTTTCGGTCTCGGTACTAGCGCTGAGGTGAGGCCTAGTCGTGTGGCGGGGAGAGGGTACGGGGAAGATGTAAGGAGAGCTGGGGGGCAGCACTGGCAGGAGGAGAAGGATGGGGGAGGGGGGTCATCGATGTACTGGTTACTGGGCACAAGCATCGGGCCAGCAGTCCTCGGATGTCATTGTAATTCCCGCTGCTGAACTGCTGTCCCGAAAGCTGCTGCTGAACTGCGCTGCTGCTGGCCCGATAACGGAATAGTACCGAAAAAACACAAAAGACAATGAAAAAAGTCAAATCATTGATCATTTTACACAAAACTCCAAAAATGGGCCAGACAAAAGTATTGGCACCCTCAGCCTATTACTTGGTAGCACAACCTTTAGACAAAATAACTGCAAACAATCGCTTCCGGTAACCATCAATGAGTTTCTTACAATGCTCTGCTGGAATTTTAGACCATTCTTCTTTGGCAAACTGCTCCAGGTCCCTGAGATGTGAAGGGGGCCTTCTCCAAACTGCCATTTTGAGATCTCTCCACAGGTGTTCTATGGGATTCAGGTCTGGACTCATTGCTGGCCACTTAAGAAGTCTCCAGTGCTTTCTCTCAAACCATTTTCTAGTGCTTTTTGAAGTGTGTTTTGGGTCATTGTCCTGCTGGAAGACCCATGACCTCTGAGGGAGACCCAGCTTTCTCACACTGGGCCCTACATTATGCTGCAAAATTTGTTAGTAGTCTTCAGACTTCATAATGCCATGCACACGGTCAAGCAGTCCAGTGCCAGAGGTAGCTGTAAACTCTCTATGTTGATGCCTTTTCCCAAAAAGCTCTACTTTTGTCTCATCTGACCAGAGAACATTCTTCCAAAACGTTTTTGGCTTTCTCAGGTACGTTTTGGCAAACTCCAGCCTGGCTTTTTTATGTCTCTGTGTAAGAAGTGGGGTCTTCCTGGGTATCCTACCATACAGTCCCTTTTCATTCAGATGCCGACGGATAGTACAGGTTGACACTGTTGTACCCTCGGACTGCAGGGCAGCTTGAACTTGTTTGGATGTTAGTCGAGGTTCTTTATCCACCATCCACACAATCTTGCGTTGAAATCTCTCGTCAATTTTTCTTTTCCGTCCACATCTAGTGAGGTTAGCCACAGTGCCATGGGCTTTAAACTTCTTGATGACACTGCGCACGGTAGATACAGGAACATTCAGGTCTTTGGAGATGGACTTGTAGCCTTGAGATTGCTCATGGTTCCTTGCATTCTCATGTCCTCAGGCAGTTCTTTGGTCTTCTTTCTTTTCTCCATGCTCAATGTGGTACACACAAGGACACAGGACAGAGGTTGAGTCAACTTTAATCCATTTCAACTGGCTGCAAGTGTGATTTAGTTATTGCCACCACCTGTTACGTGCCTCAGGTAAGTAGCAGGTGCTATTAATTACACACATTAGAGAAGCATCACATGATTTTTCAAACGGTGCCAAAACTTTAGTCCACCCCTTTTTTATGTTTGGTGTAGAATTATATCCAATTTGGCTTTTTGACAATTCTTTTTGTGGTTTTCCATTGAAGACAAATTAAATGAAGATAATAATTCCAAAGAATTTGTGATTGCAATCAGTTTCTGGAAGAAAATGAGTATTATGTGACAGACTTGCAGGGGTGCCAATAGTTTTGGCCAACACTACCTTTTTTTTTTTTTTTTTTTTTTTTAGTGGCATTTTAGGATGTATACAACTTTTATTCCTTTTTTTTTTTTTTTTTTGAGCAGAGATGCCGAAAAATCACTATTTCTGCTGGGTTGTTATAGACCTGGCAATACCCTGTTTTTTTATTGTTTTATTTATTTTTTTTTACATAGTGAAACATTTTTGTAGGAGTAAGGGGCATTTTTGGTAGCGGGTTGAAGGAAAAATTGCGGCAGACATGCATTCTGATTTTTCCCACAGCGCTTTGACATATAATTGACATTCTGTTATTTCCAAAACTGCAACAGTTTTGGAAATTGTAGCATTTCCACTGCGCATATTTTTCTGCAATGTGTGAATAGGATTTGTTAGAATTGCATCCACTTTGCAGGGACTGTAAAATGCTGCAGTTTTGCAGCACAGTCCACGCTAAGAAGTGAACATTTTTTTCAGCTTAGCATTACATCACATTGTATATTGAAGATCTGTGCAGAAAAAAGCTCCTTTAACCCCCTTCACACAAAATTACATACATGTAAGTGATTAGGTGTGAGAGGGTGTATGGAAGAGGGTTCAGGAGTTGAGCCCTGTCCATACATGGAGGATGCCAGGTGGAGATTACCACCGACATCTACCACTAATAGCTGATTGCAGCTGTGAACACTTTACAATTAAACGCAACTGCATCATCTAAAGTGTTAAGAGATGCATGAGCGGCGCCATCTTCAATCACTTGCCACCCTCCTGAGGATTTATTGGAGGGCGATGATTGGTTGCCATTATACTGAATCTGTGAACTAAATAAAGACACGGGGGGGGGGGACAGAAATGAAAAGTGGCATAGGATATTGCTTTCAGATTTGCATAGATTTGTTTGAACAGCAATTTGTATGTATTTAATGGAAAAAAAAAAATAATTCTTGCCAAAAAAAAAACCTTTAGGACTGGGCCCCATGCTTTAAAAACTGTGTCTTGGCTGCGGCGGAAACACTGCTACAAAATAACCCTGGCTAAAATTTGGCTAATCCCATCCAAACACTGCAGAAAAAAATATCTGGAGCGGACATGCTGCGATTTCAAAAACCCGAGTATTTCTGTAAATCACAGCATGTCAATTATACCAAAGGGAACACTGGCATTTTCTGTATAAACATAGTGGAAGCAGAAAGTCCGCAGAGGAAAATTCACATCTGTGTTCGGTTTCAGTTTGAGAGATCTGTTTGGGGACCCCCAAACGGAAACCTAAATGCATTAAAACGCAGTTACCTAAAGGAAACCTGTGGACCCCATAGGCTATAATGGGGACCGTGATGTTTCTGCTCTGTTTCTGCACGAAACATGCGGAGAGAAAAGTGCGGGAACCGAGCAGAAACCACATGGACCCCATTATAGTCTATGGGGTCCGCAGGTTTCCTTTCATGTAACCACTTTTTAATGCGTTTAGCTTTCTGTTCAGTGGGTCACCAAGCAGACTCCCCAAATAGAAACCCAAACACAGGTGTGAACCGGGCCATAGTGTGACATGAAACAAGAGAATCTCCTCTTTCGTATGCCCCAAAAAAAGGTTGCACATTTTATAGTGTCGGAGTTATAACTGTTTGAAGTGACCCTCCCCTACTCTCATTGTCTATACATTTTACAGCCCACACTCCCATACAAAGTAAAATTCAATTCGAGGCATGAAAAGCTGTCAATACAGAAGTAAAGGCAAGAGTGAAAAAATGCAGGATTACAAAGAAATGAGGCAACATTTGTTAACAAAGTTTATTACATAATTTATTAATGAAAGAAATACTGACAAATCAAAAGTTGTCTGAACGTTTAGTTCCGCTTTAAATCTCTGTGCTTAGTCGTGATCTATTCTAAACAATGTTGCAATAGGGAGGTACCAGATTTTGATTCACTTCTAATTTGCAGGGAGTAGAAAATAAGCAAGACTGGGTAAAGAGATTAAGTGTTCTCAATATATATGAGCATCATTTATTATATGTGCAAATGACTTGATTTAAAGGATTAATGAAGTTCCCCAGAAGAGCAGGGAAACGCAAAACAAAGGTAAAATACTCCTATATTTTATTCAGAGGAAACCTACAGAGGATTTAATAACTGCGTGCTGGAACCTGACTTCCAGAACTTGAGTTTTTAGCAGAATTTACTTTCTCTCCACACATGTATCACTTGTACCACACAGTTGGCAGTTCCACACAATCCCCAAAATATCAGAGTCTCTCTCTCCATTCTTAATCCAATGTTGCTATGCAATATATATTCCCGACACAGTTTGAGGCTACGGCCCCATGTTGCAGAAATGCAGGGTTTTTTTTGTTGCAGATTTTGTTGCGTTTTTTTTTAGCCAAAGCCAGGAATGGATTGAGCAGAAGGTAGAATTATAAGAATTTCTTATACATTTCCCTTTCCTTTTGTAGCCATTCTTGGCTTTAGCTTAAAAAAACACAATAAAGGGTGCATTCAGACTACGTAACGCCGGGCGTGTATGAGAGCCGTACACGCCGGCATTACGGCAGACTGCCGAACACTTCCCATTCACTTCAATGGGAGCGCTCGTAAACGCCGCTGTTACGAGCGCTCCCATTGAAGTGAATGGGAAGTGTTCGGCAGTCTGCCGTAATGCCGGCGTGTACGGCTCTCATACACGCCCGGCGTTACGTAGACTGAATGCACCCAAAAACTGCAATAAAAAATAAAATAAAATAAATAAAGCTGTGTTTCTGCAATGTGGGGCCTTGGCCTGAAAGTGATTCTTAACAAAGTGAAAAAAGTCATTCTATGTGAGATGTGTGCTTCCGGTTTGGGTAATTAGACACAATGTAACTAAAGGTTTAAAACCACATACAAATTACAATTCCAAAAAACAGAAAAGGGGGGACAAGTTGGAAACCTTGAAATATGTTAAATGTATAAATAAGATTCGGGATGAAGTGCTTTTAGTTTAAAAAAATAAATAAACAAAAGAACAAAGGGGCACAATATGAACTTATTTGGGGGGGAAGATCAGAGGCAATGTCAAGAAATATAACTTCGCTGAAAGAATACATGTACATGCTGGGAAATCCTCAGTAAGCGAGTGTAAGCATGCCTGGGATGAACATAAGTCTATGAGTGGGCTTCACTAGGATCATACCTGATATTTCAGGCTCGGATTAGTGTTTAACTTCAAAGATCACAAAATGGTTGTATATAGATTTAATACAACAGAAGGTCTATGGGAGAAGAGTTTCTGGGAGAAAACTGACAGTCTTTCTACAATTACTAGAGAAACTTTTCATTCAGTTACTAAATAACACTACATTTATTGTTTTTGGCTTGTCTTTGAATAAGGGATACAGGGAGTTAACTATGTAATTCTGTGTCACTTGTATTGCTCTTTTCAGTCTTATTTGTAAGTTATCTGTAACACTGAGTCTGTTACTGATGACTATGCAATTTTGGTTCCATTAATATATTTAGATCTTATTCAAACGTGTTCAGAATGTACTATCTGGTGACAACTATATGATAGTACTGCCTTTAAAGATATTTACAAGACTGCATAAAGCATAGTAATGGGTTTATAGTTTGTGTAGACTTTTGCCTGGTCTTTGCTCTGCCCTGCTTATAGTGCACAGTAAATTTTTCATTATAATGAAAATAATTGAAAGCATATGAAGGTGCTATTGGAAAGAGCATCAATTCCAACTTATCAATGGCCATACTTGCCAATACAAGGACACAGTCAGACTCCCATGGGTTTTTGATGGAGGAAGTGGTGTAAGTATAGCTGTAGCAGTAGCTGCGACGGGTCCATGACCTTAGAGGGCCTGGTGGGCCACTGCTGCTTTTTTTATTTATTTTTTTATTTTTTGGTCTTTACCTCTTTAATAGGCTGTTATTGCCACCTTCTCTTTCCCTTTTTACCCTCCACGGGACCCCATGCATACCATAGCACATCACTAGCACCCTGGAGGGAAGAAGGAGAAGCAATGGCAACCATGTGCAGGAGCAGGAATCAGTAAGTAAGGCTGCAGGACCAAGGCAAGAGTGTTAGGCTAACCCCAACAAATACTGCTATTATTATACACAGGGTCTCTTCAGACCTCAAAGTATAATGATCAGAGGCCCAGAGGAACCTAAAAACCAGTGGTACTCGCTCAATATTTCCAAAGAACACCATTGAGGCCACAGAGGGACATAAAACTATGTGGAGGGGCTACTGTGGGACATAATACTGTATGCAGGGGCTGCTATGGGACATAATACTGTGTGGAGGGGCTGTTATGGAACATTATACTGTTTGAAGAGACCATTATGGGACATTATTGAGTGTGTAAATGGGGTGTTATACTGTGTGTGGGCCAGTATTTGCTAGTTACGTCCTTGGATGGAGGCTGCTCAGGTGCAACATACCGTATTTTCCGGTGTATAAGATGACCCCCAACTTTTCCAGTTAAAATATAGAGTTTGGGATATACTCACCGTATAAGATTACTAGAGATGAGCGAACACTAAAATGTTCGAGGTTCGAAATTCGATTCGAACAGCCGCTCACTGTTCGAGTGTTCGAATGGGTTTCGAACCCCATTATAGTCTATGGGGAACATAAACTCGTTAAGGGGGAAACCCAAATTCGTGTCTGGAGGGTCACCAAGTCCACTATGACACCCCAGGAAATGATGCCAACACCTCTGGAATGACACTGGGACAGCAGGGGAAGCATGTCTGGGGGCATAAAAGTCACTTTATTTCATGGAAATCCCTGTCAGTTTGCGATTTTCGCAAGCTAACTTTTCCCCATAGAAATGCATTGGCCAGTGCTGATTGGCCAGAGTACGGAACTCGACCAATCAGCGCTGGCTCTGCTGGAGGAGGCGGAGTCTAAGATCGCTCCACACCAGTCTCCATTCAGGTCCGACCTTAGACTCCGCCTCCTCCGGCAGAGCCAGCGCTGATTGGCCGAAGGCTGGCCAATGCATTCCTATGCGAATGCAGAGACTTAGCAGTGCTGAGTCAGTTTTGCTCAACTACACATCTGATGCACACTCGGCACTGCTACATCAGATGTAGCAATCTGATGTAGCAGAGCCGAGGGTGCACTAGAACCCCTGTGCAAACTCAGTTCACGCTAATAGAATGCATTGGCCAGCGCTGATTGGCCAATGCATTCTATTAGCCCGATGAAGTAGAGCTGAATGTGTGTGCTAAGCACACACATTCAGCACTGCTTTATCACGCCAATACAATGCATTAGCCAGTGCTGATTGGCCAGAGTACGGAATTCGGCCAATCAGCGCTGGCTCTGCTGGAGGAGGCGGAGTCTAAGATCGCTCCACACCAGTCTCCATTCAGGTCCGACCTTAGACTCCGCCTCCTCCAGCAGAGCCAGCGCTGATTGGCCGAATTCCGTACTCTGGCCAATCAGCACTGGCTAATGCATTGTATTGGCGTGATGAAGCAGTGCTGAATGTGTGTGCTTAGCACACACATTCAGCTCTACTTCATCGGGCTAATAGAATGCATTGGCCAGCGCTGATTGGCCAGAGTACGGAATTCGGCCAATCAGCGCTGGCTCTGCTGGAGGAGGCGGAGTCTAAGATCGCTCCACACCAGTCTCCATTCAGGTCCGACCTTAGACTCTGCCTCCTCCAGCAGAGCCAGCGCTGATTGGCCGAATTCCGTACTCTGGCCAATCAGCACTGGCTAATGCATTGTATTGGCGTGATGAAGCAGTGCTGAATGTGTGTGCTTAGCACACACATTCAGCTCTACTTCATCGGGCTAATAGAATGCATTGGCCAGCGCTGATTGGCCAGAGTACGGAATTCGGCCAATCAGCGCTGGCTCTGCTGGAGGAGGCGGAGTCTAAGATCGCTCCACACCAGTCTCCATTCAGGTCCGACCTTAGACTCCGCCTCCTCCAGCAGAGCCAGCGCTGATTGGCCGAATTCCGTACTCTGGCCAATCAGCACTGGCTAATGCATTGTATTGGCGTGATGAAGCAGTGCTGAATGTGTGTGCTTAGCACACACATTCAGCTCTACTTCATCGGGCTAATAGAATGCATTGGCCAATCAGCGCTGGCCAATGCATTCTATTAGCGTGAACTGAGTTTGCACAGGGGTTCTAGTGCACCCTCGGCTCTGCTACATCAGATTGCTACATCTGATGTAGCAGTGCCGAGTGTGCATCAGATGTGTAGTTGAGCAAAACTGACTCAGCACTGCTAAGTCTCTGCATTCGCATAGGAATGCATTGGCCAGCCTTCGGCCAATCAGCGCTGGCTCTGCCGGAGGAGGCGGAGTCTAAGGTCGGACCTGAATGGAGACTGGTGTGGAGCGATCTTAGACTCCGCCTCCTCCAGCAGAGCCAGCGCTGATTGGTCGAGTTCCGTACTCTGGCCAATCAGCGCTGGCCAATGCATTCTATTAGCCCGATGAAGTAGAGCTGAATGTGTGTGCTTAGCACACACATTCAGCTCTACTTCATCAGGCTAATAGAATACATTGGCCAATCAGCGCTGGCCAATGCATTCTATTAGCTTGATGAAGCAGAGTGTGCACAAGGGTTCAAGCGCACCCTCGGCTCTGATGTAGCAGAGCTGAGGGTGCACAAGGGTTCAAGTGCACCCTCGGCTCTCCTACATCAGAGCCGAGGGTGCGCTTGAACCCTTGTGCAGCCTCGGCTCTGCTACATCAGAGCCGAGGGTGCGCTTGAACCCTTGTGCACACTCTGCTTCATCAAGCTAATAGAATGCATTGGCCAGAGTACGGAATTCGGCCAATCAGCGCTGGCCAATGCATCCCTATGGGAAAAAGTTTATCTCACAAAAATCACAATTACACACCCGATAGAGCCCCAAAAAGTTATTTTTAATAACATTCCCCCCTAAATAAAGGTTATCCCTAGCTATCCCTGCCTGTACAGCTATCCCTGTCTCATAGTCACAAAGTTCACATTCTCATATGACCCGGATTTGAAATCCACTATTCGTCTAAAATGGAGGTCACCTGATTTCGGCAGCCAATGACTTTTTCCAATTTTTTTCAATGCCCCCGGTGTTGTAGTTCCTGTCCCACCTCCCCTGCGCTGTTATTGGTGCAAAAAAGGCGCCAGGGAAGGTGGGAGGGGAATCGAATTTTGGCGCACTTTACCACGCGGTGTTCGATTCGAACATGGCGAACACCCTGATATCCGATCGAACATGTGTTCGATAGAACACTGTTCGCTCATCTCTAAAGATTACCCCTCTTCTGTGGGGTACCTCTTTTTAATGCATACTTACCCCGTGGCATACTCTTTAATGTTTTTTTTATTTGCTTTCCAGTCCCGAACAGAGATGAGCGAATAGTATTCGAAACTATAGTACCGAATACCTTAATATGTGTCTATTCCACACCTACCTTTTGTATGTAAATCACCTCAGTAGTTTTTGAATGAACCCGTTTTTATCCATATGCTAATTAGCATCCAGTGTGCACCCGGAAGTCTTATCGAGCACTCCTCTCTCACTTGTGTGTACAGCACATGCTGCTGATAACTCATTTCCCTGCTCTCGTACACAGCACACAACATAGATAGGAGTACTCGCTGAGAACTTCCGGTGCTTGAAGGAGCCTAACTAGCATATGAATAAAAATGGGCTCATTCAAAAACTACTGAGGTGATTTACATACAAAAGGTACGTGTGAAATAACCGTTCTAAAGGCTGTGCAAGTATGTGCTTTAGTTAAAAATGACATTTCCCAATGATAGAACCCCTTTAAGAATTCTACTTTTTCCACACTTTCCTCATCTTTAGAGTAATATGGTGAATGTACAAAGATCCTCCACTTCCCTCTTTCTGTGCTCTGCTGGCACTTTTTAAAGAGGTGGACAGAGTGACTGGGGATACTAACCAAGACCAGGGCAGGAATGCCTCAGCCCAACAAAACTAGCCAGAAAACGGATGAGAGTTACATTGGAAATCAGCGCCAGTTCCTCACTTGAATAGATTTTTATTCTGGTGCAAGGGATTTGCCACCTCCGCAAACTCCAACTCTTCAATACAGGCTACTCTATTGCTTTTTAGCACAGTTGAGATTTTCTCTAACCCCCACTGTTCCCAAGCAATAATTTAGGCAATTTTTCAGCACGCATAAGCTCTCTGCGGACAGATGGATAGTCCTTGTCTTAGTGCTCCAGATCAGGACCACCTAACTGACAGTAGAGCGCATAATTATGCTGTAACAATACAAGTGACAGTTTGGGAATGGTAGGGGGTAGAGAAAACACCAGTTGAAGGATGCAATGAGTTGGAGTTGGTCTAGGTGGTAAAATGTCCTATCGTACAGAGCAGATCAAAGACCTAAGTGTTCAGCGCTTAAACAGGACCTTTAAGCATTCCATCAATTCAGGTTTTTAGCATATGTAAATAGGTGCCGCTCCACTGATCCAGCATAGTTGGAATTTTTTTTCTAGCCCCACCATTCTCGAGCAATAATTGCAGGTAGTTTTGATGCCTGATGTGCTATTTAAGTTCTGCAGAAGAGCAGTGCCAGAAAGGGAGTGTGACTCAGACCTAGAGTAGACCTAGAGTATTTTGGTAACTCACAGCATCATAAATCACTATGATGCTGTGAGCTCAGTTCAGACAACCCACATTTTCAGTCTGGGAAATGTGATTGTCACACAAAATGTGTTTCTCAGACTGGACAATGCTCTCTGAATGGATCCTTGGCCTCTGTTCTCAGTTCTGAGTCATGGAGGTGGACTACGTGAGTTTTGTAACATGCACATGACAAATTTCCTCAAACTAGGAAGGATGGATAGACTTCACACAAGGTGATTTGTACTATTTTTCATTATATGTTAACCTAACCTCAACTTTAGTTGCCAATAACATTGGTCAAACATTCCCTTGAATATCATTAATGAAGTAGCCAAAACCTCCAACAACAATGGCTATTTGTTTTTATAGGCATCGCCATAAAGAACTTTAACAACATTTACAGTCATCTTCTGACCATTTATTATTCTCATGTGATTAAGTTTCTTCTTAAGCTATCGTTTCCATTTAGTATTTTGCAGTGTAAGCCTGTGCTGGTCAGTACCAGCTGAAGCCACGCTCAGTAACTGCAGCTGTACATTAAAGTAGCAAAGTCTGCATAGAATAGCTAAGCGATGATTCAGGCACTCAAACAAAGAGCACACAGTGCCATGAATCAGTCCATTCTTGCCTTCAATTGTGACTTTCATGACTTCCTCATCTACTTGGCTAAGGGCGAATAGATAAGAAAGCTGCTGTCAGTTTGTCTTGGAGTATAAATGATGAATGTACATGTATTTGCCCAGTATAACAATTTATAGTTCTGATTGTGGAAAACACCAAATAGCGGTACAAAATAAATATAGCTATCTCAGCTCTGTTCCTACATTCAGGTTTTACATTTACTAAATGTAGTTTACAGTGCTTTACATGAATCATACAATACAATGCCTATATATATATAATATATATTAGAGGAGCATAAAACATTTGTCAAAATACGACAACAGAAGAATAAGCAAAGCAAACTAGTAACAATTCAACGAGATCAGTCAGTGTAAAATACTATTTACTTATATACAATAGGCTTGTCATACTGGAATTAGTGTGTGATTATTTACCATAGGATAAGACTTCATTAGCAGTAGACTTCAAGATGAGAGCATTTGCTATAAAGTTTGTTATAAAATAATAGCTTTTTTTCTCTTCTTCACCTCTTCACCTTTACCCTGCCTGACTATAACGCTGTTTATTTTCTGGTTATCGTCACTGGTAAAATCTGTTGGGGGGACCTTTCATGTCCTCGGGCACATACAGCTTTATATACCGCTAGATAGCTGACAGTGCGCTGTTGGGCTGTAGATATCGGCGCTGTTAGTTTCAGCACCAATCTCTGCCCATCGTCAGAAGTGTGTTCCTGACAGTGTAGCTGGGCTGTGAGTAATACCCCCCAGCCCTGTACTGACCTTACCGCCCAATGATGACACTGAGTTATAAGGAATGCCTCTCTACCACCAGTACAAGTCTATGGATGAGTACTATCACATGAGTTCCTCACAGCACAGCTTGACTGTTAGGAATGCCCTTCTGACGGTGGGCAGAGAGCCATAAGTGTCACATGGGTGGTATGGCTTCGCTGAGGTTATAGCTGTCTACCATAGATTCTATGGTGAGGAGGAAGGTATCTTTTAGACTCCTCCATAACACTGCTTTTATCTTGGTATACAGTATATGAAACCATTACCATGACGTGTAATTATCATGACAAGTAATTACATGTAATTACTGCTATAAAACAAATGGTCACAGACTTTGTATAAGTGGTGTGACTCCTTTGAATAGCCCCTCAGGGCTTAGGTGTCAGAACTGCACTGATCTCTTATTGATGAACTATTTTGAAAATAGGTCTTCAATGAAAATGAGTTGAATAACCACTTTCAAGAGGACCCTTCAACAGTTCTAACAAGTCCAGCTCTTGGCATTACTTAATAGGCACTGCTCCAGTACAGTTGGAATTTTTTCTCTAGCCCAACCTTTCTTGAGCACTAATTGCTGTTAATTTTGTTGCTTCATATGCTATTTAGTCTCTGTGCTGTCATATATGTGGTTAGGCAGGAGCTTTGACCCTCTCCACTTCTTATTGGAGCTCCGAATCACACCCCCTTTCCAGCTTCTGCCTGACACTGCTCATCTGACATTACAGAGCCTAAGTAGCATATCCGGAACCAAAACTACCTGCATGGATTGCTCTTGAACAGTGTGAGCTAGAGAAAAAAAAAAATTCCAACTGTATTGGCATTAGTAAAGCAATGACTATTAACAGGTATTAAGAACTGGAGGTGATGAAAGGTCCTGTTTAAGGCACAATGTACCCTATCATAAAATATGGCTCCTGCTCTATGCACACATACTGTACTTTTACTGTATGCTACATTGTGTTTGTATGTTGTAGCCTCTCCATCATAGATTTTTAAAGTGGTGTAAAATAGTTTCAAATTAGTAATTTGTCATTATTTACAGGTACTTGTGACACTTTTCAATAGTGTGCCGGGCCACCACCGTGCCATATTCATCAACATTTATTCTACAAAAAAAAAAAAAAAAAAAGACTAAGTGAGCCAATCCTTGCCCTGTGTGCTTGTGGAAGTTTAATAGCCCTTTTCAATGACCGTATTGCTTCCTTGTCTAATTCAAGTAACTTTAGAGTTTAGCTACAAAATGTACCGTATTTACTCGAGTATAAGCCGACCCGAATATAAGCCGAGACCCCTACTTTTACCACAAAAAACTTGTAAAACGTATTGACTCGAGTATAAGCCGAGGTAGGGGGGGGGGGGGGGAAGAGATCCACCATTGCAGATAAAAAGTCTGGTCGTGTGCATTACAGCTTAGTAACTCCATGTGCCTCATAGTAATAGCAGTTAACCCCATCATGTCCCTCACATTAACCCCCTGTGTGCCTCACATAAGAGTTACTGATATGTGGGACATATGGAGGTAATAATTAGGTATCTTCATAATTAAGGTCCTTCATTAGTACCCTCATGTGTCTCACATATTAGTAACCCTTATATGGAGCACACAGGGGTTAATTTGAGGGACTTGATGGGGTTTACTGTTATTAATGTGAGGCACATGGAGTTACTGAAACTAAATGAATAACCCCAAATGTCTGACATTAATAGGCAGAGTAACTAAAGGAAGGTCCCTGTGTGTGTCACTTTACTGTAGCTTCCTCTCCTCCATACAACAGACTTCTTCCATAAGACACAATGAATCCTGGCCAGGTGTTACATACCAGTGGCTACAGGACCTTTGATGACATCACAGTCACGTGACCTCATGACAAGCCAATCACAGAGCAGTAGCACTAAAGGACCTCCCCCTTCCAGGTCCTTCCAGTTTTCTGTGCTCCATGGACCCTGACTTGTGTATAAACCGAGGAGAGCTTTTTCAGCATGAAAAATGTGATTAAAAAGTCAGCTTATACTTGAGTATATACGGGTATGTCATTTGCAAGAATTAACCAAATAAAGATAACTTAAGGATAGCCCATCAAAGTGTTAAAAGAATTCTGTGAAACATACTGTACTAAGTACATAGATTCATATATTCTACCTTTAATAATATAAAAAGATTGTAAACTTGAGTAAAGTAACTCCACACTTATTCAATGGATACATTAAATAAACTTGCTTTATACCCCATATATTACTGCATATATGCGCTCCTATAATGATATCTGATATTGGCACATGTCTTTACAGCAATGACAGCTAAGATTTAAATTATTGACACCTTAGATTTATTATTTAACCTGTATTCTAAGACGCATACTTTCCAAGAAAAAGTATGTGATGCAGTAGGCGGTGATAAACAGATAGCTCTAAAAGGACAACGATAAACCGTTCCAAAGTTCACATGCAGCTGTCACGCTGTGATATGGCTCCTGGTAATTTGCTGGCAATAAAAGCGTGTTTTTTTTTTTTTGTTTGTTTTTTTTGTTTTTTTGTTTTTTTATTGTAGTGCACATTAGGAGATCTGTCCATGTAATAGAGTACCAACTAGCTAGGTTATATCACCCAGGAATTGGGTTATTTTCTCTGATTGTTTTGCATGTGTAGGAATAACCCATAATGTGTCACCACTACTCATATCTGGCTGAGAATTTATTTATAATATACTGTTTTTGGAAAAATAGTTAAAGAATGTAGTCAGTTTGGCCCTTAGAAAATAAATGTTATATTTGTATAATGAAAAGTTATAGAATTTTCCAATATACTTTATGTATCAATTTCTCACAGTTTTCTAGACCTCTGCTTGCGGTCATTCATTCTGCTTAATCCCAGTGGATAAAAATCAGTTAATGCTCATGTGATGTACAGTCCATGGGCATGTGATGTACAGTCCATGGTCATGTGATGAACACACAGGTGCACAGCTCGTAACAGTCACAGCACAGTACTCAGACATCTGCCTGGTAAAGAGACGTGCACTTGGTTGCCCATCACATGACGGGCCCTTTAACACACTAGCAGGCCCAGTGCAAAGGTTTCATAGGTAGGGCTCCTCTCACCAACTGACGTGAATAAATTACAGTGCCCCCCCACACCATTTTTCTCCAGGAGTGTTTATTTTATGCCAGGAAGGTCATCGCCCTGCGGTGGATGGCCCCAAAATCTCTGTCGATATCCCAGTGGCGGAAGTTGATTTAATTCAGTTATCCCATTTAACCAAATTATATACAAGAGGAGGGGTTGTCCCCAGAAATTTTATGAGGTGTGGGGAGCGTGGTTTGATTCCCCCGCAACCCAATAATCTGCTCCATTACAATCGGCGTTGAACGCTTTTGCATCCTGAGGGGCGGCATTTGCTGGGAAGGTCCAAGGCCCCTTGTGCCGGTATGTTGTGATGCTATTGTGCTCTGTTCTCCATTGTGCTATTGCTACGGTGGTTGAGTTGGGATCCAGGTGAGGTGGTGAGGTGGCATGTCTTTTTATCTATTTATGCTTTCCTATGTATTTTATTTTGTGCTCTTTGTGAGCGTGTTTTTCCTGACTGTATTACTTGCACTTTTGTATAACTTTCAATAAAATGAGTTTTAAAAAAAAAATTACAATACCGCCTCAGTAGCCCCCACATAGTATAATCCCTCCTTAGTTCCCATCACATAGTCCAATTCCCCAGCACTTCTAAATAATAGTTCCCCCTTATAAATAATGGTTCCTGTTCACAAGTAACTACCCCTTTATCAGTAATATTTATCAGGGGTTCATTATTTATAAGCAGGGCTTACTTTTTTTTTTAAAAGGGGCTAAGATTCCTTGCCTATAAATAATAATGCTCCTTATAAATAATGGTCCCTGTTTATACATAATAACACACTTTTTGAAATAATAGTCACTGTTTATAAATAATAATAACCATTGAAAAATAATTGTCACTGTTTATAAATCATCCCTCTTAATGCCCTCTTATAAATAAGTCACTTCTAAATCATAATGTCCATTATAAATAAACAGTGCCTGCTCATAAACTATATTGCCTTCCTATAAATAATAGTCCCTGCTCAGAAGTATTAACGTCCCACAAAAAATGGTCCCTGCTCATAAATAATAATGCCTCTTTATAAATAGTCCCCCTTATCAGTAACAGTCCCCCTTTATAACTAGTACTCCCTTAATAGTTCCCCCTTTTAAATAATAGTCCCCACTTATAGATAATAGCCCCCCATAATGAATAATAGTCTCTCCCTATATATTATTATATTATTTATTGGGAGGGGCTCTATTATATATAAAGTGAGAACCATTATTCATGGGGACTGTTATTTATAAGGGAGAAGTATTATATGGAGGAAATGTATTTTTAATGGGGCTTTTATAGGGGGAGGCTATTATGGGGGGGGGCTATTATTTATAAGTGGGAATTATTATATACCCCATTATAAATAATAGTTTTATACCTTTTATAATAGACCTTTTTAAATATAATAGTTACCTTACTATAAATCTTAGGCGACTTATAAGTAATGGGTCCTTTATTCATAAATAAGTGCCTCTTCAGCAGTAAGTGCCTCATTTTTCCTTTAAAAAAACAAAAACCTTTTAGTCATCTTACCATGACCCTCAATGAGACCTTCTCATGGTGTTGCAATCTGTTCCTGGTCTGTTGCAGGTGGTGTGATACACTGATGTCATCACGCCACCTCTATGTGGAACATCTTGCACAATCCCTGTAATTCTTCTTTAGTAGAACAGGGACTCTTGATATAAGTCATCAGGAGAAAGTCCCCGTACCATAGAACCTGGTGCAAGTGTATTGTTTGCCTTATGGTGAAAGCCACCCTGCACATGACCATGGACTGTATAGTAAGTGATCATGGACTGATTTTATCCACTGGAAGTAAACAGAATGAAGATCTAGAAACCCACAAGGAATTGATGCAGAAAGTGTTTTGAAAAACTGTATAGCTTTTCATTAAACAAACAATAACATTTATGTGATAAAACTGGCAACCCCTTTTATTGCATGGATTACAGCCAGTCTAAAATGAAGTCTATCGGTATAAAACCTCATGCCTTTCTTGTGTTATAGTGTGGTCAGCCAATAAATTCGACTCTTATTCCATATGCAATTGAGCTGTTCGGTGCACCCAGAAAGTGTGTGACTGCTGGAGCACACACATTGGCCTGTACCCTTCGAACCGAAAACAGGTGCTTATTTGTTTATGGCATAAAAGTAGAAGTTCTCGGCAGCAGGAATACACTTTGACACAAGAAAGTTACATGGCACATAGGAGTAATGGACCCTACAACACCATACAAGATGTTTAAAAGCAGTTTTGGTGGTAAGAGACTCCCTTTAAATTGTTGTTTTATTTTTATTTTTTTAGGATTTGCAGACCTGGGTGGATAATGTGGATGACCATGGCTTCGTACTGGTGTCATTTGGTGCAGGAGTAAAATATTTATCTGAAGACATAGCTGAGAAGCTAGCAGGAGCCCTTGCCAAATTGCAACAAAAAGTGCTTTGGAGGTGAGATGTAACCATTTTTTCTACAGTAGTATCAATGTATAACTCTGCTCTAACATACATTTTTGGCCCTGGCCCTGTTTTTGAAGAACTTTTAAGGATAAGGACTCAGGTTCCTAAATATTTAATAAGAAGGTGGACAGTGTGCACAATACTATATATGAGGGAGCTGAATATCTGTTGCAGGGCAGTTGGTGTAAATGAGGCCGTCTTCTCAGAGAGAGAGAAGGATTTTTTTATTAAAGAGGTTTCGATTAACTTACAGATGTGGCAAAGTATAAGATCGCACTTTCACTTCTGTGATTAGATATCGTGCTGCAGCTAGAAAGTCAATCTAACTCTGCTACATCTGTAGGCAAAAACTCTACTTCTACAAAATGAAGAAATAGAAACTCTAAAAGAAAAAAAAAGTTATTTACTGTTGGTGCAAAGTTCATCTTCGGTATCGACGTACTGCTTTATGCCTATAGAATCATTCTGGTTACATTTTTTGTGCACTTAGCTTATATTTACACATTGGAAATCAATGCTGTGACGTTAAAGTATGGTATTGATTGTTTGGCCTACAGCTACTTCTTATCATCTGTACTTTTCAGCAGAGGAATATTTCACAGCAATGAAGTAGATATACTCAGCACTTCTTTGTTTAAGCTTGTTTTTTAATTTTTTTATTTTTTTTTAGGTTTACAGGACCCAAGCCTAGGAATTTAGGTAACAACACAAAGCTAGTAGAATGGTTACCACAGAATGACCTACTTGGTGAGTGAAAGTTACATTAATTTTTACATATTAAAATGTAAAAACTTTTTATAGTCCTCTTATAGATCAATAGTAAACTTAAAGAACATGTACAGGAACAGTAGCTATGTTTTAAGAATCGTTTAGGAAAATCTAATGATTGTGACAGGCAGAGTGCTGGAGTCCTGCTATATCAGGGGTAGGGAACGTACGGCTCTCCAAGCTGTTGCAAAACTACAACTCCCAGCATGCATACTGGCTCAGCTGTTCTGGGAACTCCCATGGAAGTGAATGGAGCATGCTGGGAGTTGTAGTTTCACAGCAGCTGGAGAGCCAAAGGTTCCCTACCCCTGTGCTATATCAACCCCAGGTTTCTGACCTATGTGTGGTCCAGGGCGGGTCTGGAGTAGGCTTCTGCCCAAGTGTGGGCCCTGGGCTCATTACAGGGCAGATCCAGGGAGTGAGAGGAGGTGTCTGGTGTGTCCTGATACTCCAGTCTGGTGAGACTATATCATGCTTATTTGTTTGTTCGTGTGGCTGTAAGTAAACCACACATATAGTTAGCTTCTTATTACTGTTTAGTTAGTAGCTCAGACAGGCAGGATTTTGTTTCTTATTGTTCTGCCTGACGTTAAGGCTGTATTTTATTTTGCTCATTTTTTTGCAAAGCTTTATTTATTTTTGCAATGCACTTGATATTTTAGCAGGAGCTTTGCATCAATTCAAATAAACTGCTGGGTAGCATCTTGTTCTTCTCCCCTTCTCCATAATCTGCTGTCAACCCTCAAAAAACATTGGTGGAAGTGGGATGTTGTACTGAACAGTATTCAAGCATAGATTATAGCATGGTCATGATCTGCTTTATGTACAAGGACAATAAGTAGTGTAAATGGTGGTAGTGGGGAAAAAAAAACATAGCAACACCCCTATCACTTCTTTTCACCACTGCCACTAGTCTACACTACTTATTATACCTGAACTATAGCATCCTTGTGTCACACAACAGGGATAAACCATAGTGGAGATGCATAGCTTTTATTTTTTATTTTTTTTTGTTTCCCAACTGCCACTACTGTACACTACGTATTATCCCTTATAACATCATTGTAAAAGTACAGAGAGAAATCATAGTGGGGTCACTTTGGTTAATAGTGAAATTTACTAAGTTCAGACAGCAAAACTAAAAGTTTTTAGGTATTTAATAAGTGTTAACTATTTATTCAGGGTAGTCCTATCACATAAGATTTTTTATATATATATTTTCTTTTAGGACATCCAAAAATTAGGACCTTCCTTAGCCATGGAGGACTAAATGGTATTTTTGAAGCCATGTACCATGGGGTTCCAGTTGTTGGAATCCCACTGTTTGGAGACCATTATGATACTATGACCAGAGTGCAGGCAAAAGGCATGGGAATACGTCTGGACTGGAGTCGGATGACGAGAGATAGTCTATATGAGTCCCTCTCAGATGTTATCCATAAACCAAGGTAATTCATGCACTATTTGCGATATATGCCAAACTCAAACATGTTTGTCCTTCTTTATTAAAGAATAGCATTGCCTTGGTAATTGAATTGAAATCTCACGTCTGGATGGCAGTAACTCAGGAACCAAAATGAAACAAATATACATCCTAGTACTTACAGATGGATCAGCTCTATGGAAGACACAGATTTTCCTCTTAAATAAAAAAAAAAAAAGATAAGGCGATTTTACTTAAAGGGATTCTACCATTAAAAGATGTTTTTTTTTTTTTTCTACTGACCACGTCGGAATAACCTTAAGAAAGGCTATTTGTCTCCTACCTTTTGTTGTGGTCTCTGCCGCGCCAGTCATCCGAAATACCGTTTTTTCCCGGTATGCTAATGAGTGTCCGGCAGCAATGAGGGCGGGCCCCAGTGCTAACACGCCGATGGAGGCGTCCCCATTGCTGCTGGAACTGCCATATCCAGCGCTGCCTTCTTCGTGATCTGCGTCCTCCCCTTCTGTGTCCTCTTCTTTGGTCGTCATGCATGACGCATACGCAGTAACATGGTCTCGCAGCCAGAGCCGACTGCGCATGCGTCATCCATGACGACCAAAGTGGTCAGTAGAAAAAAAAACATCTTTTAATGGTAGAATCCCTTTAAATTCAGATTTCTCCAGTACTCTGGTTTCCTCCTACTCTCCAAATAGTTACTAATCTCTTCTTGTGATCCAAGGTTTCTGGGTTTTTCTTATTCTGTAGAAGGAATAAAAGAGGAATGTCACAATGGAGATGTCTAGGGAAAACCCGCTAGATTTGTCACTTTTAACGCTACATTTGAGCTATATGTAAGTGTTTCTATACACCCTGAAGCAAAAGGAATAACTTGAATATAGTGGAGAGGATTAACGATTGCATCTATATGAGTTTTCTGTCATAGGAGGGTGATAATATGGCACATTATTGGCTCAAGGCCTTTCCCTGCTCCAAAGATGCAACACGTTCCCTATTCTGCACCTTACTTCTCACTTTCTATGAGACTGGGTGGATCAGGGGTATCCCCTTCCTGGTCTGACATATTTATTGTAACTCATGCCAGTGAGTTATACAGGATCCTTTAGCCAGTTTCTGACCGATGTAGATCTCCATTCTGGGGCATAGCTATGTTACTGAGTTACACAGAGGCCGGAACTAAATCAGCTGATGCCAGTTGAAGCCTTTATTAAGATTGGCATCAGAAATACCAGTCTTAATAAATTCCTCCATCGTGTTTTAGATACAATATGTTAGAAATGAGCTTTCTAAATATGTTCTTGTAAAAAAAAGTGTCACTTTTTCATTGTACTTGACTAGTTACTACCAATAATATTGCATCTAGTGATATAAAGGTTATTAACATTTTTGTTTGTTTGTCATAACACAGCTATCGACAGCAAGCAATGAAACTCTCAAGAATCCACAAGGATCAGCCAGGTCATCCGGTCACCAGGGCTGCGTTTTGGATTGATTATGTCCTCCGACACAATGGGGCTGAGCATCTTCGTGCTGCCACCTATGACATTTCAATTGTGCAATACTTCTTGGTTGATATTGTATTACTCGCAGTGATCGCTGTTATTTTAATGTGGTTTGTGCTTTCAAAAATCAGGAAATACTTGCAGAAGAGCAAAATTACAGACCATAGCACCGCCAATGGATTTTACCATAATGGCCTAGCAAATGGAAAACACAAGAAGAATGGTCATATTAAGCATAAAGAGAAAGTAAAATGAACCACCTCAAGCCCGAACTAAAGGAACCGCTGTAACATGGATTCTAACTTTTGTCATTAGTACTGGAGTTGTCACTGCTTCAATGGAAACACACCCTGTATAGTAGGCTGCAGCATCAAGGCACCCATGGCCATTCATTTCAATCATTATTTATTCCAAGATTATCTTCTCCATTCATTTGAACGACTTGAAGTTTAATCCACAATAACACTTCTAAACAATCAATCTCACCATTCTGTATTTCTTGGTAATTTTCATTCAGAACTCTACAAATCCATTTCTTTTTACTAACACATCCATGCTATTTCTACTTGAATATAAAAAAAAGTTGTGCCTGATATCCTCCATTTTTGTAATACACATTGTGTGAATGTGCTTCACTCCTTTTTTTAATACATTGTTCATGTACAGTATCTTATATTTGCCGTACTTGGGCCTAAACCACTATTTATATATAAAAAAAATACACCCGTAAGTTTGTATGTTAGCTGGGATATAACTGCACTGGTATTCTTTTTATTGCTTTTATGTTAGCCTGAGATTAACAGAATTTAGGAATGGTATACATTATATCTAGTACATTTAAATTCACAACTATAATGAAATAAACCTCAAAAAAAAGTAGTGGAAACTAAATTGGATAATGATCCACTGAGCACATAAAACCCATATTCTCAATAACTAGAGAGGAAATAATAAATGGCATGCAGATTTCTGCAGACCTGTGGCACCAAGTAATTGATATTCACACGCACTGTAGTAAATGACTTTTGTCTATAATTACAAGGTTACATATGCACAGCATTGCTCTTAGTTTCTGGACCTTTGACTAGTAGATATTAATGTCATGTGAGATAATTATTTTCTGTGGGAAGTAGCAGATGAAATATTAGAAGGACTGGCAAGAGTGTTGTCAGTGCAGATATATAGAGGCGTACTGTAACTTGAAACTCCAGGGGCCCCAAATAAATTTTTTAATGGGCCCCACACTTACAATGTTCTATCAATAATATGTATATAAGTTGTTGTAGAAAGGCCTTTGGGCTTCCTCGGGGCTCTAAATAGATATTTCAATCTCTGCACCCCCTATAACTATGCTCCTTTATAAACAATATATCTTCCTTTGTGTTCTTTCTCACACTTGTATTCATTTAGTTCCCTCTGGTTACTTTAACAAGAAAACAGACTTGAGATTAATATTTAAAACAATATAATTTAGGGATTTATATGATAAATGACACTGAGGGAGGGGAACTGTCACATATTTTACATCTTTGAGTAATTCAGTACTTCTGATTATCAGAGCAAACATGTTGACCTCTCTTCATGCCACCATAGCATGCTGGCTACCGAGATATTTATATTTATACTATACATCTTCCTGTCACTAACAGTCCTCCATAAGTCACACTCATGTCCTTGGAGTGCCCCTGGCTCCTCTTACCTACTATAGTGCCTAGTCTTGCACAGATAACTATGGTGCGCCCTATTCACCTCCTTCTCACAGGGCATGAGTTAGAAACATATTATTGTTCCACTGTGTAATTTGCCTTCTCAGGCTCGGGGGCTGGTAATTTATACAGTGTATTGGTCTTCAGGTAGAGGTTGCCCCATCATAGGTTATTTAGCTATACAGTGGTCTCTTCCCCTGACCAACTGAAACCAATTCCTGCCTCTCTCAGCAAGTTAGGAGGAGAGTTCTATGATAAGCCATAATGGACCATAGATTATGAATACTACAGTAGACTACATGCTATAGTAGTCTGTATTTACTGAAAGTGTGTATTTAGTGGGATTTACCCATTGTCCTCCATGTTTAATGAGATGCAAAAATGTAGAACATCCGTTATGACTGTGATAAGTGTTACACTAATCGACAGTATTGCAACGCGAGTCTGGTCTAGTCTAAAAGTGATGGATGAATGTATATGACTGACCACTTAATATAGAGCTAGTCCAATTTTCACCATATTTGTTGGTTGTCACCAGAGCCCATAATAGATGGATTAAGGTCACATGAACCAAACAATGTTTTCCACTTGGGAATTGTTGTTACGATTTCCGCAATATTACTTTTTGTGCCCATTTGTAAATGATCTCTTTGGAGAAATGAGGGCAATGCCATATCTCTTTGGAGCAATGGCAACTGAGGCTCCATTTCAAAAATGGGAAATTCTTGTTTGATGGGTTGATATGCGGCGTTCGGGTGACAGACTCCCTTTAAGCACAGTTATTGCATAGCAGTCAATAATTCCTTGTGATTATCTTTCTTCCATTGTCCTCTATCAAAAAAAATTAAAAAAATCTAGAGGGGAATATATGGCCACTACAGTAGCAGCACAGTGGATAAACCAGGTCAGCACGTGGCATAAACACTGTGGTTTCACAGTCCCTGCAAAGTGGATGGGATTCAACAAATGGATGGGATTCAACAAATTTCATCCACATGTTGCTTCTAGAACCTACAGTGCAAAGTGACGGACAGCAGATTTTAAACCCACAACTTGAATGACTGAGAAATTTGCAGGAGAGCCAAAGCAAAAAGAAACCCACGCAATTATTGGGGGAAGAGGGGGTTGCTGCAAAGGCTTGCAAATCAATATGATCCAGAAGTTTCCTGAAAAATCCTGTAGTGGCCATTTGTAAGTAGACTTCAGATAGGGTAATATGATAATTAGGTGAACAGTGAGCTTGCCATATTTAATAAGAAAACCAGCAAAGTGTCTGTTCATGTAGTGATGTGTCCCATTTCAGCTTGATATTGTGACCTGCACAAGTCAGTGAAAGCTAGCAATTTGCTCCAAATGAACAGAAAAACAAGTGAATTGCTATCTCAGTCTGTTAAACAGATAATTTGCATTTCATTTCTTGGCTTTACAGTGAAATTATCCATCTGAACACAGACATGGAAAGGTGTTTTATGCATGTTGGTCCTTTTATGTTGTCTTAGTACTAAAAGAAAATATATGTGAAAGAAACTTTGATGAAATGTATTCTACTGAGTAGATAGAATGGCAATGGGAAGAATAATTGAGACTGGATTTATGATATCATGACTGCTTTCTTCTAACTACATCAGGGACGACAGGCTTGCACATTCCAGTTTGCAACACTGAGGCAGCAGCTGACTTCCTAATTTCATCATGGAAGACAGATTTGCATATTCTTCCCATGGTGCTTTCTTCTAGAAATTGTTTCACTCTTGTTCTTTGGCTGTGTTTATTATCTGTTTACATGAACGGGGCCAGACCATGGACAAAAATCCTAAATATTTTATTTTTAGGACATTAGGACTCCAGTACGTGATCTTTTTATTTGGTATTTTTTCACCTTCCCTGGCCACCTGCCACAATTCTAAAATATTCTTGACAACCACTTTAATATTTCTCAGAAGAGTATATAATCTTATTTACAAAGCATATATCATTTTAGGGACATTCTGACAGACCTTACAAATGTACTGTAATGATTTTGAGATATTGGCTATTGTACAAATATATTTGTGACTTACAGAATTTATAAATTACAAATGCCACTGGACTAGCCACTGTTCTTTCCATCAGACATAACAGCTTTTGCAACAGAATTTCAAAAGCATCTTAAACAGAGTCTTGCAAAAACAGATTTTTTTTTTCAAACATTCATCCTAAAATGAAAGAAATTGAATTTTATGAAAAATGTGCCACTGTTATTACATTCTGTCTGCCCCGTGCTTTTTACAATTTTATTACTCTGGTGGTTCATATTATGAAATGTGGAAAGTTCTGCAATCATCAAATATTAAAGAGTACCATTTTTTTTTTACCATTGTGTCAGGGGTTGTTTAGCGACCATTTTCGTAATATACTGTACTATCCTTCCTAACATTCTTTTTAGTATAAAACAAGTTGCAACCGTCTGCTTAGCTACCCACTAACTGGGCTGTTACTAAAGAAAGTCTGTACATATTCGTATTGTGAATATGCAGAACTGAAGAATTTACCTAAAGGGGAATGATAACTTCAAATGACTGTATCTCCGGTTTTATACCATCTAAAAAAAATGGTTCTGATATCATAAGAAAGCTGACCTTTATGCTGCTTATAGAGTAACATTCCCAACTGTGTTTTAACTAGTGATATCACAATTCTTTTATAGCTTCAGTTCAGTGTCAGCTTTCTTGTGATAACTTAACCATTGTTCTAGGTAGGATATAACTGGGGATACAACATTTGAAGTGACTATTTCCCCTTTGGTAAATGTTTCAGTTCTACGTGTTGCATTGAGTATGGGTGTACAGACATAGTCTCTGGCAATGCTTTTTTACAGCATAGTTAATGGGAACTTTCCAGCCTGTTTTCTATTAAAAGGAAGTTTGTTAGGTTAATAAAGTAGTATACACACCCTAACACTATAGCAAAAAAAAAGGAAGTTGCAGTTTGAAACTACATTCCTAAAGGTGCTTGATGAGTATGTACTGTTGATAGTTATATCATGTTCTTGCACTTGTCCAAGAATGGCCCAAGTATACAAATCCTAACAAACCGCCATGATTTAGCATCATCCGCTTGTTTGTTGTGGCCCACTGATTATTTTCTTCTTTCGGCCATGTTAATAAATCACTGTCTGACGTATAGTACTGTGCACTTCGCTATCTTATAAGCAAAGGAATCGAAAACCATACCGTGCTCGGTTTATGATTTAATAATTCCTGACAAGTATTGTAAAGGAGACTGAGCAAATTATTTGGAAAGTCATCACCTTTAGATGAAAGTACTCTGTAAATACCAAATAGAAGTAGGTTTTCTAGGAATGCAGACTGCACATAAGGTATATGTACATAGTGAACAGTGCTTATTTATTAATTTTATTGGTTTTTCTACTTTGACATACTCCACCAGGAGCTTTGATTGAAAATGAACTAATGTGTACTGTAGCATAAGCAACCAAAATATTCATAAAGCAATGATTGGTAGAGACATTATTTGTGTGTAAAACATTATTTTAGTACTGAAATAAATTGAAAATAAAATTTTAAATGGTTTAACTGAACGTCTGAAGCCTTAATGCAAGGGCTCATATTTCGAGACAATAGAGGTAATGTCAGTGCCTTTAAATATCCTGTACATTGACAGCGTTGGTCTTCACATTGCAAACAAAAAGCAGCCTTTACTTTTAGGGCAGCCTAAATGTTTTAATACAGCGGCTTATTGATTGTAAGGCACCACTGCTGAATGAAAGACTTGTGGTCAGAAAAGAACACTGTGTGACCCTAAGCACAGAGACTGCTTTGTAGCATTGAATTAATAAGTATATTACTAATATAGGAAGTCTACAGCATTTCACAGCAAACCTCTGATGTCTGCATATAACAAATATATGATGCAGAGAGAGTGAAATTAAAAGAAAACATTTTATATTATATAAGAAAAATTTGTGAAGAAAAACTGCACTATGGAAAAAGTGTTACTGTCCTGCTAATAAATTCTACATTGGGTAACTTTATAAATACTTTTCTTAAGTCATCATATGAGTTACATGATGTAAGAAAACATCTCCATCCTAAAGTTATATTCGGAATTCCGATACTTTCTCTTTAGGCCGGGACTCCGCGGGTTGGGAACGCAGCGATTTGCTTGTGGCGGAAATGCCGTGGGAAAAATCCTGGCGTTTTACAGTAACTGCAAAGTGGATGGGATTCATGCGAATCCCATGCCCACTTTGCACTCCAAACCATGGCACAGACACCCTGCGATTTCCAAAACTGGAATGGTTTTTTAAATCGCAGCATGGCAATTATATCTATGGAAATGCCGATGACTACCCTGTAGATATAATAGTAACAAAGTCTGCGAAGGATAACTCCACAAACTTTCTGTTCAATGTGCTGCAGGAAGAACCACGATGCGTTGCCGCCACGGTTTTTCCCGCATCAGTTTAGCACTGAGGATCGTCCTGTGGGGCCTTAGCCTAAATGGGGTTTTCCAGGTAAAAACGGACAACCCATTTAATATTTAAATATGCCAGGGGCAGTGAAAAAAAAAAAAAAACATACTTGCCTTTTCCCAGTGTTCTGGTGCCTCCCAGCACAGTGATGACGTGTGGCGGAAGTCCCAGCCACACAATGTGAAGGGCATGTGATGTTACTACCTGTGACATCATGGTTCTCTTCCTGCGGTGTGCTTTGGCCACTGGTTGACCTCAGTGGTCAGGTGCCTCCTGAGGCCACTTAGCGGCTTAAGTGGAAGGGTCCATTCACTGAGTATTTTGGCACTGAATCCACATCAAAATCCATGTGGAAAAAAATCAGAAAAAGGAACCCATTGAAGTCAAATGGGAGTCTTTTTTTCCACGTGAATTCGGCGTCAAAATCAGCGCCAAAAAACTCAGTATGAATGGACCCATGACAAGATGCTGGAGCAGAAGCACCTGGAACTGATGAGTGTGATTTTTTTTTTTTTTTTTTTTTTTTTTTTTTTTTTCAATCGCCCCCAGCATGTTTAAAAAAATAAATAAATGCCTGGACAACCTCTTTAACTAAGTAAAGTGGATTGTGTAAGCTGAAATGATAGTTATACAATTGGGGGATAGACATACATGTCAAATTTAAAACAGATTTTGGTGGAATCCACTTCAAATCCAACAACAATTAACAAATCATACATTTAAAACCGGTTTGTGCAAATATGTTCATGTGTAATGAAACTTTTTAAAAGGATTTTTAGTGCCACTGGGGGAAAAAAATCTGCTACAGAATTAACTAATATAATAAAATTCTGCAGATTCTACACTTAACTCCTGTCTTCAATTCTCTTGCACTGGAGAAGGGTGCATCAGATTTATGAGGAGGGGTACACGTTCTCATAAATCATACACACCATCTGCTGGGGCTGCACCGAAATCTTCCTTAGTTCATAGCTGGCATAGATTTTTAGAATTGCTTATGCAAGTTTTCTAGCATAAATGACAATAAATCCGATGGAGTCTTGGCCCCACTCATGGTATTCCCCTTGGTACTCCGCCTTTCAGGAAAGTTACAAGGAAAAGTGCAAAAGGTTTTTTTTTTGTTTTTTTTTTAAGAAAAATCCTGCTTTGAGCATCAGAAAACTGTAGTGCAAGGCATCATAAATCTGCTCCAATGAGTCTAATCCTCATGCAGATTCACACAACTTTAAACGGCACATGTGGAGTCCTGGCTTAAGGGTTGTAGAAATACCCCACTATGTAAATCAATAACTCCTGGAATATTGGGGGTTCTCAATCCTTATTATCATGCATGGTATATTAGTTAAATGCCTAGTGTCTTGTGACTGGCTAATATATAGAAAAGAACTAATAGAACTGAGACTCCTTGACCTTTCTAACAGTGTGAATTGTGTAAGTGTATCCATGTGTATTATGTGTCAGGTATAAGCTATAAGTCTCTACTGAACCTATAGTACTTGTGGCTACAATGTCATATAGAATCCATGAAAAATGGGATGTATTCTGCCTTTTAGTAGCATTGCCTATAGCGGAGAATATAGTGCCACAAAAAGCACCTGACATAATCTGTGGACCTAAAACCTTAAAGCACTGAAGAAAACAGAGAATTAAAGTGAACCAATGATACAGTACATGTATTTACCAGCCAGTTTATTGCTGTAATATTGCAGTACAATTAGGATTAATTATTTTAATAATTTATGCTATGACTCAAAAACAATACTATACTAACCAAATGTTTGCGCTTATTTTCCAAAACAATTGGTGCTAGACAGTCCAAGTCTAAAAAGACTACAATACAAAATATCACAAGCATTATAATTGTTAAGGTCAACCCTACATAATTACTTGTAATTACAATTACAAAAAGTAGCAAATAGACCCCTTAATTTCTATTGTATCCTGTAAAGCTCAACAAGTAAAGTGTAAATTAACATGGTTTCTGAAGTTTAGTACAGAATTATACATTTTACTTGTATAAATGCAGTAATAGAAATAAAATATTTGTTTACAATATTTTTGACGAGTTTTATTTTTATTACACTGCGTCGGAGTCATCTGCCAAAATGAAGAGTATAATTCCTTCTCTTCCTTCTTTCCTCCCGATAATGCTGTTAATCTGAAAAGACAATAACACATTATTTCGCTATATAGTAACTAGATTAAGGTTTTCATTAACTAGTCTAAATTAAAGTACGTTTTTAGAAAATTCCTTTTAACTACTGAATATTTACCTTTTGGCAGAAATGTTCTCATGAGTTCTATGTAAGAATACATTGTATCTTGGTCCGTGTCAAAATGTTTAAGCAACTCGTCACTTGGACACTCTTCTCCGAGAACATTCTTTATTTCTTCATAGGTTAGATAACCATCTGCATTTTTGTCTGCTCCGTAGAAAAATATCTGAAAGTCTGAACATAGAGAAGATTCAAATGAATTTAATGAAAGCTTGTGGTAAATAAATATGCCATTTTTCCTTGAAACCTGATGTCAAGACAAAGTATTGATCTTCTTCACATGATAGCAATGTTTCTATTATTAATCTACCTTAGATTCTTCTTCAGGGACGTAACTTGAGGGGGTGCAGTCACACCGGGGCCCAGGAGCCTTAAGGGGCCCATAAGCACTGGCATCAGTATTGAGATTGCAGCTTCTATCTGGCCCGTAAACCAAGGAGACCAACAGATTACCCTAACCAAACTAAGGTGGATTAAACTCCTTAGCACCCGTAACAGTCACTATCAAGAGCTCGCTGTAGGGATGAGGTAGGGGGCACCAGACAAAGGATTGCACTGGGTCCCACAAGACTTTAGTTATGGCACTGTCCCTCTTCATTTTCTGCCTGTGTTATTTCACCCCAATACAGTCAGGGGTTTCCGTGCAACCTATTTGGATCTCAATATTATACATTTTTTCGTGGAGTAGAGCGTTTATTCTGCTAGCTATTTATCTGTGGGGAAATGCTGATGCAGAGCATTGACATTCCATTACGGCTTTCCGCTTCTGATTAGGCCCAATGAATGGGCTTAATCAATCGGAAGTCTCAAGCCATGGACTCTGTAGCTGAATTGAGCAGGGTGCTTATTTTTTCTCTACCATTGAAAATAATGGCAGGTTTCACAGTGTGGACATAACCTTATATTACCAATCTTCTTTAAATTCTAAGGCATTGCTCAATCATAAATCTCAGCAGACCTGCCATATGTGTATCCTGTTTTGTTGCACATGGACCTAGTAGATAAGAGAGGACCCTGTAATCTTAAAATCAGCTTCCAATTAAGGCCCCCACATAACGATCTGCAGCCAAAAAGCATTATTGAAAAGACTGTGGCAGAAACGCATCGTGTTTTTTTCCATAGTGTTTTTCACAGATTACTTTTTGTCCCAATTCTATCAATATGGAAAATGCCATTACATGTAGGTGATTGAACTAATAGAATTCATGCTAACAACTATTGGTTGCTTTTCAGGGAGTCATATGAAGCCCCTAATCCAGCTGCATGTCCTTATTCTGCTAGGGATCAGGTTCTCAAACCTGGTATACACAGTCCCATCTGCCTGTGTTTATAAAGGCTTTAGACTGCCAGAGAACAATGGCGTAACAAGTAATCATTTGGTCCCATAGTAGAACACATTCTATCATGACCATGTTAAAATTAACTAGTGTACAACTTATTTTGATCTCTTTTACAAACAGTCAGAACTCACATAGTGATCTGACAGTACAGACAATGTACACAATGTGACGTCATAATACTGCTATAATGCACACAGTGATATCACAGTACAGGGATAAGGTATACAGTAATGACACAGTACAGGGATAATAAACACAGTAATGACACAGTACAAGGATAATGTGAACACTGATGTCACAATATAGGGGTAATATACACAATTGTGTCACAGTACAGGGATAAGGAAAACATTGATATTACACTACTGGGATAATATACCGTACAATGTCAAAATACAGATATAATACACACAGCGATGTCACAGTACAGGGATAAGGCAGACAGGTATATAATAATACAGGCATAATATACCCAATGATGTAACAGTACAGGGATTATATATAAAGTGATGTCACAGTACAAGATTAAATGGACTTAGTTGGTGAACCCCATTGAAAATGTTACATCTTCTACTCTGGTAGCTGTGCCCATGCCGGAGGAGAGTCAGGAGTCTCCTGCAGGAGCTAATGATGCATGCGCAATGTGGAATTGATGCCATTATATGTGCACCTGCTCACAAAATGTGTCTTGAGCTACTGGAGCTGACTCTTCTCCAACTATCTAAATGTTTTGAAAACCAGCGATTTGGCATCGGAGAATAACATGGAGTCACAATTCACTGATAGGAAGTGCCATCTGCTCTTCACTCCCTCCTCTATTATTCTATCTCCACAGTGGCAATATGGTGCGGCCCCTAGGACTTATCCCTCTGTTTCTGCCACTATTGGTGAAATTCAGGGCATGTTTTAACCATGAATAACAAGGTTTTCTCTCTGGCACAGTAGTGGAAACGTTGGCAATGGGACTGCCTGTTGTGACCTAACTACCACTAAGGGCTCATTCACACTACGTATACGGCAGCTTATTCTGAACGTAAAACATGTTCAGAATAAGCGGCGTATAAAGCAGTTCCATTCATTTCTATGGGAGCCGGCATACGAGCGCTCCCCATAGAAATGAATGGGCTGCTTCTTTCACTGCAAGCACTCCCATTGAAGTGAATGGGAAGTGCTGCGTGTATGGCTCAGCATGAGCAGTTTCTGTGTCTAGGTAGTATGTTAAATCATCTACCCAGTAAATGATGTGAATGCACAGGCTGCCTGCCATGCTGTATTCTGCCTATCTGTGTGTAGGACAGTAAGGCCCAGTTCACACACAGCAAGATTTTGGCGCAGAATCAACGTCATAATCCGCCCCCTCACAATGGTGGTCTACGTAAACCGCTACAGTTCTTTTTTACGCTAGTGGCATATTGCCGCTATTGGAAAAAAGAAACAAGCTGCCCTTTCTTCAGGCGGATTCAGCGGCTGAATCAGCTGTAGTGTCCACCTCGTGATAGCACCCTCCGGACTAGGTCCATTCATTTGGGTTTAATCCGGAGCGGAAAGCCGCGATGGGATGCCATGCACTGCACCGGCATCTCGTCACGGCAGCTGCAACGGAATACGACACACGGAATCCCCGTGTGAACGTAGCCTAACTATACAATGAGTCATGGTCATCCTGAGGGTCAGGGAGTGGATTCTCTTGTGGCCAATTCAAGATTACACAGTAGCATAGGATTTAAAGAGCACCAGAGAATGTCTATGATATATACTGCCATTTCAAACCCTGCACTGGGTATAACACTGTGTATTACCTGGAGCATTACCTTAATCTAAACTCCATTAGTTTTGATATGTTCCCATTGTACGTTTTCTTAAGACATCTTATATAGTATAAGCAATAGAATAGTAAAACAAAAAAATTGCTTATGAATATGTGATATTTTCATGCTGTGGCTCTGAAAAGCAAAAATGCAGTTGTGAGTAACATGACCTTACCGGCTCGGTTTTTCAGGAAAGACGTGGGTATATGTTGTTCTATAGGTTCTTCCTTTTCTTTTGAATAAAATGGATCTGTGTTCTTTATATTTGGGATATATTCTGTAAAGTATATTAACCAGGTTTGTGTATTACATATGATGAAGATATGTTAACACATAACTTTTAACACTTATATTTCATTGAAGAGATTAGGAAAGAGGCCAGAACATACAAGATGGGTGATACTGTATTAGTTGTATCTGAAGGTGTCATGTCACTGACATTTTCAAATTCAATAAGTGGAATGTCTCAGAGTCGCCATAGTGTTTGCAGGCGTGCCGCTTTGTATGATTCACTTTTCGCACAAGAAACTACATGTGATTAATATTAGAGATGAGCGAACACTAAAATGTTCGAGGTTCGAAATTCGATTCGAACAGCCGCTCACTGTTCGAGTGGGTTTCGAACCCCATTATAGTCTATGGGGAACATAAACTCGTTAAGGGGGAAACCCAAATTCGTGTCTGGAGGGTCACCAAGTCCACTATGACACCCCAGGAAATGATACCAACACCCTGGAATGACACTGGGACAGCAGGGGAAGCATGTCTGGGGGCATAAAAGTCACTTTATTTCATGGAAATCCCTGTCAGTTTGCGATTTTCGCAAGCTAACTTTTCCCCATAGAAATGCATTGGCCAGTGCTGATTGGCCAGAGTACGGAACTCGACCAATCAGCGCTGGCTCTGCTGGAGGAGGCGGAGTCTAAGATAGCTCCACACCAGTCTCCATTCAGGTCCGACCTTAGACTCCGCCTCCTCCGGCAGAGCCAGCGCTGATTGGCCGAAGGCTGGCCAATGCATTCCTATGCGAATGCAGACTTAGCAGTGCTGAGTCAGTTTTGCTCAACTACACATCTGATGCACACTCGGCACTGCTACATCAGATGTAGCAATCTGATGTAGCAGAGCCGAGGGTGCACTAGAACCCCTGTGCAAACTCAGTTCACGCTAATAGAATGCATTGGCCAGCGCTGATTGGCCAATGCATTCTATTAGCCCGATGAAGTAGAGCTGAATGTGTGTGCTAAGCACACACATTCAGCACTGCTTCATCAAGCCAATACAATGCATTAGCCAGTGCTGATTGGCCAGAGTACGGAATTCGGCCAATCAGCGCTGGCTCTGCTGGAGGAGGCGGAGTCTAAGATAGCTCCACACCAGTCTCCATTCAGGTCCGACCTTAGACTCCGCCTCCTCCGGCAGAGCCAGCGCTGATTGGCCGAAGGCTGGCCAATGCATTCCTATGCGAATGCAGACTTAGCAGTGCTGAGTCAGTTTTGCTCAACTACACATCTGATGCACACTCGGCACTGCTACATCAGATGTAGCAATCTGATGTAGCAGAGCCGAGGGTGCACTAGAACCCCTGTGCAAACTCAGTTCACGCTAATAGAATGCATTGGCCAGCGCTGATTGGCCAATGCATTCTATTAGCCCGATGAAGTAGAGCTGAATGTGTGTGCTAAGCACACACATTCAGCACTGCTTCATCAAGCCAATACAATGCATTAGCCAGTGCTGATTGGCCAGAGTACGGAATTCGGCCAATCAGCGCTGGCCAATGCATTCTATTAGCCCGATGAAGTAGAGCTGAATGTGTGTGCTAAGCACACACATTCAGCACTGCTTCATCAAGCCAATACAATGCATTAGCCAGTGCTGATTGGCCAGAGTACGGAATTCGGCCAATCAGCGCTGGCTCTGCTGGAGGAGGCGGAGTCTAAGGTCGGACCTGAATGGAGACTGGTGTGGAGCGATCTTAGACTCCGCCTCCTCCAGCAGAGCCAGCGCTGATTGGCCGAATTCCGTACTCTGGCCAATCAGCACTGGCTAATGCATTGTATTGGCGTGATGAAGCAGTGCTGAATGTGTGTGCTTAGCACACACATTCAGCTCTACTTCATCGGGCTAATAGAATGCATTGGCCAGCGCTGATTGGCCGAATTCCGTACTCTGGCCAATCAGTGCTGGCCAATGCATTCTATTAGCTTGATGAAGCAGAGTGTGCACAAGGGTTCAAGCGCACCCTCGGCTCTGATGTAGCAGAGCCGAGGCTGCACAAGGGTTCAAGCGCACCCTCGGCTCTGATGTAGGAGAGCCGAGGGTGCACTTGAACCCTTGTGCAGCCTCGGCTCTGCTACATCAGAGCCGAGGGTGCGCTTGAACCCTTGTGCACACTCTGCTTCATCAAGCTAATAGAATGCATTGGCCAGCGCTGATTGGCCAATGTATTCTATTAGCCTGATGAAGTAGAGCTGAATGTGTGTGCTAAGCACACACATTCAGCTCTACTTCATCGGGCTAATAGAATGCATTGGCCAGCGCTGATTGGCCAGAGTACGGAACTCGACCAATCAGCGCTGGCTCTGCTGGAGGAGGCGGAGTCTAAGATCGCTCCACACCAGTCTCCATTCAGGTCCGACCTTAGACTCCGCCTCCTCCAGCAGAGCCAGCGCTGATTGGCCGAATTCCGTACTCTGGCCAATCAGCACTGGCTAATGCATTGTATTGGCGTGATGAAGCAGTGCTGAATGTGTGTGCTTAGCACACACATTCAGCTCTACTTCATCGGGCTAATAGAATGCATTGGCCAATCAGCGCTGGCCAATGCATTCTATTAGCGTGAACTGAGTTTGCACAGGGGTTCTAGTGCACCCTCGGCTCTGCTACATCAGATTGCTACATCTGATGTAGCAGTGCCGAGTGTGCATCAGATGTGTAGTTGAGCAAAACTGACTCAGCACTGCTGTCTCTGCATTCGCATAGGAATGCATTGGCCAGCCTTCGGCCAATCAGCGCTGGCTCTGCCGGAGGAGGCGGAGTCTAAGGTCGGACCTGAATGGAGACTGGTGTGGAGCGATCTTAGACTCCGCCTCCTCCAGCAGAGCCAGCGCTGATTGGTCGAGTTCCGTACTCTGGCCAATCAGCGCTGGCCAATGCATTCTATTAGCCCGATGAAGTAGAGCTGAATGTGTGTGCTTAGCACACACATTCAGCTCTACTTCATCAGGCTAATAGAATACATTGGCCAATCAGCGCTGGCCAATGCATTCTATTAGCTTGATGAAGCAGAGTGTGCACAAGGGTTCAAGCGCACCCTCGGCTCTGATGTAGCAGAGCTGAGGGTGCACAAGGGTTCAAGTGCACCCTCGGCTCTCCTACATCAGAGCCGAGGGTGCGCTTGAACCCTTGTGCAGCCTCGGCTCTGCTACATCAGAGCCGAGGGTGCGCTTGAACCCTTGTGCACACTCTGCTTCATCAAGCTAATAGAATGCATTGGCCAGCACTGATTGGCCAGAGTACGGAATTCGGCCAATCAGCGCTGGCCAATGCATCCCTATGGGAAAAAGTTTATCTCACAAAAATCACAATTACACACCCGATAGAGCCCCAAAAAGTTATTTTTAATAACATTCCCCCCTAAATAAAGGTTATCCCTAGCTATCCCTGACTGTACAGCTATCCCTGTCTCATAGTCACAAAGTTCACATTCTCATATGACCCGGATTTGAAATCCACTATTCGTCTAAAATGGAGGTCACCTGATTTCGGCAGCCAATGACTTTTTCCAATTTTTTTCAATGCCCCCAGTGTCGTAGTTCCTGTCCCACCTCCCCTGCGCTGTTATTGGTGCAAAAAAGGCGCCAGGGAAGGTGGGAGGGGAATCGAATTTTGGCGCACTTTACCACGTGGTGTTCGATTCGATTCGAACATGGCGAACACCCTGATATCCGATCGAACATGTGTTCGATAGAACACTGTTCGCTCATCTCTAATTAATATCTGTTGTTAATCTGTTTATCACTGAATAACTTCCTTATAAATATGACAACTGAACTATGGAACTTAATCTACTTTCTAAAGAGGTTTACTGATATCTGATGATGTCAAGTTTCATAAACCAAAATCTCATTGATCTGGCACACATTCATGTTGCTGATATATAGACAACTTGAACTATCCCCACTACTTAGTTTAGTGGTATGGAGAGTTGCACTTTGGGAATAGAGCCTGCAGGTTCTCAAAACAGTACTTAGGTAGGCTTCTTTTTTTTCACAAAAAAATGCTGAAAAGTTCTTATAAAGCATCCTATAGTTTATTAAAGACAACATCAGTAAATTGTAGATTGTAAGAAGATATAATTACGGTACTTGCCAAGTTGTCTGTTTCTGGATCAGCACAGCAAATAATCACAGTTGATTATCCTATAATGTGAAAGTTTGTGAGTTTGTGGGTTTGTGAGTTTGTGTGTTTGGATGTTTGGATGTTCGGATGTTTGTTCCTCAATCACGCAAAACCCGCTCCACTGATTTGGCTGAAATTTTCCACAAACATAGTCACTACACTGGATTGCGCAATAGGCTACTTTTCGTCACAATAGCGCACATACATTTGTGCCAGGACCCCCACAAAACCCAAACTCACACCACCATCTCTGCAATCTCACACAGTTTGGACCATAGCAAGCCACAAAATTCTTATTGCCCTCTACAGCCTAGCCCCTAACCCCACACAATCTCATATACATATACTTTACCACTTTGCCCCTCACCTTAACGATACTCCAGGAGGCTCTCTTTAACGCTCCGGAGCAGCCATGTTTGCCGACCCCCACCGCTCTGACAATCCACGACACCGCCCACCCATGTAAATACCCCTAGGCGGTCTAATAAATGCAAAAACCAAAACAAAAGAAAAGGGGGAAAAAATGAAAAATAAAAAGTATTACAAATTCAAATCCCCCCCTTTCCCTAGAACACATATAAAAGTAGTTAAATACTGTGAAACACATACATGTTAGGTATCCCTGTGTCCGAAATCGCCCGCTCTACAAAGCTATACAAATATTTTGCCTGGACGCTTAACGCCGTAGCCGCAAACATACTGAAAAGTCCAAAACCGCTGTTTTTTCACTATTTTCATTATCATTCAAATATCAATCAAAAGTGATCAAACCAATAGCATTTCCCGAAAATGCAACAACTACAAACTACACCCGGCCCCGCAAAAAAAGACATCCGCCGACACAGACAAATAAAAAAGTGACTGCTGTCAGAATATGGCAACTTTAAAAAACAAAAAAAATGTCAACACACTACTGGCAGAAAATACCAAATCATACAATGTCGTATATCGAAGCATATTAACTTCAAATACCTCTGTCCCAAAGACACTATGTACAGTTTATACCAACACCGTATAGCAGCTCAAATACAAATTACATTCAACACAAAAGTCTCACGTATTCTCAGAATTACAGAAAAAACAAGATACAAAGTTACATTTCATATCCCATACCTTATACACACTACTAAAACCTTACCCGCGCCTGTATGTACCCACTTTTACAATCACGGCAGACAAAGTCGCAGGTACCAGCTAGTATTATATAACCTTCAGCTAGTTTATAGCATCTAGTAGGTTCTGTGATCTACAAATGTATCTACCCTAACATAGTCCAAGATGGGAATAAACCTTTAAGGAGGGTGCTCATAGATGTATAGCGTTACATACCTCTAAAAAGCTGACAGTCTATGGAAGAGTACCATCAGGGGTCGCAAGGCTATAAGGCCCGCCCTTCTGACAGTGGAGAGATATCAGTCCCGAAATAAACGGCACCGATGTCTCCAGCACCAGGGCGCATACTGGGAAAGCCGACTTTCTAGATGTATGTAACAGCACACATCTATGAGGACGTGAAAGGGTAACTCCCATCTTGGCAAATTACTGTTGAGATGGGAATAACTGTTCATAAATCCTAAACCTCAGTGTGAGGCACATGGAAGTTAATGGGAGTTATGTAATTTATGTTGCTTGCATAACTCTGAAGCTCTATAAGCAATATAGCTCAGCTGTGCCATGCTGTTTCCATAGCCCCCTTTAAAATCTGTGGCAGTTACAGTAACAGTATAAAAGCTGACTGTTCCCATAAATTCCTCCCTAGGGACCATTCCCCATTTTAGCAACCATCTGTCAAGATGAGAATAACCCTTGAGGTATCGAAGTACTTGAACAAGTTCAGTTTTTCATAAAACTAGTTGGGGCAGATTTATTAAAATTGTCTAAAAGGGAAACTGTCTTAGTGCTGCAACCTGGTGGAGGAGACTGTAGGATGGGAGTAGTAGTGACACTGGCTGTGCCACCTGCTAGGCAGAGCACACTCCACATGCACCCCAATCCCACTCCAGGGCTGGACACAGCTGAGAGGAGGTTCTGCAGCACTATCTGATGGTGGTATTAGTAGTAGTGTTTTCCTGGGGCACTCCTAGTTGGAGAGGAGACGTCTCCTAGCATAACTGGTGTGGTAGTGTTAAGAAGGGCCCTGTTGGTGATGCAGGCATGACTCAGGAGTTTAGATTGCAGTGTAAACCAGAGAACTCTTTATTAACCGGAACAATAAATACACCAGCAGCTTGTAGATGGGGGTAGTAGCTACAGTTCAGACCCCCTGCCTTGGTCATAGGAGATTGCCCAGGAAAGTCACAGACTCTGCGATAAAACTCCTCTGCTACTCCTCCTCTCATACTACTCCCTGTGTAAGATGACAGGAGCTATAGCGGGGCAAAGAGTCCTGACAGGGATCTGGGTACCCAAAGACTAGGCCTGAATGAGTTACTCCTGACAGGGTCCTCCATTGCCCCTACTGGAAGATGTCTCTCAGAGACACCACACAATATCCCTGTCTCGGGGATTGTCTCTGGATGAGCCTGGGACAAGAAGAAATCCTCCTAGAGGCTGTACTGGTGACCGACTATTAGAGTCCTGTCTGGGTTCTCCATCTGCATAACACAGCATGCACAGCATGCACAGTGCAGGACGGCTGCTCACACTAGACTGACTGTAACGGTTACTGGGAACACTATGGTATACCTACAACCCTGTCCAGTAGTCCAAGGTACAGGATTCAAACTGAAAGGGGGAAAAAACATACAGAGAAAGCTGCATAACACTGATATTACACATAAAACATTTAAGATGGGACAGACCAACGCAACTTGGGAGCATAAGAGGAAAATACCAAAAATGGCAGCTGCCAAGGATGCTGCAAAAGTAACCAATCTCATCACTATGGTTTGACAACTAAGACAGTTTTCTTTTTAGACCAGTTTAATAAATCTGCCCTACAAAATACAATGTCACAACATGCTGGCAGAATCCAAGTATGCTAGATTAAACCTGGCTGCACACATAGGATAGACAACATATCACTTTACATATCTTTTTTGTGATATGATATCCATGAGAAGCTTCGCATCTCTTGAAATACATAGCCAGAGATGTCCAGCCAAGAATAAAGGTAAAGAAGAACACATATTAGTAATTATGACGCTAGGTACACACCTGCGTTCAGGGTCTCCGTTCTGTGGTTTCCGTCTTCTGCATGCCAGAAGACGGAAACCACAGACCGGGTCCGGCCGTGAGCGGCGGTGAGCGTTTTATGCTCTCCGCCGCGAAACCGGTTTTTTTAAATCCGGACACAGAGTACTGCATGTCCGACTGTGTCCGGATTATAAAACCCGGTTTCGCGGCGGAGAGCATACCGGACAGCTCAAATGAATGGGTGAGAAAGACTCCTGCAGGTTTCCGTCTCCTGCTCTGTTTTATGCAGGAAACGGAAACCTGCAGTACGGAGAGGAGAACGCAGATGTGAACGAGCCCTAAACAGGAAATCCGTATCAATATAACAACCCACAACACAGAAACTCTTCGGTAAGAATGGGGGAGATTTATCAAGCAAAATTCCCAGGAATTGTGGTGTAATTTGCACCAAAAAACTGTGTAACGTACTGCGCACCACGTATGTCAGACACTTTAGATAAATCACAAGAAAAGGGTTTTGTTCTATTGGGAAAAGAAGATAACATTGCAGAAAGGGCCAAAGCTGCAAAACCGTGCACCAAAAATGCACCGAAACTTATTAAGCCAATTATAAGTGGTCTAACATTAGATTAGACCAGACCTGGGCAATGTGCAGCCCGCGGGCCACATCCGGGCCTCTGACTACTTCTATCCGGCCTGCATAGCTTGTGGCAGTTCATTCAAGGACCTGAGATGATGTCATCACAGCCTATCACCAGGATAGGCTATGACTCATTAGTGGGCGGAGCCACAAGGGACTGTGTGCTTTCTGCAAGCTGCTGGCAATGGAGGCTGCTGGATGATAGAGAGAAGTGATAGCATGTGTGAGCAAGAGGGGGGAACTAGGGGCAGATGTAGGGGGCAGTTAAACTGAATGCACATGGAGGGGGGACATTAAACTACTAGGGGGCAGATGTTTAAGGACCTGTGATGATGTCATCACAGCCTATCACCAGGATAGGCTATGACTCATTAGTGGGTGGAGCCACACGGGACTGTGTTCTTGCTGCAAGCTGCCGGCAATGGGGGCTGCTGGATGATAGAGAGAGAAGAGACAGCATGTGTGAGCAAGAGGGGGAACTAGGGGCAGATGTAGGGGGCAGTTAAACTGAATGCACATGGAGGGGGGACATTAAACTAGGGGGCAAATGGAGGGTGATATTAAACTGGGGCAGCTGGAGGAGGATTTTAAACCATGGGGGGTAGCTGGAGGGGGACATGTCTGCCTCTAGTTGCCCCCAGTTTAATGCTCCGCTCCAGCTGCCCCAGTTTAACCCCTTAGTGACCTTTGACGTACTATTACGTCATGGACGCGAGGTACTTTGCGCACCATGAAGTAATAGTACGTCATGGTGATTCCGCCCGCTCACTAGCTGAGCGGGCGGAATCGGAACTGGGTGATAGCTGTTACTGACAGCTATCACCCTTTTCCATAACCTCCGGTCGGTACTTTTACCGATCTGAGGTTTTAACCCTTTGATTGCGATGGTCAAACATGACCACCGCAAACACAGGGTGCCGCGATCTCTCCCCCCCCCCCCTGCCGGCACCCCCCGCGGCGAGATCGGGGGGTGCCGATATCTGTAATATGTAGTCTGGGGTCTGGTTAGTGACCCCAGACAGCCCTGAGCACTCACTTACCTGGTGATGCTCCCGGCGTCTTCTGGAAGTGAGTCTGTGCCGTCCGCACAGCTCACTTCCTGTTTCTCGAGTGAGACACGTGCAGGCTGTCACTGCAGCCTGTGTCTCAGTCTATAGTAGAGAATCAGTGATGCAATCATCACTGATCCATGTGTCCCATAGGGACACAAGAACAAGTAAAAAAAAAGTGTAAAAAAAAAAATAAAGTATTTGAAAACAATTAATAAAGTTATAAAGTCCCAAAAATCCCTTTTTTCTATAAAAAATTAATTATGTAAAAAAAACACAAAAAATTAATAAAAACAATACATATTTGGTATTGTCGCGTCCGTAACAACCTGTACAACAAAACTGAAACAATATTTAATGTACACAGTGAACGGCGGTAAAAAATAACGGAAAAAACCTGCCGGAAGTAGTGATTTTTCGCCATCTCACATTACAAAATGTGCTATAAAAAGTGATCAAAAAGTCATATGCACTCCACAACAGTACCAATAAAATGCACAGGTTGTCCCGCAAAAAATAAGCCCTCAACCAACACTGTTAAGCGAAAAATAAAAATGTTATGCCTCTCAGAAGATGGCGATGCAAAAATCACTGATTTATGTCCCCAAATGTGTTTTTGTTCTGCAGACTTAGTATCGCATAAAAAAATAACATAAATGAGGTATCGCCGTAACCGTACCGACCCGCAGAATAAAGGACACATGTTACTTATACTGTACGCTGCATGGCGAAAAATGTAAAAGGTAAAACTCAATACCAGAATTGATCTTTTTCTCTTTTAAATCCAGCAAAAAAAGAGTTAATAAAATGTAATCAGTAAGTTTTAGGCACCCCAAGATGGTGTCATTACAAAATACATCTCATCCCGCAAACAACAAGCCCTTATATGGACATGTCAGCAGAAAAATAAAGAAAATATAGCCTCTACCAATGTGAAGACAAAATCACGCAAAATCGCCAAATCATTAGAACACAACTGGGTGCGGCAGGCAGGGAATGTATAAGCTGTGCAAGCGAATATCAGGGGACACCCCATATTTACAGCTTATGAGGGAAAATATACCAGAAGTGACCCCCAAAGTGACCCCAGTGTGACTTCTCCAATCATAGGAGCTACTGCCGGTACAGTAGGGAATTTAGTGTTTGCAATGTCCTCCGCACCGCTTATACATTCCCTCTTCGCCATCCGCTGTGCAGTCACGTCCGGGATACTAATACTCACTACACCCCCTGATAAATTCTTTTAGGGGTGCAGTTTTCAAACTGCGCTCACTCCTTTGGGGAATCCACTTTTCTGGTACCTTACAGGCTCTACAAACATGACATGGCGTCTAGATACCAAACATCTGAATCTGTGCTCCAAAAGCCGCATCGCGCTCCTTCCCTTCTGCCCCCTGCTGTGTGCCCAAACTGCAGTTTATGCCACATGTATGACACTGGTGTACCCGGGGTAATGTCATATGTGAGTATAAACTGATATTAGGGCACATATATGACACTGGTGTACCCCGGATAACGTACGTAATGTCATATGTGGGTATAAACTGATATTAGGGCCCAGCCAGACACAGAAGGGAAGAAGGTTATTTGGTTTTTGGAGCACAGACTTAGACGGTTTGGTTTTTGGATGCCATGGCACTTTTGCAGAGACTCTAAAATTTCCCCTACAAAATGGGGTCACTTCTTGGGGAATTCCAGTTTACTGGCACCTCCAGGGCTCTGCAAAAACAACATGGCACCCAGAAAGTCCCTCTAAATCTGTACCCCAAAAGCTAAAAAGCGCAGTGCTCCTTCCCTTCTGAGCCCTGCTGTGCGCCCAAGCAGCAGTTTATACCCACATATATAATTTTTTTGCCCCTCGGGAAGGCCCACTTAATAGTTTTAGGAGTGCAGGTCTCTGACAACACAAAGTGGGTGCAATGCATTGGATACCAAAATGGCATATTTCTTTAAAAATTTCAATTTTTGGGAAGCATTTTTAGTCTCAAAATCATAATACCACTTGATACATTCCTTGACGGGTGTAGTTTCTAAAATGGGGTCACTTTTGAGGGGTTTCTATTGTATTGATACTTTAGGGGCTCAGCAAATGCGACATGGCACCTCAAAACTATTCCAGCAATATATGCCCTCCAAAATCCAAATAGCGCTCTTTCCATTCTGAGCCCCAACATGTACCCATACAGCAGATTATGATCCCATATGGGGTATTGCCGTGTTCAGGGGAAATTGTGTAACAAACTGTGGGGGGTTCTTAATTCTCTAACTACTTGCAAAAATTAAAAATATGGCGCTAAATGGACGATTTATTGGAAAAAAAGTAATTTTTCATTTTCACATCTCAATGGTAAAAAAATCTGTGAAACACCTGTAGGGTCCAAGTGCTCACTAAACCCCTTGATAAATTCCTTGAGGGGTCTAGTTTTCAAAATGGGGTCGTTTTGGGAGGGGGGGGGGGGAGGTTCCACTGTTCTAGCACTTCAGGGGCTCTCCAAATGCAACATGGTGCCTGAAACAGATTTCAGCTAAATTTGCCCTCCAAAATCCCAATAGCGATCCTTCAGCTCTGGACTTTACAGTGTGCCCATACATCACTTTACATCCACATGTGGGGCATTTCTGTAGTTGGGGCAAAGTGCTTGACAATTTGTGGGGTGCATTTTCTTTTTTAACCCCTTGTGGAAATGCATAATTTGGGGTTAAAGCTACATTTTATAGCAAAAAATGTCACTTTTCCTTTTGTTGGGCCAATTCTGTTACACTCCTGTAGGGTCAAAGGGCTCACTAAACCCCTTGGTAAATTCCTTGAGGGGTATAGTTTCCAAAATGGGGTGACATTTTGGGGGTTTCCACTGTTTTGGCACATTGGGGGCTCTGCAAAAGGGACATGGTGCCTGAAAAGTATTCTAGTAAAATCTGGCCTACAAAATCCAATTAGCGCTCTATCCGCTCTGAGAGTGACCGTGTGCCCGTACATTAGGGTACCAGCACATATGGGGTATTGTCGTGTTCAGGAGAAATTGTGTAACAAAATGTGGGGTGCAGTTTCTCCTTTAACCCTTTATGAAGATGAAAAATTTGGGGCTACAGTGACATTTTATTATAAAAAAAAGTAATTTTTCATTTTCACATTTCAATGGTAAAAAAATCTGTGAAATACCTGTAGGGTCCAAGTGCTCACTATACCCCTTGATAAATTCCTTGAGGGGTCTAGTTTCCAAAATGGGGTGACATTTTGGGGTTTTCCACTGTTTTGGCACCTTGGGGGCTTTGCAATCGGGGCATGGCGCCTGAAAAATATTCTAGCAAAATCTGGCCTACAAAATCCAATTAGTGCTCCATCTGTTCTGAGAGCGACCGTGTGCCCGTACATTAGGGTACCAGCACATATGGGGTATTGTCGTGTTCGGGAGAAATTGTGTAACAAAATGTGGGGTGCAATTTCTCCTTTAAACCTTAGTAAATGTGTAAATTCTAGGGCTAAATGAATATATTAGTGACAGAAATTGAAAAATGTAAATTTGTCCTCCATTTTGTTTTAATTGTTGTGAAATGCTGAAAGGGTTTAGAAACTTTCTAACTGCTGTTTTAGATTCTTTCAGGAGTGCAGTTTTTAGAATGGGGTGACTTTTGGGGGTTTTTATTAGAGAGGCCTTTCAAGTTCCCTTCAGAACTGAACTGGTCCCTTGAAAAATGTGTTTTGGAAATTTTCTTGAAAATTTGGAAAATTACTGCTTGACTTGTAAGCCTTATAATATCTGAAAAAAATGAAAGGGTGCTTAAAATTTGATTGCTACATAAATCAGAGACATGGTTAATTATATTTATGAAAAAATTCGGGTAGTATGACTTTCTATTTGAAAGGCTTGCAATTTCAAAGTTTGAAAACTGCATTTTTTTCAAAATTTTCACCAAATTTCCTATTTTTTCATAATTAAAGACAAAACATATCGACGAAAATTTACTACTGACATGAAGTACAATGTGTTACGAAAAAACAATCTCAGAATCACTTGTGTAAGTTAAAGCGTCTCAAAGTTATCGCCATTTAAAGTGACACATGTCAGATTTGAAAAAAGAGGCCTGGTCCTTAAGTCACTTTTGGGCTGTGTCTCTAAGGGGTTAATGTCCCCTCTAGTTTCTGCTAGTTTATACTGGGGCACCAGGGAAGGGACTTAATACTGTGGGACATTTGGAGGGAAATGTTATAATGTGGGGGTGTACAATGTTAGGGTGACTGTAGGAGGATTATACTTTGTGGGGGCACTTGGAAAGATGATTGAGAATGGGCGGAGTCAGCGTAGAAGTGGGTGGAGCTAAATTTGCCGCGGCGCGCATGGCCCTCTAGAACCGTTACAATTTCTCATGTGCCCCCATGGGAAAATTAATTGCCCACCCCTGGATTAGACAGTCTAAACATTTGACAGATTTCTCAAACAACCTCAGACACTTTGATAAGTCTGGTGTAGTTTAGGACTGTCTAGCGCCCCACAAAGTGGGTCACTACAAATGTCATCTTATGTCATCTACACTGTGTACTGTGAAGGTATAGTGAGATCCAGACAACCTGTTAGCATACACACCTGCCCCTTTAGGAAGAGGGGTGGAGCTACAGACTCTTTGAGTTCCAGGTCAGAGAGTGCAGGAGTGCAAGAGAGAGGAGAGGAGTGCGGAAGTGCAGTGTGTGCTCCAGCCACATGGTGTGTGAGAAGCAGCAGTGAGTAGGCCGTGGACCTGCAGAGGTGAGACAAGACCTTGCAGGGACGGAGCTGCTGTCATAGGACCATCAATTCCTAACTAGTGTGTGAAACACTTAGAATATTGAGAAACTCACTGGGCCGATTCTTAGTGAATGCAAGATTCCTGGAGGCTCAGTAACATACAGAGTTGGGGTGAGTGTGTGCATCCAGCATCCCAAAGAACTTGCGTTACCTGTTGTCCAGAAGGGGGATCTACCCCGTTGTACTTAACCTCTGAGCTCCTGGAACCCAGGACCAGAGGAAATCTATTAGAGAGTTTGAGCAGCAGTGGAAGGCTGAATCATACTAGTGGTAAAAGGGAAGACTGGCATCTCACTATACTGGAGCAAGGTGAATCCTCCTGTAACATCTGTTATCTCCTGCTGACTACAGTAGTAAACTGTAAGTGTTTGGTTAACCCCTGTCTGGACTGTATTCCTTTATTGATCATCCCTCTGTTATTCCTCCTGGAAATCTCCCCTTCCTCACCTATATCATCTGGCCCTGGGACCTGCCCTGGTTGGAGAGGGTATAACATCTGGCACTGCGTCACCATCTATTCCCAGAGGCCCTGTCTACAGTACCCGGCTTCATCCCAAGCTGAAACTCCAACTGGCGTCACGACAAACTTTTATTTTTCTTTAATCCATTTTTGCACAAAACTCCCCTTTTTCAAGGGCTGCCGCCCCTGTTGTCGGGCCTGCTCACCCTGTGAATCCACAGAGGCCGAGCCGGGGCGACTCAACTGTCTAAAACTTAGACACTACTACCAAATCCCCCAATGTTTTCTAAAATCTCTATCATCTCCATTTCTAAATGAAAGATTTTTATTCTCCCCAATGACCATTCAACAAGAAAAATAATTGTTACATAATAATAATAATAATAATAATAATAATAATAATAATAATTATACATTGTAACCCAGTTTACTGTATATGTAGTGCAGTACTTAGGTACATTAAACATACCAGTTTGAAGATCCAGGATATCTGCATTTGGGACAGATGTTGCTGTAACAAGATACAGGGTGTTACTAAATATTGTACAGTGGTGAGATACAATGGCATAGCGTAGCTTGCATCAGAGGACATTATATAAATATAGTAGAATAGAGAACTTTACAGAGGAACACATGCTGGGAGCTGCTTATAAACAGTCTAATGGTGCCCTCCTCAGTTAGGAATATTACACTGCTGCTGCTCAACCTGCATTCGTATTGAGATATTGTTAGGCACCTTATAGTATCTAGTGGCTGATTATTACTATTATTATTATTGTTATTAGTAGTAGTAGTTCTGGATGGATTGACATTAGCACAACTGTTTCCTCTTCTCCCTTATTTAGCCTGTCCTCTTTGTTTTTCTAGTCCTTTCACTGCAATGCTTATATTAAAGTAATTTTTTTTTAACAGACACTAGCAAAGAAATCAGACTATTAGTCTAGAACAAATTAATACATCTACACCAGATAATAAGGTTAGAAATCTCAATAAACATGGGAGTGGCCACCGCTTAACCCCTTGCTGTACGGCCGCTCCCATGCATTCCTATGGAAACAAGGTATTCCAAACTCTAGTTTCAAATACTATTTGCTCATCTCTATTAAAAATGAGTTTTTCCAATGGCGGTCGGCTAAATTATTAAGTGGGATGGCACACGATTTCTTCTTTAAAAACCATTTACTGTACACAGAACTACTCATTGCAATGAAAGAGAGGCAATTTAGGCTTCATGCACACAATGTTGTACAGTGTGTATGGATCTGTAAAAATGAAATGTATGGCACATGAATTGGCAGCCTTGTATTGTCCATGTTTTTTTTACTGACCCATACGCTTTAATCAATGGAAGCCATAAAAATGGATAGTAATAGCTCCATATTTTGTGGCTGTTCTAGTAAAAATGATGTATGTTTGTATGGGACCATAGAAATGAATGTGTCTGTCCATTATTCATATTTATGGATCTGTAATTGCCGATAACATATGACAACAAACTATGTTTGTTTACATGGGGCCTTTGAGAAGTCAGACTATAGATGCCAGATCTATTAGGATCCTTTTTGTACAAGTTATGGGATTGGAGATAGATCCAGGGATTTATTCTATTTGCCATAGTTGGATGATGATTGATTGATTTATTCCCTCATACGGGGTAATTAACAGGTTCTTTGCTTCCTCTGGATCAACAATGTCAGGTTATATGTAGGTTGGACTTATGACATGTTACTATGCATTGATGCAAAAGGAAAAAGTTATAGATAAATAATACATAACACAGACTTGACACAAACAAAGTACATTCAAAGTAAATGAAGAATACTAAATCTCCCCAATGTCACTAAACCGAACGTTTCAATCATATTTGGTATTGCTTCTTTTATATGATATGAGCTATAAGAATATTAGATGACAGAGGACTACATACTCAGTGTTGCATGAGTCTTAGGCGCAGCCACGGATTGTACTGTGCTGCTACTCTTTGTTGATTTCACGGTTGTTTCATTTTCGCCCAAACGCTCTTGCTTTGTTCGGTTTAAAGAATTTTCAATAAAATAGACATCATCCCTGAGCTGTGATATTTGAGAAAAGCTTAGCTCCAAACCCTGTGTAGAGAAGAAATAAAGAAGACAGGAATTTTATTGAATACATCACTCAAAAAACCCCAAAAAAGACTGAGGCATAAATCATATGGCCTAAAATGTGTCAATGTGCTACCATTTTACAGCATTAAGAACAAAAAGAGATGTAGCAGTACTGAATTTGTACCTGTGCCGTGGTAGAGCAATGTGTTATCAGTGGGGTTCAATAGGACAGCAGGTAAAACCATTCAGTTAAGGTTATAACAGTGCAGACTGAAAACAATGTAATCATAACATCTTCTTTACTTTATTACATTTGTATTTCAAAGTAAAATTTTGCAAAATGCAAAACATGGTCATATACTGCCACCCTATGGACGTAGCGTGCATCTATAGCACTCGTTCCAGACCATAGCGATATATATATAATTGGAATTAATGGAGGTAATCCTCAGTTGTTTTGCCTGAGGGGGCCTAATAACAGTCTCCCAAATAAGAAACAGCAATACTATAAATTGTAATAGTTGGATAGATGATATTAGACTATCTGAGTCACTATTTCAGTACAATATCAAGTATTACATTTTATTTAATGCTAATAAGATAATCCTTTAATAGTCCCACATTGGGGAAATACAGACCAAAATACATACAATAATATACTGTACATTTGGCTCTGGTTTGAAGTGGGCAGGAAAGCTGCTATAGCAAAGTGTGATACTATCTTACTCTACACTACTATGTATAGACTCACATGTATACATTCCTACATGGGCATTTTTTATTTATTATTATTCATTTAGCTTACTTGTATAGCGCCATCATATTCTGCAGTGTTTTACAGACATAGTGGTCACTGTCCATATAGGGCTCACAATCTACATTCCCTAACAGTATGTCTGTGGAGTGTGGCTGGAAACCCATACAACATTAGGGAGAACATAAAAACTCCTTACAGATGTTGTCTGTGGCAGGATTATGGAGTACACCTAATCCGTCTGGTTTCAGTTTTTTTGTGCAGAGAGAAAAATAGAACTTGCAAGACTTTTTCTCCATACTGAAAATAAGCATTGGTTCACATCTGCATTTGTATTCCGTTTGGCGGAGTCCACATGGGGTCCCCCTGGACGGAATACCAAACGCAATTGCAAGTGCTGTGCAGTGAAAGCACACGGACCCCATAGACTATAATGGGATCTGTGGGCTGGCCGTGCGCTGCCCGCACGAATCATGCGGGCGGGAAAGTAGATTGTAAACTACTTTCCTATCTGCATGTTCTGAGCGGAGATCTGGCGGCAAGTACACGGAACCCATAATAGTCCATGGGGTTCGTGTGCTTTCACTGCACAGCACTTGCAATTGCATTTGGTATTCCCCTGGACGGAATACCAAAGCAGATGTGAACGAGGGTCTCTGGTCTCCACTTTGTGGGTTTCCGTCTTCTGCCCAAGAAACTGGACAGGAGACGGAAACCCGGCAATCAGTGTCCGCCCGTTAGCGCCTTCTGGTCTCCGCAGTGAAACCGTTTTTTTTTTTTTTTTTTTTTTAACTGGACACAAAGTCCTGCATGTCTTTGTTTAAAAAAATGGTTTCTCGTGGAGAGGCAGAAGATGCTCATGGGCGGTTACTTTGCAAACCCATTCAAGTGACCCCTGGTTTACATTAGCGTATGTATTCCGTCCGGTTAGCATCCACATAGAGTCCACCTGGACGGAATACAATCACAATTGCAAGCACTGTGCTGTAAAAGCACACGGACCCTATTATAGTCTATGGGGTCCATGTGCTTTAACTGGCACACCGCTTGCAGTTGCGTTCAGTTTTCCATTCGGGGGGGTCCTCATGCGTACTCCCCCGGACGGAATCCAAACGCAGATGTGAACAAAAGCACACGGACCCCATAGACCCCATGCTTCTACGGAACATGCAGACAGAAAAGTAGATCATGATCTACTTTCATGTCCACATGATTTGTGCGGACATCTGTCTCTTCCATTTTGGATGGCCATGACCACTTTTTTCAGCCTCTTTAAAGTCTGCAGCACAGACATCTTTGCCTCCTTACTTTACCAGACACCTGACACACATTGTCCTTACCTGCACACCCATCCTACTGCTACCCCAATTATAAAATAAAACCCCCTATAATGAATAATACCCCCACATGCATCTTTAAATTAATAACTTCCTTGTGTACCCCCTTGAAATAGTGCTCCTTATTAATAATGCCCAGTAAAAAAAAATTGTGGAGTTCCAATACCCGGGACCCCCATAATCAGCTGACCCTTTCTCTAGCGAATCCCAACTACACATTTAGGAAAAATGCATGCACTGGAACATGCTGCAATTTTCAAAAGCCATTGCAGTTTTGGAAATCGCACCATGTCAATTATACATATAGAACTGCTGGCGGTTTCCCTATAGGTATAATGTAAGCAGAAAGTCTACAGTGGAAAACCCTGCGAACTTTCTGTAAAAGCATTGAGGAAAAACTGTGATGTGCTACTGCAGAAGTTTTTTTTTGCTGCAGCTCGCTACGTGGGGCTTTAGCCTTAATAAGCCCAAGTGCTACCTTAATGAAATTAATTGCCCCCTTATATTATGCCCCTGATTCCCCCTGACATAAATAGTGTGCCCCAATGACCCCTTATATAAATGACCATCACCTTAAGTTGGGAATGCCTCCAATAACCCCTTATATAAATAACCTCTCCTATTAAAATACCCAACACAGCGCAAAAAAAAAAAACAACTAAAAAGTTGTACTAATTTCCCTGCAATCCTTTGATGACTGGAGCTGACAGCTCCTCTGTGCCCATGTACAGGACGTTTGTGTCTCAGTATTGATGTGACATATTCTGTCTGTATTCTTGGTGTCTTGTAAACTGCAGGCCTAAAGTGGCTTGCGGTTTACAAGACAGTTATTTGCAGGATACATTTTAACTAGGTCTGCAGACACCGATCTAGTTAAAAATTAAGCATGTATTAATGGTAGTCCTGGGGTGGGCCCCACAGAGTCAGTAGGCCCCACTAGCTACACCACTTGGTGTCTGCTCATAATTTCTGTTCCACATAATGATGGTGGTAAGCATCTTTCTCCACACTGACATATCCAAGAAGAGGCCCCATACTCCTACACATGGTAATATAATGCAAGGACAGTTTTGCTAGAGAGATAATGACAGCTAGGTATGCTCCATCCAGGTTGAATGTATGCCATCAGTCGGTGACATGCAGGGGAATGTACCACAGGGTCTGCCAGGTGTAAGTCAAGTTGTCAAACTGCTGATGGGGCACACATTGCTATTTCCTAGACACACATCTCCTTGTAGATACATGATGTTTGGACGGGGGTAGGAGGAGAGGAAAATAGTGGTGATGATGATGACAATAATAACAATCATGCTCTAGGTGTGAATGTGGCCAGGGGTGCATCTAGCCTTTCTGTTGCTTGAATATTATTATATAGAAAGAAAAGAGCAGCAGTCTTAGGAAGAACTATTGATTTTGTGCAAAACACTGAGTATCTAGCCAAACAATCCAAATCCATCAATTAAATAGAAAAAGAGAAAGTTGTACTGAAATCTGAAATGTTGCATACGGACTAAATAAAATCCTCACATTTTCAGAATTTTGGAAACTGCTACATTTTTATTGTGTAATGTCTCTCTATATCTCTCACATAGTGCACATATTGTCAACAGCTATATGGAATTTGTATGTTCTCCACATGTTTGCATGGGTTTCCTAGTTTGCATTAGGTATTCTAGTTTCCTCCCACATGCCAAGATATAATGATAACTAAATTGGTTTCCTATAAAACAACTGATCTTTCTGGTTGTTTGACAAAATTGACTGTACAGCAGTCACTATCTTCTCTACTCCACAATTTACTTACTGGAGAAACAATGGCATTTCCAAAAACATACAGTACAATACTTCAGACAATAATCTGTATGATCAATTTGTATGTCCTTCTACCACTCTTAAAACAAGTAAGTGCCTATTTTTGATTTATTGCCAATTTATCAGTCAACAATGGCCGCTTCCAAGGAGAAATGCCTGAGAGTGAACAGGACATGGGAGGTTCAGGTGTGTCAAGTGTGTTCTCGGAGGTTCAGGTGATCTGGTAGTAAAAGTTTTATTAGAACAATAGGCTAAGGTCAAATGCTAATAGAAAGGTAATAGGTAGGTGTATCCAAAAATTATAGGAAACTACTAAAGGATGATACACTTAAAAAATAACTTTTATTAGTTGTACATTAAAAAGTGTCAATTTGTGTATTAAAATATTAGACAAAAATAGGGAAATTGTCCCCCAGTCAATAACCAGTGTATTGCACTGGTGTATTTAGGATAGAACCAGTGTCAATACCAAGCTACACTAATAATGTTTCCGTCTGTTATTGTTGCAGACTGGATAAACACTCATTAGTGAGACAGGCCACTATTATGTATTAGCCAGTGTTTAAATGCCCATACATAACAAAAGTAACTAATGCCCATACATAACAAAAGTAACTAATGTGCCTGCTACAGGCACATTAGTTACTTTTGTTATGTATGGGCATTTAAACACTGGCTAATACATAATAGTGGCCTGTCTCACTAATGAGTGTTTATCCAGTCTGCAACAATAGGCTAAGGCCCCACTTTTCAGAAACACAGCCAAAAAAATGCTGTATTTTACTGTACCAGCAAAGTGAATAAGAGTTTATTTACACATTGTGAGAAAGAAAAACTGATGCATTTTCAAAAATGCTGGGTTAAATAAGTAAGAGTACACTTATTAAAAAATTCAATGTACAGGTAGTAGCTGCAGTCTATGGGCATCAGTTTTTAAATGGAATCTATCATTGCCAAAAGTCATTTTTACCTAAACATACATTGGAAAAGCCTTTAAAACGGCTATGCTACTCCTATCTTTCCTTCTTTTCTTCTAAAAACGTTTTCTTTTCTTATGCAATTGAACACCACAGAGCACTGGGCTCATTCCCCCAGTGCCCCAAGCACCACCTCACGTCATGCCTTGTAAACCGCCCCTTTGATGTTTGTGCTCCGTCTCTCTTCCTCCTTCCTGGAAATTGGGCCGGGCATTGGCCTCTGACACCACGCTGTTCAAGCTAAAATCTCGGGCATGCACAATATCGCTCCGGGCAGAGTGGACTGCGCATGTTTGAGTGGCCATTTCGGTGTGCTCAGTTCTTTTGCAGGCGCAGTACACTCATGTACGCTCATGTATTTGGCCACTCCAAACATGTGTATCACAAAATAAGCTGCTTTTGCCAGCACAACATGATTTTGTGACAAGTTATCACAAAGCAACAAAGTAATTTACTAGATATCCTATTTGTGTCTTGTGTGGTACCCCGGTATGTGATTGCAGCTTCTCTAGACTTTGTTAGCATAGAAATTAGAGTGGAAACTGAACCAGGACAAATGAAGGCTAAGTTCAGTCTGCCTTACTGTTGCATGGGTTCCCCCATCGACCCATACAACTGAGATGTAAATCTGGTGTGAACTTAGCATGAAACAAACTCTCAGACACGTTAGCCAAATTTTCAAATCACAAAAATCAAGCATTGCAAGCAAATGAGGCATCAGCGCTTCATCTTTGTAAACAGGAGGTGTCCTGCAGGGCCCATCAGGTGTCCTGCAGGGAGAAAGTTTAAAAATTACGGACACCTGATGGACGTCGTTATAGTCAACTATAGAACAACTCTCTGTTGTTCGGGCTCCCCCACTTACCCAAACAACTGAGATGTAAAGCTGGTGTGAATCTAGCGTAAAACACATTCTCAGACACTTTCGCTGAATTTTATATCACAAAAATCATGATTTGCAATCAATTGAGGCATCAGAACTTCACCTTTGGAAACAGGAGGTTCATCTGTATATGATACTGGGGTTTGTTCTTCACCTATTTTCCTGCTGATAGAGGACCTTCAACACTTACCAAGAGGGTGGAAGACCAATTTACAAAAAAAAAAAAAAAATCACCAATACTTATCAGTTAAATTTCTATATCCTGATGGCAATTTATGCCATAATTCTCCTGATCTTTGCAATGAATCATTGGCCTCAATGATTATCAATGACTCTCAGTTAGACTCTACTGTGGATTATATAAGGATAATGAAGAGCTGGAGGCTTTTAGATGGCTTTAAACCTGGGTATTTGTTCTTTGAGCTCTTCAACAATCTGATCCCTTAAGTAGGCATTGCTCCATTATTGTATTACTGCATAAGTCTCATTACTCTGCATTGTTTTTGCTACATATTTGTTGTGCAGCTGTATGGGGTCAATTCATTGCTATAGTACTGTATGTGGACAACACACTTAGAACATTAATGATAAGTAGGTGACACAAAAACAAAGAACAATTTCTGCTACACAGTAAACGTTCACAACTGTGTGAATATCAGTATAATATGAACACTACCCTTGGGTGAGCATAAGCGTCTGGGTATAAATTGCTATATAGGTGGGCACTTCTATGAGTAATTTTAAAATGGGCGCAATTAGATGGCTTTATATATATAAGAGTTTGTGCTTCTTTGTTGACTTTGTATTGTGTATCTCTATTTTTATGGCACAATTTTATATGGGAACATATTATTGCATGAACACATTTTAATAATATCATGTGAAACATTGAACAATAATAATGGAAATTGAAGGTATTTACTATTTTGTGAAATTACTGATAAAATTACACAATAATATATCAGATGGTGTCTTACAAAACATAATGCGGGAATTTTTTAAGGCTTCTGTAGCAAATTTTGTTTCATACTTTTTGTGCAAAAAATGTACGACTGTTTGTAATCTGCAAGTCAGTAGAGAAATGGACGTGTTCAGTTTTGTTATAAAAAGTATGTTATAGTCACTTTGTCACGATAGAAAGGTTTCCACTTCCAAAAGTTTGAATAATTTGAAGTCATAACCTTCTTAAGAACCTTACACTTCGAAACCACCTCTCATTTAGAAAATAGATCATGTAGGGTTGAATTAGTTACATTATGTACCATTGCTAGAATAGAACTTCTTCTAACAATTGGAATTCTAATGGGAAGTATTTATTACAAGACACTAGGCTATTTTCTGCTTTTGTAGACCCATTGTAGACTGTATTACATTTTCAGTAAAAAGCATGTAATTTCCATTAAATTAATTGAAAATGCACAGAAAATTGTACTGACCTCCTCCAGGCGATTTTGAAGGCTGTTCAGTGCTGTGGTCATATTGTTGAACTGTCGTTCCAGTGCTTTCTCGTACTGTGAAAAATGTAATAAAAGGTAATAAAATACAAATTATTGTATAAATTACAATGCTCATCTGCTAATGAAGTTGACCCTTTAAAATCTGAAAATGAAATTCAGCAGTTTTACATTCTAGATTATTTATATATTTTTATTTTATACTATATTTTTGCTAAACAGTACAACTTTGTTTAATGCTAACTATAACAATAAATTGATGTGCTTATATTCATCTTCATTAGAAAAGGATACATCTGATGGTGCATCTTGTAGTTCATTTGAAATAATCATAATTTAATGTCATTATGTTGACTTTTGTGCTTGTATTTACTGTACTGTTATTATTCTTGCTGTGTTACTATGCACTGCTGACTGTTCTCTGACACAGCCCAAATAATAACACATGAATAATTGTTGGATTATTTCTGCTCTGCTGTCTACCAACAATCCATCTAACTAATGTCTCCACTTACCTAATGGCCAAGAAACAAGACAAAGTTGCTGCCTATCTAGATGCTGGAGATGCTCTCTCTTGTGATCCTGATTAATTAGTCCAGCTCTCTCTATTGAAAAGCAGGTAGGGACCATAGTAGGTAGGGACCACGGCAGGTAGGGACCATGGCAGGTAGGGACCATATTAGGTACGGACCATGGCAGGCAGGGGCCATGGCAGATAGGAACCATATCAGGAAGGGACAATAGCAGGTGGGGACAATATCTGGCAGGTAGGGACAATATCTGGCAGGTAGGGACCATGGCAGATAGGAACCATATCAGGAAGGGACAATAGCAGGTAAGGACCATAGCAGGTAGGGACAATATCTGGCAGGTAGGGACAATATCTGGCAGGTAGGGACCATGGCAGGTAGGGACAATATCAGGTAGGGACCATAGCAGGTAGGGACCATGGTGGGTAGGGACCATAGCAGGTAGGGACCACCATAGTTGCTTTCCCAAATGAAATATTTAAGAACCTGAGCTAGGGGGTACAGACTGAAACCTAGATTCAAAACTTACCGACGAGGAAAGCTGATGCTGCCACCAGCTCAATGATACTAAAAGGAAATCCATTGTATTTAGAGAATTGCATATTGGCAATATGCTGCAGTCAACACCCGGGAGGGACACTCAGACATTCTAGAGCTTTTCTGCCCCTCATGGTCAGTAAATGCTTTTCTTCTGTGGACTATGTTATAAATTATGTTATAATTTATTTGCAGTGTATTGTACCTTGTTTTACTGTTACTGTTTTACTACACTGCCCCTTCATGTGTAGTGTGTTACTCCCATAAGACTCTATTTATTCCTCATTTTGTTCCTGGAGGTGCTGTTTCCTCATCATTTGTTGTACAATATGTTGCACAATATGCATATAGGCCAAGAAATCTTCTATCCATGCTCATGTCACCAAAATGTGTTTCCAGATTCTTCTGAAGTTGTTCATTAAAAATCCTAAACTGCAATGCCTTGGTTCATTACACAGAGTACAATGCTATCTGCTTCCTGCTCCATTCTCTGTGTATCACCTGCTGAGAATAGCTGACTGGAGGAGGTGTGAAGTGTCTGACCCCCACTGCTCTTGTATTACTGACTTATCCTTAGGATGGGTCATCAATATTTAAGTCCATAAAACTCATGTAACTTAGTTTGGTTAAGGGCTTCAATTTGTCATGAAATTAGTTCAATACAATATTGCAACATAATAGCAAAACTCTTGACGGATACAATTTGCAATACAGTAACTGGGTGATCATCTAAATATACTTATAGGATAGATAGTATTCCACTGACATCATACTGCAAAAAACTGCTTATCTCTCAGCAAAACATATTTGGACATGTCCAGCCAAGATGAAAGATAAGCAAGGACACATATCTATGTGCAGATGGGGACCATGGGAAACAATGAGTCCCTGAAGAATGGACAAGGGTCTATTATAGGAAGACTCCTAAAATGGGCCTCCAAGAATCCGTCCTGTTCTTAGGGCTGACCACTCATCTTTTTCCCCAGAAGTGATAGAGAAAATGGAAGTGCAGTGTGATCGCTACTTAGAATAGAAGATGTGTGTAATAGAAAAGCTTTATCTCGGGCATGTGTGCAAAATCCAGTCCCCCCTCATTTACTTTTAACTTTTTTTTTTTAAACTCATTTACTCTTTAGTTGCTCTTTCTTTTTGGGAAATCTAGGATAGTGATTATTGTGGCTTCCACAAGAGTTGCCTCCCAACTTGTCCAGAATCCTGAATAGTAAATCTTTATGTACAACAGTTGTAAAAGTAATATATCATTACAGAATGAGGCAGGATTTTAGTAATGCTGGGAACCTTCCAGTATGACGCAGGAATTTTTTTAACCAGATGTGGCTTCCCCCAGCAGTAATAACTGATGGCTGGGGGTTTCAGAAGACAGACATATACTGAGTTACAGATCACCATTAGTTGAAACCATTTAAAAAGGGTTTGTGTCTATGAGACAACCCATATATTAACTACATAAATGTATACATTTCACATTAGAGTGGGTGATATATACCTTTATTCCATCAGTTTTCTGTTGGGTTAGAAGAGTTTTTACATCTTCTCCTTGGCTGGAAACTGCCTTTGTCAATGATTTTAAATTCTAAAAGTACAGAAAGTCATTTTTATTCAGAGATTATTACCTGAAATTAGTCACCAATTATTTTACGAAGACTGAAATGTTTGACTGCACAAACAGTATCAACTGAAAGATTGTGGAACATGGACAGTCTACATTTTTATCAGTATTAGAGAGAGCTTTATTTTTGTTGGAATAAAGTATATGGTAACCTGGCAAAAACTGTACAAAACTATGGCAGAAATGATATGTTTTGCAATAAATATGAGTTATGTTTGCATGGGTTTCACCAAAGGTCAAATGTTTATTTTAAAAAGTATGGAAAAAGTCTCTCTCTCTGTATATATACTGTACAGCCCAAAGTTTGGACACACCTTCTCATTCAAAGAGTTTTCTGTTTTTTCATGACTATGAAATTTGTTGATTCACATTGAAGGCATCAAAACTTTGAATTAACACATGTGGAGTTATATACTTAACAAAAAAGTGTGAAAACTGAAAATATGTCTTATATTCTAGGTTCTTCAAAGTAGCCACATTTTTCTTTGATTACTGCTTTGCACACTCTTGGCATTCTCTTGATGAGCTTCAAGAGGTAGTCACCTGAAATAGTCTTCAAACAGTCTTTTGCCTTCACTCTGCTGTCCAGCTCACCCCCATACCATCTCGATTGGATTCAGATCTGGTGACTGTGGAGGCCAGGTCATCTGGCGTAGCACCCCATCACTCTCCTTCTTGGTCAAATAGCCCTTACACAGCCTGGGAGTGTGTTTGGGGTCATTGTCCTGTTGAAAAATAAATGATGGTCCAACTAAATGCAAACCAGATGGAATAGCATGCTGCTGCAAGATGCTGTGGTAGCCATGCTGGTTTCAGTATGCCTTTAATTTTGAATAAATTCCCAACAGTGTCACCAGCAAAGCACCCCCACACCATCACACCTCCTCCTCCATGCTTCACAGTGGGAACCAGGCATGTAGAGTCCACCCATCAACTTGTCTGCATCTCACAAGACACGGTGGTTGGAACCAAAGATCTCAAATTTGGACTCATCAGACCAAAGCACAGATTTCCACTGGTCTATTGTCCATTCCTTGTGTTCTTCTGCTTGTTGCCTGTCCTTAACAGTGGTTTCCTAGCAGCTATTTTACCATGAAGGCCTGCTGCACAAAGTCTCCTCTTAACAGTTGTTGTAGAGATGTGTCTGCTGCTAGAACTCTGTGTGGCATTGACATGGTCTTTAATCTGAGCTGCTGTTATCCTGTGATTTCTGAGGCTGGTGACTCGGATGAACTTATTCTCTGCAGCAGAGGTGACTCTTGGTCTTCCTTTCCTGGGGTGGTCCTCTTGTGAGCCAATTTCTTTGCAGCACTTGATGGCTTTTGCAACTGCACTTGGGGACACTTTCAAAGTTTTCCCAATTTTTCGGACTGACTGACCTTCATTTCTTAAAGTGATGATGGCCACTCGTTTTTCTTTACTTAGCTGCTTTTTTCTTGCCATAATACAAATACTAACAGTCTATTCAGTAGGGCTATCAGATGTGTATCCACCTGACTTCTGCAAAACACAACTGATGGTCCCAACCCCATTTATAAGGCAAGAAATCCCACTTATTAAACCTAACAGGGCACACCTGTGAAGTGAAAACCATTTCCGATGACTACCTCTTGAAGCTCATCAAGAGAATGCCAAGAGTGTGCAAATCAGTAATCAAAGCAAAAGGTGGCTACTTTGAAGAACCTAGAATATAAGACAGATTTTCAGTTGTGTCACACTTTTTTTTTTTTTTTTTTTTTAATGTAGATTGTGAGCCCACATAGAGCTCACAATGTACATTTTTTTCCCTATCAGTATGTCTTTTTGGAATATGGGATGGAAATCCATGCAAACACGGGGAGAACATACAAACTCCTTGCAGATGGTTTTTTTTGCCCTTGGTAGGATTTGAACACCAGGACCCAGCACTGCAAGGTTGCAGTGCTAACCACTGAGCCACAGTGTGGCCCCCTGTGTCACACTTTTTTGTTAAGTATATAATTCCACGTGTTAATTCATAGTTTTGATGCCTTCAGTGTGAATCTACAATTTTCATTGTCATGAAAATACAGAAAACTCTTTGAATGAGAAGGTGTGTCCAAACTTTTGGTCTGTACTGTATATACATTGCAAACTATGATATTTGTTAGCATACTATATGTTCCATACTTTTTTTCAGCTAGAAAGCTATATGTTACATACTGTTTTTAAATATAAACTGTAGTGCACTAAACTATGCCAAAATGACACACATCCCTTGACAAACAATAAGCTATTTCAATGATCCATTACTATTTGCTTAAGGTTATGGCCCCACATTGATGAAATGTATATTTTTTTGTTGCAGATTTTGTTGCAGTCAGGGGCAGATTAAGCAGAAGGAAATGCTTCCTATAGGATGTAGGTGACTGTATAAAAGTTTTTCTCTAGGGATTTTTTCCAGTGTTACAATTATATTGTGATTTTCACAAAATCACTAGAGATGAGCGAACAGTGTTCTATCGAACTCATGTTCGATTGGATATTAGGCTGTTCGGCATGTTCGAATCGAATCGAACACCGCGTGGTAAAGTGCGCCATTACTCGATTCCCCTCCCACCCCAGGGTAGGTGGGACAGGAACTACGACACCGGTGACGTTGAAAAAAGTAGGCAAAACCCATTGGCTGCCGAAAACATGTGACCTCTAATTTAAAAGAACAGCGACACCCAGCTTTGCGTCATTCTGAGCTTGCAATTCACCGGGGACGGAGGTTTCCGTCCAGTTAGCTAGGGCTTAGATTCTGGGTAGGCAGGGACAGGCTAGGATAGGAAGGAGAAGACAACCACAACAGCTCTTGTAAGAGCTAAATTCCAGGGAGAAGCTTGTCAGTGTAACGTGGCACTGACGGGCTCAATCGCCGCAACCCAGCTTTCCCAGGATCCTGAATGGAATACACTGACAGTGTATTCCCGTATACCCCATATATACACCCCAAATCCCCGTTCCAACGGTGTGCCCCCCCACCTTCACCCCAGAAATACCCTGCAAGTCCCCTAGCAATAGAATTGGGGCTATATACACCCACTATTTTTGCTACTGCCATATAGTGCCATTGTCTGACTGGGAATTCAAAGAATATATTGGGGTTATAAATACCCAAATTTCTTGCTACTGGTATATAGTGCCATTGTCTGACTGGGAATTCAAAGAATATATTGGGGTTACAAATACCCTCATTTCTTGCTACTGGTATATAGTGCCATTGTCTGACTGGGAATTCAAAGAATATATTGTTGTTATAAATACCCTCATTTCTTGCTACTGGTATATAGTGCCATTGTCTGACTGGGAATTCAAAGAATATATTGGGGTTACAAATACCCTCATTTCTTGCTACTGCCATATAGTGCCAGTTTCTGACTGGTAATTCAAAGAATATATTGGGGTTACGTGCACCCACAATTTTTGCTACTGGTATATAGTGCCATTGTCTGACTGGGAATTCAAAGAATATATTGGGGTTACAAATACCCTCATTTCTTGCTACTGCCATATAGTGCCAGTTTCTGACTGGGAATTCAAAGAATATATTGGGGTTATAAATACCCTCATTTCTTGCTACTGGTATATAGTGCCATTGTCTGACTGGGAATTCAAAGAATATATTGGGGTTATAAATACCCTCATTTCTTGCTACTGGTATATAGTGCCATTGTCTGACTGGGAATTCAAAGAATATATTGGGGTTACAAATACCCTCATTTCTTGCTACTGCCATATAGTGCCAGTTTCTGACTGGGAATTCAAAGAATATATTGGGGTTATAAATACCCTCATTTCTTGCTACTGGTATATAGTGCCATTGTCTGACTGGGAATTCAAAGAATATATTGGGGTTATAAATACCCTCATTTCTTGCTACTGGTATATAGTGCCATTGTCTGACTGGGAATTCAAAGAATATATTGGGGTTACAAATACCCTCATTTCTTGCTACTGCCATATAGTGCCAGTTTCTGACTGGGAATTCAAAGAATATATTGGGGTTATAAATACCCTCATTTCTTGCTACTGCCATATAGTGCCAGTTTCTGACTGGTAATTCAAAGAATATATTGGGGTTATAAATACACTCATTTCTTGCTACTGCCATATAGTGCCATTGTCTGACTGGGAATTCAAAGAATATATTGGGGTTATAAATACCCAAATTTCTTGCTACTGGTATATAGTGCCATTGTCTGACTGGGAATTCAAAGAATATATTGGGGTTACAAATACCCTCATTTCTTGCTACTGGTATATAGTGCCATTGTCTGACTGGGAATTCAAAGAATATATTGGGGTTATAAATACCCTCATTTCTTGCAACTGGTATATAGTGCCATTGTCTGACTGGGAATTCAAAGAATATATTGGGGTTATAAATACCCTCATTTCTTGCTACTGCCATATAGTGCCATTGTCTGACTGGGAATTCAAAGAATATATTGGGGTTATAAATACCCAAATTTCTTGCTACTGGTATATAGTGTCATTGTCTGACTGGGAATTCAAAGAATATATTGGGGTTACAAATACCCTCATTTCTTGCTACTGGTATATAGTGCCATTGTCTGACTGGGAATTCAAAGAATATATTGGGGTTACAAATACCCTCATTTCTTGCTACTGGTATATAGTGCCATTGTCTGACTGGGAATTCAAAGAATATATTGGGGTTACAAATACCCTCATTTCTTGCTACTGGTATATAGTGCCATTGTCTGACTGGGAATTCAAAGAATATATTGGGGTTACAAATACCCTCATTTCTTGCTACTGCCATATAGTGCCAGTTTCTGACTGGTAATTCAAAGAATATATTGGGGTTACGTGCACCCACAATTTTTGCTACTGGTATATAGTGCCAGTTTCTAACTGGGAATTCAAAATGCGCAAGGCTCCCGGAAAGGGACGTGGATGAGGCCGTGGGCGAGGTCGGGGGAATGGTTCTGGGGAGCAAGGTAGCAGTGAAGCCACAGGGCGTCCCGTGCCTACTCCTGTGGGGCAGCAAGCATTGCGCCACTCCACAGTGCCAGGGTTGCTTGCCACATTAACTAAACTGCAGGGTACAAACCTTAGTAGGCCCAAGAACCAGGAACAGGTCTTGCAATGGCTGTCAGAGAACGCTTACAGCACATTGTCCAGCAGCCAGTCAGACTCTGCCTCCTCTCCTCCTATTACCCAACAGTCTTGTCCTCCTTCCTCCCAAAATTCCCAAGCTTCACAGAACAATAACCCCAACTGTCCCTGCTCCCCAGAGCTGTTCTCCGCTCCTTTCATTGTCCCTCAACCTGCCTCTCCACGTCACGATTCCACGAACCTAACAGAGGAGCATCTGTGTCCAGATGCTCAAACACTAGAGTCTCCTCCATCTCCGTTCGATTTGGTGGTGGATGACCAGCAACCCACCCTCATCGACGATGATGTGACGCAGTTGCCGTCAGGGCATCCAGTTGACCGGCGCATTGTGCGGGAGGAGGAGATGAGACAGGAGTTGGAAGAGGAAGTGGTGGATGATGAGGACACTGACCCGACCTGGACAGGGGGGATGTCAAGCGGGGAAAGTAGTGTGGATGTTGAGGCAGGTGCAGCACCAAAAAGGGTAGCTAGAGGCAGAGGCAGAGGTCAGCAGCTTAGGCGAAGCCAGGCCACACCCAGAATCTCCCAAGATGTTCCAGTTCGTACCCAGCCCCGAAAAACTCCCACCTCGAGGGCACGTTTCTCGAAGGTGTGGAGTTTTTTCAAGGAATGCACCGAGGACAGATATAGTGTTGTCTTCACAATTTGCCTCTCGAAATTGATTAGGGGCTCTGAGAAGAGCAACCTGTCCACCACTTCAATGCGCCGTCATTTGGAATCCAAGCACTGGAATCAGTGGCAGGCAGCAACGGCAGGACAAAGGCCGCCTGCCGTTCACGCCACTGCCTCTGCCACTGCCTCTGCCTCTGCCACTGCCACTGCTGACTGTGCTGGCGATGCACTCCAGAGGACGAGCCAGACACCACTTCATCTGCCTCCGCCACTTTGTTGACTTCTCCCTCATCCTCCCCTGTTCCTGTCTTATCTCCTTCTCCTGCACCATCAAAGGCACCATCAGGCGCTTCTTTACAACAACCCACCATCTCTCAGACATTGGAGCGGCGGCAGAAATACACTGCTAACCACCCACACGCGCAAGCCTTGAACGCCAACATCGCTAAACTGCTGGCCCAGGAGATGTTGGCGTTCCGGCTTGTTGAAACTCCCGCCTTCCTGGACCTGATGGCAACTGCGGCACCTCGCTATGCCGTCCCTAGCCGTCACTACTTCTCCCGGTGTGCCGTCCCCGCCTTGCACCAGCACGTGTCACTCAACATCAGGCGGGCCCTTAGTTCCGCGCTTTGCACAAAGGTCCACTTGACCACCGACGCGTGGACAAGTGCATGCGGACAGGGACGCTACATTTCACTGACGGCACACTGGGTGAATGTAGTTGAGGCTGGGACTGCTTCCCAAACTGGCCCGGTGTACCTCGTCTCCCCGCCTAACATTCCTGGCAGGGACACGAGAAGAACACCCCCCTCCTCCTCCTCCACCACCGCCTCCTCCTCCGCCACCGCCTCCTCCGCTGTTAGATTGACCCCAGCTACGAGTTGGAAACGTTGCAGCACTGGCGTTGGTAGACGTCAGCAGGCTGTGCTGAAGCTGATCAGCTTGGGGGACAGACAGCACACTGCCTCCGAGGTGAGGGATGCCCTCCTCGATGAGACGGCAATATGGTTTGAGCCGCTGCACCTGGGCCCAGGCATGGTCGTTTGTGATAACGGCCGGAACCTGGTAGCAGCTCTGGAGCTTGCCGGACTCCAACATGTTCCATGCCTGGCCCACGTCTTCAACCTAGTGGTGCAACGTTTCCTAAAGAGCTACTCCAATGTTCCAGAGCTACTGGTGAAAGTGCGGCGCATGTGCGCCCACTTTCGCAAGTCGACAGTAGCCGCTGCTAGCTTAAAATCTCTCCAGCAACGCCTGCATGTGCCACAACACCGGCTTTTGTGCGACGTCCCCACACGCTGGAACTCAACGTTTCAGATGTTGAATAGAGTGGTTGAGCAGCAGAGACCTTTGATGGAATACCAGCTACAAAACCCTAGGGTGCCACAAAGTCAGCTGCCTCAGTTTCACATCCATGAGTGGCCATAGATGAGAGACCTTTGTGACATCCTACGGGTCTTTGAGGAGTCCACAAGGAGGGTGAGCTCTGAGGATGCGATGGTGAGCCTTACAATCCCGCTCTTGTGTGTTCTGAGAGAATCCCTGATTGACATCAAGGATAACTCAGATCACACAGAGGAGTTAGGGATAGCATCCGATCCGTCACAGCTGGAGAGTAGGTCCACACATCTGTCCGCTTCATCGCGTTTAATGGAGGAGGAGGAGGAGGAGGAGGAGGAGGAAGAAGAGTTGTCCGATGATGTGATGGTGATACAGGAGGCTTCCGGGCAACTTCGAATCGTCCCATTGTTGCAGCGCGGATGGGTTGACATGGAGGATGAGGAGGAAATGGAGATTGAACTTTCCGGTGGGGCCAGAGGAGTCATGCCAACTAACACTGTGGCAGACATGGCTGAGTTCATGTTGGGGTGCTTTACAACCGACAAGAGTATTGTCAAAATCATGGAGGACAACCAGTACTGGATCTTTGCTATCCTTGACCCCCGGTATAAAAACAACATCTCGTCTTTTATTCCGGTAGAGGGGAGGGCCAATCGCATCAATGCTTGCCACAGGCAATTGGTGCAGAATATGATGGAGATGTTTCCAGCATGTGACGTTGGCGGCAGGGAGGGCAGTTCCTCCAGTAGGCAACCAAGTTCTCACCATTCCACACAAACGAGGGGCACACTGTCTAAGGTCTGGGACACCTTGATGGCACCCCTTCGCCAAAGTGCCGCCACGGAGGGTCCTAGTGTCACCAGGCGTGAGAAGTATAGGCGCATGTTGCGGGAATACCTTTCCGACCACAGCCCTGTCCTCTCTGACCCCTCTGCGCCCTACACGTATTGGGTGTCGAAGTTGGACCTGTGGCTTGAACTTGCCCTATATGCCTTGGAGGTGCTGTCCTGTCCTGCCGCCAGCGTCCTATCTGAGAGGGTGTTCAGTGCAGCCGGTGGCATCATCACTGACAAGCGCACCCGTCTGTCAGCTGAGAGTGCCGACCGGCTCACTTTGATAAAAATGAACCACCACTGGATAGAGCCTTCATTTTTGTGCCCACCTGTGTAAAGCACCCCAACATGAAACTCCATGTCTGTACTCAACCTCTCCAATTCCTCCGCATCCTCATACTCATCCACCATAAGCGTTGCACAATTCTGCTAATACTAGGCTCCCTCCACCCTGATTTCCACCAACTCTGCTGGTTAGAGGCTCCCTCCACCCTGATTTCCACCAACTCTGCTGGTTAGAGGCTCCAAACTGGGGTTTTAGAGGCTCCCTCCACCATGAATTGGTCCAAACTGGGGTTTTTAGAGGCTCCCTCCACCATGAATTTGCCCAAACTGGGGTGTTTAGAGGCTCCCTCCACCATGAATTTGCCCAAACTCTGCTGGTTAGAGGCTCAATCCACCCTGATTTTCAAAACAAATGTTGGTGCCAACCTCAACTTACTACAAGGGCCAAATTCACTGCTGGTGACAAGCTCTCCTCACTGCAAGTGCCAAATACACATGTTTCAAGGTGTTTTCCTACTGTCAGAGAGGTGGTATTGAGTGTGTAAAGTGTGTAGTTGTTAGGCTGTGATGTTGGGGTAATAGAGGGTCTTTGGTGTGTTAGATGCCCCCAGACATGCTTCCCCTGCTGTCCCAGTGTCATTCCAGAGGTGTTGGCATCATTTCCTGGGGTGTCATAGTGGACTTGGTGACCCTCCAGACACGGATTTGGGTTTCCCCCTTAACGAGTATCTGTTCCCCATAGACTATAATGGGGTTCGAAACCCGTTTGAACACACGAACATTGAGCGGCTGTTCGAATCGAATTTCGAACCTCGAACATTTTAGTGTTCGCTTATCTCTAAAAATCACATCAAAATCATGTTACAGCCACACCCTAAGAACCCTTCAAGATAATGTTTCATAGTGGACAATGAGGACCAACTGTTCTTGACTGCACAGAAAGTAAAAAAAAACCGCACAGCTTCATATAACATAGTTAAATTAACATAAGGATAAGGAATATGTTACTTACAGCTTCTAATGTATGGACCCTTCTCAGAAGATTACCATCCTTGGAGTAATATTGTAGCTGTTCTGTATTCTGAATGTCAGTCTATGTAAAAATACAAATCAAGATAGAAATGCAAACTATATAATTTAGTTGCAAATACTGGAAGTTTATCAGCCAAGATACCAAGAGTAATCCATTGGTAATCATGTAATCATTGTTAATAACCTTTCTTTATCCTATTTCATCCTTTGCTTTTCATTAGTCTCAAGATTTACTTCTTACTTCCTTTGCTTTCATCCATTTGCATCTTTATTTTTCACACAATGCATTCACCTGCCACATATTCCATCTCATTGTTCATTTCTGGCACAATTCTTTCACATTCTCGCCATCATTCATATCTTTTACCTGCTTATTCATCTCCTTTAATTTTATTTCTTTATTTTCATTAGAATTCTTGCAAACACATGACTAAAAACAAAGATTTCAATAAAAAGAAATACTCTTACCATATGTGATTCATTCAGGCTACTTCCATTGTCAGTACGGTAAAGATGACCTAAAAATATATTTTTTATTTATTTCTTTTTAAGCAGCAACATATCTTATTGTCATTCAAATGAGTTCCTGTGCCCAGTAAGGCTAAGGCCCAATGTTGCGAAAACACAGCATTTTTTGTTGCAGATTTTGCTGGAGTTTTTTGAGCCAAAGCCAAGAATGGCTAAGGAAGGAATGGGGAAAAAAAATAAAAGTACTTATACTTCTTCCTTCTGCTCAATCCATTCCTGGCTTTGGCTTTAAAAAAATGCAGCAAAATCTGCAACAAAAAAGCTGCATTTCCGCAACGTTGGGCCATAGCCTTAGGCTCACAATGTAATACTAGGGACAAATTCATAGTATGAGTCTACTACCTCACCAAAACATATTCATCAGTGTGTTACAGGGCACATTACAGTGATAAACAATATACCCTTGTCATGTATGTCACTTTTGTAGATTTGGAGAGAAACAACTTTGAAGTCTTATGCAAATGAGGCAGTTGGTGCACTGGTAATGTGTCATTCTGACCACTACTATCTCCTGATTGTTTCACCCCATAGAGTGACAGTTGATCCTCTAACTGCTATGACATCATCCCTCCTACTTGAGCAGGAAATGCAGTTCTCCCTGAAGCCCCACCCCCAAGTGCACCAACTACCTTATTTTCTCAATACTCCAAAGGGCTCGTTCACATCTGCGCCCAAGTGTCCGTTCTGCAAGTTTCCGTTTCCTGCATAAAACAGAGCAGGAGACGGAAACCTGCAGGAGTCTTTCTCACCCATTCATTTGAATGGGTGAGAAAGTTGTCCGGCCGTGAACGGCGGTGAGCGTTTTATGCTCTCCGCCGCGAAATCGGGTTTTTTAATCCGGACACAGAGTCGGACATGCAGTACTCTGTGTCCGGATTTAAAAAAACTGTTTCGTGGCGGAGAGCATAAAACGCTCACCGCCGCTCACGACCGGACCCGGTCTGTGGTTTCCGTCTTCTTGCATGCAGAAGACGGAAACCACAGAATGGAGACCAGAACGCAGGTGTGAACCTAGCGAAAGTTGTTTTTCTTCAAATCTACAAAAGTGACATACATAACGAAGGTATGTCACAGTATTGTGTCTGTATCACAATGGTTATTCTTGAGGCACGTGTTAGATTATTTTTAAGAAGATAATTAACTTAATGCTATCAGAAGGAAGCCAGCTCTAACTCAAGTAGTGCAAATTCTAAATATTCATTATGGATAGCATTTCACTAGAGAACCTGAGAAGAGATTCTCATGACTTTTTCTTTTTTCTCATGTATCTTTTTTATCCCTGGCCAGTCATTCCTCACATGTGTCAGCACTATAGGGAAGAAGCTTCTTCAGTTCAAGCAGAAACATTAGATGTTCTATCTTTTACAGTTTGCCTCTGTATGTAAAGTGCTTGTTATGTAAGATGACATGAAAAAATAGGAAACAAGGAGAAACTGTACTCCATTCTGAAAGTTGTACTACAAATGGTTTACAACATGGACTGAATGTCCATCTTACATCCTATTTTAATAGTGCTTTAGGTCAAATCTTTGGTGCTAATTATTTTGTACATTGCAAAAATCTGCCTTCCTGCATGTACCATTGGTAGGAGCTTATACATTTTCTGCATACTGCATATGTGTATGTATGTGTATATAACCGTGTATGCCACCGTTTTCCCCGCAGCGCTTTATAAAGATCATGAAATCATGAAAATCAGGGTTGTTCTTATGATAATTAGCTGAAAACAGCTTTAGGGGTGTTTTTTCTTTCACCAGGGCTCCACTCTCTGCTCTGGTTAATCACTTCTAACTGCCGCTTTGGTCCACCCCGAATTTCTTGAGTGAAATTTCATACTTTGTCTGCAGTGAGGGGCAGTTACGTTGAGAGGTGATCAAAGCCTCAGCAGGAGAAGAAACACCCCTAAAGCCTTTTTCAGCTAATTTGCATTAAATAACCACAGAGTTTCATGAAAATGGAGCTGCAATGCAGAATAAGAAAGGCATCTTTGGAAAGTGAAGAAGGCGCTATACAGGGTACTGTCATTCATTTTATACTGATTTTCCTGCTAACAGACTCCCTTTACATATTAACTATACTGTGGCACAGAACTTTAACTCAACCATGTCATTAACTTTTCCTGATAAGACATCACACTGCAGGGATCAGTATCAACTTAAACTTTGCTACATCTGTCACATGAGTCACTTTGAGGTAAATCTGAAGCATGTTTTGAATACCTGTATATTAGACAAGATCAATATATTGGTGCAAGTGTATGAGTGCTCCCAAGCTTCCACTACTGGTGGTAACAGGAAGCCAGACTTTCACCTTTTATGTCTCTGTAAGAAATTTTAAACTTTCTATCTGCAAATTGTTACATTAATAAATAAATCAGCAAAGCCCTTGTGGGCATTCACTTTAAGGAAATAATCATTTCATCTGCCGACTGCAATTCTTAAGGAGATAAGACTCGTGGCATATAATACGTGTATATGTATCTTGTACACATTTCAATAGTCATGAGACAATTCAGAAGTTACAGCATTCAAAGCATTTTAAGATTATGACAATGTATCTGAAAGGGTTGTGTAATTTTTCAGTGAAAGTTTAAGCTAAGAACTTAGAATCTCTGTATTTTTGTTGCTACTGATCCCAGACGCTTTTTAATGAGCTCATATAAGGTAGATTTATATTAGATTGTGGGCAACATATCAAGTTCTCTATGTCCATTTATGGTAAATAAGCACCTGCAATTATCCATTATTACAAGTGGACAATTGCTGCATTATTTTTATTTATTGGTCTACTATATTTAATTAGTCACAGATGATTGTGAAGGATAATCACATAATAATGTTTCCGGAGACTTGGTATACCTAATAAAACATGAGTTTAGCACACCCAAGCAAAATTTATAAACAAGGATATATATATATAAAAAAATCCCAAATATAAAATGTAACTACAATTTGATAAAGAGAAAATACTCAATACCATCTTGTATGAATACTTAAAATATTACAACTGCCCTGCTATTAAATGCCAATAAAAGTAAATTCAATGAATTTGTTTAAATATATTCATGTTATGCTACTTTCACACCAGCGCTTGCACTATGTACGGGGATTTCGTTCCCCTATCTGCATGAAAAATGTGGAGAGAAAAGCACCGCACAGTTTTTGCTCATTTTGGCAGAAACTGAGTGGAAACCACATGGACCCCATTACAGTCTATGGGTCTGTGGATTTCCAAAGCCCTTGTTCACATCTGCGTGAAGTCTACATGAGGACCCCCCCCCAAACGGAATAAGGAATGCAACTGCAAGCAGTGTGCTAGTAAAAGCACACGGACCCCATAGACTATAATGGGGTCCGTGTGCTGGCCGCCAGATCTCCACCGGGATCATGCGGACAGGAAAGTAGTTTACAATCTACTTTCCTGTCCGCATGATTCCTACGGGCAGTGCACGTCAAGCACATGGACCTCATTATAGTCTATGGGGTCTGTGTGCTTTTACAGCACACTGCTTGCAGTTGCGTTCGGTATTCCATTTGGGGCACTCCCAAATGGAATACTGAAAGCAGATGTGAATGAGGGGTAAGGTAATTGCTTTTTTATGCGGATTTGGTTTCCATTTGGGGGTCCCCAAACAGACCCCCCTTAACAGGAACCTGAACGCAGATGTGAGGAGAAAAAAAGAATCTTTAGGTCTGGGAAAAAAAATGGCCTGGGGGAGGTGCAAAAACAGCTGAGACAACTGATCAGAGAGGGGAAAGCCATCTACAGGCGGAAGATGGAACTACAGATGGGGGAAGGTAGAAACTTGAAAGTGTGGGACTGTCTGAAGGCTATATCTGGTCATAAACAAAAGGCTGGTCCTCAGATAGGTGACAGGAAGTGGCTTAACAAGCTTAATCTATTCTTCAATAGATTTGACTCCAAACCAACTGTCCCTTCACCAGCATGTCAATCAACCCCCCTCCCCTCACACACCAAGACCCAACCCCTACCAACCTGCAGTCAACTGCAATCTGACTATCTGATCCTCAAGGAGTCTCAAGTGTGTAGGGAAATCAAGAGGATTAAATCAGACAAGGCCAGAAGACCCGATGGTTTAAGCGCAAGGGTTCTTAAAATGTGCAGTGACCAGCTGTGTGGCATTATTATGCACATGTACAATATGAGTCTAAAGCTGGGAGTGGTACCTCTACTGTGGAAAACATCTTGTGTGGTACCAGTCCCAAAGAAACCCAACCTGATGGGCTACAATGACTACCGACCTGTAGCATTGACATCCCACCTGATGAAGGTCCTAGAGAGACTGGTCCTGACACACCTATGCCCCCTAGTGTGCCCCACTATGGACCCCCTCCAGTTTGCCTATTGGCTAGGCATTGGGGTAGATGATGCCATCATCCACTTTCTTCACAGAGCTCTTTCTTACCTGGAGAAACCCGGGAACACTGTGAGGATAATGTTCTTTGATTTCTCCAGAGGGTTCAACACCATTCAGCCACGGCTATTGAGGGAGAAGCTGAACCTTGGTGGTGTGGACCATCACCTGTCCAACTGGATACTAGACTACCTCACAAACCACCCTCAGTATTTGAGAGCCCAGGACTGTGTGTCTGACACTGTGAGTCTGTAGTACGGAGGCACCACAAGGTACAGTTCTTGCCCCATTTCTTTTTACACTGTACACTGCTGACTTTAGGCACAACTCATCCAGCTGTTACTTACAAAAGTACTCCGATGACTCTGCTATAGTAGGCCTTATCACTGATTGCGACAATAGGGAATACAGAGACTTAAACTGGGATTTTGTTGAATGGTGCCAGCTGAACCACCTCAGGATTAATGCTGGGAAGACCAAGGAGATGGTGGTGGACTTTAGTAAATGGAGAAGTGCTCCAACCCCAGTGGAGATCCAAGGAACATGCATTGAGATAGTCAGGACCTATAAGTATCTGGGTGTGTTCCTCAATAATAAATTAGATTGGACTGATCACCTGCAGGCACTGCACAGAAAGGGTCACAGCAAGGCTCTACCTGCTCAGGAGGCTGAGGGCCTTCGGAGTCCAGGGGCCACTTCTTAGGGCCCTTTTCAACTCTGTGGTTGCTTCAGCCTTCTTTTTCGGTAAAGGTGGTGGGTGACAGAAGGATACTGTCCGTGGTGAGCTCCATGTGGGAGAATAAATCCCACCCCATGTATGAGACCTTGATGGCACTTGGCAGCACTGTAAGTGACCATCTGCTTCACTCCAAGTGTGAGAATGAGCGCTATCGCAAGTCCTTCCTTCCATCCCCGATCATGCTGTATAATCTACATCAGACCAAGCGAAGATCACTCCACACAAAGAACTAATGATTATGATTATGAAGCCTTCCTTCATTCTTCTTCTGTTCCTTAGCTGCTATGGACTCCTAGTATATCTTCTCTTCTCAGCTTATGTGTGTCTGTTTTCGTAATATATTACTGTGTATTATCCTGTATCTGTATTGCTATGCTGATGTAACATACTGAAATTTCCCCGCTGTCGGACTATTAAAGGTTTATTAAACCAGGCATTACCCATTGTATAACATTTCAAATATCATAAACATCATTGACTGAAAAATGGCAAACAATATCTATGACTTACATACAAAGTTAGCAGATTGTACTATTTGGCTTTGCAAGTTGGAATGTTACTGAATCTCCTAGGTTTACAGTATAATACATGGATGTATATCCTTAAGAGCTATAGCAGCTGGTGTAGGGCTCAAAATCTGAGAATGCCGAGTCTAATACATTGTTTCTTGCTACAGTCCGCTATACTGTCAGCAAGGTGTAGAACCTGCTCAGATCATTTATATGGGGTTCTATAAGTTTTACTTAGTGTATGGTATACTGAGATTACTTACTGCTCTTTCCAATGTTCTGTACTGTAGTATCTTCTGTATTCATTTTTTTTGCACTCATATGTTGTGTCAGAACAAAGATACATAGTACCACTTGTGACAAGACCAGAACAGCTATAAATGTAGTATGACAAAGCCATTGTGGATGCGTCCAGGGCACATTTGCAGTCAATCTTCTTAAGCTACATTTCCTGAAATATTGGAAGAAAGATGCCATTAAATATAATCCTCTTATATAAATACAAATCCAAAAGAATACAAGAATGCGGGGTTTATACACTACAATTGTGGGAATTTCTGATACAGTTGTGATGATCATTGGGAACAAAAGTACAATGGTTTTTAAATCTATGATTGATTTCTTTAGAATATTGATCGCAATCATCATGAAATTAATCAATTCTTCCAATACTGATGCTCTAAATGACTTGAAATTATCATTGTCAATCACATTTTTAGATAATAGATGTAGATATTTATACACTCAAAATGGACATTATTGTATTTACTGTCAAAGACTTTAAACACAGATTCACAGATTCAGTCTCTGCCTTATAAAGTTCTCAGTCTCGATTTCCCATTACATCCAAAAGCCAACTTGCTGTCACTAAGTCCTAAATGCTAAATGACGTACCTAATTTTATTGCCATGGTACCCCAATTACGCACTTTTTAATCTACCCACTATTTCAAAGTATATGGCCCCCAGTAGGTTGTATGTAACTTAGCTCTTATTCACAAAGTGGGCAATAACCTTTTTTTCTCAGAGAAAATAAATGGTTACCACCCACTTGGTGTATAAGAGCTAAATTACATGGAGCTCATCAAATATTTTGAACAGGTGAGTGGATTAAAAAAAAAATCCAAATTGAGTAGGAGCACAATGGCAGTCAAATGAGGTATGTCAATTAGGATTTGGTACTTGGTGACAGATTCTCTTTAACCCCTAGATCTGGCTAATTACTGTATATACTCGAGTATAAGCCGAGTTTTTCAGCACAGTTTTTGTGCTGAAAAAGCCCACCTCTGCTTATACTCGAGTCAAGCGGCAAGACCCCTGTGGCAAGACACCTGTGGGCGGCTGCTGGAGCAGCTCTGCTGCCGATAGGTAAGTGGTGAAGCAGCGCTGTCTCCAGGACTGCCCCAAGATTTTTCCAGAGCGTCTTCTCTGCCTTGGAAACATCTTGGGGCGGCCCTGGAGACCTATCGGAAGGAGCGCTGCTCCAGCGGCCACCCACAATCAGCATTGGGCCTCCGCTCCAGACCCCACTCCCCACCGCTACATCACATGTCTTACTGCATCTCAGCGTAGGCGCCGTCATTACACCACCTACGCTGAGAAGCAACGTACTGCTGGGTGAAGAGGAGGCGGCAGCGGAAGCAGCACAAGGCTGGTAAGTAAAATAACGTTTTGTTTGTTTTATAATAGGCCGATACCTGCTGGAGTAACCCTAGCAGTTCGCAGCCTATTTACCTAACTCCCCGGGCCTGCTCACTACCACCCCCGCTTCCCATTGTACAATAAGCCAGTAGTGAATAGGCCCGGGTCCATGCCATGATCCCGCTGCCGCTATTATTATACTCGAGGGTCTTTTCAGATCCCCGAGTATAATAATCGGAGCCCCAGGGGAGGTGAGAGAGCGTAATAAACAGTGTTACTCACCTCTCCAGGATCCGATGTTAATCCTAACAGGTTTGGGCCTGTATGGTAATATCCCATATGTCACATGGTCTGGGATATTACCATATAGGCCTATATTACCATATAGGCTACTAGTAATAGCCTGTCATTGCTAGCACAGGCTTTGGGCCTGTATGACAAGAGGCTGTTACTGCTAACACAGGCTTTAGGCCTGTATGGTACTTCTAGCACAGGGTTTGGGCCTGGGATATTACCATATAGGCCCAAAGCCTGTGCTAGCAGTATCATATAGGCCCAAAGTTTGTGCTAGTAGTAATAGCCTGTTACTGCTAGCACAGGCTTTGAGCCTGTATGGCAACAGGCTGTTACTGCTTGCACAGGCTTTGGGATTGTATGGTACTGCTAGTACAGGATTTGGGTCTGGGAAATTACCATATAGGCCCAAAGCCTGTGCTAGCAGTACCATATAGGCCTGAAGCCTGTGCTAGTAGTAATAGCCTGTTACTGCTAGCACAGGCTTTGGGCCTGTATGGTACTGCTAGTACAGACTTTGGGCCTATATGGTAATATCCCAGACCGCGTGACTCCTGGGACTTTATCATACAGGCCCAAAGCCTGCTAGGATTAACATGAGCACAAACAGAATGTCATGCATTTTCCTCCCTCAGCTTATACTCGAGTTAATGAGTTTTCCCAATTTTTTGTGGTAAAATTAGGGGCCTCGGCTTATATTCGGGTCAACTTATACTTGAGTATATACGGTACATAGCTAATCTAGATATTTATGTCACTCTAGCCTATATCCCGGGCTGCAGTTACATTAATTAAAGTCAAACACCTGTGATTTACAGCTGCTCCTGTAGGAGTGATAAGTGCCAACATCTCCATGCTGAGTGTATTGTCCTGGAGTTGATGTTTGATAAGGGAAGCTATTATGTCCTCTATCATCACTTTAATCACCAAAATGTAATTCTCTATGGTGATATCAATGTAATGTAACCAAATGTTTATTCCCTTTGTGCTAATAGAACTTACTTCCCTGCTCAGGTGAGGAAAATGGGTCACGTGATCGGACATCCCCCATGAATGGAGTTCCTGTAGTAGTTGAACTCACTCAGTCTTAGGGGAAATTATGGACACACCGAAGCTGTAATCACTTTCATTTTTCCAAAGAGGTTGGTAGTATTATTAGTCTCCATACACCTTGAAGGAGCTCACTATTTTGCATACGTAGGGGCTCTTTTTCATTTGATTGAGATCATGTGATCGTGAGAGGCTTTTTATGTATAAGTTGTTCCTTTTCAAAAAATATTAATATTAAGGGGGATCTAGGACATTCATGTTGTTATCTTTACAAGTATAAAATATGACACATCTATACTTTACAGATCTTTTTATATTGTGATACATAGATGCCAATGTAGTGGATAGGTGAAAGTTTAAGACCATCAGAATCTATTTTGGTATCTGTAGGTGGTGTTTACATATAAATATATAGACCATTCTTGGTTGTTTATAACATATATGCATGGTGTTGTTTTGCACTCAAATTGTGGTATATGATAGATGCCGCATCTGCGTTTTTTTCTAAGGTAACTTGGTAATGTGAATAATCTTGTATTTCTAACATGTTATAACATATCTGATCTATGGTGTTAATGTAGTGAGGAATTTTATATATCCAAATATGTATAGGCTGATGTAGATACAATTGTTTCAAGAATATATAAAATGGGAATAAAAACAAGATAGAGACAAAGAAAAGGGTTAAATTTTTTAATAGATTAATTTGCTTCACATGTGAGACATGAGTAGTAAGAACTATATAAGAGTTGTCATTCTTTTGGAATACTAGAGCATATCGGTAATGGTTATGACTAAGGGAATACTATATCCCGAAACGCGTTAGCGGTTTTTATACCTTCACATTTTTTCTGACTTTTTTCACTTACCTGTTTGGTGCTGTATGTTTTAACGTTATGGATTAAAAGTTAAATTTTATTTAAAGTCGTAATGGGAAAGCAGTCTTCACTTTGATTTTTCACTACATTAAAAAGATATTGCTGTGTAAATCAATACTTATCAAAAGTGGTAAATTTGGCCTGAGCATTGGTCGTGTAATGATTTTTTTTTTTTTTCAAAAACTAGGGAATAAATTCTGTAAATGTTTTGTGTAAAAGTTGACAGCAGCCAGATGCTTAATAGCTAAACACTAGTGACAGATTCCCCTCCATTTCTATTTAAATTTTGTACATGGATTAAAGATGTTAGGAATACAGATCATATGGGTTCCCCTGAGTTATATTACTGTTAGGAATATAGATCATATGAGTCCTTCTGAGTTATATTGCTAATAGGTTTCACGTCATCTGAGAACTATGGGATTACACATGATCTGTAATTTAGTTTTGTGATCTTGAGTTATGCGTCCAATGCTTCACTTTTGGTTTTGCCTCCTCACGCTTTGTGTTCTGTCTTGCTTTAGTTTCATCCTTCACTTTAGCCTTCTGTTCACATTCTGTGATATGAATGTGTTGCTACGAACAACAGTGTGTCTCCCCGCACCCCTTGGATCACCTATGATTGCTAAGTACTAATGTTGGTGTTTGAATCAAAAATATTTTGTATGTCATTTCATCTTTTTGTATGACAATATTTATTTATGCAATTTCTTCAAATGACTGTGCATTGCTATTATGTACTTGTACCACTTACATCCATGGCTTGTGCCTGGTATTGCAGCTCAGTTCAGCTTCTGGGTGCCAAGTTCCAATTTGTAAATTTATTTTTTAGATTTTGAGGTAGTTTATACAAAGTGTCGGACTGGGATGTCTAGGGCCCACCAGTGGAATTGTTTCTAGGGGCCCACCGCCAGGACCTCTGAAGATCAGCTAAAAGAAATACCATGTCAGGAACCATGCTGCTCAACCACCATACAATGGTGCCATACAATGTGCACCATTACACTACCTAAACCCACTGCTACACCTAATATGGCAAGTGAACAGTATGGCTCCTAGACTTGTTACAATTACCTGTAACTGCATGGTCCTGGGAAAGTTTCTTTTCAGAGGTCCTGGCTGTCGGACCCCGCAGATGTAATATTGATGGTCTATCCTAAGGACAGGTCTAAGAGAGACATACTCTCAAAACGCGTCAGCTAGCACTGGATCTATCGTGTTGTATTACACCATCCTGTGTCTGTGATAACTATTTTTTATAATGAATATTTTTAACTAATAAAGGAAGAAACTATTTTTTAACTGAAGACACACTGGACCACCATTTTTTATTGCAATGCTGTTAATTAAAAAAAAAAAACAAAAACGGGACAATGCCTTTAATGTCCCCCAGGATATTAGCCCCCATAACTATCCTCCCACACAGTATAATTGCCCCATCAATGGTCCCCATACAGTATAGGGAACCAATGAAGGGGCCACTTTATGAGGGGGGATAGTGAAGGGGCCACTGTTTGGGGGGGAGAATAATGAAGGGGACACTGTATGGTGGGAGAGAATAGTGAAGGGGTCACTGTATGGGGAGAATAGTGAAGAGCCCACTGTATGGGGCCATACAGCGGGCTCTTCACTATCCCACCCATACAGTTTCTCCGTAGAGTTCACTAGTTCCTCCTATAGCAACATTAGGTCATAATGTACCTGTTTGCTCCCCACCCCACTCATTCTTGCTCCGGGTGCACTGATTTGACATCATATGCACCATGAGCAAGAAGAAGCAGGAGGCGCTGAAGAGCAGTCTGGTAATTTTCAGAGCCTAGCTTGTAGGCCACATGCTCAATGTGGCCTGTGGACAAGTCTGTGAGTGGTAGAGCAGGGAGCAGGAAGCATGTGACTTTCTGCTCTACTAGAAGCAGAACAAGGTCACAGTGCCACTTAAATTTTTTTCTTCAGGGTATTTTAGCTGCAATTCGCTATGTGGGGGCTTAGACTTACATGGTTTAAAAAGCTCATACAGAAAGTGTTGAATAACTGGCTGTGAGTAGCTCATTATGCCATCAACAGAAAGCTGCAGCCAATGACCAATTACCATGACCAATTACTTTTCAGTCTAATGCCGGGGCCCCATGTGGCGTAAATGCTACAGTTTGACCATGGCAGAAATGCCGCAAAAAAACCATGCTGTTTTATAGTCCCTGCAAAATGAATGGGATTTGCAGAAAAATACACGCAGCAGACACGCTATGATTTCTAAAACCATTGCCATTTTGGAAAATGCAACTTATCAGTTATACCCATGAAAACGCCAGCAGTTTCTCTATAGGTATAACTTCTTTTTTTTTAAAATGTAGATTGTGAGCCCCATGTACACTCACCGGCCACTTTATTAGGTACACTTGTCCAACTGCTCGTTAACACTTAATTTCTAATCAGCCAATCACATGGCGGCAACTCAGTGCATTTAGGCATGTAGACATGGTCAAGACAATCTCCTGCAGTTCAAACCGAGCATCAGTATGGGGAAGAAAGGTGATTTGAGTGCCTTTGAACGTGGCATGGTTGTTGGTGCCAGAAGGGCTGGTCTGAGTATTTCAGAAACTGCTGATCTACTCGGATTTTCACACACAACCATCTCTAGGGTTTACAGAGAATGGTCCGAAAAAGAAAAAACATCCAGTGAGCGGCAGTTCTGTGGGCGGAAATGCGTTGTTGATGCCAGAGGTCAGAGGAGAATGGCCAGACTGGTTCGAGCTGATAGAAAGGCAACAGTGACTCAAATAGCCACCCGTTACAACCAAGGTAGCCAGAAGAGCATCTCTGAACGCACAGTACGTCGAACTTTGAGGCAGATGGGCTACAGCAGCAGAAGACCACACCGGGTGCCACTCCTTTCAGCTAAGAACAGGAAACTGAGGCTACAATTTGCACAAGCTCATCGAAATTGGACAATTGAAGATTGGAAAACCGTTGCCTGGTCTGATGAGTCTCGATTTCTGCTGCGACATTCGGATGGTAGGGTCAGAATTTGGCGTCAACAACATGAAAGCATGGATCCATCCTGCCTTGTATCAACGGTTCAGGCTGGTGGTGGTGGTGTCATGGTGTTGGGAATATTTTCTTGGCACTCTTTGGGCCCCTTGGTACCAATTGAGCATCGTTGCAATGCCAAAGCCTACCTGAGTATTGTTGCTGACCATGTCCATCCCTTTATGACCACAATGTACCCTACATCTGATGGCTACTTTCAGCAGGATAATGCGCCATGTCATAAAGCTGGAATCATCTCAGACTGGTTTCTTGAACATGACAATGAGTTCACTGTACTACAATGGCCTCCGCAGTCACCAGATCTCAATCCAATAGAGCATCTTTGGGATGTGGTGGAACGGGAGATTCGCATCATGGATGTGCAGCCGACAAATCTGCGGCAACTGTGTGATGCCATCATGTCAATATGGACCAAAATCTCTGAGGAATGCTTCCAGCACCTTGTTGAATCTATGCCACGAAGAATTGAGGCAGTTCTGAAGGACAAAAGGGGGTCCAACCCGTTACTAGCATGGTATACCTAATAAAGTGGCCGGTGAGTGTAGGGATCACAATGTACATTTTTTTTATTTTTTTTTTATTTTCCTATCAGTATGTCTTTCGTAGAATGGGAAACAAACATGGGGAGAACATACAAACTCCTTGCAGATGTTGTTGCTGGTGGGATTCAACTCCAGGTCTGCAAGGCTGTAGTGTTAACCACTGAGCCACCGTGATGCCCCTTTATAGGTATAACTGAAGCAGAAAGTCCACAGTAGAATCCTCTGCTGATTTTCTGTGAAAAGCGCTGTGGTAAGAACTACAATGCATTGCAGACTTTTTTTTTCCCCACAGCCCTTTATTCTGCAGTCTGCTACATGGGGCTTTAGCGTAAGCCTAAGACTTTATTTACATTTCTGCATTTCACGTATATATGGCATCCGCAGTTTTCATGGACCATTTCATTTCAATGGTCTATTAAGACATCAGTGAGAAGTGAATCAATCATGTACAGCATACCGCAAATGATCATGGTGGTGTGCTGTCCATCAAAAAACATTGCTGAGGCCTCAGTCTAGAACATATAGACTTTAAGTTAGGCCTACACGGAAACTTTGGCCAGTTTGATGGGTTTTCCTGAGATTCCTTCAATAGTAAATGAGGTCACATTGCTACCCAGAGGGCGCTGTGTCGAGCAATCTGATCTTTTTGTGACTAGAAGTCTCATCACACTCACGATCACAATATGCTTCTGGAGTCATGTCCACAGTCCCCCTGATCTTAAAGGATAGAAGAGAGCAGTAGATCTGTCACCTAAACTCCCCAACAATTAACCCATAGCTGACTAGGACAAAGATCAAATGATAATTTGGTTTCAGCATTCATTTACTTTTGCTATACAGAGGTGGAAGATGCTAGAACTCTTCACAATATGTTTGTAAATAACATCTTACTGTAATCTATTAGGAAAAGATGGAGGGAGATCCTTCTTCCCATTCCATCACTTATGTATGAAAGGTACATCAACTATCTAGACCTATATCTTAACGCTAGTAAATTAAACAATGGGACACATCACCCGATGCAAATAGTTCCTTTATCTTTTCATTCAACGTCAGGAGCATTTGCCTTGAGCACTTATCTTAGGAAGCAGCTGCTCATCTGAAAGATAAACTCAGATGAAAAGTAATTGGGAACAGAAAGTTTGGTGGATAACATTTTTCATTTCTCAAGAAAGCTGCATTATCAGAAACATAGAATATTGGATTATTTGACCTCTAGCACTTATCAATAAAAGCACTAACTCTCCTGGGGAATGGAGAGCTAGTGGAGGGAAAGTTGCAAGGAAGCTGACTAAATGAGTGAATGTACTGAAGATTAAGTTGGAAAGATATATGTAAGTTGAAACACAAAGCAAAGAAACCAAGATTTTCAGAAACTGCTCTCATAGTAAACTTTTTACTGTATATTGGGTAACCTACTAATTTCTGTATGGTAACTATACAGTGTATGATCTTCTGGGGCAAAATCAATAATAGCCCTTTGACAAGTGTATTAATCTCAATGGTGGTTTCAAATATTCTTTGGCTCAATTCAAGTACAGCAATACTGAATCAATATAAACTTTTTAATGCTTTACTATATTTAACCCATTGAGGACTTCTGCTAGGATAGTAATATAGCTTGAGCGTAAGATAGCAATTTTACCATAGACTACAATACAATAGTACAGCATTCTAGTAATCACATGTTTAAGTTCCTTAAGGGAGCTTAAATGAAGTTTTTAAAAGCATTAGAAAAACAATATGTAAAAATCAAATCACTCCATTGCCTAGATTACATAACAAATAAACAAAAAATACAGAGAATGTGCAAAAAAATCAAAATGGTTGAACTGCTGTCTTCTCAATGCTTAGCCACCTCAAAAAGATTGAATATAAAGTGATCAAAATTCAGACATTCCCCATAAATGATCAAAAAAGGTATCAATAAATAGTACAACTTGTCCTGCAAAAAAAACTCTTATGCTGCTCTGTACACAGAAATGTAAATGAGTTAATGGTGACAGAATATAGAAAATAAATAAATAAACTTTGAAAATAAATTTTTCAAAGTTTAGAATTTTTTTAAATGTTTAAAAACATACGAAAACTATATAAATGTGGAATATCTGTAATATAACTAGCCCCCAGAATATAGGTAAGGTCATTTTTGGCAGTCTATGAACACTGTAAGGGCTCATTCACACGGAGTAAATGCGGCACGCAATGTGCCGCATTTACGGGACATTTGAGCCGCGATTTTGACGGTGTATGTTTGCGGTCGCATTAGCGCGGCGTTAACGCGACCGCAAACATGCACCGTCAAAATCGCGGTGCAAACGTCCCGTAAATGCGGCACATTGCGTGCCGCGTTTGCTCTGTGTGAATGAGCCCTAACAAGAGAACTCGCACAGTTGGCACAAATGCTTTTTTTCCCATTTGAAGGTCAGAGTGTTGCAATGTGTTCCATTACCCAACTCATGCTCAAGTTACAGAAGTTTGACATGCAAATTATTGGGACTCAATCTAATTTTAAAAAGTTAAAAAAAAATGTATTTTTATTTTAATCCCCCCAGAGGACCTTTTACCAGCATTCAGAGATTTGTGGTCAAGCAGTCACATGGACATAGGATATTACTGTCAGAAGATTACTTCTATGGTAAAGTTTTGCATGCAAGCTCTGTAATCTTTGCTGAGATTATTGTGGATGGATGGTGGATGTGAGCAGTCTGTATTGTCAATGGTGGATATGGGATTGAGAAGGATGGAAAGCTAGAACAAACACCAACAAAATTGTATATAAATATGGTTTCTGGCCATATATTGCTTTTAACCACTATAGGAATCTAATATTTCCCTTTATTCCCAAACTAAGCCAAAACTACTATAGGTGATACAGATGTGGCTGTTCTTATTTTTCTCTTTGCTGTGCATGTCCAGATAAATGTGAATGCAACTATAATACACACCTATACTTTGGATATGAATGTAAATTTAGTCTTAAATGGAGTTTCCCTGTCGTCCTCAACAGCGGCACAATGTGGGGTATTTCTGCCCCTGTGTGCTGGTAGGACAGGCGGATATTTAATTAGCCAATCAAATGCGTGGCAGGCCCTATAAGAGGGCACAAGAACCTCCCCTCTGCGTGTTTTTTTCTGTCCTGTGTGGACAGAGGACAGGTGGGAGGACTTGTGTCCTCTTAGAGAAGCTCAGCAGGATCACTCACCTCCTGAGCGGTTGTTTTCTTCTTGTCACCTTCTGTGCCCTGCGGGGAGAAGGTGCTTGTTAGCCATGTGTGGCTACCCCCCTCTATCCCCCCTGCCCCCCCTCTCCTCCGCTTCCCCTGCTCCTTGTGACTTACCTGACATTTTGGTGAGAGTCCGGGGACTCCGCATGCCGCCTCTGGTGGCCGCGCGGACTGCCGGCGGGTGGAACCACACTGTTGTGTATCCTGTTCCCCGCCGGCCGCTGTAAGCGCGCACTTCCGGTTTCGCCGGAAGTATCATAGCGCCATGGCAACGGCCTGGCGCTGGCGGCCGCTCACTCAGGGAAGATTCAGGCCTTATTAAAGGCCGGAAAAGACGGGGAGATGTGGGGGTAAGTGCCTGTGTTAAGGGCCTCTTGGTGGGGGGGAATGTATATCTTTGCAGACCCCTGATTACAGGGTTAGTTGTCTGGGCAGGTTGCCTCACCTGCTTTGATTGTGGCTCCGCCCACTTCCAGCCGGCCAGAATTAAGAGGCTGTCTGGCCTGGTGTCAGAGACCTTCCTGCAGTATCTGCTGAAGGCGTGTGATTGTGGTGTTCATTGATCTTGAACTCTTTTCCAGTTTGCAAACTTTATTGAGATCGTCACCTCGCTGTCCGGTCTACAGGACCTGGTAAGATTTACCCTTTTTTTAAAAGCTGGTATGATGATCCCTTGGCGGTGGATGCCCTGTCCATCCCATGGAGGTTCAGGCTGTTTTACATATTCCCTCCAATTCCAATCATACCGAAGGTATTGATAAAAATAAGACAGGACCAAGCCTCGGGAATAGCCATAATCCCGTTCTGGCCAAAAAGGGCTTGGTTTGCTCAGCTCATACAAATGAGTCAGGGCATATATTGGAGGCTTCCCCCACTCCCAGACCTGGTAACCCAAGGAGAGCTGAGATGCCAGGATCTGAGGAGACTCAACCTGACAGCCTGGAGGTTGACCAGTCCCTATTGAGAAATAGAGGACTGTCACAAGCCGTCTTGAAGACCCTATCCAGCGCCAGAGCAGATTCGACTAACAGGAACTACCGTCGAATAGGTAACATCTTTAATGCCTGGTGTCTGCAGCATCAAGTGGACTCCACCGATCCCCCTACGGAGGCGATCCTGGACTTCCTTCAAGACGGACTAGACAGAGGTCTTGCTGCGGCCACACTCAAGGTACACGTAGCGGCCCTGTCCGCCTATCTGGGGAGGCGTTTGTCTCAGGATCCTTTAGTGAGCACCTTTATTAAAGGGGCAACTAGGCTGAGACCGGTGGTAAACACCCCTGTCCACCAATGGGACCTTATTCCGGTCCTGAACGCCCTATGTGGCCAGCCATTTGAACCTCTGGAAGAGGTCTCCCTCAAGTCGCTAACCGGCAAAATGGCGCTGCTATTGGCAGTCACACCTGCCAAACGCGTTAGTGAACTACAAGCTTTGTCCGCTGAGGAGCCATATACCACCTTTTTCTCTGACCATGTACAGCTTAGGTTCCTCCCTGGGTTTCGTCCCAAGGTGCCATCTGCTGTAAACAGGAACCAACTGATTTCCCTTCCAGTATTTTTTCCGTTCCCTTCTTCTGCTGAAGAAGAAAGATGGCACAAGCTGGATGTGGTTAGATGCCTGCAGATCTACTTGCAGCGCACTCGCCCCTTTAGGTGGACTGAAAACCTGTTGGTCAGCTACACGGGGAAAAACAAGGGCGCCAAAGCCGCCAAAGCTACAATATCCCGGTGGGTTACCGAGACTATTAGAGTCGCCTATACCGCCCAAGGGCTGTCGGCTCCATCTTTCCTTCATGCCCATTCAACCAGGGCAGTGTCCACTTCACGGGCAGAAAGAAGTGCTTTGTCTGTGGACCAAATATATGCAGCTGCCTCTTGGGCATCTGAATCCACCTTCATTCGGCATTACCGCCTGAAGGACCAAGTGGCAGATTCCACTGCCTTTGCCCAGATCAGTTTAAGTTCGGTCATGGGTTTGTCCCACCCATCTTGGGGACCTGCTTGCTATATCCCCACATTGTGCCGCTGTTGAGGACGACAGGGAACGAGTGATTATGAAGATAATCTTGTTTCCCTTAGTCCTAACAGCGGCACAAGATTTCCCACCCTGGGAATCATATCTTATGTATAAAACTGTATATAAATGTAATGGAGGTACTTTTGTATTTACACGCAGAGGGGAGGTTCTTGTGCCCTCTTATAGGGCCTGCCACGCATTTGATTGGCTAATTAAATATCCGCCTGTCCTACCAGCACACAGGGGCAGAAATACCCCACATTGTGCCGCTGTTAGGACTAAGGGAAACAAGATTATCTTCATAATCACTCGTTATTCCTGTAGGATAAGTCCCCAATCCTGGAACAATTCCTGTCTTCTGAATTAGATAATTTATGTTTAATAGCCAAAATTTAATTTTCCAACTAATAGTGGGCATCATTGAGTTTGTGATTAGAACTTATAATCTCTCCTATTTCATTCTCGATGTTCTCTATTGTATCCTCCATATCACCTACACAAGCATTCATTTTAGTAGTTCTTATAGAGGGATCTACTCAGGGCTGCTATCATCCCTTTAGTAAAAGTCTCTGATACCACTATTGTTAGATGAGATATTATGGAAATGGTGGGTCTTCTTCTGGTGGCTTGTTCAGGGACATTTAGACTTTCCTAGATACAGGAGAGACAGTCTGATGGTTGGTCCAGGCATCATGCATCGTCCACCATCTTCCTACTCATTCCACTGTATATTTGCATGGCCACAGGGAGATCAGGAATAGAAGCAATGAGGAATCTGGGGCCTGAGTATAAGTACTGAGTATTGGTGGGAGCCGATATCACTTCTAAAGAAGCTATAAGGGAAATTGGCAGCAAGGATTTCTTGATCCAACATCATCTCCAAATGTGGGTTGTGAAAATGTTGGTCAGAATTTTCAATCCACATTTGGCAGATCACTTTTTAGTTATCATCCCATCTGAGAAGTGGGCCCAAGAGTTTATGAGAGTTCAAAACTCTCCTAGGGTGCTTGAAATAAGTCACCAGACTGAGCTCAAAGAAGTGCTGCTGTCCCAACTCACATGAACATTCATTTTTTTTCCTTTCATAAATCGCCAGAGTCTTTATGGAATAAAAAACAGAAATCAGTGGCTTCTCCAATCTTAACATGGCAGTATGGCTATGATTGCCAATTCTGTTTTAAGAGAGCCACATGGTTGGCTACATGCCATTATAGTGCTATGCTAAAAGAGAATAACCCTTAGCCAAATGTAGTTAACCATTAGTGTGAAAGTCTGCAAGAGATGGAGACCTGCTCTCCTAGGTTGACAAAATTCTGAATATATATATATATATATATATATATATATATATATATATATATATATCATGGTTATACAAACTGGCCGTTGTGAAATTGAGTCTGGATCATCCGTCATCTGCAATACTTCTATATTCTATATTTTGGCACACTGCTGGACTTACCATAAAGGATTATTATTTAGACTTTTCTTGTAAAATTCCGCATAATTATTATTTTACTGTATCTTTATAAATGAGCACAAAAATGTTTTAATAAAGCTAAAATATGCCTTGAAAGTAATACTCTTCCATTAGTATTCCGAAAGTTTATTGAATTCTGCACCCAAAAACATTGTGTGATATGTATTTGTTTGCGTCCTTGCTGATTGTGCATGCCAAACACATATATCTTTTCAAGTATTCAATGGATTTATTTATTCCTAGGGGTGTACTTAGTGAAAAGGAGATTATTGTAATGGATTGATACATTCCTACAATCTTTCTTCTTTTTTCATTCTTTATTCTCACAAACCGCACAATCATCAGCCTCAGGGAGATCAGCAGATTGTGGAAAAGAACATTATCAATAAAATCTCTCTTGACTCAATTAAGTAATGCATGTAGAAATCCTAATGAACATGGCAAAAAGCGTAATGCTTTATGCGATATTTGGATGGTTTAAGGTCTGTTGTGATATTGACATTTAAATGCACTTTTAGATCAGACATTTCGCTTAGAAGCTTCCAGAATAAAATGCATGTCAGAACTTGGCTTTATTCATTTGTATAAAACTTAAGAAAAGAAAGGACACAAAAAAGCTAATAAAAACGTAATAACTTCCCAATGACACAAGTATTTCCTGTTAAAGGACATTTTTCCGTTGGATAGCATCTGCAAAAATCTAATTGGAAGAATATCAAAGTAAATATTTTTAGATTTCATGCATTATGCAATGAAAAGTTATAAGTGTATAGAAAAATGCCAATAAAGTAAAAAAAATCTAATAATAATATAATTAAGTAGGTTACATCTGACCTTGGCAGGAGAAGAAGAATATACTACGGTATATGCAAGAAAAATGAATAAAATAGCAAATGTTTGGTTTGGCTAGTCAGTTGGAAATACAAGTGAAATAAAATAGTGATAACATGCATTCACAAGTATAGAGCATGTAGATGTGCAAATAACATTGCGATAGCAGATAACTCTTCCTCGGAGTGTGCCTCCTCCCGTGTATGTATTTTTAATTGGACTTCAACAATAAAGTTTGGATTTTATGCACTGGGTGAGTGCCAAGTATTTTTTCTACTTTTGCATATTTTTTGTACATGTTATTCTGTTTTGAGCACCACCCATAAATAGTGCTATTTTTCATCCCCATTCAAGTCTTCATGTGTTCTGAGTAGTGCCACTTAACTTTACATTTCCTAATAACTTCCTATATTTGCCATTCTTTTTGTAGCCACTCTTAGGTTTGGTTAAAAAAAAAACCACTGCAAAATCTGCAACAAAAAAAGCTGCGTTTCCGCAGTGTGGGGCCTTAGCTTTCTGATGTATTTAGGGTATTTGAACAATCCTATGAATTGGATACACTATTCAGTACAAATTAATTTAAAACCCCAATTTCCAAAAAATTATGACCCTTTGTAAACTGTAAAAAAAAGAAATGTTTTGGGAGTAGAACATAGAACACATGTCAGAACCTTAGACTTTTTTCCATTTCATTTGAAAAAATAAACTCATTTAGAAATCCATGACTGCAACATATTTCAAAAAGATTGGGATAAGGTTAACAAAAGGCTGGAAAAGTAAGTGGAATAGATTCACAAATGGAGAGTATGAAAAAAGCATGTTAGAAAGGCAGTCTGTTTAGAAGCAAATATAGTTAGTGGTTCACCAATCTGTAAAACACTGTGTTGAAAAATTGAGGAACAATTCTAGAAAAATGTTCATGTAAAATAAATCCATGTGCACTTGAGTCAATACTGAATGCTCATGATCTACAAGGCTTCAGGTAGCACTACATTAAAACCTGTAATGTATCGGCAATGCAAATTACTGTATGAGCTCAGAAATACTTCCAGAAATAAGTGTCTGAAATCGTGCAATCCACAAATGCAAGTTAAAGGTGTATCAACCAAAAAGAAGCCATATATCACAATCCAGAAATGTTTGCTTTTATCTGAGCCAACCCTCATTTAAAATGGACTGAGGCAAAATGGAAAACTGTTCTGTGGTCAGAAGGTTCAAAATTTGAAATTCTTTATGGAAACCACAGATGTGTCCTGAATACTGAAGAGGAGAGACACAATCCACTTTCTTATCAGCTAACGGTTCAAAATCCTGCATCTATGATAATAATGTGTGGGGTTGCATTAGTGTCTATGACATAGCATACACATCTTGAAAGGCAGTTTCAATGCTGAGCAGTTTAAAAAGGCACTAGAACTTGGGCCAAATAATCCTAGCGGCTAGGTCCATGATAGCCCGAAAATGGAAATCTGCATTGTGCTTGACTGTGCGTGAGTAGACCCATCACGTCAATCTCGCTTTTACTCTTGAGTGTATGTTGGCTAGTAAGGGACACACCTTTTCTAAATTTCAGTTTAAATGGTCCTTGTGGTCTTCCTATATGGGAACTGGAGGAGACCTCCCACCTCAGTTCTTGCCTCCCCCCTCTGATACTTCCTTTATTCAAGTCTGTGGTAGTTGCACCCATGGGCACCCCATTTGTCATCTGTCTATTGCCTTTTTTATTTGATGTGGACTTGGACTTTATTTTCTTGCAGCAAAACCGAGCTGGACATGGACAAGTCTTTTTACTTTCCTGTTGTTTATGTTGTTATTACTATTTCCTTGTTTTCCCCTATCTTCCCCTCCCCCTCTTTTTTCCCTCCCTTCCCTTTTCCTCCCGACCCCTCCTTCTTTTTCTTGTTTTGCTCCTAGACCCAGCTGGAACTACACCGGATTGCTAACGGAAAGTGTGGTGCAAACTTGTATTATGAGGAATTGTTCTCTCCCTAGGTTATGTGTTTGTTTGTACTATATTCGCAATTATTGTGTACAATGTTTACCCTTTTGTATCATGTTTTAGGTTTATTACTGGAGCTTGCTATTAGTATCCTTGTTTTATTTTTCCTTTCCTGTATTTGAAAAATCCTTTTTCTTCAATAAAAACAAATTTAATATAAATAAAAAGGCACTAGAACAACATATTCTCCAATCTGGCCAATGTCATATTAAAGGGTACCTGAGTTTTTATTAAAAGTTGTAATATGCGCAGGGTCTTAGTAAAGCTGCTTGCTGCTTGAATATAAAATCTCATTTGTAATCACACAAGCAGCCAGAAGTAGATACAAGTGCATAGAAGAATTTTCTTACAAGCTGTGAGATTTGCAGAATCCTCAGTCTGTTGCACAGAGCAAAACTTTGCAGTCATGTCTGTGCAGGCTGTGAGGAGAATCACAGTGTAGAGAGTGAAAAACAGATATTGGAATAAGGTTGCCGGGAAAGTAAATATAACCCAATAGAGATCAACTAAAGAACTTACCACTATACAGATGATTGTATTGACTATATGGTGCCTAAAGTAGATGCTGTCTTATTTTAGGCTTCATTGCTTATAGTGGTTGTATAGAGAAGTTTACCCTTACCATAGTTTGCAATTGGTTAAGAACTTGAGCTTCTCTACTTATAAATTGTATACAATAATGTGACACTCTAGCTAATCCCTTGGGTTATGACAGAATATAATGTCATACTGCATTACTCATATTAGGATATATTTAGCCAAGATGAAAGGGGAGGAATTAAAAATCTGATGGTTGCTGCCCAATTATTTTCAGATTTTTTTTTCATATTTTACATTAAAGCGTTTTTCCCAACATACATTTTTTTTAAAAAATGTGATCAGCTATGCAGTTAAACCAAGATCTGCACCTTCATAGCTGCATTACTTTTTCAGCCTACAGTGGCACAGTATGGCAGATGGGTGGTCCTTACTATGGAGAATCTGTCTGCTTCAATAATGAAAACGACATTTCTAACTGCTGCTTTGGGCATCCTTCCTAACAACAATGATTCATATACTACACATTCCCCATCTGTTAGAATGTTACATGCATGGTTATATACACACGTGAACAAAATTGTTGGTACCCCTGACAAAAGTAATAATAACCAAACTACATGTTGACAAGGCACAAAGCTTCTGTGAGAATGTCTTATGGACAGATGAGACAAAAATCAAAGTTTTTGGCAAGGCACATCAGCTCTATGTTCACAGACAGAAAAATGAGGCATATTTTGAAAAGAACACTGCCCCTACTGTGAAACATGGAGGAGGCTCTGTTATGTTCTGGGGCTGCTTTGCTGCATCTGACACAGGGTGTCTTGAATCTGTGCAGGGTACAATGAAATCTGAAAAATATCAAGGAATTCTAGAGAGAAATGTGCTGCTCAGTGTGAAAGAGCTTGGTCTCAGTCGCAGGTCATGGGTCTTGCAACAGGATAATGACCCAAAATACACAGCTAAAAACACCCAAGAATGGCTAAGAGGAAAACTATGGACTATTCTGAAGTGGCCTTCTATGAGCCCTGACCTAAATCCTATTGAGCAACTTTGGATGGAGCTGAAACATGCCGTCTGGAAAAGGGACTCTTCAAACCCGAGACAACTGGAGCAGTTTGCTCATGAGGAGTGGACAAAATACGTGTTGGGAGGTGCAGAAGTCTCATTGACAGTTACAGGAATCGTGTGATTGCAGCGATTGCCTCAGAAGGTTGTGCAACAAAATATTCAGTTAAGGGAACCATCATTTCTGTCCAGGCCTGTTTCATGAGTTTTATTTCTTTATTTATTATTATTTTTAAAATTCTGTTGAAGTGAAAAGCAATGTCTGACTTTCATTTGTTCATTTTCATAGAATTTTTCTTTATTATTACTTTTGTCAGATTCAAGTTATTTTTGTGACCATTGTGGGTTTTTCTTTCATTAAACGAGGGGTATCAACAATTTTGTCCATGTGTGTAGTACTGATCTAAAAAACTACTATCGGGCCAGAAAATCCTATCTGAAGATTATATTATGACGACAGGATGTATCCAGTGCCAACAGTGCACAAACAGTCGTAATAAAAAGGGGACATTTTTTGGGCTTTTTTTTTGTGATATATACAATTTGTCAAAATTATATTCAATGGGTGACAACAATATTTTGCAAAGTTCTGCCATATGAAATAATGTTGACTTTAAGACCAAATATATTGTACATGTATATATTATATACAAGTTAATATGAAACCAACATTGGGTCAATGTGTCATAAGAACACATTATGAAATTAAGCTACTGTGCACCACCCAGGCATTAATATAATGACTAGAAAGAACTGTGGCCTTTGGAAAATGGACAGTGTACTTATCTAATCCTCTTAAACTATATTCTTTTAGATTATGTTCCACTAATAAAATAAGAATTGCTTCATTTCCCCTCAGCAAGTCACAATATAAAAATCTCTACAAGTTGTCCTAGTTGTCTTCTCTATGATGCTTTAGTACAGTGCTATAACAATTCACTATGCGCGGTAGGATTAGAATGGTTTTGTATTCACTTATAGACTGAGCTGATGCAATTTTGTATAATGGCATTCTAAGGTTTCCAAGTATTCTTGGACAATATGTTGCTATATGTCTGCTTATGCAAATGAAAAAAGTATAAGTGTATGAACTGTAGTTGTACTTTATAAGGCTCTTAAGGAGGAACGTATCTAATTTTTTTCTCTTTAGCCATAGGTGGATTGCCGTTTCCACTCCCAATAACTAAACATATACTAGAAAACATGTCGAGAAGGTCTGCTTAAAACACTGTACAAACCCTCCTCCAAAAAATCCAACAAAACTAAACTAAACAAGAAGAAATAGATCCTTATGACTAGAGATGAGCAAGTAGTATTTGATCGAGTAGGTATTCGATCGAATACTACGGTATTCAAAATACTCGTACTCGATCGAATACTACCGTATTTTACGGACTATAAGGCGCACTGGACTATAAGCCGGATTGCCCATGAGCGCCTTATAGTCCGTCTCGGTTCATATATAAGGCGCACCGGACTATAAGCCGCAGTCCGGTGCGCATTATATGTTATTGAAAGCGGCGGCAGGCAGACTTTGCCAGCGGCCGCTTAACCCCCCGCGTGCCAGCCGCTTCTATTGGAAGCGCTCGGCAGGCGAGGAGGGGCTCTATCAGCAAAATAATGCTGATAGAGCCCAACCGTAAAAGTTAGATTAAACTACCCCCCCCCCCCCCCCGTTTTAAAATAAAAGCCTGAAACAGAATGTGAAACTTACCGAGCGGTGCAGGGTGGGCGGGCATTCAGGCCTCCTCTTCCTCCGATGTTCCGTCCTCCTCCTCCGCCGCTCGCTGATAATGGCCTGGGTGCATGCGCAGTAGTAGAAGCATTATGATATTGCGCATGCGCCCAGGCCATTAGTTCGCGAGCGCCGGAGGAAGTGGTCAGGACATCGGAGGAAGAGGAGGCCTGAATGCCCGCCCTGCACCGCTCGGTAAGTGTCACGTACTGTTTCAGCGTGACAGCAGGGCTGCCGGACACTTCCCATTCATTTCTATGGGAGCCGGCATGCGAGTGCTCCCCATAGAAATGAATGGACTGCTTTTTTCCATTCATTTCTATGGGGAGCGCTCGCATGCCGGCTCCCATAGAAATGAATGGGAAGTGTCCGGCAGCCCTGCTGTAACGCCGGCGTGTACGGCTGTGATACACGCCGGCGTTCCGTAGTGTGAATGCACCCTTACGGTGCCTTTTATGTATGTATGGAAGCGGCACGCAGACTTTGCCGCCGCTTCCATCCATATATAAGGCGCACCGCACTATAAGCCGCACTTACGATTTCTGAGGAAATCGTAGGTTTTTATGTGCGCCTTATAGTCTGGAAAATACGGTACTCGCTATTTGAATGGAAAAATTTGATGCAGAACCAGCATTGATTAGCTGAATCCTATACAGTTGGCCAATCAACGCTGGTTCTTCTCCTACCTTTAGAAGTCTTCTCCACGCAGCATCCCCACGGCATCTTCCGGCTCTGAATTCACTCTGCCAGGCATCGGGCCTGGACAGAGCCGACTGCTCATGCCGGCGCTACAAGAAAATGGCCGCTTTGACTGTAAGCGGCCATTTTCTTATAGTGTGGACATGCGCAGTTGGCTCTGCCCAGGCCCGGTGCCTTGCAGAGTGAAATTAGTGCCGGAAGACGCTGCGGGGACGCTGCACGGAGAAGTATTAAAAGTTTTTCATTTCAACCATTGGTTTCCCAGCTGAACTTTTAATGTCCAGGATGATCAGAATCTAAAAAGAATAATGTCTTAAGCAACTATCTATACGGTAAATAGTTAAATGCTTTCATCCCTGGAATATATACTAGCATGCTTTGTAACCGCAACAAATAAATGGTAACTTGATATACACATTGTACAAAACTTTTTTTCCGATCAATTTCTTTCAGAAAGTGCTTTTGATTTTTCCTATGCATTACTAAATTCAGGTTCCATGAAGAACAAAGCAAAATAATCTTGAGAATCAATATTAAAAAGTTGCACTCCATGGCTCTTGGTTTATTGAGTGCCACCTGCATGGAGATTAATGATCAAGTACTTTTTTCTGAAATTACATTGAGAACCTGCAGGCAATACCAGTTAGAAAGGTTTATCACAAGGCAAATGCACTCAACCCTAAAATACTGCATCTGCTGTTTGTAATTATGATGCCAGTGTAACATGTTGTAAAGTTATATGTTATATGGCGGTATATTTACTAAATGGCTTCTTTCTTTATCTAGTAAGCTCATAGTATTATTATGGCAATAAGAGAAGATTTTCTTAATTCTTGTTTTAAGAGGCAACTATTCTAATAATGTCTTTGAAAATCTTAAAAATCAGTTTAAAAAATTCTTAAAAATTAAAAAATGTATTCTGAATATACAAAAGTGCGTGATGAACGTTCAGATAGGATTGATCTAACTTCCTGAGACTCTAGGTACTTGCTGTATTTGAATAATATAGCACCTAAAACTCATATATGAGGCGCCTAAAAGACGAAAAGCTCATATGTAGCATTGGTCAAATAGGCAATTTTGAAGCAAGTCTTATACAACTAGGGTAAGACACTTTTAGGTGCCATATAGTGAAATGCTGCTAAAAATATAACGTAAAAAAACTTAAAACATATTGCAGCGACTCTACATACTTTCTTATATATATACCGTATATACTCTAGTATAAGCCGAACTTTTCAGCACAGTTTTTGTGCTGAAAAAGCCCCCCTTGGCTTATACTCGAGTCAGCGAAAAAAAAAAAAAAAATAAATAATATTTTTTTATTTTTGTTAGGCGGGGGAGGGGGAGTCTATGACCAGCCACAATATCAATGTATAAAATCTCCCATAAAATAGTGCAAAGAAAAAAAAAAGATTTAAAAAAAAATAAAAGTTGTAAATCCCTAGAATACATGTAAAAGTAGAGAATTACTGTGAAACACAAACACATTAGGTATCCCTGTGTCTGAAAGTGTCCGGTCTACTGAATATAGGGGATCTGCAGTGCTCCTGTTCCTTTGGGAAGGGGTTAATAGGAGCACTGCAGATACCCTATATTCAGCCAGACTGAATTCCAAGTGGGGGAAGAAAAACCAGTCCTCAAGCTCAGGGAAGGGGCAGACAGACAACCAAAACATCCCCTCCCTTTTCCCAGCATCCAGCAACTACTGCACCCAAAAACTCCAACCATTTAAATTTTTTTAAATTTTCCAGTAGCTGCTGCATTTCCCCCCTAGGCTTATACTCGAGTCAATAAGTTTTCCCATTTTTTTGTGGTAAAATTAGGGGCCTCGGCTTATATTCGGGTCGGCTTATACTCGAGTATATATGGTATATATATATATATATATATATATATATATATATATATATATATATATACACACACATATAAAGAACGCTCACAATTTTGCAGCTAAAATGAACATGTTGCGTTTTTCAAACATGGATGAGATGAATGGAATCCTTTCATTTTACTAGGACTATTATGCTGAATTGGGTTATTCTTAAATTGTAGCTAAGCTCTACTTCACTTGAGACCAAGATTCATTCCACTGCCCTAACCATATATTTAGGTAACAAGGTCAAAGCAGAGCAGTTAACCTTCTTCTCTAGCTCCGGCCTTACTGTAGATATAAGTACCAGTTATTCACTATTTGCCAATGTCTCATAGCCTGGCATACTGTAGATGCTTATTTTGGTAAAACCTGTACAATTAAGGTCATTTATCATATGATCTAATGCATTTTAAAGAATACATTGAAGACTTTCTTCGCTAGACCACAAGTAGAGGTTATTGCTGTTTATGGTGTCCTTAAAATCTCGACTACATTAAAAACAACAACAAAACAAATCATTGGAGATATAACTTGATAAACCATGAACAATCTATAACATGTAAATAGAGCCATTTTTAAGTTTGCTATCCTTCCACTTACAGTCTATCAATAGCACATAATACAGTGCAATTTCATCATAATAAAAACCTTTTTTTATTAGTTATAAACCCGTAACAAATAATGAACTTATCTGAGTTTTAGAACATCTATAACAAGCAAAATAGTGAGCATTACAAAAGAAATGGATGTCAATTACATTCTAATAACTAAACCAGTAACATTGCTTTCTTTGTTTCAATATAAACATACTCAAATTATCTATTATTTTTCCATTTGTATTTTAATATTCCATCATAATAAAACTATTTATTCACTTTAAAGTATGAAATAAAAGTAAATTGTTGTTTACGCCATAAGCCAAAGATTTCTACACTTATTATGCAGCATATTAATTATAATTAGCAGCATTTAAAATGTCAATGAGAACATAATGCAGAAAGCAAAATAATAATCCTTAAAATGATCAGCCTGCATAAAGCTCCAGAGAATCCATGTTTATAGAGCATTACCATAAAAATGAGTATGATGAATAGAATTTTGGCCACAGACTCTATATCTGTAATTCATATCTGTCTGTCTTACTATCCATCTGTCATCTATCTATCTATCTATCTATCTATCTATCTATCTATCTATCTATCTATCTATCTATCTATCTATCTATCTATCTATCCATCCATCCATCCATCCATCCATCCATCCATCCATCCATCCATCTATCTATCTATCTATCTATCTATCTATCGCTGTCCGATCAAATTTGTGATCGTGTGTGAGTTATGATATTGTAGTTTTTCCAGCAGTATTATGTAATGTCACAAATAAAACACAACTGTACCCATTCACAATGCACAAAATGAGATACATTTACAGTATTCAGCACTGCTAGCACTGCAACATCTAAAACGGATCTCTGTTTCCTCTATACCTCTTGTTACTCACCCATGAGATTTCACTGTTGAAACTTTGCTTTTATCATAATCTTCCACATCAGATTCATCATGTAAGAGAGCGTAATTCTCCTGTTTTAGGGTATCCATGCTATCTCTTGTAGCTAGTTAGACTATTTGCTTTTCAGTGCCTTTCTCCAGTACTTGAACTTTTTCTTTTTCTTTTCTATAGCCATATCTCTTCAGCCTGTCTATACAGAGAGGCTTCTGTCTTAGGTACAGCCATCAGGCTGAATTGATCCTGATGAATTACTTCAGGAATGTTGCGGGATATAGTTTCATTCTAAGGTTTCTCCAACTCCAACAGGTTGAGCATCAGAAGCAGGCCATTTAATAACTAAGGAGCCAGACAATGGCCCTTTGATTTTTAGAAATAAAGAACTATATAATGAGAAAATACCAGATTTCAAAAGTGCAGTGAACTGCATAATCTCACTGAAGCGCAATTTTGCACAGAAAAACTGCACTTTAGTTTTTGTGCAATTTTTGCTTGTAATCTGTTTCCTGCAAAGTTGCATGAAGGTGGTTGTGTATATAAAGTATTAAGTTGTATTTTCATATATGGCATGCTGTTCACTCTTAAAAAAATGTAGATTTTGGTATTGCAGTAATGATATGTTATGTTCAATGTATATTTCTATTTTGTGAAGCAGCTTGTAGCTGGAATGAGCATATGGTGTCTCCCATGCCTCCTCTATTTATACTGAGCACACACTGTGATCGGCAGCACTGTTTCACATGCGTCTCCCACTTTATTTTTGTGCCTACTCCATGGCTACATGGATATAAAGTAAAGTGATTCCTGCATATACAGACCCCTTTTCTCCTCTATATACTCTATGTATTTTTTTCTGATGGACCAAGTTTCACAGGTCCTGCTTCTATTATATACTACATACCCTTCAGTTAGAGGATATGTCTGTATTAGGTGATGTGAGCATCACTTACAGTTTAGCATCACTCTAGGAAATTATTTATACTACTATAATAGACTTATGTACATCATTAACCTGATAATAACATCACCATATCTGGAATTATAATGGAATGAAGATTATCTGTGCATTGTAATCTTTTATATGCTGATACCGTTACCATAACATTATATGACCCCACATTGTAGTGTTCCCCTCCAATTGCCTCACAGTATGACGTTCCTCTCCTCATGACCCCATTTAAACTGGAGGCAAATAGGGGGTGGGCATTAAGCGGGGGGCAACTAGAGGCAAACATGTCCCCCTCCAGCTTCTTTCATGGTTTAATGTCTTCCTACAGTTGCCCCCAGTTTAATGTCACCCTCCACCTTCCCCCCAGTTTAATGTCCTCCTTTATCTTTCCCCAGTCTAATGTTCCCCCCACAATTTAGCATATAAAAATCACTGATACTCACCTTTTCTCTTTCCCCTGCTGCTCTGTCTCTTCTCCTGGACTGTTCAGGGAGCAGCGGGCACGATGTGAGTGATGTCATCACATCATCCCTACTGCTCCCAGGGCCAGAGCATAAAGAGGAGAACAGTGGTGAAGCAAGAACTCTTCATGGATGACTCCTGTTTCATCATTGTATTCAACTCATTTACGTTCTCTCTGGACGCAGATGAGTTGAATCCGGGACATACATCCCACCGACTGGGACAGTGGGAAAGGACCCAGAATCCAGGACGGTTGGGAGGTATGCTATTGCATCACTTGGTATATTGAATTTTTCTGATGTGATTTATTGTAGACCTTGATGAAGGTCGTCCTGACCGAAACATCACATATATTACTTCCTTGGAACTGTATCATATACATTGACCTTGTACACCTATATGGTGACTAAACTTATCATGAACATTGAACCGTCATATGTGTGTGAAGTCTCTCACTCACTGTGAATGTAATATTTTACATATATATATATATATATATATATATATATATATATATATATATATCATATATATATATACAGTATATATATATATATATATATCATCAATATATATATATATATATATATATGTATACATATATATATATATCATCAATATATATATATATATATATATATATATATATATATATATATATATATATACAATAGTTTGGGTTTCGTCACAAAGTTTCAGGAAGGTGTGAAGCTATTGATAAACCAGTGACACAAATGTAATCTTCAGGTTGTCTGCCTTCAAGAAATATATAGGGTGCACTTACTTTACACATTGTTGATACTTTTTTAATATTTCCAGCTAAGGCCTGGTTCACATCTGCGTTCAGTATTCTGTTTGGGGTGTCCGCTTTGGGAACTATACGTATTAAAAGCGGTTAGCTAGGAAACGACAAGGAACCCCATAGACTATAATGGGTTACTCATGGTTTCGACTCAGTGTCTGCAAAAATCATGAATTGGGCTTAGAGCAGATTTTTGTTGCCTCCAGTTTTGGTGATTTTATGTAGATACAGTAGGTATGGAAAGTATTCAGACCCCGTAAATTTTTTTCACTCTTTGTTTCATTGCAGCCATTTGCTAAAATCAAAAAAGTTCATTTTATTTCTCATTAATGTACACTCAGCACCCCATCTTGACAGAAAAAAAAGAATTGTAGATATTTTTGCAAATTTAAAAGAAAAACTGAAATATCATATGGCCATAAGTATTCAGACCCTTTTCCTCAGTATTGAGTAGATGCACCCTTTTGAGCTAGTACAGCCATGAGTCTTCTTGGGAATGATGAAACAAGTTTTTCACATCTGGATTTGGGGATCCTCTCCAGTTCCATCAGGTTGGATGGTGAACGTTGGTGGACAGCCATTTTCAGGTGTCTCCGGAGATGCTCTGGCTGGGTCAGTCAAGAATGGTCACAGAGTTGTTCTGAAGCCACTCCTTTGTTATTTTAGCTGTGTGCTCAGAGTCATTGTCTTGTTGGAAGTTGAACCTTCGGCCTAGTCTGAAGTCCAGAGCACTCTGAAAGAGGTTTTCATGGATTAAAAGTTACATTTTACCACATCCTTGGAGAGATGCCAGCTTTTTATTGTATGCTGAGTATTTGCACTGAGGAGAGGCTTCCTTTGGGCCACTCAGTCATAAAGCCCCAACTGGTGGAGGGCTGTAGTGATAGTTGAATTTGTAGAATTTTCTCCCATCTCCGTACTGCATCTCTGGAGCTCATCTCTGGAGCTCAGTCACAGTGATCTTTGGGTTTTTCTTTACCTCTCTCACCAAGGCTCTTCTCTCACAATTGCTCAGTTTGGCTGGATGGCAGGTCTAGGAAGAGTTCTGGTCGTCCCAAACTTTTTCCGTTTAAGGATTATAGATGCCATTGAGCTCTTAGGAACATTGAGTGCTGCAGAAATTCTTTTGTAACCTTGGCCAGATCTGTGCCTTGCCACAATTCTGTCTCTGAGCCCTTTGCAGTTCCTTTGACCTCATGGTTCTCATTTGCTCTGACTTGCACTGTGAGCTGTGAGGTCTTACTGTATATAGACAGGTGCGAGTCTTTCCTAATCCAGTCCAATTAGTTTAATTAAACACAGCTCCAGTGATGGAGTAGAACCATCTCAAGGAGGATCAGGAGGAAATGGACAGTGTGTGAGTTAAATATGAGTGTCATAGCAAAGGGTCTGAATACTTATGGCCATGGCATATTTCAGTTTTTCTTTTTTAATAAATTTGCAAAAATATCTACATTAACAATACAATCTCCTTTTGAGCCCCTGTTTAGCTGCACATGCTAAACTACCAACATACTGTATATGCCACTAGATTTAGTTTTGGCCCATTTTATGCTACTTTGTGTGAACCTTAATTAAGGGTGAGGTCTTAAAAGGAATCTATTGCCATGGAAATGTAGTATAAACTTCAGTCCACATGGTATAGAGCAGGCTAAGCTTAGAAGATTGTCATATAGATTTGTGGGTTAAGATTCAGTATGACTTTTACATACCTCCCAACTTTTGAAGAACAGAAAGAGGGACAAAATGTAATTTGGCTCCGCCCACTTTTATGTTGACTCCACCCGTTCTTATTAATTTTTCATGTGCCCCCACACAGTATAATCCTACTACAGGTACCTTTATACTATATGTCCGCACATTATAATGTTCCCTTCCAACTGCCCCACAGTATTAACTCCCTTTCCTGGTGCCCCAGTTTAAACATGAAACTGAAGTAGCTGGAGGGGGACATTAACAGTGGGAATAGTTGGAGGGGGACAATAAGTTAATGTCAGCTGAAGTGGGACATTAAACTGTTGCAACTAGAGGAGAACATTAAACTGTAGGCGTACCTGGAGGAGGACATTAAACTGGGGGCAACTAGAGGCAGACACGACCCCCTCCAGCTACTCCCATGGTTTAATGCTCCCCTCCAGTTGTCCTCAGTTTAATGTCACACCAGTTTAAGTGCCCCCCTTTATCTGCCCTATTTCTTGTCCCCTTCTCCATCTCTGCCCGCAGTTTCATCTCCCCCCCTCAATCTCTCCCCCAGTTTCATATCACCTTTCATCTGCCCCCAGTTTCATGTCCTCCTCTCCATCTCTGCCCCCCAGTATAATGATACACACACACACTCTCTCTCTCTCCACCCTGCATCTCACTCCCCTCCCCCTTTCATTACCTTACACACGTCTCTTCACTGCACGGGACACTGACACGCCCACCAAGTTACGTGACCGTGCGATGTCACTCAAAGGTCCTTCTACAATAGTGAAATGTTCCTTCGATCACCAGGGCCTTTTATTTGTTGATCGGAGGAATGATTGTTTAGTAAAACATTAAAGGGACCGAGTGGGACATGCAGAGAGCTGTGCAGGACTGTGGGACAGGGGTATGAAAGCAGGACTTTCCCGCCAAATGCAGGACACTTGGGAGGTATGCTTTTATTCATTTATGTCCCTACTTTTTCTATGCTTAGCAAGTCATAGACTTGGTCTGACCAGTGACTGACAGTTATCTCTGCATGTACTTTAAAGAGGACCTTTCACCACTTGGGGCATATGCGGTTTTATATACCACTAGAAAGCCAACAGTGTGCTGAATTCAGCGCACTATCGGCTTTCATGTTCTGTGCTCCCGGTTAAGAGTTATCAGTGCTGGTACCATAGCTCTTCACCGTCAGAAGGGTGTTTCAGACAGTCAGTTAGGAACACCCTTCCTCATAGCAGCACCTATGGCGGTGTATTGTGAAAGCGGTGAGGATCACCCCCCTGTACTCATCCATGGACGAGCACAATCAGGAGGGGAGGGAGGCGTTCCTCCCCGCTCTCACAGTACAGCGCTATAGACGCTGCTGTGAGGAAGGGCATTCCTAACTGACTGTCAGGAATGCCCTTCTGACGGTGAAGAGCTACTGTACCGGCACCAATAGTTCTTCATCCGGGGAACAGAACATGAAAGCCGATAGTGCACTGAATTCAGCGCACTGTCGGCTTTCTAGCAGTATATAAAACCGCATGTGCCCCAAGTGGTGAAAGGTCCTCTTTAATGGAGGGCTGTCAGTCACAAATAGTTCTTTTTCATTGACTGTTTCTAAACATAGATAAAGCAGACATAAATGAATAAATGACACGTTATACTGAATCCTTTACCACAAATTTACATATCAATCTACTCAGCTCTCCCGGATCTATAACATGCTGACTGCAGATTATACTGTATTTTTAGGGTAACAGGTTGCCTTTAAGGTGACCAACACTGCATACAGACATGTTATTTACTTTAGATAGCAAATGTGAATTGAATCATGATATTAAAATTCAAGATACATATCTAAGTCACTATCTAGTAATATTGGTGTATCTGAGATGATTTTAATTATATAATATAAATCAAAGCTAAAAAAAATATTTGCCAAATCTATAAATTGTAGATAATACAAAATATAGAGCATGTAAAAGTTCTCTGTCTGTAAATCAGGAGGTAATAGAACCTCAAGCACAGCCTAATGCCCTTTTCCCGTTTCATTGTTTTCAGCAAGAAACACATAGCTGTACATAATATTTCAAAGCCAGCAGAAAATGTTCTTTAATTGCATGAAGTTGGAAATGAAGAGGATTGTTCCATTTCCACCCACTGGCACTTATATTATGCTGAATGTCAGGGTAATATATTTCTCTGCACTTTATCTGGGCTATACTAATTAATTGTCTACTCTGCCGCTACCTGCTTCATGCAACCTTTCAAATTCGGAAAAAGAAATCACAGTAAAATTATGAGACTTAAAAAAAAACCCAGAGGTAACACTCCGAATATTATTTCAAAATTTCTAGTCATCTTTAATGTCACAGAGATTATTTCTGAACTCCTGATTTTAAAAACCACACACCCCATTCTATTTTGGGGGATTTTGTTGATGTGTATAATGTTAGAGAATAATCAATGATGAGGCAAACTTTAAAAAAATATTCTCCTTTTCTCGCTGTGTCATTTATGGAGGCAGCACACGCTGATACTATCATTTTCTTAATATATATTTTTACTAGGATTGGAGATTTGTTTTTCTGATATGAAGCACCAAATTCATTGCACAGATGTAGGATTGAATGCAGTGCCTCTAACCACCACTAGAAGGAGTTAAGGAATTTACTGTATATTATTTTATTATATAGTTAAATATACTGTCTAACTGTTTATTTTGCACTCATATGCTCTAGTATTTTTGCAAACAGAAAGAATTTTATCAGAAGAAAAGAGCTCCAACTACAGTAAAAATGTAAGGTAGTGTGGACGTACAACTTAAAGTTATGGATAGTTGCTTGGGAAGGGTTAACTCCCTGTCCCCACTTCACATTTTGCATGTTTGCAGGGTTTAGCACAGCAGTCGGGCACACAGATTTATTGTTATATGGTTATAGAGTACATGCTGACTCCTTCAAGGCAGAAGAAAGTTTCACCGCAGTTGTTTGTTGCTCTCCTATGGTGTGACTCAGTGACGCCCCATGTTACCCAGGTTGGGAATAACTCCACACATAAGAACCTGCTCACACGTTAGGAATAAGTGGACTGGTAGCTTGATAGGATAACTGCAACAGTGAAAATGTGCTGTTTGATGGAGCCTAGTCATACACAGCACCCAGCAAGTACAGGAGAAGCTGCTGTATAACTGTCTATTCTTCACTCAGATATGACCATATGAGTGTACAGGATATATAGAGATAAGGACTGACATGTACTGTAGTGATAGTGCTTTGGTTGTGATAGAAAGCTTCTATACAATGCCTTTTTTCCCTTTTCTGCTACATGTCCTGTTGACTCCTATATCTTCCATTTTCCATAGATTACTATAGACATGAATAGTGTTGGACTAACCTCATGACAATCGTCTCCCAAATATTCAGGAGGTTCACCCAGCAATATTTTTTTATCCAGATTTGCTATTTTTATAGAGTATATTAAGCAGAGGTCTGTAGGAGGTTGGCAGTCACAGAAAACAGTCATACTCACCTCTCTTGGACTCCATTACGTCATCCGGTTCATGCTTGTTCCTGAGGTCTGAATGATGTCAGTGGCCTCATTTATGTCTGCACACCTCTCCTGGACCCTTTCATGTTATACTCTGAGGTTTGGCCAAACCCAAAATGTTTGGAAAATTTGTTACAAACCAGTTTGCTCATTCCTATCCCATAGGGAGAGACCACCATATAGGTGTGTGGAGTCATATTAAGCCATGAGCGCTCCACTGCAAAGGAACATGGGAAGAATATGCAAATCTGACTTCCATGATGTAATTAGGATGTCAGTGCCTCAAGTGTGCACACCAATAGAGGGCGCTGACTGAGAATGTGCACATGCACATTCTGATGAGATGCAAATACTTTGAAACGGCTGTCCTTGGCTGAGAAGACTGTATCTGGTACAATCCCATCATCATTGCAAACAAGAGCAGTGATTTTCAGATGAAAGATAGTTTTGCAGATTTTGGAAGTGCACTTAATGTTACAATCTTCTTATGAATTGAATCAGAGCGAATTCTTTAAACGGCCTCTTTAAAAAAAAAATTGTAAGTAATATTGTAAGTATCTTAACTTTGTTTCCTTTATAAAAAGATTGTTCCTTTGTATGTGCCCATGCTTAAATTTTTGCACAAGTATATCACTAGGGAAGCAAGCTAAAGAAAATGTATTCAAGCCTTGTGAATGCAATACCAGATGTACTGTATAAATGTTCATCCTATTAGCAGCCATGTGCTTTAGAAATTTAGACACCCCCTTCCTTAAAAAACAATTTTTTCAGTGACTACTTTTCCTCCCATTATACTCTATGGAAGCTACCTTTATTTAAGCAGACCAACCACTTATCGAACCAAAGATCAGATGTGTCCATTCTTATCTGACCTCTTCATTGGACATGTTCAGATATATATTGCATTTTGAGATAAGTATCTAATATGTGCCTATGTATGGCAACTCAACTGGCATGGGTGCATTGGAGTTTTTTCTGGCATGTCACAATATTGTGCTGAATTGGTTTCATGAGAAATTGGTGTCCATAACCAAACTGTCAGTTAAGGGTACATACATCTGCTTATAAATATGGCATTACATTATTTCTGTTATTTTTATTATTTTTATTTTATATTTTTTTTATGTTTAAATATATAGTATTTAGTATATATTCTTGTAATAATTCAGGTTCCCTGTGCACTATCCTTGTTCAATACGGTCATGCACTTTCTATGTCTGTCCAGGAATTAAAATACAACTAGAGATGAGCAAATCGAAGCTGATGAAGTGGAATTCAATCTGAATTTCAAGAAATATTCAATTTATATCAAATTCAGATTTCCTCACGCTTTGTGGTAACTCTGGGAATGCAGGATCACCCGCAATGCCAATCAGCACCCAACCAGTCATGTGATGTTACAGCCCTTTAACCCTTTTGCAACTGCCCACGGCATCGGAAGCAGGTATTAGCTGTAACTGACAGCAAAGATCCTATTCCATGACCCACAGTCGGAGAACAGTTCCAATCATGGATTTTAACCCCAAACATGACCACGGTATCCAAGGGGTTCCGCCATGCTATATGTTCCCCTCGGCACCCCACGTTGCAAGATGGGGGGGAGTGCCGATATGCATCTTCTGCAGCCCTATGACTACACGTGTATTGCAGTCTATAGTGCTGAACCAGTGATCAGTACATCTCTGATTCAGGTCTCCTATTGGGACATCACTAAGAACCACTGCAATGCACAGTGTTCTTCACCACTATACAGGCTTTCTGTAGCCAGGAAATAGCTATTTTTTAACATGACTCGCTGCAAATAAATTGGGATTGAATCATATCGGAAAATTTGGCGAAGTTGCCAAATCGATTTTTTTAGAAATTTGCTTATCTCTAAATATAATATTAATGTAGAGAATTTATCATGACTACCTATCTTGGACCTAATGGTAATGGAAAAAAAGGGGAAAAGCACAACTGGACATGAGTATCCATATGTAAAAGTGTAACAAATATATAGCAACAGGAATTTCTGCCCAAGAAAAGAACCATAATTGCACAATATGCCTTTGGAAGAAATGAAAATAGACTGACTGCTGGCAACAGTCACAATAACTACTTATGCTTGTGTAATGACAGTATTGACTTTCCGAACAAACATTCATTCAAGCGTCAATACCAACAAAAATCTTTATTTTGCTCTAGAGATCAAAGTGCTCAACACAGCAGATGTAATAAAAGGCATAAATAAAAAGACTTTTTTCTTCTAAATAAAAGGGTTTTTTTTAGTGATTATTATCTCTGTATATATGTATAATACATACATATTACATACATATTAATTACAATCCCAGTAAAAAATAAATATATCTCAGTGGAAAAGCATAGTCTTTTTCTCTTTCTCATTTGCTTCATGTAAACTGATGTCATATAGTTTTCCATAGATGAGGGCAGGTATAATTTCCAATAGCGGCAGTTTTCTCCAGAATTAGCTAAGACCACATGTTGATGTCCTCATTAAGTTAATACACTGAAACAAGAAAACAAATGGAAATCAAATCTACACAAGTAAATTAAAGGGTTAATAAAAAGTCATAGTGTCTAAGCATCAGAGAGATCATTTTTATATAAAAGAAAATGAGACGGGAAGAGACACCCCTTTTGTATTATAGCTTATAACATTGTAGATAAACCTTATTTCTTGTTATGTTCTACAAATCAGCCTATTTGTTGTAGGGATTGTTACTGTGTGTCAGACCCGATAAAGCTTCAAAAGGGAATAATTATTTGTGTGTCCCTGGTAAGGACATCTGGGGCCCAAGTTGCTGAGTTGGGTATTTCCAAGTCTACTAGATCCATGGTCATATATCAATATGCAAAGACCAGCAAAGGACAGAAGCAGCTGTGTTCGAAAGTCAAAGCTTGATTTTGGTTTGGCTATTGCAGAAACACCATGGTTAATAGGTTTTTCACCAATAATGGTAGTAGGGATTATAAAATGTTTTTATGGGGGCAGCTCCCTTGGGAGTGAGGCTTCAATGATCACCTTAATCTCTCACCAACTTTAACAAGTGTGTGCCACTTACAAGTGGCCTATGGTGGCGGTAGAATTTTACATGTACGACACACACAGCTTCAACTAGTCTTCCCATAAGCGTCCCATGGTCAGCATCAAAGAGTGGATGGTGCATCACAAGTCTATCATTACTTAGCAAGAGAGATTGCTGCTGTATCACAGCGAAGCAGTGAAGCCTCCCTCTTGAACTCCGCCATTAAAAATAAATTTGTTGTCACCTACACTCATCTGATCATTTGGGCACTTGTATATAAATAGAAATGAGCGAACACTTTTCGGATCAGCCGATCCGAACAGCACGCTCCCATAGAAATGAATGGAAGCACAGCCACTTCCATTCATTTCTATGGGAACGTGCTGTGAGCGTGCTGTTCGGAACAGCTGTTCCGAACAGTGTTCGCTCATCTCTATATATAAACCCATCCAAACACTGGAAATTGATTGAGAATGAGCATTCCTATGAATGCTTATTTAGCAGATGATCAGCCTATTTAAAATGTCTTGAAAGGTGCCCACATTCTTTATACTGCCCTGTATCCATGGTAGACTTAATCTGCCCCTGACATTGTGCCCACTATCTTTATACTGCCCCGGGTCCATGGTAGTCTTGATACCTGGATACAGGTGCCCTGACTTGCATACAGTTTTGAATTAATTCAAGGGGCTGTAATTTTATGGGTGTTTTGGGTACAATTTGACAAAATGCTCTTAACTCTTGACTACAGCTGCTTGTTGGTTTTTACATACTGAGGTATGATGGGAGAACATGCAGATCTTGACTCACCAATCAGCTCAGAAACATGGGCTACATGACTGATAAAAAAATAGGATGTTACAGGTGATAGCAGGTATGTCAGAAAGAGTTCATATTGACTATGTAAAAATATGCAAATGAGCAATCTGGAACACTGAGGACGGCTCACATTGCCCCACATTGTTCTAATAAACTGGCATAAACGCAAGATCACAGGGTCAGGAAAAAAGTGGAAGGAAGGCAGTGTGGGGTGCAGCAGTTTGAAGCAATGAAGTTGCCTACAGTGCTCCAGACTGCCCATTTTTGTGTTGTGAAATAAAATAATATCTTGGCTATGGAGAATTTACATCCAGGTGAGCCTGATCTATCTGTGTTGTTGGCCTAATATGCTTCACCCTGGTGACAGACTCACTTTAAAAGTGTGGCTTGTTAGGACATAAACTAATCTGTACTATCATCAGAGGGCATTGACATCATGATTGGAGACATGAATGGATGATACTATATGTCATGACTGCTCTCCAATATATTCCACAAACATTTGCCACTGTTTAGACATAGAATGGCAAAAATCAGTCTAGTGGCATACCTCCAATGGAGGCAGACCAGTAGACCATGCAGGTGCTATAGGGCCCGTGAAGCTGGGGGGCCTAGGGCACTATTTCTTCTAACTCCTCCTCTCACAAACTGAAAAATAATAACAGACTCTGAGCTACACTGTCCAGAGAATTGTCCAATTTGACAGGAAGTAGAGAATACTGAAGGGGAGGAACACTGAACACTGCTCTTTGAATGAAAAGAGGCTGTAAACAGGGGCGTAACTACTGGGGTAGCAAGGGTAGCAGCTGCCACAGGGCTCGGGACATTAGGGGCCTGTCGACAGCCACTACCATTGTGATTTTTTTTTTTTTTTTTGTAATAGGCCGTTACCAGCTGGAGTGTAATGGGCCTTATTTACTTACCGATCCTGGCAGGGGCTGGGATCGGTAAGTGATTCCATGGGCCCCACAAACACTACTATTATACTCGGGGGTCTTTTCAGACCCCTGAGTATAATGATCAGAGGCCTGGGATTGGTAAGAGAACATAAAAAACTGTGTTACTTACCTTTCAACACTACTGGCAGGCTTCGGGCCTACTACTGTGAGGCCCCTGACATCACATGACCGGGCCTGCATCCCGGGTCATGTGACGTCCAAATGTCAAGGAAGATGGCCGACACCACCGAGGACTGCAGGGGAAGATAGGTAAGTGACAGTGGATAATAACTGTTCATGGGTGTCCACAGTTGGCATAATACTGTGTGCAAGGGCCACTATGGGGCATAATACTGTGTGCAGGGGCCACTTATGGGGCATAATAGAGCACGCAGGAATGTGTGTGTGGGGGGTCGGCTGTTGGTGTCTTCGGCATTGGTCGGGGGTGGGCCCATGTTGAAAGTTCGCTACGGGGCCCCGCCATTCCTAGTTACGCCACTGGCTGTAAATGATATGTATGAGTGTAAAGGGGTTATATAGAGAGTAATTTAGTAAGAGGGGTTTTAAAGTTCATGCCATATGATATTAGTGGGAGAGAGGAGATTACTGTATATGCTAAGTATGGGAAACGGCTTTAATGCATATGCTATGTAGTGGGGAAATTTTAATGTGCATGCAATATATAGGGAGGGGATTTATTCTACATGTTATGTGTAATGGAAAAGGCTTTACTCTACATGTGGTTGGAGACTGGGCTTTAATATACAACTTGTTTGTTAACAAGTTGTTTGTTTCATCTTCACACTGTTTGCAGGCAGGGGATTTATCTGTATGATTTGTTTGGGGAGGAGGCTTTCATCTACATGCTATATATGGTAGAGGGGAATTCTTTACAGATTCCTTTTGTAGGGAGGGGGGCTACATATATATATTATAATATATATATATATATATATATATATATATATATACAGGAGGAAGGATTTTTCTTTTTTAAGGTGTTAACATGCATACTCTGAGCATTTTATGGGAGATAAATCAGAAAGTAATACTTTTTCAGCTTGTACCATGAAAAAAAAGGATTAAGCTCAGGTGGTACATTGGACTCGCGTTCTATATCTCACACTTTATAACTGTTTTTAATTCACATTTTTTAGATAAGATCAGTACAAATACAACATCATATAGGCACAATATACCCAACTTCATACTACTCCCACCAAGGGCAAAAAAAAAAATAAAAAAAAAATGGAAAAACATACCTTAACCTATAAGGAAATAATTTGGAACAATGTTAAAATAGAATAGGTGCAACAGCAGGCTATAAAAATGGTGGAGGGTCTGAAGCATAAAATATATCAAGAGAGATTTAAGTAGGTAATCTGTATATCTTACTGGAAGGAGGCGAAAGAGGGACCTGAATGAAACTTTTGCCTTTGTTAGAGGTATAAATAAGGTCCAGGAGGAAGGGTTTTTAATAAAATACTGAACACAAGAACAAGGGGCCATGATCTGATATTAGTTGGGGGAAATATCAGAAGCAATGTCAGTAAATATTATTTCACTGATAGATTAGTTGAGGCTTAGAACAAACTTCCAGAAGATATAGTTCGGAAATCTACAGTAAGTGAATTTAGGCAAGCCTGAAATAAACACATGTCTATCTTAAGATAAAATTGAATTAATATAAGGGCTGACTAGTTGGACCAAGTGATCTTTTTCTGCTTTTCTTCTATATTTTTTAAATAATTGTTTTTTGGTGCATAATATGAGTTGTGATTTATAAAAATATATGTGAATTATAAAACAATATGAGACATATTAAATGCAGGATTTCAAGAAAAACATGTAGATTGATTTTCTGCTGTAATTTATTTTACGTGGGGGTTTCTGCATAGAATGTTCACTCATCAAACACGTTCACTCAAGGGTGGTATTAGCACAGCCCAAGCCCTCATTCACATCAGCGTTTGGATTCCTTCGGGGGGAGTCTGCATGGGGACCTTTCCCCGATTGGAATACCAAAAGCAAGTGCAAGCGCTGGTGCAGTAAAAGCACACGGACCCCATACCTCCAGATCTCTGCAGGGATCATGCAGACAGGAAAATAGTTCACCATCTACTTTCCTTTCCACATGATTCTTGCGGGCAGCACGCAGTAAGCACATGGACCCCATTATAGTCTATGGGGTCCGTGTGTTTTTACAGCACAGTGCTTGCAAATGCGTTTGTATTCCATTCAGGGGGTCTCCATGCGGACTATCCCTGGACAGAATACAAAAGCAGATGTGAACAGGGCATAAGACTGCCAGTAAAGGAAACATTCCATCATACTGGCATTGTAGGATATAGTCAAAGCTCCTCAGCCAGCCTCATGAGGTCCAAACTACATGCTCAAGCTTATATTGTTGGAAGATGTCCAGACACACCGCTTATATAGGGGGTGGCCAGACTGTATAGCTAGACAGCTGTTACAGGGGGAGGTCCCCACTGCACAATCATAAGGCTAATGTAGGGAGTAGCCCACATAAATTGGTATTATAGGGAACAATCCACACAACATAGCTAGAATTTTGCTATAGAGGCATTCCAAATTATACTTTAAAACTGCTAGGTAGCCCAGACTATGCAGTCAGACTGCTGTTATGGAAGGTTGTCCAGACTACACTACTACTGCTATAATATGGGATATCCATACAAGGCCTGACTGCTGTTATAGAGGGCTGTGTACATTACTCAGCCAGACTACTGTTTTGGGGGGTGGTCCCCGAAAACGTCAAATGTCACAGTCAGACTAGTCCAGTCTACACAGTCAGGCTGCTTTTATTGAAGGTACAATAGTCCAGAATACAATGCCACATTGCTGTAAAAGAGGTAGTTCAAACTATATTTCCTGACTGGTGGTCCATATTAGAATCAGACTGCTTTGTTGAAGGTACTCTAGACTACATTTTTAGACTATTGTTACAGGGGGCTTTCTAAACAATACAGTGTAAGGCTAAGGCCGGGGCCCCATGGGCCGGAAAGGCCGCGATTTGGCCGCGGTACGTGCAAAGTGGATGGGATTCATGCGAATCCCATGCCTATTTTGCAGAAAAAATCACAGCGCAGACACGCTGTGATTTCCAAAACCGTTGCAGTTTTGAAAATCACAGCATGTCAATTATATCTACGGAAACGCCGGTGGCTTTCCCATAGATATAATTGTAATAGAAAGTCCGCGGAGGAAAAGTCAGTGAACTTTCTGTTCAAAGCGCTGCAGGAAGAACCGCAATGTATTCACGCATCAGTTGTTCCTGCCGCGTTAAAGGTTCCGGCCAGTGGGGAATTAGCCTAAGGCCCCAAGTTGCGGAAACACAGCTTTTTTTTTTCAGATTTTGTTGCGGTTCTTTGAGCCAAAGTCAGGAGTGGATTGAGCAAAAGTTAGAATTATAAGAGCCTCTCATATATTTCCGATTCCATTTGTAGCCATTCTTGGCTTTGGATAAAAAAAAAAAAAAATTGCAACAAAAAAGCCGCGTTTCCGTAACATGAGGCCTTATCCTAAAGGCTACTATAGACCGTGCAGACTAAACAACTAAGCTACTGTTATAAAGTCTGGCACAGACTAAATGACATGAGTTTTACAAGTAGCCGACCAGATTGCAGAGACTGCTCTCAAGCCATGAATTTCAGACTAGACAGCCATACTTCTGTTATAGGGAAGTGGTCCGTTTCGCATATATTGGATTACACTACACAGTTTACTCTAGATCACAGTAGACAGTCACCTGCTCAGCTTGAAGCAGTAAATGAAAAGCTAATGAAAATATAATAAATGTGCTTTTATGATATAACTTCAATAATTTTCTCTGAATAATGTACTTTAATTGAATAAAAACATTTAAATATTCCCATAGGCAGATAATTTTTTTTTTCCCAAAAATTAATTTTATACTCACTGACCCTGAACAAATAGCACTTTAACATACAAAACAAAAAATAAAGATTGTATGTGTTTTTTAATAAGTTGTATAAAATATAATGAAATAGCTAAAATGTCACTTTCCATGTGAATTAAATGACAACAGAAAATTCCTCTGCATTAGAACCCTAAGAGCGAAAGACTTTAGGACTAAAATCCGTTAATTGGGTTCTTAAAGTTTAGCCATTGTGACTCTGCAAGTATAATTGAACTAAAAGCTTTTATGCAATGATGACCTTTCAAGGATTACTATAAAGCTCTAGTGACATTATGGCAGAGACTGAAGTTGGATTTTTTGTCAAAAACACAATCAAATACACATTTAGGCAGTAGATGTGTACGATGAAAAAAATTATCAATGACCAAAGGGGAAAATGATTTATATTGCACTTCTAAGAGCCGCAGGAAGCTATTATTGAACTAAATTCCTTTGAAAAAAAACAGCAGGAGGCGCTACACACAGCGAACCCCCTTTGCTTTTGTAGAAGCATTGTAAATGTGTATTGCAAAATCCCTATATCAAGAATATTATTGGTGAAGGAAACATAATTTGCCAAGCATTGTGAATGCTCAAAATAAGTGTAAAGTTACTATATGAATGATAAGCGTTGAAAATGGTATATTATTATGAAGATGTATACTGATTTATTCAACCTGTTCGTAAAACTAACCTTCAATTCCACTGCAAGCTACTCCTGCCCATTGCTTTGGTTTTCTCAGACAGTAGTGCATGTTGTATTAAATGAAGGATTCCCATCATAAACAGTTACTGGAAGTCTCTTGTTATCAAAGGAAATGGGTGAAGTATGAGTCCCATGTTTAATGTAGGAAAATATCTTGTACATTATAGTAATTCTCAGCTGTGCTGCTGAGAGCACTCTGACAGTAATGGTGCTGATACATAGCACATCGTGATTTTTGGGAATTATTCTGGGGATCATTACGTGTAAGGGAAGGGAATTATATTATCACTTCTCATAGCAGAGAAACCACAAGGTTCTAATTGTGTATTAGTCCATTTCTTCAATGCTATCTCACTTTCTGTAATTCCTGTCTCAGCCAGGATGGCAAAGGCTGCCCCAGTCTGTGGAGAAGTTTGGACAGTTCAATGTTGTGGTCCTGGTAATAGCTTGAAAGAAATACTCTCGACTGAAAAGAAGAAATAATTCTGGTTAGGACCATGACCAAAATATTTTTACATTAGTTAACAAAATCAAAATAATAAATTGATGTATTTTATACTGCTTAAAGGACATGTTTGGGAGAGTCTACCACCTCCCCAAATATATCCAATTGCTGCCATGAATATATAGTTACATAGTAGATGAGGTTGGATGAAGACATGAGTCCATCAAGTCCAAGCTATAACTCTACAGTCCCCTACAGCGTTAATCCAGGGTAAGGCAAAAAAAAAACAAAAAACCCATGAGGCTGATGCCACTTGCCCCAATTCAGGGAGAAAATACCTTCCCGACTCCAATCTGGCAGTCAGTATAAAAACCCTGGATCAACATGTCCTTAAAATCCAGAGACCATAACCCGTAATATTGTTCTCTTCATATAATATTGTTCTATCTCTAGATTTGGAGAAAAACAAATGTAAATTAGACAGTTGGTGCACTAGGGGCTCAACCAGGATGGTTGATATCATAGCAGCGGGAGGTACAACTTCCACTGCACCAAGTAGTACAGGCAGGACATGATAAGAGTCTATGCAGCAAGAGCAGGGCTCCTAAAACCGAAGGCCATGTACCAACCATACAACCTCAAAGTTTGTTTATCTCCAAATGTTAATAAGTGACATACAGATGTAATAGGCTTAACCCGAACATCTGCAATTGGCTAAACTGCTGCAGCATAATATTACAGAACACAATGAAAAGTTATTGGAAAAATATTTTTCCATGAGTTTTCATTGTTTTTGTTGTCTTTTACAATAAGGTATCAGTCTGTAGCAGTTTAATTAATTATAGAAGTTCAGGTTACGCCTGCTACATCTGTATACAACACAGATTAATGTTTATCACTGTACTGTGCTTTGTGATATGCTCTCTAATGTAGTGGCAACAGATAAAAATGGGGAGGTGGTAGACTCGCTTTAAATATAAATAATACATTAATATAAAATTGTATCATTTTAAATTACCACTACAGTTTAGATGTAACGGGAGTCTACCACCTCCGTCAAATATCTTCACCCTCCACCATTTTACAGAGCACGTTACAGCATACATACAGCAGCATACCGTTATTGAGTATGCTACTTTTATATATTTGGAAAATAAAACTTTGAGGTAGCATCAAAATGAGCAAATAAAATCAGTATTTCCATCCACAGTATCCGACAGTGCAGTTCAAGACTCAAATCTACACCTACTAAATATGTTGTTAGTTGGTCTAAGATTCAACAGACAAAGAGGTTTTCCTATATTGCAGCCACGGTGTTAGGATTGGGTCCTGCAGGGTCCACTCTCAGCGCACAGCGCCACCTGCGGGTCAATCTAACCCTCGGCCTCATGTAGTGAGGTGTCTGGAGTGTAAGTCCAGATTTCGGCCCACTGAGCATGCTCAGGCCTATTGGAGTCGCTCACAGGCTAAGTGCCACTTCTTGCCTACTGAGCATGAGCAGTGAGGTCATGGCCACCGCCCTGTTGGGCAGAGACTCCCCTTTAAAAAGTGTGAGCCGACGCCCGCCCGGTGCTCACACTTTGAATCAAATTGCTGAAGGTTGTGCATGACAGTAGTTCAGGGAAAGGCTCCAGTTTCCAGGCAGGTGTTCAGACTAGGCCTGTAGTTAGTACCCTGTAAGCCCTGAACTGACAGCTCTATACCTGGGTTAGGAGCAGTAGACTCTGTTCCAGCCCATAGAGTTGCAGCAGGCTTGGGCTCTCAGTTAGCCACTTTTACTGTCTAAACTTCCTTCACTCTCCTGGCTGTTTGCAGGAGAATGTTTAGTTGTTGACCTGGGGTGAGTTAACCCTTGGCAGCCTTGTTTGCTGTTCCAGCTGTACTGAACACCTGTCCAGTTAAGCTAACTGGCAGGGCTTTCCTGCAGCCTGTACACATTTAGTACTGCATCTCGTGTCTGCCAGTGGAGTTAACTGGTAGGGCACTATTCAGACACTCAGCCGCCCATCATTGGGCCTGTGGACCTCGCTGCAGTGCCTTGCAGACTAGAGGTTCTGTTGTTTAAAAATATTATTTTTTAATTAATACACAGAACCGTAACATAACTGTGAGCCAAGGTCTTGCTGTCATGTCTGAACAGGCGCAGTTACAGCGCTATGTGCAGCAGTTGGAGGCCCGTTTCCAATCGCTGGAGCAGCAACCGCCAACTACTGGGGACGCCTCCCACACTGCACAGGTGATAGCGCAAGCCCTAGCTCTTACGCCATCAGCTAATGGGCAAAACCCCCGTCTGGCTCTCCCAAATAAATTTGCTGGTGAGTCAAGGGAATGTAGGGGGGTTTATCAATCAATGTTTAATTCACTTTGAGGTGCAAGCAGCCGCATTCCCCACTGAAAGAAGTAAGGTGGGGTTTGCAATATCCCTCTTAGCAGACCGGGCATTAGAATGGGCTACGCCTTTATGGGAACGTGGCGATCCTGTCACCACTCGCGCCACAGCCTTCCTAGGGGCCCTGAAACAAGCATTTTTAGGTCCATGGGTCACTTTTGATTCATCCCTGCAGCTACTAGACCTAAGCCAGGGGTCAGGCACTGTTAGCACATATGCAGTGCAGTTCAGGACACTGGCATCCGAAATTGACTGGCCGGATAAGGCCTTAGTGCCAGTGTTTTGGAAAGGTTTAGCTCCTCACGTCAAGGATGCTTTGGCAACCCGTGAAATTCCTAGTACCCTAGAAGCTCTAATTGCCCTAGCTACTCGCATTGATCTGCGGCATGGTGCACAAGAGCTGGAGATAGCGGCTAGCCGGTCCCGTATCCGATTGGCTCCCGTGTTCCCTTCCTCCAGTTCCTCTGCACTGCCAGTAGGGGACGCACCTGAGCCAATGGACATCTCTCGCGCCAAAATTACTTCCCGGCGTCTGAAGCGAGAGTCTGTATGTTTCTCCTGTGAGCTGCCAGGGCATCTCTCACTGCCCTATGAAGCAGGAGGAAACTGGGAAACATCAGCCATTAGTAACCATTGGCAGGGCAGCACTAGCAATGCCACCTCTCTCCCAAGTACGGGGGCCACCGAATAAAATTTTTGTACCACCCAATGGGCGCCGGGAGATGCTCGCCCGGGCACATGACTCATGCATTGGGGAACACTTTAGTTGCAGGAGAATGCAAAATCTCCTTAGTAAGTCCTATTTCTGGCCTGGTATGGGTCGTGATGTCAGAGAATTTGTGCGGGCATGTGGGTCATGCGCCCGTGATAACCCTGTGGTAAGGGAATGGCCCGCGACTGACGCTCATCGCCGTCCTGGCTACACTTCCCAGCCCGAGAATCGGTATGGGGTGCACACTGTAAATATTGTCACACCAGACCTTGTGGGGGCTTTTGAAGGGGGGGGGGCCTAAGAGGGGGGGGGGTAATGTTAGGATTGGGTCCCACAGGGTCCACTATCAGTGCACAGCGCCACCTGCAGGTCAATCTAACCCTCGGCCTCATGTAGTAAGGTGTCTGGAGTGTAAGTCCAGATTTCGGCCCACTGAGCATGCTCAGGCCTATTGGAGTCGCTCACAGGCTAAGTGCCACTTCTTGCCTACTGAGCATGAGCAGTGAGGTCATGGCCACCGCCCTGTTGGGCGGGGACTCCTTTAAAAAGTGTGAGCCGACGCCCGCCCGGTGCTCACACTTTGAATCAAATTGCTGAAGGTTGTGCATGACAGTAGTTCAGGGAAAGGCTCCAGTTTCCAGGCAGGTGTTCAGACTAGGCCTGTAGTTAGTACCCTGTAAGCCCTGAACTCAGGGCCGGCTCCAGGTTTTTATGGGCCCTTGGGCGACAGAGCCTCAGTGGGTCCCCTTGTAAAGGAGGTGGGGGAGTCGAGACACTGTGCGTTGCAGATGAAGCGAGTGACGTCATGCAGGAGTGTGGCGTCACCAACGCCATACCTCCTAATCTTTTAAAGAGTAGAAAGAGGGGCTCTGCGCGCCGCTGCAAATTTGGCTCCACCCACTTTTATGTTGATTCCACCCATTCTCATTCATTTATCATGCGCTCCCACACAGTATAATCCTCCTACAGTCACCCGTAAATGATATGCCCCCCCTCCATCTCTCCCCCAGTTTCATATACACCCTTCCTCTGCCCCCAGTTTCATGTCCCCCCCTCCATCTCTGTCCCCAGTTTCATCACGTTCTCTCCCTTCATCTGCCCATAGTTTCATGTCCCCCGTCTCTGCCCCAGTGTCATGCTGTTCCACCCCTCCCCTTCATTTGCCCCCTCAGTTTCATTGGGCCCCCTCCATCTCTGTCCCCAGTGTCATGCCGTTCTCTCCCCACCCCCTTCATCTTCCCCAGTGTCATGCCGTTCCCCCCCCTTCATTTGCCCCCCAGTTTCATTGGGCCACCTCCATCTCTGTCCCCAGTGTCATGCCGTCTCCCCCCCTTCATCTTCCCCAGTGTCATGCCGTCCCCCCCTCCCCTTCATTTACCCCCCAGTTTCATGGGCCCCCTTCATTATGTTTCACCTTAATATGTAATACAAAACAAACACTTACACTCACCTTCTATCACTCACCTTCCATCGTTCCCCCGACGCTCCTCTCTCCAGTCACACACGCGATGCAGGAGCTGTGAGATCAGCTTCTGCTTAGCTCCAGCCCGGCTTGCGTGTGTAAGCGTGATGTGATGACGTCATCGCGCCTACACACGCAAGCCGGGCCGGAGCTTTAAAGCAGTAGCTGATCTCACAGCTCCTGCATCGCGTATGTATTCCAGCCATGTATTCCGTCCGTCCGCCGATGAGCTGAAATTGTGACAGGCAAGTGCCGGGGGGCCCCCAGAGGCTCTGTGGGCCCCGGCACTTGCCCGACTATGCCGTGCGCTGACGCCGGCCCTGCCTGAACTGACAGCTCTATACCTGGGTTAGGAGCAGTAGACTCTGTTCCAGCCCATAGAGTTGCAGCAGGCTTGGGCTCTCAGTTAGCCACTTTTACTGTGTAAACTTCCTTCACTCTCCTGGCTGTTTGCAGGAGAATGTTTAGTTGTTGACCTGGGGTGAGTTAACCCTTGGCAGCCTTGTTTGCTGTTCCAGCTGTACTGAACACCTGTCCAGTGAAGCTAACTGGCAGGGCTTTCCTGCAGCCTGTACACATTTAGTACTGCGTCTCGTGTCTGCCAGTGGAGTTAACTGGTAGGGCACTATTCAGACACTCAGCCGCCCATCATTGGGCCTGTGGACCTCGCTGCAGTGCCTTGCAGACTAGAGGTTCTGTTGTTTAAAAATATTATTTTTTAATTAATACACAGAACCGTAACACACGGGGACCATACTTTCAGAAATTTATGATGCGAGAAGTTAGCCCAACTCGACAATTCTTCGAATCTCGCTACAAAAAACTCCAAATCTATGGAAGGGACATACTGTACATAGCAAGATATGTTTATCACTGTAATGTGCTAGAGACTTGGTAGAGGTGGTAGACTTCCTTTACATTTGTCAACATTATTGGAAAAGAAACCTGATATAATGAGATTATTACCATGTAAGTGAACGTCTCGCTCTGGTGAGAGCCTTACAACATGCTTCAGGTGTTAGCTAATAGGGAACATTTGACCTTACCAAATTTCATCTGAATATCTAAGTGAGGTCAGTGATGTTTTGTAGCTTTAAAGGGGTTCATAGGCAAAGTTGAAACTGGGATCATAAACCTATCAAGCTATATAAGATAACATCACAATATATAGATGGTGTGAAGACTAGAGATGAGCGAACACTGTTCGATCGAATAGATATTCAATCGAATATCAGGCCGTTCGAGGTATTCGATTCCAATCGAATACCACGAGGCAAACACAGTAAAAATTAGTTTCCCCTCCCACCTTCCCTGGCACTTTTTTTGCACCATTAAAAGGGGAGGTGGGACAGAAACTATGAGGAGGCATTGGAAAAAAATCGGAAAAAGTAATTGGCTGGCTAATTCAGGTGACCTCCAATTTATACGAATGGTGGATTTAACATTCGGTTAATTTGAGACTGTGAACTATGTTACTGTGAGACAGGGATAGATGTACTGGCAGGGTTAGCTAGGGATTACCTTTATTTAGGGGGGAATGTTACTCACCCAGCTTTTTGGGGCTCTATCTGATCGGGATCCCTGTCAGCTTGTGATATGCATGAGCTGACTTTTTCCCATAGGAATGCATTGACCAGTGTTGATTGGCCGAATGCCATACAGAGTACAGCATTCGGCCAATCAACGCTGGTTCTGCCGGTGGCTCATCTGTGAGGAGGCGGAGTCTAATATCGGACCAGAATGGAGACTGCAGTGGACCGATCTTAGACTCCGTCTCCTCCGGCAGAACCAGCGTACTCTGTATGGCATTCGGCCAATCAACGCTGATCAATGCATTCCTATGCTGAGCGCACGACCAGCACTGCTACAACGGAGAACCGCTGAACCCTGCTGCACACTCAGCTCTGCTGCATCAGAGATGCACTGAACCCTGCTGCACACTCAGCTCTGCTGCATCAGAGATGTAGCAGAGCTGAGTGTGCACTGAACCCTTCTGCACTGAACCCTTCTGCACACTCAGCTCTGCTGGTCAATGCATTCCTATGGGAAAAAGTCAGCTCCCGCATGTCGCAAGCTGACAGGGATCCTGACGTAATACAGTGACTTAGGCATGTTAGATGCCCCCAGGCATGCTTCCCCTGCTGTCCCAGTTGCATTTCAGGGTGTTGGCATCATTTCCTGGGATGTCATTGTGGACTTGGTGACTCTCCTGAGTCGAAGAGTGGGATCCCCTGAAACAAGCATTTTTCCCCATAGACTATAATGGGGTTCGATATTCGTTCGAATAGTCGAATATTGAGGGCCTATTCGAAACGAATATCAAATATCGAATATTTTACTGTTCGCTCATCTCTAGTGAAGACCTGCCATACATATCTGTCCACCCTTAATGGGATTGTCCAGGAATTTGACAAACTACAGAGGTGCCTGGGGCTGGCTTAACACTAAAAAAACCATAATCAACTCTCCATGGAACTCCATTGTCTGTTCATTCACAGTCCCTCTCCAGCAATTGCTGAGGTTACTGAAAGGTCTCAGTGGTCATATGGGGCATAGGGATTCTGGAAACCAAGGCTTGTGCGAGACCTAATGGACTGTGGTGGTAGACAATGAGGCACTGGGAACAGATGAGTATGTTTTTTTTTATGTTTTGCCCCAGAATCTCCATAGTTTGTCCAAGTACTGGACACCCTTTTTAATTTAGGGAAAATTTGGTTCAGTACTCCAATTTTGCTTTAAACCAGTTTAAAGCAACAAACCCTTTGAAAGGCTGCAATTTACAAAACTGCATGGGTGTTATTAATACATTTTGTAATATGCTTTATTAACAAAGTGTCCATTCTGTAAAATTCTTAATATCTTTATTCTTTCCCTTGCTTCTCTGTTTAGATCTGCACCCTGCTATACACTGTGTACAATGTACAGGCTTGGGTTAATGAAAAGAAAATGAGGGTGAGGAGTGTTAGTGTTACTTCTGGGGTCTTATAAAAAATAGAACCTTGCAGGTTGCGGGTCTACCTGTAATATACAGTCCTATGAAAAAGTTTGGGCACCCCTATTAATCTTAATCATTTTTAGTTCTAAATTTTTTGGTGTTTGCAGCAGCCATTTCAGTTTGATATATCTAATAACTGATGGACACAGTAATATTTCAGGATTGAAATGAGGTTTATTGTACTAACAGAAAATGTGCAATATGCATTAAACCAAAATTTGACCGGTGCAAAAGTATGGGCACTTCAACAGAAAAGTGACATTCATATTTAGTAGATCCTCCTTTTGCAAAGATAACAGCCTCTTGTCGCTTTTAATCAGTTCCTGGATCATTGTCTAATTAATAGGGGTGCCCAAACTTTTTCATAGGACTGTAGTTGGCATTGGGGTATTTATATACAGATGCATACAAGATATCCCCATCATGACTGTGTTTCCATCTAGTGATGTCTTTGGAAATAGTATAGGTAGAATTGCAACTGCTTAGTTTCAAATAAAAATGAGAATATCCTCCTTTGAAGCATGTTTCTATGTTTTATAATGCCTACTATAAAACTGTTTGATGTGAACCCCTACGCTTATTTTCTCGTGATTACACCCACAAGCCTGTGAGAAGCAGGATACAGCTCTCAAAAGCAAAGAAAAGTATAGAAAAATGCAGGATTTCAGGTGAAAGGAGCTATAATTTGTTAGCAAAAAGACCCCAAAAAACATATTACGAAATATATTAAATTAATATAATTAATATAATGTATTAATTATTATTATTATTATTATTATTATTATTCAAAATGTCAGAAAAAGTTGTGGAAAAGCTGATTTTTATTGCGGATTTGGCTGCATACCATACACCTCTCTTGGCTTTGGATAAAAATAAAAAGTTGACAACAAAAAATGCAGCTTTTCCATAATTGTAAAGCAGGATTTCCTAAAATAAAAAAATAGATAAAAAATTGTTCATCTTTATAATACCCAGACCATCCTATGCAGATGCTTTGGTGGCTGGTTTCTGGCCTTGCCTTTTCGGCTGCCAGCAATGATGTGTCATACATGGGATCACTTTAGCCACTGGGTGGAGATGTTGGACCCCAATTGATCTGATACTGATGGCCTATTTGGTAGATAGGTCATCAGTATCACTACCTTCAGATCCTGACAATGCCTTTAACACAAAAAATAAGTTAAGCAACTATTTATTATGATCAATCACATAGAAATCTTAGAAATAACCTGTTTTTAAGGTAAATTGACAAAAATATACACTTTACAAAGCCGAATTAAGTGGCAACATCATAAGATAATTCTTATAAGTTCTTCACTGCTAAGCACACGTATCTTAGCACAATAATTTTAGTTTCTGAATGTACAATTAAGGTAATCATAAATATAACTTTTATTAATAATCAAAATGCTAAAAGAGTATCTGAGTAAAGTATGGGTGTCCACCAAAGAATAATAGGTGCAAAAATAAAAACGAACCCCATCTATCTGGGAGATCTGTATGACAAGGTCATAGCACCCAGTAAGCTATTGTCCCCAAAAATCTCTAATCAACTGTCCACCCAAATTATGTGACCTCATTGATATAGTGAGCATGAGGCACACACTCTCTTACCTCATCTGTACTTGTATCATCACCCCTTAGTTAACAATGCTTCACAGATACTAAATAAGGTGGATATATTCCTATAACAGATAAATTAATAAACCCCCTTTCCTATATACCAAAAGAATCAGTCATGAGCATCTGTATACTATCTAGTCCCGTGATGGCGAACCTATGGCACGCATGCTAGGCAGGGCATTCAGAGCCCTCTCTGTTGGCACATACGCTGTCGCCCAGATCGCTCTCTAACGGGGAATTCAGTACAGATTCACTGTTAGTGAGTGATCGCTGCTTTCAGCTGTATGTGCAAATGAACATACAGCTGAAAGTTGTCAGAGTGTGGCCTCTACCCCAATGCAGGCACAATGGCGTAAGTCATTAGTGCATGCAATCAGAAGGAGAATGCCCAGCTGCTCTTCATGGGACTTCAGGTAAGTATAATACGGTGTGTGTGTGTGTGTATGTATGTGTGTATATGTGTGTGGGGAGGAAGGGATACTGTGGAGCATATAACACTGTGTGGGGGTGCGTACTGTGGAGCATATAATACTGTGTGGGAGCTACTGTGGAGCATATAATACTCTGTGGGGGGGGGGCTACTATGGAGTATATAATACTGTGTGTGGGGGCTACTATGGAGCATATAATACTGTGTTTGGAGGGCCTATTGTGGATCATATAATACTGTGTTTGGAGGGCCTACTGTGGAGCATATAATACTGTGTGGAGGGGGCTACTGTGGATCATATAATACTGTGTTTGGAGGGCCTACTGTGGAGCATATAATACTGTGTGGAGGGGGCTACTGTGGATCATATAATACTGTGTGGGGGGATTCTTTGGAACATATAATACTGTGTGGGGGCCACTGTGGAGCATATAATAATGTCTGGGGGCTACTGTGGAGCATATAATACTATCTGGGGGCCACTGTAGGGCAGATTGTATTGTGTGAGAGTCCCTTTATTTTACACAGTATCTGTTTTGTCGCATACATGTGATATTAGTACAGGCTGTAACATTGCACGATTACTATAAAACAGATACTGTGTGATGTACAGTAAATAGAGAACATTAATTGTTAAAAAGTACCAAATCCAGAGACCTTTACCTTTCAGTAAAAGTTGTTTATATTAAAGCTCTGTAAAGGCCCATTCATACGACTGTATTTTGCGGGTCCATAACTGTCCACAATTGTAGATCCGCAGAGTATTAAAGTTAAATTGCTGTGTTAGCACTTTGCGATAATTTAGTGGGTTTTGGGTTGCAGTTTGGGCATTTGGTCTCTAAAAGGTTTGCCATCACTGACTAGATTCTAGTCAGACCCCCAGTTTGACAACAATACTACCCTCTAGGGAAGCAGCAAGCCCCCGCAATATTTAAGCAGAGGAGTACTATTCTCTAGAAACAAATACTCCAGGAACTGCAGTTTTTCTACATATCCTATTGCTGAGAGCAAGTGCTGCCGATTTCTATATACCCTACAAGTTAATTGTTCCTGATGAACCCTTATAGGATGATTAAGGGAGAAATGCATCAAGCCTATTTAATTGGGGCATCTATAGAATAGTACCTATTGCTTAAAGGGATTCTACCATTAAACCAACATTTTTTCTAACTACCACATCGGAATAGCCTTAAGAAAGGCTATTCATCTCTTACCTTTGGACGTGGTCTCCGCGGCGCCGTTCCTTAGAAATACCGGTTTTAACCGGTATACAAATGAGTTCTCTGCAGCAATGAGGGCGGGCCCCAGTACTCAAACGGTGATGGGGGCGTCCCCACTGCCGCCCGAGAGCTCACTCCAGCGACGCCTCCATCTTCAGCTGCAACCCAGCTTCTTCTGTCTTCCAACTCGGTCCAACCTCCGACGCCTGCACAGTACGCTCCTGTATTGAAATACAAGAGTGGCCTCCCAAAAATGGCCACCGGCCGGCGTCCATTTTTGGGAGGCCGCTCTTGCTCTTGTAGTTCAAAACAGGAGCGTACTGCGCAGGCGTCGGAGGTTGGACCAAGACGGAAGACAGAAGAGGTGGGGTTGCAGCTGAAGATGGAGGCGTCGCTGGAGTGAGCTCTCTGGCAGCAGTGGGGACGCCCCCATCGTCGTTTGAGCACTGCCTTCATTGCTGCGGAGAACTCATTTGCATGCCGGTTAAAACCGGTATTTCTGTGGAACAGAGACCACGTCTAAAGGTAAGAGATGAATAGCCTTTCTTAAGGCTATTCCGACATGGTAATTAGAAAAAAAATGTTGGTTTAGTGGTAGAATCCCTTTAAATATTGCAGTGAGCTTGCTGCTTGAACTTGTTGAATTGGAGCATTTTAAGAATATTACCCTTCTGCTTAAATATTGCTTGTTCTCTTACTTAGGGTCTGACTAAATCGTCTAAAGATGCTCATGACCCATTCCTTTAGTATAAGGGGAAGGGGGTTTATTTATTTATGTGTTATAGGAATATACCCACCATATCTAGTATCTGGGAAGCACTATTGACTAAGGGGTGAGTGAATGCACAATTAGTTGTAGTGTTTTTAGCTAATTGAAAACAAAGAATAAGAAAATACAAAATGATAGCAACTGTTTTTGGAAAGAGAATACAAGTAATTACAGAATGAATATTGTAATGTTAAAAAACATACTGCAAATATTTTACAATAATACACACAACTGTATAAGAAATATATTGTGGTTAATGTCCAAGTGATAGATTTGTTACTTTTACTCAGCTACCCTTAGTAGGTGGCTATTTCTGAATACAGAACTTATCTAAAATTTCTGACCCCTGTCCAATTTCTCCGGGCTGAGGACAGAATCCCAGTGGAATGACACAGGGTGCACAGGGGTGCAACTGGGAACCATTAACATGCCCGTGAAACATGTTTCCAACACGTTTAAGGACTGTGGCTCAGAATGGAAGTGATGATGTCGGAACCATTGTTGATGTGACATCTCTGCTACTTATTGGCCTCAGTGCTTATTTGTGTATAAACAGCACACCCGAACAATGGCAGTAATCACTTCTATTGTCAAAATGCAAACAATGAAAATGCTCTCATCACTTCTGCACTGAAGGAACTGGACCAAGTACAGAAACAGAAAGACATTTAAAAGGTAATTTAGGTTTTTTTTTTCTTTAATATTCTAGTCTTTAATGTTACAATCCAGTCTTATATAAATGTATCCTGTCAAGTCATTCACTCTAAATAGCTTTTAGTCCGATATTATATTATTGAATGCTAATTTATACTGATCATAAGTCATTTACCTCCATATCCATTGTTGTGTACTTGCGGCCCTTATTTTTCCCAAGACATTTTGTTTTACCTCCATCCAGTAACTGACACCAGAAGCCCTTTTCTGTACTGAATCTAAAAATATACAAGATTCAGAAATATGAGTTATTTTCTCACACAACTTTTAAAGTGGACCTCTTATTCTCCAAATGAAAGTAAAAGAACTGGCCACTTGGAGAATAAGAGCTAATTCACATATCATTTTCTAGGAGTACACACAACATTTTAAGAGGACCTATGAGGGCCTATTATTTCTATTGATGCCATGTTGGGAACGTAACACTTTTTGGTAGCTTTTGTTGAGGTATTTTTTTTGGCAGTCAACAGACAAAAATGGAAATTTTGGCAACTTTCTTTAGTTGTTTTTCATTTTTATGCCAATAAGGGTGTAGGTAAAATATTTGTAGTACTCAGGTCCTTATGCAGCTGTACCCAATATATGTGTTATGTTTTTATATTTTACTAGTTACTAAGCATTTGGGGGATTAATGTGGTGTTATATTTTAACTGTGTTTTTTGTTTCTTTTAAAAACTTGTGATCGATTTTGTAATGCATTGCTCTACTTGGGCAGTGCCTTTGGCACAGACTAATAGGATTAAAGATAGGCAGCATGGGGGCCTTTATTAGTAAGAAAGGCTATTCTTCTCCTACCTTTCGTCGTCTTCTCTGCGCGCCGTTTGCCTACAATCCCGTTTTTTTGAGGTATGCAAATTCGCTTTCTTGCAGCACTGGGGGCTGGCCCCAGCACTCAAACAGGACTAAGGGCGTCCCCAATGCTTCCAGAGAACTTTCTCCAGTACCGCCTCCATCTTCGTCGGCAGTGTCCTCTTCATCCTCTTCTTCCGGCGGTAGCTTGTAACTTCTAGGCCTTGGGCAGTCTTCTTCAGGCAGCCATTTTCTTGTGGCCTGTGGGCATGTGCAGTCTTCTCTGCCCAAGGCCGAGGCCTAGAAGTTACAAGCCACTGCTGGAAGAAAAGGGTGCTGCTGACGAAGATGGAGGTGGCGCTGGAGAGAATTCTCTCATAGTCTGAAAAAACCCTTTTAGCGGTAAAGGAATTGTCCAGACACAATTTTTAAAAAACAAAACAGCTCACAGAACACTATAAAAGAATTTTAAAAAGTCATACTGGCCTCACCAATTCCCCAGCGTTAGCCTGTAGTGATCACATGTCAGGATGTTATTGCTAAAGCAGGAGGTACAAAGACTAGCTGAAGATCGAAAAGAGTTGGGACTTTCTACCATTTGCAGCTGCTTGAAAATTTTTATTCTTGTATTGACAACACTTTGACAGAAAATGTCTTTTTTGTATTACTACAGTTAGAACTCTCTATCAATTTCATTTTTCAGCCTGCCATTACTTTTGTGTTGCATTTTATGAGAGCCATAACTTTTTATTTGCTCTGTTGGTGGATCTTTTTTAAGGGCTTTTTTTGTGTGACAAGGTGACGTTTTTATTGTTATTATATTTTGTTCTCTTTGTATTAATTTTTTTCAGATGTGGGATGAACAAAAAAATTTTGGTCTGTCTTTATAAACACACACATATATATTTAGCTAAAAATCATTTTTTTATAGTAAAATGTTTCATTTTTATAACATTTCATTTAACATTTTTGTTGTTGATTATTTGACCATGTAGTCTCATGATTGCTTACATAATACACTACATCACTAGCAGACCCTATAAGGCTGGGTTCACACAGGGATTTTTGGACCAGATTTTGACGCAGAGGCCACCTCAGAATCCGGTCCAAAAAACGGTTATCCGTGACTAGATGCCAATGCAGTGCACCGACATCCAGACGCAGCATTCCACCCAGGATTAGGCTCAAATGAATGGGCCTAGTCGGGAAGAAGGTGTCGCGCTGCAGATGTTGTGGCAGATTTCGCCACAGAAAGAAAGGTCAGGTCGCTTCTTCTTTTCTGCGAGTGGCACCAAGCCACTAGCGGAAAAAAGAAGTGAACGGCTCCCATTAAAGTCAATGGGAGACGTCTTTTGGACCGGAGTCTGAGGCAGATTCCGCGTCAAAATCTGGTCCAAAAATCCCTGCGTGAACCGAGCCTTAGGAGTACAAAGATAGCAGAAATTTTTACCTTTATTAACCCCTTCCCGCCGATGGCACTTTTTGACTTCCTGACCAAGCTCGATTTTTCAAAACTGACGTGTCACTTTATGTGGCAATAACTTTGGAACGCTTTAATTTACCAAAGTGATTTTAAGATTGTTTTTTCGTAACACATTGTACTTCATGTTAGTAGTAAATTTTGGTTGATATGTTTCGTGTTTAATTATGAAAAGATAGGAAATTTGGTGGAAATTTTGAAAAATATGCATTTTATAAAGTTTGAAATTATGTGCATTGCATACAGATAGTCAGACCGCCAAAATTATATTATAAATCTCATGTCCCAGATTTCTGCTTTATGTCGGCATCAAACTTTAGGTGCCCTTTTAATTTTTACGGACATTATAAGGTTTACAAGTGAAACAACAATATTCAAAATTTTCAAGAAATTTCCAAAACCCATTTTTTAAGGGACTAATCCAGTTATGAAGGGGTTTTGAAAGACCCTTGTATTAAAATCCCCCATAAATAACCCCATTTTCAAAACTGCACCCTTAAATAAGCCAAAACAACATATACCTAGTAATTTAACCCTATAAGTGCTTAACAGGAATTAATACAAAATGGAGGTGAAATTTTCAAATTTGATTTTATTTTACTAATATTTTCGTTTAGCCCTAGAATTTGCACATTCACAAGGGGCTAAAGGAGAAAACGCATCCCACAATTTGTTAGGCAAGTTCTCCCGACTACCACAGTACCCCACTTGTGGGTGTAAACTAATATATGGACGCACAGCGAGACGCAGAAGGGAAGGCGTACCAAGGAGCTTTTAGAGGGCAGATCTGGCTGTGATCAGTTTCAGGAACCATGTCGCATTTACAAAGCCCTTGAGGAGTCAAAACAGTGGAAACCTCTAGAAAGTGACCCCATTTTGAAAACCGCACCCCTCAAAGAATTTATCAAGTGATGTAGTGAGCATTAGTAACCCCGAAGTGAATATGTAAGCTGTGCGGAGTAAATTGGGTACACCAAATCCTATTCTATTTCCCACTAGCTCCTATGACACGGACGGGGAAGAGGGGCATTCTGGGGGGTCAGCGCTGGTGTCTTCTCTCTCATAAGCTCTAAATATGGGGTGTCCCCTGAAAACGCTCATACAGTTTACACATTTCCTTCTAGTCACAGCCACTTATGTCCTAATGATTTGGTGACTTTTGGGGGTTTTGTCTTCACATTGTACAAGCTAGATTTTTATTTTTATTTTCTGGCAATGTGGCCATATGAGGGCTTGGTGTTTGCGGTATTAGATGAGATTCTCAATGCCACCATTTTGGGGCCTGTAACTTATTGACTACATTTTATTAACTCTTTCTGGGTGGGATGTAAAAGGAAACATCAATTCTAGCATTGCTTTTTAGCATTTATTTTTTTTTCCGTGCAGCGTACAGCATAAGTAACATGATACCTTTATTCTGCGGGTCGGTACGGTTACGGCGATACCTCATTTATATTATTTTTTAATGCGTTGCTATTTATGCAGAATAAAATTCAATTTAGGGAAAAAAATCTTATTTTTGCATTGCCATCTTCTGAAAGGCATAACGTTTTTATTTTTCGCTAGACAGAGCTGGTTGGGGGCTTATTTTTTGCGGGAAGACCTCTGCTTTTTATTGGTACCATTTTGGTTTTCATCTGACCATTTGATTACTTTTTATTGAACATTTTGTAAGGGAAAGGTGGTGAATAATCACTATTTTGTGCGGTTTTCTAAGTTTTTTTTTTTACGCCGTTTACCGTTCAGGTTAAATAATGTTTTAATTTTATTGTTCAGGTTATTACGGATGCGGCGATACCAAATATGTAATGTTTTTTTCTATTTTTCTTTATTTTACATAATAAAACATTTTATGTGGTGAAAAAGGGATTTTTGGGTCTTTATTTCTATTTTATTTTAAACTTATTTAAACTTTTTTATTTTTACTTTTTTCCAACTTTTTTTTTCTATACGCTGCAATACACGTGTTACACATGTATTGCAGTGTAGAGGAAGCTGTCAGCCTGTGTAGACGCACAGACTGACAGCTTCCTTTATGGCAGGATCAACCAGGTACGAGGACGGGGACGGCATGGGGCAGACCCTGGGTCACTGATCAGACCCCGGGCTGCCCCCTGCGAACACCGGCACCCCCCGAAACCGGCACGGGGGGTGCCGATCGGCACCATTTTGTAACGAAACCCCGGAGGTGCCGGTGGTCATGTTGACCGCCGGCATATCAGGGGTTAACACCTGCGATCGGACCCGGTTCCGACCGCGGGTGTTACGGGGCATTGTCAGCCGTAACATACGGCTGACACCCACAGCGCATGGTGCGCACACAGGTTCTGTGTGTGCACCATGCAGCCGCAGTAATAGTACGGCGGTTTGCGGGAAGCCCTTCCCGGCAGCGCCGTACTATTACGGCACATGTCGGGAAGGGGTTAACCATAGCTGTTCCTTGTATGGAGGGTAGAAGTGGGTTGGTCACATGACTGAGAGTCATATCTTCAACAGAAGAGACTGAGGGCAGACACTTCTCATACCAAGCTGAGCTCTACAAATCTAATAATTGGGGGCCACACGGTGGCTCAGTGGTTAGCACTGCAGCCTTGCAGCACGGGGTTCTGGTGCTCAAATCCCACCAAGGGCAAAAAAATATCTATAAGGAGTTTGTATGTCCTCCCCGTGTTTGTATGGATTTCCATCCCATATTCCAAAAAAGACATACTGATAGGGAAAAATGTACATTGTGAGCTCTATGTGGGGCTCACAATCTACATTCAAAAATTAAAAAAATAATAATAATTGGGGTGCCATGGATCTCTCATCTGCTTACCAGTAAAGTGACAATACTACTGAATATTAATTTTCCACATAACCCCTTTACCTCTTTGACCATCACATTAGGAGTTGCTATATCAGTAACCTGATACATTTTAGCAATTTCTCAACTCTAAGAAGCCATAAGTCTGTATCGTTTACAACCTTTGGATGTAAACAATAATGATTTTGTTCAATGTCACGAAGAAATCTTAAAATTAGTGATAACATTCTTTTTATATGGCTATAATATGCCATAATAGAAAGAATATCCTCAAGTTAGAGCTGTTTACTTTATAGCTTTAGCAACTGCTTTAAAAACTGGACTAAAGCTGTGTGTTTGATAACCTTTATTACTGTTACAGCTACAAATTGATGATTTTATATATACCCTGCATTGCTTATCTCAAATACTTTAAGCAGGCGCAGAAAGGGAAAGCCTCCATAGTTTCCCAATGTGACTATAAATATTAATTAGACCCTCCTACATGTCATATGTTCCATCTCCTTTTGAAGACACAATTCTCTAAATGAACCACTGGACAAGTGCCAGCCTACTACTGTTAATCTTTCTCCGATTTTATATCCACTCAGTCTACAATATAATGTTTGCCTTAATTCCCCTTGAGGGCACTTTACACAATATGCTTTGAAAATGAAGTAAAATGGGCTCTTCAAATACCCTCCAAGCTCAGATTTACCTAAAATGAGCCTATTTTCCAAAGTCGATTGTTCACAAACTATATTTTAGCTGGGAGACATAATGTGACATACCCTTGAATTGATCTATCTTGTAAATATTAATGATATGCAATGCTCCTAATGGTCTGCTAATACAAAGATAATAAATGAGATTAATGCACTTACGTGAGAGTCTCAGAGTAATTATAATGAGGAGAAACTCCTAGAAAGTTCTGGACTTCATCCATCACAATGGCTGGGTCATTCCTCAGATGTTGCCCATCTATAATTAACAGCTGGAATGACACAGTTTTGTTGTTAACTTTCTTTTCATATCTTTATTTCAAGATGTTCATAGGTGATATAATATACGATAAAAATTTCTTTATTCTACTATATTAATTGTTGGAAATGTACAAGAAAGTAAATATACATATGTGTTCACTATCACCTTGAATTTGGTTAAGGACTCCAACATGGGCATACGTAGAAATTGTGGGGCCATAGCAAAGTCAGAATTGGGTCCCTCTTAAAAAAAAAAAAAAAAAAAAAAAAAAGGACAACAGTTGTATCAATGATATATTTTTGATATTTTTCAGTCTTTGAGGAATAAAAATAAAAACCAGCAACAATTAAGGGCTAGTTCACATGGAGTTCCGCAGCAACGGAATCCCATTGCGGCTCTCCGCTCCGGATTAGGCCCAAATGAATGGGCCTAGTCCGGAGGGTGGTGGCTGAATCAGCGGCAGAATCCGCCTGAAGAAAGGGCAGCCCACTTCTTTTTTCCACGATTGGGAACAAACCGCTCACGGAAAAAGGAAATGATCGGCTCCCACTGATTTCAATGAGAGGCATCAGGATTTTGACTCGGATTCTGCGTCAAAATCCTAACCATTTTGCCCCATGTGAACTAGCCCTTACAACAACTGTCTACTTACATCTGTCTGCACTGTCCACTAGTACAGAATATTGTAACGCTTTCACCTACATTTTTTTTATCCACAACCTCCCTTATTTGACTGTATCCTGACCTACTATAACGTCTCTGCGACACCCTCTGCTCGCACGCTGGAGGAATGCAGAAGTTGTGTTTAGTTTGATTGTGTTTAGTTTGTTTAGTTTGACAGAGTTTTTTGTTGCTCTGTCTGAACACTGCTGTATTACCTTTCCTCTGTAAGTGAAATTCCACCACACTCATCTCCTGCATCTTTTTCCCTCTGTCCATCAAATAATTAATCTTAGCCTTGCCTGTGTGATTGACAACCTGTCTACTAGAGATGAGCGAACAGTAAAATGTTCAAGGTTCGATATTCATTTCGAGTAGCCCCTCAATATTCGAGTACTTGAATCGAATATCGAACCCTATTATAGTCTATGGGGGGAAAATGCTTGTTTCAGGGGTAGGCAACGTTCGATCAAATTATACTTACCAAGTCATGAGTGAGGGTCAGGCTGGATCCTCCGAGAAGTCTTCTCCTTGCAGCGTCCCCGCGGCATCTTCCGGCTCTGAATTCACTCTGCCAGGCATCGGGCCTGGGCAGAGCCGACTGCGCATGCCTGCACTACAAGTGGACATGCGCAGTCGGCTCTGCCCAGGCCCGATGCCTGGCAGAGTGAATTCAGAGCTGGAAGACGCCGCGGGGAAACTGCACGGAGAAGACTTCTAAAGGTAGGAGAAGAACCAGCGTTGATTGGCCGACTGTATAGCATTCGGCCAATCAATGCTGGTTCTGCATCGAACTTTTACATTTGATTAGCGAGTGGTACTCGATCGAGTACAAGTATTTCGAATACTGTAGTATTTGATCGAATACCTACTCGATCGAGTACTACTCGCTCATCTCTACTGTCTACCAATCTAGTTGACAGGTTGACATGTAGACAGGCTGTAAATCTCCTACTGGACCAGCATCCAATTACCTAAGGAAGTGTCCAGGAACCATTCTCTGTGGACAGGGATCTTCTACTAAACTCTGAGTACACCTGGTTTCTTGGCTTAGTCAAGTACTGTAAACTCTTTAGCAGAATAAAGTATAACACATGTAACTATCGCAAACAGTGATAGAGACTTTCTTTTGCTAAGTTGTGCTGCTCCCAGAATTCCTCCAACTTTTCAGCACAGCTAGTTTTAATGTCTTGTCTAGACTCAATAATGTCATATATGTGGTATTACACAGGAAGAAGCAAGACATGTGACTCCAAGCTCTTACATTGCTTGCCTCTGATTGGAGCCTGATCCTGTCAGAGACCACCCACTTGACATTAGAATGTCTAGTTACAATATCAGGTACCAAAACTAACTGCACTGATTGCTTGAAAAAAATGGGGACTGGAAATAAATTACAAAATAACAATGCCCACCCACCTTATAAATACAGAAGTGTCCTAACTTAGCTATCCTCTTGGCTGGTCATGTTCAGATATGTGTGTCACAAATTAAAGGGTTCTACCACCTACCCCTAGAATATTCAACTGCTATCACCACATTACAGCACACATTGCATTGATAAACAATATAACTTTGTTATGTACAGTATATAACAGCAGCATGTCATTAAAACAGCTTTGAGGTCAAATGCAATGAAAATATGGAGTTCAACACAGTACTAGCAAAACATAGCAAATCTCACGTTTTGCAATGCAGTGAAATCCACAACAATTCTGCCACATTATGTTCATGAAAAACATACTGATTTATCCCAGATTTTCTGCAGAATTGCAGTGAAATCCATATCAGATTTTTTTCCATCTGAAAAGGATGTGCCCAAAAAGTGTGCAAAGGACAGGTAAAGACTAGAGATGAGCGAACACTAAAATGTCCGAGGTTCGAAATCCGATTCGAACAGCTGCACACTGTTCGACTGTTCAAATGGATTTCGAACACCATTATAGTCTATGGGGGGAAATGGTCGTTTCAGGGGTACGCAAAATTCGATAAAATCATACTTACCAAGTCCACGAGTGACGGTAGGGGTGGATTCTGCTTGAAGTCTTCTCCCGGTGAAGGGTCCCCGCATCCTCTTCCAGGTGGAATTCACTCTGCCTAGGCATCCGGCCTAGGCAGAGCCGACTGCGCATGCTCAGTCGGCTCTGTCCAGGCCCGACGCCTGAGCAGAGCCGACTGCGCATGCGCGTGTATGCGCGTGCATGCCCGCGCATGCGCAGTCGGCTCTGCCTAGGCTGGATGCCTAGGCAGAGTGAATTCCACCCGGAAGAAGACGCGGGGACGCAGCGTGGAGAAGACTTCGGAAAGATAAGAGAAGAACCAGCGTTGATTGGCAGAATGTATAGCATTCTGCCCATCAACGCTGGTTCTGCATCGAACCTTAAACTTCGAACAGCTAGTAGTGTTTGATTGAGTACGAGTATTTCGAATACCGTAGTATTCGATCGAACACCTACTCGATCAAACACTACTCGCTCATCTCTATTAAAGACCCTTACTACCACAGGCGTATTTCGATTTAGATTTTTGACTCCATGCCTTTCAAAAGTCATAATGCTTTTATTTTTCCATTCACATTTCTGTATGAGGGCTTAATTTTCACAGGACAAAATATACTTCATAATAGTATTAATTAGTATTTCATATAATGTACTAGAAGCTGAAAAATATTCAGAATAGAAATGGAGCAAAACTACATTTGGGCTTCTTTGTTTGTTTTTTTTTTTTACAGTGTTCACTGTGCAGTCAAAATGCCATTTCATCCCTTTCTACTCTACAGGTCGGTACAATTATGGTGATAACTATAGGAAAAATATTTTTATAGTTTGAAGACCAAGAGTTTTTGTACACAGGGATATGTAATGTGTATACGTTTAACTTTATAGGGTTGGGGGGGGGGGGTGATTTGAATTCTTTATTTTTTAATATCTATAATTTTTAGACCCCCTAGCAGCCCTGATACCCAGGATGTATGATAACTAATGCAATGTATTTTAAAATATGGGCACTTTTATTACAGGCTGCAATAATGCTGTAATACAAGTGTAGGTCAGACAAGTCTGTAAGCCTTCAATAGGCTCCTGGCTATCATGGCAATGGATTTCCAGTCCCAAATCAGCGAACTACCTCAAAATTGTCAGGGGCTATGGTGGCTGCTCAGGTCCTGAGCACCCGCCCTATTTAAATTCCTGACATTTGCCATACTAGAATAGCAGATGTCTGGAAAGGGATAGAGAGTCTCACATAAAGCTCCATCAAACCTAAGGCTGGCCCTCTTGGTGACTACATATATTGTATATTTCTTTGTAAAACAAGCATGACAAAGGGGCCACACGGTGGCTCAGTGGTTAGCACTGCAGCCTTGCAGCACTGGAGTCCTGGTGTTCAAATCCCGCCAAGGGCATAAAACCATCTGCAAGGAGTTTGTATGTTCTCCCCGTGCATGGATTTCCATCCCATATTCCAAAAAAGACATAATGATAGGGAAAAATGTACATTGTGAGCTCTATGTGGGGCTCACAATCTACATAAAAAAAAAAAAAAAAAAAAAAAAAAAAACAAGCATGACAAACTGATTCCAGTTCTAGCACCATTGTCTATTACATACAAATTGCTACAGGTAATATTATGCAGAGATAAACTCCTGCAATCATTAGCTATTTATTGAAGTAATATAGTTGATGGAGCATGGCGGATTAGAAATATCACAACTGGGTGATTTTACTACACAGTGTGTCAATATAGAAAATAAACATTAAGATTAATTACACTATAATGTTTCATTTCATACTGGTGAGGGTGTCATTGCAAGAAAATGTGTTCCTAAAGCTTTAGATAAACAGAAATTCTAGAGAAACTACAATTAATGATGTTCATCTGGTTTTATGTGAAATCGACAATGCGGTGGTCTGTTGTACAATTGTAAGGAGACTCATTCATGTCTTGTTGATGCAGTTTTTGAAGCAAAATCAGGAGCAGATAGAAAAAATAGATGTATATCTTTCCTACTTAGGATTTCACGCTTCATGGTCGGCATCTGTTTTTGGCTTCAAAAACTTCATCGATAAAACCTTAATGTCTATCCTTATCCTCAACTACATTGTGAACATTTGCAAAATTGATTTGGAGACCTCAATCTCACAGACCAGTGCCAGGCAAATTGGGGAGATTTACTATGCAATAATGCAAGGGAATTCAGGAGTAATTTGAACCAAATTGTCTAACATGCTTTGCATCACATTTATCAAGTAAAAGCTGTACAAAAAGCAGCTTGGCTAGACAGAAAGTGGGCATGATCTAAGTTGCAACAGTTATAGTGTGTGCCAAGCATGTGGTGTAAATTAGACCAACTAATAGCAGGTGAAAAGTTAGGGTATAGTCACATGGTGGAAAATGAAGAGAATTTGAGGCAGACATCCTTCTTAGGGTGTGTTCACACAATGTAAAGTGGAGCGCAATCTGGCACGTATACACGTGTCAGCCGATTACACGCTCAGAAAGATCCCATTCATTTCAATAGGAGTTACGAGCGTATATGCCGCGTTATTTTGTGCCCGTGACTTTGGGGCCACAAAATCACGGGCGCAAAATAACGCGGCGTATACGCTCGTAACTCCCATTGAAATGAATGGGATCTTTCTGAGCGCGTGTATACGTGCCAGATTGCGCTCCACTTTACATCGTGTGAACGCACCCTTAGATTCTTCTTCATTTTCCTTCCCCACAGCCCTCCACCCAGAGATGAATGGGCCTATCAGCAGGGAGCTTTTTTTTTCAGCATCCTGCTGCAACCTCTGCTTATCATTGAAAACAATGGGAGGAAGAATCAGAGCGGAATCAGCTAGACAGCCTAAGGGCCCATTCACATGGGCAAAGAGGGGGCGGGTTATGGCGCGGAATCCACGTCATAATCCGCCCCCTCACAATGGTGATCTATGAAGACCGCTAGCGTTCTTTTTTCTGATAGAGGCATGTTACCGCTGGTGGAAAAAAGAAGCAAGCTGCCCTTTCTTCAGGTGGATTTCACGGCTTGTAAAGCTATGGCGTCCGCTTGGTGGCAGCAACTTCCATATTCGGCCCATTCATTTGAGCTGACTACGGAGGGGGAAGCCGCAACCACAACAGACGTGGCAGGCGAGTTTCAACCCGAGAGTGACGCGGCTCCCCGCGTCACTCTCGGTGTCAAAATCCGCCCCACTGCCCCTCGTGTGAACTTAGCCTTATAATATGTCTAATAATCATCATCAATATAATTCAGCATCAGTCACAAATCTGGTTCATTTTAAGACTGTCTAGTCTAACGTTGCACTAGCTTTTAGACAATATTAGTATATTTGCTCCATTATTCTGTAAAGATATTTTGTTATAGATATTTAATGAAATGTCCTAAAAAATCATCTCTTTGGAAAGACCAAGCCACATGTATTTTAGATATTCCTTTAACAATTAATTCCTTTAGATTCAATGCTTTATAAAACTCTTCTTTAAGAGGATCACCTCTCTCCTATACCAATATTTTTGTGGTTGTCCAAACACCCTTTCCCCATATTATGAAAATCAAAGGTGACACAATGGAGTTCTCTACTGTACAGGGTTCCAGTAAAATATATGGGATTATTTCAACATTATTTCAATATCTACAGTTGCTATGTAGACCTACCAATTCACTATAAGCAGTGTATTGATTAGCACTAAAATTTCCACAATTTGTGTTAATAGGATTTTTTTCAAAGACTTTCTATTGTCTTTTGTGCTAAAACATCACATGACAGCGCATTATTATGCTGAAGAAACTCAATTTAACTTTAGATCTGACAATATGGTGCTAAATCAGATCTGAATCTTCAGATTTGTATCAAAATTTTGATTGCTGTCAAATCTATAGATAGCGATATTACCTGTGAAGGTGGAAAGTAGGTCAGCCATCTTTCTATGTGTGTGGAATATTGACCTGGCAGAAGACATTTTTTCTGCAGAGCTTGTAACTCTATAGAAGACTTATGACCAGCACTTATGACTTCATAGAAGCTATATTTCATGGCAGTGGAATCTCCATGAGATCGTTGATGCTGTAGAAAAAAATAAACAGGAGATTAGTTATTTAATTTACTAAAATATTAAAACCTTTCATTGTAATAGATAGGGAGTCAGCTCACCCTGCCTGCAGTTCAGTGCTTTGATCTTGGAGCATGGCAGACCCAGTGTGAAGGATCTAATCTTACCAAGCCGCTTGGCACACCTGTGATCACCTCTCTTAACCTTCCACTCACACCCTGTGAGTGTCTGGGACCATCGGATAATACAAAACTAGCTTTATAAATTTTATATATTTATTAACCCGAGTGGGTCGGTACTAGCCACTAACATATTCAGAAATGTATATCAGGGGATGACAAGCAAATACAGTTACAATATAATACAATACAGAAATTAAAAGGGGGATAAAAAAATTGAAAATATACAATACCAAACGAAGTTCTGGTTTGGTTTGCTTGGGCCTCAGGGTGCTTTCTTGAGTCGGTCCAAAAAGCATTTGTTCTCACATACTGTCCCAGAGTCAGCACTGTCCTTGCTGCCTGTTTGATTAATCTTTACTGAGTGGTCAAGAATCTAAGTCTCCTTTTAGCATATGGCTAGTGCCCCACCCACACCTCCTTCGCAGGTAAGCCCCCCTCCTCCTTCAACCATTGCAGAATCCTGGGAAAGAAGGAAGCCTTCCTTGGATGCTGGGAGAGATGGGGGTCTGGATATGAACTTAGGCTCACCAGTCCACCCCTCCCTCCTTGGACACCTGCCATCCAGGGGCCATAAACTGGCTGGCTCGAAAGGGCCATCCCTCTTGGTATACACATGAAACCACTGAAGCGAACTGTCCTCATCAAACTGGCTGATGCCGAGAAATCTGGTCTATTGTTAGACAGTTAGTTGGCTTAAAAGTTCATGGCACGTTTTTGGTGCAATTTAGGCCACACTCATTCCACATGATGCTACACCCGTTTCCAACAGGCCAAAGTGTCAACACACAGCTAATTTTTTTGAGCACATTGTGGGGCATTTTGCTTAATAAATCTTCCTCATGCTGTGTCACCACCCTTATAACTGCACCTAGTTCTAGTGTGACAGGTGCTATCACTATTACATTAGTGAAACACTGGTTATTTCACATTAGTGGCCTCATGATTCACTTATTATTAATGGAATGCACCTGTGGTCATAGAGCTACATTTGGCACATAGTGTTTCAGCCCCTCCCCCCACCCCCTTACACACACTACTCATTACTACAATGAAAAACTGCATGCAGTTCTTTAGTAAATAAGTATCATGTAAATACATCCTTTGGGTCTAGTGAAAAATATGAAGAATTTCCACATTTAAATGGAGTGCTAGATTTTTCATATTAAGATCCATCATTGACAACACATTTATTAATAACATATGTGCCGCATTACATAAATTATTTAAATTATTGCACATCTCTCTATATTTTAAAAATGAATTCTTATCTGTTCTGTTCTCTATGCTCGATCAAACGACTGGACCGATCTTCACCAAATTTGGTACAGAGATACTTAAGGTATCCGGGAAGGTTTAAAACAAGACTCCAACTGGCTCAGACGTACCGTTGCTGAGATACAGCATCCCCCCCCCCCTTAGCCAATACAAACCTGCAAGTCTTTCACTCATATTTCAACTGCAATACACACGGTCACTCCACATGCACAATACAACACTGATATCCAAACTGAGATACATGCATCAGAGGATTAGATACACAGATCAGCACACAGTATCACACACTAGAGCATTAGACACACGCATCTGCACACAGTCCCACACACCAGAGGATTAGATACGTGTGTCTGCACACAGTTCCACATGCCGAAGGATTAGATACAACCTCTTTACACAATACCACACAGGGAGGATTAGATATGTGCCTCTGCACACAGTATCACAAGCCGTTGGATTAGATACGTGCCTCAGCACACAGTACCATATGCTGGAGGATTAGCTAGATGGCTCTGCACAGAGTACCACACATTAGAGTTTTACTCCAGGTTTCCATAACAACCCAGCCATATGTTTTCACTGCTGTATGTCAGCTTTAAAGAAGTGGGCACTGTGGATGACACCGTTACACAAGGTCACATACACACAGCTTTACTACAGGTATCCATAACAACTGATCACAGGTTTTTCACTGATATCCAAAATGAGATACACATAATCACATGACGCTTATGGACACACACAAACAACATACAAAATACACCAGTACAAAATTGGACAATTCTTATGGGGCCACTACACAAACAAAAAATGTAATGTACCCATCCGAAGCCGAATCCTCCTGCTAGTTATATATAAATTAGTATGAATTGTTTGCCACCTGAGTAGTCGAATAGGGAACATCTCTTATGACTTGGTTATTTGCACCTTATTCCTACACTAAAAACAAAAGGCATGTGGGCAAGATATGTGATGTGATCTAACATCAATAGTGTTCAAGAAAGCACAGAGGTGATTGCTGTATTTTTATAAACTACATGGTTCACAATGAAAAATTCATTTTCAAAACATCACATGAGACCTTTTATATAAACTAATGGAATGTTTTTCATTTTCCAATTGATTTTGAAGGTAAGGTATTAGTAGTGAAACATGACTAAAATCATTAGTTAGCATTTACTTTGCAAATACCTTATGTTGGCATCATTTTGTAACAATAGGATTTTTTTTGAACGTCAAAAGATTTGTAACATTAACAGCAATGTTTTACATTTTTAAGAAAATATCATAGAAGATCGCCATAAAGAACAGCTTTTTAGTAACAGCACTTTGCAAAGTATTCAAAACAACATTTGGGAACTTTGTTATCTCTTTAAGTGTTCCCTAGACATAAGCAAAAGGGATGTAAAAAAAAAAATTCATTCCCTGACACTGTTATTTGTAGAAAAAGCCCATATGTGGCTCTAGTATGCTGATTGGCTCAAACACAGTTATCAGAAATGAAGTAACACCTTATGGATTTTAATGTATCAGTTTTATTAAAATGCTTAGGATATGCTAAAACATAAGAAACATTCTTCAAAAATCCTAATGTCAGTGGGTTTGGCCATGTCAGGGTATGGGTATGGCCGGTCTTAATCACCCCCATCCAAATTAGGTTGCAGAATTGAAAAATAATATTTAAATTTTTCCAGTAATATGCAAACTTATCTCTAAACTTTTCATTTTCACAAGGAGTAATAGGAGAAAAAGCACCCACAATTTGTTATGCATATTCTCCGGAAATTGAAAATACTTTTTTTGTGGTCATAAACTGTTGATTTGGCATATAGTGGGTCTCAGAATGGATGTTATTCCAGTGGCTGGCGATCCATTGCTATGACAGCTGTGAGCCTATAGAGGGATCCAAGACTTGTCTGGCATTCATTTGTATTACAGGCTGCTATATTCAGCCTGTAATACAAATGCCATAATTTTGCAATGCATGGCAATGTATTAACATTGTAATGCATTAGTGATCAGAGCCCATGGAGTTCAAGACTCCTAGGGTTTCTAATAATAACAGACTTTTTTTTTTTTAAAGAATTAAAAATTCAAATCACCCTCCTTTCCCTAGAACACATGTAAAAATTTAAGTGAACATGCATATTAGGTATCCTTGTGTTTGAAAACTCCCAGTCCACAAACGTATAAAAATATTTTTCCCATGAGGCTTTCAAAGCAAAATATAGTTCAAAAAGTGGTATAAATAAAAAGCACATCTGGCCCTGTAAAGGAAGACTCTTTATGCATAAAGGGGTGCAAAAATATAAAAAAAAGTTAGGGGTGCCAGAATATGGAGACCGTAATGATTTTTTTTTAGTTTTGGCTATATATATATATATATATATATATATATATATATATATATATATATATATATATGTGTGTGTGTGTGTGTGTGTGTGTGTGTGTGTGTGTGTGTGTGTGTGTAAAATTAGTATCCCTGAAATCATACTGACTCATACAAAACATATGACAAGTAATTTTGGCTGCATAGTGAACACAAGAAAAACATGGCCCATAAGAACTTTGCTGAAATGCAGTTTTTCTCCATTTCTGCTACATTCTGATTTTTTTTACAGCTTCCCAGCACACTTTACAAAATATTAAGTGGACCTTTACAAAGTACAATTTGCCCTGCAAACATTATGGCCTCATATATGGCTCTGTAAATTAAAAAATAAAAAAGTTATGAGGTTAGGAAAGCAAGAAGTCAAAAATAAAAATCGAAAAATGCCTGCGGCGGGAAGGGGTTGATCAATATAAGAAAATAAAACAAATGAATATAATTACACCATAAAACAACATGTGTATTGATAATGTTTTTTCTTTATATCAGACAATTTTAATGCTTATTTGGGCATACACATGTACCCAAAATTACCTTTTTGTTAGGGTAAGGTCTTTCATGAAAGCATTCAAACTCAACACAATATTGTGATATGCTAGCAAAAACCTTGAAAGACTTGAATTCATGTAAAAGAAATAATAGATATTCACATATACAGTAGACACATTATAACTTTCAAATACAATACAACAGTTTTGTAATGAAAAGTTAACGGGGTTGTCTGAATAGTTACTTTTATCTTAATTCATGTGAATCTGTGATCAGAACCAGCCTGGACCACTGGGTTGCTTAACCCCTTCCCTCCTCTTGTGATCTCACAGGTATTACTCATGCTATGGGAGCTTTATGACTATAGTAAATTACTAAACCCCCAGGTCTATTATGAAGAATCTGGCAGATTAATTAAAATCTTCAGACAACTCCTTTAATGAGACACACAAATCTGGACATATTCAGCCAAGAGGAAAGGTAAGGAAGGAAACATCTGTAAGAAGTAGAGATGAGCGAGTAGTACTCGATCGAGTAGGTATTCGATCGAATACTACGGTATTCGAAATACTCGTACTCGATCGAGTACCACACGCTATTCGAATGTAAAAGTTCGATGCAGAACCAGCATTGATTGGCCGAATGCTATACAGTCGGCCAATCAATGCTGGTTCTTCTCCTACCTTTAGAAGTCTTCTCTGTGCAGCTTCCCCGTGGCGTCTTCCGGCTCTGAATTCACTCTGCCAGGCATTGGGCCTGGGCAGAGCCGACTGCACATGTCCGCTTGTAGTACACGCATGCGCAGTCGGCTCTGCCCAGGCCCGATGCCTGGCAGAGTGCATTCAGAGCTGGAAGATGCTGCGGGGATGCTGCACGGAGAAGACTTCTCGGAGAATCCAGCCCGACCCTCACTCGTGGACTTGGTAAGTATAATTTGATTGAATGTTGCCTACCCCTGAAACGAGCATTTTCCCCCCATAGACTATAATAGGGTTCTATATTCGATTCGAGTAGTCGAATATTGAGGGGCTACTCGAAACGAATATCGAACCTCGAACATTTTACTGTTCGGTCATCTCTAGTAAGAAGGCACAAGAAATAAGACATTTATCACATTTAGCTAAAAACAGCTACCCCCCCCCCAAAAAAAAAAAAAACAACCCCAAAAAACAAACATACCTGATACCAAGAGTATGCTCGATCAGATGGATCAATAAGAATGGTAATAATTTTAGCTTTTGGTAACAGTGTTGCCACTCGCTTAGGTACTTCCTCTAAATGAAAATAATTAGCACTCTTCTCAAACAGGAAATCTGAGGTTGTGTTAGAAGGGTATGGAAAAAAATCCATATACCTATAAAAAAAGAAAAGCTTTTAGATTAGTCATATTATAAAAGGGTGCAAAGAAAAGATGCATTTTTAATTATGATGATGTTAAAAAGTAGAAACGTGAGTCAGTAGAGACTTCAAAGGACTAAAGGACTAACAAAAAAATCAGTATACAAAAATAGGGTTTTTGGCCTATAGACTGACAATTTTTCATTTCAGCAGTTGCCTCATTTACATCACAATCAAGACAGGCAAAATCACACCTCTACATATAAAACCCATAATGCCCCATCATTGTATCCACTGCTGACAACAGTTTTTCTATTTCTCCTCCATGCACAAAGCATGTCTAGAAAACTCTGCTCATTGAGTTAGTCTATTGTGGCTGAAATCCCTGACTATGCTGTAAACGCAGGGGTGATCCTGCCCCTTTCACCGCCCGAGGCGAACTACAGAAAGCCGCCCCCCCCCCCCCCCGCGAGACTGCCCGGAGACTGCCTGCGCTCTGCCTGAGCGTGAGGGGAGGCTGCTGGAGCAGCGCTGCTCCAGTGGCCTCCCCAAACCACCGCTCGGTGCTAAGCCAGTCCAGGACAGCTTGTCCTGGACTGGCTTCGTTTAGCAAAAATGCCGCCCTCCCTGAGGCCCTGGCATAGTGCCGCCTGAAGCGCTCGCTTCAGGTCGCCTCATGGGAGGTGCAGCACTGTGTAAATGTACACTGTCTACTAATAAGTATTTGGACACTCATGCAAATGAAGATATCTGCGATCATGATGTACGTCACGCCTTCCGCCATGACATAGGAAACAGCAATGGCGTTAATGTATTGGCTTTAGTCGCATGCAAGATTCCATGAAGTGCAGAGGTGTCTGATTTCGAGAAAGGGGTAATTGTGGGGTACCACAGAAATGGTCGATCCTTAAGGTTCATAGCAAGCAAACTGAATCACCTAAAAAGGACAGTGGCCTATGTGATTACAAAGTGGAAGGTGATCGGTGATAATTGGAATGTGCCCCGAGTTGGCAGACCTCCGAAACTGGGAGAGAGAGACCGACGAGTGGTCAGAGAAACCACACCCAATCAATGGTTCACATACACCAGGAGTTTCACCAGGCATCTGGGAGTATTGTGTCGCTCAATACCATCTGTAAGGAAGCATCTGCTGGGTTCTACCAACTACTGTATATGAATAAATGTTGTTTTTCTATTCTACCACAGGTGTCCAAATACTTATTGGCAGACAGTATATCACTAAATGCTATTAACAGAGCAGACGAGAAGTTCAGGCTAGATAGCAGCCAAAGCATTCATATACAAAAAATAGAATAGAAAAGTAATAAATGTCACAATCTCCTTTTATTAAATAAATTAAAAAAAATAGTGCTACATTTCTTTTTATCCTCCTATTAGTACGTTCCACCAGCTCATCTACAAGGTGAGGCATACTTGTAGATTTCCATCCGTGGCCTCTGTCACTATATGAGCAAAAGGTGTGGTCTATTTCATTCATTATGAAACTGAAAATCAAGGATACTTGACTAAAGGAAAAAGAGCACATATTGATAGAAATCATCCCTCTAAAATGACAATTGATGAAAGTAATGAATTGTTTTTTTTGTTTTTTTTTTTGCCAAGCAGACATTTCTGAGTTGTAAGGAAAGGATCACTGCCAGGTATTTTATCTGTAGTACATGACAACAGATTGCTTCTTATATGCATATAACCTTACAGTACATCACTTCAACAGCCTTCATGATGGAAAAATGTTCCATTAAAAAGCTTAGTAAGATAGTAAAATAATGAATTTATTAATTATTCGCTATTTCTAGCGATTTTTTTGCTTCATAGGAGCATGTCAGCAGTTTTGACCTCTCCAAACTTCTTAAAGGGATTCTACCATTAAAACTCTTTTTTTGTAGATAAGACATCGGAATAGCCTTTAGAAAGGCTATTTGTCTCTTACCTTTAGATGTGATTTCTGCCGCGCCATTCCTTAGAAATACAGTTTTTTACCGATATGTAAATTAGTTCTCTCGCAGCGATGGGGGCGGGCCCCAGCACTAGAAATGTGATGGGGGCCTCTGCTGGATCCTCCCCGTCTTTCTTCGGCGTCACCTCTGACGCTTGCGCAATTGGCTCTACCAGTGAGACATTAGTAGAGCCGACTGCGCATGTGCGCAATTGCGCCATCAGAACTATGGCCGCAGGCATGTGCAGTCGGCTCTACTAGTGTCTCACTGGCAGAGCCAACTGCGCAGACGTCGGAGGTGACGCCGAAGAAAGACGAAGAAAGAAGGGGAGGATCCAGCCAAAGATAGAGGCGTTGCAGGAACGTGTTCTCAAGCAGCAGTGGGAACGCCGCCATCGCATTTCCAGTGCTGGGGCCCGTCCCCATCACTGCAAGAGAACTAATTTGCATACCGGTAAAAAGCGGTATTTCTAAGGAACGGCGCGGCGGAGATCACATCTAAAGGTAAGAGACAAATAGCCTTTCTAAAGGATATTCCGACGTCTTATCTACAAAAAAAAGGGTTTTAATGGTAGAATCCCTTTAAAGTACCATAAAGGTGTAGTGTAAATCGGATAATACTGGAGCCACTGAAGGGCATATAATGTAGAAAAATATGCACTGCATTGCAGTGTGAGAAGAATTAAAACTTTTTCTTCCCTGTAAAGCTAATATGGCCATCAACAATGGGATGTTTCAACTGGTTTACATGTTATTTACATAAAGCAGCAAGTAGTTGTCTGCTGACAGGCTCCCTTTAAAGTAATAGAAATATTCTGTAAATCTGAGATGTAAATAATGCTACAGATTCTGACATCTATGGAAACATTTCTAATCTTGTGGTATCTTCACACAGTAGATTCTGCCTCTGTTTCCAACTGGAAGCAGATGTTGAAAGATATTGCTGAAATGTTGCTTAATCCTGTCGCACAATGGTGCATCCACACTTATTTCAGTAAAGTGCATGAAATCTCGCCTGAATGAATCTCTGGGAACATTTATAAATTGGTACATTTAGTATATTAGTGATAAAGCAAAACGTCACTAATATACAATTCCTGGTTTGTGGGATGACATCTCCCTTCACTTCACAATTTTATTAGCTAACATACTGGACCATCATATGCTGCATCCTGATAATTTTAACTTTGGGATTATTTTCATATTCTAGAGAGTCATAGGATGAAACCTATTGATTTGGCGGATTTAAGAAGATGAGAGAACAGAGCTGGTTAATTAGCATGCTAAATCTGCCCCATAATATTCTATTTTTATTGTATCTTTTTATTGTTGACTACACTTTCCCATTATTCAAGCAGTTCATTATCATATTTTCCAGTAAAGTGCACAGTGATTGGTTTTAGCACGCAATGCAGACCTTTGTGAGATTCACTCAATCCATGTATGACTATCAGTTATATCACAACATGTCTGTCCCAGGTGTATCGGCAGGTGCTTCACCGCAGCAAAATCTAATTGCAAACTTAATATATTCATCTTACCAGTCAATTCCTTTGTGATAGCTGTTTCCATTAAAGAATTGCACTTCCTCAAAGGTCTTTGGGTTAGGAAAGTTGCTTATGATGTAAGGATGCATCAGTAGAAATAAATAAAGTGCAGTTGTGCCTAGAAAATATATATAACATGTATGTTACAAAACATAGGTATGTGTCCAATCTTAATGGGTTGCCCAAAGAATACAATTTATTACAGTAATCCACAAACCTCTCCACAGTGCTGCATCTCCCTATAGCTCCTTCTTCATTTCTGTCTATCACCCTACTAGAGATAGACAAATTTCTTTGTACCAAGCCGGGTTTCGAGCCAAATAACCAAATTGTTTTCTTCACAAAACAAAAGAACTGTAGATTCATCTTAGACATTATACTCTGTGGTCTTTCTACCTTCCATTACCTCTTTTGGGCCTCCCTGCTGTATCTGACACTCTTTCCTGGTGACGTCTGACACGCTTCTGTGACGTCATTGGTCGTGGCTCAGCGCGGAAGCCTCTGATTGGGCCTCAGCGGTGCCCTATACATGTCAAATATCGTAAAGAGACACCACAGTATAATAATGTCATTCTTCACTTTGGCATAATTTCAACTGGTTTTATGTTAGTGAGCTCCAAATTGGATAGGTAGGTTCCTAGGAGCCCTAGGAGTATTCTATAATAGATTTTAAGCCAATTTAAGGTGTGGTTCCTAACAAATTGGTTTGAGCTGAAGCAAATCAGGTACCCAAACTGCCAATCCCAAACACAAAATGAATCTTGAAAGGGTCTCTCATCTCTACAAACTACCCATGCTCACCCTTCTTCATATATATCGCATCCTCCATAATCTGAACCTCTTACTCCCATTTTAAAACCGTCTGTTCTCCATTTACACTCCCCTTTAAATATTATCTCCCCTTGCACATCCTTTTACCGTTTGTGTCACCGCTCCTTCCTCATAGATTGCAAGCTCTTGTGAGCAGGGCTTTTACTTCTATTACTGCGCTATGTCTAATTCTGCCTGTACACATACTCTGTTTTATGCTGTGGAATACTTTATATTGGTCGTTATTAGTGATGAGCGAGTAGTATTCGATCGAGTAGGTGTTCGATCGAATACTACGGTATTCAAAATATTCGTACTCGATCGAATACTACTCGCTATTTGAATGGATTTATTTGAAAAATTCGATGCAGAACCAGCGTTGATTGGCCAAATGCTATACAGTCGGCCAATCAACGCTGGTTCTTCTCCTACCGAATTCAGAGCCGGAAGACGCCGCGGGGACGCTGCACGGAGAAGACTTCTCGGAGGATCCAGCCCGACCCTCATTCATGGACTTGGTAAGTTCTATTTGATCGAACGTTGCCTACCCCTGAAACAAGCATTTTTCCCCCGTAGAGTATAATAGGATTCGATATTCAATTCGAGTAGTCGAATATTGAGGGGCTACTCAAAACGAATATCGAACATTTTACTGTTCACTCATCTCTAGTCGTTATATAATAATTTGTTAAAGACCTTTATGTACCCAGAATCGGTCAAATTTATCTGGAAGGGCTTTGTTTTGGCTGCTATCACATGGATTTCTGCAAGTTATAGTAAGATAAACATGAAAGGGACAGAAATTTCAGCAACAAATCTTGGTGAAAAAACAAAAACCCGCACGATGGAAACGCCACAGAAAAAATTGTGGCGTTTCACTGTATGGGCAAAGTGGATGGGATTCTAGTGGGGCATTCTCCTTACATTCTCCTAGCATGAAGACAGGATTAGGGTTGCAAACAATCCCAGGTAAAGGAAATCATAACTATGAGTCTGCTTGTACTTGACTGTAAAAAACACTAGATAAGTCATAATATTCAGGGATAGTTCAGAACTATGTAGAAGTGAAATGACACTTTTTTATTATGAATATGTAGACCAGATATATGAAAACTGAAATAAGGTAATTTAATGAACCTTTCATTGCTTTCAAAAAAAGGTCAGTGTCACAGCCATGACATTTACAAGAGGCAGCCATTTTAACTATTCTTTGGAACAATATCCTTGCAGCAAAATTCAAATGTGAGATTTTTCTTTTAAGCATCTATGAAGCCAACTCTTTGTATCCATTGCTGTTATTGAGTGCACTGCTTGTTGATCCTTGATTTTTTTTTGAAGGATAATAAATATCCTAATATATACTTTATTAATGGAAGGGTCGGGTAGTCTTTTCACTATTTGAGTGTTCCGATCATATTATTTTTATTTTGTTAGCTCTTTGTTATACTATCCATAACATGATCACTGTCACTGATCTATTCTCTGGCTAGTCTTCATTGAATAGTGTTCTATTAAGCGGGACTTCCATGTATGCGTACTGGTTTCAATGTGAATTAATAAAGTACGTATATTTTAAGGGGTATTTTTGGCTCTTTGAATTTTTGTTGTTTTTCTGCTCAGTGGAACTGAAAAAGGGAAAGCTGTGGATCCATCCAACAACATAAGCAATGACTGATGGACTCCAGGACTTATAATAGGTCCGTCAGGTTTCAGTCCTTGTGTGCCTCTGTTAAGAGTTAGTTATATCTGCGCTTCACTCCATATACACTGTGGCTTTTTTACAGATTTTCACAGTTTTTGCAAGTGGAAGGACAGCTAGGACTCGTGAGTCATTTACAATGAATATTTAATAAAGAAAAAAACATATGACCACAGTTGTTGAGGCTTCTGTCCCATGTGTGAATGTACTTGTTACTTGTAAATGCAAATATATATATGCATTATACTTCTTTCTGAGTAATGTTCATTGGAGCTGGGTATTCTCTTATTCTGTTTCATGCAGAGCCATATGTCCTTAAAAATGACACTTTAGTCCAAGTAATACAACAAACATATATATATGCACATTGGGGTCTTTAGACCCTTTTTGGACTATTCCATTGGTTTACACCCTTATTTTAGAGCATTATGATTGCAAGTATGATGGTTATCTACTATTGTTTATTCTTATGAAATCCTATATCCTATCACTTTTTCCCGCTCTGGAAGTATAGGCATTCAGGTCTTTATTGTGACATATGCATACACTTGGTACATTAAATTATTTAGATCGCCTGACAGCTATACTGTGAGCTGTATTTATAATTGTATAAGTATTTATTATCGCATTGCTATTTATGCCTGTTTGTCACTGCGGTTTATTTGCAATTCTTTTCAGGGGTGTCTTGGTTCCAATCTCATGGTCTAAGGCTAAGGCCCCACGGGACATCCTGCAGCAAAAAAGTGCTACGGGAAGAAAGATGGCAACGCATCGCAGGTCTTCCCACAGTGCTTAAGACGGAAATTTTGCAGAGATTTCCTCTGCAGACTTTCTGTTTCAATTATACCTATGGGGAATCTGCTGGCATTTCCACAGGTATAATTGACATGCTGCAATTTCCAAAACTGCGTTGGTTTTGGAAATTGTGGCGTGTCTGCACCATGGTTTTTATTGTAAAGTGGGCATGGGATTCCCTAGAATCCCATTCACTTCGCCCTTACTGTAAAATGCCGTGACTTTTCCTGCAGTGTTTCTTCAGTGAGAAAATCGTAGCATATACGTTCCGTGGGGCCCCGGCCTAATGCTTTTTACCTTGGAGGGACTTTATACTGTATCGTCTCCTTGTTATTTATGCTGTTACTTGCATACTTTTTATTGAATTTAACGGATGATTATTCATTAATTAAAATTGTTTATACTTTTATAAACTGTGTTTTGTTCCATGCTTGATTGTTTTTGGATCTGCATGTTCATGTTCATGGAACACTTGTTGGCTGTAGAGGAAACTCTTCTTGATAATTTATATTATGTAGGGGGCTGGCTGACCATAATAAAACCTGCCCCATAGCACCGAGCAGGAGAGGAGGAATGGGACATAGTGACCCGGGGGTCAGGGCTGATTCTGATCACATGAGGAGGTATCCAATCCAGAACTCCCAGGTACAACATGAAGAATCCACCAGATGAATTAAGGTAAATTTAACTCTCTGTATATACTCCCATATACATACAAATATGGCTATGGAGAAACAGATAGTGGTAAGAAACAGGCTGCTTAAAAACATACTGCAATGTAGGATTTTTTTTAAAGCTGTTTGAAATTTCAATAAATTATTTGGTGTTTGGCAAGGATAAAATAAAGGGCCATATTTTACAGTGCCACTTTTGGGAAAACTATCAATTAAAAAAGTAATATATATAATTTCACTGAGTTTGCCAAGATAAAAATCGTGGAATTCTAGATACATACAAAAAAATGCCTCGTGGCAAGACTTAAATGCCTGTTCTTAGTCTTATGCATAGCAGAGATTAATTTCAACATTTGAGTCTGAGAATTGTAATTGAGATTAATGAATGTGCTGCCTCGCACTAACACTAACACATCATGTCACTGACACACACACAGTTCTCCAACACTACACTTTACTAGGCTCTGCAGTGTATTATGTGTATTATTGTTTTCTCAGTAATCTCTCCCCAAAAATGGGCAATTTCTCTTTCTGTTTGGGACTTTCATACTGCTGCAGTATCAACAGTCCCTTATTACTGGCTGTCCTTTATAATGAGGGCTGCTTGCAGAGCATCATATCATGGTAAAGCCTATGTGATCTCTTAGATCATGTGATTGTTCTTCTCTGCTTTCTTCATGCTTTCATATGGCTGCCATTTCAGCTGGTTTGTGCAGCTCAAACCACAAAAGGTTTAGCTTTGTTCAATTCCAAAATGTTTGGAACGTTCAGGTTGTACCCTAATGAACCAGGGGTATGGATGTATACGTTTTCTGGCACACTTTGTGCTTATGCTGTTTATGTGTATTGGCGTTTTTTTTTTTTTTTGCCAAGAAACCCGCCATGTTTTTATTGTCTTATTTGTTTCATGTGTGTGATATAAACCATATCTGCCCTACAGGTTATCTTCTTTTTGATTTTAGCTCTGAGCTGGCTATTTATTTAATTATTATTATTTTTTTTTTTGTATTTGTATTTATTAATTTATTTAACGTCTGCATTAATAAAATGGAAATTTTTATGAATACATTGGGTCTGGCTATTTTCTTTGTATTTACATATGCACAAATGACTGTATATTTTGGGATTACTGATGTGTGGGCAGTATAAAATAGCTCAGGACTCTTCTCTACAAGCACCAATAAGAGAAAGCAGTGGCGTAACTAGAAATGGCGAGGCCCCAGGATGAACATCTGACATGGCCCCCCCTTCCCCGGACTGACCCAACCCCCGCACGCACAAACCTCATTCCTGCACATGCTATTATGCCCCATAGTGGCACAATCACACAGTATTATGCCACATAGTGGCCCCAGAACACTGTATTATGCCCCTTAGTGGCCCCGGAGTATAATGATTGGAGACATTACCAAATAGGCCGAAACCTTCTGGAGCCCAGGAGAGGTAAGTAATATATTTTATTTTATGTTCCCTCACCTCTCCTAGCTCTCCGATCATTATACTCAGGGGTCTGAAAAGATCCCCTCCCCCCTGAGTATAATGATATTGATATTTGTGGGGTTTGCTAGCCTGTGGCCTTACTTACTGACCCCCTCTACTTATCACAGCCTCCACAAAAGGGGGAGCGTAGACGGCTGTGAGCAGGAGCCAGGATCAGTAAGTATTCCAGCAGGTAATGGCCTATTAAAAAAACAAGCAAAAAAGAAAAAAACAAACATCAGGGGCCCGTTGGGCCCCCTAATGTCCCGGGCCCTGTGGCAGCCACTACCGCGGCTACCATGGCAGTCATGCCCCTGGGAGAAAGCAATTGACTTAAAGCAATTTTTTTTTTTTTTAAAGGCAGATTGTACAGAGCTCACAATGTACATTTTTCCTTATCAGTATGTCTTTGGAATATGGGATGGAAATCCATGCAAACACGGGGAGAACATACAAACTCCTTGCAGATGGTTTTATGCCCTTGGTGGGATTTGAACACCAGGACTCCAGCACTGCAGGGCTGCAGTGCTAACTACTGAGCCACCATGTGGCCCCTACTTAAAGCAAATCTGTCCATTTAGTATATAGAAGGGCAGTATACTATGTATGACTATGGGATTATATGGGTAGTAGCTTAAATGGCACAAAAAAGTAGTAACAGTATGTGTTCTTATATAGGGCAGCATATCCATTTTAAGAATCATGCTGTCCTTTTCCAAAACGGCAGAGGAGGAAATGGTAGAGGCAATAAATATTTGCCCATTTTCTACACAATGTTGTGGAACAATGTACTGTAATAATGCCAGGAAAGGGGCATATTTTGAGAAAGTTTCATGTTACAGGACGTACGCATCACACATCAGCAGTATATTGTTCCTTTTTATTGATATTTGGTTCTGTAGTCTTATAAAGTAACCTCTGCATTTTTTTTTTCAATTCATATAGAGAATTTTCTAGTAATAAAAGAATGGAGGGTGAAGTTATTTTAGCTCTCTTACATATTTCCCGACATTTATTTAGACTTTAATGACTGTAAATCTACCGCCGTTAGAATTTCCCGTGACTCCTGATCTTGGCTACATTCTTGCTGCATAAACAATATCACCTAGAGCATAGAACCAGTGAGACCTGTTTGTCCCTGAACTGTAGAAGGTAATATTTCTCATTACGCCATCCCAGTTCAGCCAGAACATTTCTTTTTGGCAGACTAACAATATGTTAAGCTGAAAATAATTCTCATTGTTACAATTTCACTTAATTACCAGATGTTTTGAGACCTGACAGATTGGCCTATTGAGTTTAGACAGTTGAAGGTATATCTCATCTTGTGATTATAGTCAGTGTAATATGACGGAGAGACATATTTCAGCTCCATTCATCCTGTGTATAATTTAGGTTTATGCGGTAATAAGGAATAATAAAGAATCCTTAGCAACAAATTTTCAAAACCAAAGCATCTGCCAATATTGAAAGTATGTGTTTGTAAAATTGCATTCCCTTTTTATCCCTCTTAGAGTGCACAAAGTGGCCAACATCATATCTATAGCCTTGCCCATGAGCCAATGGGCTTATGCTGGTACGGGGGGGGGGGGTCTATCATTGGAAAAAGTCATTTTTAACTAAGGCACATTGGAATAGCCTTTAAAAAGTCCTACCTTTACATTTTTGATTCTCCCCACCGTTTTTTCATTAATTTGGTTTCTTCTCCTATGGTAATGAGTATCATAGAGCACTGGAAGCATCCCTCTAGCGCTCCAAGCACATTCCACTCCGCCCCCTCTATCCATATCATACATGTCCACTGATGCCACGCAGTACCTATTTCAGGCATGCACAATCTGCTCTGCCACTGTGGGTGCGGGCAGAGCTGACTGCGCTCATATGGTCAATTAGACCACCACAAAATGGCTGTTCAAACATGCAGAGCCAACTGCACTTCCTGAGCGGCCATTTTGGGGTGGACTAACTGACCATATGAGCACAGTCAGCTCCCCGGAACCCAAGTGGCATTGCCAATTGCACATGGCTGGAATAGGTACGGCCCGGAATCAGTGGACATGTATGACATGGGAGGATGAGGTGGAGCGGAATGGTGCTTGAAGCACTGGGGAGGGGGGAAATGGTGCTTAAAGTGCTGGGGAGATGCTTCCGGTGCTACATGATTCTCATTACCATACGAGGGGAACCTGAATCAATGAAGAAATGGCAGGGAAAATCAAAAGAGTAAAGTAAACATGCCCTTAGTAACAAGTAAAGTAAACGTGCTCTTAGTTAAAATGACTTTTTCCAATGATAGAATCCCTTTAAGGGAAAAACTGGGGCTTTGGATGTGGCAGTGGATTCATTTGTTCCACTATAATAGCTTATTACCTATCCACAGGATAGATGATAAGTATTATATAACTTACGATCCCAACGCAGAGTCTTCTACCAATCTTTAGGACAGTTTTCCCATGTGCCCTTTCCCACATTTTGAATAAAGCAACAGTCATCCATGTGTGGTGCTCATTTATTAAAAGTCTGCAGGACTGGCAGATATTGCTCAGTTAGCATTAGACCCCCAACAATCAGATAATTATCCCATAATCTATGATTAGGTAATCAGATGTAATTATGGGATGACCCATTTAAAGGGAAAATATGAAGAAAATGATCATCTGATGTGCCATAGATATGCGTGAGATCATATAACTAAAAGCTAAGTCTCACTTCTAAAGTGGATCCAAAATCATAGCCTTCCACTAGGTTATCTTTTCCTGTGTCATTCAGTTTTCACATGCCATAAAACCATTTTGGATTCTTATAATTTGATATTGTTTTTTATTACATATCAGTTTTACTATATACATTCCTATAATACTATAGTATTACTAAATGCATGGTGGACATTCAATTTTAAGCAAAGATCACAAAAACAGACGTTTGTTCAGGTTTTGCTATAATGTAAAGTTAAGTAAAATGTATGACTTGCAACATATACTCACCAGTCTTTTGAGGTCCTATCACAAGAAATTTTGGTAGACGGTCACAGGTTTTGTCTCTAGACCAGATGTCTCTGTGCCTCCTGTCATCACACGGATTCTGAAGAAAGAGCATCCTTTAATATACCTTATCTTTTAGCCACAATGTCTTAAAATGTCTTTAGTTATCTGTACAATGATAGGTTGTAATATGAAAATCAGATTATGGACTAGGTTAAAAATGGCTCATGACTTCAGGATTCCTTTGGTACTGCACAAATGATAATCTTGTTAATATTGAATAAAGAACTTGCTTTAGGGGTTTTCTCTTTGGGATCTCCTAAATTATTATCTGCGGAGTAGCGGAGATCTGGAATTGAGCAAGACTGACCTAGAAGTCATGCATGTCCTTCAACTATTGCACCCTTCCATTCCTTTTTGCACAAAATTATGACAAAAGACTCATAGATCTATTTTACCACATGCATGGGGGTGCTCTGTATATGCCACTTCTTTTCCTTTTTATGTTTGATAAATAAGATAAGATAATCCTTTAATAGTCCCACATTGGGGAAATGTCAGGGTTAGGGTTATAATAAAGCACCTTTGTCAGGTTTCCTGTGCTACCTCATCAGAGAGCAACATAAGATCATAAGAAAGATGTTGAGACTGGGGATACATAGTCTTGTATGATTTGATTCAGCAATTGACAGCTTACCCTGGATGAGTTTGTACATTGGTAAAACAAGACTCGTATCCCCTCCACTCATTTTAATTACACATAATAGTGTTTATTTAAAGGGGTTGCTCAGGAATTTGACCTACCTGTATGCAGGAGAGGAGAGATGAAAATCAGAAAAGCATATTCACCTGTCCCCCAAACCTGATGTTCCTTCAGACTTATGCTTGGGCTTTATGCCAAAAGTCCTGCACCTCGTGTGACTTCAGAGACTAATCTCAGTAGTCTCAGAAATTGCTGAGGGAAATCGGTGACTTTGCTCAAATATGTCACCACCACCATACTAGCAACTGCTGAGATCACTCATTGGTCACATGGGGCACAGGACTTCCAGCAATGGCAATGAGGCTCCGGCATGACCCTAAACTGATGATGGAGTAAGTTGAGTATGTCTTTTAAATTATTTTACACCTCCCCCAGCCTCCATTTCTTGGACAGCCCCTTTATTAATCGCTTTATTAATATGATATTCTCACAAATCAGATCAGTTTACTACTGAAATATAGACCTAGGTAAAAGCTACACAGAGGCCAAAAATAGTAGTAAAATCTTAAAGAAAATCTGTGAAGAAAATTTCAACAGTGACCTTATGACTTTTTACACCATAAGAATGTTATTTCAATTTACTGTGACTTTCTGTTGTTGTGTAGCCATAGCCTTTCACAGGTTCAATACTTCAGCTTAAAAAGGACTTAAGAACTCAACCTATATGTATTGCCGCCGATTTAATAGCATTTTATAAATTAGAGCTAAATTGTGCTATTGATTGTATGTTATTAAGTAATACCTAAAATTTATGTTTTCAGAGGCTCATGATACCCCTGTGTGTGATCAACCTGAGGAATAATAGTATATATCATATCAGTGTAGTATGAAAACAGCTTTACTTACCACTTAGGGAATAAAACAGACATTTTCAAACAATAATATTGCTGTCTACTATACGTACATACATTCTAATGGAGGGTGCAGAGTGCCATATACAGCTAACATGAAAGAAATATAATTGAATAAAACTGGCCCATTATTGGGAGCCTGAGGGATCATTCTGTTTCATGGAATGCATTAATAATAAATATAACATTAAAACTACAGTATTTCATTTATCTGATCACAGGCATGCTTGGTAATTGCCATAATGCACCGTTAAATAAAATCAATAGATTTGGATTAGACTTCCTTTAATCAATCACATCCTCTTATCTGTTCTGTAGAAGGCTGTGAAGGTTGGGAGAGTATTGAAGGAATTTGTTGAAGCATATGGATATATAGCAATGTAGCTACTGTACTAGATGCTATATGAGAGAGAGATTTGTCGGGTTACAGAAAACACTTATAAGGAAACGGTGTGTAACTTTATTATATACCTTATCCTCCATCCTCACTGTCTAAAGGGTTTTCCAGTCATTTTTTGTTTGAATGGTCCTTGAAAAATAACCTAAATATGTAGCAAAGTTTAACTTAGCAAAATTGCCGCAATTGGCGCCCACTTGTGGTTGGTGTGGCATAAAATTAACTGAAGTAATAATTTTTGTGTAAAACCAACACAGGTGACAAAATTCTGAATGTTTCTTGCCTTACATATAAAAAACTTGTTTTGTGTATGCGAGCATTATCTTGTTCAAAAACACTAGTTGGTAGCCAGGTGAGGCAACATATGTGATCGCAGGATGTCCTGCACATATCACTGAATTGTTAATGTCCCTTATATCACTACTAGGGGTCCTCTGCCTGATGTACAGGGTGGCCATAATATAACCTCAGGTGTTTGGAGTTGTATACAGGCTGACCCAATGGACAGAATTGCCTGAAAATTTGTATGTGTGCTAATCAAGGCATGGGGAAATGGACGGCATGAAAGAAAAAATGAATACGAAAACTCCCCACCAGGGGATAATGTGGCGCTGTACAGTGAGCGCGCGGCGCAAAACCCATCTGTCGATACTTGGGGATGTCCCATTTGGACTACCGACTAAGATGACTGTTCAATGTGGCCGCCATCATGCATGGTGAGCATGGTCATCCTATGCAGAACGTCCTCGACGCTTGCGTGTAACGTCTCTGGTGAAATGCTGCACACTTCCAACGTGTTGTAGTCTTTGAGGTCAGGCAGGGTTTCGACGTTCCCCTGATAAACACGCTCCTTCAACTGTCCCCACAACCAGAAATCACAAGGAGTGAGATCCGGAGAGCGTGGTGGCCACGCTGTAGGGAATGAGCGGCTCAAAATCCTGTCATCGGGAAAATGTGCACAAAGAGCGTTCTTCACAACATTTGCGATGTGAGGAGGGGCTCCATCCTGCATGAAGGTGATTGTCTGCAGACACTGCCGCTGTTGGAGTTGGAGAATGACCACTGTTTCCAGCATTGTCCGGTACCTCGCTGCTGTGACGGAACAGGTGGCAACCCCAACTGGGCCCAAATCTTGAAAAAGAACGGTCCGATCATGAACAATGAGGTGAACCCACACCAAACGGTCACCTTGGGTGAATGCAGCGGAACCCCCTCGAGCGCATGCAGGTTTTCGGTAGCCCATATGCAACAGTTCTGTGTGTTGACCATTCCATTCAGGTAAAACTGCGCTTCATCGCTCCACAGGATATTCCATGGCCTATTGGTATCCACTTCCACTCTGGCCAGAAGCATTAATGCAAATGTCATGCGGGTGTCATTGTCAAGAGGAAGCAGTTGGTGATGATTAGAGATGAGCGAACAGTGTTCTATCGAACTCATGTTTGATCGGATATTAGGCTGTTCGGCATGTTCGAATCGAATCGAACACCGCGTGGTAAAGTGCGCCATTACTCGATTCCCCTCCCACCTTCCCTGGCGCCTTTTTTGCTCCAATAACAGCGCAGGGTAGGTGGGACAGGAACTACGACACCGGTGACGTTGAAAAAAGTAGGCAAAACCCATTGGCTGCCGAAAACATGTGACCTCTAATTTAAAAGAACAGCGCCGCCCAGCTTCGCGTCATTCTGAGCTTGCAATTCACCGAGGACGGAGGTTTCCGTCCAGCTAGCTAGGGCTTAGATTCTGGGTAGGCAGGGACAGGCTAGGATAGGAAGGAGAAGACAACCAACAGCTCTTGTAAGAGCTAAATTCCAGGGAGAAGCTTGTCAGTGTAACGTGGCACTGACGGGCTCAATCGCCGCAACCCAGCTTTCCCAGGATCCTGAATGGAATACACTGTCAGTGTATTCCCGTATACCCGATATATACCCCGATACCCGTTCCAACGGTGTGCCCCCCCACCTTCACCCCAGAAATACCCTGCAAGTCCCCTAGCAATAGAATTGGGGCTATATACACCCACAATTTTTACTACTGGTATACAGTGCCATTGTCTGACTGGGAATTCAAAGAATATATTGGGAATACAAATACCCTCATTTCTTGCTACTGCCATATAGTGCCAGTTTCTGACTGGTAATTCAAAGAATATATTGGGGTTACGTGCACCCACAATTTTTACTACTGGTATACAGTGCCATTGTCTGACTGGGAATTCAAAGAGTATATTGGGAATACAAATACCCTCATTTCTTGCTACTGCCATATAGTGCCAGTTTCTGACTGGGAATTCAAAGAATATATTGGGGTTACGTGCACCCACAATTTTTACTACTGGTATACAGTGCCATTGTCTGACTGGGAATTCAAAGAATATATTGGGGTTATAAATACCCTCATTTCTTGCTACTGCCATATAGTGCCAGTTTCTGACTGGTAATTCAAAGAATATATTGGGGTTACGTGCACCCACAATTTTTACTACTGGTATACAGTGCCATTGTCTGACTGGGAATTCAAAGAATATATTGGGAATACAAATACCCTCATTTCTTGCTACTGCCATATAGTGCCAGTTTCTGACTGGGAATTCAAAGAATATATTGGGGTTACGTGCACCCACAATTTTTACTACTGGTATACAGTGCCATTGTCTGACTGGGAATTCAAAGAATATATTGGGGTTATAAATACCCTCATTTCTTGCTACTGCCATATAGTGCCAGTTTCTGACTGGTAATTCAAAGAATATATTGGGGTTACGTGCACCCACAATTTTTACTACTGGTATACAGTGCCATTGTCTGACTGGGAATTCAAAGAGTATATTGGGAATACAAATACCCTCATTTCTTGCTACTGCCATATAGTGCCAGTTTCTGACTGGGAATTCAAAGAATATATTGGGGTTACGTGCACCCACAATTTTTACTACTGGTATACAGTGCCATTGTCTGACTGGGAATTCAAAGAATATATTGGGGTTATAAATACCCTCATTTCTTGCTACTGCCATATAGTGCCAGTTTCTGACTGGTAATTCAAAGAATATATTGGGGTTACGTGCACCCACAATTTTTACTACTGGTATACAGTGCCATTGTCTGACTGGGAATTCAAAGAGTATATTGGGAATACAAATACCCTCATTTCTTGCTACTGCCATATAGTGCCAGTGTCTGACTGGGAATTCAAAGAATATATTGGGGTTACGTGCACCCACAATTTTTACTACTGGTATACAGTGCCATTGTCTGACTGGGAATTCAAAGAATATATTGGGGTTATAAATACCCTCATTTCTTGCTACTGCCATATAGTGCCAGTTTCTGACTGGTAATTCAAAGAATATATTGGGGTTACGTGCACCCACAATTTTTACTACTGGTATACAGTGCCATTGTCTGACTGGGAATTCAAAGAGTATATTGGGAATACAAATACCCTCATTTCTTGCTACTGCCATATAGTGCCAGTTTCTGACTGGGAATTCAAAGAATATATTGGGGTTACGTGCACCCACAATTTTTACTACTGGTATACAGTGCCATTGTCTGACTGGGAATTCAAAGAATATATTGGGGTTATAAATACCCTCATTTCTTGCTACTGCCATATAGTGCCAGTTTCTGACTGGTAATTCAAAGAATATATTGGGGTTACGTGCACCCACAATTTTTACTACTGGTATACAGTGCCATTGTCTGACTGGGAATTCAAAGAGTATATTGGGAATACAAATACCCTCATTTCTTGCTACTGCCATATAGTGCCAGTTTCTGACTGGTAATTCAAAGAATATATTGGGGTTACGTGCACCCACAATTTTTACTACTGGTATACAGTGCCATTGTCTGACTGGGAATTCAAAGAATATATTGGGGTTATAAATACCCTCATTTCTTGCTACTGCCATATAGTGCCAGTTTCTGACTGGTAATTCAAAGAATATATTGGGGTTACGTGCACCCACAATTTTTACTACTGGTATACAGTGCCATTGTCTGACTGGGAATTCAAAGAGTATATTGGGAATACAAATACCCTCATTTCTTGCTACTGCCATATAGTGCCAGTGTCTGACTGGGAATTCAAAGAATATATTGGGGTTACGTGCACCCACAATTTTTACTACTGGTATACAGTGCCATTGTCTGACTGGGAATTCAAAGAATATATTGGGGTTATAAATACCCTCATTTCTTGCTACTGCCATATAGTGCCAGTTTCTGACTGGTAATTCAAAGAATATATTGGGGTTACGTGCACCCACAATTTTTACTACTGGTATACAGTGCCATTGTCTGACTGGGAATTCAAAGAATATATTGGGAATACAAATACCCTCATTTCTTGCTACTGCCATATAGTGCCAGTTTCTGACTGGGAATTCAAAGAATATATTGGGGTTACGTGCACCCACAATTTTTACTACTGGTATACAGTGCCATTGTCTGACTGGGAATTCAAAGAATATATTGGGGTTATAAATACCCTCATTTCTTGCTACTGCCATATAGTGCCAGTTTCTGACTGGTAATTCAAAGAATATATTGGGGTTACGTGCACCCACAATTTTTACTACTGGTATACAGTGCCATTGTCTGACTGGGAATTCAAAGAGTATATTGGGAATACAAATACCCTCATTTCTTGCTACTGCCATATAGTGCCAGTTTCTGACTGGGAATTCAAAGAATATATTGGGGTTACGTGCACCCACAATTTTTACTACTGGTATACAGTGCCATTGTCTGACTGGGAATTCAAAGAATATATTGGGGTTATAAATACCCTCATTTCTTGCTACTGCCATATAGTGCCAGTTTCTGACTGGTAATTCAAAGAATATATTGGGGTTACGTGCACCCACAATTTTTACTACTGGTATACAGTGCCATTGTCTGACTGGGAATTCAAAGAGTATATTGGGAATACAAATACCCTCATTTCTTGCTACTGCCATATAGTGCCAGTTTCTGACTGGTAATTCAAAGAATATATTGGGGTTACGTGCACCCACAATTTTTACTACTGGTATACAGTGCCATTGTCTGACTGGGAATTCAAAGAATATATTGGGGTTATAAATACCCTCATTTCTTGCTACTGCCATATAGTGCCAGTTTCTGACTGGTAATTCAAAGAATATATTGGGGTTACGTGCACCCACAATTTTTACTACTGGTATACAGTGCCATTGTCTGACTGGGAATTCAAAGAGTATATTGGGAATACAAATACCCTCATTTCTTGCTACTGCCATATAGTGCCAGTGTCTGACTGGGAATTCAAAGAATATATTGGGGTTACGTGCACCCACAATTTTTACTACTGGTATACAGTGCCATTGTCTGACTGGGAATTCAAAGAGTATATTGGGAATACAAATACCCTCATTTCTTGCTACTGCCATATAGTGCCAGTGTCTGACTGGGAATTCAAAGAATATATTGGGGTTACGTGCACCCACAATTTTTACTACTGGTATACAGTGCCAATTTCTAACTAGGAATTCAAAATGCGCAAGGCTCCCGGAAAGGGACGTGGACGAGGCCGTGGGCGAGGTCGGGGGAATGGTTCTGGGGAGCAAGGTAGCAGTGAAGCCACAGGGCGTCCCGTGCCTACTCCTGTGGGGCAGCAAGCATTGCGCCACTCCACAGTGCCAGGGTTGCTTGCCACATTAACTAAACTGCAGGGTACAAACCTTAGTAGGCCCGAGAACCAGGAACAGGTCTTGCAATGGCTGTCAGAGAACGCTTACAGCACATTGTCCAGCAGCCAGTCAGACTCTGCCTCCTCTCCTCCTATTACCCAACAGTCTTGTCTTCCTTCCTCCCAAAATTCCGAAGCTTTACAGAACAATAACCCAAACTGTCCCTGCTCCCCAGAGCTGTTCTCCGCTCCTTTCATTGTCCCTCAACCTGCCTCTCCACGTCACGATTCCACGAACCTAACAGAGGAGCATCTGTGTCCAGATGCTCAAACACTAGAGTCTCCTCCATCTCCGTTCGATTTGGTGGTGGATGACCAGCAACCCACCCTCATCGACGATGATGTGACGCAGTTGCCGTCAGGGCATCCAGTTGACTGGCGCATTGTGCGGGAGGAGGAGATGAGACAGGAGTTGGAAGAGGAAGTGGTGGATGATGAGGACACTGACCCGACCTGGACAGGGGGGATGTCAAGCGGGGAAAGTAGTGTGGATGTTGAGGCAGGTGCAGCACCAAAAAGGGTAGCTAGAGGCAGAGGCAGAGGTCAGCAGCTTAGGCGAAGCCAGGCCACACCCGGAATCTCCCAAGATGTTCCAGTTCGTACCCAGCCCCGAAAAACTCCCACCTCGAGGGCACGTTTCTCGAAGGTGTGGAGTTTTTTCAAGGAATGCGCCGAGGACAGATATAGTGTTGTCTGCACAATTTGCCTCTCGAAATTGATTAGGGGCTCTGAGAAGAGCAACCTGTCCACCACTTCAATGCGCCGTCATTTGGAATCCAAGCACTGGAATCAGTGGCAGGCAGCAACGGCAGGACAAAGGCCGCCTGCCGTTCACGCCACTGCCACTGCCTCTGCCTCTGCCTCTGCCACTGCCACTGCTGACTGTGCTGGCGATGCACTCCAGAGGACGAGCCAGGACACCACTTCATCTGCCTCCGCCACTTTGTTGACTTCTACCTCATCCTCCCCTGGTCCTGTCTTATCTCCTTCTCCTGCACCATCAAAGGCACCATCAGGCGTTTCTTTACAACAACCCACCATCTCTCAGACATTGGAGCGGCGGCAGAAATACACTGCTAACCACCCACACGCGCAAGCCTTGAACGCCAACATCGCTAAACTGCTGGCCCAGGAGATGTTGGCGTTCCGGCTTGTTGAAACTCCCGCCTTCCTGGACCTGATGGCAACTGCGGCACCTCGCTATGCCGTCCCTAGCCGTCACTACTTCTCCCGGTGTGCCGTCCCCGCCTTGCACCAGCACGTGTCACTCAACATCAGGCGGGCCCTTAGTTCCGCGCTTTGCACAAAGGTCCACTTGACCACCGACGCGTGGACAAGTGCATGCGGACAGGGACGCTACATTTCACTGACGGCACACTGGGTAAATGTAGTTGAGGCTGGGACTGCTTCCCAAACTGGCCCGGTGTACCTCGTCTCCCCGCCTAACATTCCTGGCAGGGACACGAGAAGAACACCCCCCTCCTCCTCCTCCTCTACCGCCTCCTCCTCCGCCTCCTCCTCCGCCACCGCCTCCTCCTCCGCTGTTAGATTGACCCCAGCTACGAGTTGGAAACGTTGCAGCACTGGCGTTGGTAGACGTCAGCAGGCTGTGCTGAAGCTGATCAGCTTGGGGGACAGACAGCACACTGCCTCCGAGGTGAGGGATGCCCTCCTCGATGAGACGGCAATATGGTTTGAGCCGCTGCACCTGGGCCCAGGCATGGTCGTTTGTGATAACGGCCGGAACCTGGTAGCAGCTCTGGAGCTTGCCGGACTCCAACATGTTCCATGCCTGGCCCACGTCTTCAACCTAGTGGTGCAACGTTTCCTAAAGAGCTACCCCAATGTTCCAGAGCTACTGGTGAAAGTGCGGCGCATGTGCGCCCACTTTCGCAAGTCGACAGTAGCCGCTGCTAGCTTAAAATCTCTCCAGCAACGCCTGCATGTGCCACAACACCGGCTTTTGTGCGACGTCCCCACACGCTGGAACTCAACGTTTCAGATGTTGAATAGAGTGGTTGAGCAGCAGAGACCTTTGATGGAATACCAGCTACAAAACCCTAGGGTGCCACAAAGTCAGCTGCCTCAGTTTCACATCCATGAGTGGCCATGGATGAGAGACCTTTGTGACATCCTACGGGTCTTTGAGGAGTCCACAAGGAGGGTGAGCTCTGAGGATGCGATGGTGAGCCTTACAATCCCGCTCTTGTGTGTTCTGAGAGAATCCCTGATTGACATCAGGGATAACTCAGATCACACAGAGGAGTTAGGGATAGCATCCGATCCGTCACAGCTGGAGAGTAGGTCCACACATCTGTCCGCTTCACTGCGTTTAATGGAGGAGGAGGAGGAGGAGGAGGAGGAGGAAGAAGAGTTGTCCGATGATGTGATGGTGATACAGGAGGCTTCCGGGCAACTTCGAATCGTCCCATTGTTGCAGCGCGGATGGGTAGACATGGAGGATGAGGAGGAAATGGAGATTGAACTTTCCGGTGGGGCCAGAGGAGTCATGCCAACTAACACTGTGGCAGACATGGCTGAGTTCATGTTGGGGTGCTTTACAACCGACAAGCGTATTGTCAAAATCATGGAGGACAACCAGTACTGGATCTTTGCTATCCTTGACCCCCGGTATAAAAACAACATCTCGTCTTTTATTCCGGTAGAGGGGAGGGCCAATCGCATCAATGCTTGCCACAGGCAATTGGTGCAGAATATGATGGAGATGTTTCCAGCATGTGACAGTGGCGGCAGGGAGGGCAGTTCCTCCAGTAGGCAACCAAGTTCTCACCGGTCCACACAAACGAGGGGCACACTGTCTAAGGTCTGGGACACCTTGATGGCACCCCCTCGCCAAAGTGCCGCCACGGAGGGTCCTAGTGTCACCAGGCGTGAGAAGTATAGGCGCATGTTGCGGGAATACCTTTCCGACCACAGCCCTGTCCTCTCCGACCCCTCTGCGCCCTACACGTATTGGGTGTCGAAGTTGGACCTGTGGCTTGAACTTGCCCTATATGCCTTGGAGGTGCTGTCCTGTCCTGCCGCCAGCGTCCTATCTGAGAGGGTGTTCAGTGCAGCCGGTGGCATCATCACTGACAAGCGCACCCGTCTGTCAGCTGAGAGTGCCGACCGGCTCACTTTGATAAAAATGAACCACCACTGGATAGAGCCTTCATTTTTGTGCCCACCTGTGTAAAGCACCCCAACATGAAACTCCATGTCTGTACTCAACCTCTCCAATTCCTCCGCATCCTCATACTCATCCACCATAAGCGTTGCACAATTCTGCTAATACTAGGCTCCCACCAACATGATTTCCCCCAACTCTGCTGGTTAGAGGCTCCCTCCACCCTGATTTCCACCAACTCTGCTGGTTAGAGGCTCCCTCCACCCTGCTTTCCCACAACTCTGCTGGTTAGAGGCTCCTTCCACCATGAATTTGCCCAAACTGGGCTGTTTAGAGGCTCCCTCCACCATGAATTGGTCCAAACTGGGCTGGTTAGAGGCTCCCTCCACCATTAATTGGTCCAAACTGGGCTGGTTAGAGGCTCCCTCCACCATGAATTTGCCCAAACTGGGCTGTTTAGAGGCTCCCTCCACCATGAATTTGCCCAAACTGGGCTGTTTAGAGGCTCCCTCCACCATGAATTGGTCCAAACTGGGTTTTTTAGAGGCTCCCTCCACCATGAATTGGTCCAAACTGGGGTGGTTAGAGGCTCCCTCCACCATTAATTGGTCCAAACTGGGCTGGTTAGAGGCTCCCTCCACCATGAATTGGTCCAAACTGGGCTGGTTAGAGGCTCCCTCCACCATGAATTGGTCCAAACTGGGGTGGTTAGAGGCTCCCTCCACCATTAATTGGTCCAAACTGGGCTGGTTAGAGGCTCCCTCCACCATTAATTGGTCCAAACTGGGCTGGTTAGAGGCTCCCTCCACCATGAATTTGCCCAAACTGGGCTGTTTAGAGGCTCCCTCCACCATTAATTGGTCCAAACTGGGCTGGTTAGAGGCTCCCTCCACAATTAATTGGTCCAAACTGGGCTAATTAGAGGCTCCCTCCACCATGAATTGGTCCAAACTGGGTTTTTTAGAGGCTCCCTCCACCATGAATTTGCCCAAACTGGGCTGTTTAGAGGCTCCCTCCACCATGAATTGGTCCAAACTGGGCTGGTTAGAGGCTCCCTCCACCATGAATTGGTCCAAACTGGGTTTTTTAGAGGCTCCCTCCACCATGAATTGGTCCAAACTGGGCTGGTTAGAGGCTCCCTCCACCATGAATTTCCCAAAACTTGGCTGTTTAGAGGCTCCCTCCACCATTAATTGGTCCAAACTGGGCTGGTTAGAGGCTCCCTCCACCATGAATTGGTCCAAACTGGGGTTTTTAGAGGCTCCCTCCACCATGAATTGGTCCAAACTTGGCTGTTTAGAGGCTCCCTCCACCATGAATTGGTCCAAACTGGGGTGGTTAGAGGCTCCCTCCACCATTAATTGGTCCAAACTGGGCTGGTTAGAGGCTCCCTCCACCATTAATTGGTCCAAACTGGGCTGGTTAGAGGCTCCCTCCACCATGAATTTGCCCAAACTGGGCTGTTTAGAGGCTCCCTCCACCATGAATTTGCCCAAACTGGGCTGGTTAGAGGCTCCCTCCACCATGAATTGGTCCAAACGGGTTTTTAGAGGCTCCCTTCACCATGAATTGGTCCAAACTTGGCTGTTTAGAGGCTCCCTCCACCATGAATTGGTCCAAACTGGGGTGGTTAGAGGCTCCCTCCACCATTAATTGGTCCAAACTGGGCTGGTTAGAGGCTCCCTCCACCATTAATTGGTCCAAACTGGGCTGGTTAGAGGCTCCCTCCACCATGAATTGGTCCAAACTGGGGTTTTTAGAGGCTCCCTCCACCATGAATTGGTCCAAACTTGGCTGTTTAGAGGCTCCCTCCACCATTAATTGGTCCAAACTGGGCTGGTTAGAGGCTCCCTCCACCATGAATTGGTCCAAACTGGGTTTTTTAGAGGCTCCCTCCACCATGAATTTGCCCAAACTGGGCTGTTTAGAGGCTCCCTCCACCATGAATTGGTCCAAACTGGGTTTTTTAGAGGCTCCCTCCACCATGAATTGGTCCAAACTGGGCTGGTTAGAGGCTCCCTCCACCATGAATTGGTCCAAACTGGGGTGGTTAGAGGCTCCCTCCACCATTAATTGGTCCAAACTGGGCTGGTTAGAGGCTCCCTCCACCATTAATTGGTCCAAACTGGGCTGGTTAGAGGCTCCCTCCACCATGAATTTGCCCAAACTGGGCTGTTTAGAGGCTCCCTCCACCATTAATTGGTCCAAACTGGGCTGGTTAGAGGCTCCCTCCACAATTAATTGGTCCAAACTGGGCTAATTAGAGGCTCCCTCCACCATGAATTGGTCCAAACTGGGTTTTTTAGAGGCTCCCTCCACCATGAATTTGCCCAAACTGGGCTGTTTAGAGGCTCCCTCCACCATGAATTGGTCCAAACTGGGCTGGTTAGAGGCTCCCTCCACCATGAATTTCCCAAAACTTGGCTGTTTAGAGGCTCCCTCCACCATTAATTGGTCCAAACTGGGCTGGTTAGAGGCTCCCTCCACCATGAATTGGTCCAAACTGGGCTGGTTAGAGGCTCCCTCCACCATTAATTGGTCCAAACTGGGCTGGTTAGAGGCTCCCTCCACCATGAATTTGCCCAAACTGGGCTGGTTAGAGGCTCCCTCCACCATGAATTGGTCCAAACTGGGTTTTTTAGAGGCTCCCTCCACCATGAATTTGCCCAAACTGGGCTGGTTAGAGGCTCCCTCCACCATGAATTGGTCCAAACTGGGCTAGTTAGAGGCTCCCTCCACCATGAATTTGCCCAAACTGGGCTGTTTAGAGGCTCCCTCCACCATTAATTGGTCCAAACTGGGCTGGTTAGAGGCTCCCTCCACCATGAATTTGCCCAAACTGGGCTGTTTAGAGGCTCCCTCCACCATGAATTGGTCCAAACTGGGTTTTTTAGAGGCTCCCTCCACCATGAATTGGTCCAAACTGGGCTGGTTAGAGGCTCCCTCCACCATGAATTTCCCAAAACTTGGCTGTTTAGAGGCTCCCTCCACCATGAATTGGTCCAAACTGGGCTGGTTAGAGGCTCCCTCCACCATGAATTTCCCAAAACTTGGCTGTTTAGAGGCTCCCTCCACCATGAATTGGTCCAAACTGGGCTGGTTAGAGGCTCCCTCCACCATTAATTGGTCCAAACTGGGCTGGTTAGAGGCTCCCTCCACCATGAATTGGTCCAAACTGGGTTTTTTAGAGGCTCCCTCCACCATGAATTTGCCCAAACTGGGCTGTTTAGAGGCTCCCTCCACCATGAATTGGTTCAAACTGGGCTGGTTAGAGGCTCCCTCCACCATTAATTGGTCCAAACTGGGCTGGTTAGAGGCTCCCTCCACCATTAATTGGTCCAAACTGGGCTGGTTAGAGGCTCCCTCCACCATGAATTTGCCCAAACTGGGCTGGTTAGAGGCTCCCTCCACCATGAATTGGTCCAAACTGGGTTTTTTAGAGGCTCCCTCCACCATGAATTTGCCCAAACTGGGCTGGTTAGAGGCTCCCTCCACCATGAATTGGTCCAAACTGGGGTTTTTAGAGGCTCCCTCCACCATGAATTTGCCCAAACTGGGGTGTTTAGAGGCTCCCTCCACCATGAATTTGCCCAAACTCTGCTGGTTAGAGGCTCAATCCACCCTGATTTTCAAAACAAATGTTGGTGCCAACCTCAACTTACTACAAGGGCCAAATTCACTGCTGGTGACAAGCTCTCCTCACTGCAAGTGCCAAATACACATGTTTCAAGGTGTTTTCCTACTGTCAGAGAGGTGGTATTGAGTGTGTAAAGTGTGTAGTTGTTAGGCTGTGATGTTGGGGTAATAGAGGGTCTTTGGTGTGTTAGATGCCCCCAGACATGCTTCCCCTGCTGTCCCAGTGTCATTCCAGAGGTGTTGGCATCATTTCCTGGGGTGTCATAGTGGACTTGGTGACCCTCCAGACACGGATTTGGGTTTCCCCCTTAACGAGTATCTGTTCCCCATAGACTATAATGGGGTTCGAAACCCGTTCGAACACACGAACATTGAGCGGCTGTTCGAATCGAATTTCGAACCTCGAACATTTTAGTGTTCGCTCATCTCTAGTGATGATTTTTAGTTGTTTTTTTTTTTCTTTTTGTCATGCTGTCCATTTCCCCATGCCTTGATTAGCACACATACAAATTTTCAGGCAATTCTGTCCATTGGGTCAGCCTGCACACGACTCCAAACACCTGAGGTTATATTATGGCCACCCTGTACATGATGACTCCCCTGATCATCACACTAATTATTTTAAGCAACAGTAATAAATTCTGCATCACAGCATTTGTCTTTTATTTTTGAGGTAAGACAATACAGTAGGATTAGTAGTTATTCTATGAAACACTATTTGTATCACATAATAATATTAAGGCACATTGTAGAAAAGCTTTTCTATACACACACATACTTATATGCAGTCATATAGTCACATGTAAGCACTGTCAATACCTGCCAGAGAGGATCCTTTTGTTCAGGAAAGAGTTCAAAATATTTCTGAGCCAGTTGTAATGGAGGCAAAGTCTGCAGTTTCAGGTTGGTCCATGTTTGTACAAAGTTAGCAAGATTAACAAATGTGTACAAGCCAAGGCGGTCATTCCCATAATTCGACAAATGTGTCATAAAGATGCTGATCTGCAACAAAAATCGTATTTGTAAGAGATAATAGATCCTGGATTATGGCATAAAACTAGTGATCAGTAGATGGCAGTAAGATTCCTATGCAGGGAAAGAAAACACATGGTGATAACCTGGCTTCAGGAATCACGTCTTAATCCTAATGAGTTCTCCCCGCAAGGTAACAAAGAATACCAAACATTTTTAGGATGCAATTTGAGGACATAGCAAGAAAATATATGTAAAGTATATATAAATATAATACAAATAGGTACAAAACTGATTCACATGAATAAGAGCATTTACTGTATGAATTAACATTTCCTATTTTGCTATAAGAATGTATCTATTGAAGGTCATTAATACTTAAGATTTCTTTGCAGAAATCTATTCGAGAAAGCCATAATTGTGAGAGCAGCATTAGGAATCAAAGACAGTTATTGCGCCATTTCCGAGCATATCAGTAAGCCTGTGGACATTCTTGAATGGGTGCCAGGACTGTTGTCACAGAGAGAAATATGTAGGTATATCTACAAAGTGTGAAATAAATGTATTATAGTAGATTTGCAATAATTTTGCAATTTTACCTTTATATATAATAGCCAAAATATACCTTACCAGTAGTCTCTAACCCCACTGTAAGGCTTGGGCTATATGACCACCTTCATCCCATAAATTTTTGTCTGCATGTGTTGTAGTGACATGTCACGTTTCCTAGAAATGCATTTTGACACATATTGTGTGCGACTCAATGCGTCTGTGATACTTTACGCATCCAAGATGCAGTTGACTGCCTCTTTTGTGTGATCTGACACTGCTGAGCGACAGTGACACTACATGGTGATCAATAAAAATAGGTATTGTATTGCGGCACTACCTTTCTATGGTTTCTGTGCTGACACTATAAATAGTAAACTATCATTCCTAGTGAAAAAGAGCTTAACTTTTATTCTACATGATATAGGGGATTATCCACTTTGGATATATAATTTGTATATAACCTATTAGAAACGGAGAATAAATAATGGCAAAATGGATTCAGGGTGACAATTATTACGTTATAAGAGAATAGTCATTACTCACACAATTACCAAGTTGTCAAGTACCTTTTAACCTCATAAATCCAAGGATGGTATATTATATAGAAATATATCTACAGTCTAATCCAAACCTGAAATAACGTCATAAGCAATATTGTTTATTCATTTCATACAGTCAGCAAACCACTATGTAGAAGAGGAAGTGTCAACCTCTATTTAGGATGAGTAGCCAGTGTGAGAACTGCAAGAGTTTAGGTATTTTTCTATCATTAGAATCCTGTTTTTAACTAAACCCACATCGGAATAGACTTAAGAAAGGCTATTCTTTTCCTATCTTTAGAAGTCTTCTCCAGCACCGTCATTCGGTAGATATCCCGGTTTTCGTTGTTTTGCCAAAGAGTCTCCAGACAGCACAAAGGGAGTTCCTCTGTGCTCAGATATACCCTATACTGCTTGAAAACTCTCCAGCGCTGCCTCCTTCTTCCTCTCTGCCTCCAACCCTCTCTTGTGTCACCGCACGTCTTCATCCAGAAGCGCCCACTGCGCATGTCCGTCGGCCATTTTCCTGTGGCCTAACAGGAGAGGTGGAGTAGGAGAAGAAGATAGAGGGCGTCGCTGGAGAGTTTTCAAGTAGCACAGGATATGCCCTCAGTGCTGTTTGAGCGCAGGGGAACGCCCCCTGTGCTGTCTGGAGACTCATTTACATGAAGACGAAAACCGGTATATCTACCGAACAGTGTCGTGGAGAAGACTTCTAAAGGTAGGGGAAGAATAGGCTTTCTTAAGGCTATTCTGACGTGGGTTTAGTTAAAAAACAGGATTCTAATGATAGAATCCCTTTACTATACATAATGACAAAAAAAATGAAATAAACATAAGCAAAAATTGTATAAAGATATAATCTAATTTATACTTGTTACTATGTTTTCTAAAATTATATATAGCAAACCATAGGGGAAAAAAGTATTTTTTTTTTTTTAAAAAAAGAAAAGATCGTATAAATACAAAGTACCCATGCAGTTTGATTTACATTTTATTAGCGGTGATGTCTCTCAAAATGATGATGTTAACAGAAACAAACCATTAATTCACTTATTATCCTTTGGCTTCACACAATACATACAATTGCTGCATTTAATATTGTATAGTAAGCAATAAATATGTCATTTCACTACAGAAGCATATAGAAATGATTGGATGAGTTAGTTGTTTTTTATGGACATTGGTCAAGGGCAATAACATGACCGAATATACTTTTTACTTTAAATTTGTAATTTTCTGGTTCAATACCAGTATTCTTCTCAGCATACCCCTGAGCTATTGACTTTACAGAGCATGGAATGATAAGTAAATGTAACGCTAGAAGTAAGAAGTCCTCTACGCTTTGCTGTAATGTATAAGATAACAGTGCTCAGTATGGCTTGCACTTTCAATACTTAGGTTCTTTACATACAAAGACTCCCTGGCTTCATCAAAATAAATTAAAACTCTCTACTATTACTACATATAATGAGTTTCCTTTAACTCGTAATTTTGGTTTCACTAACAGAAGGTATTTCCACATAGACTTTCATTCCCAAATGCAAACAATAGATACATTGATGTGGAAAAATATTTGACATGTTTCTGAACAGACAGGTGTTTCATTTGTCTTTCAGAGTCTCAAGCCAGTAGTTCAACACTTAAATCGCTGTATAAAGTGAGGGATTTGGCAACATTGGCTGAAAATTGCACACATTGAAGCACAAATATATCTAAACATACTCATATACACACACATACATATACCAAACACACATACAGTTCATATATAAAAACTACACACATGCATATACATACTAAAATACGTACAGGACTATACACATACCCACATACTGCATTTGTACAAAAAAAAAGTCCCCCCCACCCCCCAACAAAAATACCCACCAATTTTCGTAAAAATATTTTATTGCTAAAAATAGTTCAATTTAAAAAAAATGTAAATGTCATCCTTAGCCCTTAGAATAATTTTACATTTTTACATAAGGATGACGTATGAAGATGTTAGATTTCCTTAATATAAGTTATTCAATAAACATTAGGTACACAAACTACAACTCATCCAACAAAAACATCCTCATCAAGCTTAATCAAATGAAAAAATAAAAGTTCTGGATATCAGAATGCAACAAAACAAAAATGTAAAAATGTGTTTATTTCCCCATAGAACATGTTTTTATTATGCAAGTATCTTACAAAATAAATGAGGTATGACCATATATGTAGTAAATGAAATCTTTCACGGCAATTTGGGACACTAAACCATCCATAGTCCCTTATGGACTGGGGATTTAGTGTCCTGAAAAGACCCCCCGAGTATAATGATAGCTTTTGTGGGGTTCAATTCACTTAGTGATCCGATCTCCTGATTACAGCCACCTCCGCAGAAGGGGAAGAGCCGCTCGGCCATGAGCATTAGTGAGGAACGCTAAGTAAATAGGGCCCGTAATAGTCCATTGAGAAAAATAGAAAAACTGGGCACTCACCACATGACGTATATGATAAAAATCCAGTCTTTATTTTAAAAAATCCATATAAAAACATACACGGGAGGAGGCATGCTTGAAGGAAACGAGCTCGTTCCGTTCAGGCGTGCCTCCTCCCGTGTATGTTTTTATATGGATTTTTGAAATAAACACTGGATTTTTATCATATACTTAATGTGGTGAGTGCCCAATTTTTCTATTTTTCTCAATGGACTATGTTTGATTCTTTATATACTGTGAGCACCACCAATAAGTTGCATGAAGTTTGTCCTATTATCCTTTACTACACTGCCCATATGCATTTAGTAGTGCCACTCTAGTCTCTATTTTGAAATAGGGCCCGTTACCTGCTGGCCCACCGGGCTCCCTAATGTCCCGGACCCTGTAGCAGCCACTACCGCTGCTACCTAGTTACGCAACTGCAAGTAATAACTTGGTCTTGAAGCCATAAATAGTCATTGATAAGCCCCATCCCTTAGTTAGTTTCCAGCCAATGATAGAGAAGATCAGCAATAGCAAAGCGCTTTGTTCTCTATAGGATTTCTGGAGGACTTTTTGCATCAGGAAATGCTGTAGACTGACCCAAATGAGGACAATATAATCTCCAGATTTTATTTATTTGTTATTTCTATGCTTAGCTTTACTTTCAATGATTAATTATCGTAGAATAGAAACAGATCCCTACCAATGTGCTCAGGGTATTTGCTTTATACTTATACAACCGCAAAAGTTTTATTGTGTTTTTGATTTACATCAAATGAAAATATGGTTATGGTAAGAAAACTCAATCCTATTCACTGCGGTAGGTGGAGATTATCCACTTTGTGTCTTGTAATATTCTGCTTATGAACAAACATACATATGTAAAATCATGTATACAGCATTACTCTTTTCCTCCTCATCGCGCTAGAAAAGAAACGATAAAGTTGCTTTATTTTGTGCTCACTGAATATTTACTCGCAACATCTTCTGCACCCAAAGTACATCTAAAAATACACTGAAACTGAAGGCAAATTGGCTCAAGTGACCTTTTCTTCCCATTATCCCAAATGCTTGAGTCTGCTGGCATCTGTTTCAGTTTCCCCTACACTTTATATTGATGTGGGATTCCCTTGTGTTTATCCCAAAGAGGCACAAGCTGTAAATAATGCAAAAAACATGCCATAGACAGTCATGTCCCTTATTTAGCTTTCTCCTTTTCTATGCACTATACAATAGCAGTCGCCTAGAGCTGCTTTTCTGTCCAGGGTCTGTGGTCAGAAACAATATCTCTTATTATATTGACAGTTCGTGATACATTTAGTTAACTCTTATGGGCTATGTGGAATTGGAAATAAATGCTTGCTTGTTATTTTTTAGCTAAGCATTAGACACACAGTTCTAGTAGTAGCAGCTGCGGCAGGCCTGAAATACAATCTCCTTTTATTAGGTCCCTAATCACAAACAATATGACATGACCATTTGGATTGCATTTAAACTCCGAGAACCTTACATTATGTTTCAAGATTTAAAAGGCTCCTGGATAAGGACCAAGGCTCTGAAAGATAATGTGGAATTACTCAGTGACAACTGTGATGCAAACAGCATAAGGATTAGTTTTATATGTTACTGTACTTCCAGAAAGCTTTCTATAACATCCATGTCCAAAATATGACTTTATTGTAGGGATCAGTCATCCCCAAGGACGTAGCAATTGGCTCACAATTGACATCTCATAACAGATTTATAATTAGTTGCATCGTTTTACAACAAGGGTATACTTATTACAAAGATAAGCGATGTGGCTACTGTCTTGGGAAGAGGGGGTAGCCCAGATTGATCCCATCCCTTTTTCTGCTGTGCGAAAATATCCCATGTCGTAACCTTTTCTAGAGAAGCAAACACAGGGATAGGTACATAGCCAATGGGTGGTAAAATGGGTGGACCCTCTTTCAACATACTGAAGGGCCATTTTATTGTAGCTATCGGGCTCTCTCTCTGTTAGGTATACCACAGTCTTACAATAAAGCATTAGCAAAGGTTGAGAAGACAGCAATCATTTTGCAATAAATTAAAGAGCCTCTATAGCAAGTGCCAGGCTTTACATCTGCAGACATGATAGGCGATGAAACACATTGCCTTTCACATACTAAGATGTGGCTGCGTTGTGTAAATATAATGCAGAGCCAAGTTCTAACACATCACGAGAACATAGCATGTATATACTGCTTGATTGTTCAGTACAGAATGTTAACCTCTTAATTGCCAGACTGTTTTTGGCCTAGAGGACCAAAATATCACACATATTATCAACTTTATCATCAGTACGGCTGTATGGGAGTTTGTTTTTGTGGTTGTATTTTTTCAATGGCACTGTTGTATTTTCAGTTGTATTTTTTCAAAGGCATCGTTGAAAAAATATCCCCCATTGTTTGTTGCTAATTTTTCCTAATTTTTTCCCATAAAGACATTTACTTACTGAAGTGTTGGGTGTTGCAGGACTGCGGCAGTAGAACCATTCCTCCACCCCAGTGGTTCTTAACCGGGGTTCGATCAAACCCTAGGCTATATGCACGGTTCATTTTGTGTACCAGTAAAAAAACATATACCTATGTCTTGAATTTGGAAAAAAATAATATTTAATTTATCACTAAAGAAGGGTTCGGTGAATGTGCATATGAAACTGGTGGGTTCGGTACCTCAAACAAGGTTAAGAACCACTGGTCTACCCATAATAAATGTTCAAGATGAATGATGGCTCACCAAAACTTCCCTACACTGCAATTACATTACAAGGTATGGGATAGAAGGAAATCATTTATGGGCATAAAAGGCTATAATAGATTTACATCCATTTGGCACAACCACAGAACTAAGGGTTCATCCCCATGTTGTTCTTAATGTATTGACAGATAAGGTTGCTGCTAGGGGATGTATGTCAACATTGTACCAGTATTTCCTTAAATGTCAGTGGCAAGTGGCAGGCAGATGTAGGACCACTCACAGACAATGCAAGGCACAACATTGCTCCCAAGTGCTGCTTGTGTATAGGATGTATAATAGAGATGAGCGAGTAGTGTTCAATCGAGTAGGTGTTCGATCGAATACTATGGTATTCAAAATACTCGTACTCAATCGAACACTACTAGCTAGTCAAAGTTTAAGGTTCGATGCAGAACCAGCGTTGATTGGCAGAATGCTATACATTCTGCCAATCAACGATGGTTCTTCTCTTACCTTTAGAAGTCTTCTCCGTGCAGCGTCTCCGCGGCGTCTTCCGGCTGGAATTCACTCTGTCTAGGCATCCGGCCTAGGCAGAGCTGACTGCGCATGCGCGGGCATGCCCTCGCTTGCGCAGTCGTCTCTGCCTAGGCCCCAATGCCTAGGCAGAGTGAATTCCAGCCGGAAGACGCCACGTGGGCTCTGCACCGGGAGAAGACTTCAAGGGGAATCCAGCCCGACCGTCACTCATGGACTTGGTAAGTATAATTGTATCAAATTTTGCATACCCCTGAAAAAAGCATTTCCCCCCATAGACTATAATGGGGTTCGAAATCCGTTCGAACAGCCGAACAGTGTGCGGCTGTTCGAATCAGATTTCGAACCTCGGACATTTTAGTGTTCGCTCATCTCTAATGTATAACACACCTGCTCTACTCTTTAAATGTTAGTTGCAACAGGACTCCAGTTTGCCATGTTGGGGGATTCAGGATGCCTAGTTAATGCATATGCTATAGGAGTGTCAGTGTATGTGGTTAAGCACTTTTTGTATTGATGTCTTAGCTCTTGGCAGGTATATGGCATCACACTAGATACTAATCCCAAGATCTCCTAGAGCTGATAGATGCTACTATGAATCCTACTCCTAAATTTATAGGAATATCCAACACACTTTATCATACCACAAACTTAGAGCAGCCCACTTGATCCAACCTACAGTACTTACAAATATGAAGCTGCCCACAAGGTAAAATACCTTAAGTACTTTGTAAGAAGAGGCATATGTAAAGTGAAATACTGTGTTGAAATTCTGTGTTGAAATTATCGGGTCCTTGGTTGAGCACTCCTGGCCTTTCGTCTAGGATACTCCTTCAAGATGTTGCCCAACACTTAGGCAATGATGCTTCTATATGAAATCTGACCACTGTATTTAGTGTATTGATCCTCTTAAGTTTGTTAGATACTGTATACACTACTTTTTTTTATTCTGATCATTGATCAAGCCTCACTAACACCGATCCCTAAGGGGCTTCCTCAAATGTTGACATTATGCTGCTAGCCGACCATCTCCAATTACAAGAAAACAATCTACTTACATAAGCTTTATTCTTTGGTTTGGTCAAGCTTTATTTTAATATACGTTTTCATTCTTGTGTTACAAAATCCGTAATCCTTTTTCTACCAATACAGTTGTATAGTAGAGTGTTTTTGTGGAACAAGCTGTATTTTTTAATGGCACCAATTAGGTTTATCTTGATTTCTAATAATTAGAATGAGTGGGAATGACAAAAATCACTGTTGCTGTTTTTACCAATGTTTAGCCAATAAAAGTATAAGTTTACAGTAGCTTTATTTGTTGGATTAGCATAAATGGAGCAGGACCAAATAGATTTTTTATTTTTTGCTCAATAAATACTACTTTTTGGAAGAAGAGTATTTTTCGTGTTCCATGTAATACAATCTGTAAGACTTTGCTCACATCTGTGCTGGAGTCTCCATTGGAGAGACCAACGAAAATTATTAGAGGAAAAAGTCTACATGCCTGGCTTTTTCTTGGTTTCAGTTTAAAATAGTCAATGGGATCAAATGGGCTCTGTGTTTAATCGCTGTTTAAGGCCAGGGCCCCATGGACCGGAAACACCTCGATTTGCCCACAGCGGAGACGCTGCGGGAAAAATCGCGGCATTGTACAGTGCAGGCAAAGTGGATGGGATTCATGCGAATCCCATCCCCACTTTGCGGAAAAGATCGCAGCATGTCAATTATAGCTAAAGAAACGCCGGCGACTTTCCCGTAGATATAATGTTCAGAGAAAGTCCGCAGAGGAAAACTCTGCTAGTGAAAAAAAAGCTTCTTTCAGGCAGATTCTGCCTGTAAAAACCAACGCAGTCAATGGGAGGAGGAAATTCCATGTAGAATGGGTAAAAATCCATATAGAATTGGCAAATTTCCTAATTCCTGAAGCAGATTTTTTTCTTTGCCAAAATCCTTGCAAAAAACTCCATGTGAATGGAGCCTTAGTTGTTCATCTCTCTGTTGTCCCCTGATGGACTTGACAATGGAGAAATAGCGCTAGAATAAACCTAGTGTAACTTTAAAAATTTTTCCAATATCGCTATACCAGGTCTAATTTTTAAGCTGCAGTTGGTATCATTTTGAGGTACATATTAATTATTGTGCAACATTTTTTGTAGTTTTTACTGATTATTATAAAAACTATGAGTTACAGTTGGACTCTAACTCATTATGATTGACATACAATTTACCGGATGCCAGATAAAACCCTTTCTCTGTGCAGGAAGCAGGCAGGCCCATGTAATATATCATGGAGACAGCACAGGTGTATAATGCTGATGAAGCAAACACTCGCACACCTACAATCAATGAGGGGATGGATGCTGGAATATCAAATAAACAAATGCACATTATAATTGAGTTGAAGTCAACAAAGGGTGAACAGATTATCTGTTCTATTCATTATTCTTGGGAGACCTTTTAAATTAAACTTTATTAAATTTGATTTTACTTTCTTGTCCCCCCCTAGGTGACCTAAAGCAGCAGCCCTCTAATTGCTTCTATAATGCTTTAGACTAGATAATATTCCAAATCATTATTGCCTGTTGGCCGTGTCATCTAAGGGGTTAAATGTTAGCCACCACTAGGACCCACAGTGATTGCACAAACACAGAACCTGACTATAATGTCTCTGCCTGTTTGGGTCTCTGCGCCACCCTCCGATCACATGCTGAGGTGCAGGAGGCATGTTTAGTTTAATTCCTTGATTAGAGTTTTTTGTTGCCCTGTCTGAACATTGCTCTATTACCAATCCTCTGTAATTGAATTTCCACCACACCCATGTCCTGTACTTTCTATATACAGGTCATCAGCCCACACCGGTTTGCTGAATATTGTGACACTGTCCTGAGACTTTGTCACTGCTAACTCCTGTTTCTGCTCTTATTGTATTCTGACTTCAGACATCTGCTTCCCTTTGACTATTCTCTTGGATTTTGATTCTATACTGCATTTCTCAACTGTTACCTACTCTTTGGCTTGCTGCCTCTGCTTCTTTGTTGTTAGTCTTGTCTTGTTCTGTGTTATACTTATTCAGAGAAGGGACCATCGCCAAGTTGCCGTCTGTCACCTAGGGTAGGTGTGGCATGTAGGTACGGACAGGGGCTGGGTCAAGTTTAGGACTCACTGTCTCTGTCTTCCCTTCTTCCATTGTTCCATCAGCATCTCTAGGGAATTACAACTAGCAATTACCTAACACTGATCTTGTGTGAGCACCACAACGTGCTTGTACATCATGAGTTCTCACACAGTTAATGTGCCTTATATCACAAGGAAACACTGAGCATATTAAATGGTTAAATACCGTCTGCCTCTGAATTAATAAGCTCAAATGGTAAAGTTTCTGATTTAGTTCATTTAAAGTGTAATTTCGCAGCCTGACAACCCTAGTGTGCAATGACACAAGGCGTAATTTAATGTAAGTTAAACATAGGTAATTAGCTGCCTTGCTACAGAGTTTTATGTAGAAATATGCTTTATGACTGCTGCTGGAGTATTCTATAGCTCAGAAAGTATTGTTTATTCTCAGAACAAGAGAGAGGATAATTAAAGCTTGAAACCTACTTAGGATGCTCTCATTCTCGTCTGGTTCCTCTATCGATATATTTTTTTTGTGCTCATTGTAAATTGTGTGATAGCTATAAGAAGAGAGCACAAAGACAAAATGAAGACTGTGTTTTATTAAAGCAATTTATCACACAATGCCACAATATCCCTCGATACTTCCCAGATTCTGTTTAGAGTAAACAATAAAATACAAGCTGCTAATTTTTTTTTCTGGCAAGCCTTGTTAAAGGTATACTTAAAATACAACTCAAACTTTACCAGGGTAACAAAAAAAATCAATGTAAGTCAACTACACATTAAGATTTATTAAAATACTGTACTCTTTCATGTACAGCCATGTGAAAATGTAAGAAAGTGCAATATGTAGTT